>NC_054474.1:151723550-153088550 GCF_017639515.1 Carcharodon carcharias | reverse complement strand
CACCCACCCAGCCCCAGCCAGACACAGTCACAGACACACACACCCACCCAGCCCCAGCCAGACACAGACACACACACCCACCCAGCCCCAGCCCCAGCCAGACACAGACACACACACCCACCCAGCCCCAGCCGGACACAGACAGACACACACACACACACACTCACTCACCCCCCCCCCCCGACAGACAGACACACACACACACACCCCCAGACAGACACACGCTCCATGCCAGACAGACTCTGTCTGTTCCCCCAGCCCCTCCATCATGAGGCGCTACCTCTCCGCTGCCTGTCCAGCGCTGACAACTGAAGGCAACACAAAAGCCCTGCTCAGCAGGTTTCAAAATCAACACCCCTCATTTTTTTAAAACAAATTAAGCACCCGATCTGTACCTCTAAGCGCCAGCTTGGTACAAATCCGCTCCCACCCTGTGGGCTTCTTCAACCCCCAAACCCTTTGCCTCCTTCAATATTTTCCTTTAACGAAGCACAAGCCGCCCTGTTACCATCTTGGAGATACCGAAGCCGGGCGATGTGTTCTGGGAATTGTAGTTCAAAGCCCGTTACCCGGATGAAGGCGGCCTCCAGCCCTCTGACTGTGCGGAGCCTTCTGGGAGTTGTAGTTGCTCCGGCCCCGGCCCTCTCGCCGAGTTACCCGGATGTCGATTGGACATCAGCGGTTGCTGTGACGTCACAGGGCCGCCCGGTGCGCACCGCGCACGCGCATTTTTACTGACCCCGCCCATCAGCTCCTGGGCTAGAATGACTCGAAACGTTGACTGTGTTCCACTCCGCTGGTGCTGTCAGACCTGCTGAGTATTCCCAGGTGTTTTTGTTCCAGATTTCCAGCATTCGCAGTGTTTTGCTTTTACCAGTATGATACAGGCTTATTTACAATAGAAACAGACCTTTCAGCCCTACAGGTCTGTGCCTTATTTCGCTGTTGATTAAAGACAGCTCATCTTACATTCAGAAACTGAACTGGACTAGCCATATAAATACAAGAGCAGGTCAGAGGCTAGGAATCCTGCGGTGAATAACTCACCTGACTCCCCAAAGCCTGTCCACCATCTACAAGGCACAAGTCAGGAGTCTGATGGAATACTCCCCACTTGCCTGGATGAGTGCAGCTCCCACAACACTCAAGAAGCTTAACCATCCAGGACAGAGCAGCCCACTTGATTGGCACCACATCCACAAACATTCACTCCCTCCACCACCGGTGCACAGTAACAGCAGTGTGTACCATCTACAAGATGCACTGCAGGAATTCACCAATACTCCTTCGACAGCACCTTCCAAACCCACAACCACTACCACCTAGAAGGACAAGGGCAGCAGATAGATGGGAACACCACCAACTGGAAGTTCCCCTCCAAGTCATTCACCATCCTGATTTGGAAATATATCACCATTTCTTCACTGTGAATGGGTCAAAATCCTAGAACTCCCTCCCTAACAGCATTGTGGCTGTACCTACACCACATGGACTGCAGTGGCTCAAAAAAACAGCTCACCACCACCTTCTCAAGGGCAACTATGGATGGGCAATAAATGCCAGCGAAGCCCACATCCTGTGAATTAATAAATGAATTAAAAAAAACTCACAAAACAATTAGGGTAGATTTAATTTCAATGGTAACAGGGATGATGAGATGGATAGACCTGGAGAAGCTGGGGGTTTTCTCTTTGCAGCAGAGAAGATTAAGGGGATATTCATGAGGTGTTGGAAAATAAGAACACAAGAATTAGGAGAAGAACATTGCATTTGGCTCCTAGAGCCTGCTTCACCATTCAACAAGATCATCATTCCTGGTCCTTTTTTTTTGTTTATTCTTTCATGGGATGTGAGCATCACTGACAAGACCAGCATTTATTGCCCATTCCTCTTGAACTAAGCAGTTTGCTAGGCCATTGCGGAGGGCAGTTAAGAGTCAACCATATTACTGTAAGGATGTGAACTAGGTGGGTTTTATGACAACTGACAATAATTTCATGGTCAGTATTATTGAGATTAGCTTTCAATTCCAGATTTTATTAAATGAATTTTAAATCCCAGCATACCATGTTAGGATTTGAACCCATGTCCCCAGAAAATAGTGCAGTGACATTACCACTAGGCCACAGTCTCCCCTCTCCTCCCATGTTTATCCCCTTAGTACCCAAAAATCGGAACCCTGTGTTGAATATACTCAACAGAGTGGTTCCAATGTGGTTCTCACAAATACAAGTAGTTGAGGCCAAAAGCATAAATGTCTTTAAAGAAGGAAAAAGAAAGCCTTGCAATCGTGACCTCAGAATATCTCAAAGCAAGTACTTTTGAAGCGCAACCACTGGAAACACAGCAGCCAACTTGCACACAGCAATCTCCCATAAACAGCTTTGTGATAATGAACAAGTAATCTGATTGGGGATAAATACTGACCAGGACCTCAGCCATAACTCATGCCCACTCTTTCAAAATAGGACCAAGAGATTTTTACATCCACCTAAGAATACAGACAAGGCCTCAGTTGAATGTCTCATTTGAAAGATGGCACCTGACAGTGTAGCACTGCCTCAGTAGGGAGTGTCAGCCTAGGTTGATGTGGTCAATTCTTCAGAGTGAGACTTAAACCCAAACCTTCTGATCAATTAAGACAGCAGTAATACCCACTGAGCCACAGTTGACATTTTAAGGGGGAAATAAAAACAAATGCTAGAAATACTCAGCTGGTCAGGCAGAGAAATAGAATTAATGTTTCAGGTCTGTGACCTTTCTTATCAGAACTGGCAGAAGTTAGCAATGTAATGGGCTTTGAGAAAGGGTTGGGTGGGACAAGGACAAAAGGCAGGTCTGTGATAAGGTGAAAGGCAAGAGTGATTGAACGACTGAAGAGACTTCCTGAGCCAAATGGTATAGTGATGAGGCAAGAAAAGAAAGATGTGCCAAAAGCAGGTGTGCTGCTGACTGGAAGCAAAAATGAGAGACCTAAAATATGTAAAGCAAAGGAAACAAACTTAGTTTCCAGGTAATTCTGTTTTTGTTTTGGATTTCCAGCATTCGCAGTTTTTTTGTTTTTATATATATTTATTATATGTAGTAACTACTATATGCATTATAATCGTATCGAAGCACCTCAGAATGCAACACAGTATATATCAATAACTCCAATACCATTGCACTGTCTGTCTGTAATGGTCATATTGAAATTACTGTAATATTCATTGCTTGTATTGAAGCACCTTGTGATCCATGTCTAAAAGTTGAATATGATTGCAATTTTTGCGATGGGCGTTTAGAAAGGTTTTGTAATGTTCTTCCAGATATTTTATGAATAAAGTATATTTTTCCCCCAAAAAATTGTTTTTGTTTTTCCAATAAGGGGGAAAGCTGGATAAACAAGTGAAGAAGGAAAAGAAACATGGTGCAAATGAGATGAAGTCGGTTATTTGGAGGCTCCAGTGAGACCCAACAGCCCATTGCTGTGCTGTACAGTGTAAATTGCAACACCCTAGGAGTGGGTCACATGATCTGAGGCCCGCTGCATTGTGGGAAATGTAGTTCAAGAACCACCGGAAACCGTTTAAGGGACCGGAAGTAACCGGGTTTCCGTCTGCCAAAGCCTGCCACCCACCACCGCCCCCCCCCCGCGCCTTTCCTGCCGTCAGTGCGCAGTGAAATTCGAAGTCGGTAGAGTTGGTTAGACTTTGTTCAGAAAGAAATTGGATTTGAAGGGAAGGTGCGATCTGGAATGCCGGCGGGGAAAAGTTACCGGAGGAGGAGAGAGGAGGAATCGGATGAGGAGGAAGAGCAGAGGGTGGTGGAGGTCAGGTGAGAGCCGAGGCTTCAATGGTCAGGGTAGGCCTCCCTGTCTCTGAGAGCAGCCCACTCGGATTGGAATAACACAAGATCTTTCAGCCCAACTGTTAGTATTGGTTAATGCACACAAGCTTATAGAAAGGAAAATGTATTTATATAGCGCCCTTCACGACCACACCACCCCCACCCCCATACATTTGACAGCCAATGAAGCACTTTCGAAGTGTAGTCACAATTGTAGTGAAGGAAATGTGTTCAACAAGCACAGCAAGCTCCCACAAACAGCAATGTGATCACGACCAGATCATCTGTTTCTGTGTTATGTTGACTGAGGGATAAATATTGACCAAGTCACCAGGGAGAACTCAGCAGGTGTTGAAGCATCTTTGGAGAGAGAAACAGAGTTGATATTTGGAGTCAAATATGACTCTTCCTCAGAACTCTTCTGTTTTGAAGAAGTCACGTTCAACTCAAAACATGAACTCTGTTTCTCCACAGATGCTGTGTTTTCCAGCATCCTATTTTTATTTCAGATTTCCAGCATCCATAGAATTTTGGTTTTATATCGAGGTCAATTCCCCTGCTCTTTGAAATACCATTGGGTATTTTACGTCCACCCAAACAGGCAGATGGGGTCTCGGTTTAACATCTTATTGGAGGGACAGCATCTTCAGCAGTGCAGCACTCCCTCAGTACTGCACTGGAGTGCCAGCCTAGATATTTGTGCTCAAGACCCTGAGTGGAACTTGAACCCATAACCTTCTGATTCTGTGGTGAGAGTGCTACCAACTGAAGTATGGCTGACACATAAAGTCTGAAACAACCTCTGATTGGATCCATTACAGTTTGGCAGCTGCATCACATGTTCGGTACATTTTATTCTCTTTTTCCCAGATTGGCGGTCAAGATTTCACAGCAGTAATTCATTGTGGACTTCCCTGGAATGGCTGACACTTATTGCTCATCCACAGTTGCCAATTTGATATGACTGAGTGGCTCACCAGACTATTTCAGGGAGGCAGTTAACCGTATTGGTGTGGGATTGGAGTTATGGAGCTTCGACTAGGGGATGACAGGAGATTTCCTCCCCTAAAGAACATTAGTGAATTGAATTCAAATTTTCAAAACATATGGTAGGCTGGATTAGCATTAAAACCTGTTCCAAATTACTGTATGCTTTTAAACTTATAATAAGTTAGGAAGGAGGTACGAATTAACTGTGTTTATTACACAATCCTAATTTAGGTCTGGGTGATAGAGGACTGCTGCAAGTCAGCAGTGTTAAGCAAAGGTTGTTTATAAACTGTTTAAAAATATAGTTACAGTGTCCTCTAGTGGTAACACTGATATTGTGAAGAGTTTGGCTTTTTGCATTGTATGTGGATGCACTATAATCAGGCTACAAATGAATCTAGGGCTTGGCTTAAATAGCCAAGTGGTTATGGTACTGGGTTTGTAACCCCAAGATCAAGAGTTCAAATCTCACAATGGCAAACTATGAAACAATGTACCTTCATCTGAAACAGATGGAAACGGGTTTGTACTCGAAAGAGTTACAAATGAATCTAGCTCCCATTAAGTCAGTCAGTTGGTGTGACTGCCAGTGTGACCAGGTGATTACCCCACTGCTTTGTAATTGATTGCTAGAAATTTAAAAACAAGCCTGGTTATATCAGCTGTCACTTATTTCTTTTATTCTGTCCTCCTCGAACCTTATCTGATATCCCATGTTAAATTCAATGACACAAAACCTTGAGTTTGCCAGTTTGTTGTTAGGCATACAAACAGAATAAGTACCAAAGTGTTGATGTTTTTGCATAAGAAAAGTTTTTTCCAAATTACCAATGGTAATCTTTCTTATTTCCAAAGGTCGAAACTAGATGAACTGAAGGAAATTCAGAGTCTAAGGAGAAGACAAAATGGAGTGAGGTAGGTGTAACCCATGTGGCAGCAAATTGGCACGATCTGTACCCCACCACTGAACATTTTCTGTCAAAGTAACAGGTGAACTGTACATACAATGTACATGTGCCGAGTTGTTACAACTCAAAGCTTCTGTGAATCAAAGTCTTTAATGTGGCAAGGGAAAGTATCTTTCAGAGGAGCCACGTTAGCATGCTGTATCAGTGGTGTGTGAGGCTTTGTGTACCAATGACCATAATGTTTGACATAATGAGAATTGGAGAGGTGACTAAAATCTGAAACAAGTGGCCATATTTTGAGAGGACCAACTCTTTTAAGTGTGTGAGAAGTCTTGTTAGAGTGTGCCTGCAAGGTTTGAATAAGGCTTAGAGAGTAGGGAAACTGTAGTGCCTTCAAGAATGTGATTCGGAATGCAGTGGACCAGTGTGTACCCATGAGCAAAGGTACCAAGTTTAGAGGCACTCTTGCCTGGTTAAAAGAGACCATCAAGCAACCCATAAAGAAGAGATGGAAAAACAATTAAGACCATGAAAAAAATGGTACAGAATTAAGATGGATTTACTATCAAAAGACATACTCTGGAGTGTTTGCCTCTCCACCTCTCTTTCCTCCTTTAAGATGCTCCTTAAAACCTCTTTGATCGATTTTGGTCACATGTCTCAGTATCTCCTTATGTGGACCAGTGTCAAAGTTTGTCTCATAATGCTCTTGTCAAGCATCTTGAGATGTTTTACCATGTTAAAGGCATGATATAAATGCCAGTTGTGTGTAAAAGGCATCAAAATGGCAAAGAAAGTTTCATATTGAGTTGTATGGTAAAAGAAGTGAGGATAACAAGGCTTGCAATTATATCGAGAATAAAAGAAACTAGGGATGGAATAGGCCACTGGAAGGAAATCAGAGTCAGGAATGACAACTGACGCTCCAAAGGCCGCAAAAGTGCACAATAAGTCTTTTGCTCAGTTTCCACCGAGGAGGAGGCAGGTAACCTGTTGCATCTGGAAGGGAATTTGACAGCCTTGCAGGGTAATCTGTGTAGCTCTTCATATTGTTACACGGTCAGAATGCCAAACGGTTGTACACCCATAAGGTGAATAAATCTCAGGAGGTGGATAAGATGCAGCTGAGCAAATAAAGGAAGAAATTGTAGGAACTCTGGCTTCCAGAAATGAGGGGGTTATCTTATGGGGAAAGGTTGAGCAGGTTGGACCTATACTCATTGTTTAGAAGTTTAGAGTTTACAAGAATGAGAGGCGATCTTCTTGAAACAAGATTGTGAGGGGGCTTGATAGGGTAGGTACTGTTATGACACAGCAGTTGGGAAAGACTATTTTTTTAAATCCCAGAGGGAAACTTTAAACAACTGTCGTTACCTATATTTTCAATTGGTATGTTTGAGAAGCAGCTCTAAATTCAGGAATAAGACCACCAGTTCTTGAGAGGTTTTTATATCAAACTAAATGAGATATTTATTAATTTACAACAAATTAAACATAAACACATGGCTACAAATTACTACTGTCATAACTTTTAACAAATTCCCAAATTAATCTCCACTAAGGCAACAATAACGAATAGACTTAACCAGACACCAGGCAAAGCATTTTCATCTTAGAATTCAAAATGAGGTTCCTTTCAATTTGGTTCCTTTGCAGACAGTTGTAGGCCTTACAGCTGCTTTGATTGTTACTTGCCTCTGCCTTTCACACAAACTCCTCTAATATTATACCCAGCCTGTCCTTTAAATGCAATTTCTCATTGAACTCCACCTCTTTTAACAATAAAACTCCTTTCATAGTACCAATTTTATTAGTAATATAAACATTGCTTGGTGTCTTCTAGTTGATGCAGGATTTCACTCCCCCTTTCGAATGCTCTATTCAACAAAATGCAAATGTACTCTTTACCTCTCTGTTTACATCTCAAAACTACTATGCATCGAAGCACCCAGACTAGCTGGCTTTAATCCAATTAACATGCACACAGACTAAACTTCTATTTAAAAAAAAAAATTTCCAATAACATTATATACATTAATAGCTTCATGACACTGCTGAGAGGATGTTTCCACTTGTGAGGGAATCTAGAACTCATGGACACAGTTTAAAAATTAGGCGTCTCCCATTGAAGACTAGGGCGAGGAGGAATTTCTTCTCTTAGAGGGTCATTAGTCTTTGGAATTCTCTTCACAAAAAGGCAGTGGAGGCTGGTCATTGAGTCTATTCAAGGCTGAGTTAGACAGATTTTTGATCTACAAAGGAATCAAGGGTATGAGGGAACAGGCAGGAAAGCAGAGTTAAGGCCACAATCGGATTATTCATGATCTTATTAAATGGTGGCACAAGCTTGATGGGCCGAATGGGGATGGGAGAAAGGCAAATGTTCCTATTTTCAAAAAGGGTAGCAAAAGTGGCTCAGGAAACAACAAACCTGTGAGCTTGATGTCCATTGTGGATAATGTTGTGGGATCCATCATTAAAAATAAGATCAGATCATGGAGCATCTGGATAGAAGTAAAATAATAAACATTAATGACTTTGGCAAAACTAACTTACTACTTTCCTTAGAGGATGTGACAAATGAGTAAAGCAATAGTTGTGGTATACTGTGGTTTATGGGTTTCAATAGTTTAGTGGTTACGTCACTGGACAAATAACCCAGAGGCCTGGACTAATGATCCAGAGCCATGAGTTTAAATTCAGTTAATTAAATAAATCTGGAATAAAAAGCTAGTGTCAGTAATGGTGACCATGAAACTGCCAATTATTGTAAAAGCCCATGTGATTCGCTGATTTCCTTTAGGGAAGAAAATCTGCCATCCTTACTTGGCCTGGCTGAGTAGTGGGTGTGGGTGTGACTGTGACTGTAGACCCCACAGCAATGTGGTTGATTCCTAACTGCTCTCTGAAAGGCGAATCAAGGCATTCAGTTGTATTCAAGAAGGTGGTTCACCACCACCTCGAGGATAATTAGGGGCGGGCAACAAATGTTGGCCTAGCCAGCGATGCTCGCATTCCGTGAATGAATTTTAAAAAAACATGCAGGATACTTAGTGACATACCTGTTCAAAAGGTCGTTCTAAAAGAACCAAAGGGTAGGAACTAGTAATAGGGGAAAAGAGCTGCGATGCAGCTTAAGATTGCAACAGGGGAGGATTTAAATGAAATAGTAACTCGGGAGCTTCAGGTTGGTCATTCAGCAAGATTTAAAAGCGTCAGTGATGGCAACGTGGACAATGAGTCTCCACTGTGCCATCAGAAGGAAGCAACGAGCAAAAACAAAATGCCTTTAGTTACTTCTTTTTCTGGTGCTTGTTACAGCGCTGCTGCCCTACTGGTTGGAGAGCAAGTACCAGAAGAAACGTCGACCGTGGTAAGTTGCTTCATGCTATAATCTGTCAATTTGTGTCGCAACAACAATAACTCCTTATATTTATGTAGCACCTTTAATATAACAAAACATCCCAAGGCCCTATACAAGAAGAGCATATAGCAAAATTTGATGCCGAGCCACATGAAATATTAGGGCAGAAGATCTAAAGCTTGGCCAAAGAGGTAGATTTTATGAGGAGTGTCTTAAAGGATGAAAGAGGCAGAGAGGTTTCGAGCTGAGACAGCTCAAGGCCAGTGGTAGAACAAGTAATATCAGGGATGCTGAAGAGGCCAGAATGAGATGAATGCAGATATTGTAGAGGGTTATGGGACTGGAGGAGATTACAGAGACAGGGAGTGTCAGTCAGTGAACACAGGTAATGGGCAAATGAGACTTGGTGCAAGTTAAGGGCATGGGCAGCAGAGTTTTGGATGACCTCAAATTTACCAAGGGTTAACTTGGGAGTGCGTTGAAATAGTCAAGTCTAGAGGCAACAAAGGCATGGGTGAGGGTTTCAGCAGCAGATGAGCTGCGGCAGGAACAAAGTCAGTGTTGTTAGGGAGGTTGAAATAGATGATATTAGTGATGCAAATGTGTGGTCGGAAGCTCAATTTGGGGTCAGATAGGGCACCAAGGTTGTAAGTGTGGTTCAGCCGCAGACAGTTGCCAGGGAGACAATTGGAGTCAGTCACTAGGGTTAAGTGTTCGTAGCAGGCATGGTAAACAATGGCTTTAGTCTTTCCAATATTTAATTGGCGGAAATTTCTGCTCGCCCAGTGCCGGATGTTGGAAAAGCACTCTGACAATGGAGAGTGCAAGAAAGATTTGTGTTCAGATCATGGGCCATCACCTAATACTCAAGTTGAATTGATGACTAATGGTCTAGCCATAACTATCAAAGGTACTATGCCACAGTGCTTTCTGTATTATCAAAGAGTCATGCAGCACAGAAGGAGGCCATATGGCCCGTGCTGCCTCTGCCAGCTCTTTGAATGAGCTATCCATTGAGATCCACCCCTGAAAATTTTCATTTCAATTACTTATCCAATTCCATTTTTAAAGCTATTTGGTCATAATTTGCTGCCAAAGTAACGGTGAGGCTAATGGCGCCCATTGTTACTTTTGTGCATGTGTTACAGACAGGGGGTTTTTGAAAAATAGGTAATTTGAAACAAACACTCTTGTTTACTCTAGTTGGTCTAATTGCATTGTCCAGGCCTGCATGGCTGAAGTATTTGGGAGGGGGTGGGGTGCTGGGGTTTACTCATGATTGCACTTCACCATGTTGTAACTACATCTACGCACATAGTTGCTTGTATAGCTGGCGAAACGTGAGCCTAAAGTTTAACAGCTGTCCATCCATTGAGCTCACGGATGACTATAGGGTGCAAAAACAAAGAAATGGTGGATGGTTTTCTTAAAGTCACTTTGCCTTTTTTGAACTCCCTTACTTTGAGACTTCTCAAAATTTAATCCTCAAACCATGCTGTTAGTTCCCCTCAAAATGTCTTTCCATCCCTTCCAGTGTGGAATCACCTCCCTCATGTTACATGCCCTTCTGAAGAGCAGCATTGTGTAAAAGCACATTATTGAGTTACTGTGAGTTTGGAACAATGTGTCACTGAGCTGGGAATTTTATTTGTTCACTTTTTTAAATACTGATATTTAAGGAGAATTGTTAATTTATCTATCTTTAAAAAAAGTACCAGATATTGATTTTGTTTGGAAATATGCTTACAAACTTGTATCTTTTTTGTTCTGCTCAGGATGACCCTTTTAAATTGAAGACTGGCGGTATGATTGACATGAAGATGATAAAGGACAAAAAGCGAGAAAGGTTGGGAATTAGAAACAGAACAAAAATCTACCAATTACTTGTTAATTTCATTGTTCAATTGAATTGGATAGCACAGAACTAGGCCACTCTGCCCACAGTGCCTTTGCCAGCTATTTGAGCAGGTTCTCAACTCAAAGCAGAACTTATGCTTTTAAGAATACAAAATGGCAGTCATGTAGCTGTTTATGTTTGTGATGTTTAACCCTATGTGGCTCCCCATTGTTTCTGTGGTGTTAAATAATATGTTAATTTGCTTATTCTGTTTGTTTTTTGCTTGTCTGTCATTGATCCATAAGATAAGGAAAATTGAGGGGAATGCAAAGTGTGGGGAATAAAATGGCTGTCACAAAAGTTTTATATTGCTTACGTGCTCGAATTGCATCCGAGACAAAAATGAAAGTACATATCTCAGGATTTTCCTTCCTTCCTCTTTCACCAACCGAAAGCAAGGGCTAGCTGATTGAAGAATTGAACGTGTTTTCTTTTCTTCCAGGATCGAAGAGGAAGACACGGACTTGAACCTGGGTACATCATTTTCCGTGGAGACAAACCGACGGGATGAAGACGCCGACATGTATGTCTTGACCTTGCATTGCATTCTTCTGCGAAGGGAGAATGAGCTTGTTTTGTTTTCTCCTTGTTTTACGGTACCAGCACACGCAACTTCAAATTTACATTAGGTGGGCATTGTCTCGCTACATGGGTCACCATCCTAGTGATCTGTCATGCTCACAAACATGCCGGGCTGATAACCTTGCCTCTTTTGTTGGTCTGAGGCAGCCTCGGGATCAAGCATTGTCACCCTGAATCCCCAAAGTTCCTCTCTAGTACATGGCTCATCCGTTCCAGGAAACATAGATCCGCTCCAAATCTGTTTGGAGTAAAAGGAGAAAGAAACCGTTTCTGGTCAGTGATCTTTGATCAGAAAGTCCTGATGAAAGGCCATCAAACTGAAACGTTTCACTCTCCACAGATGCTGCCAGACCAGCATTTTCTGTTTGTATTTCAGATTTCCAACATCTGTAGTATTTTACCTCTGTATTACTGATATTTGGGGTGTTTTGGTGTGGCTCCTCTTGATCAAAGTGAGCTTTGATTCCTCTGTAGGGTTTTTTTTGCATGTTAAGTTCCAAGGAATCCACTTTCCAATCTGATTAGATATAAATTAATTTTGTTGGACACTGTCTTTGTAGGAATAATCTGATTGCCAATTGGGGGTAACCCAGTCAAAGTGGTTAAAGGTTGTTTCGAGCTCTTTCACTCAGCATTATCATTGAGAACCACTGTTCTATTGATTCTTACATAATCCATTTCCTTTCTCAAAAGTATTACGGGCAAAATGTTCAAACCAAAAAACGAGACTTTGGAAAAATAATCTCCAAAGATCATTCTTATTAAGGTCATAGGAGACAATTCGGCCCATTGTGTCTGTGCCAACTCTTTGAGAAGAACAATTCAATTACTCCCACTCACCTTCTTGTTTCCCGACAGCCCTGCAAATCTTTCCAAGTATTTATCCAATTCCCATTTGAAAGTTGCTATGGAATTTGGTTCCACCACTCTTTTCAACTAGGGCATTGTAGCTCGCAACTAGTTCCCTTAAAAATTTCTCCTCATCTTCCCTCTGATTCTTAAACCTGTGCCCTCTGGTTACTGATGTCCCTGTGAGTGGAAACAATTTCTCCTTTCTTACTCAATTGAAACCCATTGTAATTTTGAACACCTATATTAAATCTCCTTAACCCCTTTTTTAGCAAAAGGGAACAATCCCAGCTTCCCTTAGTCTCCCCACATGACTGACATCTTTCATCCCTGGTACTGCTCTAGTAAATATCTGCACCCTCTCCAAAGTCTTGCCATCCTACATAGCATTAAAAATAACATAGGCAGATATTTTGTCTCTTTGCGTTTATGAAACATTGATGGCAGGTGGGGGAAACTAATTTCCTATTTGCGTTCCATCACAAGCTGTAAAATAAGGCATTAAGGAACTTGGAAGCCATTGACTTGTTAATCTGTTTAGTAAGTGTTCTCATTCATCTCTGTATAGGAGAGTGACCCATTGTTCCATTTCAGGATGAAGTACATTGAGACAGAGCTGAAGAGGAGGAAGGGAATCCTGGAGAATGAGGAACAGAAGGCGAAGGTCAAAAACCCAGAGGACCAACTCTATGAGCTGCCCGATAATATCAACGTCTCGTCTGCCAAACGTACAGAGGAAATGTTATCCAATCAGATGCTCAGTGGCATTCCTGAGGTGGATCTGGGAATTGAGTAAGTGTTTATCTTTTTAACTCAATTGTAAGGCTAGTTGAAGAAACTGAAGTACATATGGGGTTGTACCACTGAAAAATCCAGTTATTGTGCTTCCAATTTCAGAACATTCTTTATTTGGAGGCCTATTTTATCACATTAACCTACACATGCTGGAAACAGTAATTATAATAATTATAAAATTTCACAATTTCTCTTGCTTTATTCAGAAAAAGCAGGTCCATTTTACTGATACCCACACAATCATGGATATGTTTATTATGTATCAATAAAATTTAATAGGCTGTATATGGTGACACTTCAAAACTTGGCCAGATTGGAAATGATTCCCTATCAATCATATCTGCTGGAAGTGACTGCAATTTTTAAAAATTATTTGTTAACGGGAAAAGGGCATCAATGGCAACACCACTTATTGTCCATCTCCAATTGCCCTTGAGAAGGCGGTGGTATACCACCTTCTTGAACCGCTGCAGGTGCTCCCACAGTGCTGTTAGGAAGGGAGTTCTAGGACTTTGATCCAGACCTAGATTTTACACATAAAATTTGTGTAATAGAACTATCTTGTTTAATATAAATATCACTGCATTTTACTGGAAAAATTATTGAGAGGCATTGTTGTAGTTTTGGTCATGAGTTCTGTTTGCTATAGTTCATTGAGGCTGAGTAAATAGACTCTTTGCTGTAAGTGCCTGACTGACAGATGCCAATACTTACTCCAGATTTACTATTCAGACTTCTCTGGTACTGGTATTCCAATAGACTGCCATGAGACCTTTGAAACTCCTTGTTCCTATGGAACTGAAAGTATACAAAGCCCCAGTTCTCAGACAATGTTAGATGACTGGTTCAGCTATTCTACCCACCCATAAGAGCATCTTGACATATTTCTATATCTTAATAACCCTGAATTCTGTTTTCCAACAGGAACTTATCCAGTTCCTATCGAATCTGTCATATAGTTCCTTGTTCTACCACCCTTGCTGATTGATTGATTGTTTAATTCCATACAGTTGTCACCATTTGACAGAAACATTTGTTGCTGAATTTCCCACTCTTGTCATCCTTAATTTGAAAATGTGAGCCCCCAACCCCCACCCCAGTCTTGAATTTTGTATTTTGCAGAGAAAAAAAATTGAATTCACTTTCTCCAATAATTTTAAATGTAAGTATCAAATTGTCCTCAAGTCTTCAGTTTCCAAGAGAGAAAAGACTTTGAGGAACTAATGTTTGTTTCTATCTACACCAACTTTATAATGTAAAACAGCAGAGAAAGGCCATTTAGCCTATTGTGCCTATGCAATTTGACCCAAAGCTCCACAAATGTTTCCACTTCAAGTGATTATCCGGTTCCTATTTGAAATTTAACACTCAACCTGATTCGACTACCCTTTCAGCGTGTGCATTCCAGATCATAACTTGCCACCTGAATTTTATTTTTCCTCATATTGATGTTGACTGCACTTCTTATTTTTTAATTTTGAGTGCAAAAATAAAGAATATTATCAGCACAGAAGAGGCAAAAGCCCAGCTCCTGGCAGAACAGCGCAACAAAAAGAAGGATAACGGTACCTCTTTCGTACCCACCAACATCGCGGTCAATTACGTTCAACACAACCGGTGTAAGTATTGATGAACCTCCGTGATTGATCTTTATTGGTGCTGCAATTTCATGGTGTGGTTTTCCTTGTGTACGTGTGTCCCAGGTGACCCTAGCAGCTTCAATTTGGACCTAAAACTATAAAAACGACAATTTTTAATAAAAGTCCAGAGTCGCAGGTATTGGGAGGAACAGGCAATGGAAAAGTTCTATGAATGCGTGGAGGGCAGGGTTGACAAAAGTGATGACACAAGGCAGGTTTGAATCGTAACTTTGAGCAGCATTCAGTGGCATTCTCTTGGGAACAGGCTTTCTCCCTTCTTGGTTTGTCTGAGAATGTGGGGATATTTTGTTATTCACATCTTGAGGCAACAGGAATCTAAGAAGGGGGCTGAAGCTGATATATAAGGACCAATTTACAATAGAGCTCCTTTGAAAGAAGCCAAATCAAGATTTGTCTTCTTTTATTTGCTCATGGGATGTGGGCATCACTGGCTAGGTCAGCATTTATTGCCCATCCCTAATTGCCCTTGTTCAGAGGGCATTTAAGAGTCAACCACATTGCTGTGGGTCTGGAGTCACATGTAGGCCAGACCAGGTAAGGACGGCAGATATCCTTCAACTAAAGGGCGTTAGGCCTCTGTTAATCACTATTACTGGTTTGATCTGCAAGAATGAGGGGACAGCGTTGGAAATCAATTTTTAAATTCTTGCTAATTGTGGACTATGGCATGTAGCCATAAATAAATTGCAGCTTTATTACCCAATGCTGTCAAGATGTCTTTGTTAGATATTCTGCCTCAGCAGTGAGGTTGTTGTGGGTTCAAACCCTGCTGCAGAATTTACTTTGGCTAACTAAGCTTGGCAGTCCAATGCAATGCTGGAGTACTGCTGCATCATCTGAGGCACTGTCCTTCAAATGCAACAACACATAGGAAACCCAGCACAGAAACAGGCCTTTTGGCCCGACCAGTCCATTCCAGTGTTTATGATCCACTAGAGCCTCCTCGCATCTTTTCTCATTTAAATTTATTGTCGTAACTCTCAATTCCCTTCTACCTCATATTCTTGCCTAGGTTCCTCTTAAACGTAGCTATACTATTCCCTTCAAACACTCCCTGTGGTAGCAAATTTCACATTCTCACCATTCCTTGAGTGAAGAAATTTCTTCTGAATTCCCTGTTGGATTTCTTGGCCACTATCTTATATTGATGGCTTCCAGTTATGCTCTTCCCCAAAAAAGGAAACATTCTCTTTATCCCCTCGATCAAAACCTTTCATAATTTTAAAAACCTCTATTAGGACACCCCTCAGCCTTTTTCCAAGAAAGAAGGGACCCAGCTTAACCAAGCTTCCTAATGCTTGTTTAAGGTGATGCCAAATATCTCTACTTGAAAAGCAAGGAATCCATCCCGTGTCCTCATCAACATTCCTCTCTCAATACCACCACCCCCCCCCCCCCCCCCCCCCCACCACCACCCCACTACCACCAACTAAAATTTAAATAAATAAATCATTCAACTGGTCACTCATTGTGATACATGAGACCTAACTGTACAAAATGGCTGCTGTATTGTATCAGTAATGGCAACCGCACTTGAAAAGCAATCGCTTGAGATGTTCTTGAGACACACGATAAGCTGCTATATAATTCCAAGCCTTTTGTTCTTTCTGACAAGGGAGTGCCACAGTGCTCATTTTAAATGCTGAGGGACAATCCATTTTGGCTTGGGGTTTATGTCTCATTCAAACCTACAAAATCCTTCTCAAGAGCAATTAGGGATGGGTAATAAATGCTAGCCTAGTGAACCAGGGCCACATCCTGTAAATGAATAAAAAATACTTAAAGAGACAGACAAGGTAGATGCAGGTAAGATGTTTCCCCTGGTTGGGGAGTCTAGAACCAGGGGACACAATTTCAAAATTAAAAGGAAGCCACATAGGGCTGAGATGAGGAGAATTTTTTTTACTCTGAGGACTGAATCTTTGGAATTCTCTACCCCAAAGGGCTGTGGAAGCTCAGCCAGAGTATGTTTAGAGATTGGCAGATCTCTAAATACCAATGGCGTAAAGGAATATGGGAATAGTGTGGGGGAAAAAGGCATTGAAGTGGATGATCAGCAATGATTATATTGAATGGCGGAGCAGGCTCGATGGGCTGAATGGCCTACTCCTATATTCCTATGTCTGATCTTGTATATTAGGCACCTTTGTATCTGTGCGGCGACCCTCCTTTCCAATATAAACAACTCCCTTTGAATGCTCTATTATTTACTTAATACTTTACATAATCCACTCCTGGATTCAAAGTTGTCACTTGGGGAGAGTAAAATGTAAAATTTACCTGAAAATTATTAGCTGCAAACCTGTGTGTTACAAACAGAATACAGAATAGAGGGGGTGGGGTGGGGAGTGGACTTTATCCCATTTTTCTCTCTGAGGAAGGTTGGGATGTGTCTCATCATGATTTTTCAGCCATCATGAGACATGAGACAAGTTTGTTGGAGCAGCTGGTCTTTTCCTGCTCGCCAGTTTCTGTATGTTCGTACATCCTACACAACTAAGTACAACCTTTTACTGTGTGGGGCTTGCCAGTCAAGCACAACTTAAGCTGGGAAATTGTTTTCCTTACTGCTTTTAAAAAAAAAAAATCTGCATGTCTCCCATTGTCCTGCATTCTTTTTCTTATTAAGTGCAGTCGTTTTTAACCAAATAAATAAGAGAGTTTGGAAGGCTTTGAGCTAAGTTACAGCAGGGTCCTCGATTTCCCATTGCCTCACGTTCTCTGTTGTAGTTTACCGGGAGGAATTGCACGCACCTGCAAAACGCAATAAAGAGGAAGCCAAACCACGGCCCCTGAGAGTGGGCGATACCGATAAACCAGAACCTGAACGTAAGTAGATGATATCAGCATTTCATTGTTAATCTTTCTAAGGTAATGGACCACACCGGTAATAATTATTAAAAAAATTCAAACTGGTATTTGCAGATTATAATGTGGGGAAGTCCTGCTCCAACTGTACAGGGTGTTAGTGAGGCCGCACCTGCAGTACTGTGTACAGTTTTGGTCCCCGTATTTAAGAGCGGATATACTGGCATTGGAGGCAGTTCAAAAGAGATTCACTAGGCTGATTCTTGGGATGAAGGGGTTGACTTATCAAGAACGGCTAAACAGGTTAGGCCTTTATTCGTTAGAATTTAGAACAATGAGGGGCGATCATATTGAAACGTACAAGATTCTGAGGGGGCTTGATAGGATAGATGTTGAGAAGATGTTTCCACTAGTGGGGGAATCTCAAACTAGGGGACGTAGTTATGGAATAAGGGGACACTCATTTAAAACTGAGATGCGAAGGAATTTCTTCTCCCAGAGGGTCGTCATTGACTGGAGTTCTCTACCCCAGAAAGCTGTGGAGGCTAGATCACTGGAAGTATTTAAAAAGGAGGTAGATAGATTTTTGAAATATCAAGGAGTTGAGGGCTATGAGGAGCTGGCACGAAAGAGGAGCTGAGGCCTGGGGCAGATCAGCCATGATCTTATTGATGGGGGGGCAGGCTTGAGGGGCTAACTGGCCTATACCTGCTCCCTATTTCTTATGTTCTTATGCTTTCTACTTTCAATTCCACTTAATTCCCTGCTCCTGGTCAAGCAACGTCATGATTTTAAAATTCTCTTGCTTGTTTTCAGATCCCTGCATAACCTCATCCCTCCTATCTCTTGAATTTCCTCCAGCCCCAGAACTCTCCAAGATCTCTTTGCTCAACTAATTCTGGTTTCTTGAGCATGCCTAGTATTAATCGCTCTACTATTGGTGGCCCTTCCTTCAGCTGCAAGGCCATATGCTCTGGAATTCCCTCCCTGAACCTCTCCGACTCTCAGCCTCTCCTTCTTTCTTTAAGGTGCCCCTTAAAGCCTACCTCTTTGACCAAGCTTTTGGTCATCTGTCCTTATATCGCGTTGTGTGGCACAGTGCCTAATTTTACTTTATAATGCTCCTGCGAAGCACCTTGGGACATTTCATTTCACTAAAGACGCTATATAAATTGTTAATTCAGAGGGTGGTTATCCAGGCCATTGATAATTCTACACACAAAAGTTCCAAGTCTGAACCTGGCTGTCCAGGGAAGGCCATGTGGAAAGTACAGCTGCTTCTACGGAAGAAAAATATGAGAACATGTTGGTCTTATACACTTTCTTGTAGCTGGGTACAGAGTAGCATTAGCAGAGCAGGGCTCTGGAGGAGGAGTCCATTCAGCTGCTCAAGCTTATTTTTTTTATTCATTCATGGGATGAGGGCGTCGCTGGCTAGGCCAGCATTTAATGCCATCCTAATTGCCCTTGAGAAGGTGGTGGTGAGCTGTCTTCTTGAACTGCTGTAGTCCATATGGTGTAGGTACACCCACAGTGTTGTTAGGAAGGGAATTCTGGGATTTTGACCCAGAGACAGTGAAGGAACGGCAATATACTTCCAAGTCAGGATGGCGAGTGGCTTGATGGGGAACTTCCAGGTGGTGGTGTTCCCATGTGTCTGCTGCCCTTGTCCTTCTAGGTTTGGTGGTTGTGGGTTTGGAAGGTGCTGTCTAGGGAGCCTTGGTAAGTTCCTGCAGTGCATCTTGTAGCTGGTACACACTGCTGCCACTGTGAGTCAATGATGAAGCGAGTGAAAGTTTGTGGATGGGGTGCCAATCAAGTGGGCTGCTTTGCCCTTGATGGTGTCAAGCTTCTTGAGTGTTGTTTGAGCTGCACTCATCCAGGCAAGTGGAGAGTATTCCATCATATTCCCCTCTTGTGCCTTGTAGATGGTGGACAGGCTCTGGGGAGTCAGGAGGTGAGTTACTTGCTTCAGGATCCCTAAACTCTGACCTGCACTTGTAGCCTCAGTATTTATGTGGCTAGTCCAGTTCAATTTCTGGTAAATGGTAACCCCCAGCACGATGTTAGTGGGGGATTCAGTGATGGTACCAAGGGGCAATGATTATATTCTCTCTTGTTGGAGATGGTTATTGCCTGGCACTTTTGTGGTGCGAATGTTACTTGCCACTTGTCAGCCCAAGCCTGGATATTATCCAGGTCTTGCTGCCTTTGAACATGGACTGCTTCAGTGTCCGAGGAGTCGCGAATGGTGCGGAGCATTGTGCAATCATCAGCGTACATCCCTACTTCCGACCTTATGATGGAAGGAAGGTCATTGATGAAGCAGCTGAACATGGTTGTGCCTAGAACACTACCCTGAGGAACTCCTGCAGTGATATCCTGGAATTGAGATTTTTGATCTCCAACAACCACAACCATCTTCCTTTGTGCTAGGTATGACTCCAGCCAGTGGAGAGATTTCCCCCTGATTCCCATTAACTCCAGTTTTGTTAGGGTTCCTTGATGCCACACTCGGTCAAATGCTGCTTTGGTGTCAAGGGCAGTCACTCTGATTTCACCTCTGGCATTCAGCTCTTTTGTTCCTGTTTGAACTAAGGCTGTAATGAGGTCAGGGGCTGAGTGACCCTAGCGGAATTCAAACTGGGCATCAGTGAGCAGGATATTCCTAGGCAAGTGCTGTTTGATAGCACTGTTGATGACTCCTTCCATCACTTTACTGAAGGTCGAGAGTAGGCTGATGGAGTGGTAAATGGCCTGGTTGGATCCGTCATGCTTTTTGTGTACAGGACATACCTGGGCAATTTTCTACGTAGCTGGGTAGATGCCAGTGTTGTAGCTGTAGTGGAAAAGCTTGACGAGGGGCGTGGCAAGTTCTGAAGCACTAGTCTTCAGTACTATTGCCGGAATATTGTCAGGGCCCATAGCCTTTGCAGTATCCAGTGCCTTCAGCTGTTTCTTGATACCACATGGAGTGAATCGAATTGATAGAAGACTGGCATCTGTATGCCGAGGACCTCCAGAGGAGGCTGAGATGGATCATCCACTTGGCATTTCTGGCTGAAGATTGTTGCAAATGCTTCAGCCTTATCTTTTGAACTGATGTGCTGGGCTGCCCCATCATTGAGGATGGGGATATTTGTGGAGCCACTTTCTCCAGTGAGTTATTTAATTGTCCACTACCATTCTTGACTGGATGTGACAGGATTGCAGAGCTTAGATCTGATCCATTGGTTGTGGAATCGCTTGGCTTTATCTATCACTTGCTGCTTATGCTGTTTGGCACATAAGTAGTCCTGTGTTGTAGCTTCATCAGGTTGAAACCTCATTTATAGGTATGCCTGGTGCTGCTCCTGGCATGCTCTCCTACACTCTTTATTGAACCAGAGTTGATCCCCTGGCTTGGTGGTAATGGTAGAGTGGGGGTTATGCCAGGCCATGAGGTTACAGATTGTGGTTGAGTACAGTTCTGCTGCTGCTGATGACCCACAGCACCTCATGGTTGCCCAGTCTTGAGTTGTGGATCTGTTCAAAATCTATCCCATTTAGCATGGTGGTAGTGCCACATAACACAATGGAGGGTGTCCTCAATATGAAGATAGGACTTCATCTCCGCAAGGACAGTGCGGTGGTCACTACCGATGCTGTCATGGACAGGTGCATCTGCGGCAGGCAAGTTGGTGAAGCCGAGGTCAAGTATGTTTTTTCCTCTTGGTTCCCTTGTCACCTGCTGCAGACTCAGTCTAGCAGCTATATCCTTTGGGACTCGGCCAACTAAGTCTGTTGTGATGCTACTGAGCCACTCTTGGTGATGGACATTAAAATCCCCCACCCTGAGTCTGTTCTGCACTCTTGCTACTTGCAGGGCTTCCTCCAAGTGGTGTTCAACATGGAGGAGCACTGATTCATAGCTGAGGGTGTGCGGTACATGGTAATCAGCAGAAGGCTTGCTTGCCCATGTTTGACCTGATGCCATGAGACATCATGGGGTCCGGAGTCGATGATGAGGACTCCCTGGGCAGTTCCCTCCTGACAATTCATCATTCTGTCCTTTCCTGGCTGTTCTGTGCAATATTCTTCCTACCTGTTTTTGATCCATATCCCTTACCCAAGTAAAATCTATCAATCTCGATCTTGAGAATCTCAGCTGACCCAACAATCATCTGTGGGGATGAGGGGTTGGGAGAATGAGCATCAGATTTCTGATGATCCTTTTGTGTGGAAAATACTGTTCCTGATTTCACTCCTAATTGGTCTAGCTCCATTTAAGAATATGCCCCTTTTGTTCCGGATTTCTCCCCACCAAAGGAAACAGCTTATCTGTATTGAACCTCTTCATCAATTTAAACAACTCAACGATGAAATTTATACAAAGAACTAATTTAACAAGTATGATATTTCATTATTGTTCATTATAGAGACACTAACATCTGTCTTTAATGGACTCACATTTCCCTGTTAAATTCTCAGTGTATTTATAAGAACTTTTACCATTGGCTTTGCTATCCTTTTCATATTCCCTTGGTGCTTTCCTTGTTAGTTGTCCCAGTCCACTGAATTTCCACTTTTCCTTCTGATTGTGGAAGCCTTTTCTTCTAGCTTGATGCAGCCTCTTACCTCACGTTGACCATGGTTACTTTACCATCAGAAGTGAATCGTTTGTCTTTTAAGTGTATGCGCTGATTCTGTATCATGCCTGATGCTTCTTTGCATTGTTCCCACTGTCTGTCTGGTGGTTTTCCCCTTTACGGCTGAGCTCAGTTTGCTGTGGTCAACTTATTCATCATCTCTTTGAAATTTTCCTTAAGTAAATTAAAAACCTTTGTTTGTGATTTCTCACTTACAAATGCAAAATCACATTTAATCGTATTATGGTTATTTTGTTATACATTCCCTTATGCCAGATTGTTAATTCTGGTTTGTTCATCATCATTAAATCTTGGAAACACTGTTCCTTTGTAGGCTTCAAAAATATTCGAAAAATGATCTTGAATACATTCTAATTATTAGTTGTCTGTACTACTCTAGATGGTCTGCTTCTCTATGGCAGTGCGGAAAATTGAAATCTCTCATTGTTTTTGCTGCACGCTTCCATGATCTCTCTACATCTACATTTACCCCCCGCTCCCAATTGCATCACTGCTATCAGGAGATCTGCAGACAACCTCTGTCACTCTTGCATCCTTCACTCTTCCCTCCTTCTACCCATGATGTTTCCACTGCCTGATTGCTCTCAACTGAAATTATTTTTTTCTCGTACTGTAACTGTGTACTATTCTTCTTTCTAAATTTCTACATCCTGTCTAAAGATCATCTAGCCTGGAATATTTAGTTCCCAATTTATAGCCAGGTCTCCAGTGACTACCATATCATTCCCACAGAGCTGAAGTTTTGATATTTCTTGCTTTGTGTACAGGAAATTTGGATGATGTCCCCATCCTGCCTATATGACCTGATGGCATTTTTTTCTCTGACATCTTATTGCTAATCCTTTGTGCATTGCTACATAAGCAACTTAACGTTATTTTTCATTGCTAATGTTTTATTTTTAGCAGGTACTTTATTACTAACTGCTTTAAAACTTCTGGTCCCAGAATATTTTGTTACCTTTAACACTTCTTGAACACTAATCTCTGCTCTTACCCCTTTAGGGTGTTACCATATCGACCCAGACCCTCCCTTTTCCCCTTTGCTGGTTAAAGTCCTTTCTGCAATTTCATTAATCTTCTCATCTACCTCCCTCCTCCACAATCCCACTTGACAATTAGAGAGGGGAATTGGTACTTGAAATACTGTGCAGGGTAATGAACCATTGAGAAATTGATTAATTGTAAACGGAGATGTTTCCACATTAAACAGGAGATGGTAATGTTATGATTAAATATTAACATTGTATCACACTTACAAGTGTAGATCCCTTTTTAAGTTCTTTACTGCCTCTCGCCCCCCCCACCCCCTGCCAAACAGTCCACCATTTTTTAAATATAGGCATTCTGTGCTCCTCATTGCTTTCCTGTACACATTAATTTGCCACAGGGACATAAGTGAAAGGGTTGAGGGGATTCCCTCAAACTTCACTGTCAGTGGGTGGTTTTTCTGTTCCATTTCTTTAAAGATCCATCAAGGGATGGCTATGTTTTCTGTTTAAATTCTAATCATTTTCTGCCTTAAAGAACCTACTGCAAACCTATTAAGAAAAAATTCCCTTTCTACGTTGTGCAGAATCACCTCCAAATCGCAAACGTCCTTCCAATGAAAAGGCTACAGATGATTACCATTATGAAAAGTTCAAGAAGATGAGCAGAAGGTACTGACAGGCAGCTCGATATTTTGTTTTTGCTATGAGAATACCAGCATCCTAAACTCCTTGTGTAAAAACAAGACTGGTAAGTTTAAAACTGTTTTTGGGGTGGGAAGCAAGGAAATGTACAGTGGTTGGACCTTCAGGACTGAACCGACACCATTCGATCTAATGTTAAGCCAGAATAGGATCAGAAGGTTGGTCTGATATTATACCACACAGTAAACCCCAAACAAAAGTTCACTGCTACCATGACTCTGTATCGAAGCTGAATGGCAGATCGCAGGCTGCCACAGAAAACATACCTGTTAATTAAAGCAAAAAATAGGTTTTGATGTAAGAGGAAACAGTGTAAGTGAGGTGTGTGATTATCTTAGCTGTCCTACTCTGGTTCATGTGTTTTGGTGGTTTGTATGAATTTCCACTTCTGAATCCTGTAAAAAGCTGAATTGGAGGAATATACAGTGGTACATGATAATATTTAAGGACCACTGTCACCTCTACAGAACTGAGGTAGCTCTACTGCTCCAATTTATAATTCTGATGGTATTTTAAAAACTGGATTGCATCACATACACGACTGTGTTATGATGCACAGCGATATACTGCTGCAGCGACACTGCTGTTCTAGAAGCAAGTAATCTCATCTTCTGAAATTGGGTTTGAATCTTTTAATTTGCTCATCTACAAAACTGCTCAAAAAGACACACAACCTCTCAACTTACTATGATTTCATTTTGTAAATTAATTTCAGGACAGATAGGTGTTACACATTGATTCTTTTGGTTTATGTGTAAATGTCTTTGTGCTGTAAATGTATCTAAAATAAATTTCTTATCCTTGTTTAATGATTTTATATGTTTTCCTGGTTTGTTTTGCGTGGCAGTCTATAAGAAATTAGTCCAGTTGGGTGGTACTGTGCCACAGGAGAGTTCTCAAACTCCGCCAGGGTGCCTAAAGTGAACAAGGTAAATCAATGTGTGAGGATGAGCCACCCTTGCATTAGCAGACAGTTCGAGAACCCAGATACGGTGCTATCGGAGACCAAAACCAATTTTTATGTTAGATCCTCTGCTACTTACCACTTCGTCTACCATATAGAGGAAGGAGGGTACTTGTGGTAGCATTTAGCCTGAAGCTGACAGTGGGCTGTGAGATCAGTTTAGTAAAAGTCTCGTTGCATTCAAGTGCCCTATAGAAATTAGATGGATGTAAAGGAAAATTTCTGCCTTACAAATGAAAGAAAATGACACAGGAAACGACCAGCTAACCGTCGAGCGTGCCCCATACCAAGATGGCTGGGCCACCATGAATAAATAAAATCGCCTTCCCTCCCGAATATCCCATATGAAATCTACTGAGAGCAACAAAAGGCAGGAAATAAAACCTCTGGGCCAATAGAGGATAAAGTGTTGGGTAAAATTCCTCTCTGACCACTGCTTTTCCCGTCCCTGTCCCAGGCAATTTAAACCGGTCCAGGAGATCACATGGATAAAGTGTTTTCTGGAAAGCCAACTTACCTTCTACATGATGCAATCTCTGTCACAGTCAGGACCTGGTCCAGCCCCCTCTTGAAGCTGCTCAGAGTCAGCACCAGCTGACAGTGTATTCTGGAGATGCACCATGCTTGGGAAAAGAACTGCTTAACATCCAGTCTATTCCTATGCTTTCGTAGTTTGATATACTATTTTTAAGTTAAGCTCAGTTGGTTTTCTCCCCACAAAGTTTTACAGCAGCTGACAGGTAACAGTCGGCAAGTAATGGGGTAAAGGCTTGTTCTTGAAAATCAATTAACGTTGCTTCCACAGCTACTATAGCTTGTTTGAAATCATTAATGCCATCAAATGTAGATAATGCCACACTGTTTAATTTCTTCAAACTTGGGCTCAAGTACCTGGTTTCAATGTGAACTATTGACTCCCATCGAACAGAAGACCAACCTTTTGGGATCAGAGGAATGCTTCATTCAAGGAATACGAACTGTTAGGTTAACTAATGCAGGCTGTAATGGTAGATTAATATGGCAATGTGTTTTAACTTATTACTGTGGAAGATTCAGAACTTTTAATTGGATGGCCAGTGGTGATTATTCAACACCCCCACCTCATACACACTAAATTAAACAATGAGTGTGCACAATGTCAATTAGTATTCATTTTGGAGGAAAGGACTTGATAGACCAAATACTGGTTATATATTTATTTTATATTTTAATTTGGAAACACTGGATCATCAAAACCAGGGTGACTTGAATAATATTAGTCTGTCACCCACTTTGACGCACCTTCCAAACCTGCAGCCTCTACCACTTAGAAGAACAAGAGTAGCAGATGCATGGGAACACCTCCAAGTCACACACTCTTCTAACTTGGAGATATATTGCTGTTCCTTCATTGTTGTTTGTTCAAAAACCTGGAACTCCCTTCCTTGCATACTGTGGGTGTAGCTGCACAATGTTGTCTGCAGTGGTTCAAGAAGGTGGCTCACTACCACTTGAGAGGGAAGTTGGGGCTGGGCAACAAGAGGGGATTGGTAGCATAGTGGTAATGTCACTGGACTAGTAATCCAGAGGCCCTCTGGGGAACATGTTTTCAAATCCCACCACAACAGTTGGTGGAATTTGAATTCAATTAATAAATCTGGAATATAAAGCTAGTTGCTGTATTGGTGACCATTGAAACTATCATCGATTGTCCTAAAGACCCATCCGGTTCACTAATGTCCTTTAGGTAAGGAAGTCTGCCAATCTTACCCAATCTGGCCTGCGTGTAACTCCAGGCTCTCATCACTGTGGTTGACTCTTAACCGTTCCCTGGAATGTTCTGTTCAGTTCCAGGGCAATTAGGGATTGGCAACAAATGCTGGATTTGCCAGCCTTGTCCACATCCACAAAGAATAAAGAAAAACAAATATTAACCTTGTCCTTGGCTTACATCCTATAAACAAATAATAAAAAAAACAGCTGTTGAAAAATTACTTTCAACTTGATTCCATGATGAGACATTTTTTTATCTTTCAATAAACTGTTAAGTATAATTCTTGAAAAAATGTATTTTTAAGTTAAATCACCATGCTTATAACTAGGGTGGTCTGGGCACTACAGCTATTTTTCAAGTCTTTCTACTTGCAGCATTAAAACAAACAAGTTCATAAATTATATTTTAAACATGTGTTATGCATAAACTGAGACAATGGTCTTCCTTTAGAGGTTCATTTTAACTTGCATGACTGTTACTCAAATTATCCAGTAAATTTCATACCATTTTGGCAGACGTTACAAAATCTCCAATGGCAGCCACACACCAGTTATTAGTGGTATTGTTATTAACATTGAACAGAGGCTGTTGCCTGGGGTTTTATATAGTAACATGGTTATTACTCCCAATACTATTTACTGGATAGGATTTTCAATGAATGATAAAACCTGTTATTGTTTTATAAGTGTCAAAATAAAATTTTTAATAATTGCACACAATGCAGGGCTCTTATCTGAAGCAAAATAAAAATGATGGATCAGACACCTTTTGAACCAAAGTTTCTTTTTAATTGATCAAATATGAAGTTGCACTAGATTTTCAGCTGTGGCTCAACGGGTAGTATTTTTGCCTCGTGAAGATTGTGTTCAAAGTTTACTGCAGGATTTGAGCACAAAAGATCAAGGGTGACACTTCAGTGCAGTACTAAGGGAGCACTGTACTGTTGGAGGTGCCATATTTTGGATGAGACGTTAAACTGAGGCCCCATCTGCCCCTCAGGTGGATGTAAAAGATTCCATGAAGAGCAGGGGAGTTACCCCCAACGCTCTAACCAAAATTTATCCCTCAATCAACATCACAAAAACAGATGATCAGGGTCATTATCACACAGCTGGGAGCTTGCTGTGCACTATTGGTTGTCACGTTTCCTACATCGCAACAGTGATTACATGTCAAAAGTATTTCATTGGCTGTAAAACACTTTGAGAGTCTTGAGCTGTGAAAGGAGTTTTTAAATGCAAGTCTTTTTTTCCTTACATGAGACTGCAGAAATGTACGTAAACAGGAAAAGAGACATAAGTTGAATTGACAGCAATGAATTGCAGGGGAGACAGTGTTGTGATGGTGAGCCAAGGCTAGGCAAAAAAACTTCATTTTTCCATACTTAACCTCAGAAACTATAAAGAAGTCAAACCCCATAAAGAAGCCACAGGCACCTCCTGGGAATGTCCCCCTCCCTTCCTTCCTTAGACAAAGAAGTGTATTTTGTGCACAAATACTTGCGGTGAAGAACATGGTGGAAGATTCCTTCAAGAAACCAAAGCATTGCACCACAGGGTAATCCACAACAGTTCAGCAAACACACAATTTAAAACAGAAAATAAAAGTCTGTTGCCTTAGTTTCAGGCCATGTTTTATTCCCCTATTTAAGATCTTGAATCATTTCATCCAGCCAAAGCAGCTGGGTGGTCTTTTGTTCCCAGGTCGATGCCAGTTGCAGCCTTCAGAAGGTGCATGGGAGCATTGTATGGCTATGAGAGGGAAACCATGTGTGGTGCCAAAAGGTTATCCAAGGTCATGAGTTCAATAAGTTGGGCAACAAACCCAGCTATCACTACAAGGGATGACCCTTAACAGTGCCGAAAAATTCACTAACTTACTTTTATAAAGGAGTTGACCAGTCTCCACTGCTTGGATTCATACCATGCACAAAGGAAGATGGTTGTGGTCGTCGGAGGTCAGTCACCTCAGCTCCAGGACGCCATTGCAGGAGTTCATCAGGCTAGTGTCCTCGGCCCAACCATCTTCAGCTGCTTCATCAATGACCTTCTTTCCATCATAAGGTCAGAAGTGGGGATGTTTGCCAATGTTTGCACAATGTTCAGCACCATTCACAACTCCTCAGATACTGGAGCAGTCCATGTTCAAATGCAGCAAGACCTGGACAATATCCAGGCTTGGGCTGATAAGAGGCAAGTAATATGCCACACAAGTGCCAGGCAATGACCATCTCCAACAAGACAGAATCTAACCACCACCCCTTGATGTTCAATGGCATTACCATCACTGAATCCCCCTCTATCAACATCCTGGAGGTTGCCATCGACCAGAAACTGAACTGGACTAGCCACATAAATACTCTGGCTACAAGAGCAGGTCAGAGGCTAGGAATCCTACTTCCTGACTCCCCAAAGCCTGTCCACCATCTACAAGGCACAAATAAGGAGTGTGATGGAATACCCCATAATTGCCTGGATGAGTGCAGCTCCCACAACACTCAGGAAGCTTGCCACCATCCAGGAGAAAGCAGCCCGCTTGATTGGCACCACATTCACACACATTCACTCCCTCCATCACCGATGCACAATAACAGCAGTGTGTACCATCTACAAGGTGCACTGCAGGAATTCACCAATGCTCCTTCGACAGCACCTTCCAAATCTACCTACACTACCATCTAGAAGGGCAAGGGCAGCAGGTAGATGGGAACACCGCCGTCTGGAAGTTCCCCTTCAAGTCACTCACCATCCTGGCTTGGAAATATATTGTCGTTCCTTCCCTGTGGCTGGGTCAAAATCCCAGAATTCCCTCCCTGACCGCACTGTGGGTGTACCTAAACCACATAGACTGCAGCGGTTCAAGAAGGCAGCTCACCATCACCTTCTCATGGGCAACTAGCGATGGGCATTAAATGCTGGCTCACCCAGCGAAGCCCACATCCCATGAATGAATTAAAAACAAATTAAAATACTTTTTACTCCCACATCACATCTACTAATTGAGTAGAGTTGGTGCTTTCCTCCCAGGCTTCAGAAAGTGCACTAATCCACTGCACTGTCACGCTTCTGCCATACCTTGCCTTTATTCATTAATGGAATGTGGATATCACTGGCAAAGCCAGCAATTAAACCCCGTCCCTGACTTCCCTCAGGAAGTTCTTCATTAACTTTTTCTTTTCGTTCATGGGATGTGGGTGTCGCTGGCTGGAGCAGCATTTATTGCTCATCCCTAATTGCCCTGGAGGAGGTGGTGGTGAGCTGCCTCCTTGAACTTTTGCAGTCCATGGGGCATGGGTACATCCACAGTGCTGATAGGGAATGGAGCTTTAGGATTTTGACCCAGTAACAGTGAAGGAACAGCAATAAATTTCCAAGTCAGGATGGTGAATGGCTTGGGGGGGATCTTCCAGGTGGAGGTGTTCCTATGTGTCTGTTGCCCTTGTCCTTCTAGCTGGTAGCAGTTGTGGATTTTAGAAAGTGCTGTCGAAGGGACTTGGTGATTTGCTGCAGTGAATCGTGTAGATGGTACACACTGCTGCCACTGTACACCGGTGGGGGAGGGATTGAATGTTTGTGGATGGGGTGCCAATTAAGTGGGCTGTTTTTGCCTTGGATGGTGTCAAGCTCCTTGGGTGTTGTTGGAGCTGCATTCATCCAGGCAAGTTGAGAGTATTCTAGTGCCTTGCTGGGCCATTTCAGAAGGCAGTTAAGAGTCAATCACTTTGTAGTGTGTTTGGAGTAATTTAGGCCAGAATAGATTAGGGTGGGAGATTTCCTTCCCTTTGGACTTTACTGAACCAGATGGGTTTTAATGGCATAAACAAAAATACCTGGAAAAACTCAGCAGGTCTGGCAGCATCTGCGGAGAGGAACACAGTTAACGTTTCGAGTCCAAATGACCCTTCAACAGAAATAGGAGAGGTGAAATATAAACTGGTTTAAGGGAGGGGTGGGACAAGTAGAGCTGGATAGAGGGCCAGTGATAGGTGGTGATAACCAAAAGATGGCACAGACAAAAGGACAAAGAGGTGTTGAAGGTGGTGATATTATCTAAAGGAATGTGCTAATTAAGGGTAGAAAGCAGGACAAGCAAGGTACAGATAGCCCTAGTGGGGGTGGGGTGAAGGAATCGATAAAGGCTAAAAGGTAGAGATAAAACAAAGGATGGAAATACATTTAAAAATAATAGAAAAAGGTGGGAAAAGAAAAATCTATATAAATTATTGGAAAAAAAGGGGGATCGGAAAGGGGGTGGAGATGGAGGAGAGAGTTCATGATCTAAAATTGTTGAACTCAATATTCAGTCCAGAAGGCTGTAAAGTGCCTAGTAGTTAGATGGGGTGCTGTTCCCCCAGTTTGTGTTGAGCTTTACTGGAACAATGCAGCAGGCCAAGGACGGACATGTGGGCATGAGAGCAAGCTGGAGTGTTGAAATGGCAAGTGACAGGGAGATCTGGGTAATGCTTGCGGACAGACTGAAGGTGTTCTGCAAAGCGGTCACCTCAAACGCAGACTGGGTGACCGCTTTGCAGAACACCTTCGGTCTGTCCGCAAGCATTACCCAGACCTCCCTGTCGCTTGCCATTTCAGCACTCCACCCTGCTCTCATGCCCACTTGTCCATCCTTGGCCTGCTGCATTGTTCTAGTGAAGCTCAACACAAACTGGAGGAACAGCACCTCATCTTCCAACTAGGCACTTAACAGCCTTCTGGACTGAATATTTTCAAGAATTTTATATCATGAACTCTCTCCTCCATCCCCAACCCCTTTCCGATCCACCCCTTTTCTTCCAATATTTTATATAGATTTTTCTTTTCCCACCTATTTCCATTATTTTTAAATGTATTTCCATCCATTGTTTTATCTCTCCCTTTTAGCCTTTTTCGATTCCTTCACCCCACCCAGCCCCCACTAGGGCTATCTGTACCTTGCTTGTCCTTTCTACCCTTAATCAGCACATTCCTTAGATAATATCACCACCTTCAACACCTCTTTGTCCTTTTGTCTGTGCCATCTTTTGGTTATCTCCACCTATCACTGGCCCTCTATCCAGCTCTACTTGTCCCACCCCGCCTTAAACCAGCTTATATTTCACCTCTCTTCTATTTTTCCTTAGTTCTGTTGAAGGGTCATTCGGACTCGAAATGTTATCTGTGTTCCTCTCTGCAGATGCTGCCAGACCTGCTGAGTTTTTCCAGGTATTTTTGTTTTGGATTTCCAGCATCCGCAGTTTTTTGCTTTTATCTTAGGGTTTTAATGGCAACCTGATAGTTAAATGGTCACCATTACTGATACAGTTCTAGCTTTTTATTACAGGTTTAGTTAATTAACTGAATTTAAGCTCTCCAGCAGCTGTGATAGGATTTGATCTAATGTCTTCAGATCATTAGTTTAGGCCTCTGGATCACAAGTCCTGTCACATAACCACAATCTTACCGTCCCTGTTCATGGGGTACTGATCGGGAGGAATCAGGCGGAGTACCTGCTCCTCATTGCTGCTTATTCAAACTTTCTTTTAGTGTAAGACATGGAGCCCAATCCTATGGTAGTACTGACCCTCAGAATACCACAGAAACACTTCTGTTAGACAAGGCAGAGAACAGGAATTTCCACATGCCATCTCCCATTTCAAAAAGAAATCTTGAAAAGGGTAAGTTGGTGTCCCTGTCATGATGCTAAACTGCACAGATAATTAGCTGTAGTCCATAAAGGACCATAGGCATCTCTTTCAATTAGAGATAATTGGTTATATCTAGTTTGGGGGAAGGTGGGGAGGTAGGCCTTCATGAACCACATCAGCCAGTAAGGGCATTGAACCCACACTGTTGGCATTATTCTGCATCACATTCTAGCAATCTAGCCAACTGAGCTAACCCACCCCCATTCACCAACACTTGAAAAGCAAGTGGTAGTCATCATCTCTTAAATCTACCCACCAATCTCTAGCTGAGCGGACAAGCACAAGCAACAGGCTGAGGAATATCTGTAGTCTAATTGGTCTCCCTTCGACATGGTGCTTAGTCTGAAGGTACTACCCAAGTGGTGCAGGATCACGTAGGAGCTGCAGCAACACCTACAGAATGGAATGCAGGGACACCTGACAGAGGAATGGAAGTTATATTGTATGTGCTACTCATGATGTGGTCTCCAATTAAATTTCTTCTACTTATTGGCTGGTTAAGCCAAAATTTTGTCTTCAGTTAACACAAATATCGTAAAATAAATTACTTCAGCTATAATTTTCTTCTGCCAGTTTTCCGATTAAACTTTTTCAATGAAAATTTCAAGCTCTCCATTATATTATACTCTGTACATCTCACCTTTATTACAATAAATAATTTCTTTCATGTTCACACCATCAGATCTCAAATTTGATTTCCACAATCCACTGCCATTCTCAAACTGCAATTATTACTCAATTTAATTTCTATGCAAAATAATTTTGACAAAAAATTCATTATAAAACCAACAGCTCCAATTTTAAATCCCTTTTTGGAGTGGCTCTTGAACCTTCTGAATCAGAGCCGAGTGAGTGCCAACAGAGCTGAAATATGAACGGACTTCACAATCTTCGCCTGGTTTACCTTTGGGCTGATAAAGTGGCCTCTAATTTGTATCAGTGAATTTCATTTAGCTTACCCCCTCCCAAATACAAATGCAATTCACAAAAATTCCCAGAGTTAAAAACAATCTGGAAAAATAACATATTCTCACATCTTAGAATTTAATTAAAAAAAAATCCTGTTTACAGTGAAAAATTTGGTTAAAAATGTCATACTTATAAAAAGTTTTAATACACAATATGTATTTTACTTTCCATTGGGTTATTCACAAAACCAGACAGTACAACATAGCACCAATGCTGCCCGGGTATCTGCTGAGATATTTTGTACGGCAAAAAGTAACTGTTGAAAACAGACACAAGATTCACCCTTTGTGAGGAGTGCCACTCTTTTAATTGGATTTGATAAAACATAAAATGCATCAAAATTCTATCTTTACGTTTCAATTTGCAAAAATGTTGAGACAAAAGCTACCTCAGACGTTTTGTGGAAAGCAAAAAGGAGAATCAAAAAAATGTCATTCAGGAACCGAAGGGTTAGTTTTGAACAAGCTCTTTTCTGGATCCACATGTTCACTGCAAAGAATGAGAAACTGAATATCCAATGCATTGCTGCAACATTAGCGCAATGAAAGAAAAAAAACCTCTTCTCACTGTCTCTCCTGGGGTTCTGGGACATAAAGTCAAAATACACTAACAGATTTTGAAAGCAAGGTGCACAGATTAAGGGTATTTACTCAAGAGGTTACGTTCTCACAACAAACTATATGATTAGAAGGTTTTGCAATGGCCTGATCAGTGATGTCTCATTACAATTTTCAACAAATTACTTCACCACTATGTAAACAAAGTGTGGCATTCCAAATTCATAAATAGCAGCTTGATATCATCCCAAGAACCTGTGGCAAACTCAGATCAGGTGGAAGTGGCTATAATCAGCTGCAGGCATTGTCCACACCCCAAGCCAAGCAAATCATGAATTTCATCAACCCCAGCCAACAATCAATGGCCCCCTTCAATTTTAATTAGTTTTATATATATAAAAAAATGTCCAGTGTAGAAAGGCAAAGTATTTTCCAATTTAAAAAACACACACGCACATTACAAGTAAAAGTCCAACTTGGTGGCCACTGTTTTGCAGCCTTTGTCTGAATAGATCTTTTCATTCTCGGGAAAGTACGTCATTTCATCGGCTATTTCAGTCATGATCTGCTCGTCCTCCTCGTAACCTCGGGCTTTCAGTTCTTCTCTGACGCACAACTTCACATGTCTGTACTCCAGGGGGAGGAAAGGGACAAAGTAGTCGATCAAGTTTTTGTCAATGAGGCTGGTGTGCCAGAACCCACCTATCCAAAAAAAAAGGGAGTCAGTTACCTGGATTTAATATTCACCGACTGTCAACAGGCAAAGTTTCTCAATCATGTAGTTTTGTATTGAATTTTATCCACACCCCTCCATCTACAACCCTTGCTGCCGGTCTGGCAAAGCCTCAGTTTTAAAATTCTCATAATTTTGTTTCCAAATCCCTCCATAGCCTCATTCCTCTCCATCGCTAGAACCTCCTCCAGCTCCACAACCCTCAGATTCCTGCACTCCAATTCTGGCCTCTTGTGCATCTCCAATTTTCATTGCTCCACTGTTGGTGACTGTCTTCAGAAGCCCAAGCTCTGGAAATTCCTCCCTAAACTCCCCTCTCTGTGCTTGGAGACTCATTTTAAAACCTTTAAAATAATTTTGATCTACAAGGGAGTTAAGGCTTATAGGGGACCAGCAGGGAAGTGGAGAAGGATACATAATTTTATTGAATGGCAGAGCAGGCCTGAATGGCCTACTTCTGCTCTTATCACAAAAACTGACCTCTTTCACCAAGTCTTTGGTCATCTGACCTAACATATCTTTATTTGGGCCCAGTGTCAAATTTTATTTAATAATGCCCCTGTGAAGCACCTCAGGACATTTTATTACCTTAAAGGTGCTATATAAATGCAAGCTGTTGTTGATGCAAGGAGCTTCAAAGCTCAACCATTAGGACAGGTGCCAAAGCAAGAGAGGCGAAGTCAATCCACTTCACCCCACTGCACTCATGCTGCACCAGGGGGACACAATCTTGACAGCTACAGCCTGTAAAGAGGCAAGAGAGAGAGGGTCCATTGGCCAAGTTGGATTCAAATTCAAATTCATGGGTATACCAACATATTGTGCCCACCCAGTCTCCATGTGAAAGGAAGAATGGAGAAGTTCTGTCCTTTAAACAGCCCCTTTCCATTAAGTTCAGTAAATAGATGGCAATGAGGCTTGTGTGCCAGATCCCATCCTATTCAAACAAAAATCATTGACCTGGATGAACCTGATGGGCCTTGCAAATCGCAAACTCCATTTGCAGCCTGCACTGAATTAGTCTTCAGCAAAACAGCGTTGGAACCTCTGCAATTAGTTTCAGTGAGCCTGGGCTCATAAGGGAATAAGGGACTTTGGTCATTTTAGTAATGTCTGGTCGCAATTAAGTGATCTGTGCTCGAATGTACATAAGTGCAATGCTTTGCTAAGGGAAACCTCCTTACAATTACCATCTAAACTCCTATGTTAAGAAAGGCTACGTGAACAAGATACTGAAAGGCTACTGGCCCCACTAGAATAGCGTTGCACATTTGAGAGGGAATGGCAAAAAGTTCTGGGAACTGATGAGCATTGGCACAGTTTATACTCTGAAAACATCTGGCACACTCTTTATAATACTGAGAGAAAGATTTCTGACAACTGGTGAATTTTCTCTTGTTCCTGTGCTCCTTACAGCACATTTGCCACTCATAAGCAGAAAATGCCTGACAATCAGATTGTGCAGAGGAGATCGGATGGCAACAGGATGAACCAATACAGCCCATTTCAAACCTGACTAAAATGTGGCAAACACACTCACTCTTCTTGTTATTGAAGACTCCAATGGATACTTTACTCTCAAGGTCTTTCAAGTGAATATCTTCCCTCTTGTTTCCTTTCTGCCAAAAGTCAAGCGTAATTTCAGTTATCCTTTCTCCCCCTGCATTGCTGTTTATAAATGGAAAAAAATAGTTAGGACTAACACAATGGAAAACTGTGGGGAAATACCAAATCAAAGTCACAAATGATATCCTCTGTGATTTGCATCCCTCCTCACCCCCAACATAGCATTTAGTTAACCACACCACCTAACATCTCTCCTTCATTATTCACCTCAGTGGGACCCCAGAGACTCAAACACAAAATCTAGGCCAACACTTCAGTGCAGTACTGAGGGAGTGCTGCTCTGTGGAAGAAGCTGTCTTTTGCATGAAATATTAAACCCGAGCTTTGTCCTCCCTTTCAGCTGGACATAAAGTATCTCACGGCGCTAGATAAGCAGGGGAGTTATCCCCAGTGTTCAGCTCAATACTTATCCCTCAAACAACATCAATAAAACAGATTATCAAGTCATCATCACATTGCTGTTTGTGGGAACTTGCTGTGGGAAAATTGGCTGCTGTGTTTCTTACATTAGAACAGTGACTACACTTCAAAAATACTTAATTGGATAAACAGCACTCTGAGACATTGAGGTTGTGTAAAACGCTATATAAATGTTCATTCTTTTGTGGCTGTCAAAATAATCTAGTTCTCAAGGTGTGTTTTGAACAATCGTAACTCAATTTATGTTCAATTTTTTGACCTTTTATTTGCTTTGTTGATTGCTGCTCTACATTAGGCAACGAAGGCTACTTCTCCCAGATTCCTTTCAACTTCATCAATAGCAATTTCTGTACCATGAATGGACTAAGTGCATCAATAAATCTTTCCCTAGACATGCAATAATGTTAATGCTTGTCTGCATTAAAGTGGTCTGGTCTACCACATACATTTTCTTTGTAAAATAATGGATTAAGTCAGTGACTGTGTCCATATAATCCATAATAAATGATCAATAAATACAATACAATAAACCTAGATTTACCTCAGGAAGATGAATATGGCATTCCTGTACACCACACCATCAATGTTATCATAGTAGTCCAAGTAAGGCTTGATGGCATCAATAAGACCTGCTTGCATTTTGTCCATTTCATCAAAAATGAACATGGACCTGCCACATAAGGTAACGTTACCGCGAATCCATTTCTGTAGCAGCTCCTGTGGGGAAGCATGCACTTCTGTATAAAGATACATATTTGCAGAAGTGACATTCCATTTCCCTATGCTCCACCCCATTCCCCCCCCTACACAAACACAGATGATTCCTAGTACCAACTCTATTTTGCATAGTGTCACTGGCATTATAGAATGTTGGTTCCAGCCACAGTCGATTGATATTACAACAGCACTGTTGCCCCAGGGTGGCACAAACAAAATGTCACTGTTACAATGGCATTTAAGGACTGAGTGCAGTTATGGTGTGCCACCTATTTCCTAACATACAAGGGTGAAATGTGATTGTGATGCTGGACATGTAACATAGAAATATAAGCATAGGAGGAGACCAGTATGGTCCATTGGGCTTGTGCTACTGCTAGCTCCACAACACAACGATCTAATCTTAATTTCCTGTTCTTTCCCTGAACTCTTTAACATTTTGCTACTTTGACTGATTAATTTTTTTCCCCTTCATTCAAGGGCTGTGGGCACCACTACCCTTAAGATGTTGGTGGTAATCCACCTTCTTGAACTGCTGCAGTCCATCTTGCATAGGTACACCCACATTGCGGGATTTTGACCCAGCAACAATGGAGGAACAACTATATAGTTTCAAGTCAGGATGGTGTGTGATTTGAAGGGGAACTTGCAGGTGATGGTATTCCCATGGGTCTGCTCCCTTGTCCTTCTAGGTGTTAGAGGCGGCAGGCTTTTAAAGACGCTGCTGCAACAGCTTTGGATGCAGTACATTTTACATAGCATATGCTGCATAGAAACAAGCCATTCACCCAACCAATCCACACCAGTGTTTATGCTCCACTGGACCCTCATGTCTTTCCTCGTCTAAATCAATCAGCATTACCACCAATTCCCTTCCCCCTCCTGCTTGTCTAGTTTCCTTTAAATGTATCGATACTATTTGCTTCAACCACTCCCCGTGGTACCGAGTTCCACATTCTCACCACTTTCTGGGTAAAGACGTTCCTTCTGAATTCCCTGTTGGATTTCTTGGTAACTATTTTGTATTGATGGCCTCTAATTATGTTCTTCCCCACAAAGGGAAACATTCTAATCGTATCCACTCTATCAAAACCTTTCATAATTTCAAAGACCCCTATTAGGTCTCCCTTAGCTTTTTATCAAGAGAGAGAAGACCCAGGCCTGTGGATCCTTTCCTGATATGTATAGCTATGCATTTCTGGTTTCATCCTTATAAATCTTCTCTGCACCATCTCCACTGCCTCCATATACTTTTTATAATATGCCGACGAGAACTGCAGGCAGTGCTGTAATTGAGGTCTAACAAAGGTTCGATACAGGTTTAGTATTACATTTCGTAGATGGCACACACTGTTGCCACAGTCTGCTGGTGGTGTAGGGAGTGAATGTTTAAAGTGGTGGAGGGCTAACAATCAAGTGGGCTGCTTTGCCCTGGATGATGTCGGATATCCCATTAAATGTAATTCAATCTGCTTCAGAAGTCAACTGTGATGAATGCCAACCCTTTGCATGAAAATATATATTAACAGGATGTGAAGTTTCCACTCCAGCACAAGAAATATGCACATTTTATGTGGAATACTGCTAGTGTTTTGGATATCATTATTTCCTGTCCAAGTGCCCATTATTATTGCTGCCATTTCTGTGGAGACAAATTAGAATGAGTGACACGCCTTGCTACATCACATATTTATCAAGGAAGCAATTCGAAAGATCCACAAGCAGTATCAAAGGGCACCTGGAGCTAACCCAGGATAATTCCATAAGATCAGGATCATCTTAACTAGTGATAAACAGGTGATAGAAAAAAATCATGCTGTAACTTGGAAAGATCAGTAGAGGTTTATTCATTCCACCACTATCTTGTCTGAGGGCTTGGAAAACTGAGTAACTGGCTCAGCCACTTGACAGCACCATTAGGAGTCATCTTGTTGGTATGAGGCTGGATGTACAGCAAGGTTTCCTCCCCTAAAGGAGAGTGAATCATTTGTGTTTTTATGTCAATCCGACAGCTTCATGGTCACTTTTACTGATCCCAGTTATATATTTCCAGATTTTTAAACACTCTTAAAACTGCCACGGTGGGATATTAATTCGCATTCCCGAGATTGGATAAATACTAGGAGGGAAGAAAATTGCAGAGCTATGGGGAAAAAAGCAGGGAAACTGGACCAATTGGATAGTCAAGGAGCTGGCACAGGCAGAATGGGCCGAATTACCACCTGTGTTTTAAGATTTTATGATTCTATAACCGTAATAAACACCACTCTTTTCAGCATAAATATGACTCACTTTCCATCACTTCACTAATTCCTCGTAATCTGGGCAACTTTTACTCCTAAAAAGACTGTAATGCCATAGAATTTATTGTCTTGTAGGCCACGTAAGTGTTGGCACTGCACTGTCTTTTTGATTAATTCTCATCACGAGACAAATGCAATAATTAGGTCACACTCATTGATTCTTTAATGGGAGTGTTGCCAACTTTACACTGTACATTGTAAAACAAAACTACATGGGAATGATTTTCTGGCACCAATTTGACCTCAGGGCTCAGATGGTATTTAGGTAAAATTTAATTTTACTTTTCAGGCATCACCTGAACTCCCACGATTAGATTACAACTATAACTCACTGTGGGTGAGTAAATAGAACCCATTCAAGTCCTTCAATTAAAATACAGCTTGTAACTCACTCCTAGGTACCCATAACTCTCAACATAAAGCATCAAAGCAGGTGAAATGAGGTAACTGGGAGCAGCACATAACTGAACTTGTCCCATTGAATAATTTGAGGTTTAAGGAAAGGTTCTCTGTTGGATAGAGCAATGGAAAATGAGCCAGAGCAGAGAGAGAAGTACAGCTGGGGGAACATCTAGGCAATAGTGACCATAATACGAACATACAAAATAGGAGAAGTAGGCCATTCGGCCCCTGAGCCTGCTCCGTCATTTAATAAGATCATGGCTGATTGTTTGTTTGTGTTGAGATCCACATTCCCATCTGCCCCTGCTAACTTTTGATTCCCTTGCAATCTATCTACCTCTGCCTTAAAAATATTCAGTGACTCCGCCTTCACTGCTTTCTGAGGCAGAGAGTTCCAAAGTCACACAAGCCTCTGAGAAAAAATTTCTTTTCATCTCTGTCCTAAAAGGGTGACTTCTAATTTTAAAACAGTGCTCCCAAGTTCTGGACTTACCCACAAGAGGAAACATCCTTTCCACATCCACCTAATCAATACCATTCAGGATCTTGTATACTTCAATCAAGTCACTCCTCACTCTTCTAGACTCCAGTGGAAACAAGCCCAGTCTGTCCAACCTTTCCTCATAAGACAACATGTTCATTCCAGGTATCAATTTAGTAAACCTCCTCTGAACCGCCTCCAACGTATTTACATCCTTCCTTAGATAAGGAGACCAAAACTGCACACAGTATTCGAGATGACCTGTATAACTGAAGCATAACATCCTTACTTTTATGTTTAATCTTGCTCGTAATAAAAGATAGCATTCCATTAGCCTTCTTGATTATATGTTGTATCTGCATGCTAACTTCTTGGGACTCTTGCACAAGAACACCTAGATCCCTCTGCACCTCTGAATTCTGCAGTTGTTCTCCGTTTAAATAATACTCTGCTTTTTTATTCTTCCTGCCAAAGTGAACAACATTACATGTTCCCACATTATACTCCATCTTCCAGATTTTTGCCCATTCTCTCAACTTATCTATATCCATCTGCAAACTCCTGATGACTTCTTCACAAAATACTTTCCTACCTACCTTTGTGTCTCTGCAAATTTAGCTACCACGCCTTCACTTCCCTCATCTAAGTCATTGATGTAAATTGTAAAAAGTTGAGGCCCAACACAGACCCATGCGGGACAGCACTGGTCACATCCTGCCAATCAGATAAAAACCTATTTATGCATACTCTGTTTTCTGCCAGCCAGACAATCCTTTATCCAGGCTAATATTTTACCCCCTACACCATGAGCTTTTATTTCCGCAATTACCTTTGATATGGCACCTTACAGCACATCTACAGGCTCCCCTTTATCCAAACACATGTTACTCCTTCAAAGAACTCTAATAATTGCTTAAACATGATTTCCCTTTCACAAAACCATGCTGACTCTTCCCAATTACCTTGTGTTTTTTTAAGTGCCCAGCCATAACCACTTTAATGATCAATTCTAACACCTTCCCTACCACAGGCATCATGCTAACTAGCCTATAGTTTCCTGCTTTCTGCCTCCCTCCCTTCTTGAATAGAGAGAGGTTATATTTGCTACTTTCCAGCCTGATGGAACCTTTCCAGAATCTAGGGAATTTTGGAAAATTAACACCAATGCATCTACTACCTCACTAGCCACCTCTTTTAAGACCCTAGGATGAAGTTTATCTGCACCTGGAGACTTGTCAGGCCACAGTTTGTTCAGTACCGCTTCCCTAGTAATTTCACCAAGTTCCTCTCTCCCCTCCACCTCCTGATTTATATGCTGTAAGATGATGATAGCGAAGAACATATGTATGACCCAAAAAATGGTAACAGATTGGAGAAAAGCTGATTTTAAGGGCCTGAGAATAGAACTTGAGAAAACAAAATGGGCAAAAATATTATCAATATAGATACAGAACAACAATAGGAAACATTTAAAACAGTGTTCAAAAAGAGTGCAGGGAAAATATATTCTGCTAAAAGAACAAACTAACACCAATTTAATCAAACTAAAACATTACCTTATATTGGCTGAGATACTCGGGATGAGGGAAGTGCAAAGTGGAGACAAACTGATGGACATAGTCACTCTCCAGTCCTTTTTTATAAATGCTGTCTGCGATTATTTTGCTAATTAGGTTTTTGCCTGTCCCAGTCCAGCCATGCAGTGACAAAGTTAGGGGCTTTTTGGGATTTGGATTCATCAAGAAACCTCTGACAGCCTTCAAAACAACTTGCTTGGCAATATGTTGTCCGAACAGTTTGTCTTCCAAATCCACTTTCAACCCTGGTTATGCAAAAAAAAATCAGATTATCACACAAATAAAAACATACTTTTAAAGGCAGAGTTTCACCATTGTTATTCGTATCAGTGGAAATATTTTAACTCTAAGAGTAGAACCATTCAGCACTGAAGGCAGTCATTCAGCCCATCATCTCTGTGCTGGCTCTTTGAAACAGCTATCCAGATAGTCTTACTCCCTTGACCTTTCCCCATAGCCTTGCAACATTTTCCCCCAGTTCAAGTATTTATCCAAATTCCTTTTGAAAGTTACTATTGAATCTGTGTCCACCACCCTTTCCAGTAGTGCATTCCAGATCCCAACTCACTGGGTAAAAAAAAAAATCCTCATCTCCCCATGCTTTTTTTGTCAATTGCCTTAAATCAGTGGCCCCCAGTTACCTTCCATCCTGCCAGTGGAAACAGTTTCTCCCTATGTACCATATCAAAATCCCTCATAATTTTGAACACCACTATTAAATCTCCCCTTTAGCTTCTCTGCTCTAAAGAGATCTGACAGCAATAAAGAACATGGGCTGTGGTTATAGCCTAAGAATATATGGAAGCTAACAGTGAATAAACATTACATTGGAAGTACATTAAAAAAATACTTCACTGGACATAAGGTGCTTTGAGTATCTGGACATCATGAAAGCTGATATATAAATGCAGGTACAAAAACAAAATACTGCGTGTGCTGGAAATCTAATAAATGCAAGTTTGTTCTTTCTTCTTAAGACAATCTGGGTTCAAATTATTGACAATTGATATTGTTTTAAACTTGTATTATCATTTTCAAAATGTTGTGCCAATCATTATCATATCTACCCCTGGTGAGGAGAGCTTCTGCAAAATACCACTGAATGGCTGATATTCTTTGCTTGGTCATGAGCCACTGCTCTATAAATAGATCCTGCTTGGCCAATAGCAACCACCAATCCTTGGATGGCAGCTCCCGCCACCTCCCTCCCCCCAACGTGGACGAAAACCACCCACCACCCCTCCAAGCCAGGGCAGTGACACAGCCCCTCCCCAAAGCCTGGATGTTGACCTCCTCCCCCCCCACCACCAAAGCCTGGATGCTGACCCCCCTCCCCCACCAAAGCCTAGATGCTGACCCCCCTCCCCAAAAGCCTGGATGCTGACCCCCCTCCTCCCCACCCCCCCCCCACCCCCACCCCACCAAAAGCCTGGATGCTGACCAGCCCCCTCCCCCCACCCAAAAGCCTGGATGCTGACCGCCCCCCCCCCACCCCGCCCCCCCAAGCCTGGATGGTGACCCCTTCTCCCCCCCAAAAAAAAAGCTTGGATGGTGATCCTGCCTTCCCCTCCCCACCAAGCCTGGATGGTAACCCCTTCTTTCCCCCCATCCCCAAAGCCTGGATGGTGACGCCCCCAAGGCTGAACAGCAGCCCACCCCCCCCCCCCCCCCCCCCCCACCCCCCAAGCCTGGACAGGAGCCTGTGCATTACTAAGCAGCCTGTATATTTGTATCCTGGCCATTGTCATCTTTAGCTACGTTTTACCTGTGAAGTTGAGCTCCACCCAGTGGGCCTCGCAGCACTCCTGGAACCTGCAGTACAGAGCAGGGAAGGTGCTGAGAAGGCCGGTCAGAGCGGTGGCCACCCCGACTGCGATGCCCATGCTGATGGGCTCCATAGCCGCCGAGAAAGGGGCGGATAGCAGCAGGAGGGGGAACAGGGACCGACACGCCAGCCTCATCCTTCGGTTCGGTTCGGTTCGGTTCGGTCCGGTCCGACCCGGCCACAGGGCTCCAACTGCTACGGAAACCGTCTGTCCTCACATCCGCCCCGCTAACCAATCGCCATCTCCCCTCAGTCAAACAGCGGGCGCCATCTTTGTGCGGGGCAATTGACTGGGGTGCTGGTCTGCACTAGTCCAGGGAATGTCCACATCCCCTTTCGGGGTTAATTATCAACTTGGTGTAAAAGTACAAAAACCTGGAAAATAAAACAAAAGCAGATGTTGGAAATCTGAAATAAAAACAGAAAGTTTGTAAGGTCTGGCAGGAGAGAGAAACAGAGTTAACATTTCGAGTCAAATATGATTTCTCATATTGTATCTGGAAATATAAAAGTGCATTGGTGTTTGGAATCAGATTCAAATATTAATTTTCAAAGGGAATTACGTAAATATATGAAAAGAGGATGGCAAAGGATAAAAAAACACAATACCACCTGGGAAATTATGGTACTGGTCCAAACTGGAGCTCCATTTTAAGGTATTCAAGACCAGCACCAGCATTTCCCATATTTTACTGGTTTTTCCCTTCTATAGGGTGGAAATATATTGGAATTTGTAATCTGGATTAATGCCTGGGAATCATGGGTTCAAAACCCACCATGGCAGCTGGTGGAATTTGAATTCAAGTAATAACATCGGGAATGTAAAGCTAGTCTCAATGATGGTGGCTATAATTGTAAAAACCCATGTGGTTTATTAATGCCCTTTGGGGAAGGAAAGCTGCCATCTTTATCCACAGTCTGGTCTGCATGTGACTCCATGCCCATAGCAATATGGTTGACTCTTCATTGCCATAGAGATATACAGCACAGAAACAGGCCCTTTGGCCCATTGTGAAATTGCCTAGCAAACCACTCAGTTCAAAGGCAATTAAGGGTGCCCAACAAATGCTAGCCATGCCCACATCCCAAGGAAAAATAAAACAAAAGCTACAGGGCTTTGCTGAAAGAGCAGCAAGGGAGTAGAACTCATTGGACATCTCTAGTACAGGCAAATTGGGCTGAAGTCTCATCGTGTTGTATCATTCTACTATTATGAAATTATTCCATGAAAGATCCTAACTCTTTCAATATGTGTGAAACCAGTGAAGATGTGAAATTGAAAAATGTGTTTCCCTACCCCAAATCTTTCTGTGACCAGTGCAAGGTCTGGATGAAAGATGGCCAGGGAATATTGATATATTCATTTTCCAACAATTATCAGTAAAAATGGCCATTGCTGTAAAGGTGTGCTGTAGGGAAGGAAACCTGCCCAATCTAGCCCCTATATATGCTTGACTGTTTAACCTGATTGTTAGTATAGACAATAAATGCCAGCAATGCCCACATCCAGAGGATTTTTTTTAATGTAAAAGGAAAATTAGCTTATGTTCCCTCCTCTTCAGTGATCCATGTTTTGATGCTGGTACAGGACAGATTGAGGCTGGATTGTGATATGCTTGTAGTCAAATAGCCAGCCGACATTGTGCGTCAATGTTCACATATCAATAATGGCCACCTGGGCAAAGTATTGGTGAGTGGCTGGTAATTTTCAGAAGAGGATGAAGTCCTGTGTTTATGTATGTCATATCTAATGGAAGCTTGCAGAACATATAGTGCTTGGATGCCTATAAAGACAGTGGCAGCCAGCAAGCACTCTGAACAAGGAGATTAAATAATGGTGAAGTAAATTTTTTTAAAACATACAGCTCAGTATTTAGGACAGTTCAGTTAATCAGTGTTTCCTGTTACTCTCTGTCATAGTTTTTTTAAAGCCTAGAATGAGAAAGTCTTAGTAGAATTTAAGACTGTTTTTCTTTTACAAACCATGATACTGATTCTAATTTGCAGGTTGAAGTTACATAATGTTATTTTGTTAGTATTGCTTTGAAATACAGAAGTATTACTTTCATAATTCACCCATCCTATCCTGTAACTTATGTATTTTATTTGCACCACTACACATTATTGCCAAATGTTCCAGTCATTTTGCTTCATATAAGCAGGCCATTTGGCCCATTGTGTTGGCTCCTTACTGAAGCAATAAAAACAATCCCATGGCCCCTTCTCTCACAATTGCCTTATATTTTTCTCTGCTTCAAATAATTTATCCAATTTCTACTTCAATGATGTAATGGTCTCTCCCTCTCAAGGACTCAGTGACAATGCATCCCATGTTCCAACAACCCGTCAATGTAAAGGAATTTCCCCTAATCTCTATCCTCAGTCTTCATAATAATGTTTAAATTGCTGAACTTTCCTCACTACCTCACCAATGCAAATTGTATATAAAAATAATAATTTGAAAGTATTATACACAAAATGATAGTGAAACCCTCCTGGTCTAGTTTAAAAAATGCAGCAAATAAACTCAGTGCAGCCAGAATAGCGTTACAGAGCTGTTTTATTTTGAAATGAAAATGTAAGTTTTCACAAATTTGGGTAAAAAAGCAAGTTCAAAAACAATGTTAAAACCAAGATTGACAGTGTTATTTATAAACAAAAATAAATACAGGCCAAGATTGTCACAAAAAATAAGTTATTAGGTTATAAGTCTGACAAGTTTCTCCTTTTTTGACACCCAGTGTCAGCATCAAGTGCTCCATCAGCAGGAGCTTTCCTCCAAAAAATAAGTATTCTTCCATCTTCTGTACTCTACCTGTTTATTTCAGTGTCACCTTTGGATTTCCCTGTCAAAAGCTTTATTTTTTTGATGAACTTAGGCCACGAATGACATATACAAGAAAAGTGGAGACAAAAATGATCTAAATACAGTGATCATTGGAGAAGATTCAGTAACACTTGCTCCATGGGGACATTTTCCATTATCCAAACTTAGCCTGAACAAATCCTTTAGTGCAAAATTGCTGTGGAGCCAAACCCACTGGGATCTAGATTAAACCAAAAGGCAAAAGACAGAGTGAGCACAATGAGCATGAATACAAGAAAGAGCCAGACAACTGGCCAGAGACAGCATGAGAAAGATGTGTGTGTGATTGAGAGAGAGATAGGAAAAGAGAATTTATCCCATTGATCTATGCATTAATCCATATTCAAAATTCAGCAGTGAAAAGGCAAGCACACTGCCCAATGCAGTGCATAACTCAACACAAGAACATTTTCCTAAAGTACTACAGACTGATTAAACATTTTTCCCATATTAAGGTGACCATCATTTTATCAAAACCTTTTTTAGACCATAACACATAGGAGCAGAAGTTAGGCCATTCGATCATGGCTGATAAGTTTCTCAACCCCATTCTCCCGCCTTCTCCCCGTAACCTTTGATCCCCTTACCAATCAAGAACCTATCTATCTCCGTCTTAAATACACTCAATGACCTGGCCTCCACAGCCTTCTGTGGCAATGAATTCCTTAGATTCACCACTCTCTGGCTAAAGAAGTTTCTCCTCATCTCTGTTCTAAAAGGTCTTCCCTTTACTCCGAGACTGTGCCCTCGGGTCCTAGTCTCTCCTACTAATGGAAACATCTTCCCCACGTCCACTCTATCCAGGCCTTTCAGTATTCTGTAAGTTTCAATCAGATCCTCCCTCATCCTTCTAAACTCCATCGAGTATAGACCCAGACTCCTCAAACGTTCCTCATATGTTAAGCCTTTCATTCCTGGGATCATTCTCATGAACCTCCTTTGGACCCTCTCCAGGGCCAGCACATCCTTCCTGAGATACGGGGCCCAAAATTGCTCACAATATTCTAAATGTGATCTGACCTGAGCCTTATAAAGCCTCAGCAGCACATCCCTGCTTTTATATTCTAGTCCTCTCGAAATAAATGCCAACATTGTATTTGCCTTCCTAAGTTTTTTCACTGTAAATACCCAACCTACTGGGATAAATGCCCCAAAAGTACTAAATCATTGCTTAATTGTGTAAATTCATTCAGAATAAAGACAAACACTCCAAAACTTCCCATCATATCGTCAGTGATTACCATTTCTTCTGGCGTATAGAAAATTATCCAATTCTAATTTATATCTAAGCTTAATTTGCTTTAAATGTTTCAAATAGAACATTTTTTTTCCTAAACAGTTAACTTAGGGCTATGCATCCTCAACCAGTGACACAATTGTCTGGGTACATATCTCTCTCAACAAAAGATAGGCTGCATTCAGCTGGATGGTATAACTTGTGGTCCGAGGTGGAATAAGAAAGGATAATCACTGCAAGTCTATTTTCCACCGCACACTTACAGTCAACTTGATGCAGACAAGCGGAATTAAGCCAAGTTCTTCACAGCCACTCTGTGCAATGTGGGACACAAGATCCATGGTTGAAAAACTCCGCAGAACAGTGTCAAACCTTTCCTAATGTAAAACCCACCTCCCTTTTCGACATCTTTCCTAAGAGCTTATGTGCCTTGGTGTCATATTTTGATTTATAATGCCAGTGAAGCACCTAAGGCCATTTAATTGTGTTAAAGATGCTACACAAAAGTTGTTGTTTCCCATCTCTCAGTGACCAACCCCAGCTTGCCTGAAAGATCAAATACAGTTTCACTTCCCAACTCCAATTTGTGGTTGGAACAGTTGTTAAATGGTCACTGTAGATAGGAGCTCACTGAGCATACAGCAGTGTCAGCTGTGGCTTAGTTGGTAATACTCTTGCCTCTGAATCACAAGGTTTCAGGTTAAGACCCACTTTAGGACTTGAGCACAAAAATCTAAGCTGACACTTCCACTGTCCAGATAGGAAAGTGGAGTTGAAGACCAAGGTCAGCCATTATCATACTGAATGGTGGAGCAGACTCGAGGGGCCAGATGGTCTTCTCCTGCTCCTATTTCTTATGTCAAGTACATGGATGTTGTAACAGGTTTCTCCGTAACATTCCTGCTTTCCTTCAGTACAGCTAGTGTGATACCCAGGTGTAAATTACACTCTTTTATATTTTTAGCTAGTCAGTCTTGTTGTGCAACTTTCTAACTCAGCCTGATCTACTGCATCTTACAGAATTTCACTGTCCAGGTATCTAACAAAATTAGTAAAAGCATAGCAGGGTAACACAATATTAATTGCAAGCCAGGAAGCTTTTGTCCTGGCACGATTGCAATTGTGCAAAGATATTCTGAAGAATAACTCAGACCTGTGAGTGCAGTCTGTTCCACAGACTGGCACAGATTATTAAAAATATCTTTTAAAAAAAAATTAAGTGCATTTTCTCAATGTATGCTCGATGTCACACTAACTCCATGTAAAATGGAACAAGAGAATTTTGGCTGCAGACTGAGCATTCCCTATAATTAGGAGTTTCACTTGTTCTTCAGTGCCTGAAACATCAGGCAGTACTGGCAAACAACCCTGGAGTTTCATTCAATCATATGTCAAAGGGTCAGCATTTATACCAACACAAAAAGGCACAAAAATCTAAGCCTCAATTTTGTGTTTTTGAAAATACAGTAATGTGCAGAAGAGGCCCAAAAGTTTAGAAAGCTCCGGGATCAAGCCTGCCATTTGTGTAAACATTAATGCATTCAGCTTGGATTTCTCCAAATTAAAAGGGATACAATCATTTAATTTGCCTCATCGTGATACGTAAAGGGATTTACTTAAAACTAAAAGGAAATATTCTACATTTTTTAAACTGCAGTTGTCCAATAATCCACTTTTGCAGCTACAGTTTTACAGCCCTTGGTTGAAAAGATTCTTTGTTCCTTTGGAAAATATACCATCTCTTCTGCCACTTTGATGGCCACTTCGTCAACATCTTTAAAATGCCTTGATTGCACCTCAGCTTTTGCACACATCACAACGTGCCTGTACTCCAATGGCAGAAAAGGAATAAAATAGTCTATTAGATTTTGGTCGATGAGACTGGTGTGCCAGAATCCGCCTGTAAAAATAGAAATCAAAGAAAAAAAAGTACATCTCAGTCTCAATCATATTCATATAGCTCTTAGGTTTGTCAGATTCTTAACATAAAAGTTTCTGGTTCATCCAGTATAATGCCAAAATAAATCGCATATTGCATTAATATAAAAAATCTTGCATTTATATAGCACCTTTCACAACCGCAGGATGTCACAAAGCACTTTACAGCCAATTAAGTACTTTTTTAAAAAAAATGTGTGGTTACTGCTATAATGTAGGAAGCATGATAGTCGATTTGAGCACAGCAGGCTCTCACAAACTGTAATGTTATAATTGCCATGTCATCTGTTTTTACTCATATTGGTTGAGGGATAAATATTGGCCAGGAAACCTGTGAAAACTGCCCTGCTCTTCTTTGAACTGAAGGCTGCAGGACCCATTATGTCCACCAAAAGGATAGGCTGGACCTAGTTTTCACAACTCACTCACATGAAGCCACCTCCAACAGGGTTGTACTCCCTTAGTATTGCACTGGGAGGATCAGCCTAGATTTTGTGCTCAAGTCTCTGGGATGGGGCTTGAACGCACTACCTTCTGACTCAGAAGCCACAGTTGGCAGAACGTTGCTTAGATCATTTGGCAGCCATTTCCAGAAAAGCTGAACATGGAAATGAATTTGACGGACACAACTGGATTGGTCAGTCAGCATATGTTTGGTATCAGGGAGACAAAGTTAATGCATACCTTCTCCCATTTCCTGCTCAAAAAACGCTGAACCAAGACTTACTCATTTTGTTGTTATAGACTTCTAAGGACAGACTGTTCTCCAAGTCTTTCCGTTGAATATTTTCCCTTTTCATCCCACGGTTCCAGAAATTTAACACAACTTCATTTATCTTCTCACCACCGGCATTACTATCCACAAAGAACATAGAGACAAACATTTCTTTACTTTGACTGTTTATTTCAAGAGGGTCAGAAGGAGCAAACGGTCAAAGATTTTAAGTAACTGACAAAAAAAACTAGTGGGGAAATGAGAAGTTTCTTTAGTGTGCCAGCTGTGGCTCAGTTTGTAGCACTCTTGCCTTCTGTGTCAGAAAGTTATTGAATCAGAGTCCCACCACAGGACCTTGGCACAAAAATCAAGGCTGACATCAGAGGATGTGTCTTTTGGATGAAACGTTAAACTGATTATTGTTTGTGTGAACTTGTTGCATGCAATGTGATATTGCCCAGATAATCTGTTTTTGTGATCTTGACCACGGGATACATGTTGGCCAGGTCACCGGGGATAACTCCCCCGCTCTCCTTTGAAATAGAGACATGGGATCTTTTATGTCCACTTGAGGGGGCAGCCAGGGTTTCAGTTTAATGCTTCAACCAAAAGATGGCACCTCCGAAAGTGCAGCACTCCCTCAGTACTGGACTGGAGTGCCAGCCTTGGTGTTATAACAGTAAGGATGCTATATAAATGCAAGTTGTTAGTGTTAGACATTCTTCCCAATTTTCATTTCCATTAGATGTATAATAGGTGGCTGATCTGATATTATCCACTTTATGCTGTTGCTCAAGACATTACACCCCCCACCCCCACTCCAGTGAAGTCCATATGTTCTCCCCGATGAGAAGCAAAAAAAGAGGTAAGCTCACTGGGAATGTCATATGGGATGCATCCACCATGCCAAATCCAGTCCACCTTCTGCTCATTGGGCAAGGTCCAAATGAATTTGGGAGCATGCTGCCTGTCTGCCCCCTCAGACACAAAAGAGAAAAAAAAATAGCACATTGCCTCAAACGTGCCGAGAAACCAGTGCATTCTTACCTCAGGAAGATGAACATGGCCTTTCGATAACTCACTCCATCAAGGTCGTTGTAGTACTCCAGGAACGGTTTAATGGAATCAATGAGCTCGGGGGGCATTTTGTCCATTTCGTCAAAAATAAAGAGGGACCGCTTACACATGCTAACATTCCCGTGAATCCATTCCTGCAACTGTTGCTGAATTAAGTCATTCGGGAAATAAAATTAAAAAAGAATGTTTGAATCCACGGAAAGCTAAACATTTTTTTAAAACATCAATTCTATCGCCAGCACCATTCTTGGCGGTTCTAAATCTGGGACTATCTCCTTTGAAGTTCATGCAGACTTCTCTATCATTCACAACAGACACAAAATAATTTGCATTTTCAGGTGCGAATATTTATTTGCGCTAGTGAAATTCTTTCATGGAAATGCACTTTTAGTATCATGGATAGTTTAATTTAATATGTATGCCCAGAATGTGCACCATCTCCACACAGTTCTGTCACCAGTAACTGGCTGCATATAATGGCATCACTATTCCCAGCCAGAACAGTGATGATTAGGGTAATTTCCCCATCCAACCGAGACTGTTAAACAGGGATTGATTTTACCCACAGAATTTTACATGTAAATATCTTCCACTCACTGCATTTTGCTCGAGAAACCACCCTGCTTATAATCAGTCTGCAGTTTTGGCCATGTTTGCTGTAGTTCGTAAAGACCATTTTTAAATAGACTCTGTAGTGTGCTGTTTAAACAGACTCTGTTTGCTGAGAAAGTAGATGTTATTTCGCTACAAGGTACACTCCTTGCTATGAACCCTATCAAATGACCTGCCCCAACTCCAACTTATTGGCCGACACATTGGTGTCAATAGAGACTGCCAGTGTAAAGGCTCCTCTCCCTAGGCATAAATATCCACCCCCATTGGCCTCCCATGATCCCTGAACCCAAGATCAAACAACTGCTTCAGTCTTGTAGTATAAGCACTCTTATTCAAAAAGTCTGGTTGTGTCAAAGCATTTCTCCAGATGTAGTTAGGGTGAGGCAACATTACAAAATATGCATGGTAATGTACACTTTCATAGCATGTGCTTGTGAGTGTGCATATATGTAGATAATTCGATAGCACAATCATTTCATAAATTGGGAATATACTTCCTTGAATACCCCAAAGAAAGAGCAGGGTTTTGACAATGTCATAGAGGCATTTATGGCACAGAGAGCTGCCAGTCAGCCCATCGAGTTGGCTCTCCATGGAGCAATCTAGTCAGTTCTATTGCCCCACTCTATTCCTGCAAGTTTATCTTTTTCAAGTGCTCATTTAATTTCCATTTGAAATCATTCATCATTTCTGCATCCACCACTCTTATGGGCTGAGTGTTTCAGGTTATTACCACTTGCTGCATAAGAAGTTCTTCCTCACATTTACCCTGCGCCTCTTGCTCAAGACCTTAAATCTGTGTCCCTTAGTCTTTGTGCCATCAGCTAATGGAAAAAGTTTGCTTTGTCTACCTTACCCAAACCTGTCATAATCTTGTATACCTCTATCAAATCTCCCCTCAATCTCCTTTGCTCCAAGCTAATTTGTTAGCTAAAATTCCCCATCCCTAGAACCGTTCCAGTATGTTCCAATATTATTAGCCTGGAACCAATGCACAGAATAGTATAGAAAAAAAACTGAAAATGTTGGAAATGTTCAATAGGTAAGGTAGCATCTGTGGAGAGGGAAACAATTTCAATTCTGATGAAAGGTAAGAGGTTTAACAGCTTTTAAGCAAATACAGGCAGGGCGGGAAAGAACAAAGATGAAGGGTAGTGGCAGAGCGGAAGGCAAGAGTAATAAAATGATAAAAGGGATGATAAAGCAACGCAAAGGGAAGGTGGTGATTGGACAAGGAAAAAAACAAGATGAGTCTAGGGGAAATGTAAATGGCAATGGCAGCGCAGAGATGGGAAGCTTGGAAAACCTGGCAAAGAAGTAGATGGTTCCCACAGGCCAGGAACCTGCTGGAAGAAAGGCAGGTAGACACCAGGGGTGTGGATCATCCCGCCGGTGGTGTTCAGCTAGGCACTGCCCACTCCCAAGCACCAGCTTATTCCTCCGCCCCCACCCAACCCCCAATTGGCTCTGGTGCAGTTATCCTCCATTACCAGCACTTTCCGTCCCATTGAAAATGGGGACAATGGTTAAAGACCAGAAGTCTGCAAGATAGTTGCTGAGAAAAGAAATGCGACGGTGTGCGAAAGCACGTTTCAGCAATGACACAATAGAAGGGAGATCAAAAATAATGAAGACAAAGAGAGTAACACAGGCAAACAGGAATCCCAACGGAGAGAAGCATGCAGAAGTTCAAAGCCTGGGACAGAAGTGGGAGGAAATACTGACACCAAGCATGACGTCATTCAAAACTCAGCCTTTTGTGCTCAGCAATGTTGAAATTCTATCCATTGTCTAGCCAATGAAAACATAATGCAGCAGAATCATAAAATCATAGAGTCTACAGCCTGACCGGATCAACGTACATAATCCAGATTTGATGGGACAATGGAGAAGGCGCCTTGCCTTGCGTATAACTTATGCTAATCCTGCCCTGGGAGAGTTTGCTCTAATTCTGAATCCTGTGTAAAGAACACTCTACTATGATAGAGAAAAATAAGAGGCGGGTAATTACCTTGTACTTGCTGGTATGTTCAGCAGTGGGAAAGTGAAAAGTAGTCACAAAGTGATGAACATATTTACTGTCCACTCCGTTTTTATAAAGACTTTCAGCTATTATTCTACTGACAAAGTTTTTGCCAGTACCAGTCCAGCCATGTAGAGATAGGGTGAGAGACTTCCTTGAGTTCTTGTTGCTCAAGAAACCTTCAATTGCCTTTGGAATCACATCAATTGCAATGTGCTGTCCAAACAGCTGCCTCCTCAAGTCAGCTTCTAATCCTGTTTTAAAAGTGAACAGAAAGACTGGTAATTATACATGCAGGATACTATTGATTTTTGTATTGATATAGAGAGTACAGAGAGGAGCATGACAGAGCGTGGCAGAAAGAGTATAAATATGCAACTGTGTTAGGTAACATAGAAAGTAGGAGTAGGTCATTCCACCGTTCGAGCCTGCTCCGCCATTCAATATGATCATGGCTGATCCTCTATCTCAAAGCCGTACTCCCACGCTCTCCCCATACCCTTTGATGTCTTTAGTCCAGAAATTTATCTATTCCTTCTTAATCATATTCAGTGACGGCCGCTTTAGCCTTCTGTGGTAGAGAATTCCATAGTCTCATCGTCCTCTGAATGAAGAAGTTTCTCCTCATCTCAGTCCTAAATGGTCTACTCTGTATCCTGAGACTGTGACCCCTTGTTCTTGACAACCCAGCCAGAGAAAATATCATCTCAGCATCCAGTCTGTCCATCTCTGTCAGAATTTTATGTTTTAATGAGATCCCCTTTCATTCTTCAAAACTCCAGTGAATACAGGCCTAGTTGGCCCAATTTCATATGACAATCCTGCCATTCCAGGAATCAGTCTGGTGAACCTTTGCTGCACTCCCTCTATGGCAAGTATATCCTTTCTTAGGTAAGGAGACCAAACCTGCACACAAAACTCCAGGTGTGATCTCACCAAGGCCTTGTACAGCTGCAGTAAGATATCCTTGCTCCTGTACTCAATGAAGGCCAACATACCATTTGCCTTCTTAACTGCTGGTGATACCAGAACAGGGACCGGCATCAGAATCCCATTCGGCAGCTGCTGAAAAGAACAAAAAGCCCCAGAGAAATTGTTCAGTGATTCCCCTAGCTGGCAAGTTACAGATTCCCCTTGGCCTAATCAACCATCCAAGATTGGCCTGAGTGTCCAGCAATGAAAGAACAATTTCCAAGCTACTTCCGTGAGCAAAACCCAGGGGGGGAAAAAATCATAAGGGCGTTAAAAATTTTGTATTTACAAAAAATTACTGTTTGACTAAATCAAGAATCATCCAATGGCATAATGGCAAATCTATTTGCTTTTCCATTGGCTGAGGGGTATGGCGCTGTGAGAATGGCTGTGTTGGGCAACCAATGGCAGGGAGGGACATGTGTTGATACCTCTGGCGATACATCCAGAGTTGGCAACCTTAGGCATAATGCAAATCCCAAGGGGCATTCAAGGCTCATAACCAGATATAATAACTGAATACAATACTCAAAACAGCAGTGAAAGATTGTGGAAACTAACTCCCATTCTAACCAGCTGCATAATGTTGACTCTGCTATTTACCTTTATGTCATGACAATTGTTAATCCATCACCAATCAATCTTAAGCCCAGAAAGGGAACAATTGAAACTGTTCCATCTCATTCCTGCATGTTATAAATTAGGAATTCTAAAAGTATCATTTAACATCTTCACTTTTTTTCTTACTTTTCCTTTCTGTCTCTTTCTTGATCCAATCTTTCTTTTCCTCTATTTTTCTTTTTGTATCTGAATTGACTAATCCACCCAACTTTGCAGTATCTCCTGTTTATTCACAGAATCACACAGTGCAGAAGGGGCCCTTCGGCCCATCGAGTCTGCACCAACAAGGGAGAAACACCTGACCTATCTACCTAATCCCATTTACCAGCACCTTGGCCCATAGCCTTGAATGTTATGGCATGCCAAGTGTTCATCCAGGTACTTTTTAAAGAATGTGAGGCAATCCAACTCCACCACCCTCCCAGGCAGCGCATTCCATTACCCTCTGAGTAAAAAAGTTTTTCCTCACATCTCCCCTAAACCTCCTGCCCCTCACCTTGAACTTATGTCCCCTCATGACTGACCCTTCAACTAAGGGGAACAGCTGCTCCCTATCCACCCTGTCCATGCCACTCATAATCTTGTACACCTCGATCAGGTTGCCCCTCAGTCTTCTCTGCTCCAATGAAAACAACCCAAGTCTATCTAACCTCTCTTCATAACTTAAATGTTTCATCCCAGGCAACACCCTGGTGAATCTCCTCTACACCCGCTCACATCCTTCCAATAATGTGGCAACTAGAACTGCACACAGTACTCCAGCTGTGGCCTCATCAAGGTTCTATACAACTTCAACATGACCTCCCTACTTTTGTAATCTATGCCTTGATTGATAAAGGCAAGTGTCCCAAATGCCTTTTTCATCACCCCACTAACATACCCCTCCACCTTCAGAGATCTATGGACACACACGCCAAGGTCCCTTTGTTCCTGAGAACTTCCTAGTGTCATGCTGTTCATTGAATTCTTCCTTGTCAAATTACTCCTTCCAAAGCGTATCACCTCACACTTATCTGCCCATTTGACCATCCTGTCTACATCTTCCTGTAGCCCAAGACACTCAACTTCACTGTTAACCACTCGGCCAATTGCTCAATCTTTGAATCTCATTGGTTAAAGGGATACTCCATTGGTCCCACTGTTCACTGAAGTCACAGATGCTCCAGTGCCCTCACCATGTTATCAGCTCTTGCATCCAGGAAGTAATGGCACAAAAATATTTCCAGCTGAAGGGTATGTAAGGAGAGTCTGACTAACTTGTATATCAGGTTTCCAGCAAGATCTGCTCCACTGATGTTGCAAGAGGTGTGGTTGCATTAGCAAAGAGCACAATAACTCTGCTACAAAGAAAGCCATTCTGCCTCCTGTTTACTAGCCTTAAAAAACTCTGGAAATTGTTTTTATTCTTTCGTGGGATGTGGGTGTCACTGACAAGGTTAGCATTTATTTTGTCCATTCCTAATTGCCCTTGAACTGAGTGACTTACTAGGCCATTTCAGAGGGCAGTTAAGATTCAACCACATTGCTGTGGCCCTGGAGTCACGTGTAGGCCTGACCAGGTAGGAATGGCAGATTTCCTTCCCTAAAGGGCATTAGTGAACCAGATGGGTTTTTACAACAATCAATGAGAGTTGTCATGGTCACAATTGTTGAGAATAGCTTTATATTCCAGATTTATTAATTGAATTTAAATTACACTAGCTACCAAGGTGGGATTTGAAAACGTGTCCCCAGAGCATTAGCCTGTGCCTCTAGGTCAGTAGCCCAGTAACATTACCCCTATGCCCTGAATGACAGAAAAATGCAAGAATTGCACTCATATAGCACTTTTCATGACCACAGGATGTCTCAAAGCATTTTGAAACCAATGAAGTACTTTTTGAGTGGCTCCCACAAACAGCAATCTGTTTTTTTGATGTTGATTGACACGACATTGAAGATAAAACTCCTTTGCTCCTCCTCAAAATACTTCCATTGAATCATTAACACCCACTAAAGCAGGCAGATGGAGCCTTGGTTTAACGTCTCATCTGAAAGGCGGCACCTGAGTACTGCACTGCAGTGTCAGCCTCGATGTTTGTGCTGAAGCCCTGAAACAGGACCTGAGCCCAGAATTTGTGACTCAGAGCTGAAAGTGCAACCAACTGAGCCACAGATGGCACACCGAGAGCAAGAAAAACTTCCTTATTTCTCTACAAGTTTCCAAATGGCAGCTGCGGCATTTCACCATCAACAGTGATGAAAGATAAGCAAGAAAAAAATTAGGCAAGATCTCTTCTGTTTTAAATACAAGAAATTAAAATTAAAATTAATTGATCCTGTGCCTGGCTCTGACCCCTGACCCCGTACCTGGCTCTGACCCCGTACCTGGCTCTGACCCCCTGACCCCGTACCTGGCTCTCACCCCCTGACCCCGTACCTGGCTCTGACAGCTTGACCCTGCTCTGACCCCCCTGACCCTGCACCTTTCACATCCAGCGGTATCCAGTCCTTGGTACAACATTCCTGGAAACGGCAGTTGAAATAATAATAGGCAACGGAAGCCGCCCCGGCCAATAAGGCGGAGGTGGAAATGGGCTCCAGCGCCGGACTCGGTCTCAGGGAGAGTGAGACGATCAAGAGCACCAAAACGCAGCTCCCCACCTCCATCTGCCCGCCAACGTACGGGACCCGAGAACTACAGCAGCCCAGCCCCGCCCCCCCCAGGCTTCACCACCGGAAACGCGCTTCGGGCTGGTCACGTCATTTCCCCGCCAGCGTCCCTTCCTATTGGCCACAATGGTACACGTGATAAGCGGGCGGAGTCAACATTATCATATCTGCATATGTGATTAGGGGGCGGGCCCATCGTTCAGGGGTGGGGCTGGCCCCACCTCCACCTCCACCTGCTTGGATGGATGGCAGTGATGGCAACTTCACATCCGTCTTCACCCAAGAGAACGAGGATGAAGGTATGGAACTCGGGGAGAGAGACTGCAAGGTTCTTGAGCAAATTAAGAAAAACGTCCTTATTTCTCTACAAGTTTCCAAATGGCAGCTGCGGCATTTCACCATCAACAGTGATGAAAGATAAGCAAGAAAAAAATTAGGCAAGATCTCTTCTGTTTTAAATACAAGAAATTAAAATTAAAATTAATTGATCCTGTGCCTGGCTCTGACCCCTGACCCCGTACCTGCTCTGAGGTGTTGGCAGGCTTAAAAGTGGGCAAATCTCCAGGTCCGGATGATTTGTGTCCCTGACAGCTGAGGGAGGCAAGGGAGGAGATCGCAGGGGCTCTGACCCGAATTTTTAATTCCTTTCTGGCCACGGGGGAGGTGCCAGAGGACTGGAGAACAGCTAATGTGGGTGCGCTATTGAAGAAGGGTTGTAGAGGTAAGCCAGGGAACTACAGGCCAGTGAGTCACATGTCAGTGGTAGGGAAACTATTGGAGAAAATTCTGAAGGAGAGAATCTATCTCCATTTGGAGAGGCAAGGTTTGATCAGGGATGGTCAGCATGGCTTTGTCAGAGGGAGGTCATGCCTAACAAATTTGAATTTTTTGAGGAGGTGACCAGGTGTGTAGATGAGTGTAGTGCAGTTGATGTAGTTTATATGGATTTCAGCAAAGCCTTTGACAAGGTCCCACATAGGAGACTTATAAAGAAGGCAAAGGCACATGGGATACAGGGTAATTTGATAAGGTGGATTCAAAATTGGCTTAGTTGTAGGAGACAGAGGGTGATGACAGAAAGCTGCTTTAGTGACTGGAAGCCAGTGTCCAGTGGCATACCACAGGGATTTGTGCTGGGTCCCCTATTATTTGTCATTTATATAAATGACATAGATAACCATGTGGGGGGTAGGATTAGTAAGTTTGTGGATGACACAAAGATTGGCCAGGTGGTTAACAGTGAGACTGAGTGTCTTGGGCTACAGGAAGATATAGACGGGATGGTCAAATGGGCAGATAAGTGGCAGATGGAATTTAACCCTGAAAAGTGTGAGGTGATTCACTTTGGAAGGAGTAATTTGACAAAGAAGTATTCAATGAACGGCATGACACTAGGAAGTTCTGAGGAACAAAGGGACCTTGATGTGAGTGTCCATAGTTCTTTGAAGGCGGAGAGGCACGTTAGTGGGGTGGTGCAAAAGGCATCTGGGACACTTGCCTTTATCAATCAAGGCATAGATTACAAAAGTAGGGAGGTCATGTTGGAGCTGTATAGAACCTAGATGAGGCCACAGCTGGAGTATTGTGTGCAGTTCTGGTCACATTATAGGAAGCATGTGATTGCATTGAAGGGGATGCAGAGGAGAATCACCAGGGATGAAACATTTAAGTTATGAAGAGAGGTTGGATAGACTAGGGTTGTTTTCGTTGGAGCAGAGAAGACTGAAGGGTGACCTGATCAAGGTGTACAAGATTATGAGGGGCATAGACAGGGTGGATAGGGAGCAGCTGTTGCCCTTAGTTGAAGGGTCAGTCATGAGGGGACATAAGTTTAAGATGAGGAGTAGGAGGTTTAGGGGGATGTGAGGAAAAACTTTTTTACTCAGAGGGTGGTGACGGTCTGGAATGCACTGCCTGGGAGGGTGGTGGAGGCAGGTTGCCTCACATCTTTTAAAAAGTATCTGGATGAGCACTTGGCACATCATAACATTCAAGGCTATGGGCCAAGTGCTGGTAAATGGGATTAGGTAGGTAGGTCAGGTGTTTCTCACGTGTTGGAGCAGACTCAATGGGCCGAAGGGCCTCTTCTGCACTGTGTGATTCTGGATGGCTGTATTCTTATTTATTCTTTCACAGGATGTCGGCTACACTGGCAAGGCTGGAAATTGTTGCCCATCCCTAATTGCCCTTTGAGGGTAGTTAAGAGTCAACCACATTGCTGTGGGTCTGGAGTCACATGTAGGCCAGACCAGATAAGGATGGCAGATTTCCTTCCCTAAAGGGCATTAGTGAACCAGATGGGTTTTTTCAACAATGAATGATAGTTTCATGCTTATTCCAAATTTATTAATTGAATTCAAATTTCACCAGCTACCATGGTGAGATTTGAACCCTTGTCCCTAAAGCATTAGCCTGGGCCTCTGGATTATTATTACAATTTCCAATGACACTGCCACTATTCCACCATCTCCCCCACAAAGAGTTGTGGCTCAGTAGATAGCATTTTCTTATTCTCTCACAGGATGTGGGTGTTGCGGACAAGGCCAGTATTTGTTGCCCATCCCTAATTATTCCTGAACTGAGTGGCTTGTTAGGCCATTTCAGAGGGCAGCTAAGAGTCAACCACATTGCTGTGGGTCTGGAGTCACATGTAGGCCAGACTTGGTAAGGATGGCAGATTTCCTTCCGTAAAGGATATTAGTGAACCAGATCGGTTGTTACAACAATTAATGATAGTTTAATGGTCACCATTACTGGAACTAGCTTTCAATTCCTGATTAATTCTTGGAAAGTTCCTTGGATAACCCCCATTGGTCACCTAACATGCCCATCCTCATAGTGCAATGGTTTCCCATAGCAAGCCCTTCATTGTTGGTTTGGATGATTCTTGACCCTCAGGCCAGCATTTTCCCCCATCTTATAGAATCACAGGCAGACAGAATGGTGTCAGCACAGAAGGAGGCCATTTGGCCCATCAAGCCCAGGCTGGCTCTCTTGCAGGAACAATTTATCTAGTCCCACTCCCCCTGATATTTTCCCAAATTACAAATTTTTCCTTTCAAGTGTTTATCCAAGTCCCTTTTGAAAGTTATTATTGAATCTGCTTCCACTGGTCTTGTATTCCAGATTCATGATCTGGAGTTTGTGGCAGGAGAGAGGGGCATAAAATCCATGCAACTAAATAAAATGCCAGTGTTTGTGACCGGCAGGAGGATGGTGTGGATACCACAATCTGTACAAACAATCTGTAAAAACATAAACTTTTAAATTTATTTTATTCATTTTTTTGTCACAGAATGCTGTTAAATACAATTGCATTTGCAACATCTAATTTGCATATAGCAAGGTCCCACAAACAGCAATAGGACCAATAACGAAAAATTTTTGTGCTGTCAGTTGATGAACAGATTTTGGGCAGGCCAGTGCAGGATTTTACTCTTATTCTTCAAATAGTGCAATGGATTCTTTTATGTCCACCCAAGAGGGCAGATATGGTCTTGCTTGGAAGATGGCATCGCCCACAGTGCAGCACACCCTCAGTACCAAGTTAATGCATCAGCATGGATAATACGCTAAATTGTTTTGAAGTGGGGCTTGAACCCACAACTTCCTGACTCAGAGGCAAGTGTGCTCCCAACTGAGACAAGCAGATAATTTAACAATCACTTTTCTAAATCTGAATCACATTTCTTAGGCTGTTCTGAGATTCTCAATCATCCAGGATCTTAGTAGGTGCAGATTCATAGTGTATAAGTCATCACTGAGTGCCAAAACGGCAGTTTGAATTATTGGACCCAGGAAAATAGAAGTGTAATGCTCCATTAGTGCAGCAGACGGTGCACATCTGACTCTGAAGTGAAGGTATCTCATGTGTACATCCAGTTTAACACTGTATCAAGACAACGCTGTATCTGAACTAGAAATGCTAGATTTCCATTTCCTATCCTACCACTGATTTTCCGCCTTAATCAACCCAGCATTCACAAATATTAGGGGTGGAGGTGGGGAATAAAACACAACCATATAAAAGTGCACCGAACTGGTCTCGTTAGCTTTGTGTCATAGCTCCAAGTACCTACCCAACCTGAACCATGTATTTTAGTAATAAGCTGAAAGTCAGCGTTGACAGACAAAACTACTCCAACTCCACCCATCCCATTCCACAGCAGAGGGGTTACTTTGTTATTCTGAGCGTAAATACACAAATTGAAAAGTCAAACTCATAAGTTCAGGAGTACGTTTTTGGACCCATTGAACCTGCTCCGTCATTTATATTCATTGCATCTGCTCCTTTTATTTTCAATTTGCTATGTCATGTTCTGCACCTCCCTTAGTAGCCCTACCTCCCAAGGATGCACCTACCTGCTCTTTAAACACCTCAATTGATTATGCGTCTATGGGTTTACTGCGGCAGTACAATCCACATTTTCACAAACCTCTATGCAAGGAGGTTTCTGACTGCAGAGTATGTCACAGTCTGTTGATATTCTTATGCTACATTCTTATCTTTCCTGCTCAGCCACCTCCACTTCCAGAATGGTTACCTGCGGCAAGCTAATTCAGTTGGATACTTGCTTTCACAGTCTTGTTGACCAAGGAAATTGGCCCCAGCTTGAAACTTTAGCACATTGAACAAACACAGAAAAAGTACAGCACAGCAGGTCTAACACTCCTGCACTACATTTGTTTTTTTTTTAAATAATAATTTACTCATAATATTACATATGTTGTACTGTGACATTTTTCTGTAATCAACCAGCAATTGTTAAGCAATAAATTGCCAGTGATTTGGGACACACGCTAACTGGAATTAAAAAAATACTTATAACATGGCTTTAAGTGCATCTTGAGATTTAAAAAATGGGTGTAAACCACCCTAAACATTTCACTGACACTTTACAGCAAAATTTGACTCTACGAACCAAGTTACTTTCAATTGGTTCAATTAAGTATTTTCTAATGTCAGTTGCAGATTATGTCTTAATCAGACATCACGATCATTCATTCTTTAGCTTACAGAGGACCATGTGTTACAACGTCATAAAAACGCTTGACAGTAACCCATTTGTTCATTGTGATTTTCAAGGTAATTATCTAATCGTGGGGGGGTTTCAGTTAACAGAGCCATAAGTAGATCAATGCCTCGGTCAATCAATCCCAGGGATTCTGTCCATACCAACGAGCTATGTGGAACCTTCTTCCTGTAAGCTTTGTGACTTAAAAGTACAGGTTCACTTTGGAGGCCACAGTCTTACAACCTTTCAATGAGAACAGCTTCTCCTCTTTCGGGTAGTAGACCATACTGCTTGCTATTATGGTGACAATGCTCTCATTCTTCACTCCTCTGGATGCAAGTTCAGCTCTTACACATGACACGACATGTTTAAACTCCAGAGGTAGGAAGGGAATAAAATAGTCAATCAAGTTGGTTTGGATGAGGTTAGTCTGCCAGAACCCATCTGTAAGAGAAATGTTTTTTTTAAAAAAGGTTAATATAGCTAGCAAAATGAATAATTCTGCTCATTTTTATGTTTCTCAGAGTGAGGATATTTTTTAGCTCCCTCCTTTCAGTGCCAATTTTTTCCTCTCCTTCTCTCCCGTAGGCATTGACTCTGATGCTCATTGTCATCCAGTGCATTGCCCTAGTAATCATTGACCACGTGAGACTTGACAGTAAATGTTAGCAACCTGATTCTACCCTCACCCCATCAATACACAGGAACAGATTCAACAGGAGTCACAGGTTAGTGAGCGGAAAAGAGAAGCATTAGAGATTTTTTTTCCCTGTTCCCTGGCACTGAGTCAAGTTGTAGAGAACCCTCAACCACAACCTTGGCTCTTGTTATTTAACTGGAGATTGAAAGTTGAGGTTTGACCTGATCATTATGATTCAGCTAGTCATAGGTTAATTTGCTGGGTCTCCATGGACTCAATCACTACATTCATGGCTCACCATGGCATTTTTCGGTCAGCCCACTAGTACCCTCCACTGCTTTACTGAAACAAATGTGTCAGAGCTTTCAACATAGAGGTACAGGATGCCAGCAGGCTAGGGCTGGGACTGAGGAGAGGACATTTACCCTTTATAGGAACAGGGGGAGGCCATTTGACCACTTGAGCCAAGAGCTCACAGCTGATCTGTGACTTAACTCCAAATACCCATCTTCGCCCCATATCCCTTAATGCGTTCAGTTAACAAAAATCTATCTATCTCAGATATAAAATTAGCAAATTGATTAGCATCAAATGCTATTTGTGGAAGAGAGTTTGAAACTTCTACCACCTTTTGTGTGTAGAATTGTTTCCTAATTTCACTCCTGAATGGTCTGGTTCTAATTTTTAGACTCTGCCCCCTAGTCCGAGACTCCCCAACCAGTGAAAATAGATTCTGCCAATTTACCCTATCTTTTCCTCTTAATATCTTGAAAATTTCATTCAAATTACCCAATAACCTTCTAATTTCAAAGGAACACAACCCTAGTTTGTTTAATTTGTCTTAGTTGAATTTGAACCTAGGCCACAGAAGTGAGAAGACATAGTGCTAACCCTTTGGGCTTTTATTGTTTAACCGATATTTAAGGACAAGGCCATTTTTGGTCTTCATTTTCGAGTGTTCCTTTTAACATAGAATTATAAAATGGTTACAGCACAGAAGGAAGCCATTCAACCCGTGATGTCCATGGCGGCTCTCTGCAAGAGCAACTCACCAGTCCCACTTACCCACCTTTTCCCTGTAGCCCTGCCAATTTTCTTCTCCAGGTAATTGTCCATTTCTGTTTTGAAAGCCATGATTGAATTTGCTTTCACCAAATTCTCAGGCAATGCATTCGAAATCCTAACCACTCACTGCGTAAAAATAGTTTTTCCTCATGTCATCGTTGCTTCTTTTGCCAATCACCTTGATTTGGTGCCTTCTGCTCTCAATCCTTCTGCCAACAGGAATTTCCCCTATCTACTCTGTCCAGACTCCTCATGATTTTGAACACCTCTGTCAAATCTCCACTTAATCTTCCTCTCTCAGCAGGCAACAGCCTTAGGCTTTCCAATCTATATACTTAACTGAAGTTCCTAATGCTTCGAACCATTCTCACAAATCTTTTCTGCACACTCGCTAAAGGTTTAGCATCCTTTCTAAAGTGTGGAGCCCAGAGTTGGGTACAAAATACTTCAGATAAGGCTTAACCATTGTTTTATAAATCTTCATCATTACTTCCTTACTATTATACTCTATGATTTATAAATGTTGAGGAAAGGAACAAAAGCAATGTAGAAGATGTATACAATTCTTCAGTCAGGAACAGGGTGTAGTGGGGAGGGACTGTGAAACAGACAGAATACATTTTGTCAACTGGTATTTTTGTACTCTGTTTTATTCTCCACTTGTGAGTAACGCACACTTACTATTGTTATCGTTGAAGACCATCAAGGAGAGTTCCTCTTCCAGCTGACTCAGCTCAATGCTCTCCCTATCCTTTCCACTCATCAAAATGCTTAAAGTAAATTCATTTATCTTATCACCACCAGAATTGCTATTTGTGGGAAAAGAGAATCAGATGTCATTAATCATCCTTAGCAAGATCAACAAGCATAAAGTGAGACATCACTCCAACAGGGAATTCAAGAGATCCAAAGAGTGGTAAAAATGTAGGACTTGAGACTAATAGTATGGATGCATTTAAGGGGAAGCTAGATGTACATGTCAGGGAGAAAGGATTAGAAGGATATACTGATAGAGTTAGATGAGGAAGGGTGGGGGAGGCTCATGTAGAGCATAAATGTTGACATGGACCATTGGGCCAAATGGCCTGTTTCTGTTCTGTAGATTTGATGTAATTCAATGTAGCAATGGCAGAAAGAGGTGATTTTAAAGCCATTCACGATTTCTTCTACATGATAGTCAAATTTTCACATTTAAGTCCCTCTTGGAGCCAACCACAAAGGGACAATTTTTAACCTAACTCACAGGGTGGGTATCTTGTGGGATCAGATGGAATGGCAGCTTTACCCCCCTGCTCAATATTACACTCAAGTGACTTTGATGGAAAATTAAACCAGGCATAGTGTAAAAGCAGCATTGCACCCAATTCCATAGGTTTCTCAAAGGGAAGGTTAGAGTAAAATTGTCCCATTTGTCCAATACTTAGAAATATTATGACTTTTCACCAGGTTTATTGCTTAATGATCAAGAACAAGATCTCTGCCCAGTTTTTGTCATGTCTAACCTGCTTGTTACTTTGTGCGTACCTACCTCAAGAAGATGAATATTGCTTTTCGATAATCCACTTTGTCAACATCACTGGTGTAGTCCAGGAAAGGTTTGATAGCATTGATGACACCTGGATGCATTTTGTCCATTTCATCAAATATAAACATTGATCTGGGACATAGTGTAACATTTCCACGTATCCACATCTGTAACTCATTCTGTAAATTAAAAGATAAGTGCCCCAGAATAGTGGGCTTTGCTTCACTTCTATGTTTTAAAAAAAAATTTACATCACTTATTGATGTAATTAATTTGTTGAAAGATGATTTAAAGTGACCAATAATAATCACCTTCCTGTGATTTAACTCAAGTTTCATAAAATGGACTAGAATGAGCCGATACTCTCTGGAGGTTATAAGAATGACAGGCGATCTCATTGAAGCACATAAAATTCTTAAGGGCCTTGACAGGGTAGATGCTGAGAGACAGTTGCCCCTGACTGAAGAGTCTAGAACACAGGGGGTCACCGTCTTAGGATAAGAAGCCAGCCATTTAGGACTGAGATGAGGAGAAATTTCTTCACTGAAAGGGTTGTGAATCTTTGAAATTTTCTGCCCCAGAGAGCTGCGGATGCTCAGTGGTTGGATATATTCAAGTATGAGATTGATAGATTTTTGGGGAAAGAAAATCAAGGGATATGGGGAAAGTCTAAGAAAGTGGAGTTCAGGTTAAAGATCAGCCATGATCGTGTTGAATGACAGAACAGGCTTGGGGAACTGAATGGCCTTCTCCTGCGCCAATTTCTTGTGTTCTTAGGCAAGAGAACAAATTGCAAAAAAAGTATTTCTTCCGAATATCATTTACAAGTAATTGGTGGGACACATCACATCTACTGTTAGATGGAAACCAGCTATAAGTTGAGTGTTCCACACTTGGTTTGGACTCCATATTGACGTGAAGGGCAGGTCACCTACACACAGCAATTTACCAATTTTGTTCAGGTATCTAAAGCAGCCAAAAATCCCAGGGAAGCTGGTAACACCTTTCCACTCCCAATCCCCACACCCCCACTCCCAACCGTAACAGCCACCACCCACCACCCCAACCCAACACTACCTCTGCAAAAACACCTGACATCATCGAGTTTTGGCTGACAAGCCATGAAATTTAGTACAGTATATTGGCTCAAATGTAAAATGGAACTGTAGTGCTGCTCTAGCTAATAGTGTTGGGTTTCTGTTTGGGATAGGCAGGCAGTTTAAGATTCAATCTTGGAGGAAGAGGGATGCTTTCAATTAAGTAGGGGTGTTTAAAATGAATTCTTAGGATATAGACGCCGCTAACAAAGTATTTATTAATCTCCATCCTTAATTGCCCTTGAGAAGGTGTTGGTGAGCTGCCTACTTGAATGGCTGCCGCCTGCGTGGGGAAGGTGCTCCCACTCAAGCAGTTAGGGAGAGAATTCTAGGATTTTGACCCAGCGACATTGAAGGAAAGAAGATAACCTACAATTATTAGTACATGTTCTAGAAGTCCCATGATAAATGAAGGAACAAAACAAAATAATACAAACTTCAGTTCAGGGATCATCTAGCGTTAAAAACTAAACAAAAATCAGGATTTTCATGGGTTTTGCAGAATAATGTATCTGTGAGTTTATAATACCAAGAATCTTCATTACATGGAACAGCTTACTAATCATAATTATAACACAGCAATTACCTGATACTGGTCAGTGAGTTGAACATGAGGGAAATGGAGAGTAGACACAAATACGTGGATATATTGGCTTTTCATTCCATTTTTGTAAAGGTTCCGTGCTATTAGTTGACCAACGAAGTTCTTGCCAGTGCCACTGTAACCGTGTAGAGACATGGTGAGGGGTTTCTTGGGATCAGGGATACTTAAAGAACCTTTAATCGCTTTAACGATCACTTCACTTGCAATGTGCTGTCCAAACAGTTTGTGTGTGAAATCCTTCTCTAATCCTATATTAAAAATCAGCAAAGAAAAGTCATGTTAATAAGTAAAAAATTGCATTTATATAGCATCTTTCACTACCTCAGGTCATCTCAAAGCATTTTACAGCCAAAGCCTGTTCCAAGGAAAGTCACTATTGTAATGTAGGAAAGATGGCAGCCAATTTGCACACAACAAGCTCTCAAAACAACAATGTGATAATACTCAAATAATCTGATGTTGATTGAGGGATAAATATTTGGGCAGGACACTGGGGAGAGATCCCCTGCTTTTGTTCAAAATAGTGCCATGGAATTTCTCACGTCCACCTGAGAAGGCAGATAGGGCATTGATTTAATGTCCCATTTGAAAGATGGCATCTTTGAGAGTGTAGCACTCCCTTGGTACTGCATTGGGGCCTCAGTCTAGATTTCTGTGTTCAACTTTCTGGAAATAGATTTGAATGTGAGAATGTTACCAACTGAGGCACAACTAAAACTGCTGCTCATTACATTCCAATGGGTGTATGCTGGTGACAACCAATTCTACCTCTCCACCATTTATTTTCACTGACGCTGCATTGTCAAACTATTTGTCCAACATCCATTCTTGGATGAGCTGTAATTTCTTGTAGTTAAATATTGGAAAAATCAAAGCTATAGTCTTACTGGCAAATAGTATTGACACATTGCAAATAGTAAATGGAAGCTAGACAAGCAGATGAGAGGAAAGGAAATAGAGAATTATGATAATAGATTTAGATGAGGAAAGATAGGCAGAAGCTTGAGTGGAGCATTAAGTCTGGCAATGTTATGGTTGGGCCAAATGGCCTATTTCTGTGCCATATATCCTATTTAATCCTATGTTATTTTCGTATTCTCACTACAAACTCTGTACTATAGCAACTAACAGTAAGAATTGAGATACAAAATTCAACAAATGTTGAAACATCATCACTTGTGTTTCAAAAAAGTCATATTGGACTTGAAAGGTTAACTCTGTTTCTCTCTCCATAGAGGCTGCCAGACCTGCTGAGTTTTTCCAGCATTTCTGTTTTTATTTCAGATCTTCAATATCCACCATATTTGGCTTTTATATCACTTGTCCTTACAGCGGCAGCTTGGTGATATTCTCACTGAAGATACAGCAAGAATACCCATGCATAAAACAAAGAGATTGGCACTAAGTTAAAATGCTCAGAGAGCCGGTGCAGACACAAATAGCGGCCTTCTATCCCCTTCTCTTCATGGGCTTTTGAACTGCAGCTTATAATAGTGAGAGATCCTTTGCAGCACGTTGCCCTCTACCCCCCTGTAGTGTGTAGGAGCAGGTCAAGTAATAAGGTGATTCTTCAACTAATCAAATTCAAGAATTCTCACTGAGACACACAGAGTCTGAACCAGGAAGTCAGCTGTTCCTTGGTGGTTAACAGACTCAACTCTGTGTAAGAAGGTTATGGGTTCAAGTCCCACTCCAGGACTTGAGCAAAGCAATTTAGGCTGATACTCTAGTATTGTACTGAGAGAGAGCTGCACTGTCAGAGGTGCTAACTTGAAGCTGAGACATTAAATCAAGACCCTGTCTGCTTTCTCAGATGAGTGTAAAAGATCCCATGGCATCATTTCAAAGGAGAGGAGGGAAGTGATCTCCAGTGTCCTGGCCAATATTTATCCCCCAACTAACAACACACAAATAGATGATCTTGTCATTACACCTTACTGTTTGTGGAAGCTTGTGGTGCACAAATTGTCTGCCGCATTTCCTAACATTACAACAGGAACTACACTTCAAAAAGCACTTCATTGCCTGTAAACTGAGTTGCGACATCCAGTGGTTGTAAAAATGTTATGCAATTGTATGTCTTTCTTTTTGTTTTTATAAATTTGGATATTTAATTCATTGTAAACTCACACACGGCAAGCAAAAGAAAATGAGGGAAAGAAAGATAGGATTAAGAAAGAGAGATAAAAGGCAACAGAAAAAGAAGTTTTAAAAAGATCTCTAACAATAGTTAAATTCTGAAGGAATGAAATTCCACATTTGTAGAAGTAAATTTTCAGGGTCATAGAGGCTACTTGTCAGTAATTAAGATTTATCATGCCGTTAAAAATTCACATACACCTGAATACACCAACCCCCAAATTTTAGTGGGTAACTAGTGGATAAGTGGCACAATGTTACAACCTTTCTTTGTCATACTATGGAATCTATCAGCAAGGTACCAGTGTAGAGAAGCTTGTGGAGAAGCAGGGCAATCGGAAAGCAGCTTCCTGAATGCTGAGTTAAGGAGTGAAATCAGGAAGTATCTTCACACAAAAGGTAGTGGAAATCTGGAATTCGTTTCCCCCCCCCAAAAGCTATGGAAGCTGGGGTTAGGGTTAGGGTTGGAGCTTGCAAGACAGAGATCGATGGATTTTTATAGGGTAAGGGTATCATTGATATGGAGCAAAGGTGAGTAATGGAAATGGGGTGCAGATCATCCATGATCATATTAAATGGCAGAGCAGGCTTATGGGGAAGAATGGCCAACTCCTCTTCCTAATATTCCTACTTCTCCCATGGTCACAGATTTTATGGGGTAGGGTATTTTTCCCTTGAAGCTAGGAGAAGAAAGTGATTCTCTGAGGTTTTTAGCTTACACTTTTCTAGATTCCACTGCAGAAAGCATTTCTTTATCAATGCAGCCCTCTCATGCTCCTGTAGACACCAGAGTGTGGCCAGGGAGTGACAACCAGAGAGAATAGGCACAATCTGCTCTGAAATCATTGCTTTTCATTGTCACATATCACTTGTCCTTACAGTGGCAGCTTGATGATATTCTCACTGAAGCTATAGCAAGAATACACTTGCATCAAACAAAGAGATTGGCACTAAATTAAAATGCTCAGAGAACCGATACAGACACCATGGGCCGAATGGCCTCCTTCTACACTGTAACAATTCTGTGGTTCTGTGAAAGTATCATCAGGTCAGAAATCATGGAGACTTTGATATCCTTTGTTTCTCTAGTATTTTTGTTGAAGCTTGATTTTTAGTTAGTTATGCCTGATATAATATCTGAGAAAGAGGAATGTTGGTCCAAGGATAGATGAACCACAACAGTTTACATTTATATAGCACCCTTAACATAGTCAAATGTCCCAAGGCACTTCACAGGAGTGATAATAAAACAACATTTGGCACTGAGCCACATAAGATATGAGGACAGATGACCAAAAACTTTGTCCAAAAGGAAGGTTTTGAGGACTGTCTTAAAGAGGGGGAGGTCAAGTAGTGGAGAGGTTTATGGTGGTGGGGGGCCGGGGGGGGAGGGGGGGAGAATTACAGACCTTAGGGCCCAGGCATCTGAAGGCATGGCTGCCATAGGGAAATTAAAATTGGGCATCCACAACAGGTCATAATTAGAGGAGCGCAGAGATCTTGGGGGGTGCTGTAGAGCTGGAGGAGCTCACAGAGATATGGAGGGGTGAGGTCACAGAGAAACGAGAAGTTTAAAATCGAGGCATTGCTGGACCAGGGTCACCGAGCACAGAGAGTGATAGTTGGATGTGATTTGTTGTGTGTTAGGATACGGGGAGCAGAAGTTTGGATGAACGAATGCTTACGCAGGATGAAGGACATGAGGCCAGCCCAGAGAGCACTGGAATAGTCAAGACTAGAAACAAAGACATTTTCCACAGTTGTCATCATTTCAATAAAACTAAAATGTACAGTTAGAAAGCAGTTTAATTTAAAACTTGACCTTCTTCATCCAGTGATATCCAATGACAATCACAGCACTCAATGCTGATAAAGCAATAGATGAGAATTCCCACTAGTGCTATCACCACTCCTAAACCTGTTCCAACAAAGTATGCACCATTCAGCTTTGCCATGTCTGGTAGGTCTGCTCTTGGTAAGTTCTATCATGTAAATGACTGAAAAACAAAGGAGACATTTTGAAAAATTAAGTGGCAGTTCCGATGAATTTGCTAAATATATCGTAGCTTTTAACAGTGGTGGTCTTCAAGCATGTTAGCTGTGACACTCCTGCCTCTCAGTCAGCAGATTGTGGGAGTCTCACTTCTCTGACTTGAGTACAAAATCTAGACTGGTACTCCCTTCTGTGAAGAAGTGTTTCCTAATTTCATCCCTGAAAATTCTAGCTCTGGTTTTTAGACAATGCTTCCTGTTCCTAAATGTTCAAACCGGCAGAAATAATTTCTCTCGACCCTATCTGTTCCCCTTCATACCTTGAAAACTTTGATCAAATCACACCTTAACCTTTTAAATTCCAGAGAATACAACCCTAGTTTGGTTAATCTCTCCTCGTAATTTAACCATTGGAGTTCAGATATTATTCCAATAAATCTACCAAGCACTCTTTCTAAGACCAATGTATTCATTCTAAGGTGTGCTCCTCAGAATTGCTCACATTGCTCCAGGTGTAGTCTAACCAGGGCTTAAATAGCTGTAGTATAATTTCTACCTCCTAGTATTTTAGTCCTCTAGATATAAAGAGCATCATTCCATCAGACTGTTCGATTATTTTCTGTACCTATTCCCAGCATTTTAATGATATATGGACCTGACTCCCAGGTCGTTTCTAGCTTTTCACCATTTGGAAAGTATCCTGTTCTATTCTTTTTAGGTCCAAAGTGAATGGCCTCATATTCGCCTACATTGAAATTCATTTGCCACAATTCTGCCCATTCACTTACCAATATCTCTTTGCAATTTTACAGTTTTCACCTATACTGCTTATAATGCCATCTATCTTTGTGACATCAGCAAACTTGGATATGTGGCTTTTTATTTCATCATCACCTATACTGAACTTAATTCAACAACTAAATGCCCATTCTGCAAGTTTATCTGTGTCTTGTATTTTGTCACAGTCTCTCTTTTTATTGACTACATCCTCCAATTTAGTGTCGTCCTCAAATTTAGAAATTATGGGCTGAATTTTCCCAACCTGGTTTTATTCCAGATGTCAGGACAACTTTCGAGTCACGACCCAGTTCACCGTAGTTACGAGTCTGCAGGTCCAATTGCCCTGGAAGAACCCAATTAAGCCTGCCTCCAGGATCACTGTCCAACTAAAGATGGTGGGCAGGTTGAGGAGGTGGGAGGCGCAAGATTTACAGGGCTTTAGCAGATTTAGCAGCGTTCACTGTGGCTGCAGTGAGAATGCTGCTGAAGTGAATGGCACAAGAGAGGAGGGATGCATGAGAAGGCTAAGGATCAGGTAGCCATCTCTGCACCCTCCAGCACTGTCTGTGACTGCAGTCTCCAGGAGCTGCTCTTGCAATAGTGAGTCTCTGCCTATGGATGACCTCATGCTGATTTTAATGTTCAGATTGCATGTTGTTTTCACGCTACTTCAACCTCCCATTGTGCACTGACCACCTGTGAGTTAATGAGTAGCAGAGACTATGGAGATCCCATGTGCCACTGGTAAAACACTCTTTTCCTGGCAAAAAGGTTGCCAGTTGATTCAATAACAACACCACTGAGTGGATTGCCGGACACGTGCACAAGCCGGCTTTGGGAAAAGCAGCAAATACATCCGCATTCCTTCTAAAGACATTTGTTCTAATTTTCCAAGCCCACTCTGCTACCTCCAAACCCACCTCCAAGGGCCTGGGAAAATCACCCCTTACCCACCTATACTTCTGATTCCCAAGTCCAGAATGTTAAAGCAAATTATGAATAACAGTCACCTCAGTGCCAATCCCTGAGGAACAACACTGCCCACCTTTTGCCAGTCTAAGTAACAACCCTTAACCCATCCTCCCTATCCATAGGAATTTAGGAATACAGGTAGGCCATTCGGTCCTCTCTTTTTGTTTGTTTTGTAGCCTTCTTGCTATCCATTCTCTGACTTTAGTCTTACGTGGGGTACCCTATCAAAGACGGTCTGAAAATCCAAATGTAATACATCTATGACATTAACCTTGCCTACTCTTTCTGCTACCTCTTCAAAAAATTTACTAAGGCTTGTAAACATGACTTTCTCTTTGGAAATCCGTGATGACTAGTATTTATTAGATTTTCGGTTTCTCGTGATAATACAATGAAGTAAAACATGCCAGCAGGGGTACAGAGGGGAGCACTCTTCCCTCTGAGCCAGAGGGTTGGAGGTTCAAGCTCCCCTCCTGACAATTGAACACAAAATCTGGGCTGATGCTCCAGTGCAGTACTGAGTAAGTGCTGCACTATTGAATGAGACCTTGAACTGAGGCCCCATCTGCTGTCTGGAACGGATTTAAAAGATCCCACAATTTCGAAGAAGAGTAGGGGAGTTATCCTCTGTGTTCTGGCCGATATTGATCCCTCAATCAACATCATTAAAACGGATTATCTGGTCAGTACTACATTGCTGATTGTGGGATCTTGCTTTGTGCAAGTAGGATGCCGTGCTACTGAGCCTGTGTTTTGAAACTCACTGAAAGGTGCCATATAAACGCAAGTCTTCAAAATGGGCAACTGTATATGAAAAGCCTATGTTAATTTACTTCGAAGTTTAAGGATCCAGTTCTAATATTACACCTGATACTTTTATCTGCTCTACTTATAGTTTAAGATTTTGCATGGTTCATGAAGCGGAAATGCATCGCGCCAGGAAAGAGAAAATTTAATACTTTCTGAACAAAATTGTCTCAAACTTCTGGCACTGCGATTCCCACCCCGGCCGGGAAATGAAAATGAATCGTTTCTTTAGCAAATAAAACTTACAAATTGCAGCGATGTCGATTGTAAAACAGATTCGCAAAGAACAAGCGAAAGAGAAAACGAAAGTTTGAATTCACTTCCGGACCGACAAGCCAGATTGAAACGATCCTCCTACTGACAAATTTACCCAGGGAGAGGACAGAGACCCAACACTCACACTCCCCAACTCCCTCATCCCCTCCCCAGCAAACCCAAACCCCCTCACTCCTTCCCCAACGAACCCGACCTGCTCATTCACTACCTGTCTCTCGCATCAGCCAACACAATCACCCTCACTGACCACATCTAGCACTCCTCCCACCCCATGCCTGTATCCCCCTCACTGCCAAACCCCTTACTTCCCCCCCACCATCTGCTCAATCCCCCACCTGCCACTCCACACTATCTCCCTCAACCTCTCCGTAACTAACTTATCCAACCCTCACCCCACTTTCAATCCACACATCCACAATATCCATCACTCTCTCTCTGCTCAACTCAACCTTCCTAATCCACTGTATACCCCTCAACCCCTTCTCCACCTCATCCTCCTAGTCCCCTCATCCACCACTCTGTCGTTCGCAACCTCTCCATGCACATCCTGTACTTCCGAACCACCTCTTCATTCCCCCACATTCCCAAAACCTCCCTACCCCCTCTACACGTTCTCATCTCCCTCTCCACTCCTTCATCCCCCTCCAACCCCACCCACTCCCTCCGCTTCAACCCCCACTTTCCCTCCTGTCTAACCTCTGACCCTCCCTTCTTTCTAACCCCCAACTCCATCTCCCCAAAATCCTCCTCTCCAACCTTCCTCTCTATTGCTTTCCAACCCCCCTCCACTCCTCCCACCAACCCTACCCCTTTTTCTCTGTTCTGTACCTCCTACCACTGCCCATCAACTCCCCCCCCCCCCCCCCCACCCCTCAACCCTTGCTCCCCAGGACAGATCCATCCCTGTAGTTACCAGTTGAAAACACGGCCTGTCATGTTGATGTTTGTGTTACAAGTGTCTTTCCCCAAGCTAATGTTAGTTCAACTGATATTTAAAAACTGTTGAATTTTAAATCCAGTAATTTCACTTGTATTTGTTGACAGAAAAGGTAAATTATCTATTTTCTTAAAACATGAAATATTCTAACAAAAGTAGAAAGTGAGGATAATTAGTTGGAGGATTAGAGTGAGCTGAGTGTCAGTGGAGTGACAGATAAGGGAGGGTAAAAGAGTTAAAGTGGGTAATTCAGAGAGAAAGAAGTAGAGGTGTTCGTGAGGTAGTAGGTTTGAGAGGGTTTGTGGAGTGGTGAAGGTGCAGAATACTTGATGGGGACAAAGGGTAGAGGGATAAGAACAATTGATTGGGTAATGTGATTGGAAGGGAGCTGCCAAGGTCCATGTTTTCCTACAATCTCTTTCCTAAAGGCCATTCCCAAAGGTTCCTTTCCCTGCAGAACACTTGTTTATTGTAAAGCTTTGTTTAACATCCATTGAAACTTTGGTTCGCACGTCTGTCTTTACAAGTAAAAAATCTCGAATGGATCTGCGCCTGACCGCATATTTATGTCACCAGTCTGTGGGCTAGTAACCAGAATGGAGTTTCAAACAGAAATTCAAGCTAGCAGTCTATTCAACATTGGCTTCTCAGTTTGTGTTAACAACGTGGTGTCAAATCCTTATTGGAGGTTTGGACAGTAGGTCGAAATCCATTCACCAGAGTGTTGCAGTCAGCAACAAAGGGATGGCATTTGCACTTTGTTACACTACCAACTGCCTAACCTTCTACTCTTCACGGGCTTTTGAACTGCAGCTTATAATAGTGAGAGATCCTTTGCAGCACGGTGCCCTCTACCCCCCTGTAGTGTGTGGCAGCAGGTCAAGTAATAAGGTGATTCTTCGACTAATCAGATTCAAGAATTCTCACTGAGACACACAGAGTTTGAACCAGGAAGTCAGCTGTTCCTTGGTGGTTAACAGGCACGACCCTGTGTAAGAAGGTTATGGGTTCAAGTCCCACTCCAGGACTTGAGCAAAGCAATTTAGGCTGATACTCTAGTATCGTACTGGGAGAGGGTGGCACTGTCAGAGGTGCTATCTTGAAGCTGAGTCATTAAATCAAGACCCTGTCTGCTTTCTCAGATGAGTGTAAAAGATCCCATGGCATCATTTCAAAGGAGAGGAGGGAAGTGATCTCCAGTGTCCTGGCCAATATTTATCCCCCAACTAACAACACACAAATAGATGATCTTGCCATTACACCTTACTGTTTGTGGAAGCTTGTGGTGCACAAATTGCCTGCCGCATTTTCTAACATTACAACAGTGACTACACTTCAAAAAGCACTTCATTGCCTGTAAACTGAGTTGCGACATCCAGTGGTTGTAAAAGGTGTTATGCAATTGTAAGTCTTTCTTTTTGTTTTTATAAATTTGGATATTTAGTTCATTGTAAACTCACGCACAGCAAGCAAAAGAAAATGAGGGAAAGAAAGATAGGATTAAGAAAGAGCGATAAAAGACAACAGAAAAAAAAGTTTAAAAAAGATCTCTAACAATAATTAAATTCTGAAGGAATGAAATTCCACATTTGTAGAAGTAAATTTGCAGGGTCATAGAGGCTGCTTATCAGTAATTAAGATTTATCATGCCATTAAAAATTCACATACACCTGAATACACCAACCCCCAATTTTAGTGGGTAACTAGTGGATAAGTGGCACAATGTTACAACCTTTCTTTGTCATACTATGGAATCTATCAGCAAGGTACCAGTGTAGAGAAGCTTGTGGAGAAGCAGGGCAATCGGAAAGCAGCTTCCTGAATGCTGAGTTAAGGAGTGAAATCAGGAAGTATCTTTTCGCACAAAAGGTAGTGGAAATCTGGAATTCTTTTCCCCCCAAAAGCTATGGAAGCTGGGATTAGGGTTAGGGTTGGAGCTTGCAAGACAGAGATCGATGGATTTTTATAGGGTAAGGGTATCATTGATATAGAGCAAAGGTGAGTAATGGAAATGGGGTGCAGATCATCCATGATCTTATTAAATGGCATGGCAGGCTTATGGGGAAGAATGGCCAACTCCTCTTCCTAATGTTCCTACTTCTCCCACGGTCACAGATTTTATGGGGTAGGGTATTTTTCCCTTGAAACTGGGAGAAGAAAGCGATTCTCTGAGGTTTTTAGCTTACACTTTTCTAGATTCCACTGCAGAAAGCATTTCTTTATCAATGCAGCCCTCTCATGCTCCTGAAGACACCAGAGTGTGGCCAGGGAGTGACAACCAGAGAGAATAGGCACAATCTACTCTGAAATCATTGCTTTTTAAGACACCAGTTTTTCATTGTCAGTTCTTCAATAGAAGTCACAAAAGAGAGGAACAGTTCAATAGCTCTGCATAGTTCTCTATTGAATTCCTGGCCAAAGGACCTACTTGAAAGAAAAATTGGGGGTGTTTTTTTCTCTTGTGTTATTAAACAGAGCATTATGAAGTGATAACGTAGGGCAGTATAGAAACCTAGAGGATTGGGGAGGTTAAAGATCGCTGGTGCATTCTGTTCTGTTATCAAAACAATGAAGTCCTTTTAACAGATGAGATTAGCGACCCTGCCATCTGTCTTCATGCTTCCTGCACACACAGAAGGTAGACAATTTGTTCTTGTGCGGGAATGGAAATGTGAAAGTGGCACCGTAATCTGTAACTGAGAGCAGGTTTACTTAGCATGGCTGGTGAAAACAAAGACATGCTCTGATTTAATGATGCTCTTTCTTTCCGAGTTCCACATTTCCCTTTAGTCCTGTTTGAAGTAAAAGTCATTTTGCATACATTGTTTGCTTTCTTATGTAGCATCACTAGAGGGCCTCAGACCCTTAACTTTAAAGCATTGATTTGTATTTCCTCAATGACTATTTAAATTGCTCATATTTTCATTGGCACAGCATCTTAGTTTTGAGTTTACATTTTGTCCTATAATGTGATTCTAAAGAGATAAGCATTGTGTGTGCTTCTCTCCTCAAAACCGAGTCACAAGCTTCTAGGTTCAAGACCTACTCCAGGGCTTGAGTGCAAAAATCAAGGGTGACTCTCCAGTGCAGTACTGAGGGAGCGCTGCACTGTTGGAGGTGCCGTCTTTCAGATGAGACATTAAACTGAGGTCCCTATCTGCCTGCTTGGATGGCACTGTTTCGAAAAGGAACAGAGGAGATCTCCCCAGTGTCCTGCCCAATATTTATCCCTCAATCAATATAACAAAAATAGATTATTTGGCCATTATCACATTGCTGTTTGTGGGAGTTTGTTGTGTGCAAATTGGCTGCTGCGTTTCCTACATTACAACAGTGACTACATGTCAAAAGTACTCCTGGCTGTCAAGTGCTTTGAAATGTCTGGTTATCCCGAAAAGTGCTATATAAATGCAATTTTTTCTTTTTAAATTTTTTAAAAATATAAATAATAATGTGAAGTCACAATAAGTTCCCTAAACTTGCGTGACTTGCATTTATTTAGCCTCAGGGTGCCCCAAAGCACTTTACAGCTAACAAAGTACTTTTTCCTTCCTCAGTGCTGTTATAATATAGGAAATACGGTAGCTAGTTTGTAAACAGCAAGCCTCCACATACAGCAATGAGATAATGACTAGATAGCCCGTTCTTAGTGATGTTGGTTGAGGGCCAAATGTCACCCAAGACTCTGAGGAAGACTTCCCTGGCCTTCAAAATAGTGCAATGGAATATCTGAGAGGACAGACGGTTTAATGCCTCACCTGAAAGACAGTACAGCATTCCCTCAGTACTGCACTGGAATGTGAGCCTGAGGTATGTGTCTGGATTGGGACTTAAACCCACAACCTTCTGACGCAGAGATGCAAGTGCTACCCACTGAGTCCCAGCTGGCCACCAAAATAAATACCTGTATCTTAAGTTTTAATTTGGAAAGTATCCAGCACTAATACAGACATCAAGGCTTTTTAAAAAAACCCACTAAAAATGCACAATATGTAATAAAGTGCCTGATCACAAGACTGCAGCTGCCAGTAAAACTGTGTAGTGAGTCTAACATGCACTGTTAAAGGTTTGTTAAAGGACTGGGGACCTGTTGTACCCTTTAACTTGCTTTGGGGCCATTAGACTGGGCCAGTAAATCTTGAAAACATTTTGGATCTGTGGTTTGGGGGATTAGGGGACCAACAGAGCTCAAAATGCTTGGTATTGTTGCTGATCTTAGCAAAAGGGGATAATGCTGATCTGGTAAAGCTCTAAGTACCTGGTATTGTTGCTGATTTGCTCTGGGAAATGTGTCATGTTTTGTAAAGCCCTGAGGACCTGATATTTTTCTTCTGTACTGAATGGTGCATTGATGGGGGTGGTGGGGGATGGGTGCAGGGTGAGGGGGTGGGGTGGGGGGTTTGTATTTGAGGTAGGTCAGAGCAAAGTTCCTAGAGCCTGGTATTATTACTGGTCTGCATTGGCAGATCCTTCAGTATAACTATATCGCTCTGTAAAACACTCATATCTGTGTGGACTTTCAATCTATGACACTTCACATCTTGTTGTTACATTTTTCTTACTATTTGTGTGCCCATTTTATTCCCATTGTAAATTTCTGTGTTCATGTTTGTAACAGGGAATATCTATGCAGATAGACTCAGATTGCATAAAGGGCCAAAGGATGCCCCCTCTCTCAAAATGCATTCAGAATCTCATATCAGGTGCCATTTTTCTCCTCAGTAGCTGTTGGTGATCTAACCTAATTTCTCATTATGTGGCCTGGTGTCATCATTGTTTTATAATGCTCCTGTGAAACACCTCGGGATATTTTATTATGATAATGGCACTATATAAATATAAGTTGTTTTTGTTGTTATTCAGCAGCTTTGTCTAACTGTGTCTTTGGGGTAAACTAGTCCAGATGTTCACACAATTAATCAGGACTGCAGAGGGATTGATTGTCCTGTGCTTCAAGGGATTTTGACCTTTTAGCCACAGACCACAAGTCAATAAATCATTTGCCAAGCTAGAATAATATAATAATGCAGAAGGAGGCCATTCAGCCCAACATACCTCTGCTGGCTTTTTGAAAGAGCTATCCAATTAATTTCACTTCCTGCCCTTTCCTCAAAGCAATGCAAATTCTTTTCCCCTTCAAGTATTTTTCCACTCCCTTTTGAAAGCTACTATTGAATTTTCTTTCACCACGCTTTCAAGGCAGCACATTCCAGTTCATAACGACTCGCTGTGTGAAATTTGTCACCTCTGGTTCTTTTGCCAATCGCCTTAAATCTGTGTCCTTTGGTTAACAACCTTTCTGTCACTGGAAACAGTTTCTCCTGTATCAAAATCCTTCAAGATTTTGAACACCTCTATTAAATATCCCTTTAACCTTCGCTGCTCTAAGGAGAACAGCCCCAGTCTCTCCAAGCAACCAAATCTTTCATCCTTGGTAGCATTCGAGTAAACCTCCTCTGCACCCTCAACATCTTTCCTAAAGTGCACGTCGCATATGTGCGGACAAATGGCATACACTGTAGCAATCAATGTAAAATTTATTTAGTTAGTGAAACTTGTTACATTTAAAAAAAAGAGGATAAGTTCCATAAATTATGTTGAAGGGGTTTCCCAACCAAGAGCCTGTTTTCCTGGGGTACAGAGTCTCTGAAGCCTGGGGCATGCTGGTTCAGTAGAGCTGCTATCAGAAGGTGACAAACTCCCTGTTGATGGTACCAGAGAGCATCATAGCAAGTTGGGGAGATCCTATGCAAAGGCCTTAATTTATGTATTAAAACTGGCTTTCTACTTTTTAACCATTAAAGAAAGTTTTTTTGTAAGTACATTCTATTTTATTCATGAACAGACCTTTCTCTATAAGTAAGTTAAACAATTATTATAAAATGATCACACTGCATATTGGAGAATTGTGATCTAGATTCTAATTCTATGTGACTAACTACTACAGATGTTGGGCACATTAAATGCAACCATAAGGATGCAAATAGTGTCAATTGCAATTTGGAAAGTATATGAAAAAAGAGGCAATTTACTGTCTTGTACGTTTTTAAAAAACTTTATTCGTTACCGCAACAGATATAACCAGGCCTTGTGGTGCAAGAGCTATCAGCTAGGGCCCATGCGATGCTGGAGCTACAAGCCAGGGCTCTGTTCTTAAGGACTTGTACTGTGTTCCAATTGGCCCTGAGATGTAGGTGCTACCAGCTATCACCCTGTGGTTCAGGACTCAAATACAGTTGCTAGCCAAGGCCCCGTGGCAGGAGCTACCAGCTAGGGTGCTGCGTGCAGGAGCTACAAGCCAGGGCCTTTGGTACAGGATTTGAATCTAGGGCCATGTGGTGCAACTTACCAGGGCTTTTTGGAGGAGCTACAAGCCAGGGCCTGCGGTGTAGGAGCAACAGGGCCCTGTGGTACAGGAAAGCCAGGCCCCTCTAGCACAGGAGCCAAATGCCAGAGCCCTGCGATGCAGGAGCTACAAACTAGGTCCATGTGATACAGAAGCTACAATTAAGCCAGGGCCCTGTGGTACAGGAGCTACAAACCAGGGCCTGTTTCACATCAGGAGTTGTTGCATGTGATCTAATCTGACACTCAGTAGTCAACAGAACAGGATGAGTGTTAATGTTAATGTTCAGTTGACTGAGTGTTCAAGTCCTGGTAGCTTAAAGGAGGCAAAGGATGCAGGAAAGCAAAGGGTGTAATTTTCCAAAGCTCGGTGTGAAAATATTAGTCCTGGCATTACACACCAAGGGCACTAAAAACACACACTCTTGGCCACTTTTAGTTTTAGGAGAAGTTTTTTTACATTGATGCTTTGAGATTCTTGAGATGCAGAAAGGAAAGAAAGTCACTGCTGAGAGATAATTTCCTGATCTCCCAAGTTGGCTGTTATAATATAGAACCGTGGAGTAGCTTCTAGCTGCAGCGCAGGTCCAAAAGACACGAGGCTTCAAGTAAAACCAAAACATGTAATCAGCCTAAGTGTAACTGAATGCTACACCCAGCTAGCACTAAAGGAGTAGAAACGCTTAAATTCATTCGCTTGTCCTCTTTGCTGAATTGGGTCGTGAGATGTGTGGTATTTTAGCTTGAATACAAGTAAATAAAAGGGGTCTTGTCACACCCACAGCCAAAACTGCTCCTGATTTGACAGTAACAAAAAAGAAAGACTTGCATTTATATACTGCCTTTCATGACCCTTAAGACTCCTAAGGTGCTTTACAGTCAATGAATACTTTTTTGGAGTGTGGTCACTGTTGTAATGTAGGAAATGAGGCAACAAATTTGTGCACAGCAAGCTCCCACAAGCAGACATGAGAGAATGAGCAGGTCATCTGTCTTAGTGATATTGATTGAGGGATAAATTAATCTCCTGCTGTTCTTCAAAATTATGCCATCGGATCTTTTGCATCCACCTGACAGCATGGTTAGGACCTGAGTTTAATGTCTCATTCTAAGGATGCCATCTCCAACAGTGCAGCACTCCCTCAGCACTGTATGGGGAGTGTTCGCCTGGATTATGTGCTCAAGACCTCAGATACTATGCCGCATGCCACAAGGTTTGGACAACATTCAGGTTTGGGCTGATAAATGGCAAGTAACATTCAGGCCACATAAGTGCCAGGCAATAACCACCTCCAACAAAAGAGAATCTAACCATCTATCTTGACACTCAATGGCATTACCATCGCTGAATTCCCCATCATCAAAATCATGGGCTTACCATTGACCAGAAACTGAACTGGACCAGCCTTGTAAATATTGTGGCTACAAGAGCAGGTCAGCGACTGGGAATTCTGTGGCAAGTAACTCACCTCTTGACTCCCCAAAGCCTGTCCACCATCTACGAGGCACAGGTCAGGTATGCGATGGAAAACTCTCCACTTGCCTGGATGAGTGCAGCTTCAACAACACAAGAAACTTGACACCATCCTAGCATATTATTTAAATGGAGAGACATTGGAGAATTCTGAGGTACAGAGTTATCTGGGTACCCTGGTACATGAATCACAAAAAGTTAGTATGCAGGTACAGCAAGTGATTAGGAAGGCAAATGGAATGTTGTAATTTATTGTAAGGGGAATAGAATATAAAAGCAGGGATGTTTTGCTACAATTGTATAGGCATGAGACCACATCTGGAGTACTGTGTATTGTTTTGGTACACAGTACTCTAGATATGGTCTCACCCTTGTACAACTGGTAAGAAATGCCATAATTGCATGAGAAGCAGCTCAGAGAAGGTTCACTTGATTGATTCCTGGAATGAGGGGGTTATCTTATGAGAAAAGGTTGGACAGCCTGGGCCTGTATTCATTGGAGTTTAGAAGAATGAGAGGGAACCTCATTGAAACACGTGGGTCAGAATTTTGAGGTCGGCAGGCGGTGTGTGGTTGGCAGGCACGGAAGTGGCCTGCCACCCACGATTGGCCCCTGACCGCGATTTCACGGGTCAATTAAGGCCAGCCCAGCGTGAAACATGGCTCCTCACTGGTCAGGAAGGGGCGGGCAGTTGCAGGTGCCTGTCGGCCTCCGGGTCCAATGGTGACCCGGTGGCCGGTTTAAAAACGGCCCAGGCAGCTACTGGAAGGCTTCCACAGAAGAACGTCTCCTCTGTCTCTTCAACATTCAAGTTATGGAGTTGTGGCTGGACATGGCAGGTGGGAGGGCTGGTCGAGTGGGCACTCGGCCCCCTGCTTTTTGGATGAGTGCCTCGCTGCCCTCCTGGAGGAGGTGGCTGCCAGGAGGGACAGCCTTGTCCCCAGAGATGGGAAGAGGAGGCCACCACACCTACAAAGAGGGCATGAGAGGAGGCTGCAGCGCTGGTTAGCAGCCATGACGTGGTGCGGTGCACATATGGGTACAGTGCCAGAAGAGGTTCAATGACCTGCTGCACTCAGGAAGGGTGAGTACCGTGTTGGCATGGGTCAGTGTGCAGAAGTGTTAAGGTGTGGCAATCTCCTCATGGACCCCAGGGGCGCTAGAGTCTGAGTGCCAATGGTCAGTGATGCCGGGGCTGGCAAAGGGGGCGCTCCCTGACTGCTTTGACTGAGTGCCTTGTGGCCTGAGGGCCACAACTTGGATGTGCCTTGCCAGGTGTTCCTCAGTTGCGGTTGGCCAGGTTGCAATGGCGCTGCAGGTACAGAGCGGACTAATCAATGCTCCTCTGTCCTTTCAGGAGAAGACAAGCCATAACCAATTGGAGAGGTCATGGACAGGCGGAGGCCCACCCAACCTGCTGCTGCTCACCAGGTTCGAGCAGGATGCCCTGGAGCTGGAGAGCCGGCACGCTCCACATGCAACTGGGTGTGGAGAGGCGGGGGTGCCAGACAAAGGTGAGAGTGCAGTGCACAGAGCTGAGAGTTTCGGATTGTGCAGCCATTCTAGTGTAGTCTCTTCATTGATGGGAGCCTCAAACCTGGAGTCCCCATTGACCATTGAAAGACGATGGCACCGTGATGCAGATCTCCATTGTCTCACCAGGATGTCTGTCATGCACAGTGACAGTGTAGTGACTTTAACTAATGACATGTCCTTGTTCTCCCTTTTAGATTCGCCAGCCTGCAGTCGTTCTCTGGGCCCTGAAAGGCCACCCCTGATGCCGGAGGACCATCGGGCTTCATTTACACCTGTGTCACACCAGCTCCCTGAACCAGGTACCAGCGCAGATACCAGCACCTCATTGGGCACTATATCGGCAGCTAGAATGTTAGTGCACATTGGTAAGGGCACAACACTCGCTTAAGATGCAGGCAGAGGCCTAGAGCGCCAGCATTTGGAGGACTGCTGGGATCCAGGACGATGCTCAGTGGAAGGCAAATGATGACCCTCTGGAGTCGCCCATTAGGTGGCAGATCCATGAAAGTCTGCATGCCATGGTCTCTGTTGTGGAGGAGTCCATGTGGAGCATGAGCACTACGTCCACCCTCATGGCTGAGCACACCGCCTCCTCCATTGAGACAGTGGCACTTGTCATGGAGAGGCAGCTCCATGAACAGAATCATGGGTTCAGAACTGCAAACCCTCACAAAGGCAAAGACCTCAGGTAGACATTGTCAGTGTGGAAGACGGATGAGGTACCCAGTATCCCAGCTTGGTGCCCCTCCATCAGTGGTGAGCAGGGAGGTCCAGAGTGACCTAATGTTGGCACACGAGCTGTTTGCTGTCTCTGTGGACTCCTCTCAAGGAGCTCTGGATGATGGTTGCAGCTCCTCCACCCCCTCTGCCAGTGATCGTGGCATCTGATAAGGCAGCGATGACTGAGGAGATGCCAGCCATGGCACTGGCCACTCCCTCCAGGTGGGGGCAGCACAGGCTCCAGTGGCCAGAGGATACCCACCAAGGTCATCAAGGCCAACAAGTCAGTAGAGTCAGCAGACTGTCTACAATGCTGGTGCCAACAAAGGTGTGTGTGTGTGTGGGGTGGGGTGGGGGGGGGAGGGGGGGGGGGGTTTGCGGGGGGGTGGATACCAAGATGTAGCACTCAGAAACATGTTAAAAGCACCATGAGCACAAGAGGGACAGTTCACAGATAATTTTCTGTTAATTTATGTTTAGTTTTTATGTCTGCTGGTGAGGACATCAACACCAGTAATGGTAATGTCATTATGTGTTCAAGGTGACAATAACATTACATTTGTTTTGGTCCTGATGGCCTGAGTATGCTTCACCTTTTTTCTTTCTGGTGCTGGGTACGCCAGTGTGTAATGCTGGACGTGAGTGGCTGGATATTTTATTGCACAGGAACTGAGTGGACTTTGGGTGCAAATGCAAGGGTCATTTCAGACACCCGGGATGGAGGCGGTGGCTCTGGCGTGAGATAGAAGCAGACCTTTGGTGGCCTAGTTGAAGGAGCATTGGATCAAGGTGTCCCTGGTGTCCCTGCCTCAACGGAGGTTACCGAGGTCTGCCGCCACACCCTCAGCATTCTGCTCACTGTGCTCCTCTTCTGATTCGCCACTGGATTCATCATCTGTGGCCTGTCCAGCTGCGTCAAGATCCTCTTCGTCCAGTGGGTCCCCCCTTGCCAGTGCCAGATTGTGGAGAGCGCAGCATGCAACCACTATCAGTGACATCCACTCTGTGGGGTATTGTAGTGCACCCCCTGAACGGTCTAGGCACCGGAAACACATCTTGAGAAGACCTATGGTTCTCTCTACCATTGCTCTTATGGAGCCATGACTCCTATTATAACGCTTCTCTGCCTCTGCTCTTGGGTGGCAGAGAGGCATCATGAGCCACCTTCTGAGGGGATAGCCCTTGTCACCCAGCAGCCATCCATCCAGTCAGGCTGGAGCACTGAAGAGCTTCGGCACCTGGGAATGTCTCAGGCGTCATGGGAGATGCCTGGGTACCTTGCATCCTGTGGTCACACGCTATCTGCACGTTCATGGAGTGGAATCCCTTCCTGTTGACAAAGGCAGCCAGCTGTCTTGCTGGTGCTTTGATGGCCACATGTTGTGCAGTCAATGGCACCCTGGACATGGGGGAATCCAGCAATCACTGCAAAGCCTCTGGCTCGTTCATCCTAGCTGGCCTTGGCCGTACGGTAAAGAATGAAGGTCAGTACCCACCTGAACAGAGCCTCTGTCACCAGCTTAACCAAACTGTGGATAGCTGATTGGGAGACTCCACACAGATCCCCCACTGACCCCTGGAAAGAGCTGGAGGCATAGAAGTTGAGGGCCACTATGACCTTCAGAGCCACTGGTATGGGGTGTCCACCCACACAGTCGGAACTGATCTCAGGCCCAATCATCTGACAAATGGAGATCACAGTCTCCCTTGAGAGAGCCTCCTTCATTGCACCTTGGACATATTGAGGTACCTTTTTTTAAAAATTCATTCATGGGATGTGGTCTTCTCTGGCTGGGCCAGCATTAATTGCCCATCCCTAATTGCCCTTGAAAAGGTGGTGGCGAGCTGCCTTCTTGAACCGCAGCAGTCCATGTGGTGTAGGTACACCCACAGTGCTGTTAGGAAGGGCATTCCAGGATTTTGACCCAGCAACAGTGAAGGAACAGTGATGTATTTCCAAATCAGGATGGTTAGCGACTTGGAGGGGAACTCCCTGGTGCTGGTGTTCCCATCTATCTGCTTCTTTTGTCCTTCTAGATGGTAGTGGTCGTGGGTTTGGAAGGTGCTGTCGAAAGAGCCTTGGTGAATTCCTGCAGTACATCTTGTAGATGGTATACACTGCTGCTACTGTGTCGGTGGTGGAGGGAGTGAATGATTGTGGATGTGGCGCCAATCAAGTGGGCTGCTTTTTCCTGGACGGTGTCAAACTTCTTGAGTGTTGTGGGAGGTGCACTCATCAGGCAGTTGGGGAGTATTCCATCACACTCCTGACTTGTGCCTTGTAGATGGTGGACAGGCTTTGACTCTGGGGAGTCAGGAGGTGAGTTACTCATCGCATGATTCCTAGCCTCTGACCTCCTCTTGTAGCCACAGTATTTATATGGCTAGTCCAGTTTAATTTCTGGTCAATGGTAACCCCCAGGATGTTGATAGTGGTGGATTCAGTGATGGTAATGCCATTGAACTTCGAGGGGCGATGGTTGGATTCTCTCTTGTTGGAGATGGTCATTGCCTTATGTGGCACGAATGTTACTTGCCACTTGTCAGCCCAAGCCTGGATATCGTCCAGGTCTTGCTGCATTTGGACATGACTGCTTCAGTACCGAAAGAGTTACGAATGGTGCTGAACATTGTGTAATCATCAGCGAACATCCCCACTTCTGACCTTATGATGGAACAAAGGTCATTGATGAAGCAGGTGAAGATGGTTGGTACCAAAGACACTACCCTGAGGAACTCCTGTGGTTATGTGGAGCTGAGATGACCGATCTTCAGCAACCACAACCGTCTTCCTTTGTGCTAGGTATGACTCTAACCAGCAGAGAGTTTTCCCCCTGATTCCTATTGACCCCAGTTTTGCTAGGGCTCCTTGATGCCACAAGCTGTGAAATGTGGCCTTAATGTCAAGGGTAGTCACTCTCACCTCACTTTGGGAGTTCAGTTTTTTTGTCCATGTTTGAACCAAGGCTGTAATGAGGTCAGGAGCTGAGTGGCACTGGCAGAACCCAAACTAGGCGTCAGTGAGCAGGTTATTCCTAAGCAAGTGCCGCTTGATAGTACTGTTGGTGACCCCTTCCATTACTTTATTGATGATTAAATAGAGTAGAGAGGGTCGGTTTGGACTTGTCATGCTTTTTGTGTACAGGACATACCTGGGCAAATTTCCACATAGCTGGGTAGATGCCAGTGTTATAGCTGTGCTGAAACAGCTTGGCTAGGGGTGTGGCACATTCTGGAGCACAAGTCTTCAGTACGATTGCCGGAATATTGTCAGGGCCCATGGCCTTTGCACTATCCAGTGCCTTCAGCCATTTCTTGATATCATGTGGAGTTAATGACGACTGGCATCTGTGATGCTGGGGACCTCCGGGGGAGGCCGAGATGGATCATCCACTCGACAATCCTGGCTAAAGATTGTAGCAAATGCTTCAACCTTATCTTTTGATGTGCTGGGGTCCTTTCCTCCGTCATTGAGGATCAGGATATTTGTGGAGCCTCCTCCTCCAGTGAGCTGTTTAATTGTCCACCACTATTCTTGACTGGATGTGGCAGGACTGCAGAGCTTAGATCTGATCTGTTGGTTGTGGGATTGCGTAGCTCTGTCTATCACTTGCTGCTTATGCTGTTTGGCATGCAGGTAGTCCTGTGTTATAGCTTCACCAGGTTGACACCTCATTTTTAGGTATGCCTGGTGCTGCTCCTGGCATGCCCTCCTGCACTCTTCATTGAACCAGGGTTGATCCCCTGGCTTGATGATAATGGTACAGTGAAGGATATGCTGGGCCATGAGGTCACAGATTGCATTCGAGTACAATTCTGCTGCTGATTGCCCACAGCGCCTCATGGATGCGTTGAGTTGCTAGATATGTTCGAAATCTATTCCATTTAGCACGATGATAGTGCTGCACAACATGATGGAGGGTATCCTCAATGTGACGGCGGACTTTGTCTCCACAATGACTGTCCAGTGGTCACTCCTACCGATACTGTCATCTGTGACAGGCAGATTGGTGAGGATGAGGACAAGTATGTTTTTCCCTCTTGTTGGTTCCTTCACCACCTGCCGCAGACCCAGTCGAGCAGCTATGTTATTTAGGACTTGGCCAGCTCGGTCAGTAATTGTGCTACCCAGCCACTCTTGGTGATGGACATTGAAATCCCCACCCACAGTACATTCTGCACCTTTGCCATCCTCAGTGTTTCTTCCAAGTGGTGTTCAATATGGAGGAGCACTGATTCATCAGCTGAGGGATGGCGGTATGTGGTAATCAGCAGGTTTCCTTGCCCATGTTTGACCTGATGCCATAAGACTTCCTGGGGTCCAGAGTCGATGTTGAGGACCACAGGGCAACTCCCTCCTGACTGTATATCACGGTGTCGCCATCTCTACTGGGCCTGTCCTGCCGGTGGGACAGGACATACCCAGGGATGGTGATGGTGGTTTCTGGGACATTATCTGTAAGGTATGATTCCGTGAGGATGACTATGTCGGGTGTTGCTTGACTAACCTGTGAGACAGCTCTCCCAATTTTGGCATTAGCCCTGTGACATTAGTAAGGAGGACTTTGCAGGGTCAACAGGACTGAGATTGCCATTGTTGTTTCTGGTGCCTAGGTCGAAAAAGGTTTCAATTCTTTTTTATGACTTTGTAGCGATTTGTGTTACAACTGAGTGGTTTTCTAAGCCATTTCAGAGGCAACCACATTGCTGTGGTCATATGTAAGCCAGACCAGGTCAGGACGATAGATTTCATTCCCTAAAGGGCATTAGCAAACCAGATGGGTTTTTACAACAATCAACAAAGGTTTCTTGGTCATCATCAGACTTTAAATTCCAGATTCTTGTTGAATTCAAATTCCACCATCTGCCATGACGGGATTCGAATCCGGGTCCCCAGAGCATTACCCTGGGTCTCTGGATTACTAGTCCAGCGACAATACTACTACACCATCACCTCCCCCTATATTTGCAGCAGGATAGTGGCATCTTCTGCAGCCCCTTCTGCCTTGGACTTCCTGCTGGCCCTGCGCCCCTTGTGCCTGCGCCTCTCCTCCCATGGGTCCCTCCCCTGGAGGCTGCATTGGGACACCTGACCTCCTCTCCCTTTTGTCCCTCTCTCCTCAGAGGAGGTGCCATCAACAGAGACCCCAATCCCCATTAGGGTAAGGGAAGGCTGTCTGCTACCTGGAAGGGTCCACATGGTCGAAATCCTCCGGGGGCCTTGCAGACACCAATAAGCCCTGAAATGAAGCCCGGAAATGCTAAGAATGGAGAGATGAAGGTGCCAATTACCAATAAGCAACCAGCAGCAAACAACCTCCAAAACTCCTCGCTGCTCACACTGGCAATGCTGCTGGCACTTTTTGTCCTCCCCTTGGATGAGAGTTTTGAAATTGTCAGCTGCCCGCCTGTCCTTTATGCCCGTGTGACGAGCGCGAAATCGCACAGGCAACATAAAATACAGCTTAATTGACTTTTTAATGGCCTTAACTGTCCTCGTAATTGATGGCGGGTGTGGCTCCAACTCCCACTCACGCACGCTGAGTGAAATATCACGTGATGACGGTGGGAGGCTCACCTGACGTCATTGCACGCCATTTTACACTCGAGCATGCCGGGCATACGTCTGCATGCCGAGCAAAGAATTCTGGTTTTAAGATCCTGAGGGGTTTAACTCCTTGTCTACCTGATAAGTGAGGCCCAAATGCTCAACTGGCATCTGGAGTAGCTCACTTCTTACTTTACTAGGTAGCTTTACCTGTACCTCCCTACCAACTGCTTTCAATTGTTCTGTGTGTAGTGGTGCTAGTGTTTCACCATTTAAGTCGTCGTTTTACCAATATCCGCGCATCAATATTTGCCATTTTTCTAGCGTTAGGGTAAGGGAATTTTCTGCGGTAATTTAAATGCGTTTTAAAGATAGTTTCAGCCACTGAACTTTCCCTCTTGGTTTCCAGTTGGTTCCTTTTATATCAGATTCAGCTAAATTCTTAAATTTGGACTTGATGAAATTTTTGTTCCGATTTTGGCTCGTTTGTAATGGATTCGCTCACGGGCCTGATACCCCAATTTTTGCTATTGACAGGAGAGAGAGACAAAACTGAACTCTTTTATTCTCTCACCATCTGTCCATAAGCAGAGGTGTTTTTTTGTTTTAAAAATAAGCTGTGGCGCTTATTCCAAAAGCCCTTGATTTGTGTAGTCAATTTATAAAGGAACTCTCAGCAAATTCTGTTAGGATTAAATCAAAAGTTGAGTTTATTCACACATTCAAAGCTGGAGGGAATAATCACAACTTCACACACACATATAGAGTAGGGATAGGAAAAAGGGGTTTTGCAACTATGAACATTAACAGCAAAAAATACCACAGAAATGGATATCAGTCCACACGATTGCCAGAGTCCAGAAAGTTAAAATGGGGTGGGTGGGGGGAGTGCTTCATGGAGAAGATCCAGTTCAAATGGATTCCTGGCTGAAGATAGAAGCACAGAATTCTTTTAAAGTTGAGAACAATGCAGTGAGATGAGGTTGATGGACTTGGTCAGCTTGGCAGGTGGTGGTCAGCGGCTTCCAGGTAAACAGGCTTCAAGGAGGGCTTGTTGCAGGCTGCTTAGTCAGCCTGGAGTCCTGCTGTCGGATGTTTGCAGGTAGTGGTTAAATCAGCAGACTGACTGCATCTGAGTTCTCAACTGTATATTGTTACAACCACAACCGATGTTATTCGCTGAGCAAGCCAAATTCCAGAAGCGAGCATGTCTTACTGATCATAACCTTTTTTTTGTGTATTTTGAAAATGAGGGAAAGAACTACTGATCCCACAAGCATAGAATCCCAGTAACACTCTCAGGATTTTAAAATTCAAAGATTTATTAATAAGAAGAAAAAAACTTAACTTAAGCACACAAGATTAAATTTACACAGTTAAAACAGTTTTACAACATATTCCCCCCCGCAACAAACCTACTTGGTCAGATCACACAAGCAAATTACCTGGCAACAACTCCTGGATAGATTTTTGACCATAAAAATCCAGTAATATTACCCAAGGCAAAAACTGCTGTCACTTTAGTAAAGGTATGCCACATGACTTCTCGCTCTTTTCCACTCTGCTGTGGAAATCCAGGAGTATTCAGAAACAAGACTGCTTTCTGAAACAGACTTTTCTAGTTTCTGGATGACTGCTTCAGATTTCGCACCTTCCCTCGGCACAGAGCTGGTCCGAGGATATCTCCCCCCACACAGCTAACACACCTCAGTTCAACATCTTTTCTTAAATATCCTTTTTCTCCTTTCATCTTCAATTCCATTGTCCTTAGTGCCTTTTTGAACCCAACTTTTCCAAAATCTAAAAATCTTTCATGTTTTCCTATTGCCTCTGCTTTCATGTCAAATATAATTCAATAATCTTCCCTTGTTTACTTATGAAACCTTTGTAAGTTGTAAAAGTCCCTTACTCCCCTTTGAAATTTAACAGCTGAAAAGCCAAATCTCTATCTCTTAATGCAAATTTCTAAACCTAACTCATTTGTTTATAAATCCACTTTACCATAGTTTCTCATTACAAATGCATGCACTTAACACCTTTATCTTTCATCTCTTAGTTCTCACACAGACAAGCTGTCTTTACTAACCTTCCCACAGTTTAATTAATCATGGACACACACACACACACACACACACACACACACACGCACTTAGACACGTAAACAGCCTTCTTTACAGAATACCATCATATTCCCAAAAATATAAAAATAACATCGGTTTTCATACCTCCCTTAATGAGAAAAAAATTAAATGTCATATTTCAAAAAGATGTTTTCATTTTCTCAACACACTTTGTTTTGTTTACTAAACTTACCTATGGTGTGCATGTAGCAACATGAAAATATATACAATTCATTTGTAAGAATAAAGTTCATTCCAGTCCATTCTCAATTTTCCAACATCCAAGTCCTTTTGAATTTAAGCTCTTGACAACGCATCTGCAATTAAGTTCTCTCGTCTAGCCGCATGTACAAATTTAAAATTGAATGGTTGCAATAACAAACTCCACCAGAACAGTCGAAACTTTTACAGAAACTTCAAAGGATTGTGGTCAGTTTTTACAACTGTCTCTGTAAAGTTGCTTGCAACAAACACTTCAAAATGCTGCAAAACTAAAACCAAACTTAGAGGGGGGATGTTGATGGGCGGGCGCGCTTCCGATTGGCGCCCCGATCGGAAGCATGGCGCCATTTTATGTGGGTGGGCTAATTAAGGCCTGCCCAGCGTGATGTCCGCAGGGAATCGCTATGCGCTCCCTGTGTGGACGGGGGGGGGGAGGGGGATTCCTAAAATCGAGAGTGCGCTCTTTCACGCATGCGCACGAAAGAGCGCACTCATCTCCCTGAGGCTAAGTGCAGCCTCAGGGAGATAGGCTGTAAATGTAAAAAAGCTAAAAATAGAAAAATCAAATTTCCCTAACATGTCCCCTCATGTGACAATGTCACATGAATTGGGACATGTTCATAATTTCCAAAAAAAACTTTATTAAAATTTTTAAAATCCTACATGAAACCTCATCCTGCCCATGGATGAGGTTTCACGTTTTATCTACTTCTCACCGGGGCTCCTGGCCTGTCCGCCAACCTTAAGATTGGACGGGCAGTTCCACTAATTACTTTAATTGCTCTGTCAATGGCCTCAATTGGCCATTGATAGGCCGGCGGGCGTGCAGATCATTTTGCTGTGTCCCCGCCTTCCTGAAAACTTAAATGGGATGCAGTGACGTGGGGAGTTCCGCCCGGCGTCACCGCGTGTCATTTTATGCGTTGGCGAGCGGGCCCTGCTCGCTGACGGTAAAATTCAGCCCAAAGTCTCTTTTTCTATAGTTGGATATATTCAACTTCTGTGGGAAAAACCCTACTGGTTTCTCAAGTCCCAGTTCATCTTCCTGTAGCAACACAGCAGCAACACCCACATCACTGGCGTCAACAGTCATTTAAAATTGCTTTGTATAATCAGGTGCTGCTAGAACAGGTGTACTGGTTAGTACATCTTTCAAGCTGTCAAATACAGTCTGACACTCTTGTGTCCATTGGAATCTCCTGTTCTTTTCTAATAATCCAGTGGAGCAACTGTGCTGTTGAAATTTGGCATTAATTTCCATTAAAATCTACTCATGCCAGAAATCTCAAAACTTCCCATTTCGTTGTCGGCACTGGGAACTCAACAATAGCTTTTACTTTTGCATCTCGTGGGGCCACTTGACTGTATCAAACAATGTAGCCTAAATATGTAACTTCTGCTTTTGCAAATTCATTTTTAACCAAATTTACAATCGAAATGGCTTCCTGCAGTCAGTCAAATGGTTAGACCATAAGACGTAGTAGCAGATGTTGGCCATTCAGCCCATCGAGTCCACTCCGCCACTCCATGAGATCATGGCTGATCTGATAATCCTCAACTCCACCTTCCTGCCTTTCCCCCATAACCCTTGATTCCCTTACTGATTAAAAATCTGTCTATCTCCGTCTTGAGTATACTTAATGACCTAGCCTCCACAGCCCTCTGCAGTAAAGAATTCCACAGATTGACTATCCTCTGAGAGAAGAAATTCCTCCTCATCTTTGTCTTAAATGGGTGACCCTTTACTCTGAGATTATGCCCTCTGGTCCGAGATTCTCTTACAAGAGGAAACAAACTCTTAGTATCTACCTTGTCAAGCCCCCTAAGAATCTTATATGTTTCAATAAGGCTTCTCATTCTTCTAAACTCCAATGAGTACAGGCCCAACCTACTCAACTTCTTAATCGATATGGATGTTGCCTTATTGAAACTGAATCTCTCACATCAACATCATGCAAAGCCAAATCTGTTTTCCCTGACTTATTTCCACAAGTTGCTTCGTGTGACTGCAATGGCTCTTGTAAATCGCTTTGACGCTTTTCTGGAAGGTAACTTAATATCACATTTAGATTCTTAAGCACCTCCTCATTGTCCAATTTAATCAAAGGAAGGCCAATTTCTGAATCTTTAATTTCTGTTTCCTCCTCCTGGTCTACCACTACCAGTATCTTCTTCTATTTACCCTCTCTGTCAAAGTATAACTGTTTTAATTCTGGCTTCTTCGGCTGTAACTCCACTAACTGCAAGGAACCAAACATCTCAACCTCAACCTCTGTAATCTTCTCTTCCTGAGTAACCTTTTCAAAGACTAATCCAGCCAACTGAGGTTCAACATCCTCCCCCTGTCTTTTAGCTTCTTCCCTTTACTTTTTAAGTTTGTGTCTCTGTGACCTCATTACCACACATTCTGGAAATAATCCAGGATGCGCTTTCTGTAAAATCTCTGATTGCATTTCAACAGGTTCCTCTACTACAGTAGACATGGTCCATATTTGCGATCCAGCTATATCATTCCCTAGAATAAATTAAACCCCCGCAATAGGCAATTTCTCCACCACTCCACCAATCACCTCTCCTGTTTTATAAATTACTCTTTAACTTTATTTTATATAATGAAATAGACCCAAACCCTCCATGAATTCCACTAACTAACACTCTCCTGCAACAGCTCTTCTGAACAGCAGATGGCACTATCCCATGACATTAATGACTGGTTAGCCACTGTATCTCTGAAGATCTTAACAGTTTTTCCTGCTCCTCATGGAAAACATGGATATACTTTCCCTTCACATATAAATTCTTTAAAAATCCTTGTAATTTGTCCTTCAGAATTTCCTTGGGTATGTTGTGAACATATTCCCACCTCTCTGGCTAATACTAACTCTTTTTTCACCTGTATAAAGGCTACTATTCTGTCTTGTACCTGGGTCTCAGAGCCCACATCACTTTCACTTGCAGAACTTTTCTGTGTTCCTATCACTAATCGCTTTCCCATTTAACCTCCAACAATTTGATCTCCTATGTCCATTCATGTTACAATGGTAACAAACTACTTTTCTTCCTTCACCTCTGCCTTCCACCTTTTCATCTTTAATAGACTGATGTCCATCAACTCGTTCCTTGTTACCAACACTTTTGCCATCACCAAGTTTTCTATAATTCCACTCCCTTGCTGATCTCTTTCCTACACTCAACTGTTTGTGTGAGATATCATACAAATCAGCTTAAACAGCAGCTTTTCTGATCTTTTTACTTTGTCTTTCATCTAAATATGTCCTGATAGTTACTGGAATACTATTTCTAAATTCTTCTATAAACATAATTTCTCTTACATTTTCAAAAGCCTTTTTTAACTTCAATGCCCTAAACCATTGATCCCAGAGAACTTCTATTCCTCTTGCAAACTCTACAAATGTTTGGCTAGGTCTCTTTCATATAGTCCTCAACTTCAACTGGTAAGCTTCATGGACAACTTCATAAGCGGTTGTTATTGCACTTTTAACTGCCTCGTAGTCTGCAGATTGCTCCTCTGATAAGCTATCATACACATTCATTGCTGTACCTGACAAAATACCGTGTGACATTATAGTCCAAGCATCTCTTGGCCATTTCAATTTCATATCTATCTTTTCAAATGAGGCGAAATATCTTTCAACTCCATCCTCCATAAGTTTAGGCACTAACCAAAGATTTTTAGTTAAACCAAATTCCTCAAAGGAATCAAAGTCATCAGGCAGAATCGTCTCAGATTTGCACTAAGTGCGGTAGCGGGTGAAAAAAACGTTTTACCCACTGGCCACGTTTATCCAATGGAGGCTTCTCACACCGTATCATCCCAAACCCGCTACATTAATTAAGCATTTCCGGGAAACACACCGTTTCAATGGCAGGCGGGCTCTCATTTGCCTTTGAGCTGTTGGAACAGCCATAGCTCTTGGAAGCTCTCAACAGAGTGGCACGTGAGACGGAGGAGTATGTCCGAGTGATGTCTGATGAAATAGTGCCCACTTGTACATGTATGGATGTCTCCGTGAGGAGAATAACGGATGCCATGGAGAGCCTGGTCCAGCAGAACTCAGAGGTGTATGCAGATCTGTACTCCATCGCGGGACCCATGGGTGAGTTCCTGCAGTGACAATGCGAGAAGGAAATGGGGCACTTCGACGTCCCGCCAGGTGTTCCTTCCCCTCAAGGAGTCAGGCTGGGGCCCCCGGGCACCTGAAGGGAGAAGGAGGAGCAGCTGGACACCCCTGGGTCACCCACTCAGGAATCTCAGAGGCTGTCCTCTCCCTCCGAGTCTCCTTTGCCTGTGACCCCCCTCAACCATGACCTCAGTCACCGCAGAGGGAGCAGTTGGCCAATGAGTGATTGTGGAGGGAGAAGTGTGTGTGTAACAGGGCCTTTTGGAGGCTCGTGCAAGCACTCTCCCACCCATGTGGATCCTTCCCATATCACACTCACCTCACTGTCCTGAGAATTTTCAATGCTTCCTGCTGGGGTTCACTTTCAGTTGTCCATCTGAACTGACTTGTGTCTCCGCCCACCCAATGATCACACTCCCATGCAGCACCTGATCTCACCCACCACAACTCTCGTTACACTTTCGATTTAGACAGCATGGCTGTAATTCAGCTTTTCGTGCGCTCCCCTTTCTTTTCCCCTCTCTCAATCGCCCACTTCTTTTCCCCCATCACTGTTGACCTCCTGGCATCACCTTCCACCTCCCCTCTGTGACCTACCAGCCACAACTTTCTTCCTTCCTTCAGGGATGTCCAGGTGAACGTGCCAAAAATCCCACTCCCATCCACATTAACCTCTCCAACCACCTCCTTCCCACCCCCAGGGTCCATATCTGTTTTCGAGTCCGCACCCTCACTGTCGCTTCTACCGCCACCATCGAACCCTCAGTCTCCCATCCGACAGCCTCACCCTGCCCTTGGTCATTTTCACCATTCCGTCTTTCTACACCCACCCTCAGTTCACTCCCAGGAGGCAGTCATGGACTCATCAAAGCCCTCCCTTGCACATTCACCTGGACATCCCCCCTTCCAGACCTCTATCCCCTTTGCAACTCCTTCCCCCCTTGGAACTCCTTACTCCCCCCAGATTCACTTCCCCTTGCAACTCCTTCCCCCCTTGGAACTCCTTACTCCCCCCAGACTCACTCCCCCTTTGTCCTCCCCCCACCATGGGCATCCCCCCCAACACCCCCGTTCCTCCCACGCACAGGACCCCACCGTTGCTTAGTCCTTCCCACTTCCTGATTCCTTCAGGCACCCTTACTTCTTCCGCCACCCTTAGTCCTACCCAATCCTGACCCTTTCCTCCAGCCTTACTTCTTCCTCCAGACTTACTTCTTTCTCCAGCCTTACTCCTTCCCCCTTCCCGACTCCTTCCTCCACCCTTACCTCTTCCTCCAGCCTTATTCCCTCCCCTCTCCACGCTCCTTCCTCCACCCGGACTCCCTCCCATCTCTGCACTCCTTCCCCCCTCCGAACTCCTTCCCTTACACCTACCTCCCCAGTTGCCATCTTCTCCTCTGTTATCCCTCCTCCCTGTACTCCCTCTCCCCTCCCAACCACCCCGACACCTTCAATCCCCCCCAATCTCACCCCATCCTGACACCTTCATTCCACCCCCCAACCTCCCACCGTCCTGACGCCTTCATTCCCCCTGCTCCCAACCTCACCCCGTCCTGACACCTCTTCTTCTCCCAGTTGATGCTAAATCTTCCTCTCCTACCCCCGGTACATCTTCCTCTCACAAACACAGCTGGATCTTCCTCTCCCCCCCCCCACATCGGTCATCATCTGTTGTGAGTAGACCTTCAACGGTGACTTTCCAACTTCTGTGAACTGCTTCGCAGCAGAGCCAGGTCCATGAGAATCCACCTAGCATGCTACGGACATTCTTCCAGTGTGCTGTTGCTGTTGGGCTCCAGCATCTTCTGCTCACTGGATGTCCACAATGCCTGCAAGACTCTGGCGGTAAATCCTGACTTCTGCATGTTACACTTGTCAAGATGTATTCTGTACTGGCGTGCAGTCATGCCGACCTGAGCGGACGACCCAATGGGGCGGGGCAGGTGGGTGGATGGGCGGAGGATGACTCCGGTGGCTGGCCTTATAATGATATTCAGATGTATTGCAATGAAGTTCCCGATGTCTGATGGCAGGGAAGGGGCCCACCATCAACGGGCTGAGCGGACGCTCGCAAACTGGTTTCACAACATCATGAAAGCCTTCTTGCCATATTGTACGCTCAAGTTGCTGAGCATATCCGACACCAGCTGGCGTGGATAGTTCCGCCCACCATCTGAATCACAATTTCCCCTTTACTCCTTTATTCTAAGTTTCACTTTATACAGTTCATACTGTCTGGCTTCTTTATCTCTCCAAAACTTTCTATCTCTTTCCCTATTCCTTTCCGCAATTGCTAACTTCTGTCTCCCAAGTTCAAGTTCAGACTTCCGCATTTCCAGCTCTTGCAATCTCCTCTTTTCCTTTTCCCGCTCCTCTTTTTCCCATTGAAGCTTTTTTTAAATTTCTATTTCTTTTAATCTGTCATTTTCTTTTTCAAGTTTTTTCATTTCCTTTTCTTTTTCTTTATCTTCCAATTCAATCATTTTCAGTTCAATTTCTTTTTCAAGTTCAAACTTCTGCTTTTCGAATCAAGCTGCTTCATTTGCAATTGAAGTCTTACTATCTCTAGCTGTAACAGACATAGTTTCAGGCATCTCCTCCTCTAACTTTAAATGCCGAGTAGGTATTTTAACCGTATCAGCTTTACGAAATTCTGCTTTTATTTCTACCTGCTGTTCACCTGCTAACTCTCTCAGCTGAGCTTTAGTCAAAGATTTCAAATACTCCTCGGTTACGTTTTCCACTCCCAGAAGAGTCTTAGCAACTGCCAAAGTCATTTTGCAGTCCAACCACTTTAAAATCCTTCAACACAAAGCTCCTTAGTTCAGTATTTTCCTCATAGTCACATCCTTTAAATTCACAAACTCTAATTCATCCAAGGAATATTAATATCCCGCAAAGAGCTCCCAAATTTATTATGACAACAGCTGATGTTATTTGCTGAGCAAGCCAAATCCCAGAGGGAAACTTGCCTTACTGATCATAACCTTTTTTTGTATTTTGAAAATGAGGGAAAGAATTACTGATCCCAAAAGCATAGAATCCCACTAACACTCTTAGGGTTTTAAAATTCAAAGATTTATTAACAAGAAGAAAAATTATTAACTTAAGCACACAAGATTAATGTTACACGGTTAAAATAGTTTTACAAAACATCTCCCCCAAAAATCCCACTTGGTCAGAACACACAAGTAAATTACTTGGCAACAGTTCCCTTATAGATTTTTAACCATAAAAATCTAGTAATATTACCCAAGGCAAAAATTGCTGTCACTTTAGTAAAGGTATGCCACATGACTCTTCACTCTCTTCCACTCTGCTGTGGAAATCCAGGAGTATTCAGAAACAAGATTGCTTTCTGAACCAAAGACTTTCCTGGTTTCTGGATGGCTGCTTCAGATTTTGCACCTTCTCTCAGCACAAAGCTGGCCCCAGACAGCTGGTCTCCCCCTAACAGCCAACATAACCCAGCTCAACATTTTTCCTTAAATATCCCTTTTCCCTTTCATCTTTGATTCCATTGTCCTCAGCACCTCTTTAAACTCAACTTTTCCAAAATATAAAAATCTTTCACGTTTTGCTATTGCTTCCGCTTTCAGGCCAAATAAAATTTAATAACCTTCCCTTCTTTGCTTTTGCAAGTTGTAAAAATCCCTTGCTCTCCTTTGAAATTTAACATCTAAAAACCCAAGTGTCTATCTATCTCTTAATGCAAATTTCTAAATCTAACCTATTTATTTATAAATCCATTATACCATAGCTTGTCATTACAAATACATTCATTAACGCCTTTACCTTTCATCTCTCAGTTCTCACAGCCAAGCTATCTTTATTAACTTTCCCCCAGTTTAACTAACCATGAATGTACACACAGCCTTCTTCGCTGAATACCACCTAATTCCCAAAAATATAAAAAAACACCCATCTTCATAATATGGAGATTTCAAAATGTTCACTCAAGTCATGTGACCTGCTTCCTCTACAATAATTTCATAAAGAGATGTTTATCTGATAGCTGGATCTGGGTTCTGTGGCTTATAATGTCCCAGTCATTAGCCTCTGAAAGGGTCATTATCCATATTGGTGACCCTGTTCAGGGTAGCTATTGTATTGGTAGACTCTCTGACTCTGTTGGAGGGGTAAGCTTATAAAGATGCAAATGACATCCATTTCCTTTCAATAGTTGCTTTTTGAAATGGACCTTGACAGTCCCAGGTGTGAGATTCTATGAGCATCATGTCAGGACATGTTTCCAGTGCAATCCACATTATGCCGAAATGGTCATCTTACACTTTCAAACATCAGGTGACTTGTGGTGGCCATCTTTTGGTTCAGCAAAGTTCATTTTTAAATTTATATAGTTAATGATTTCTTTCATGTCTTAGGGCCATGTCTGCCACTTATAGATCAAGTGTAGCAGGTGCATGAGAACACCAACATCTGCAACTTCCCCTACAAGTCACACACTCTCCTAATTTTGAACTATGCCGCTGTTCTTTCCTTCATTGTTGCTGGATCAAATCCTGGACCTTCCTGCCTAACAGCACAGTTGGTATACCTATACCTGATATACTGCAATAGCTCAAGAAGGTGGCTCACTACCACCTTTTCGAGGGCAATTAGGGATGGGCCACAAATGCTGGCTTTGCCAGGGACACTCACATCCCAAAAATGAATTTTTAAAAAAACCAATGAGGTGGGACTTGAACCCATAACTTGCTGACCTTGAAAGTAGAGCCATTGCACATGGTTTAAAAATAATATAAAAGAGAAGATAGTTCAAGATAGTACTCACTGGATTTTATAAACCTGTACAAAGTAGGACATTTGGAGGACCTGAGGGTGTTCCACCATTTTCTGCAAGCAGATTTATATTTGTATTCATTAAATAGTTTACTTGTGTGAAACTCTTCCCGCAGTTTCAGAGTGAAATCCCGGTGGTGAAGTCATTATATTACTCACCCTTCCCTCCTGTGAATATTTCTTAGCTGTATCTTGTTGTAGGGTACTCTGGGCTAACTTATTTCGGCTGTTTGGCTTCGTTTTTTTCCTGGAAGAACAGCAGGTAAATTATGTAACTGGGGACTCCAACTTCCTGTGTATAATCCCAATGAACATCAGTTCTTATTTTGAAATTTTGTTTTAAAACAAAAACGATGTTGGGGTGGGTCTGCAGTGTTGTGGTGTGGGGGGTGGATTGGAATCAGGTTTTCAAGCAGAAACTCTTGAATCTGCAGCAACATCATGGTCCCCACAGAGTCTGTCGCAGGAAGAGAAAATTCACAATGACAACTCTTGTGGAATAAATCAACTGAGCTGAGAAATAAGACCTGACCAAGAAACATTTATAGTAGTTAAAAAGTTAAATCTCTGCAAGACTGACCAAATTTATGTGTTTTTCCCCCTCTGGGGCTAACATGCAATCAAGCAATTATTGTTCCAATTGATATCTATCAAAATCTCTTTAAATCTCCTAATGTTTCCAGTCTCCATTGCCTATCTATCCATTCCCTTTCAATTGCTTTCGTGCCTGAATTGCCACTCTCAGCCATTAAAGAACCCTTTCTACCTATAAAAATAACTTGGGCAGAAGTGCTGGAAATGCGATTACAGTAGATACATTTAATAAAACGGCAAGCTTGTTTTATTGATATTTCGACTTACAATATCTGCTAAGTTCTGAACTGGGCAATTTTGCTGGCAGGAGGAAAACTGTCGGTGGGGAATGTGTTTGAGAAAATATTACCATAACGAGTGAGAGAAGTCTTTCTTAAATCCAGTGTTATTCTATGGCTAGATATGTGGTCGAATTGTAAGAGATTGAATGAGTAAACGCAGGTGATTGTTTATTTATATTGTTGTTGATGGCCACTTTCCAGGTAAATGGAGCCAGTTTCCGCAGTGCCAAAAATGCTCCTGAATGGACAGTTAGCCAAAGAATTTCTGTGTGTGCAGCAGCTTTGATTAATTAGACTGTAGATTTAGCAGGCTACGTTTAATCAAGGTTAAATGAATCATTTTCAATCAATGCCTTTTAAACTCAGAATTTTGATTTACAACGTGGCATGGGCCTGACTGCTCAAGGTCCTCCAAATGTCACACTTGAAGGCTCCAGAAAGAACCAGATTTCGCGTTTTGGGCTTGCGTACACCGAAGCTTACAGCTGGTGCCGGAGAAATGCTTTTAAAATGGCGGCAGGGCAGGTTCATTTGTTGCATTTTGTTTTAAATTCGGTTGGTTTTAATTTTTTGCAGTCAGAAATGAAAGATTTAATTTTAGTGTACGCTGGCTTATAAAAGAGGCTTGCATTTAGAAGGAACTTTTCATAACCTTGGAATGTCCCAAAGTGCTTTATGACCAATGAAGTACTTTTGAAGTAATGTAGGAAGTACAGCAGCCAATTTGTACACAGGAAGCTCCCACAAACAGCAATGTAATAATGACCAGGTTGATTGCAGGATAAATATTGGCTGGGACACTGGGGATAACTCGCCATCTTCTTCGAGCTAGTGTCACAGGATCTTTTACATCCATTTCGCAGGGTAAACGGGGGCCTCGGCTTAATTTCATATCCAAATGCCAGCGTCTTCAACAGCAGTGAGTGTGGGCCTTGGTGGGAGTGTGAGTGGCCATCCTGGCTGTCTGCCTCTCTTCCATGGTATTCTTTCTGGGAGGCTTGGGAGTAGGAACATGCAATGTCTGCTGGTGTGCTTGAGGTTTTTTGTGACTGATGGGCACTGCACCATATCTTATGGGCATAGATAACAACATAATGATTTACCTATGAGAGTTATCTTTTCTTTTGTTGGGGCTTATTTGTTTGTGTTGATTATTTCGTTTGATTGGAACATATGTAAGAACATAAATATGAGCCATTTGGCCCTTCAAGCCTGCTCCACCATTCAACAAGATAATGGCTGTTCTTCTATCTCAACTCCATCTTTCTGCATTAGCACATATTCCTTTGTTTCTTTAGTGCCCAGAACTCGATCAAACTCTGACTTGAATGTACTCAACAACTGAGCATCCACAGCTCTGGGATAGATAATTCCAAAGATCCACAATCTTGTTGTGGCACAGGGGATGGTAAATGCCGAGCTGTTCAAATCCCAGAGGGAAATTTGAAACAGCTGTCACAACTGTTTTGCAATTTGTATTTTATTTCGAGATGCGTGCCTTGAATTCAGTAGAAATAAGTCCACCGAGTTTTAGAGGTTTTTTACAAAACTAAATTAAACATTTATTAATAGAAGAAAAGATTTTAAACACATACATGGGTCTACAATTCCCACTATAATAACTCCTAAATCTCCTAATTATTCTGACTCAATGTTACATTTCTGCTAAGGCAATAGTAAAACCAAATAGATTTCAACAGACCCAGGCAAAGCACACAATACCCTGGATATTTACAGTGAGTTTTCTTAGCCTCGATTCCAGCAGCCAGCAACTTGATGCATTGAGGCTGGAGGCTTTTCACACTTGTGCTGATCTTAGAATGCCTTCTCCATACACATAACCTCATCTCCTTTATACATCTTTCTCCCTTTTAATGTAACTTCCATTGTTCCAATATGTCTTTGCAACTTTACTTTTCTCATAATATAAATGTTTCATAGTACTCGTATAACTTTGGGAAAAATAAACACACTGTCTGGCTTAACTCCTTATGGCTAAGTGTAACATCTTAGCATCTCTTTGAAATTCAAACTAACCTAATTTATCTAAAAATGCAAATGTTCCTTACACTTCACATTCTAAAACTTCAGCCATGTTTACATATTTAGCTTCAAACCTAGCTTCCCTTTTGGTAACTCAAAAGTTGTAGACCCGCTGCCTCCAATTCAGTTAAATCCACCACACGCACACACATCCACACAGAGAAACTAACCCAAACCCCGCTATTATCATACCTTTACAATACCAGACCCAGAGTCTCCTTTTTGATCATCGAATATCTTCTGTTGTGCATTCAACTTCCGTGAAAAATACCCTATTGGTTTTTCAATTGCAGTGTCATCTTCTTTTACCAGAACACCCCCAATGCCTATATTGCTTGCGTCAATGGCCAACTTCAATTGCTTGGCGTAATTGGGTGCTGCCAAAACTGGTGTCGTAGTCAATACAGTTTTCAAACTGTCAAATGCCTTCTGACACTCTGTGTCCATTGAAACTTCTTGTTCTTTTTTAATAGTTAAGTTAATGGAGCAACAACAATATTTGGCACAAATTTCCAGTAAAACCCACTCATGCCCAAAAAAACTCAAAACTTCTCATTTTGTTGTAGACATGGGGAAATCCACGATAGCCTTGACTTTCACATCTCTCAGAGCCCAATGGACATCCTTATAGATTAAATCTGGCAAAGTTATCACAATTACAGAAAGAAATTGAATTCATGCTTCAAAATGATATCATTGAGTCTAGTTGCAGTAACTGGACTGCATGTCCAGTGGCATGGTTTAAATATGTAACTTGCACTTTTGAAAATTCACTTTTAGCCAAGTTTATCACCAAATGATCTCCTTGCAACCGATTAAATAATTCTTCCAGATGCTGTAAATGCTCCTCCCACGTTTGACTGAAAGCTGTTAAGTCATCAATATGATGACAATTGCTCAATCCTGTGATTACTTTGTTTGTCAGTCTTGAAATGTTGCAGGTGCATTTTTCATGCCAAATGGCATGACTTTGAATTGATACAGTCCATCTGGCATCACAAAAGCTGATATCTCCTTTGCTTTCTCCGATAACGGTACTCGCCTCTTGGTAATATCCTCTTAGCAAGTCAATCTTTGTGAAAAATTGTGATTGTCCCACTTTCTCAATGCAATCTTCCAACTGTGGTAAAGGGTTTTAATCTGCTTTTGTCAACACATTCACCTTTTGATCCACACACAGTCTTTGTGTTCCACCTGGTTTCAGTACCATCACAATAGGCAAGTTCCAGTTACTGCAACTAGATTCAATGATATCATTTTGAAACATGAATTCAATTTCTTTCTGTAATTGTGATAACTTTGCCAGATTTAATCTATAAGGATGTTGCTTTATCGAAGATGAAACTCCTACATACATATCATGCATAGCTAAATTTGTCCTCCCCAGCTTATTCCCACAAATAGCCTTGTGTGACTGCAATAGCTTCTCCAAATCACTTTGATACTTGTCTGGAAGGTAACTCAATATTGCATTTAAATTTTAAACTACCCCCTTATTATCCAATTTGATTAGAGGAAAAACAATTTCAGAATCCTTTGTTTCTACCTCTTTTTTTTATCTACTGCCACTAATAGTTTCTTTTGGCCCTCTTCTCTTTAAGCATATTTACATGACACACCCTCTGCTTCTTTCTTCTATCTGGAGTATTTATTAAATAATTTACTTCACTCAGTTTCTTTTCAATCCTGTAAGACCCACTAAAACTTGCCTTTAACGAGTCACCCAGTACTGGTAACTGAATTAGTACTTGTTCCCCAGCAACAAAACTACAAGCTGTAGCTTTCCTGTCTGCCTTCACTTTCATCACTTGCTGTGATATCTTTAAAAGTTCCCTAGCCAACTCACATGCTCTGTCCAATCTTTCTCTGAAGTCTGATACATCATCCAGGAGAGTAGTTTCCAAATTTTGACCTACCAATTTTTCATGAATCAATTTCATTACCATTTCCTTACCTCATGACCATAAACTAGTTCAAAAGGACTAAAAGCAGTTGATGTATTAGGTGGATCCCTAATAGCAAATAACAGGAATGGAATTCCCCATCCCAATCCTGTGGAGAGTCCTGACTATACGCCTTCATCATAGTTTTTAAAGTTTAATGCCATCTTTCTAAAGCTCCTTGTGACTCTGGGTGATAAGCTGTTGACTTAAACTGTTTTATCCCCAAACTGTTCATTACTTCCTTAAACAACTGTGACATCAAATTTGAAGGTTTAATTGGTTTCAATTAAAAGATTATCAAATTTGAACGCTGATATGATTGTATTTCTTTAGGTAGACCATATCTTGTAAAAAGTTTAGTCAACTCTTCCACAATTGTTTTTGTTGTGATATTTCTCAAAGGTATCACTTCAGGAAACCTTGCAAATACGTCTATTATTGTAAATAAACACTGATTTTCAGTTTTAGTCTTAGGGACGGGTCCTATAAAATCAGTCATGACCCCAGTAAAGGGTTTGTCAAATGCTGGAATTGGAATTAAAGGTGCTGTCTTAATCATTGCTTCCTTCTGAACAATCTTATCAAAAACAGTGTCAGGGTAATTGGACTTCTACACCTTCTTCCTGCCTTTTAACTCCCTGTTTTTCCTGTTTCAACCTGTGAGCCCGTGAACTTGTTATCACACGATCTGGAAACAATCCAGGATGCTCCCTCTGCAACACTTATGTTAAAGACACCTCTACAGACTGCTCAACTACCAAAGGCATCATCCACACCTGTGACACAGCTTTTTCATTGCCTAAAATAAATTGAGCCCCTGCAATGGGCAATTTTTCCACTACTCCAACAATCACCTCACCTGTTTTCTACTTACTCTTTAACTTTATCTTCCACAATGGAATAGGTTTAGCATCTCCATGAACCCCACTTATTATCACTTGTTCCTGCAATACCCCCTATGCACAACTATCATGAAGAGATATTAATGTGTATAATGGTATTGGAAATTATTTAAAATAGAATTCTAGTTGGGGTCTGTGTCTAGGTGTGTGCTTGTGTGTCTTAATTAGATTAAAGCCAGCTTTTCTAGGTACTTTGATGTATAGTAGTTTTGAGGTGTTAATTGGGTGGACAGTAAGGAGAGCAGTAAGGTGAAGTGTTCATTTGTATTTGTTGAATAAACAATTCAAGACTGCAGGTAAAACCTTACACCTAGCTAGAAGAAGCCAAGCAATGTGTTTATTTTTTCAGCTTACTAATAAAATTGGTGCTGTGAAAGGAGTTTTATTGCTAGAAGAGCTGAAACTCAAAAGACCTAGTGATACAATGGAACCTTTAAAAGGGAAAGCTGGGTATATAAAGACAGGAGTTTGTGCGTGTAAGGTAGAGGCATTTAAAACCTAACCAGCCTGTACACCTACAACCAACTTGCAAAGGAGCCTCATTTGGAATTCGTAAGGTCAAATGTGCTGTGCCTGATGTCTATTTAAAATCTATGGGTTACTGTTGCCTTATTGGAGATTTACCTGGCGGTGATTAATTTGGGGATTTGTTAAAAATGTATTATAGTGGTAATTTGTAGCCATGTGTATGTGTTTAATTTGTTGTTAAATTAATAAATGTTTAATTTAGTTTTATATAAAAAACCATGGTGGTCTTATTCCTACTGAATTCAAATTCTGTGTTTCGAGATTACAAATTCAAAAATGTTTTATAACTGTTGTTTCAAGTTTCTCTCTGGGATTTTAACAACTCAGCCTTTACCATTGGTTGTGTCATAATACAACAAGTATCACTATCCCACAGCATTAAAGATTGACTAGTCCCTGTGTCTCTTAAAATTTTAACATCATTACCTGCTCCACCCTGTACACATGGAAAGACTTTCCCCTCACACACAAAATCTTTTAAACATTTCTGCAATCTGCCCCTCAGAACTCCCCTGGGTAAATTGTGAACACCTTCCCACTTCTTTACCTATCACTGATACTTCCTGTTTTACCTGTGCACAAACCACTGGTTTTTCCTGTGCCTGAACCTCAGAACCCACAGTACTTTTACTCCCAGAACATTTCTGCATCCCAATAATCACAACAGATTTTCCCTGTAATTTCCAACACACTGACTTTGTGTGTCCAACTTTATTACAATGAAAACACCTCAATTTTGACTGTCACTTCTACCCTCAGCACCTTCCCTTTTATTCTGAGAAAAAAAACCTCCTGGGAATTTCCACCTATTCCTTCTTTTCCCTAACGACCTACCTCCTTTTTACCTTCCCATGCTCTATTCTCTGATTTAAAAGGGTGACGAGAGAAAAGTTTAGCTCTATGAACGGACTCATAATCATCAGCTATCTCTGCTGCTTGTCTTACTATTTCAACCCTCTGTCCCTCCACATCAATTCTCACTGCTGAAGGAATTGAATCTTTAAATTCTTCCAAAAGAATTACTTCTCTAAGAGCTGCATCCGTTGTCTCTATCTTTAATGCCCATATCCACTGGTCAAAATTACTTTGTTTTACTCTCTCAAACTCAATATAAGTTTGCCCGGGCTCTTTTCTCATATTCCTAAATTCCCGCCTGTATGGGTGGAATTTTCCCAGCCCGCTGGCAGCCGGCATGACAGATGGTGTGTGCGGAAAATATGGCGCGACTTGCTTCACGATGGCATGAAGGCAGGTCGCGATCGTCCGCTCAGCCTGCCGACGGGTGGGCCGCGTTTCCTGCCATTGGTTGGCGGGGAGCTAATTGTAATACATTAGCATATAAGTAAAAGGCCATCCCGCCAGGCTCTTGGAACCCCCCGCCCTATCATCCGTCCATGTCAGCGGGAAAGCACACCGACGTGTTTCAAAACAGCACCTAGGCCGCATGTAGTCGGCGGCCTTCACTTTGGGGGAACTGAGGTGAGTGAGCAGCAGCGTTCTACACAGCTCGCATGTTGTTTACAGGCCTCAGGGGCTCCGGGGGTGGGGGAGGGGGAGGGGGCGGGAAAGGTGGGGGTGGCAATTGATGCCTGCTGAGGTGGGAGGATGGTGTCTGGGGGCAAGTGCTGGCCAGACGCGGAGGCAACTGCTGAGGGGGGCGGTTTCCGGGGACAAGCGCTGGCCAGCCTCAGAGATGACTGCTGAGGTGGAGGGGGGTGTGGAGGGGTGTCAAATGCTGCCCTGGCGCTGCATCCTGCGCACAGGCAATCAAGGTGGGGGGGGGGAAGGGTAAACGAGAGAATGGCCACACATTAGGGACACCTCACCATGCCTTTGCAACTAAGCCAGATCATGTGCAGCCACAGTGATATGATTGGGGTCAGGCTCCTAGCCTGCCCGCCCATACAAGCAATGCAGATGCACCAAAGGGCCACCAAGCACTCCATAGCTTACCCCCCACCCCCTCGCCACACCGGCACAGAGTTCGAGTCCGCCACCACTTTATTGGATCGTGGAGCAGTTGGACTGCACACGTTGTACAATCTCCTCACCAACACTGGCCATGTAGCAGTCATTGCTGGAGACGTTCAGAGCCCCTTGCAATCTCAGTGTCCTGGTTTGGCCCAGTGTCCCCTGTGTCACAGGTTGACAGGCAGTCATGCAGCGCACTCATCTCTGGCCGTCCAAGGGATGGCCAGCATTCTTCCGGAAGCATTAAGGGGCTGTCACACAGGGCCAGGAAAGGTGCCAAGTGCAGCCATGCTAACCATGTCCCTCTCTCTTTCATGCCATAGGAGGACCATGTCAAGATCATGGATCCTGGTGACCTAGCCTGATGGCCTACAGAGAGCAAAGAAGATGGAGGAGAGAGCGACTGAGGCTCCTGGCTGTGCAAAGGCAGGAGCACCAGCCTCATGACGAAGGAGCAGCAGCGGCTCCTGCACAGGCTGCCCAGGAGCGACAGCGAGCCGTGGCTGGTCAGTGCCTAGCAATAACCAGGGCCCATAGATGCCGCTTGCCATTCTTGCAGATGACTGAGAACCAGTGTCGCCAACGACCGTGCTTGTCTAGGGACCTGGTCGCTCACCTCTGTCACTTACTGCAGGACTTGGCGCCAAGGGGACAAGGTGGGTATCCACTGCCAGTGGCTGTGAAAGCGACTGCGGCATTCAATTTCTATGTCAGCGGCTCCTTTCAGGGCTCCACAGGTGATCTCTATGGAATTTCACAATCATCTACCCACAAATGCATCCATGAGGTCACGGATGCCATCTTCTCCATGGCACACCACTTTGTGCATTTTTCCCAGGACCGGGACAGCCAGGGTGCAAAGGCCATTGGATTCGCCCTGATCTTGGGATTCCCACAGGTACAGGCTGCGATTGACTGCACTTGTGTGATGCTCAGCTCTCCGTTACTACACTCGGTGGACTTCATCAACCACAAGGGCTTCCGGTCACTGAAGGCGCAGCTGGTATGTGACCACCAGAAACGCATCCTGCAGGTATGCACGCGGTTTCCAGGGAGTCTGCACAATGTCTACATCCTGAGTCGCTCACAGATCCCTGCAGTCTTCCAGGGTCCACAGAGGCTGCAGGGTTGGCTCCTCGGGGACAAGGGCCGTGGCTGATGACACCCGTGCGCCGGCCAAAGACTGCAGCAGAGCGACGCTATAATGAGGCTCATGCTGCAGCTCACAACTTGGTGGAGCAGACCATCGGGATGCTGAAGATGCAGTTCTGGTGCCTGGACTGGTCTGGTGGAGCCCTGCAATACAGTCAACAGAGGTGTCACACATCATCGTCATCTGCTGTGTCCTTTACAACCTGGCACTGCAACGTGAGAGGAGTTGGCTGAGGAGGAGACGGAGGAGCTGGAGGTCTCTTCCAATGAGGAGGATGCCAACAGGGTTGAGTGTGAGGGGGTCCTTGGTGGTGACGACGACAATGATGAGGCTCTCCTATTGGCTAGACGAGGCAGGTGCACTCGGGAGGTCCTCATAACTGCCAGATTTGTAGAGGATGATGACGACATACAGTGAGGTGACCCCATAGATCCTCACATTGCAGTTGTGAACATTTAACTCCAGTCTGGCTATTGCAGCGCCAGTGCCCTCTGTGAGGATGCTGCTGCCAGGGAGATGCAGTGGAGGGCCTATTAGTCACTCGATCGCAAGAGGATGATGACAACATGCAATGAGGACACTCCATAGATCTTCACATAGCCTCTGAGAATGTTGACTCCTGTTTGGCCGAGGGCAGCTCGCTTGCGCTCCATGATCAGAGTCATCTCAGAGACGCAGCCATGAAACTTTAGACGCATCTGATGCTGTGTCTGCCTTCAGCACCTCAGCCCTTCAGGAGTTGGTGCACAGCATCACTGGTCACAGATGCTGGTGTGAAGGGGGCCAGCCCCACCTTAAAGTGCTGAGAGCACACAGAGAGAATGACGGAACTCTGTGGCACCTGCCCACTACATTCTGGCGGCAATGACCGGCACTGTCGAGGCGCAGGTATCAGTGATGTTTCCAGGGAGTGTGAGGCTGTACCATCACAGTGGTTTGAAGGCTGCACAGAGCACAGGGAAGAGGCCCTGGACTGAGACATTTTACCTTGTGCAAAAAGGTTTCACATCTGAGTGGCAAGAACACTGCTCATCAGAACAAGGAGCCATAGGCAGGGAGATATCCTTAGAAATTTATTGACATTGGTGAACAGTATGTACAAGTGACTAACACCTGTGGGCAAGCTGTGCAACTACTTTTACCTAACTTTCCTAACCCTACTGCTAGGCCTTTGTGCTCTCCGGACATCCACAACAGATGTCTGTGATGACTTTGGCAGGCGTCCTCTGGAGGGCCGAGACTTGGAGGGTCCCGGCCTGCTTTCGGAGTCCTGCTGTGTGGTGGTGGCGCCCTCCTCAGCCTGTGAAACAGGACCTGCGGAGGTCACAGGAAGATAGGATTTGGATGGGCTGGTCACTCCCGGAGTCACCTGGGCGGATGGCCCTGGAGTGTGCACCTGCTGATCCTCCTCCCTGTGGGTGCCTGAGGGCCCCTGGCTGACACCGTGATGGAAGGGGTAGTTGGAGTGAGATCAAGCTATCCAGCACCTCTCTCGCGTACACACTGTTGGAGGCCAACTATGGCATCAGCGATGGAGCTCAGCCCACACAGCAGTGCAGGAGCAAAGTCCTGGACCAAGGTCTCCATGGCGGCCACCATCCTGCCAGTGTTGACCTCGGTGCGTTGCAATGCCAGGACTATCACCTCTGCCTGAAGACAGATGGACTCCTCTATCGTGCCTTGCTACCTGAGGAGTGCAGCGGACATCCTTTCCTGTTATTCCCTAGCTTGCCTTTGCAGTTCCAGTAACTGTGACATGATTGAGTCCAGCGGCTCGTCATCTGACTTGGACTCAGCAATGTTCTGGCCTCCAGCAATTCTCCGAGTGCCAGGAACTGGGAAGTCCCTGCTTCTGCCTGCTGTGGATCAGAAAATGCAATGTGCTCACCAGATTGTGATCCTGAAACAACTCTAATACTAGGTCCCACCGAGGTGTGTGTCTCTGCGTTGATGGAGGGTGTGGGTGAGCGTAGTTATGGAACTTCAGGGAGACTGCCTTCAGATTCCTCTTCAGAGGTTTCTTCGGAGCTTGATTGGAGGCCCTGTGTCATGGACTCTGTTGGCTATTTCCCAGATGTGCCTGCAAAAGCAAGGGGAGATAATTAGTGCAAGGCAGTTTAAAAGAGGTCACACCATTCACGGCATAGTTGTCTGATGGATGATGCACTGCTGGATTCTCACTTGGTAGAACAGCGCCAACCTCACCATCAGCACATGATCGGTCAGCCAGCTGGATGGCTCTGTTTTTGAATTCTGTCAGAACTTTGATTTCCTGCATCCCCCCAGCAGTCTGCGACCTTTGCCTCCTATTGTGACCCAGTTTGTCCTGCCTGGATAGAGATGAGGAGAGTGTATCAGGACTCCTGCCAGGCCAGATGATAAGTATACCTGATCTGTGCGGGTGGTGAGTGATCCCATGGACGGGATGAGGACAATGACGGTGTGTGTGAAAGAGTGAATGGTGATGTCCCTTGCACTGGCAGAGTGACTGAGTGTGGATGTGTGATGGGTTTGTGAGTGTGTGAGGTGTGAGTGACTTACCCTGGCAGAACGGAGGAGATTATTCATCCTTTTGTGGCACTGAGTGGCTGTCCTCTTCTGCAGGGCACTCACGCTGACCACCACTACCACCGCCTCCCAAGCCGTGTTGGTGACGTTGCTACCCATCCTGTGGCCAGAGCGGGGGTAGAGCAAATCCCGTCAGACCTCCATGGCATCCAGCAGTCGCTTGAGGGACCCGTCATTGAAGCGGGGGGCTGCAGTCTTTTTGCCTTTGCTGGCCATGAGCTGGTGGTGATGAGTGCTTTGCTGGCGGCTGCCTTTTAAAGATAGCGGCCAGCATGATGCAACAGCAGGGTGGTGGCAGGCGGGTGAATGAGCGCCCGCCTGCCATGGAAACGGTGTGTTTCCTGGGAATGCATAAATAATGAGGCGGGCTCGGGAAGATACGGCGTGAAAACCCACCATTTTCGTCGGCAAGTAGATCGGAATATCATTTCATGTCTATGCACCTTTTAAACCATAAAACCTCATCATTAAAAAGCCACATCTTTGAACAATCTGTTTTGTGTAACCATTACGCCTACATGGTGCATTGAAACTTAAAACAGTATGTGTGTGTGTGTGAGTGCAGGTTACAGATTCATTTTACCCGCCCGCTACTACACTTTGTGCAATTCTGGGAAAATTCCACCCTATGTCTCAGGAACCAACTCATGTGCACTCAAAATAGCCTCTTTTTTTAACCACAACATAGTTCCCCAACATTTCTTCTGACAGTGAAGCAAAAACCTCATGTGCTCTACCCACCAACCTGCATTGTAACAATGTCCAATTTTCCTGTGGCTATTTCATCTGTTTAACGATCTTCTCAAATGAAATAAAGAATGCTTCAAAATCTCTTTCTTCAAACTTTGGAAGAGCTTGTACAAATTTAAACATCTGCCCACAAGGTTCTGATCTGGAAATAAGTCCTTCCTCACTTCCTGGTGTCTCTTTTTTAACTGCAGCATTTTAAGCTGGAATTCCCTGTCTCTCTCTCTCTCTTTCCTCCTTTTCTAACCTCGCCATTTCTAATTCCCTTCCCTGTTTTCTTTCTCCCTCCTGCCTTCCTGCCTGTGCCCTTTGGAATGCTCTTTCTCTTTCCTTTTCTTTCTCTGCTGCCTCTAGTTCCATTTTTTTCATTTGCAGCTGAATTTGAGCCCATTCCAATGACCATCCCTTGGAGAACTTGATCTCTTAGGTATTCCTCCAATTTCAAATGCTGTGCTATACCTTCAATTATGTCTGATTTCCTTACCCCTGCAGGTAACCGAATTGTAACTTATCTCTGTTACCTTCCCCTTAGATACATTTTGTAACCCAATCAGAGTTATATCTTCTACTCCCAAAAAAGTCTTAGCAACTGCCAAAGCCATACTGCAGTCTCACCACTTTAAAAAAAAACACCTCACACCAACTCTTGAATTCAAAGTGCCTCTTGTACTCTTAACCTTAAGATTCACCAATCCTAATCCAATCAAGGAATTTCAAATATGTCCTACAAAGAGCCCCCAATTTTTTTATGGCACAGAGGATGGTAAATGCCAAGATTCTCAAATCCCAGAGAGAAATTTGAAACAGCTGCCACAGCTGTTTAGCAATTTGTACTTTATTTCGAGATGCATGCCTTGAACTCATTAGTAATAAGTCCACTGAGTCTTAGAGATTTTTAAAAAAACTAAATTAAACATTTATTAATAGAAGAAAAGATTTTAAGCATGTACATGGGACTACAAATTCCTATTATAATAACTCCTAAATCCCCTAATTAATCTGACTTCCGGTTCCACCTCCGTTAAAGCAACAGTAAAACAAAATAGATTTCAACAGACCCAGGCAAAGCACACAATATCCTGGACAGTGATATTCATAGTGAGTTTTCTTAGCTTCGGTTCCAGGAGACAGCAACTTGATGCATAGAGGCTGGAGGCTTCTCACACTTGTGTTAGATCTTAAAATGCCTTTTCCTTACACATAACCTCATCTCCTTTATGCATGTTTCTCCCTTTTAATGTAACTTCCATTGTTCCAATATGTCTTTGCAACTTTACTTTTCTCATAATATAAATGTTTCATAGTACTTATATTATCAGTAACCTTTGGGAAAAATAAACACACTGTTTGGCTTAACTTCTTATGGCTAGTTGTAACATCTTACCATCTCCTTGAAATTCAAACTAACCTAATTTATCTAAAAATGCAAATGTTCTTCACACCTCACATTCTAAAACTTCAGCCATATTTACATATTTAGCATTTCAAACCTAGCTTCCGTTTTGGTAACTCAAAAGCTGTAACCCGCTGCCTCCAATTCAATTAAATCCACCACACACACACATCCACACAGATAAACTAATCCAAACACTACTATTAACACACCTTTACAATAAATCACAATAATATTATGAAAATTATTATATTTTCATAACAGTCCTCTGAGTGAAGAAATTTCTCATCATCTCAGTCTTAAATGGCCTACTCTTTATTCTGAGACTGTGACCCTGTGTTCTAGATTCCCCAGCCTGGGGGAAACTGCCTCTCAGCATCTACCCTGTCAAGCCCTTTAAGAATTTTATATGTTTCAATGAGATCACCGCTCATTCTTCTAAACTCCAGAGTAAGTGTACTCAATTTCTCCCCATAGAACAATCCTCTTATCTCAGGAACCAATGCAGGTGGCATTTTCTCTAGGGCAAGTTTGTCCTTCCTTCTGTAAGGAGATCAAAGCTGTAACAGTATTGCAGGGTGGGTTCACCAACATCCTATACACTTTCTGATTTATATTTTTGTCACCATTCAAGGGGTCCTTGTGCTGTTTCTCATTTGAATTTGCTTAGCCTTTTTTTGGTCCATCTAAATAGGCTCGGAGTACATGACACCACAAAGGTTGAAGTCCACACAAAGACCAGGAGTAGATAGGTAGCACTAGCTTTCTGAGGCTTCAGAATAGCTTTTTCAAAAGTTGTGTTGATGCCACCATGTGAGGGAGCAATTTCCTGCCGTAATCGCCTCCTGCATCTCTGACTGGGAAATGCCCATTTCAAAAATTCACCACCACAATATTGATCAAATAGTAGTACAAAGTTAGGAGCCGGTAGTCTTTAAACAGTGCATTCACACCGCATTGGCTCTGCACTGACACTAAACTTGGAGCGTCATTGGGAAGTATTTGTGCCATTATGTCCCAAACTGTGCTGTTGCAGGCACAGCCTGACAACAGAGAAAAGCAAAGATTCCTAGCTGTGGGATTAAACCCAAGTTAATGCAGTGACTGTTGTCACCACTGTGTCGGCCAGTGAGCTGGAGGTGGGGTGGAACTTTATAGGGCAGAATTTTCCGCTCGGCATGCGGGTGTGCGCCCGACACGCTCGAGCGTGCAATAGTGCACGATGACGTCGGTTGAGCGTCCCAACGTCATAGTGCACTCGCGCGATATCTCGGTCGGCAGGTGCACGCAAAAGTTGGCAGTACGCCCACCAACAATTAAGAGGCCTATTAAGGCCACTAATCAATTAATTAACCGTGGCCTTTGGATTTTTGAGGGAACCCCATCCAAGGGTGGGATGAGGGTTCCGATAATAATTTAAAAGAAATATTTGGGCAGAATTCTTTTTGTCAACATATTTTGGTCAGTGCTTCTTATTTTTTCTGGGGTTTTGAAATCTTTATTTTTGTGTTTCAAATTCTTCAGCTCCCTGAGACACTCTCTGCCTTCAGGGGGCTTTCCTTCCTCTCACCCCCCCCTCCCCCCCCACCCCACGCCCGCGCAGGCTTCAGCGCTCGCCCTCCTCCCACCCCCACCTGGGCAGCGCTGAGCCTTTCAGGGCACATTTCACGCTGGTTTGACGTTACTTGGCCAGCCAGCGTGAAATCGCGGTCGGGGGTTGATCACGGGCGGTGAACCGTTTCCCGGCCACCCCTGGGCACATCCTCTGCGCCCGCCCGATGACCTGAAAGTCGTGCCCATAGTAAATTTACAGCAAACAGAGTCAATGGCTGAATTTTCTGGCTCCCGTAAGGGAGGCGGGGTGGTCTGAAAATATCGGCACCGGACATTTTGGGGTAACAGGTTCGGGGCCTGGCAGTGCTAACTGTCTCCCCCCCCCCACCCACCGCCCTGAGTTGGGCAGTCAGTTAAGCTCATCAAGAGCCTTGTACAAATTGATTTAAGAGCCTGACTGGGAGTTTCCAGGGGCAGAGTTGGGTGCCAGTACTCCAGGCAGGACTGCAGGCTCTCCCTTCCTGCCTGGACGGGGCTATTGCCAAAGGCCACCCATAATGGCATTTCCTCCATTTGCCCCACCACCACGGTGGGCCTCCTGCTTTTTCTGATCTTGTAATGAAAAGATTTTAAGAAGTGGCTGAGAGGGTACCTTCTAAAGACGCCTTCTCAATTACTTTCACCGCAGCCTTGCTCTCCTCTGAAGCTCTGATTGGCTCTCCATCTTCAAGAGCCCACCCACCACTCTGAATTGGGCAGGGAACCTGTCTCGATGCCAATTAAGGGCTCACCCACTTGAAAATATTAACTTTGATCAGCTTCCCACCAATGACAAGTTCCTGATGTGAAAACAAACCCAGCTCTAATTTCCCACCTCCGTGGCAAAATTTCGGCCCTATTTTACTGCAAACAGAATATATTTTACTACACAACCTTGTTTACAGCAAACAGAGTCTATTTATTCAATAACCAGATTCTATTTATTCAGCAAACAGAAGACAGAGTCAATTTATTCAACAAACAGATTCTATTTATTCAGCACACCGAAAACAGAAACTATTTAGATAGAGGGCGGAATCTTGTTGGGGCATCAGGGCTCTTGCCTGTCGGGTGGAGAGCCGGCGAGAGACCCACGCTGTCTCTTTTTGAGAAGGCCCGTCGAATCACATACCAATTGGGCAGTGGCATAGCCAGCGGCGGGACTTCGCCTGGAATCAAGACCCCGGGGGCAGAAGCCTCACCCACCAAGAGCTGCCGACCAACCAGAGGTCAACATCCCTTGTGCTCAGCCGTGCCACAGGGGAGGCCGTGGCTGCTGTTGGTAGGCCAGGCACTGGAGCCCCAGGATCGTGGAATGACCCAGGCCACAGGTAAGTAATGTCGGGGGGGGGGGGGGATGAGGGGCATTTTCACAGGGTAGGGTTTGCGCAGAGATGGGTGTAGGTCCTTCCCACCCAGAACTTAATTCAGGTGGAGGCAGGAAAGCGGTGGTGTTCCTGTACACCACCCTTCTGCCTCAGTACATGCCCTCCCCGCCTCCAAGCTCACCACCAGGAAGAGAACAGGATTCCACCCGTTACCTCTACAACGTGCAGCAAACGGAGCTCATGACCGAAACTACAGCAAAGTCTCCCGATGAAAGCAGGATTACTTCTCCAGCCAAATGCAGTGAGTGGAGGATAGTTGGATAATGCAAATTACGTGCATAAAATCAATGCCAGCCACTTACACCAGTCAGGTCTCTAGGCATGATTGACAGGGGAACTATCCAATCATCTTTCCTGTCCAGGATTGTGGTGTAGGCAACCTTATGCTAATGTGGCTTCCAGCTACAGGAAATCAGTACCACAGGGGAGAGCAGCTGAAGAGCAAATGAGAAACAGCTTTCCAATGTACAATGCCATTAAAGCCACTTGATTAAATTACATGGCAACTTCCTGCCAACCCTCTATTGTACTTGTATCAAAGTGCAAGCAAGGTACAGGAGCAGAAATACATTTTCAAATACAGTAATAGGTTGACATTTATTGGGTTGGACAAGAAAAATGACATTTTTTATTTTGGATTGGAAAGGGGGATTGGGCTTCATTGTTTAGAACGCCACTGATTCACAATGCAAATATTCATTCAATCACTTTCCCAAAAGAGTTTTAATATGCTTTATTGCAGTTGTTTCTGGATAACTGAGATTAAGCATTATTACGAGAAATATATCTGCAAGTCCCATGGGATTTGGTTTGTTTCCCAACAAGTAGGCAGACCTGAAATTTGGTCAGTGCTAAAGACATAATATGTTCTGTTTATACCATGTACTAAAGGTTAATCTGGTAAAGAATGAGGTAAAAGTTAATAAGTTTCAGAGGTAAAAAATTAGTTTAATGGTGCACCTCTAGGCCATGTAACTCACAGAATGGGGTCTCATTAGACTGAAAATTAAATGATGGAAACAACCATAATTAGCAATAATGAGCACATGGAATTTCTCTGTAATGTATGCCACAATATCTCAGATCAACACAATATCACAGTCTTAACATCACTGCGCAGCTACATACACATGCACAGTAAACCCTGTGCCCAGACTCAAGTTTTAATGCCCTGCTGTTCTCTGTTATCTGGGATGAACGGGTGATAATGTCAGAAGAGATGGGTACAAAAGACAGCTGAGGATTTCTGCTATAACAAAAACAGAAAGTGCTGGAAAAGTGTCAGCAGGTCTGGCAGCACCTGGGGAGTGAGAATTAGAGTTAACGTTTTGAGTCCAATATAACAGTTTTTCGGAACTGAAGAGAGGTAGAAATGTGATGGTTTTTATGCTTTTGAAAAAGGAGGAGGGTCAGGTGGAGCAAAAAAGGTCAGGGATAGGTTATAGGGTGGGGGGAGATTAAATGACAAAGATGTCATGGAACAAAAAGTAAAGAGAATAGTATTGGTAGTGGTAAATGAACAAAGCATTGGTCCAGAGTAGGTGTTAATAGCAGAATAAAGGTCAGTGCTGTCTGAAAGCAAAACATGAAAACATGAGCACCAGGAGAAAAAATACAAAATGGAGGACAGAGTTCATGGTCTGAAATTGTTGAACACAATGTTGAGGATTTGTGCTGCTGCTTTCTCACCTTGTTCTCTGCACGGAGTTGAAGCCCTGGGGAACCTTCGGACCTCCCACAAATATATATCAGAATACCTAAACAACACTTTATCTATGAACCTTGTCCAGCCTGCAAACCTTTGAGATCTGTGCAATCCTCTCATTCTGACCTCTTGCGCATCCCCAATTTTCATCACTCCACCAATGGCAGCCGTGCCTTCAGCTACCTTTGCCCTAAGCTCTGGAATTCCCTTGATAAATGCCTCTCTCCCTCCCTCTCTCTCTTCCAAGACATCCTCAAAACCCGCCTGTTTGACTAAGCTTTTGGTCACCTGTCCTAATATTTCCTATGTGGCTTGGTGTCAAATCCTGTTTGATAATTGTCTCTGTAAAGCACCTTGGGACATTGGACTACTTTAAAGGTGCCTTCTAAATGTAATTTAGTGTTGTTGTGCATATTGACGGGAAGTTTGCTGCTTTAGAAAGTTAGGCCAGGGCAGAATCGTGTCGGCACTGCAGTAAGGAAAGTGTACTTGTGTCTTCTCTGGAAAGGAAATGCCAAAAAAGCTCCCAGTTCTCTGTCTCTGAGTGTTAGACAAGAGACTCCCTGGTATTTTGTGAGGGAGAAGCCTGTTACCAGGGCAGAGGGCGGCTCCTAAATTTGTTATCCGCAGTCTTAAACATGGAACTCTCTGAGCTTTTGAACATCATTCCTTCCTCTCGCAATCTTTTACCACCATAAGCAAGAGGATTTGATTTTCACCTTTAAGGGGACGGGCATCATATTTTTAACAGATACTCAAAGGGAAAAATTTCTCCATTAAAATGAGACATTAGCTCGATAAAATATGAGAAGATATTAAATGGTTGTGAAATAATCACATATGATATTAATATATAATAACATGGGTACAGTAGTATCGTGGTTATGTTACTGGGCTAGTAATCCAGAGGACATAAGTTTAATTCCCACAAAGGCAGTTTGGAAATTTGAATTTATTATTAAAAATTTGGAACTGGTGAGGGTGACCATAAAGCTGTCAGATTGCCATTAAAAACCCAATAGATTGATGAATGTCCCTTTAGGGAAGGAAACCTGCCATCCTTAGCTGGACTGGACCTTTTTTTGATTCCACTCTTGCACCAAACTGGTTGACTCTTACTTGCCCTCTGAAGCAGCCTGGAAGGCCACTTGGTTGTATCAAAGTCTCATGGCAACTCGGAGGTGGGCAATAAATTGCCAACGATGCCCACATCCTGAGAATAAATTAATAAATAAAAAGGACAGGAAAGTGTTATTGTGGCACTTAGGAACAAGACGGTGAAGCTAGCATGGTTGTATAGTTGTAGAAAGTTGCTGAACAGCACAATGTGGTATGCAACCCTCCAATTTGACGGTTATAATATCTATAACATATGTAGTATAATTTTACAAAGAATTATTCAAGTGACTATCAGTAGCACAAGTAGAGCCTGCCATTGTTCGCTTTAAATCATGAATTAATACCTTTCTGGCTGGCACAAAGTGTGCTTTGATATGATGTTTGGAGGATAGTTCCATCGTGTGTGTTTTCTTTTGTGGGGAATCAGGCTCTAAGGGTCACAAAGCGTGGATGGAAGAGTGAGGGGTTGGCTGGGGGTACATTGGGGAATTTACACTGTACATTATTTGTAGCACAGTTGTATCTGCAAGCAGCTAAAAGATATTTTAGGTTTTGCTGTTGAGGTAAATCAGAGTTGGAATAAGTGTTACAAAGTATTTACAGAATAGAAACAAGTCATTCGGCCCAATTGGTCTATGCTGATACTTATGCTGCACGTGAGCCTCCTCCGAACCACCTTAATCTATCTCACCAACATATCCTTCTATTCCCCCCCTTCTCATGCTCATATCTAATTTCTCCTTGAATGTATCGATTCTATTCGTCTCAACCATTCCCCGTGGTAGTGAGTTCCATATTCTCACTGTTCTTTGGACAAAGAAGATTTTCCTCAGTTCCCTAATGGATATAGGCATTTCCAAATTTGGGGTTTGAAACTTCTGCTCTGAGTGACGCTATTCTTTTTTTGTTTGTGTTTGGATGACCTTTTGATCACTTGCGCTTTAGAAACTTTTCCGAGGGACTAGCATCTTACAGGAGGTTGAGGTGATTGGCAAAAGAACCAAAGGTGACATGAGGGAAAACCTTTTTTATGAAACGAGTGGTCAGGATTTGAAATGCACTGTCTGATAGGATGGTGGATGCTGTAGCTTTCAAAAAGAGAATTAGATAAATACTGGAAGTTAAAAAAAAACTTGTAAGGGTATGAGGAAAGAGCGAGGGAGTTGGACGAATTGAATTGTTATTTGAAAAAGCTGGCATGGACTCAATGGGCTGAATGGTCTTCTTATGGTGACAATGTTATAGCAATGTTGTTCAATACTTTAGCCACTACCCACATGTGGCTAATTGGGAATCCAGATGTGATTAATTGCATCTCTGATTAGTAAATAACAATTAGTAATTTCCAAAACTCTATAGATTCTGGAATGGTTCCTGAAGATTGGAAGGTAGCAGATGTCACCCCACTATTTAAGAAGGGAAGGAGAGAGGAAACAGGGAACTACAGGCCTGTTTGCCTTACATCAGTAGTAGGGAAAATGCTAGAATCTACTTTAAAGGATGTGATGAATGGATACTTGGATAATCATGACCTGATTGGGCATAGTCAGCTTGGATTTGCGAATGGGAATTCACGTTTGACGAACTTGTTGGAGTTTTTTGAGGATGTTACTAACAAAATTGATAAAGGAAAGTCGATGGACTTTCAGAAGGCTTTTGATAAAGTCCCCCACAGGAGGTTGATTAGCAAAATAAAAGCACTTGGGATAGGAGGTAATATACTGGCATGGATTAAGGATTGGTTAACAGGCAAGAAACAGAGAGTAGGAATAAACAGGTCATTCTTGCGTTGGCAGGCTGTGATTAGTGGGGTACCGCAAGAATCAGTACTTGGGCCCCAGCTGTTCACAATATATATCATTGATTTGGATTTGGGGACCAAATGTAATGTTTCCAAGTTCACGAATGATACAAAGCTAGGCGGGAATGTATGTTGTGAGGAAGATGTAAAGCGACTACAGGAGGATTTGGACAGACTTAGTGAATAGGCAAGAACATGGCAGATGGAATATAATGTGGAAAAATGTGAGATTATCCACTTTGGTAGAAGGAACATATGTGCAGAGTATTTCCTAAATGGTAAGAGATTAGAAAATGTAGATATACAAAGGGAACTGGGTGTCCTTGTCCATAAGTCACTGAAGGCTAACATGCAGCTGCAGCAAGCTATTAGGAAGGCTAATGGAACGTTAGCCTTTATCGCAAAAGGATTTGAGTACAGGAGTAGTGAAGTCTTGCTTCAATTGCATGGAAGTTTGGTTAGACTGCACCTGGAGTACTGTGTGCAGTTTTGGTCCCCTTACCTCAGAAAGGATATTATTGCCATAGAGGGAGTGCAACGAAGGTTTACCAGACTTGTTCCAGGGATGGCGGGACTGTCTTATGAAGAGGGATTGGGGAAACTGGGCCTGTATTCTCTAGAGTTTCAAAGAATGAAAGATGATCTCATTAAACCTACAAAATACTTAAAGGAATAGACAGGGCAGATGGAGGTGAGATGTTTCTCCTGGTTGGGGAGTCTAGAACCAGGGGACACAATTTCAAAATAAGGGGGAAGCCACTTAGAACCGAGATGAGGAGATATTTCTTTACTCAGAGAGCTGTGAATCTTTGGAATTCTGTACCCCAGGGGGCCATGGAGCTCAATCATTGAGTATGTTTAAGGTAGAGATTGATAGATTTCAATAATGTAAAGGGTTATGGGGATAGTGTGGGTAAAAGGCATTGAAGTGTTCAATCAATCATAATCATATTGAATGGCGGAGCAGGCTCGGTGGGCTGAATGGCCTTCTGTTTCAACGTTCCTATCCGATTCCTCTGTGAAATATTGCTGGGCCTGTGATCTCCACATGCATATTTGCATAGTGTATCCATGGGCAGAATTTTCTGCCTGCCGGGCGGGCGGACCGGACCCAATCTCCAGCGCGCAGGGAACCGATCCTCGTCGGAGAAGCGGGCCCTGCTGCCATTTTACGTGGGTGGGCCAATTAAGGCCCGCCCAGCGTGACGTCCGGCTGGAAGCGCTATGTGCTCCCTGTGCAGGGGGCGGGGGGGGAATTCCCCAAAAGCGAGAGTGAGCTCTTTCGCACATGCGCACATCTCTCTGAGGCAAAGTGCTGCCTCAGGGAGATCACTGACAGTTCTAAAAACATTAAAAATAGAAAAAAAATTCCTTAAGATGTCCCCCTCATGTGACGATGTCACAGGAGATGGGACATGTTCATAACCTACACTAAAACGTTATTAAACTTTTTAAATCCCTACATGAAACCTCATCCTGCCGGTGGATGAGGTTTCATGTTTTTTCTATTGCCCGCCGGGGCTCCTGACCTGCCTGCTAACCTTAAGGTTGGACGGGCAGATCCTTCACTTGTTTTACTGATCCTGTCAATGGCCTTAACTGTATCATTGTGTCATTCTGTGCATCGGTGAGTGGGCCCCACCCCCTGCTCGCCGATGGCAAAATTCAGCCCCATGTGAACTTTAACCTTTTTGTAACTTTATTGATAAAAGGCAAAGGCAAAAACAGAAGATGCAAGTATTTGATTGTTGTGAGTGCTTTATTGCCTTGGTTACCGCATGATGGTAGATGTTTGTTAAGTAAGTATACAGAAGTATGAGTGTGGCTAAAATGGTGTCGATGTGGCTCGCCTGTGATTTCCATCAGGCAACCTTGTGTTGGAGCACTCATGTACAGCTGCAAATGAGGAGGTGAACAGGAGAAAGGAACTAGAAGAAATTGAAATCACTAGGGAAATGGTACTGAGCAAATTGATGGAGCGGCAGGCTGGCAAGTCTCTGGGTCCCAATGGACCAAATCCTAGGATCTTAAAAGAGGTGGTTAATGAGGTAGTCGACGTGCTGATATTAATTTTCCAAATTCACTAGATTCTGGAAAGGTTCTATCAGAATGGAAGGTAGCAAATATAACTCCTTTATTCAGGAAGAGAGGGAGGCAGAAAGCAGGAAACTATAGGCCAATTAGTTTGACGTCTATCATGGGGAAGTTATTAGAATCAATCATTAAGGAGATTATAGCTGGGCACTTAGAAGAGCTCAAGGCAATCATGAAGAGTCAGCATGGTTTTGTGGAAGGAAAATCATGTCTATCCAATTTATTGGAGTTTTTCGAAGGAGTAACATGCACAGTGAATAAAGGGGAGCTTGTAGACGTACTGTATTCGGATTTCCAGAAGGTATTTGATAAAGTGCCACATCAAAGATTATTACGGCAAATAAAAGCACGTGGTATAGAGGATAACATATTAGCATAGATAGAAGATTAGCTGGCTGGCAGAAAACAGAGAGTATGCAAAAATGGCTCCTTTTCGGATTGGCAGGATATGACGAATGAGGTCCCACAGGGGTCTGTACTGGGGCCTCAACTTTTTACTATTTACATCAACAACTTAGGTGAGAGGAGTGATGATATGGTAGCTAAATTTGCAGATGACACAAAGTTAGGTAGGAAAGTATGTTGTGAAGAGGACATGACGAGGTTGCAGATGGATATCGATAGGTTGAGTGAGCGGGCAAAGATCTGGCAAATGGAGTTTAATTGTGAGAAAAGGTGAAGTTGTTCACTTTGGCAGGAAGAACAAAAAAACAGAGTATTACTTAAATGGAGAACGGCTTCATAATTCTGAGCTGCAGAGGGATCTAGGTGTTCTAGTACATGAGTCACTAAAGGTTAGAATGCAGGAACAGCAAGTAATTAAGAAGGCTAATGGAATGCTATCCTTTATTACAATAGAGATTGAACATAAAAGTAAAGATGTTATGCTTCAGATATACAGGGCATTGGTGAGACCACACCTCAAATACTATGTGCAGTTTTGGTCTCCTTATTTAAGGAAGGTTGTAAATGCATTGGAGGCGGTTCAGAGGAGGTTTACTAGATTGATATCTGGAATGAGTGGGTTGTCTTATGAGGGAAGGTTGGACAGACTGGGATTGTTTCCACTGGAGTTTAGAAGAGTGAGGGGTGATTTGATTGAAGTCTACAAGATCCTGAATGGCCTTGACAAGATGGACATCGAAAGGATGCTTCCTTTTGTCAGTGAGTCCAGAACTAGGGGGAACTGTTTTAAAATTAGGGGTCGCCCTTTTAGGACAGAGATGAGGAGAAATTTTTTCTCTCCGAGGGTTGTGTGGCTTTGGAACTCTCTGCCTCAGAAGGCGGGGTCATTGAATCTTTTTAAGGCAGAGGTAGATGGATTCTTGTTAGGCAAGGGAATCAAAGGTTATCGGGGTTAGATGGGAATGTGGAAATCAAAACACAAGAAGATCAGCCATGATCTTATTCAATGGTGGAACAGGCTGGAGGGGCCAAATGGTCTACTCCTGTTCCTATTTTGTATGTTCTTATATTCTTATTTAACTCAATGGTCTTCAGACGAAGCAGTTGAAATCAACATAGAGAGTTGATGTCAATAGAATATACGATATTCATCATCCTTGGCAGCTCTCTTGCCTCTGAGCCAGAAGGCTGTGGGTTCAAGTCCCTTTCAAGGAATTGAACACAAAAATCAAGGCAGACACTCCAGTGAGGGAGTGCTGCACTGTCAGAAGTGCCATCTTTTGAATGAGATATTAAACTGAGGCCATGTCCTGGCCAATATTTATCCCTCAATCAAAATCACCAAGAACAGATTGCTCATTATCACATTACTGTTTGTGGAAGCTGTCGCAAATTGGCTACCATATTCCCTACATTATAATAGTAACTCCTGTTATAATCCTCAGTTGAGTATGCCACTGAACAAGCCTGATCACAGGGTGGAACCTAGCTTGATAGATCCTAACTTTTATTTGTTTGTTTAAATACGTGGAGAGTGGCTACTGAACAGAATCACTTGAGTCAGCTAATGAACTTTTAACAAAAGCATAAAACATTTATTAAACAAGCATGAACTATATTACAATACTCCTTCACCCACAACTATACCTTCACAGATATGTACAGATTTGTAAGGATAACACACAAGTTACAAGAGCTATCTTATACTCTAATGTTCACCTAAGTTCACAGTCCATGTAAACCAGTTGGCAATCTGTGGTCAGACACACCACACTCTGAAACCGTGACAGATGCCACCCCAGACAGATGATATGGATCTCTCCTCAATTCCCCCGAAATGCTTGTTACACCATGAGCCAATCAGTCTCACTGAACTCCGTCTTTCACACAAGGGTTTCCAATCTCCACTTTCAAAGAACTCACCTTGGAATCTTCTCCAAAACTGACGCTTTCTCTCAGATGACTTCTGCAAGGGTTCACTTCCAGGGTTTCGAACTCTCCTTCCAATGTTCCTCTCCCTGGGTCACCACGTGTTCAAGCTTTCCTCCAAGCACTCCCTCTCACTGACTCAGTTGTCAACCATACACCATTGCTTTATGTGCCCATAGCAAAGAGTTTCAGACCTTCAGTTGCCTCTTTGGACCTTCTGACTTCTCACAAGCCTTTATATCACTTTGATTCTGCTTCCTGCAGCTTGGATCTTGATGCTTGGAGCCTTCCTCTGCTCCTCACTCTTAACTTCACTTAACAGGACCTATTCCAGGTTCCTGTCCTTCCTCTGACTAGAAGGTCTGCTTTGGACTCTCTCCTATTCCACTCCCCTGGATTCTTGGGGACTTTCTTCTTTAGCTTGGGACTTGCCATCTGTTCCCTTTGCTCCAATCTCTCCTGGCAGCTGTCTTTAAAACTGAACTCAAAAACTGCTGTTTCTAGTTTCTTCTTTGTGTGCCTGTGGGAGGGACCTGCCTCTCTGGACCCCTGCTTTTAGGCAGCTAGCTGTTTTTCGACTCTTGTGTTTGCTTAACTTCTCTTATAGTCATAAACTCTCATTAGAAATGCAGGCACGTTTTAAAGTGAAACTGAAACGCAACTTGACCTTTTCTTAACACAGTTACAGAAATACAAATCAAATTTAAACATTAAAGCTAAAACCCATTCATAACACCCACAAATACCAATATAACATACTTAAACTATCTCTATTTCCTAACACTACACTTCAATAATATTTCATTTGATGGAAAGTACTTTGGGATGTCCTGAGGTTTTGAAAGGCACTGTATAAATGCAAGACCTTCTTGACCAGTCCTGCTATGTTCTTTCATTACTTGACTCCTTTAGGTTCACACGCTGGTCTCTTCTAAACTTTATCTTTGACTGTTTTCTTCCCTGCCCTGTCCACACCACTCACTGTAAGTCTGTACATCTGGCAGCCTATTTATGTTTGCTGCCTGGAGTTGTGTATGCTTTCTCCAAATATTTTTTTTTATTATGACTTGCTGAGTCTTTTTTGTGTTTCTCTTTTAATAGATTGTTCAAGTGTCCTGAACTGTAAGTTCACTGTGAGTAAATGACTGCACAGTTTGAAATCAAGCAGTTTATAGAGTTAGCTTTGTTTACACTGAGTGATTTCTCCGCAACTATTTAAAAAGCAGTATCTAAAACTTTTACACTTTTAACAGTGAATTTCTGTTTATGACTGACTGTCAATTTGTCTGAAATTTCACAGACACTTTTGTTGGTGGTTGATTTGAGTTTGGATCCTCAATGGCCCATTTGCTTCAGTCAATCTCACTTACTTTAAATGTTTAACCAAACTCCAGATAGCTGAAATTTTCCCCACATGCACAATGCTACTAAAGATAGATCAAGTAAACTTTATGCAAGTTTCTTAAATTGGTCACACATTTTCAACCATTGCGTGATTCGATTCTTTTCAAAAGCAGTTGTACCCCTGGTAAGATAATTGAAGGCAGTGAAAAGTCAATGAAACAATACATGCCAACCTAGAAAATTTGCAAAAGCTGCCCAGCATTTCATAAAATCAGGTATGGAGCCCTAGAAAAGCTGATGAATGCAATAATTGCACAGAAAGTTTAGTAGAACATTGTCTCGTTAACTTAACTTTCAGGTAAATTCAAGAAAGGAGTGCCTTTTTACCACTTCAGCATGACACAAAGCATTCAGAGCCAATGAAGTATTTTTGAATTGTAGTCACTGTTGTAATGTAAGGAAACACCCCAGCCACTTTGTGCACAGCAAGACGCCACAACCAGGAACTGCAATGATCCAAAAATCTGTTTTATTGATGCTGTTTGAGGGGCAAGGGGCCAGGAAACCAGGGAAACCTCTCCTGCTCTTCTTGGAATAGTGTCATGGGATCCATTTGGGAAAGCAGGGCCTGGGTTTAATATCTCATCCAAAGGATCACATCTCTCATCATGCAGCACTCCCTCAGTACTGCACTTCAGTGCCAGCCAGGATCATGCACTTAATTCTCTGGAGTGGGTCTTCACACACCACCTTCTGAATAAGAGACGAGAGTGCTACCAACTGAGCCAAGGCTGACACATCCTGCAACATTCCTTTCCTTGCATTAGAGGGAACAAAAAAAGACGTATGAAAACTTGAAGGGAGATACAAGTGTTGTAAGTACAAGATTTATTTTCCAAGAGGGAGAAGGTCTGAAGACATGTACCCCAGCCGAGATTTAGAATTTTGACACTTCATTTATGCATTTTCCAATGTGTTGGAGTTGGTACTGACATCCATTTTTCTCATAACTTATGAAGGAAGGCCATTCGCTCAATTTCATTGAAAAATATTTTTACATTTGGAAAGTAATTATTTCTCATATTTTAAAAGATCTTTCTCCCAATAGCAAAAATAATTTAATTATTGGAAGAAAGAAATATGTGCTAGTACATAAGAAACCGGCCATTACAAGCAAAGCTATAGGCATCAAATATAAATTGTATTCAGGCACTGTTCCTGTATCTCTTACTGCCAAATGTTGGCTTATGTCTGAGGATTAAGAAAATATTGAATTTTTACAAAAGTCCAAGTAATTTTGAGCAATTTTATATTCCACTTTGATTGATTTGGCATTGTTCTTCTTAGAGCAGAGAAGTAGGGTAACCAGATTTTCAAAGGAGCAAACTGGGACACCCAGATCAATGCTCCCTCACAACATGAACAGTTTTCCCTTTGCAGCTCTCCAGGTGCATTACCTTCTCTGTTTATCATTGTACTACCGGAAACAAGTGCAGTGGCCATAAATCGATGCCTTTCTTCTCTTCAAAGTCCATTTCCCACCAAGTCCCGAGGAAACTACAGTCTGTGAATGGGAGGCAGTGACATGGTGGTATTGTCACTAGACTAATATTCCAGAGATCAGGGTAATGCTCTGGGGACCCAGGTTTGAATCCTGCCATGGCAGATGGTGAAATTTGAATTCAGTAAAAAACCTGGAATTATAAGCCTGATGATGACCACGAAACCATTGCTGTTTGTTGTAAAAACCCATCAGGTTCACTAATGTCCTTTAGGGAAGGGAATCTGTTGTCCTTACCTAGTCTGGCCTACATGTGACTCCAGACCCAGAGCAATGTGGTTGACTCTTAAGTGCCTTCTGGACAAGGGCAGTTAGGGATGGGTAATAAACGCTGGCTGCATTAAAAAAAAAAGTGCCTCCTGCCACCCATTTTTTGCCCGCCTCATCTGGAAGTGCTTTCCATGCATTAACCGGAAATGTAATGTCACGCTGCGGCAAGGTAACACACTGCGCAAAGCATCACACAAACTTGGCCAACTGCAGGGCAGACTGGGAGATCCAGGACACATGCGTAAACCTAAATTCAATTCAAATATGTTCTGCTCCTGCAGGCTAAATGGGAAAGCTGAAAACTGAGGCATTTTGAGGACAATGGGACATTTAATGAAAAACCAGGACTGTCCTGACAGAACTGGTATGTCTGGTCACCCTATAGAGAAGGTTAAGAGGAGATTTGATAGAGGTATTCAAAATTACGAGTGGTTTTCTGATAGAGTGATTTTGGAGAAATTGTTTCCAGTGGCAGAAAGATCGGTAAACAGAGGACGTAGATTTAAGATAATTGGCAAAAGAACCAAAGGCAACATTAAAATTTTCTTATGCAGTGAGCTGTTGTGATCTGGAATGCACTGCCTGAAGGGGCGCTGAAAGCAGATTCAATAATAACTTGGAAAAGGGAAACTTGAAGAGGAAAGCTTTGCAGGGCGATGGGGAAAGAGCAGACCCTCTAATCCACTGATGCCCTATTTGGAATGGACAGCTTGGTGGTCCCTTCAACATCATCCTTGCCCCCTCTGCCCTTACCCTATGTACTCTTGCCGATATCAGAAAATCCCGCATGCACGTTGAGTGCCAGCAGCCCCTTGACTGGCTGCTGCATCCCAAAAATCCCAGTTTCTGTCCCTACTTGGTGTAGATGCTCCCTCCCTCCCCTAGGAAATCAAGTTAAGATTATCAGCTTGTGATTTATGGAATTTTATCCGTAATTGAGAGCCCATCATTTCTTGCTCTTCTGTTGCCCTGTGTCGCCTTGGCCATGTTTGATTTTGCTCTGGTTTGTCCAAACTACGTTTGTTTACAAACAGCAGACCTTGTTCCCCTCTCACTCGCAAGGAAGCTATTCCTCCCAACACTTATATGCCTTATATATTCCATAGATTAACACAATTTGCCACTTCTGTTGTTGCATGTCTGACTGACTCAAAGCCCAGGATCTTCATGTGAAGCTGGTTCATCATTCTCAGAATGGGAGGTTTGGCAATGGGGCCTTAAAAGAGATTTTGTGTGGCACTGATCTGTGTTAGCTTTGAATTAACAAACTAGGGTGAAGAAAGAGATCCTGTCATTTACTATCAGGGAAAATATGTGACCATTGCCAAACCTCCCATTCTGAGACTGATGAGCCAGTTTTTAAACTCATACATCTGTGGGTGGTTTACAGTGGTATTCCTTTAACTGAAAATAAAGTACACTTCACATGAAGATTCTGGACTTTGAGTCAGAAAGGCATGCAACAACCGAAATGGCAAATTGTGTTCATCTAGAGAACAGAGATGTCATAGAGTAATTACAGCACAGATCGGGTCCACGTCAGCTCCCTGTACTCCAGGCCAGTCAGTTCCATTACCCAATCTATCCCCGTAGCCCTGCAAGGTTATTTCTCTCAAGTGCCCATCCAACTTCCTTTTTAAATCATTGATCGTCTCTGCTTCCACTGCCCTCATAAGCAGCGAGTTCCAGCACATTATGACTCTCTGCATAAAAAAGTTCTTCCTCACATTCCTCTGCATCTCTTGCTCATAATCTTAAATCCGTATCTTTGCTTAGACCTAATGGAAGCAGCTTTTCTTTGTCTACCTTCTCTAAACCTGTCATAAACTTGTACACCTCTATTAAATCTCCTCTCGTTCTCTTGTTCCTGCTTCTAAACCGTAACCTTGCAGCTAAGACCTCCCACTCTCTGGAATCATTCTGGTAAATCTCCTCTGCATCCTCTCAAGGATCCTCACATCCTTCCTAATGTTTGGTGACCTGAACTGGATGCAATATCCTATACAAAAACAAAAATACCTGGAAAAACTCAGCAGGTCTGACAGCATTAGCGGAGAGGAACACAGTTAACATTTCGAGTCCGTATGACTATTCAACAGAACTAAGGAAAAATAGAAAAGAGGTGAAACATAAGCTGGTTTAAGGCGGGGTGGGACAAGTAGAGCTGGATAGAGGGCCAGTGATAGGTGGAGATAACCAAAAGATGTCATAGACAAAAGGACAAAGAGGTGTTGAAGTTGGTGATATTATCTAAGGAATGTGATAATAAAGGTACAGATAGCCCTAGTGGGGGTGGTGTGGGGGGAAGGGATCGAAATAGGCTAAAAGGCAAAGATAAAACAATGGATGGAAATACATTTCAAAATAATGGAAATAGGTGGGAAAAGAAAAATCTATATAAATTATTGGAAAAAAGTGGGATCGGAAAGGGGGTGGGGATGGAAGAGAGAGTTCATGATCTAAAATTGTTGAACTCAATATTCAGTCCGGGAGGCTGTAAAGTGCCTAGTCAGAAGATGAGGTGCTGTTCCTCCAGTTTGCGTTGAGCTTCACTGGAACAATATCCTATTATCACCCAACAAGAACTTCATTAAACATATGAGCTACATATAAAAATCCCCAGCCTAGTGGGCCCATCCCCATCATCCCAGTCCCTACTGCCCGCGTATCCCTCCTGTGATTATTGTGAGGGGACCTTACTGTAAACAAGATATTAAACAACAAAGATAAGGTAAATCCAGAGTACTGTTTCAAGCAGAGAATGTGGGAAAATAGGTTGATGCTGATAAAAGGATATTGAGCTAATACTGAGGACTCTAACTGGTGCTACCAGTTCTGGCCCTGGTCCTTACTTCTTTGCAGGAATGAACTGATCTCACCAGTTAATGGCTCGTTGGAATATTTCCCTGTCACTTCTGGTGCCTCATGACTTGCCAGGCGCACTACGTTGGTACATGGACTGGGATTTCAGTAGGTAGCAGCCAATAAAGGGCTGCTGGTTGCTTGTAATGTGCAGGCAGGATTTTCTGATGTGGGGAGGTATTCATGGGCAGAAGGGATTAGGATGATGCGGGTGGACCCACTAGACTGGGGTTTTTGCAGCACCCATTCAAAATGAGCATTGTGTTGGAGTGCTGCTTAGGTGCTCCAGTTCCATTATTAGGAGGCCCTCTAAATTGTTATTATTTTTGGGGTTGACGGATTCTTCATCAGCCTTGCATGCTGTTTATGCCCAGCCTTATCAACTCGTTTTGCACAGCTGGTCTCACTGAGGTATAGTAATTGTCCTTGGCATGTTGCAGTTTCTAGTCTACTGCTCCTGATTGGGCGCACAATGTGCTTCAACAGACTGGGTGTCTGTCGTTGGATTAGTGTGAGTGAATCTGCATCCATGCATCACAGGTCAATTTCACTGTCATATATCACTACATTTAAAACTGCAATGTCAATTTCAATTGTGATTATCTTCTGATGTTTCTCCTCCCACGACCAAGATACAGTTAAATTTCGTTGAAAAAAGAGACATGCTTTCAAAGCTTTTTGTCTTGCATTCATCAGGACAGCTCACAAGATAAACCAACAGTAAAGGGAATAATTTAGATTGCATGAGAAGAGAGTGCTGATTAGTTGACAAGTGGACTCTGATTTATAGAGGTGTTGCCTTGGAGAATGCCACAGAGAACAGTTAAGTGCCAAGCTTTTGTTCAAATTTAAACCAGGCAGGCTAACTCTGATTGGTCAAGGCATTGCCATGGAGAATGAACCAGGGAATGGCTGCTCCCCAAGTTTTTGTTTTGTTGGAAAAGTTACATTTGCTTCAGTAAATGGGTATTCAATTTGGTTCCCTAGGGAGCTGGTGAAAGCAGTTTCTATTCATCATTCAGAATACAAATGAGATATATTATTTTCTGAAATAAATCTTTTAGGATGTGGTATATGATAATTTAAGACATGGCGTGTACTGAGTATAGAGTGGCTTGGGAGGAACATGTGATTTTGGACTTATGTTCCCAAAGCTTTCCACCATGTTGGGTTTTCCTCACCTCACATCTGGGTCTGATGTAGACTCACTGATAGAGATTGATTGCTATGATACAACAATAATGGAGTTTTTGAGGTATCAGTGCTACCAGATGATGAACTAGATAGACTTTTTTTGCTTAGTAATTCCTGTGTAATGTAGGCCCTTAGATGGTCCCCATTCACTGGGTTTGTATGCTTAGACTGCTTTCACACCAAATGATGTGATGTACTCTAAGTTCCAAAAAGTCTTACCTTGTCTTGCATTATGAAATTTGGCTAATTTGTAAATGGGGAGGCCGGAATCCATGGTGGAAGGGAATGAAGGTTGAATTGGCAAGTAGCCCAAGAAAAAGAAGTTAGCTAAAATCTGAAAATTGACAAGTCAATGATGGATGTAACTCATTAAAGATGAGTGCAAGGTATGACACATTGGAAGGAAAACTGTGAGACACAAATGTACTTTGGATGATATAGAAGTAGCTAAAGGCAAAATTAGGGACTCAATTAGAGAAAGGCGCTGTTAATATTGAACTTAACACTTACCATGTCAAATCCCTGGGGAATGTCAATATATAGAATGAGCAGAAAGCTAAATTAAATTGCAATTTCAGTTGAATAGAAGGCATAAAATGTTAAAATCTATCCTAGATGGATCTTACCTTGAACACTGATCAGTTCTGATTGTCAAGGCATTAGGTTGAAATTCAAGGCATGGAGACAGTGCAGAGAAGAGCCATGAAGTTGATCACAAGTATCAAAAGATTGAGTGATGATAAAGGGTTGGAGAAACTGGGGTTTTTCAACATTGAAATGAGATGACTGTGAGGGGACCTTGGTGTATACAAGATATTAAACAGCAAAGATAAGGTAAATCTGGAGTACCGTTTCAAGCAGAGAATATGGGGAAATAGGTTAGCACTGATAAAAAGACAATTCATGCCAGATATCAGGAAGGACTTCTTCACATAGAGTGATCTACTTTGAAATGCTTTTCCACAGAGAATGATGACAGCAAAAACCTAAGTCACGTTCAGAGTGTGTGATGTCATTGGGGGGAATCTAAGCTTTTTTTTCTGGAAGTTTGAGCTAATGGTGGAATGGTTCATCCCACCTGTGAACCTATAGGGTAAAATGCTACTGATGGTTTTACATTGTTTCGAATCCACAATCCATAAGGAGTGTAAGAAATGTCCTTGTATTAAATATGTCATGTTTTTGTTTTATGTTTAATGAAAACTAATGGGAAATTAGTGTCTTCTACTGAAACAGCAAATGATACAGTGTTTGTCTCATTACCACTAGCTGTAACCTCAAAGTGGGACATTGTTATTGGGGTTAGCTTAGGGATTTCCAACTTCTTGTTACCAGCACCAATACCACAAACTGCTTGTGAGATGTCTTTTGCTAATGCTAATTTATTATTATAATAATTGGTGTTTATGGAACTAACCCAAATGGGTGTCTGTTTTATTTCCCTCCTATTTTGACTGGAGTTATTAAATTTTAATTACAGTTAGACTTTAGTTTTGCATTGGTACGGTTCATATTTGCAGTAAATCAAGCATTGCCCACTGCCATAAGCTGTTGGCATCTCCACATCTATTAATTTGATTCATCACTGTGTTTTGTTGTGGAGTTACAGTTACCCCGTTACCCAGCAACGGAACAAAAACCTCTCTCACCATGTTCATATTCCCACTTCAACAACCAGGATATTAAAATCTATTGCCTCCGGAGAAATATCGCTACAATTTAGAACCATAAGATTAATCCTAACTCCAGTTTATTCAGTATAATCTGTTGCAAATCAGATGCGGCTGGGGATCCTTCCCTTTTCTTTTCCGATGGTGGATATGCTGCTACAGGATTGGGTTATTTATCTGCTGGACTGGTTCCCAGCGTGGCTGTAGACGGCTGATTATGGACGTGCATTTGAAGATCAGCACAGTAAGCTTTGTGGCAGCTGCTTTGAGACTATTTCTTGCGATTTGTTTTCTTTTACAACTTCTTTCCTGCTTCCACCTAGCTTTCTACTTGGTGTTCTGACCTTTTATTTTGGCATGGCCATGCTTTTTGGTTTCATTTTGGGGATCGTCCTATCCTAATGCTTTCTGGAGGATAAAGAGGCGATGCCAGGCAGGACAGACCAGAAGTGGATTGTTCTCACCTGTTGCAAATACCCTCAAATGCAGCGGTGCCTCTATTCACTGCAGACCTTCCATTCGTATTCACGTGCAGCCACCTGTAACGGACCATGCAGACCTGGCTGCAAAGGCTTTGGCTCAGCAGATGGTCAAACACAGATCTGTGCCATCATCTGGAAAGGACACCTGCAGCCAAGTTATCACAGGGCTGGTCTTACCTGTGTCAAGAATATTCAGCTGTGCAAACTTTCACTTCTAGGTTTTTGAGATGATTGATCCCATGGGATCATCCTGTGCACAGATTTGCTGTCACAAGTAACAGCAATGACCAGACTTCCAAAGAAAAGCTTTTTTGTATTTTTTTCATGGGAATTGGACATTGCATGCAAGACCAACATATGTTGCCCGTCCCTAATTGCCCTTGAACTGAATGGCTTGCTAGGCCATTTCAGTTCTTCATTGGCTGTAAATGCTTTGGAACCCCCGAAGCCATGAATGATGCTATCTAAATGCGGCTTTGTTTCTTGCATGATTTTGCATGTTGTATTCGTCATTGCCAGCTACTGCCAAGCACTCTCCTGTGTCGAGAATTGCCTTGATACTGTTATTTTCTTTAATATGTTATTTAATAAAACTCTCAAAGTCTGTTTCAGTTAGTGATGTTGCAATAATTTCTGGGTGTGATCGGCTTGCTTAAATTGTGATGGCACTTGTGTCCCAAATCGAAGAGAGCTTCTGGAAGTATTATGGGTGTTGGTGGGCTGCATGAGGGTGGGTGGGACAGGGGGAGTTGGATGGTAATGGGTCATGTTTGGGTTCATGCCGTGTGTCTCCTCACTGCCAGCTCTGAGCATCATTTTCTGAACCTTGGCGTCAGGCTTAACCTTTGCTAAGGTGTAGTAACGGCAGAAAAAATACAACAATTGAATACTCATAACAAAATGATACAGAAATACCTACTGTACTCATACATTTATCTGTAATTCCAAATTCCACCAGCTGAAAGATTAACAACTTCAAAAGACAATACCCTGGATTTGAGCAACTCCTGTGTAATTTGCAAATATGTTGAGCATCTCCAAGTTACGTGATATCTTATTCCATTGTGCTTATTAAAGAATATTTTGGTGAATTATGAAATTAAACAATCTCCTTTGAAATGAATGGAGAGTTTTACATCACATCATGACCAACATGATCATTCCTCAACTGCTAATTCTAAAGATTGTGAGAACAGGTAGCACAGAATGATGAAATGATGGAGCAATTTAGCTCTCAGTTGATTCCTTTTTTCCCCACAAACTCAGTGGGATTTCTGCTGCAATCTTGCTTTAAAACCCAGCAGCAGTAATAACTAATGGCTGGCCCAGATTTTGTGGTCAGTGGCGAAGTGACGATGGATTTTCCCTTTCCTGACATCAGTTTGAATCCCATGCAAAGTCAAGTGAATCTCCAGGCACCCCGCAGGCAGGGTAAGCAGCCAATCGCATTGAAGTATTCTCACTTACAGAATACCAGGAAATAAAATGCATTGATTAGTCTTCACCTTTTTACAGATTTTACATAGAGTGAAATAAATGATTGGGACATACATATTAGAAGCTGAAATATCATCACATTTTAAAAGAAATATATTAAATAGCCTGGATTTTTATTAATTAGTGGAAAAATTTGACACACAAATTTAAATTAGTTTTCAGGGCCAGGGAGTCTGTTCAGCAGTAGTTATGATTAAGTACAACAGAACAAACCCAGTTACACCTCATTAACAAGAGATAACTTTATTGTTTTTCTTAAAGTAATATTACAGTGAAAATGGGAAGTTCTCGTCAGTTCAGTGATTTCTAATTGATTGCCGTCTGCAGCGACTTCACAGCAGTGCATTCTGTGTAGAAGCGTAGAATCACTAACTAAAAATTCTGGATTTCTGCACTTAACTGTGCATGTCTGTACTTCAGAAGTTGCTGCTAGTTTCAGAGAAGTAATAATGAAGAGCACTGACAGTTTTATCATTATTACTACTACAAAGTTCAGGCCATCTCTTTTTTGCTTAACTTTTAAAACATTCTTAATGGTGTCCTGTCCTTTGGTTTATTTTTTTCCCCTTTGCCTAAGTTTATCAATAAATGGAAAGGCTCAAACATGGAATAAATCTGGAGGCTGAGGTAACATTAAGGGTTTAATGGTTAAATTATGACGACAGAATGCAAATAGATTTGAGTTTAGAAGATTGTGGAGCGATCTGATCATGATGTTTAAAATGTAACTTCCATCCTCTGGCACAGTACTCATGTACTGCAACAACAACTTGCATTTACCTGGCACCTTTAACACAGTGAAGCACCCCACAGTGCTCCACAGGACAGTTATCGGTCAAAATTTGACCCCGGGCCACATAGGAGATTTGCGGACAGGTGATAAAAAACTTGCTTAAAGAACTTTGTTTTAAAGGGAGAGGAGTGTTAGGTGCAAAGAGGCTTGAGGTTGGAATCCCAGAGCTTAGAACCCAGGCAGCTGAAGGCAGGGCCACCAGTGCAGGGGTGAAGGAAATCATGGGCACACAAGAGGCCAGAATTGGAGAGATAGGGCTGGAGGACGCTACAGAGATGGGGGCGAGGCCACAGAGGGATTTAAACACACGGCTGAGAACCTTAAATTTGAGGTGTTGTCGGTCTGGGAGCAAATGTAGGACAGTGAACAGAGTGGGTGCTGGACTTAGCAAATGGCAGTATCCAACTGAACTGACCCCGCAGTTCAAATTGGGGTCAATGATGCTTTTGATTGTCAAGCCAAACTGACACCACCAGCAAAAAATAGGCCTTGTGGATTTTGGACAGCGCCTATGGGTAGAGCTGTAAAGTTTATTTTTAACTAGTACAGAAATAACAGCGCTGGGAAGACTAATAAAATGAACGTTTGGTAGAGAGCAATCAATGTGATCGCCGTTAGATTTATGGCTGATTTAATGTCTCAGGAAATTATTTTGTAAGCAGCGGTCAGTTATGATGGATGTCAACTGTTACTGTGGCTGGCACTGAGTAAATAAATAGGCACATTTCTGATTACTCACCTTTCAAAATCTCTAAATGGGAGGCATGGGGGAACATGAGACGGATAAAACTTCTTTTTTGGAATTTTTTGTGGTTTCTGTAGTTTTGCATTCGCTGCACTGTTAAAGGTCAACCATAGCTGGAAAATAAAGCAACAAGGAAATCAAATCATCCCGAGCCAATGCAGTAAAAAGACCCAAACAGACAAATAAACTCATCCCTTTCACTTAGCTGATGATGCGACTTTGGCAGTCTAATACCTCAACAGAATTGGCCTAAAGGTTCGAAGGGGAGAGAGAGAGAGAGAGGAAAAAAAAACTATTTATTCACTATTTTCAAAAAATCATCTTCACTGATGTACGATGAGAAGTGTCTAATAAAATCAAGGAAGGTTGGGGGTGGTTTTCCACAAGTGCTGATATAAAGAACTGGTTGAGCTGTGTGTGTTTGTGAAACCATCTCAGGATTTGAACCAACATAAGTCAGTCTGTGTGGATCACAGCGGATATTCTGTCTATGGGACCAGACTTGCTGCACCCTGAGTGAGTCTTTGCAAATGTTGATTTTTTTTTCATTTTTGCTCCTTGTCTAGTCTATATGGACCAGACAACTGTAAAGCCTTTAACAGTTTCCTTAAAATAATGTTTACTGAAAGGTTATCTTTAGAGTTTTATCATGGCTAATGGTTTTAATATTGGCTAACCAACGTTAACTCATTTCACTTTTCACATCATAGCATCAAAGCGCTGTTCATCACTAACACTCTGTTACTTTATCAAAGAATTCAATCAGGTCAGTCAAACACAATTTCCCTTTAACAAATCAATGTTGACTTAGGGCGAACTTTTCCGTGCCCGCTCAAAGCGGGCATGATAGATGGCGTGATTGGACTACATGGCACGATCGGTTTCACTATGGCGGGAAGGCAGGTCGTGGGGACCCAGGTATGAATACCACCGTGGCAGATGGTGGAGAGTGAATTCAATAAAAATCTGGAATTAAGTCTAATGATGACCATGAAACCATTGTTGATTGTTGTAAGAAAACCATCTGGTTCACTAATGTCCTTAGATGTGACTCAATATGGTTGACTCTTAAAACGCCCTCTGAAATGGATTAGCAAGCTACTCAGTTGTACTAAACCACTACAAAGCCTCAAAAAAGGAATGAGATCATCAAAAGGCTGTTGTGAACGCAAACATTGACACTAACCTTCCTCAACCTCGTGCACTATTTGACACACTTGATCTTTCTATCCTCACGGAATCATGGAATGATACGGCACAGAAGCAAACCTTTCGGCCCATTCCACGTGCGGCGGCTTTTTGAAAGGGCAATCCAATTAGTCCAATAATTACTCACCTGCTCTTTCCCATTGCTCTGCAGATTTTCCTTTCTGAAATATTTATCCAATTCCCTTATGCAAATTATTATTGAATTTGCTTCCACCATCTTTTAGATTGTGCATTTCAGATTATAACAACTCGCTGGGTAATTTTTTCCTTCGTGTCACTACTGGTTCTTTTGTCAATATTTACTTAGTGTGTCCTCTGTTTATTGGCTCTACCACCAATGGAAATGTTTTCTTCTTATGTACTCTGTCAACACTCCCCAGGGTGTCTCTGTTCCTGCACCCATTTTAAAATTGTGCCATTTAGTTTATATTGCCTCCTCATTCTGCCTACCAAAATGTATCACTTTGTTCCTTTTACATGAAATTTCATCTGATATGTGTCTGCTGATTTCACCAGTGTTACGATCCCACCTGATGTTAATACTGGACACGTCAGATCTCAGAGTGAAACCTAGCTTGATAGATGTTAACTTTTTCTTTAGAAACTGGAGGAAAGTTACTGAACAAATTCACAGATATCTGCTGATGAACTTTTAACATTAAGAATAAAATATTATAACAAGAAAAATGAGCCATATTACACAAGACAAAAAGGTTGGAACGATCTCAATACAGACACAGGAAGATGATTCAATTTCCCAGTGTTCATTTACCCAGCAATATCTTTACAGGCACATAAAAGTTCAGAAAGATAAAACAATTTACAATACCTATCTTATACCCTAGTTTTCAGGGTAAGTATGAGGTATATGTGAATTAACAGGCGAACTGTGGTCAGACACACCACATTCCCAAGTAAATGACAGATGCAACCAAAGCAGATTCTCAAGAACCCACCCAGATGTTTGTCACATTGTGAGCCAGGCAGTCTCACTGAATCCTTGTCTTTCTCACAAGAGTTTCCAATCTCCACATTTGAAGAACTCGCCTTGGAATTCTCTCCAAACGTTTCTCCCACTTGGACGACTTCAACAAGGATCCACCTCCAGGGTTTCAATCTTGCCTTCCGAGATTCCTTCCCTCTGGATCTCCGCATACACTCAAGCTTCACCTTCCAAGCACACTTTGAGATCTTTGGCCATGGCAAGCAGAACACCACCACTCCAAAAGACCTGGCAGTAAGGAGTCACCAACCTTCAGCTGCCTCCATGGAATTTCTGGGCTTCTCTCAAGCCCGCTTTGTTTCAAGTCTGCTCCCCGCAGCTTTTACTTTAACTTGGAACCTTTATCTCTGCTCCGGTCATTTATCTTGGCTCAGTGGGATCTATCTATGAACCCTGTCTTCCTGTCTTTGCCCCTTTCTTCTGGGACCTCTTTCTGTCCCACTTCCTGGTTTGGGACCTTCTCCCTGTCCCCCTCCTTGTGTCCTGCTCCCTGGTACGCCTCCTCTTGAATGGTGCTCCGATTCAGGTCACCTGACCTGCAGCTTCAAGCTGCTTCACTTCTTTTCTTCTTTTCCCTCTGCGCAGACAGGCAGGGCTGGTTGCCGGCCTAAAGATGTGAAATACACCAATGGCGTCTGTGCAGCTGTTCTCGGGCCGGTGCACGCGCAGAAGCCTCGAGGCCCGCCTGCCGGGAACTGTAGTTCCAGAACCGCAACTCCAGAACAAGGTATTTGCATTTCATGTCATTTGCAAATTTTGAAACTATACCAGTTTAACCCAAGTGCAGGTCATTAATATATATCAGAAAAAAGGGTGTGGTCCTAAAACCGTTCCCTGGGGAACACTGCTGTGCAAACCCTCCAATCTGAAAACCAACTGTTCATCACTAACACTCTGTTACTTTATCAAAGAATTCAATCAGGTCAGTCAAACACAATTTCCCTTTAACAAATCAGTGTTGACTTAGGGCGAATTTTTCCGTGCCTGCTCAAAGCGGGCATGATAGATGGCGTGCGTAGACAATATGGCACGATCGGTTTCACTATGGCGGGAAGGCAGGTTGTGGGGGCTAAGTGATCCCACAACCAACTGATCAGATCTAAGTTCTACAGTCCTGCCACATCCAGTCGTGAATGGCGGTGGACAATTAAATGACTCACTGGAGGAGAAGGCTCAACAAATATCCCCATCCTCAATGGTGGGGGAGCCCAGCACATCAGTGCGAAAGATAAGGCTGACACACTTGCTACAATCTTCAGCCAGAAGTGTGGAGTGAATGATCCATCTTCACCCCCTCTGGAGGTCCTCAGAATCACAGTTGCCAGTCTCCTGCCAATTGAACTCACTCCATGTGATACCAAAAAATGGCTGAAGGCACTGGATAGTGAAAAGGCAATGGGCCCTGACAATATTCCAGCAGTAGTACTTGTGCTCCAGAACTTGCCGCACCCCTAGCCAAGCTGTTCCATTACAGCTACAACACTGGCATCTATCTGGCTGTGTGGAAAATTGCCCATGTATGTCCTTTACACAAAAAGCAGGACAAATCCAACCTGGCCAATTATAGCCACATCAGTCTACACTCTATCATCAGTAAAGTAATATTGTACAAATGCAGCAAGACTTGGACAATATCCAGGTCTGGGTTGACAAGTGGCAAGTAATATTCTTGCCACACAAGTGCCAGGCAGTGACCATCTCCAGCAAAATAGGATCTCACCATCTCCCCTTAACGTTCAATGCCATTACCATCACTGAATCCCCCACTATCAACATCCTGGGGGTCACCATTGACCAGAACCTGAACTAGACCAGCCATATAAATACTGTGGCTTCAAGAGCAGGTCAGAGGCTCGGAATCCTGCGGGAATAACTCACCTCCTGACTCCCCAAAGCCTGCCCACTATCTACAAGGCACAAGTCAGGACTGTGATGGAATACTTTCCCCTTGCGTGGATGAGGGCAGCTCCCATAACACTCAAGAAGCTTGACACCATTCAGGACAAAGCAGCTTGTTTGATTGACGCCACATCCACAAAATTCACTCCCTCCAGCATTTATTGCCCATCCCTAGTGGCCCTTGAAAAGGTGGTGGTGAGCTGCCTTCTCAAGCCGCTGCAGTCCCTATGGTGTAGGTACATCCACAGTGCTGTTAGGGTGGGGGTTCCAGGATTTTGACCCAGCAGCAGTGAAGGAATGGCAATATGCGCAAGCAATTATCCAAAGAGTGCCTCCCATCTGTATACATTTATATACACCTCTTGGAGAGGCAATGGTGTAATGTTAATATCACTGGACTTGTAATCTGGAGACCCAGACTAATACGCTGGGGGCACGGGTTCAAATCCCAACATGGCAGCTGGTGGAATTTAAATTCAATTCATGAATCTGGAATTAAAAGCTAGTCTCAATAATGGTGACCATGAAATCATTGTCGATCATTGTAAAAACCCACCTGATTCACTAATGCCCTTAAGGGAAGAAAATCTGCCATCCTTACTTGATCAGGCTTATATGTCACCCGACACTCACAAGAATGTGGTTAACTCTTAACTGTCCTTTGAAATTGCCTAGCAAGCTATTCAGTTTTTATCATACTGCTTCAAAGCCTAGAAAAAAGAAATGAAGTCAGACAGACCACCCAGCATAGGCACCGAAAATGACACCAGCAAACCCTGTCGACCTTGCAAAATCCACCTTACCAACATCTGGGGGCTTGTGCCAAAATTGGGACTGCTGTCCCACAGACTATTCGAGCAACAACCTGACATAGTCATCCTCATTGAATCATACCTCACAGACAACGGTCTAGACACCACCACCACAATCACCATCCCTGGGTATGTCCTGTTCCACAGGCAGGACAGATGCACCAGAGGTGGAAGCACAGTGGCATACAGTTGGGAGGGTGTGGCCCTCGGAGTCCTCAACTTTGATGCTAGGCCCCATGACATCCCATGGCATCAGGTCCAACATGATTACCACCTACCACCTCCCCCCACCTACCACCCCCCCCCCCCAGCTGATGAATTCGTATGTCTCCATGTTGAACACAAATTGGAAGAAGCACTGAGGGTGGCAAGGGCACCGAATGTACTCTGGGTGAGCGACTTCAACGTCCATCACTAAGAGAGACTCAGTAGTACCACCACTGACAAAACAGGCCAAGTCCTAAAGGACATAGGTGAGTGAGCATGTGGCATGTGGTGAGTGAACCAACAAGAGGGAAAAACCTATTTGAGCTTGTCTTCACCAATATACCTGTTGCAGATGCATCAGTTCATGACAGTATTGATAGAAGTGACCACTGTACGGTCCTTATGGAGATATAAGTCTGAAGACCCATCTTCACTTGAAGATACCCTCCATCCTGTTCTGTAGCACTATCTAAATAGAATAGATTTCAAACAGATCTATTAACTCAAAACTGGGCACCCATGAGGCTCTGCGGGCCATCAGCACGAGCAAAATTGTACTCAACCACTATCTGTAACCTCATGGCCTGGCATACCTCTCTGCTCTACCATTAACATCAAGCCAGGGGATCAACCCTGGTTCTTTGAAGAGTGCAAGAGGGCATGCCAGATCAGACATACCTGAAAATGAGGTGTCAACCTGGTGAAGTTACAACACAGGACTACATGCTTGCCAAACAACTTAAGCAGCATGCGATAGACAGAGCTAAGCGAACCCACAGCCAACGGATCAGATCTAAGCTCTGTGGTCCTGCCACTTCCAGTTGTGAATGGTGGTGGACAATTAAATAACTAACAGGGGGAGGAGTCTCCAAAATATCCCCATCCACAATGATGGAAGAGCCCAGCACATCAGTGCAAAAGATAAGTCTGAAGTATTTGGAACAATCTTCAGCCACAAGTGTCAAGTGGATGGATCATCTTGGCCACCTCCTGAGGTTGCCAGCATCACAGATGCCAGTCTTCAGCCAATTTGATTCACTCCACGTGATATCAAGAAACTGCTGAAGGCACTGGATACTGCAAAGGCTATGGGCCCTGAAAACATTCCAGCAATAGTACTGAAGACTTGATGCTCCAGAACTAGGGGAACACCACCACCTGGAAGTTCCCCTTCAAGTCACTCAACATCCTGCCTTGGAAGTATATCGCCATTCCTTCACTGTCACTAGGTCGAAATCCTGGAACTCCCACCCTAACAGCACATGGATGTACCAACACCACATGGACTGCAGTTGTTCAAGAAGGCAGCTCACCACCACCTTCTCAAGGGCAATTAGGAATGGGCAATAAATACTGGCCCAGTTAGTGAAGCCCACATCCCTTGAATGAATAATAATGAAATAGGCCGTCCCCTTAGTCAAGCTGTTTCAATACAGCTACAACACTGCCATCTATCCAACAATGTAAAATGTTGCCCAGGTATGTTCCGTACACAAAATGCAGGACAAATCCAATCCGGCCAATTACTGCCCCACCAGTCTACTCTTGATCATCAGCAAAGTGATGGAAGGGGTTGTCGACAGTGCTATAAAGCAGCACTTACACAGCAATAACCTGCTCACTGAGTTCCGCCAGGGCCATTCAACTCCTGACCTCATTGTAGCCTTGTTCCAAACATGGTCAAAAAGTTGAACTCCAGAGGTGAGGTGAGAGTGACTGCCCTTGACATCAAGATAGCATTTGACTGAGTGTGGCATCAAAGTGTCCGAGCAAAACTGAAGTCAATGGGACTCAGGGGGAAAGCACTCCATTAGTTGGAGTCATACCTAGCACAATGGAGGATGGTTTTGGCTGTTGGAGGTCTATCATCTTAGTCGCAGGACATCACTGCAGGAGTTCCTCAGCGTAGAGTCCTCGGCCCATCCATCTTCAGCTGCATCAGTAACTTTCCCTCCATCATAAGGTCAGAAGTGAGGATGTTCGCTGATGATTGCGCAATGTTCAGCATCACTCTCAGACTCCTCAGATACTGCAGCAGGCCGTGTCCATAAGCAGCAAGACCTGGACAACATGCAGGCTCAGGCAGATAAGTGCCAAGTAACATTCATGTCACACAAGTGCCAGACTACCTCCAACAACAGAGAATCTAACCATCTCTGCTTGACATTCAATGGCATTACCATTGCTGAATCCCCCACTAACAACATCCTGGGGTTACCATTGACCAGAAACTTAACTGTACTAGCCATATAGATGCTGTGGCTACAAGAGCAGGTCAGAGACTGGGGATTCAGCAGCAAAAAACTCAGCTCCTGATTCCCCAAACTCTGTCCATCATCTACAAGTCAGTAGTGTGATGGAATACTCTCCATTTGCCTGGATGAGTGCAGCTCCAAAACACTCAAGAAGCTTCACACCATCCAGAACAAAGCAGCCTGCTTGAATGGCACCCCATCCACCACCTTAAACACTCACACCCTCCACCACCACGCACGGTGGCAGCCACATACCATCTACAAGATGCACTGTGGCAATTCAACAAGGCTCCATCGACAGTACTTTCCAAACCACCGACCTCTAGCACCCAGAAGGACAAGGGCAGCAGACACATCAGAACGCCATCACCTGCAAGTTCCCCTCCAAGCCACGCACCATTCTGACTTGGAACTATATCGCTGTTCCTTCACTGTCACTGGGTCAAAATCCTGGAAGTCCTTTTGAAACAGTGCTGTGGGTCCTATGACACGTGGATTGCAGCGGTTCAAGAAGGCAGCTCACCACCACCTTCTCAAGGACAAATAGTGATTGGCAATAAATGCTGGCCTAGCTAGCGGCACCCACATCATCTGAATGAATAAATAGAAGAAAATTTAATTTATACAATTAACAATTATCTCATTGCTGTTTGTGGGAGCTTGCTGTGTGCAAATTGGTTGCTGTGTTTCCTAAATTACAATAATGACTGCACTTCAAAAAGTGCTTCATTGGTTGTAAAGCGACTTGGATTCTCCTAAGGTTGTGAAAGGCATGATAGAGATGCAAGACTTTAGTTTTTTTTAGTTTCTTCCTGACTCAACTTTTTCAGGAGGGAGGTCTTATGGCACAGTGGTTAGTGTCCCTACCACTGAGCCAGAAGCTCAGGGTTTGAGTCCAACTCCAGGACTTGATGGCCATGGAAATTGTGTTCATAGCATGGCCAATCAGGTTGATTATCAACCTGTAAATCCTTCCAACATGGCAGGTGGTAAGAGCTGGAGAGCCTCCTGGTCAGCCATGCTGAGAAAAGTGGCTTGATAAAGTTGGGACTTAGGAACTTTCCCATGTCTTAGTGACCTGAGTCAGACAAAGCACGTGTGGAGTGGCACCCCTCAAATAGAGCCTTTGATGACAGACCAGCGACCTGTTCCAGGAAAATTTAGTTATATGAACAGACATAAGCATGTGCTTTATCTGACTCATGTGTCACTAAGACATGGGAAAGCCCATCAGTCCTATCTTTCTAAAATCACTTTCTCCAGTGCTGGTGCACTACTACACTGCATTGTGGACCTTGTTTCTTCACTTATACTTGCTAATGAAAAATAAATATGAAAATAGTTAGGAATGAATCCATGTTGGAGATTGGGATGCAACACCATAGTACCAATTCTCCAAAGCACATTCCAATCAATCACAACTCCCCCCTATAAGCATGGGATTTACAAATTTGCCCTATAACCTGATAAAGGATCTCTGAGAACCTCATACTGCCTTGAAATAATTTTGCTTTATCAATTTCTTTTTGCATATAGTAAATATTTTCATTTATGTTTTGGGGCTTGGCATTTTCTGTTATGATTGGGAGCTTGATTAACCAACCCCAGTGTTTGTTTTTTTTTAATTCATTTACTGGCTGGGTCAGTATTTATTGCCCATCCCTAATTGCCCTTGAAAAGGTGGTGATGAGCTGCCTTCTTGAACTGTTGCACTCCATGTGGTGTCAGTCCATCCACAGTGCAGTTAGGAGGGAGTTCCGGGATTTTGACCCAACGACAGTGAAGGAATGGCGATATATTTCCAATTCAGGATAGTGTGTGGCTTGGTGGGGAACTAGGTGTATATGAGGGGGAGGGAGAATGAAGGTATAAGGGGCAAGGGAGTGGGGTTACGGTTGGCAGTAGCAGTTCGAGGAGGAGGCTCATGTGGATCCTAAACACCACCGTAGACTAGTTAGGCCAAATAGCCTGTTTCTGTGCAGTAAATTCAAATAGAATGTTTCACCACCTCAATGAATAATTATTTATATATTATTGTTAGAGTTGTGCTTTTTGTGTCATCAATTTAAAGTTAAAATGATTCTTCAAGTGCTTTCTCAGAGATATATATATATCCATGAGACATCCAAAGGGACCTGAGTGTCCTTGTTCATAAGTAATTGAAAGCTAACATGCAGGTGCAACAGACAATTAGGAAAGCGAATGTTATGTTGGCCTTTTTTGCAAGATGATTTGAGGAAGTTATGTTGAGCTTGTATAAAACACTAGTTAGACCTCAGCTGGAGTACTGGTTCAACTCTGGGCATTTTAGGAAGGATATGAAGGCATTGGAGAGAGTGCAGAAGAATAATTCCAGGGATGAGAAACTTCATTTATGAAGATAGGTTGGAGAAGTTAGGACTCTTTTTCTCAGAGAAAAGAAGGCTGAGAGGAGATTTGATAGAAGTATACAAAATCATGAGGGACCTGGACAGGGTATAAAGGGAGAAATTGTTCCCATTGGCTGAAGGATCAAGAACCAGATGGCACAGGAAAGAAGCAAAAGCACTATGAGAAGAAACTTTTTCACACAGCAAGTGATTAGGGTCTGAGCATTGTGTACAGTTTTGATCTCCTGCCTGAAGGAAGGATATACTTGCCATAGGAGGAGTGCTTCAAAGGTTTACCAGACTGATTCCTGGGATGGTGGGAATGCCCTATGATGGGAGATTGAGAAGACTGGGCCTATATTCTCCAGAGTTTAGAAGAATAAGAGGAGATCTCATTGAAGCATGCAAAATTCTTACAGGGCTCGACAGGGTAGATGCAGGAAGGATGTTTCCTCTGGGTCAGGGAGGTCCAGAACTAAAAGACAGTCTGGAATAAGAGATAGGCCATTTGGGACTGAGATGAGGAGAAATTTATTCACTCAGAGGGTGGTGACTCTTCAGAATTCTCTACCCCAGATGGCTGCACGGAGGCTCAGTCACTGCGTATGTTCAGGACAGAGATTGATAGATTTCTAAATGTTAAAGATATCAAGGGATATGGGGATAGTGCAGGAAAATGTCATTGAGCTAGAAGATCAGCCATGATCTAGTTAATGACGGAGAAGGCTCAAGGGCTCGAATGGCCCATTTCTGTTCCTATGTTCCTTTGAGATAGTGTAGATGCTTTTCTGAAGATTAATAGCTCTCTTGTGGCGTTGTTCGCAGTGAATTGGATGATTTGCTGTTCTTTTTAAAACGGGCCAGTTAAAGACTTGCATTAATCATAAGTCCTGCTGCCAGCAGAGCCAGAAGATCAGTCAGGAACTGAAAAAAAGGATTGTGTTTCCAAAGTAACCCCCTTTAGGCCTTTGACCATGAAGGGCCAAACTCCAAAATTTTAACCTGTCATCCTCTTTCACGTCCTGGCTGGCCTGCCATGTATTTACAGCATTGTTTTGCTTTTATCTGTTTTAATGATATGATGCATACCTCTCATATTTTTCTGATAGGAACAGGAGGAGGCCATTCAGCTGCTCGAGCCACTCCACCTATTCCTGGCTGTTCTGAACCTCAACCCCATTTGCTCACCTTTGTGCTGTATCTCTTGATGCCCTTACTGAACAAAAATCCGTCAATCTCAGTCTTGAAAGTAATTGATCCCCAGCCTCCACCTCCATTTTGAGATTTACACTCACCATCTGGTGAAATGGCAGATTGTGTCTGTCAGAATATGTCATTTATCCCCATCCTATAGCGCACTTTCTAAAAGGTGGAGCTATCAAATTAAAACCAAGGATCACAACGCACACAATTTTAACAAAAGGGAAGATGGAATCTCAGTACAAAGCAATCTCATTTTGAAGTTTTGCTTTGTGGAGGGGGTAATAGTTTGTTGCCAACTTGTCCGCAGGCAGTAATCACCAGCTTGGATTGCATAAGTGACAATCTGCCAAGAGGCATGAAAGACCCCAGCTGCCAACATCAGAAAAACATTCTGGTGAAACAGGGTGAAAGAAACCATTTAATGATACATGGTGTATCAAGATTAGGCACATTTTTGAACTACAGGGAATGAACTTAATTCCAGATGAGTGATGTTTGGCAAGTCTAATGGGGCTACAGTATGTAGGAGGTGGGGTGTGTGTTTGATAGGAAGTTTCTGGGACTTCAAATATCTTTCCTACTCTGCTCAGCACCTTTCTCCCCTCCATCCCCCACACTATTCTGCCTGAACATTTGGCTCAGTCAAGGACAGGAACCCAGCTGTGAATAAGAGGAAAGAGTCCTAAAGAAAAATAAATGCCACAAAGTTGAAACCAAACTATCACTGGCCCATTCTATGTAAACGTTTCACCAAATTGTTACTGTGCAGAAGTAGACCATTTGGCCCATCGTGTCCATGCCAGTTCTCCAAAGGAACAATATGAACAATGCATCTATAGTACCATTCCTCCACCTTCTGCCCATAACCCTGCACATTCTTCCTTTTCAGATAATCGTCCAATTCCCTCTTGAATGCTTTGATATAACCTGCCTCCACCACACTAGGCAGCACATTCCAGGCCAAAAGCACTTGCTTGCAAAAGTTTCTTTTCATGCCTTGTGACAATCATGTCATGCCTGTAAAGCTTATTGGGAAATGGACACTTTACATTGTTTTAAAAAAGAACAAAATCAACATGGAATATTGACACTATACCTTCACAAAATAAACACCAGCAAGTCAGGTCGCTCATTTTGTGGTTTCTGGACAGACCAAGACAGATATGACAGCACACCTCTGGGGAGTTACTTAAAATGCAAATGGCCTTCCAAGGTGTTAATTGACTATCCCCCACCATTTCAATGGAAGAGCTTTAAAATGACAATGGCTGCTAGACTTGCTGGCCCCATGAAGTTGGTATTTCAAATGAACGGATTCAGTAAGGTGATCCTAGCTGGAACGTTGATGGGATGTCAAACATTTCCCCCTTATGTGTCAATTGCAGTGGCTTCAACCTACTCAATGTGTAGACAATGGAATACATTGATACTGTCATCACATGATTGAAACTGGTTGGAGAGCGAGCCAGTACCTTATTAATCCTCAAAGGCAGCCCAGCAAATCAGTCTGGGACCAGGGCCTCAGAGGGAGAGATCGCCCAGCAAAAGAAAAGAACCCTGCCTTGAAAAGCCAGTCAATTAATAAATCTGGAATGAAATGCTAGTCTCATTAATAATGATCATGGAATTCCCATTTTATTGTAAAAACCCATCTGGTTCACATGTCCTTCAGGGAGGAAATCTGCCGTCCTTACCCAGCCTGGCCCACAAATAACTTCTAACTACCTTCTTTACCACTTAGGTAAAACAAACGGCTTTAGAGAAAAATGCTATGGGTGCGCCTACACCACATGGGCTACAGCAATTCAAGCAGGTGGCTCATCACCACCTTTTCAATGGTTATAAATAAGGTCATAAGAAATAGGAGCAGGAGTAGATCAAGGGCCCCTCAAGCCTGCACCACCTTTCAATGCAAGCATTGGCCTTAATTCCACTTTTCCAATGGTACTTCCATATCCTTTGATTCCCTGAGAGACCAAGGATGGATAATAAATGCTGACCTTGAAGGTGACACTCATATCCCAAGAATCAATAAAAAGAAAGTTACCTTCAGGTAAAAATTACCTACAAATCATTTGTTAATCTCATAAACCAATGCCTTTTTTTAAAACATGTTACATACTTCATGCAATCCAAGGTCAGGTAGAAAGTGACCAAATGCAAAGTAAAGATCCCTCTACACTGCTCCCGAGAATGTATCTTAAGGTCAATCTCAGAGCATTCCCTTCTGCTACATCAGCAGAATATTATTTTGTATTTTTTTCTTTATTCTACATGAGATGGGGGCGTCACTGGGAAGGCCTGCATTTGTTGCCCCAATCCTAATTGCCCTTGAACTGCTAGGCCATTTCAGAGGGCAGTTAAGAGTCAACCACACTGCAGTTGGGTTTTAACAATTGATGGTAGTTGTCATGGTCACCATTGCTGAGACTACTTTTCAACTCCAGATTTATTAATTGAATTAAATTCCAACAGCCTCTGTGGTGGCGTTTGAATCCATGTCCCCAGATGATTAGCCTGGGTCTCTAGTTTACTAGTCCAGTGACATTATCACTACACCACCATCTTCCCCCAGTTTCTTATATCATCTAGGATCAGGTTTCTCTGAGTAAGATGACTGGGTTATGGGGAGAAAGCAGGACAGTGGGATTGTATTTGGATTTCACTAGTGAATCTCTGGTTTGGTGTTGCTGGTCATTCTTGTAAGTGGACTTCAGGTCCCCTGCAACCTGGAACACACCCATTTCTAAATTACTCCAAGTGTCAGCATGGCTCAGTTGGTAGCACTCTTGCTTCTAAGAACAAGGCTCTAAGTTCTAGGGCTTGAACACAAAAATCTATGCCCACACTCAAGTGCAGTACTGTGGGAGTACTGTCTGATCAGAAATTCCACCTCATGGCTGAGACGTTAAGCTGAGGCCTCGTTCACCCTGCTCAGGTGGATGTAAGAGATCCCATGACACTATTTCAAAGAATAGCAGGGGAGTTATAAAAACAGAAATTGTTGGAAATACTCAACAGGCCAGGCAGCATCCGTGGAGAGAGAAGAAACAGAGTTAACGTTTCAGGTCAATGACTCTTCTTCAGACCTGACAAGACAGGAAATAGAAATCAATGAAGGTGAACAAAGTAGAAGAGAGAAACGGAAATCCTGTCGGAGAGAAGAGCAAAACTTCTTCAACATGGGTGTTCCTGGAGGGGAAGTGCCTGTGAACTTAATTCAAAAAACAAAACACTGCGGATACTGGAAATATGAAATAAATTCTGATGAAGGGCCATGGGTGTTTACAACATTGTCTGTTTTTATCTCAGATTTCCAGCATCCACAGTATTTTGCTTTTGTAGCAGGGGAGTTATCACCCATGTCTTGCCTAATATTTATCCCTCGTTCAACATAACACATGAACAGATTATCTGGTCATTACCACATTGCTGTTTGTGGGAGTTTGCTACGTGCAAATTGGTTGCCATGTTTCCTACAGTTACTACACTTCAAAAGTACTTCACTGTCTGTAATGCACTTTGAGATAGCCAGAGGTCATGAAAGGCCATGCATAAATGCAAGTCTGCCTTTTTCATTCTACTCTGTAGGACAGCTACTGTAATGTGTCTTGTTGTGAACTCTTCTCTTTGCCGCTGACAGACTGGATAAACACTCTTATTGAATTAACAAAAAGTTTCATTTACACGAAATAAATTATTTATCAACACAAAGTTTTCACAGCTAATTATGCAGATGCGACAAACCAACAGCCTTCCTTCTTTGCTTTAACTGTCTCCTGATATTATTACCATTTCATGGTTAGAAATTGCTGTGGGCAATCTAAATGGATGAATGCACAATACATCTGTATGACATTTTTTGTCAGCTATTTTAACCAAGCCATTAATCTATTTATTTTTAATGCCTATAAAATGGCCAGTAAATGATTGTTATATGAAGGCATTAAGCATTTTGTTCACTATAATTAGAAACAGCTATTTCTACTTGTTACACTTTTGAGGTTTTGATGGTGGATATTGTCTCCATTTGGCATCACTGACCATTCTTGTGAGTGAACCTCAGGTCCTTGACAACCCAGGGTGCCCCTTTTATATTGAATATTTAAACAAACAATTGCATGACCCAGGAATTGAAACAAAGAAACACCCTTATTCCATCGGGCAGCTACTGTAAGGTGTTAAATGTCACCTTGTGAACTCTTCATATTACCCAGACCGAATGAATAAGAAGTACGGAATCAAGTCACGGCCTTTGAACGAACAAATAGCTTTATATACATGAACTCGATAACTGAGCAAAAAGCAGTTTTCACAGCTAAATAGATTTAATTTAATAATCCTGTTTTAACCATTGTTCATGTCCATGCATTTTCACCAAAGGCCAACCTCCTACATTTTCAATGTTATGACACAGATTGCTTTCTGTCCAAATATAGTCGTTTTACCATATGTTTACAGACTACAACCTCAGACTAACCAGCTTCATCTGTCAGGCTGGCATGGAACTTTCAATCACCCAGTCTAACAGCTGGTGTCTGCGAGTTAGCAAACATGCTGACCGTCTCTGTGCCACTCCCTGAAAACCGCCAGCATCTGTCTGGGAGATGAGATATCTCCCCTCTGAGCTGTCAACCATAAAGGGTTCCATCCAATCATAGACTCTGCTTCTTTCATAGGACTCTGAAATAGTTTTCAATCAAAGTCACAACCCTTAGAATTGTGAAAAGAGGCTTGTGAACACCCATTGCAAATCCTGAGACAAAGGGAGCAAATGATAGCATGAATTAATTAAACCAAAATAGTCACTGAAAGGGATCAATCTCTATCACTGGTCTAAGTTGCATATCAATGAATTGGACTATTTCAGCTAATTGACTGCAGGAGCTTTCTCTTGTTCTTAGTTTTTTCTAATGTCAGGAATTTTGAAGCTGGTGTGTCCAGAACTGATGTGAACTAGTGTCCCGCCTTGTAAGAAAGGATACTAATTTATCCTCTTGTGTACTGCTATTAACAACACAATAATGCAAGTTAAAAAATTCAACACAAGAAAATAATCCATTTTGTCATACTACCGTTTATTGTTAATTATGACAAGTTATGAAAAGTTTGGTGCTAAGAACTCACACTCTCAAGGAATGAAGTTAGTTTGAAGTATTTACTGTACTGAAAATCCTTGCCAGCAGCAGAGAAGATACTTAACTGTCTAAGCTGTTTTATACTCAAGTATCAGGGGTCAAAAGATGTTATGCGATCAACAAAACAGCTTGCATTTAGATAGTACCTTAAATGTAATAAAACATCCCAAGGTGCTTCATTGGAGCATTGTCAAACAAAATTTGAATCATCTAAGAACAGGTGACTTAAAGCTTGGAGAAAGAGGTAGCTTTTAAGTGTTGATATTAGCTTAATTGTATTGTTAAGGTTAAGGATAAACAGGTGGAGGGTATTGATTGATTAAGTACATTGAGCACATGTAAAGAGGGACTGAACACCATTTTGATTTGATTTGACAAGTTTCCTTTGAAAGTTTTATTTTTTGTTACAGTGTCCCTTTAAGGGGCTGTTCATTTTATTTGTTTATTTTATTTTATTGGTTTCAAAAAGAGCATATAAAGAGGGATTCCATGCCCAGCCAGCTCAGTCAATAGAGCGTGAGACTCTTAATCTCAGGGTGATTGGTTTGAGCCCCACGTACAGCGCCATTGATTTGGGCTTTCAATTAGTTAATTAGTTTATATTTCTTTATTAGTTTTGAAAAGTAAACCTGTAAAAATTTACTTAGAATTGGCTAATGACACAAAAAAGTCTCACATGGTGAAATCACCTAACTGTGAAATATTTGTGCATTTATTTTACTTCACCATTTTGCTTTTTTCTCAAACACAAGTTCTGACATTCTACATACTGCTTGATTTCTTTGAGGATGTTAGAGGTAAAGTAAGTACTGACACAGCCCATGATAACCATTGTTTTGGTCTTTTCATAAAGCCTTTGATAGGGTTCCACATGCAAGACCTAATTAAATTAAAAGCCACATAAATACAGGGTGGAACATGAGACTTGATAGGAAAAAGAGGGCTTGTGATGTGTTTCAAACTATTTTTGAAACGATAAGAGCTTTCTAAAGTTCCACTCTAAAACTTTTATTATTTTACCAGACTAGGACTGGGTGCAGGCACTGAATGAAGTTCTCAGACTGTACACAATCTTGGTTTTGTATTTAATCCTGATATGAACTTCCGACCACATATTGCCACCATCATTAAGATTGCTGGTTTCCACCAACATAACATCACTTGACCGCTCATCCTTCACCTGCTGCTGAACCCTTACTCATGCCTTTGTTATTCATTACTCCAACATACCCTGACTGCCCTCTCTGGGCGGAATTTTATGGATGACATGTAGGTGGCGGGCCCTGCACGTCAGCCCTTAAAATGGCGTGTGCTGATGTCGGGTGAGTGTCCCAATGTCAGCGCGCGTCATCGTGATATTTAGCTGGGCGCGTGCTTGATGATGTGTGACACGCAATGCCGCCTGCCATTAATTAAAGGGCTTGTTAAGGCCCTTAACTCAGCAGTTGACGCTGATTTTGAGGCGCCCGTGAGATCTTCGGCTCAGTGCACGGGCGCAACGGGCAGGCGGGTAAGTGACTTTTTAACAAAACTCATACACGGAGCGGGAAAAAGTGGGCTCAGAGGGGTTGTTAATGTTTTATCTGAAGTGTTTATTGCAGCAATTGTTTTAGACTTACCTGTGTGATCGGTAGCAGTTCAGATCGATTTTCAACAGCTTTCTCTGTACTTTGAAGCTTCAGCTCACCAGTCTGCAGACAGTAATCTTTCTCGGGCCTGCAGCTTTCCGGAGGCCTCCATTTAGCCTGGGTATGGGTTCCGACATCTCCACTGGAGGCAGCTCTTCTGAGGAGGAAGGGAGGGATAGAATAAGGAGGAGGCCAGGACTGGACAATCAGCCTCCAGGGGAGCCACCTTTGGGAGGCCAGGCGCAGGCACAAGGGGCGCAGGGCCAAGAGGTTGTCCAAGGTGGAAGGGGCTGCAGAAGACGCCACTATTCTGCTGCCAGGGTATACAGGCAGCGAAGCAGCTACCTCAATATGACTGAGATGCAGTGCTGAAGGAGGCTCCGACTGTCAAGGGAAACAGTCAACCATATCTGTCAGATGATAGGTCCTGAGATATCTCCGAACTGTGTGGGCGGGCACCCTATGCCAGCAGCTCTGAAGGTCACAGTTGCCCTTCACTTCTATGCATCTGGCTCCTTCCAGGGCTCGGTGGGTGATCTTTTTGGTGTCTCCCAATCAGAGACACTTGCGTCAAGCAGGTTACAGATGCTCTGTTCAGACGTGCATTGACCTTCATCCACTTCCGTTGCGACCAGGCAAGTCAGGCACAGCGAGCCAGTGGCTTCACGGCCATTGCTGGCTTCCCCTGCGCCCAGGGTGCAATAGACTGTACACATGTGGCAATCAAGGCGCCAGTAGGTGAGCCTGGTGCCTTCGTCAACAGGAAGGGCTTCCACTCCATGAACGTGCAGATAGCGTGTGATCACAGGATGCAGATTCTGCAAGTTTGTGCAAGGTACCCAGGCAGCTCCAACGAAGCCTACATCCTCAGACAATCCCAAGTGCCGGGGCTCTTCAGTGTTCCAGCTCGGCTGGATAGATGGCTGGTGGGTGACAAGGTGGCTCATGACGCCTCTGCACCATCCAAGAACAGAAGCTGAGCAGTGGAGAAAGCCACTGGTCTTCTCAAGATGCGCTTCCGAGGCCAGGACCGCTCAGGCGCACACTCCAGCACCTCCCAGACTGCGTCTCTGTGATAGTGGGAGCATGCTGCGCTCTGCACAATCGTGCGCTGGAAAAGGGGGATGCAGTTGACGATGAAGACCTTGACGCAGTGGATGAGGCTGCACATGATGAATCCAGCAGTGGCTCAGAGGATGAGGAAGCACAGGGCGATGATCAGGGGCAGCACGCCGACCCGCTACTACACCAAGGAGGCAGGGACATCCGGACCACTTTAATCCAACGGATCTTCAGCTAGCTCCACACAAATGGATCTGCAGGACCAGCATTGCCTGGCGCATCCATACGCGGCACTTAAGTGCTATATCTTCCACTTCAGCTGCAACTAAGGGCTTAGTACATAAACATCAATGTCCACTCAAACACTCATGATATGTCTGTGAAACAGACAAATGCAGCACAAAGGAGACACCCTCAGCCATGGTCACAAATGTGGACTTTATTGCCATCCGTCAGATGGTGCCACCAAAAACATAACAAAACGTTGCTCTGACATTCACAAAAATAAATTTCCTAACCTCGGGGCAACAGAAAAGCACCAGTGATAAACCCGTGGTGTGACTAACATGCCTTATGCTTACGTTTGCGGGTGTTTCGTCTTGGTGCCGCACCATCGCTCGGAGTGGCTTGTGAGACAGTCTGCTGTCCTGTTGGCCTCGATGATCCTGGCGGACGTCCTCTGGCCCGTGGAGCCTGTGATGGCCCCGCCTGGGAGGGAGTGGTTCCAGAACTGGCACCTCCCCAGTTGTCGCAGCCTCAACGGATGCAATGGTCACTAGCAGAGGGGCGGAGGAGCTGCTGCCCTCATCTGGAGCGCCCTGAGAGGAGCTCGCAGCAATGACAGGCAGCTGCTGTGCCGACGTGAGGTCACATTGGACCTCCCTGCTCACCGCAGGTGGATGGGCACCAAGTGGCGACACTTGGTGCCCAGAACATCTCCCACATTGCTGTGGCCATTAGCGCTGTGAGAGCTTGCAGGTCCGAGCGTAACCCAATCAGATGCTGATCAATCTGTTAGAAGCCCCTCTCCATGAGAGTCGCCAATCTCTCAGTGGAGGAAGCCTGAAGCTCTGTCCTGAGGTTCATGCCTTCACTGACACTTTGCCTGGATTCCTCCACCACAGAGACCAAGTGAAGCACACCCTCATGCAACCCTGCCAAATGCTCCTGCGCACCTGGCTGCTTGTCCTGCAGCTGCTGCATGGCAGACATCTCCAGAGGCACATCACCACTGCCCGACTCAGCATGTGCCTGGTCCCCTGCAGTCCTCCGGCTGCTGGCGTCATCGGCACTCTCTGTCCATGCCATCTCCTCCAGCGATTGTGAAGTGTCCTCTCCACTGTGCCCCGGGACACTAGCCAACATCATAATCCCCACCGATGTGATATCGCTGCACTGGTGCCTGGCTCGCTGAAATGATGTGATGCTAGTGCCAAGTGAAGCCCCTCAGGTGTGGAGGGGGGGCTCTGGACTTGTTCCTGGCGGCCATGCGGTGGTGATGCTGAAATTACCAACAAGGACAGTGGATCAGTTACCGTTCAGTCAGTAACACAATTCATCCCTTTCCCCCCGCCAGGCTCATAATGCACTCAACCTTCAAGAACCTAAGGAGACGAACATTGGTGGGGCGGTAAATAGTCAAGAGGAGGTCCAAACATTACACGTGCATACAGACAGGCTGGTCAGATGGCCTAAGGAATGCCACATGGAATGTTATGTGGATAAGTGTGAGGTTAAGCACTTGGGCAAGAAAAACAAGGTACGGGAATACAGGAGAAATGGTAGGACTGTGGGAAGTAAGGACGATTACAGGCACCTTGCTGGGCAGACCCGTTACGGTAGCAGAACAGGAATTTAAGGCATTTAACAAGGTAAAAGCCAGTTGCCTTTATTAGCCGAGGAATAGAATGTAGGAAAAGGGAGGACATGTTGCAAGTGCAGAAAACGCTGTCAAGGCCACATCTACAGTTCTGTGTTCAGTTGTGACCTGCGCATCATGGGAGGGGTGGCATTGGAGTGGGGAGAGTGCAGAGGTTCCTGATCTGGATGCATGCTGGCCTGCATAAGTTGGACTTATGAGGAAGCATTGCATTCACTTGTGACATTTTGCCGTGGAGCACAGGAGACAGGTCACATTATTGACCTTCATACCATTATGAGGGTCATAGACTGGGTGGACAGAAGGCAACATTTCCCCTTGGGGCAGGGATGACTAACATGGTGGCATTTATTTAAGTTGTGTGCCATGAGGTTGACAGGTGAGCTGCTGAGGACCTTTTGGACAGAGTAATGTAGGATGCACTGGCTGAAAGGGTGGTGGAGGTACAAACCCTCCTAAGATGCAATAAGTATTTGGATGTGCTGCAGCGATGCAATGGCATGTTAGGCCATGGGGATAGTGGTCAGAAATGGGATAAGACGACTTTGGAAGGTGCTAGAGACGTACATCCTCAAAGGGCTGAGGGACCTTTGTGTATGACCCACACGTCTGACTGTATCAGTCTGTGAATGAGCAGTGTTGCTACATTAACGATTGCATCAATCGTCAGTGCTTTGAATGGTGGGAAGACAGAGTGGATGGGATTGTGGGCCTCAAATACCTGGCCGCTGCACCCCAGCCCCACCGACACCTGCCGATCTGGTCGCTTGGCTTCTTCACAATTCCATGGCCTCTTCTTCGAAGTGGGTGATGGTGTGCAGCATGGCCTGGCCACCACCAGTGCGCAAACACTCTTGGTTGTTGTGTTCTGTTTTTGCCTGCAGAACAGAGAAGACCATTTATTGGGGCTGTTCGCTCATGTACTCTTCCACGCACACATCGCACCCCAACCATAGTGGCCCATTTGAGGCTTCCAGCAGCTCCTGTCCACACTACTGGTGATCAGTCACCAGAAGATAGTACGGCTGCTCCCAACACCTTCCCCCAACAGCCATTGGACACATTCGGCATCCATCACTTTCAATAACACACGGCTCTTAGCGCCCATGGCAAGGAGGCGCAACTAGGTGCTGCGCCGAGGCCAGCAGATGGCTCTTGGCCATGACACCTTGAGGCTCCCCTTCCACCATCTCATCACCATCAATAAGACATGTGTTGGAGTTCTGAGTACATGTCTAGCTGCCTCTCCTGCAGGTTGCCCCCAGACTACTCAAATGCGGCAAACACCAACATACGCTGCGGGGAGAATCCATCTTCTCCTCAACCACTAAGTCTGATGTAAGCATGGTCACTATCTGTTTGCCCACCCAGCGTGCGCCAAATGCAGTAACGACACTAAGACGTGGGGTGGGGGGATGACCTCAAAGGCTAAGGCTACCTGCTGGGTTAAATGGCCAAGGCCAACACGGTACTCACCCTTCCAGAGCACAACAAATCATTGAAGCGCTTGCGGCAGTGGGTCCCTGTGTGACAGACAGCATCTAGGGAGCTGACCACCTCCACCACCTCCTGCCAGGCCTGCTTCATGACGTGGGGGTCCCTCCTCCTCCCATCCTCCGGAAACAGGACCTCCTGAAGTTCTGCCACCTCCTCGAGAAGGGCAGCAAGGCAGGCATCAGAGAAGCGAAGGGCACATTGGCCCCCCGCTGGCCTGCCCTGCAGCCTGCCCTCCTCCTATGGCCTGCCCTCCTCTGGAGCCCGCTGTGCAGACCCCCCCCTGCACCTGTCGCTGGCCATGGTGAACAGCCTAAAGGAGGCTGCCTGGCCTTTCTTTTTACAGACTGTTGGTTCCCCATTGGAACCGGCGGTCCGTGCATGCCCGCCGCAAATTTGAAAATCCCGCTCCCCACGGGTGTGTGAAACGCGCTGGGTGGGCGTTAACTGGCCTGCCCATGCAAAATGGTGACACGGCCGCTTCACCGGTAGCGATCGGCTCCGCACCGGCCAGCGATTGTGTCGGGCCCGCCCACCTGACAAACGGAAAATTCTGCCCTCTATTTCCACTCTCTGCAAGGTTGAGGTCATTCAAAACCCTGCTTCCCATGTCCTACATCGCATCAAGTCCCTTTCACCCATCACTTCTGTGCTTTCTGACCAACATTGGCTCCCTGGTAAGCAATGCCTCAGCTTTAAAATTCTTATCTTTTTTTCTTGAATCCCTTTGTTGCCTCCCTGCTTCTGTGATCCCCTCCAGGGCCTTTTGCATAGAACATTGCAACTGATTGCAAACTAGCCAAATTTTTTGATGGCACAAAAATAAGAGAGAGCAGTAGAGGAGACGGGGGCAGAGGAACAAGAGTAGCCCTTTCAGACCTTTCAGTCTGTTTCATCCTTCAGTTAAATCATGGTTAATTTTTATCTAATCTATCCAGCTATCTTGGTTCTGTAACCCTTTGTACCATTCATTGACAAAAATCTATGAACCTCAGTTTTGAAAATATCAATTAACTCCCCAGCCTGAAGAGCTTTGTGAGGAAGAGAGTTCGATTTCCACTATACTTTGTGTGAGGATTTAACCTCTGAATGACCTGCACAATCATTCAAATGATTCATTCAAATACAAATTAGATAGGTTTCAACATGCTAGGACTGAACTTCATAGTCTCCTACAACACCTTAACAATCAACATATGAATATTAATTTTACCACGGAGGCAGAACAACAACTTTACATAACATTTCTTGAAGTTCTCATCACCAAGTCACACAGCGGTACACCAATACATCAAGTCTACCGTAAGCCTACACACAGATACCTGAACTACCAATCTTTCCATTATCCCTCCACCTCCAATCGGTCTCTAACACCTTCATTAGAAGATCCTACTCAGTGACAAACATCTGCAATAAGAAATTCACCATATTATGTCTACACTTCACCTCAATGGATTCACTTCATACAAGATTAACATATGCCTACCTGTTACTCGCTCCATAACAACTACTTTCATTAAGACAAGAGGCAGCCTCCGATACATTGGTTCCACCTTGCACAGACTACAATGTGCACTCAAGTCAATGGGCACAGAATTCATCTAAGAAGCACCTCTCCATCCTTCAGACCCACAAAGACAAGAAAACATCTCAATGAACCAGGAATATACTGCTATTGGAAACATACCTTGCTATTGCAGACTTGTCTATATTGGGGAAACAGGCCACAGCCTACACACTTGACTCAAGGAACATCAAGCCTACCTCAAATGCAGTGAATAAGTCAGCTGTTGTCAAACTCAACCTAATAGCCATCACATCCAATGGTCTAACTCTAGACTTATTTTCAAACCCTGGCATACATGACACATCAGGAGGCAATGGAGATCTACCAACACCACACTGTCCCGCAAGACAGTGGCCTTCTTATCATTTGGCTACCCTTACTCAAGAAACACATTACTGTCTGCACAGCCAATACTGCCTATTGCAAACAGAATATCCTGACCAATTGGCAATAAAATCCTGCTCATAGCTCTCACCCTCCACTATATATAACTACTTCACCTGTTCCAGGCATTCTTTAAGAAGATACTGCCTGCAATGCTGAGATCTACCTGGTTTTCTAAGGACTTCTTGACAGTGGAGCAGCAGATTCGAAGGACTGAATGGCCCACTCCTGGCTTCTATTTCTTATCGTTTCCTTTGCTCGTGTGGGAGAAATAATGAACTGGAAGAAATGGACTGTTACTTGCTTCCTGACTTCTGCAATATCTTTCTTTATAAAATTCTGCCTAATCTACTGGTCTAGCAACTACTCTTTTAGTCCATGGTAGCTTTAAATGGACTTTATTTTTGCTGCTCTTTCCCTCTTAAAAGTCACTTGTTTTTTTCTACAACTAAGGTGATTTGATTCCTGACTCAACGGTGGCAACCCCATTTGGAACCTTCTTCTCAGCTTACATGTGCACGCCCCATTTAATTTGTTTCTATCCTTTGTTAATGGACCTTCCATGTAACGTCCTGACAGCAGCAGCAAAAAACATGGAGTGTGAAACAGCAGCTGCATTGTTACTTGTTGAACCATTGTTGGAGAATTAGGGCGCTAAAACAGAAAGAAATCTGTCTCGATGTTTTTCTTTGTGAGATGCCTAGAGTGCAGGCCAGCGTGGGTAAGCTGCTTGACAGTGCCAGTTCACTTCCCCCTCCCCCGCCAACCGGGACTATCTGCCGCTAGTCATCTGTTTCAACAAAACTGCTGCTGCAGGACCCCGGAGGCTAATTGAAAGTATACTCCATTAGACAACACAAATATTCGTGGCCAATCCCCATCATACAGCTAGCAATAGGCTGCCCACACCACCGCCAAACCACAACCCCCCCCACCCCTCATTCTCTATAACCGGAATACCAAGTGTAAAACAGGAGTTGTTGAGGGTTGATCACCAGTAGCATGAGGGAGGAAACACAAACTCGTTTAGTGCACCCTACATGTGCAAAGAGGTATTTTGTCCCCTCCTTTCTTTTAATAATAATAATTTTCTCCCTGTCGCTTTAAGGTGCTGATGCCTCTGGTATATAATGTTAAACTGGAACCGGCAATCTTTCGATTGTCATGTGGCTGAAGTTACAGCCATAAACAGAAAATATTGTCAGACTCTGGAGGCCATCAAAACCAACCCAAATCTTGGTGGGAACCCAAGTTTGGTTTTGTATTGGCCCATTCCCGAGCCCAGTTGTGCTGAGGCCGTCAGCACAGCTGCCCTGACTGAGATCAGGTGATTTAGAACTGACTGAACTGAAAGTCAGTCCTTCTGTTTTGTGTGGGCCAACACTGCACCATGTTAGTGCCTTTATTCAGTAGACCATAGGAAAAAGCATGTTATTTGAACTTCATTTGTTCCTTTGTTAACTCTAGTCTTGATTATTCCAACACAACACTGGCTGGTCTGCTATATTCTACGCTTTGTAAACTTGAGGTCATCCAAAACTCTGCTGCATACATCTTAACTCACAGCAAGTCCCATTCCCCTATCACCCCTGTGCTTGCTGATCTACGTTGGCTCCCAGTCAAGCAACACCTTCATTTTTAAGTGCTCACCTTTGTTTTCAACCCTTCCTTGGCCCCACCCCTTCCTGTCTCTGTAATCTCCTCTGGCCCACAACCCTCCGAGATCTCTGCGCTCCTCTAACTCTGACCTCTTGAGCATCCCCCACTCCACCTTTGGTGACTTGTACCATTAGTTACCTAAGCCCTAAACCCTGGAATATGCTCCTAAAACACTTGGCATCTCTACCTTGCTTTCCTCCTTTAAGACGGTCCTTAAAACCTACCTCTTTTCCTAAATTCTTTTCCTGATGTGGTGTCATACTTTATTTTATAATGCTCCTGCAAAGTACCTTGGGGCATTTTATTACATCAATGTGCTATATAAATGTAAGTTGTTTTGTTGAACATACAGGACTGAGATGAGGAGAACTTACTTCTCTCGAAGGGTTGTGATTCTTTGGAATTCTCTACCCCAGAGGGCTGTGGATGCTCTACCACTGAATACATTTAAGGCTGGGATAGACAGAGTTTTGGTCTTCCAGAAATTAAGGGATATGGGGAGCTGTTGGGAAAATGAAGTTAAAGCCCAAAGTCAGCCATGATTGTACTGAACGGCGGAGCAGGCTCAATGGGCCATATAGTCTACTCCTGCTCCAATTTCTTGTGTTCATACGAGTGAGGTAAAACATGGCGTTGATGAGCAGTAAACAAGGACAGATGAAAGCTTCTATTAACATCCTCTTACTTCATCTGCATCATCTTCCATCACTTCACCTTGACCATCTCCATGTGAAGAGGGAGTCCACAACAAGGGGATTTGACCTTAAAATTTGAGCAAGGCCATTCAGGGATGTTCAAGAATTATTTTACACAAAGGGGTATTGGTTATTGGTAACTCCCAAAAAGCTGAGGCTGGGTCGGGTGTGCGGTGGCTTGGTGGGGTGTTTGCGGTGGTATGTCAATGGAAAATTGCAAACTCGAGATTGATGGATTTTTGAGTCAGGAAATTAGGAGTTGGCAAATAAGATCCAAATTGGGAAAGTAAGGGTATTAAGACCCAAGTTGGGTAGATAAATTATTAAGAGTCTGGGAAGACTGTCCTCTGCAGTCACTGTCGCCGAGTGAAAAAAAACAAAGAGCGACATCACAGGAAAACCGTAAGTTCATTGGTTAGTAAGTAACTGCTAGTTTGAACTACCTATTCTAAGTTGATTTCAGATTAAAGGTGACTACTGGGGCCCAGGATCAGAGGCCTAACAGTTCAACTTCAACTCAGCAGAGAGAGTGAATTCCAGTTGATTTAACAAAGTGTATTTTGAATCTCTATTTGAACTTGCTTTCAGATTAAAATTAAATAGGAGAAATATTTTACAGATTGATAAACTAAAGACCAGTAGGAAATTTAAAAACAAATTGAAAAAATAATTAAGTAAAATAGAGATGCAGGGCCAGGCGATGTGTTGTAGCTACATGATGTGGGAGCTGGTGGACCCCATTGTGGTTCCTAGTGACCACATCTGTAGCACATGTTGGTTTCTCGAGGAACACCAGCTCAGAGTTGATGAGCTGGAGTCTGAGCTTCGGACACTGCGACACATCGGTGGGGGGTGGGGGGTTGGGGGGGAGTTACCTGGACACTGTGTTTCAGGAGACAGTCACACCCCTTAGATTAACTACCTTAAATTCGGCCAGTGGTCAGGGACAGGAGGGTGTGACTATGAGTGAGGCAGGTAGAGGGATCCAGGAAGTAGCTCTGCAGGACCCTCAGCCCTTGCCATTATCTTGCTCCCTTTGTGTACAAGAGGATGAGCAAACTGACCATAGCACCATGGTACAGGGAGCCATTCAAGTGGGGGGAGAAAAAAGAAATGTAGTTGTAATTAGGGATAGTATAGTTAGGGGAATAGATACTGTTCTCTGTAGCCAGGATCGAGAGTCTCGAAGGCTGTGTTGCCTACCTGGTGCCAGGGTTAAGGATATCTCATCTGGGCTGTAGAAGAACTTGGAGTGGGAGGGGAAAGATCCAGTTGTCGTGGTCCATGTAGGTACCAATGTTATAGGTAGAATGAGGAAAGAGGTTCTGCTGAGGGAATACAAGCAGCTAGGGGCTAAATTAAAAAGCAGAACCAAAAAGGTAATTATCTCCTTAGGCCTATACTACCTGAGCCATGAGCTAATTGACACAGGGTCAATAAGATTAAAGAGGTAAATGCGTAGCTCAAAGATTGGTGTGGGAGAAATGGGTTCGAATTCATAGGACATTGACACCAGTACTGGGGAAAGAGGGAGCTATTCCGTTTAGACAGGCTCCACTTGAATCATGCTGGGACCAGTGTCCTGGCGAATTGCGTAGCTAGGGTTGTAGTTAGAGCTTTAAACTAAATAGTGGGGCAAGGGTTCAGTTGCATGGAAATATAAAAAATCAAAGTTTAAGGAGAGGGTAAGAGTGCAGGTTAGTGACGAGGCTGATTGTTACCAAAAAGTGAAAGGAAGGGACAGAGTGTGTGAAGGTCATATTGCACCAAAGTATCATATAAGATTTGGGAAAATTGACAATAGGGCAAACTTAAAGGCTTTGTTTCTGAATGCACGTAACATTCGGTATAAAACTAACGAGTTAACAGCACAAATAGAGAAAAATAGGTATGATTGGTGTTGATTACTGAGATGTGGTTACAGGGAGAACAGGTTTGGGAGTTGAATATCCAAGGGTACTCAGTGTTTCGGAAGGATAGGCAGGAAGGAAAAGGAGGTGGTGTAGCTTTGTTAGTAAAGGAAGAGATCCGCGCTATAGTGAAGAATGATATAGGCACTGGAGAGCAAGACGTAGAGTCAGTCTGGGTAGAAATAAGAAATAGCAAGGGAAAGAAGTCCCTGGTGGGAGTAATCTATATTCCCCAAACAGTACTTCAGCAATAGGACACAGTATAAACCAGGAAATACTGGGAGCATGTAAGAAAGGCACAGCAATATTCATGGGTGATTTTAATATGCATATAGACTGGACTAATGAAATTGACAAGGGTAGTCTCGAAGGACAGTTCATAGGGTGTATTAAAAATTGTTTCTTGGAGCAATATGTTGTGGAACCAACCAGGGAGCAGGTTATTCTGGATTTGGTTTTGTGTAATGAGATGGGATTAATTAAAGATCTCATAGTAAAGGATCCTCTTGGGAAGAGTGATCAAAGCTTGGTAGAACTTCAAGTTCAGTTTGAGAGCGAGAAACTTGAGTCCCACACTAGTGTTCCGGAGTTAAACAAAGGTAACTACACAGGCATGAAGGCAAATTTGGCCCTAGTGGACTGGGCAGGAAGACTATAAGTTGGATAGTTGATAAACAGTGGCAGATACTTAAGGAGATATTCAATTCCTCCCAAGTAAAATATATCCCAATGAGGAAGAAAGATGGTAAGAGGGGGAAAAAGCATCCATGGCTAAGCAAAGAAGTTAAAGGTAACATAAAGGCAAAAACTAAGGTATACCAAATTGCAAAGGTCAGTGGCAAGCTGGAAGATTGGGAAACTTTTAAAGATCAACTAAAGGTTACTAAAAAAAAAGCAAAGGTAACTTATGAAAGAAAAGCAGTGCATAATGTAAAAACTGATAGCAAAAGCTTCTACAAGTATATAAAAGGAAAGAGAGTAGCTAAAGTGAATGTTGGTCCCTTGGAGGATGAGACTAGGTAGTTAATAGTGGGGAACGCAGAAATGGCAGAGACACTTAATCAATATTTTGCCTCAGTTTTCACGGTGGAGGACACTATTACCACCCCAATAATAACAGGTAGTGCAGAGGGTATAGAGAAGGAGGAACTTAGAATAATCACCAGAGAAAAAGTACTGAGCAAACTGTTGGGATTAAAAGGTGACAAGACACCAGGACCTGATGGCCTACATCCCAGGGTCTTAAAGGAAGTGGCAGCAGGAATAGTGGATGCATCGGCAATAATATTCCAAAATTCCCTGGATTCTGGAAAGGTTCCAGTGGTTTGGAAAAATGCTAATATAACGCCCTTATTCAAAAAGTTGGGGAGGCAGAAAGTAGGACACTATAGACCAGTTAGTTTAACGTCTGTGGTTGGGAAATTGTTGGAATCAATTATTAAGGAAGTAGTAATGGGGCATTTGGAAAATCAAAATGCAATCCATCAGAGTCAGCATGGTTTTATGAAGAGTAAATCGTGTTTGACTAATTTGCTGGAGTTCTTTGATGATGTGACAAGCAAAGTGGATAATGGGGATCCTGTAGATGTAGTATATCTGGACTTCCAGAAGGCCTGTGATAAGGTGCCGCACAAAAGATTAATGCACAAGATAAGATCACATGGAGTTAGGGGTAATATATTAGCTTGGATAGAGGATTGGCTAACCAACAGAAAGCAGAGAGTCGGGATAAATGTGTCTTTTTCTGGATGGCAAGTTGTAACTAGTGGGGTGCCACAGGGTTCGTTCCTTGGGCCCCAACTATTTACAATCTGTATTAATGACTTGGATTCAGGGATAGAAGGTACGATAGCTAAATTTTCAGATGACACCAAAATAGGTGAGAAAGAAAGTTGCAATGAAGAAGTAAGAAATTTACAAATGCAAATGGACAGGTTAGGTGAATGGGCCAAAATTTGGCAGATGGAGTTTAATGTGAATAAGTGTTATCCATTTTGGTTGGAAGAATAAAAAGGAGACTTATTATTTAAATGGAGAGAAAGTTCAGAATTCTTCAGTGAAGGGGGATCGAGGTGGGCGTCCTCGTGCATGAATCACTGAAAGTTGGTATGCAGGTACAGCAGGTAAAAAGGAAGGCAAATGGAATTTTGGCATTTATTGCTAAAGGAATAGAGTATAAAAATAGGGAAGAAATGTTGCAACTGTACAAGGCATTGGTGAGACCGCACCTGGAGTACTGTGCACAGTTTTGGTCCCCTTACTTGAGGAAGGATGTAGTTGCATTGGAGTGGTTCAGAAGAAGTTCAGTAGATTGATTCCAGAGATGCGGGGCCTGTCTAATGAGGAGAGATTGTAAGTTTATGCCTATACTCGCTAGAGTTTAGAAGGATGAGAGGAGATCTAATTGAGGTGTATAAGATGCTAAAGGGGATAGACAAAGTAGACGTGGAGCAGATGTTTCCCCTTGTGGGGCATTCTAGTTTTAGGCTAAAGGGTGGTAGATTTAAATCAGTGATGAGGAGGAATTATTTTTCTCAAGGGTCGTGAATCTGTGGAATTCACCACCTCAGAGTGCAGTGGATGCCGGGACACTGAATAAATTTACGGAGGAGATAGACAGATTTTTAATTAGTAACGGTTTGAAAGGTAATAGGGAGAGGACAGGAAATTGCAGTTGAGGCCGAAATGAGATCAGCCATGATCATATTGAATGGTGGGGCAGGCTCGAGGGGCTGAATTGCCTATTCCTGCTCCTAGTTCTTATGTCCTTATGTTTTTTTATGTTAAGTTGCAGATCAAGTATGATCTAACTGAATGGCAGAGCAGGCTTGAGGAACTGTCCGAGATAGAGAGGAACTGCCAATTCTGATTTTTCCTGTGAAGATTTTACTGAATGCCTTTCCTTAGCTGAAGGAAATTACGATTCCTGGAAAATCGCATTCACAATAGCATTCATCTCCTAGGAGATAGGGTGTTTGAAGTATCACAACAGCTGGTACATTTTGCAAATTTCAGTGAACATAACATCTATCACCCTACAGGATATTTCACTATGGACCTGTACATAGAAAACCTTTACTTACATGGGTCTGATGAGCAAAAAGAACAGGGATGGTTCTTGAAAATTAATGGGTGCTTGGACTAACACACTCAGGTCCATCACCATGTCTGCAGATAGAAGCAGACCATGAACCAAGGGCTTCTGTTGCCTTCAAGCGATGATGAGTGACCAGTTAATATGAATATTGTTCAGATTGTTATTTGGCCTGAGTCGTGTTCAACTTCAAAGTTTGTTTTGTTCTTCAATCCTGAGTCATTAATTGCCTCTTGCACTAATTCTTCTGATCTTTGGCAATTGTCCTCCATGAGGCCCAACTCCTACTAAAGTTTGTGTTCTGAGTTAATTGTTTTTTTATGTAAATTTAACATGGTAAAGCTTTACAATCATTTTAAGGTTCTCAGGAAAATTATAATGTCTTATTGATAAAAGCTGTGGTTGTTGAAAACTATCTCAAAGGGGAACTCTACACTCCTCAGGAAGAATTCTCCAAGAGTCCACCAGCACATAGCGTTGCTGAAGACTGCCTGTTGGTCACTGAGGACCTGCCGATGGATCCTCTTGAAGGGTGGTGGGTAGGGGGAGCCTCAAGATTTTCAAACAGTGCGAGCTTTCTTGTTTATAAGTCGGCATTTATGGGGGCAGAGCAAGATGCTGAACAGGGTTAACCTCTGTCTCCTAGAAGGCCAGCCAGATTGGTCACAGCCAGCAGGTGTGCCGGCATGCATTGACTGCCTCCTGTCTGCGTGCATTAAGCTCTGGCTGGTCTTCCAGGAGTCTCGGGATAGGCATCTTTGGAATCCTAAACGGCCTTCAGGCACGTAGGTCAGGAACCACTGGGATGTTGGTCTCTGATATGTGGTTTTAATGTCCCTGTGCGATTTCTTCATTCTGCTGTAAATATGACTGTGTGGCTTTCTTGGGAGGGAACTGAGAAGCATTTGGCCTTAGTGTGGATGTTCTTTTTTTAAAGAAAAATTGATAAGCCATGGCACAGATTGAGCTACCACTTGGCACATCCGTAGGAACCACACTGGGCTTTGGCATTCATTGAGCATTTTTTCTTTATTTTGTCTACTCTTTTTTCCTGTTTGTTTATGGGGTTTTGTGGCATTAAAAAAAAAAGTTGATATACAAAGTACTTTCCTTATAGATTCCAATCATCCCAGCTAATGGCTTGGTTTATTATGAAAGTTAAATGTGTTACCCTGCCTTTAACATTTTCTTGAACAAAACACATTTTAAACAGAAGAGTAACCTATCTTTAACTGAAACATACACACTTGCATTTAAGTTGCTCCCCTTTCTCCTCCTAAGAATTTCTACATGTTACACTCTTTTCTCAGTCAAGAGGATCGGCACTGAAACTTGTTCCTTGTTCTAGACTTGAGCACAAAATCCAGTGGAATACTCAGGAAGTGCTGAACTGTCAGAGGTACTGTCTTTCAGGTGAATTATTAAACCGAAGCCCCAAGTGCTCTCAGGTAGATTTACAAGATTCCATGTCATTATTTTGAAGAAAGCAGGGGGATTTCTCCATTGTGCCCTGGCCAATAGCTACCTCTCGATCAATAGCCCAGAAATAGATGCTCTGGTTATTAGCATGTTATTGTTTTAGGGAGCTTGCTGTGCACAGATTGACTGCCACATTTTCTATGATACAACGTGACTATTCTTCAAAAGCACTTCAATGATTATAATTTGGAATACTCTTAGGTTGCGAGAAGTGCAATAGAAATGCAAGTCATTCTTTCTTGATTCAGTTCCATAATTAAAGAGAAAGACTTGTACTTGTACTCATCTGTCAGTTTATCCCATCTTGGAAACATCCCAAAACGCTGCACATATAAATGATTTACTTGGACTATGGTCACTCTTATTGTGTCTCACTGTAGCAGCTGTTTTGTACATTGAAAGAAAGCACAAACACCAGTAAGCTGACTTAAATTAGACCATAAGACCATAAGATGTAGGAGAAGTAGGCCATTCGGCTCATCGAGTCTGCTCCGCCATTCAATGAGATCATGGCTGATCTGATAACCCTCAACTCCACTTTCCTGCCTTTTCTCCATAACCCTTGATTCCCTTACTGATTAAAAATCTGCCTTTCTCAGCCTTGAATGTACTTAACGACCCAGCCTCTACAGCCCTCTGCAGTAAAGACTTCCACAGATTGACTACCCTCTGAGAGAAGAAATCCCTTCTCCTCTCTGTCTTACATGGGTGACCCCTTACTCTGAGATAATGCCCTAGACTCTCCCACAAGGGGAAACAACCTCTCAGCATCTACCCTGTCAAGCCCCCTTAGTATCTTACATGTTTCAATAAGGTTGCCTCTCATTCTTCTAAACTTCAGTGAGTACAGACCCAACCTACTCAACCTCTCCTCATAAGAAAATCCCTCCATACCCGGGATCAACCTAGAAAACCTCCTCTGGACTGCCTCCAATGCCAGTAAATCTTCCCTTAGATAAGGGGACCAAAATTGTTCACATTATCCTAGGTATGGTCTAACTAGTGCCTTGTATAGTTTTAGCAAGGCTTCCCTATTTTTATACTCCATTCCTTTTGAAATAAAGGCCAACATGCTACTTGCCTTCCCTTTTTCCTGTTGAACTTGTATGTTAGCTTTTTGGGATTCATGCACAAGGACTCCCAAATCAATCTGTTTTAACCTACAAAAGCTAAAATTGCAGAGGCTGGAAACCTGAAATAAAAATAATAAATGCTGGAAATATTCCACAGGCCTGGCAGCTTCTGTGGAGAGAAAAACAGTGTTAACATTTCAGGTCAGTGACCCATTATAAGAACATTAACCTCTTCAGTTTGCCTGTGGAAACTGTGCAAGAGTGAGCTGTATTTACTGACCTCTGTCCTTTGACTCTGTCCCTCATCCTAAATATTTAACCTGTCGTTTCATTTTGGGTTGAAATGATTCTGGAGGCAATTATTACCAAGAGTAATTTTTTCATTCCTTGCTTCTTAATTTTTTTGTTAAACAATTTTTCTCTTTCCTATTTGTCTCAATATCTTTTAATTGGTTGGCTTACAGTCCCAGTTAACAGCCCTACTGAGAGTAGCTGGGTCATCTGTTCTCTTCTTTCTAATCATTTTTTGGATGCGGCGCTTATTTCCCTTTCCTGTTGCTCCTGAGAAGGTCATAGAGTCCTTACAGGACAGAAGGTCAAAAGGTCCAACCATGCCTGCTCTCTGTAGAGCAAGCCCAGTTCCATTCCCCTGCTTTATCCCCTTACTCTTGCAAATTTATTTTCCTCAAGTGCCCATCTAATTTCCCTTTGAAATCATTGGGCACTATCAGATTGGGTGTGTTCACCTGTTTGTGGAGCTTAATGGGGGGGTGTGATGACAGCAGGCGCCACTTGTGACATCATCATGCTGGTTTGCGATAATAAGATAGGCAGGTGGGTCAAAAAGTCAGAAAACAGTCTGTGTTATTCAAATGGAAATTGAGAAGGCAATTAAGGTTGTTAACGACCCAACTCCCTTTAATAATACGCTCTGAAGGCAACAACATGCCTTCAGGGTGAGAATCACGACAGGTGGGGAATCCATTTTTTGATGGGAAAGCTTGTTTGGACAGGTTTTTAAACTGCAGCTGAGACTAGAGCATCAGCTTTGCAGTTAACACTTCAGTGACTGCAGGGACGGCTCGTGTATAAGCAGAGGAACTTTTTGGAGATCATTTCATCTGGAGGGCTCTCCTCTGATTAAGAGGGCTTTATTCGCTAGCGGCACCTGTGGCACACTGGACCCAGATTACTTATACTGATGCCATGCTTATCTTGGCTGACCACATGAGGTCATTGAATCTTTTGTGGCACCAGGACCAAGTCCTCCTCACCATGCCCTCACTGACCTCTTCGGCTACCCCCTCCCACACAACATTAGTCTGGCTGGGCTTCCTCTTCTTGCCAGTGGTTGGAATGAGCTGGTCATATCAATGTTGAACTTCATGCAGGAGGGCACCAAGGGCAGCCTCACTAAATCTGGGGGCTGGCTTGGCCCTTCTGGTACACCCACTCTCCCTGCTCCGATGGTGCTGACATTTATGTATAGAAACATGGAACAAATGCACAACTCAAGGCTAAAAGTTGAGAGACTTACTGATTTTTCTGCCACCCATGAAGATTGACATGGTTTGCAGAGATTAGCTACAATTTAACTGCACTTACCTGGCCAGACTGGAAAATGCACAAAATCTTCTCTCCCTATAGTTAATTCAATGATCATCTGATGGGTCACCTGACATTGTCTCGTTACTCACAATAAGAGGTTGCAGTAGAAGGTTTTGGTTCAAGCTTGGTTTACTTTCAAGACAACTCCTCAGTGCTACTGACTTCCAAGTAGCTTCCTCACAAAGTGTTCCAGCTGCATCTTTTAATTCTGTTTAGATGGGATAATCAATGCCCATCACCTGTTTAACTAGCAACAGAGTGATTGACATGCAGTTTGATTATTCATAGATTGACACCTCGTGCCAGGGGGGCCCTTTAAAGCGCTGTTGTGACCTTGTTCTGGGTCACGGCCTGCAGCCTCCAAGAACGGGCATTGCGCCCTCCAGCACTCAGTAGGCAGGATGGAGGTCTACAACCCGCTCTTGCCGCTAATTGGCAGCAATTAACGTATTATTGGGCATGTGCTGATGGCAGGCCTGGATGACGGAACACTGCTGACTTCTGGGTGTGGAACCCGCTGTTGGCGTGTGACCGTATTATTCAGCCATTGTTTCAGCTTCCACCCCTTCCATAGGCAAAAAAGTTCCATGTCTTTACCAATCGCCGCGTAAGGTCCTTTATGCTTCGAATGACTCAACTCCTTCGTATGATCCACCAGGGAAAGCAACCCTGGTCATTAAAGCAGAGAATTTATGTTGAAAGCCGTTCTACTTGTAGAGATCTGGAGTAGAGGCAACTCACAGTAATTAAGAAAGCGAAGAGTGATGAACTGCAAAAGCAAGTTGACCTTTCATCTCCTGGTTTTTGGTTTCAAAGTTGTATCAGTAGAGGACTTTGAGAGCATTCCCTCCCTCTCCCTTTTGTGTGCAATGATGCATGACATGGAGGAATTTATTAGAGGAAGTGGAAAATCACTTTCAGACTGAAGGTGGAGCCAGTTTAAAGTGCTACAGTACTCCACGGGGAGAATTTTTAGGTTGGTGTGCGGGCAGGCATACCCAACCCGGTCGGACACAAAATCACACGAGATTTCAGTTGGCGGGCATGCGAAAAAGTCGGAAACGCGGCTGCTGACAATTAAGAGGCCAATTAAGGCGATTAAAGTTGCAATTGTCTGTAATTTTATGTTGCCCATCCAACTTTACTGTTGGCAAATTGGCCAGACGGACTTTGCATTTTTCTTCAAACCACGTCCACGGGCGGGATGAGGTTTCCATGATGAAATAAAATATAAATAAATTTCTGTGCACAGCATTTTCAGCCGCTAGATTTTCAGGTGATTTATAACAATGCACGGACACTTTCTTTCAGCTTCTGAAACCTTTATTTTTGACTTGTCAGGTCTTCAGCTCCCTGAAGCAGCTCTCTGCCCACAGGGAGCATTCGTTCAGCGCTCACCCGTGCCCGCACTGATGTCAGCGTCTGCCCTCCTCCCACGCCCCACCCCGGCAGTGCTGAGCATTTCTGCGTGTGTTTCACGCTGGCTGGCTGTTAATTGGCCAGCCAGCATGAAATCGCAGTCGGAGGATGATCGCGATTGGTGGTCCATTCCCCAGCCAATCCTGGATCTGCCGATCGCGCCTGCCAACCTAAAAATTCTGCCCCATATCATCAAGTGGAAGGATGTATGTTTACAGTACAGACCTGCTGAGTTCCAAATTCACCCATGTTGTTGCAGGGTGTCTTTTCATCACTAACTATGTGAATTGAGTTACAGTCAAAAACCATTTTATCTTGCACCTTTTATTCCTTTGTTGCAAGATATCAACTGTGAGTCACACTGTCATCTTGAGTTAGAAAGTCGTAGGTTCAAGGCCACTCCAGGACTTGAGTGCACAAATCAACACTGACATCCCAGTGCAGTACTGAGGAAGTGCTGCACTGTCAAAGGTGCTGTTTTTTGGGTGAGATGTTCCCTCAGGTGGATGTAAAAGATCTCATGGTGAAATTTTGAAGAAGAGCAGGGGAGTTATCCCCGGTGCTCTGGCCAATATTTACCCTCAGTCAACATCACAAAAACCAGATGATCTGATCATTATCACAATCCTGTTTTGTGGGATCTTACTGTGTGCATATTGGCTGCTGTTTTTCCCACACTTCAGAAGTACTTCATTGGCTGTAATGCAATTTGAGATGTCGTGAAAGGCATAATGTAAATTCAAGTTTTTTCTTTATCTAAGCAGATGACTTCAGGACAATAACTTGTAAAGCTGCAAAATCGTTCACTCGCTCTGAGCCAGGTCCAGTGCATGGCATGAGGAAGCCAAAGGAGAGAGAAGGGAATCAAATGCCCCAGCTGAAAATGCAGTCTGACAACCAACAGATGGGTTGTGCACGTGAAGCTGTTTTGAGTTAACTTGGGGAATACGAAATCAGAGTCTGTCACCGAAGAAAATTTGTAGCCAGGGGATCCCTCACATGCTGTAGTCCTCTCACAGAAAAATGACACCTCCTGCCTTGAAACGCTGCTGTCTCACTGAGGAACGCACAAAAGGATGTTTGTGTTTATGCTCTTTAGAAACGAGTTCCCATTGGCCATTTATCATCCTTCGTCTGTTTCCTTCCAATATTTTTTGTTTTTAAATTCCTTTTGAATTTGCTTTGTAAAAATGAACAGCACCCTGTGTCCTATACAGCACTCTGAATGTTACCAGAAACAGACCACATCACCAAGCTAGAAGTTAGTTTATGGATCAATGACTGAAAGCACTGGTAAGTTTAAAATGTGTATAAGGTAGAGAAGGATGATGCAGAATATTTTGTCTGGTTTGACCTTCAGGTTGCGGGTCCTCATGGCAAGTCAATGGGCCGTTTGGCTTCTGGCTGAGCCTTAAGGACTCGTTTCAACTCTGGTCGATATGCATGATAAAGTACAGTTGATAGCAACACAGCAGTCTTGCAGTTGAAGAGTTGATATTGCTTGGGTTTGTGTGATCAGCTTATTTAAATGTGTTGCTTGCAATGCCTGTGAACTTTGGCTCAGGTATAGGGAGCCTACCATATAAATTAGTGGCATTTCTGGCAAGCCTAAGTGCTGCTGCTTTTATGGGATTGGGGATCAGCTGTGGACAACCCAAAGAGGGGTCTGCTTTCACACAGGTCCTCGACCAGGGTGAGGCAGTGCCCAGCACTAATGGTGTGTGGAATGGGAAAGGATGATGTATCTCAGGAAGCCAGCCATCTGGATTCTCCTGCCATCCTCCTCCTATACCCATATATGTTTCCAAAGATACAGTGGGCTAGTTGCTTGTGAAGCAGTGGGAAGAGGCCTGGCCTGCAGCAGATTCTGCTGCCATAGGGAAAGGGCCAAGTCAATCTGCCCCTAACACACAGCAGCCACCCACTTCAGACAACCCTGCCATGAGGGAAAACCAAAGTACCTGATTAGGTTGCAAAGACATGGGCTAAAATTTTCCCTGAATTGCAAAAAGTGAGGTGGTGGGTGTGAAAAAAGACATTTTTCCAGCCAGCGCAAGAACAAGTTTTTGCACAATATAATCTGCTTCCCATCTCATTAATTATGCAGCCACAGGAAACATGCTGTATCGCTGGTGGACAGCCTCTGAATCTCCCACCATGCTGTTACCTCACTGTTTCCTCACTCTGGGTGCCATATCTAAATTGCAGCTGTGTATACAATGCTTGCAACCCAGGACTGCTCCAGTGAAGACATGGCCCGGAAAACCAAGATAAATTCCGTGAGTGGTCTCTGGCATGCCTTTGAGGCCCGCCATGATGTCCTCTATCCCCACTTTGGCGGTAGGAGGTCCAGCAAACTCACCACTCCGGCTTGGGAGGTAGCGGCAGTGGGGATCAGTGCCAATGCTGCACTGAAGAGGTTGGCAATCCAAGTGCAGAAAGAGGATGAATGAGCTCATCAGTGCTGCCAGGGAAAGGCAACCATCTCATCACTCTAAACTCACACACTCACAAGCCCATCGCACATTCATTGGCATCTCACTCACTGCCAGCTCAAGGGACATCACCACTCACTCTCTCACACACACAAACACTCACTTCTCCACCTGGCCTCACCTCCTCTGGAGACTGCCTCCTCAGCCCCCACCATCTTGAGGCCACTTGCACAGATCAATATGAGACCCCACACACACCCTGGGATACCCCCCCTTCCCCAGTATAATCCTCGATCTGCAGCCTCTTCCCTTGCCTGAGGCCACCTTTCCCCCTCTCCCAAGCAAGCCGTAGCCCTGCAGCTATTGAAAGGTCACGTCAGCCTTACGGCTGGTCAGGTAGGTAGAGACCTGCCCTTGAGCCCCCCTAAAAGTGATGTGGTGCTGCCTGAGAAGTTGAGCGCAGACAACTGAGTGCTGCCCAAAGTTAGGTAGGCAAACAAATCTCGAAGTCCCAAGGGAGGTGCAGCTCGCATGTCGCTCAGGTACAGTTGTGAAACACTCCGGCTTCGCAATCACACCGATGTGCCCAGGTGATCCAGTGTTGGTGGGGGGGGTGGGGGGGGGGCCTGGTTCCAGCGAGCAGGGTTTATAATAAGATGCTAAAGTATTGAACCTAGTTACCCGAGCAGAATTTTCTGCTCACATTGGCAATGGGAGGACATCACGGTGGGCCTCCAGAAGGCATTCCAATGATGGGTCACTGAATTCTTCTTGACTTTCAGGGTCTTGTCTTCACTGGAGCCGTCCTGGGCTGCAAGTATTGAGAACTATGTGCCTGGCTGCAGTTTAGATAGGGCAGCCGGTGTGAGGAAATGGTTAGTTAATGACGTGGTGGGATGTTAAGAGGCTGCCTGCCGGTGTTGTTTCCTGCAGCTGCATAATAGATTGAGGCAGCAAACTGATAATAAGGTGCGAAAAACCAACCATTGCAGCTGGCGGGTAAAAGGTCTCTTTTCACACCCACTACTGGCACTTAGTGCAATTCTGGGACGAGTCTGTCCCTTGTCTCACTATTTGTCTTTTCCCTATAAGATACGGGAACGTGATCTCTTAAAAGACAGGTGCAGAATGTGGAGTCCAACTTTGAGTAAGCCACTTGTCTTTGCTTTGGGCTCTACTAGCTTCAGGCTCCAGATCTAGAATTTCTGCCAGTAGAAGCTATAATACTCTATTTTAGGCTGACATAGGGGAGAATTTTACCCATGTCGGGCAGGCTTGCTGAGGTTGGGCGGGTGAGGTCGGGAAGCCAACCGCCACCCGCGATTGGGGCCGGAGGGTGATTTCACATTGACGGGCCCAGCGTGAAACGGGCACGGCTGCACTCAACGCTACTGCTGTGGGCGGGCGGGGGAGTGGGGGGGGTGCGAGCTGGTTGAGCATGCGCGCTCCACAATCTCCCTGAGGCTGAGAGCTGCCTCGGGGAGATGAAATGTTATTAAAAAAAAATGAAGAAAATAGAAATGTAATGAAACATGTCGCCTCATGTTTCCCTGTCACCTGAGCAGGGACATGTTATTAATTAAGTTTTACTATTTTTTTAATTTTATTTTTTATTCGCTTTAGGAAACCTTATCCCGCCAGTGGAGGATGAGGTTTCCCATCAGGTGCAAAGGCTTGCTTGACATCTTCGCCTGCCCGCCAGCCGTAAGGTTGGACGGGCAGCGAAAAATTCAAGTTAATTCATAATTTAATGGCCTCAACAGGTCTTTTAATTGTCAGCGGGCGCACAGCCAACTTCAGCATGCGGACGCCGAACGAAACATCGCGCGACTGCGCCTTGATGTCGGGCTGCTTGCTCGACGTCAGTGCATGTCATTTTATACTCGAGCGGGTCGGTCGCGCACATGCTCACCGAGCTAAAAATCTTACCCATAGACTCGGTAAACTTTGACCAGAACAGGGCAAAGGGACCTTGACAGTTCTTAACTGTTCTTGCTTTTTCAGCCATCCTCACCCCTTGTTGGATTTAACATAGATTTTGTTAAAAAAATTTATTCATCCTTGGAATGTGGGCATCGCTGGCAAGGTCAGCATTTGTCCATCCCCAATTGCCCGTGAGGGCAGTGGTAAGTCACCTTAATCGCTGCAGTCTGTGTGGTGTAGGTACACACACAGACCTGATAGGGAAGAAGTTCCAGGATTTTGACCCAACGATGATGAAGGAACGTTGACATAGTTCCAGGTCAGGATGATATGAGATCTGGAGGGAAGTCATCAAACTGAGAATAATGGAATGGTTTGTAATTGAAAGGCCTTTGGTAAACTGTGTGCCTTTACAGTATGGTTAAACCAATCCTAAGTATAGATGTCGCAGGAGCACTTGTGAGTTTGCATCACATATGGAGCTTTCATGTTTTAAATCTCCCCTTCCCCTGAGTTTAAATGGAAAGCAGGATTTGATCGTAAAAGGATCCAAGCATTTCATTAAAAGCAATCATATGGCTATCAGAAAGTCACCATCTGCTCCCCTGTATGCTATTTACTTGTTATATAATGCCACGGTTGCCTTAATGTGCTACCAATGTACAATTCTCAACTAGACCAGGAGCCTCGGGGCCCATTCTGTCACACTTCATTTGCAATGTGAGATTGTTTATGGAGATGTGAGGAAGACCGGGAGAGTGGAAAAAGGAAAGGGCAAATTTGCATTGGTGTAGATATTGCATGTATTGAGACATGGAGCTCTTGCTGTCCCCCAGCAGGTCTGACAGCAGAAAGCAATGGTCGCTGTGTTTAATCAGTGTCTCTGCCCAGGAGGCAAAGACCCGCTACCTTTAAAGATTCATGAAATGAATATTGGCAAGACTGAAGAGCATATCTTGTTCCATAGCCCACATCTCCATGGTAACTGCCATACTTGAACAACGAGGGGTGACAGTCCTGCTCAACACCTGCTGTTTGTCCCATATCATGGGGACCATTCATGTAAATTGTAGACATGCTTTTGAAGTCGCTCCTATGGAAAAGAAAAGAGAGACTTACATTATTATAGCATCTTTTACTACCTCTGGACATCCCAAAGCATTTCACAGCCAATGAAATACTTTTGAAGTGTAGTCACTGTTGCAATGTAGGAAACTCAGAATGCTCCCACCAACAGCAGAGAGATTCCTACATCGTAGAAGTGCCTACACTTCACTGACTGTAAAATTCTTTGGGACACCTGGTCATGGAAGATGAAGAAATGCAAGTCTTATTTTATTTTTAGATAATTGTTTTAGTGCCGTTGGTTGAGGGATAAATATGGACCATGACACTGAGGAGAGCTCCCTTACTCTTCTCTGACTAGTTTGAGGGTATCTTTAACACCCGCCTGACCTCTATTTTAACATCTCATATGAAAGACAATTCAGCACTCCCTCAGTATCGGACTGAAGTGACGATCTAGAGTGTGTGCTCAAGTCTCTGGAGTGGGCCGTTAAATATCCCAGAGTGAGAAAGACATAGGGTAGAATTTTCCGTTTGACGTGCGGGGAACAGGCCCAGCATGTCCGCGCATGAAATGATACGCGGTGACGTTGGGGCGAGCATCCCGACGTCAACGTGCACCAGTGCGGTATTTCTCTGGGCGGGTGCGCGATGAAGTCCGACCTGCACCCACCATTAATTAACAGACCACTTAAGGCCCTTTAGTATTCAATCGACGCCGATTTTTTGGTAGCTGTGCGATCATTGGGTTGGCGCACGGACACAATGGGCAGGCGGGTAGGAGACATTTGTATTAGCCTCATCCACGGGCGGGACAGGAGGGCTCAGTGGGGTCATGAATCTGCTTTTTGAAGTATTTATTGTTGAAAGTTTTTCAAACTTGCCTGTGTGATCTGCAATACTTCAGAACGCATCCCAGCTGCTTTTTCTGGACCCTTAACCTTCAGGTCAGTGCTCTGCAATGAGGAATCTTTTCCGGGCCTGCAGATTTCTGGAGGCCTTCCCTTAGCCTGGGTATGGGAGCTGATCTGTCCTCTGAGGAGGAAGAGAGGGCTAGATGGGGTAGGTGGCCAGGAGTGCACATTCAGCCTCCAGGGGAGCCACCTTTGGGAGGACGGGTGCAGGCGCAAGGGGTGCAAGGCCAAGAGGTAGTCCAAGGCGGAAGGGGCTGCAGAAGATGCCACTATCTTGCTGCCAGGGTATACAGGCAGTGAAGCAGCTACCTCAGTATGTCTGAGGTGCAGTGCCAAAGAAGGCTCAGTCTCTCAAGGGAGACAGTCAACTATATCTGTCAGATGGTTGGGCCTGAGATCTCCACGAACTGTGTGGGTGGACACCCCATGCCAGTGGCTCTGAAGGTCACAGCTGCCCTCAATTTCTATGCCTCTGGCTCTTTCCAGGGTCTCGGTGGGTGATTTTGCGTCGTCTCCCAATCAGCTGTCCACGCTTGTGCCAAGCAGATCACAGACGCTCTGTGCAGGCATGCATTGACCTTTATCCACTTCCGTTGGGACCAGCGAGCCAGAGGCTTCGTGGCGATTTCTGGCTTCCCCTGCGTCCAGGGTGCTATAGACTGCAGACATGTGGCCATCAAGGTGCCAGCAGGTGAGCCCGGTGCCTCCGTCAACAGGAAAGGCTTCCACTCCATGAACATGCAGATAGTGTGTGATCACAGGATGCTGATTCTACAAATCTGTACAAGGTACCCAGGCAGCTCCCACAATGCCTACATCCTCAGACACTCCCAGGTGCCGGGGCTCTTCAATGCTCCAGCCCGGCTGGATGGATGGCTGCTGGGTGACAGGGGCTATCCCCTCAGAACGTGGCTCAAGATGCCTCTCTGCCATCCAAGAACAGAAGCTGAGCAGTGGTACAATAGGAGCCATGGCACCACAAGGGCTGTGGTGGAGAGCGCCACAGTGTGGTCTTCTCAAGAGGTGCTTCCAATGCCTGGACCACTCAGGGGGCGCACTGCAGTAGCCCCCAGATCGTGTGTTGCTGATAGTGGTTGCATGCTGCACTCTCCACAATCTTGCGCTGGAAAGGGGGGACGCAATGGACAATGAAGACATCGACGCAGTGGCTGCGGCTGCACACGATGAGTCCAGTAGTGATTCCGAGGATGAGCACACACAGGGAAATGCTGAGGGGGTAGACACTGACCCGGGCATACTCCAGGGAGGCAGGGATACCTGGGAGGCTTTAATCCAACAAACCTCCAGCTAGCACAACACAGATGGATCACCAGGACAAGCCTAGGCTGCCACCTCGATACTTGACACCTAAGTGCAAAATCTGCCAGGTCAGCAGCGTTAACTAAGGGCCTTGTACACAAAGTTGAATGTCCAACAAATCGCTCATTGCACTTCTGTCAACTGTACACACGCAGAAAAATGAGGCACCCTCAGCCATGGTCACATTATCTGCATTTAATGTGTGAAGTAAAAGAACTTTTCAAAGAGAAAACAATAGTGTTTACAATCAAAAAGAAATCATAAGGACCTCATCTCAATCCAACACAAAAGCACCAGTGATAAACCCGTGGTGTGCCTGAGGTGCTTTATGTTTTCGTTTCCGGGTGCAACGTCTTGGTGCTGCCCCATCGCTGGGAGTGGCATCTGAGCCAGCCTGCTGACTCTGCTGTCCTGGTGGCCTCGATGACCTTGGTGGTTGTCCTCTGGCCCGTGGAGCCTGTGCTGGCCCTGCCTGGGAAGGAGCTGCCAGTTCCACAGCTGGCATCTCCCCAGTCACCGCAGCCTCACCGGATGCAACAGTCACTGGGAGAGGGGCGGAGGAGCTGCCACCCTCATCCGGAGCGCCCTGAGAGGTGCCCACAGAGACGACAGGCAGCTGCTGTGCCGATGTAAGGTCGCTTCAGACCTGCCTGCTCACCGTGGATGGATGGGCAATGAGCTGGGAAGCTTGATGCCCACACCATCTCCCACACTGGCAGTGACCAGCTTAGGTCATTGCCGATGTGAAGGCTTGCTGGTCAGGGCACATTCCCAGGAAGCACTAGCGCGTCTCCTGGAGGAGCCTCTCCACGAGAGTCGCCATGGAGGATGCTTGGCGCTTGGACATGTGGCTCATTGCTTTGGCAAGCATCCGCGTAGACTCCTCCACCACTGTGACCAAGCCAAGCATAGCCTCATTTATTACCTCCAGATGCTCCCGCACACCCAGCCACATTTCCTGTACCAGCTGCATCGCAGACGACTCCAGAGGCACATCATCAGGCACCAACTGAGCATGTGCCTAGTCCCCTGCAGTCCTCCGACTGCTGGCGCCATGGGCACTCTCTGTCTCTGCCAGCTCCTCCAGCGAGTGTGAAGTGCTGTCACCACTGTGCCCCGGGACACTAGCTGTTGTTCTAATTCCCACCAAGGTGCTAGTATCTGCGCCGGTGCAGAAATGGAGTGATGTTGGTGAGACTTCAGGCCCCTCAGGTGTGGGAGGGGGCATCTGCTGCTCCTCCTCCCGGCTATGCTCTGATGATGCTGAAAGGAAGAACAGTGGATCAGTTAGCGTGCAGACAATGACAATATTCATCCCTGTGCCCCCAGCTCATTATGCGCTCAACCTTCCATAACCAATGGCCCAGCAATGTTGCAACAACAACTAATTTAACAATCATCAGTGCTATGGCTGTTGGGAGGACAATGCTGACTGTTGGGCATAAATACCTGGCCGTGACACCCCAGCCTCACCGACACCAGTATACCTGGGTGCATGGAGCCTCTCCAGTTCAACGGCCTCCTGTTCGAAGCAGCTTAGTAGGGAGAGCCGTGCCTGGCCGCCTCCAGTCCTCACACGCTCAGCTGCATTCTTTGCATTCTTCTCCTGAAAAAGAGAGAAGAGCATTGATTAGGGCAAATTGCACATGGACTCTGTTAGCGCACAGCACACCCCAACCAGAGTGGGACATATCAAGGCTCCAGTGCCTCCTCACCCCGCTGCTGCCGATCACTCAGACAAAGATGCTAGGCCTTCTCCCCACCACCCCCATCGACACATGTTGCCTACACCACATTAGGAGCCACACGGTATTTCCTCCCATAGTAAGGAGGTGCAAGTACATGCAGCATAGAGGGCAGCAGATGGTTCGTTGCCACGCCACCTGAAGCTCCCCTTCCACCATCTCATCACCCTGACTAGGACATGCACCTAGATGCAACTCCTCCAGGTTGCTCCTAAACCTGTCATGTGGGGCTCAGATCAACACACGCTGCGGGGGAAAACTCATCTCCTCATGACCCACTCAGGCTGACCTCAGCATGGGCACTATCTGCTTGCCCACCCAGCAAAGGAAAATTGCTGTCAATGATTCAATGCAGTCATGACACTGAGACTGGGGGGAGGGGGGGTGGTGTTGCAGAGGGTGTGGCTACCTGCTGTGTTAAATGCCCAAAGCCAACATGGTACTCACCCTTCCAGAGCGCAACAAACCGTTGAAGTGCTTGCGGCACTGGATCCAAGTGCGCCGCACCACATCGCAGGAGCTGCACGTTTCATCATGGGGGGGGTGGGGTGCCCTCCTCCTCCCATCCTGCGGGACCAACGCCTCCTGCCCTGTGGAACCGGTACCTCCTGCTGTGCTGTCACCGCCTCGAGGAGTCGTCATCAGAAAAATGAGGGGCGCACTGACCCCCCCCCCCCCCCCCCCCCCCCCCCCCCCCCAACAGCTGGCCTACCCTCCAGCCCGGCCTGCTCACCAGAACCCCTATGCTGCGGCCTAGCACTGGCCATTGTGAGCAGCCTACAAAAGGCTGCCCGGCCTTCTTTTAAACTGACTACCTGGTCGCCATTGGACCCGACAATCTGTGCACACCCTCCACCACCCACACACTCCCGCTATCCACGGGAGTCGGGAAGTACGCTGGGTGGGCGCCCATGTAAAATGGTGGCGCGGACCTGGTCCACACCCACCCATGCCCGCTCCTGCTCCACCCCCCACCTCGCCAGACGGAAAATTCTGCCCATATTTATACAATCCCAAAAAGCAGGAAGGGCAAAATCTGTTTGAAAATAAAATAGACTAACTCAGCGAGGAATCATCAGAGAAAGAGATTATCATTCCATACAATTACATCGTTCTACTCGTGATTCATTTTGTGTTAGCTTCTTTTAAAGTTGAATTTACCTAACATTCTAATGATACTTAATCAGCAAATGAAGCTTTGAGTGTAATGTTACAGCACATCATGTGACGTGAACATCAGTCAATTGACCTCAATCTTATTTTATGAATTTGAACTGTGGTTCTTATTTTGCACGTTGGGAGAGCATTTCCTGTGCCCATTGCATCCACCTCAGAGCCCCCACAAATCCATGTTTCACCACCCCCCCACCTCCCCCAAAACTGCTCCTGCTATTTCCAACATTCCAACACAGATTTCTCGCTCTATCAATTTTTGGGTGTGCCTGCTCATCTACCTCACTGATCTCACAGTACTGACAGCCTGTTGCTCACAGCACCACTCCCACTGTTCTTGTAACCAGAGGGAATATCAGCTGTGGCTCTCAGTCACCCGTGATTTGCCTATTGGTAGTCGGTGAAGTCCTGATCTTATAATTATTGCTTTCTGAAACAAAGGCCTTCATTTAATTGATGTGTGAGGGCTTTTTCAATTCATTAACTCCGCATCTTTATTTAACTGTTTGTCAATTTTCTCCCCATTTGTTTAATTCATGTTTCCTCACTGCTGATTCTCTTTATTTTATGTTAGCTGAGTTAAGTGTTTGGGTCGTTCTTTCTCAGTTAGTTCATTTTCCTTGGTTACATTTTCATTTCCAACCTTCCCATCCTCTTGGCCCTTCTCCCTCTGTTGCCCAATTCCCCTTTACATGACCCCTTTCCTCATTCCTGACTTCTCCTCCATTCTCTGACTTCCTCTTCAGTCATCCTCTTCTTTCTCCCCATCCTATCCCTGTCTTTCTGCTTTTCCCAGTTTCTTTCTCCACCCTGCCCCCCAGCATATCTTTTCCTTGACCGCACCAGAATCCCCAATTTCTTCTCCAATTACCTTTGCTTCTCTCATCCCCTTCCCCTTTTCCATTTCCTCTTTCCGTCCATTTAAAGTACTGTCACTAATTCCAACACTGCAGCTGCTTCCTACAGCCTCCAGTCCCAAGTTGACATTTTCCAGTGACCTTAGGGTCTTTTCACTATACTTCATTCTGCCCTCTACCCCAATTAACTTTCTTTTCCTGGCTCTACCCTAACCCCCACTTTCCTCTCTGCCCATTTCTCTCCAGTATTATCCAAGCCCAGGCCCAATAACTTTCTATCCTCTGACAATCCTTTACTTAAAGGGTGAGATTTTAACTCACTCAATACCGTTCACCCTGACAGAGTTAAAATTAGGTTCAAAGACTCCTCTTAGATTTGCTTCTGTGTAGCAGTACAAGCAATCTGGTTTTATGATATGTCTGTCCACCTTGCCCTGCTGAGACAGCATGAAGAAGAAAAAACTCAAGAAAAAATTTATTTCTCTTACATATTCTCTTGTTTAAATTTTCTCTTTTTTAAAATGGACAAATGGCTGGACTGATAAGATGGCCACCGCTGACCACATGATGGTAGTTCAAGAAGTTTCTGAGCAATTTAAAAATGGACAAAGGCCAACACCTGTAATGTAACATGCCTTGCATTGTATAAACATTCCAGCCAAGCCAACACAAAGGATAGTAGATAAGACACCTGCACCAACCATCAACGGATAAGGGCAGAGCTATTTGTGACTCCTTATCTCCAACATTGTGCTAATGGTTCTACAGGCACCTACTCAAAACAGACTTGAGCTGTTTGAATTGCTTTAATGATGCAGCATTTGGTTTTTATCGTCAGTCGCTGTTTAACCTCAAGAGAACCAGACCTCCAAGGCGGCAGCCTGCCACTGTCTGCCATTTACCACCTAACAGAGCAGCAATGGAACCAGGGGTCTATCTAGGTTTTAAATTGCCTGGCCCTCGTATACATTGCATACTGCTGGGACATCTGAACTTCTGCATCTGTGCCTAGGAGACTAATTTCTCTCTAGGTGTCACCTTCCATTGTGGAAGTCATCACTTCCAGAAAAGTGGATCACACTGCAACAGTTTCAGCCTACTAACCCCTGAAGGAATGCACCTTTGGACTTTTTGATTCTGGACTCACATGAAACCATAATTCTTACTTTTATCGTGACCTTTGCCTTGAACCCTTTTCTTCCCTTTATCCCTCTTTTATTGTGTGAATGCAAAAAGAGGCAGATGTTGCAAAACCCCTTTCCACATTTTTTGTGTGTGTCTGTGTAAAATAAACTACCCCTCTTATTTTACCCGATCTCGAGTTTGCTGTGGGGTTACTTACAGAGAATTGGATCACTCCAAAACTGAAGTGTTGGAGAAAATATGCCACCACTTATAAAGGGGGAAATCAAAAATCAAAATACACCTTTCTTTTTGTGGAAAGGTAGTGAGTGGAGAAATCGGTTCTAAATTAAACCCCCTCCTGTCCATAACAACCTCTTACCTTTTGGTTCGGAAAAATGGTCTACACCCAAAAGATGTTGAGTGACCTGATGTGCGTTTTCTGTCAGAAATTTGCACAAAACAAGATCCCACAAACAGTAATGTGATAATAGCTATATAATCAGTTTTTGTGATGTTGAGTGATAAGTATTGGACCAGGACATCAGGGGTAACTTCACTGTTCTTCTTTAAAATAGTGCAGTGTGATCTTTTGATATTTGCCTGAGAACTCAGATAAAACCTCAGTTTAACATTTCAACTGAAAGACAGCACCTCTGACAGTGCAGCACTCCCTCAGTACTGCACTAAAGTGTCAACCAAAGTTTTTGCACTCAAGTCTTTGGAGTGGGGCTTGAACTCACCACCTTCTGAGTCAGAGACAAGAATGCTACCAACTGAGCGCTGGCCAACAACTCATTGCTGTTTATGGGACCTTGCTGTGTGCAAATTGGCTGCTGCATTTGCCAACATTATAACAGTAACTGTGTTTCAAAAGTAAGTAATTGGCTACGAATAGTTTTGAGGTGTCCTGAAGATATGAAAGGGGCTATATAGATGCAAATACATACTTTATTAAAGTAGCCAAGCAATGTATCCTCAACCATATGACAATACTGAGTTGAGCTATCTGCATGGAAGTGTTAAATCGAACTTTAAGTCATTTATTTTAACTTAAGCGGAGTTGTGTGTAGCATCTTTCTCTCTGAGCTCTACCGAATGGCACTGCCAAGATTTGAAATTTATTTTCTGGGAAATTGCTGCCACCCACAAACTTATCACTGAGTCTATTAGATTTTCATCCACTGTGTTGCAAAGTTAGATCCACAGCCCAGAAATGGGATATTGCTCAACATTTTCCAAGTTGCAGCTGGCGTTCACACCATCACACCTAATTTGGCAAAGCTTCTAATTTGGGATGAATGCAAGTCAGCGGTTAACACATCAGCACAAGGGTAAAAGAGGCATGATTGAAATCCTGAGCTCTGAGTTCACCATACATCAATGGCAGCTGGGCTGTACACTCTTCTTCACCCTACCCTAGCGTACAATGAGAGATTTCACAATTCAAATTGTGTGTTTACTGAAGCATTGAACGGTAGATATGGGAGGCACTTTATTACAAACAGCAATTGAAATATTATTTTGGTAGGAAGAACGAGGAGAGGCAGAATAAAATAAAGCATACATTTCTAAAAGGGAAGCAGGAGAGGAGAGCCTTGGGGGTATATATGCACAAATTGCTGAAGGTGGTAGGGAAGGTGGAGAAAGCAGTTAATAAGACATACGGGATCCTGGACTTTATGAGCAGAGACATACAGTACAAAAACAGGAATATTATAGTGAAACTGTATAAAACACACTGGTTTGTCCTCAGCTGGATTACTCTGTCCAATTCTGGACACTGATATGATGGCTTTAGAGAGGGCGCAGAAAAGAATGGTTCCAAGGCTAAGAGGCTTCAGTTGTGTAGATAAATTGGAGAAGCTGGGGCTGTACTCCTTCGAACAGAGAAGGTTGAGAGGAGATTTGATAGAGGTGTTCAAAATCATGAGGGGTCTGGAGAGAGTAGATGGGGAGAAACTCTTCCCATTGGGCGGGATTTTCCGGTCGCCAGGTGGGTACATCAGGCAGGCCTGGGAGCAGCCAGGAAACAGCCCACGATCAGCCCCTGACCACAATTTCACACCGGCCGGCCAATTCGTGGGCAGCCGGCGTGAAAGGCCTGCCGATAAGCTCAGCGCTGCTGGGGTGGGGGTGGGGGGCAGGTGGGCGGAGCGCGAGCGCTAAAGTCCGCGCATGCGCGAGGGAAGCGCGCACTGAAAGCTCCCTGGAGGCACAGAGCTGCCTCAGGGAGCCGAAGAATTATAGAAACAACATATAAAGATTTTAAAAATGAGAAAAACATGTCCCCACATATGGCTCAGTCACATGAACTGGGACATATTAAAACTGATGTCTAAATATGTTTATTTTCTTAAAAATACTGTTGGAAACCTCATCCCACCTGTGGATGAGGTTTCATAAAAAATCCAAAGGCCACCTGGCCGACTTGCCCGCCTGCTGACCGTAAGGTTGGACGGGCAGCGAAAAATAGGTTTTAATTAATTGATTAAGGGCCTTAATAGGCCTCTTAATGGTCGGTGGGTGCGCTGCTGACTCTTGCTCGCGCCCACCGAGCGAAATATTGCGCGACGACGTTGGGACGCTCGCCCGAAGTCATCACGCACTATTTTACGCCCAATTGGGTCGGGCGTGCGCCCAGCCACAGGGTGTAAAATCCTGCCCATTGGCAGAAGGGTCGAGAAACAGAGGGCACAGGTTTAAAGTGATGAGAAGGAAAACCAGAAAAGACATGAGGAAAAGATTTCTTGTGCAGTGACTGGCTAAGATCCGGGATGCACTGCCTCTGAATGCGGTGGAGGCAGAAGAGCATTGGATAACTTTCTGAAGAGATTTGCAGGGCAAAGGGGGGAAAGGCGGAAGAGCTGAGTGAATGGAGTTGCTCTCAGAGAGCTGGCATGGATCCAATGGGCCAATGACCTCCTGTGTTGTAACCATTTTGTTGTGTGGTCAGGGTCGAGTTGGGGGCTTTGGGGATTGTCTATTCTCCCAAAGTATGCTACTTGAGTCGGTAGCTTCTCAAAATTATTACTCTTTATTTACAGCAAGCATTTACACATTTTGGACCTCTACATGAGGTTGAAGCTGGTGCTTCCAGATCTCTGTTACTTCTCAATCATGTGACCTGACATCATTATTACATCAGCATCATGTATGCTTCTGATGTTAAACCTTTACTCTACAGTAACCATTCTGTGATTCCACCTAAAAGTCAAGGGGAAAAAGCGGTTTAAAAAAAAGCAAGTAAAAGCCAAGCCAATTAAAGAAGAAAATGTCTGAAAAATTCCTCTCCTCTCTGACCTCTTTACCCCGCAGCCCCCCCAAACCTCTCCCGCCCCAAATCAGGTGGCTAAAACATATCCAAGAGATCACTCTAGCCTGAATAATGCCATCCATTATCTATCTTCTGCATCAGAATTTTTATTATTGGTCCAATTTTTAAAACTTTTCTAATTAAATATCATTAAATTATGAAGAAAAGAATAACACAGCAGTCAGTAACAAGTTAAAACAATGCTATAATTTCTTAAATTTCATGTACTTAGCTTATCATCAGAGCTATAACCTTGGGCATTTCAGGGCCATAAGTATATATGGTAAACGCTAGAAGTTAATGTAGCAAAGAAAGATGGTCTCTTTCAGTTACCTGTCAGCTCTCATTAGGAGGGTGTGCCAGCATGAAACTACAGGTACAAAGAAGGAGTGATTAGGGAGCCAAAATCCACAGGACAGGAAACATCCCCTTGTTTAAACAGGATTGCTAAAAGTTGAAGGACATCTGGAACCTAATCAAATGGAAGGCTGAGTGCTTTTGTGGGCTTTCCAAATCTCCATAGAGCAGGACGTATGTATTCATCTGCCCACCATGATCAAATGAAGCTTTATTCTGGAATAGGTACCCCATTCATTGGTCACTTCTGCAGGTGATATGGAATGTGACACACACATACACAAACACATCATTTTCCTTCTGATTGTCAAATGCTCAATGACTTGTGTGTATTAGTGACTATCAGATGCTGGCTGATTTTTTTTTTAAAAATAAGTCTTTTCTTGCTTCCTCAATTTCTATTCCCAATTAATCTTCCCCACCTTCAAATTGTTTTTTGATGCATTTTTGGGGCTGAAGGAGGTAGTCGGCAGGGGGAGGAGGGTGGTGAGGTGTGGGTGTGATCTCAAAAAAAATCAACAAGTTTTCACTCTTGGCCAATAAGTCAGCATTAGACTCGACCAGGTAAGGCCTGGGTTAGATGCTGGCTGCAGCATCATAGTGGTTATGTGGCTGGACTAGTAATTCAGAATCTCAATAGATAAAAGTTCAAACCCTCCTAGGGGCAGGTGAGAAATTTAAATTAAATCTGGGGCAGAATTTTTTTATCCCGCGGTGGGGGGGGGCCTGACCCGAATGGGAGTGAAATAGTGAACGATGACGTTGGGCGAGCGTCCTGATGTCATCGTGCAACTCTCGCGCCATTTTGGTCGGCGGCTGCGCTCGAGAGGCAGCAGTGCGCCCGCCGACGATTAAGAGGCTTGCTGAGGCCCTTAAGCAATTAATTAATGTGTATTTTTTTTACTGCCTGCTCAACCGTTTGGTTGGCGGGCGAGCGAATAAGCCAGGCGGCCTTTGCATATTTTTACGAAACCTCATCCATGGGCAGGATGAGGTTTCCAACGGTGACTGAAAAAAAAAGCAATGAAACGTTTTTAACCTCATTTTTTACATGTCCCTCTTCATGTGACTGAGTCGCACGTGGGGGACATGTTTGCGACATTTGTAAAAATGTTCATTTTTGTATTTAAAATTCTTCAGCTCCCCTGAGGCAGCTCTGTGGGCTTCAGGGAGCTCCCCCACGCGCATGCGCACACTTCCGCGCTCCGCCCGCCCCTACCCTGGCAGCGCCGTTAGCTGGCCAGCCAGCGTGAAGTCGCGGTCGGAGCCCGATTGCGGGTATTGCTGGGCCGGCCCACCTCTCCCGCCCGACATGGGGAAAATCCTGCCCCAGGAATAAAAAAAACTCAAACTATTGGATTGTTGTAAAAGTCCCTGTAAATATCCTCTAGGGAAGGAAATCTGCAGTCCAGACCCACAGCAATGTAGTTGGCTCTTAACAGTCCCTATGAAATGGTCTAACAAGCCATTCAGTTGTATTGAAGAAGGTGGCTCACCTCCTCAAGAACAAATAGGGATGGGCAATCAACACTGGCCTTGTCAGTGGTGCTCACATCGCTTAAATGATTTTTAAAAAAATGCTGGCTAAAGGAGCCTCTCTGCACTCTCTCTTGATGTCACTCTCAAACAATGAAATGCAACAGTGAGGCATCTGAAGTTCCCACAGTTGCTGTTCTTTTCCTTGTTATATATCTTCGCTATCGATGTTGAAAGGATCCTATTTTAAAAATGTGTAATGTTAGGACGCTGATGACAGTCTCACCCACACTTTCCAAGAGGTTTACTCCATTTCTCTTTAATGGGACCATATTCCCCACAGGAACATTGGTTGGAAGCAGATTCAGTCGTAACTTTCAGAAAGGATTGGATATAGATTTTTTTTAAAAATGTTCGCAGTGCTATAGGGAAAGGGAATGGGGACTTGGTGAATAGCACAGGCACAGTGGGCTGAATGGCCTCCACTGTGCTGTATGATTCAATGATTCGTCCCTCCTCCATCAATGTAGCTTAGATTGCCCAGAGATAGTTGCTTAACATTCCGTGTTTAACTTGATAGCCGGTCGCTCGTGAGAGAAGTTGGGAATTGCATTTTCACACAAAACATGAACTCCGACTCCCACAAAAAGCAGTAGGTGCGAGCTCAATTAATAATTTTAAATCTGAGATAGATTGATTTTGTTTTTGTTGGCCAAGGCTTTGGACGAGGTTTAAGGTACAGATCAGTCAAGATCTCACTGATTGGAGGCACAGCCTTGAGGGACTGAATGGCCTCCGCCTGTTCCTATGCCCCCGGTGAGAGTAGGTGAAGGAGATTGAAATTCCATCTGTCTTTATGGCATGGTTGTAAAGTTTGACTCTGAAATTACTTTTGAACAGTCGTCGTAACTGACCTGATATTATTCCACAAGCCCAGACTTCATCCTTCCCAGCGAGTACGCTGCGCAAAAGCACCTCATTGGCTGCAATATGCTTCGGGATGTTCTGAGGTTATGAACATATGAAAATGATGGGCTGAATGGTCTACTCCTGTTCCAATTTGCCCATCTCCTGATAAGCAGTGAATGTAGCAATGACTTTTATTAGGCTACAACAATCTGGGTTTCATTTCTCGCTCCAAGCTGTAGATTTCTTCTGCTTTCGCCAAAAGGAGTTACCTCATTTTATTTTCAGGACCTTCTCAGTGAAGAGTTCCAAATCTGCCTGTTTGAATTTCGCCTCGAGGAGCTTTCCAGCTTCCTCTGAGACTATTTTTTTTTTAAATGTCTTTTGGAAACATCTGCACTCACAGCTGCCTCTAAAATGCAGGGTTTACACTATTAACATGCAATTTACATAGTCATCCTAATTAACTCTTCGTAGCAAAGCTGGGACAAAAAGTCTCCTTTTGTTTTGCTCGCTCCCTTGAACAACACTATTGTTCAGAAAATAATAGTTCAATATTTCTGTGGTAGGGTTATTAAAATTAACTCAATGATGTTTTAATTGGTTCCTGACTGAAAACAACTCAATGGGTTGTAACTTGCTGTAGCAGGACAATGAACAGTGTTCATCGTTAATCAGACTCGCCCTGGGCTGTTTAATTGCGATTTTTTTTTTGCATGGCAAGTTGCTGAAAGAGCAGACTGGTAACAGCACAGCGAGGGAAACCTGGCATCTGGGACCTGGGCAAGCAACTGCGTATCTCTTTAACCAACATGATTGAAGGATTGTGAAATTAAAGAGCGCAGGGACTGAAATGAAAGGATAAATTAGAGAGTGTGAATTCAATGTCAGATTAGCTAAAGTAAGTTAATTAGCCGTAGTCATTTGCATCTCTCCCCATTAGAGAGAGACAATTGGTTGTGTATAGCTTGAGGGGCACCACTCCAAGTGTGGGGCAAGGCAAGGGAGGCATCCATGAACCAGCACAGCCAGTGCAGGGATTGAACCCAAGCCATTTGTGTTATTTTGCATCACAGAGTTATAACCATCTGAGCAAACTGACCACCACTCAAATCAGGTACAGAAAGCGATATATAAAAAATAAATTATGAGAAGGCTGAATACCATGGATAAGAAGGCCCTATTCTCAATTGGTTGGTGGGAGGGGGAGGGAGCTCCATAACCAGGAGGTATAGATTTGGGGCAAGAGGCAGGAGGTTTAGAGGTACTTTGAGGGGAAATTATTTCATCCAGATGGTGGTGAGGATCTGGAACTCACTGCTTGAAAGGATGTTAGAGGCAGAAACACTCATCGCATTTAAAAAATAAAACATTTGGATATACATTTGAAGTGCCATAACCTACAAGGTTATGGACCATGAGCTACAAAGTGGGATTATGCTGGTTGGTCCTCATCAGCCAGCATGGACAGGTGGGCCAAATGGCCTCCTTCCATCCTGCAAATATCTATAATTTCTGTAATTGAGAGGGGGGGTGGGGTGTGGGTGGGGAGGAAAATTTGTGTTGAAAGAGAACAACGAGACAGAAAGGAAAAGGGAAAGAAATAATTTCTGTATTCTACTTTAAAAAAAATCTCCAATCACAATTAAAACCTGAAGGAATAAGACTCAAAATTGTAATAGTTATGTTTTGGTATGAGAAGCTCATTGGCAGTAATTAGCATCTGGCACTTCGTTAAAATAATCCCTGACAGTTAATATGTGTAGATCTGAAATGGCTCCAAGACATGTTCACCATGTCATTTGAGACCACACCTAATTTTCTGTGATGAGTTTAGTTTGAATCTACTGCGCAAATACAGCAACTTCACACCATTTAACCAGGAGCTAGACAGCAAGATGCCATTTTTGCATGGCTAATGGTAGAGTGGTCCATCTTAGAGAGTACTTGTCCTCTCTTGAGGTCGCTTTAGTATTTTTATATAAATAACGGTGTGCACCATTAGCCTCACTGTTATTTTGACATTTTTTTTAAAATAGTTTTAAAATGCACTGGTGTAATTTGATCTATTGTAACTATCTGAAGAATACTGGTTAGCCCATATAGTCATTTTCATGAGCTATATAGTAACCACTATATAACAAGATTTATCCGTCAGTAATAAATTCTTCATAAGGAACCCAAATTGAGAATGATGCAGCAATTGGTTGAGTTTTGTTTGTAATCTTATGGTTTATATATGAACAGTCTGTAATGGGACTGATCCATGATTCTGACGTTGAAGTGACATATCACTGCAAGGAATTAAACATTTGTTTTGTTATGGCTCTCCCGAGACCAGTAAGATATAATAGCCCAAAGGAAGGAGGGGAGAGCACAAGACTGCGATCACCTTGCCTCATTGTTGGACTACCTGCATCTGACCCATTTTCACTCTGCCTTCCTGTACCTGCCTTAGCAACATTATGAGTCACTGGCATCTTTGTGAAGGGTATAAAGTGGCGGTTCAGATCGCTTGTGGCTGCTGGGGATTCATCTTAAAAATAATCTTAAATAGGGACTCTACATTCAGCAAATAACATCCAAAGCAAACAGGGCTCTTGGATTCCTGAGGAGGAATCTTTGGTACTGCAACAACAATGTCAGAGTTATAGATTACCAAACATTTGTTCACCCAATCCTGGAGTATGCAGGCTGTATATGGGATCCTTATAAGGGGAGAGATATTTTTATATTTTTTGGTTACCAGGTTCGCTTTGTGTGGCAAACGCTAGCTGTGCCCTGATATTAACACATTAGTTGCTGCTTGAAACAATATAGGCAGAGAACACCGATTAACTGAACAAACATTGGTGGTTTATTGGAACTAAGAACAGAGCACTAACACCATGTATACTTCTTCAATCATCCCCAGCTCTCGACTTCCAGTTACCCAAGAAGCCCCTGCCATGCAGTGATTGGTCAATATAGTCACATGGTCAACTAACTATATTCTCTTAAGGGTACATAGCATTCCACTTTACCACAGATATAAATAAGATTGAAGCGACCCAAAGCTGTGCTGCCCAATACTGCACGATCAAAGATTTGGAATGGGAATCACTACAGCAAAGGAGGGGAAAAATAGACTGACGGTGTTCTGTAAAGTATGGAATGGAGAGGTGGGAATTGACAGAAACAAGTACCTGGTGCCCTCCGGCAATGACAAAACACAAGGTAATCATCCACACAAACTACAAAGATCATTTGTTTCCAAGACAGTGTATCAATAATCTTTATTCCACAGCAGAACAAGTTGCCAAAGGAAATAGTCACAGCCCCATCACTGGAAGTCTTCAAGACCCATCTTTAGATTATTTCCCTGCAAAAGTTTTCATTATCACTACTGCCATCTTAGCAGGTCATGCCTAGTTTTGCTAGCACTAGTCATATAAACATTGGCGGTGGAGAGTATCAGTCTGTGATCCCGACACAACTGAAGCAGAAGCTTCCTCATTGTGCCTGACAGAATATTTATGTATATTGTCCAAGACCAACCTTGTTAATCTCACTTCTTGTTTCATTCAAACAGTGTGAGAAGCTGTCTAAGGAATAAATAAAAATGTAAAATGTAGGCCAGGATTTTCCCGTCGGTGATTTGGGGGCGGGGCCCGCTCGCTGACGGGAAAATGACATGGGATGGCGTGGTGAGGAACCCCCGACGTCATCTGGTCCCTTTAAATATTCAGGAAGGCAGGCGAACAGCGAAATCAGCTGTCTTCCCGCCGACCTGTCAATGGCCAATTGAGGCCATTGACAGGCTAATTAAGATTGTTAAAGGCCTGCCCGTCCAACCTTAAGGCTGGCGGGCAGGCCAGGGGCCCCAGCTGGCTTCTGATCATACATGAAACCTCATCCCACTGGCGGGATGAGGTTTCATGTCCGTTTTTAAAAAGTTTCATTAAGTTTATGTGTTTCTTATTAACATGTCCCTTCTCGTATGACATTGTCACATGAGGGGTACATGTTAATAATTTTAATATTTTTCTATTTTTGGTGTTTTTTTTACCTGTCAGTATTCTCCCTGAGACAGCACTTGGTCTCAGGGAGCAGAGCGCTCTTTGACAGATGGGGAATCCCTCCCCCCACCGTAGAGCGCTTCCTGTCGGGCAGGCTGCTGGGTGGGCCTCAATTGGCCCGCCCACTCAAAATGGCGGCGGGCCCCGTTTCGGAGGCGGAGTTCGGCTGCCCGCCCACCGCCGAGCTGGTGGGGCCTGCCCACCCACCAAGGGCAAGATTCTGCCCGTAGTAATAGATGTTATCATTTGGAGGAAATAGTTTATAGTCTTCTGGCTTTAATAGTATAACTTCAAAGCCTTACAAGCTCAATGTTGCGATCAACAATTTCAGATTTGAACTACCGCCCCCATTCTTTGGACAGCAAGTGCCGATTTGGTTGTTATCATTTACACCTCCTCTGAACCCACCTTGTGTTTCTTTACTTGTCCCATCACCAACTTCCTTTTGCACTGTACCATCATCGCTTTGGTCATGCAATTACTCCTGCCTTCCACCCTATTTCCTTTTGATATTTCCTTCCCTGCCTCATCTCGAGGCAAAGACGACCATATTCATCACCTGGGGTATTTGGTAGGGTTCCGGTGGATATGTGGTGACTGCTAAGGCTGATCTGCGCTCGGAAGGTTCTGCTGGAAATAGGACAGGATACAGCAGACAATTGAGTTTTGGATGAGTTGCTGGCTCGAGGTTTCCTCTGCTTGTGTTTTCTCTCTGCCTCTGACACACGCTTGCTTTCGAAGGACACCGCACCATTTTTTATTTGGTTGTGCCAGGTGCAGCGATCCTGGGCAAGCTTCTCCCAGGACTTGAAGTTGATATTAAAACTCCTAAGTGAAGCCTTCAGAGCTTCCTTGTAACACTTCCTTTGACTGCCCTGAGAGCATACCCCAGACCCAAGCTCCACATTGAAGGTTCACTTTGATAAGCCAGTGTCAGGCATTCTGGCTACATGACCAGCCCATTTCAGTCGTGACTGTTTCAATATGGTGTAGATGTTTGGCATGCCAGCTCAGGTGAGCATCTCAGTGTCTGGTATTTTGTCTTGCCATCTGAGCTTCAGAAGCTCCTGAAGGCAGCTCGAGTGAAAGTGGTTGAGCTTTTTGGCATGAGGCTGGTACACAGTCCAAGACTCGCATGTGTAGAGCATACTGGACAGGACTACTGCTCTGTAGACGTTCAGTTTTGTAGGCAGACTTACTTCTCTATGTTTTCAAACTGGTGTTCAAAGTCTACCGAAGGCTTTACTTGCTTTGGCAATTCTTGCATGCATTGTGTCTTCAGTATAGACAGCTCAACTCTTTGCTGTCAAGATAAGTGTACTTATCCATTTTGAGCTCTGAAGAAGAGTCATACAGACTCAGAACGTTAACTCTGTCTTTCTCTCTACAGATGCTGTTAGACCTGCTGAGTTTTTCCAGCTTTTTCTGTTTTTGTTTCCGATTTCCAGCATCTGCAGTATTTGCTTTCATCCGCTGCTGACAGGTTCTGGTCATGGACTGAAACCTTGGGCTCGAGGTAGGGTTTTTCTGGAGCAGGTTAGTACTTTCTCTACACTTGTTTGAAACTTCTTATATCTATAACATCCAGCTCTGACGAAAGGCCATTGACTCTTTTTATCTCTCCTCAGATGCTGCTGAGCGTTTCTAGCATTTTCTGATTTACTTTCAGTTTCCCGGCACCTGCGGTAATCCACTTCAGTTTGGAAAGTAGCTAATCCATGGTTAATAAGACCCTGAAGGTCATTTACAGTTAGATGACATAGAAGTCATCACTAGCGGGTGTTGGGCCATTAGGTTACAGGTGCCATTACTGCAGAGTCTAGAACCAGGAGCCGTGGTCTCAGGATAAAGGAACAGCCATTTAAGACTGAGTTGAGAAATTTCTTCTGTCAGAGGATAGTGAACCTTTGGAATTCTCTGCTCCAGAGAGCTGTGCTATGGATGCTCAGTCATCGGGTATATTCAAAACTGAGGTGGATAAGACTTTTTGGCACTCAGGATTGATGTCGAAGCTTGGCCATGATCTTATTGAAAGGTGAAACAGGCTCAAGGGGCCTGATGCCTATTTCTGCCCTGATTTCTTTTTGCATCCTTTTAAATTGTCAGTTAAAAATAGACGCTTATATCATTGGAAAGTTGCCTGTCAGCAAGCTGGTTGTTCAAACACTCGAAACAGAAGGAAAGAAGTTGAAATATGTTTTTCAGTAATGAGCAAGGGGGGGTTTGTTGAGAAAGGTCATCTAAGAAGTTCCATTAATTCAAACATGCAGTCTAACCAGGAGAACATTCACCTCTGTCAGTAGCTCAGTCTGGAACTTGTAGTCAAGAAAATCTCTGAAGAGGTTAAGTGCTGGATGGATAATTAGAATTCAGTCAGCCCATTAAATCTTACAAGCCGGTATGTTGGCAATATTCAGCAGAGCACAGAAACATTAGCAGCTTAAGGGTTGATGCTGGGATCTGTTTAGCCATCAGTGGATTACCCTGCAACTGAAGAAAGACAAATACTTTCAGATTTGTCCAGTTGTTCTGCATCCTTTCGGTTTGAAGAGGAGGATGTTTTTAAACACTACTTTCTGCAATGGGATATTAAAGGCATTCCCATATTTTGTTCAGAAATAGGCCCAGTAAGGCTAATTTGAACCATGACCTGGAGCAAGAACAGCCCAGTCCACTTTTTAAAATACCCCAGATTTGTAGCCCTAACTTTTTCTCCGGTGATAGGAACATAATAAATAGGAACAGACCATACGGCCCCTCGAGCCTGCTCCACCACTCAATATGGTCTTGGCTGATCATCAACCTTGTCATGCCCTGTTCATAACTTCAAGCAGGGGCTGCATGCAGTATATAATGTCCTGGGACTGTCTTTTATTTAAAAACGAACACCAACAAGAATGCTGAGATGGCTGCTGAAGGTCAGGTGACTTTTGCAGTTTTTGCTTTGAGTCTCAGAAAGCCCCTGATTAAATAGCCCAAAGTTGGGGGATGGGATGTTGTGGGGGGGTGGGGGTGGGGGGCCTCCCACCTTGAATAGACAGCAAGACGAAATCCATTTGCGGGATTTGCACTTGCTGTTGTTTGTGGACTCGCCCAAAACCCAACGGGCAGGACCTTCGGGTCGTCGGGCGGGCCCTGGAGCGGCCAGGAACCCGGCCTCCCGCCCCGCGATTGGCCCCAGACCGCGATTTCACGCTCTCTGGCCAATTAACGCCCAGCCAGTGTGAAAGGCGCGCTGAGAATCTCAGCGCTGCCAGGGTGGGGATGGGAGGAGGGCGAGCACAGAAGTCTGCAGTGGGGGCGGGGGGGTAGCGATGGGGGGAGTGCGCACTGACAGCTCCCTGAAGGCGGGGAGCTGCCTCAGGGAGCGGAACAATTTTAAACTCAGAAACAAAGACTTTTAAAAGCAGAAAGAAATGTGTCGACATGGGGCTCACTCACAATAACATCAACAGAATAAAAACCCCGCCCAGTAATTTACGCTTATTTTTTATTTAATTGTGGAAACCTCATCCCGCCCGTGGATGAGGTTTGTAAAATATCAAAAGGCCGCCTGGCCAATTCGCCCACCTGCCAGCTGTAAGGTTGGACGGGCGCGCAAGAAGTAGGATTGAATTAATTGATCAAAGGCCTTAATCGGCCTCTTAATGGTTGGCGGGCACGCTGCTGACTCTCGCACATGCCCGCCAGTCGGAACACCGTGTGAGTGCACAACGACATCGTGGACTATTTTACACCCGGTCAGGTCGAGCGCGATGATGTCCGTGGGATGTAAAATCATGCTCAAAATCTACAGACCCCCGAGACTCTCCAGCCCTGAGCTTTATACTAAGCAAAAGAAAGCTGCAGAAGGCAGGTTATCATAGGTAGGTGTGAACTGAGCCCCTAACCCCACCAACCCCACTTATCCATTCTCCTTTTGTCACAATGGCCTCTAGTTTTAAACCATCCTGGGCGGACAATAACAAGTGGTCACCCGATTGAAACTGTCTTCAGATAACAAATCCATTATCCCAGGAACAAGACAGAAACTGGTCAGCTTGCAGGGAACACAGCAAGAAACAACAGCTGCAGAAAACGACAGTAACACCTGAGCCTTTTTAAAAACCCGGAGACTGTAATATCTTAAGCCTCTCATCCATCCCTTTTCAAAGTCCACCAGTACAGAAACTTGACCTCTTGATAAGTAAAAGTACAAGTGACTAACTTCGCTACCTGCTGAACATCATCTTCAAGGGAATGTTGATAAATGCTTCCGGGTATTGAAACCACCCAGACTACTCTTCAGGAGTGGGAATTCCTCTTTCAATGGGCCCACAACAACTGCTTTATCTGTGACGAGCCAAACATGTGAACTATGGAACTATTCTTCTGTTTAAAACTTGTAACAGTGCACTATCCTCTAGTACTGTACTTTTCCGGTGTGTGTTTGTGTCCCTCCCTTGAATCAAAAATTTATCACTCTCATTCTTGAATATAGAGTCATGGAGTCATAGTTATAGAGTCATAGGAGTATACAGCACAGAAAAAGGCCCTTTGCCCGATCAAGTCTGCGTCGGTCAAACAAGTACCTAACTACTCTAATCCCATTTTCCAGCACTAGGCCCATAGCCTTGCATGCCATTGCATCGAAAGTGCACAATGCTCAATGATGGACCATCCAAAACTCTCTGGGGTAGAGAATTCCAAGGGCAGAATTTCACGGCCCTGTTTTGGCGGGGACAGGGCCATAAATTGCGGCAAGACATTCTAAACCTCATTGGCTTCGGTGGGATCGTAAAATCCAGCTGCTGTAAAATTCTGCCCCAAAGATTCATAACCCTCTGAGTGAAGAAGTTTCTCCTGATCTCAGTCCAAAATGATTGGTCCCTTATCCTGAGACTGTGCTCCTGTGTTCTAGATTCCCCAGCCTGGAGAAACAACCTCTGTAACTACCCTGTCAAGCCCCTTCATAATCTTGAATGTTTCAACGAGATCACCTTTCATTCTTCTAAACTTAAGATAATATAAACCAAATTTATTAAACCTCTCATTATAGGGCAACCTCCCTCATCCCAGGCGCCAATCCAATAAACTTTTGCTCTTCTGCCTTCAAGGCAAATATATCCTTTGCTAGATATGGATACTGTGCACAGTACTCCAGGTGTGGTCTCGCCAAAGCCCTGTACAGCTGTAGCAAGGCCTCCTTATTCTTGTCCTCCAATCCCTTTGCAGTAAAGGCCAATAAAGCTATTTACCTTCTGAATTGCTGCATGCTAACTTTGTGTTCCTTGTGCAAATAAACCTAAGTCTTTATGAACATTAACGTTTAAAAGTTTCACAACTTAAAAAAATTCTGCTTTTCTATCCTTGCTACCAAAATGAACAAACCTCACACTTCCCCACAATATACTCCATGTGCCACCCGGTTTCCCATTCACTTAACCTGTGTATATGTTTTTGCAGTCTCTTTGTCTTCCTCACAGCTTACATTCCCAGCTCACTCTGTATTGTCAACTAATGTACTCTCAGTCTCTTCATCTGAGTCATGTTATGACCACCATCAGTGTTAATTGCTGTGCAAACCAAATCCCAGAGGAAAACTTGGCTTATGGGCCATACCTTTTTTTTGTATTCTGAAAATGAGAAGAAAATGTACCGATCTCAGCAGTAAGGGGTCCAGTAACACTTTTGGGATTTAAAAAATTAAAAATAAAAGTTTCATTAACAAGAATAAAAGAAAACTTAAGCAATAAGGTTAGTCTTACAAAACATCACCCAAAAAATCTCTCTACTTCATCAAACCCACAAGTAAACACCTCCAGGCAACACTCCTTTATAGATGTTAACTATGTTAAAAAAAATCCAGTAATATTACACAAGGCCACTGCTGTAGCTTCAATAAAGGCATATCACGTGACCTCTATCCTCATCCACTCTGCGGTGGAATGCACTTCAGAATAAAACTGCTTGGTGCAGCCCAAGACTTTTCTGGCTTGACTGGATGGTTGATTCAAATGGCATCCTCTCCCAGCCCAAAGCTAATAGCTATAGCTCAACAACTGGAACAGCTCCAGCTATCTCTAGCAATCTCCATCCTAAGCTCTCCCCAGTAACTCCAAAAATCTTTTTCCCCTTTCATCTCCAGTTCCATTGTTCTCACACCTCTTTAAAACTCAAATCCTTCCAAATATAAAATCTCTTATGTCTCTAACTTGTCTTTGTTTTCGGGTCAATAAAATATACTATCCCCGCTACTATTTACCTCTGGAACTCCTGCAAGAAGCAAACATGTTTCTTATTAACTCTGATTCACCTTTGATATTCAAACAAACTCTCAACTTATCTAAAAATGTAAAATGCAGAATAACGCAATATTCCCCAAAAATATTTTAAAGAATAACATCCATGCTCACAGTTATTAAATCTTCTTCTTCTCCTTTCCGTCTCCCATTTTACTTGGGGTCGCAACAATGCTGGTTGATCACCCTTCTCCATCTCCCTCCGTCTGCCACCCATTCCTCTTCCGATCTTGCTGCATCTCTCACCACCACATCTTTCCATCTGATCTTAGGTATTCCTCTTCTCCGTCTCCCTGGAAATCCCATCTCCGTTTTCGTTTGAGCCAATAATATGGATTGTAAATAGCTGAGGCCCCAGCACTACTGCTGCTGGCAAACCTCATAACACACTCTAGTTAGAAGGTGACGACAATCTGACCCACAAACATCTTTGCAATCTGCAATCAATCCCTCCTTGTGGATGACTAGCAATCACAGGACTGTGAGTTGCCCTCTGCAAGCTATCCTCTCCAACTGAGATGGTGGAGTTCCAGGGTGGGATGTAGGGAGGCTGGTGGGATTCCTGGCCTATGCCACGCACTCTGACCCAGCCCCTGGACAATGACCGAATCTATTAGTTCCCAGATTTCTTTCACTCAAAGTAAGAGAATTGACATGAGAGTAGCAGCCCTGAGGTTCAAAACTTGGGACATAAACTCTCCAGTGATTTCAGCCACTGGGATCCCTCTTCCTGATCATTGCTAACACATTTGATGCAAAGGTAAGGTTCTAATCTAATAACTATTTTAACTATCTACTATAGGTGTTGGCCAAAGTAACATTTTAATGTGTAGAAAACCTTCATTTCAATTTTGTCGAAATTACAGTTTTTTTTTGTTTGAAGTCTAATTTTAAGCTTTCTTACATTTGAGTTTCATATTTCGGGCTGGTGTGTTTGAAGTTTTTTTGGATCAGTAATGAAGAACTGTATTTTGTTGCAGCAACCTGTTGTACATTCTTAAACTTTTCTTTAGAGCTAGATTTTCAGCTCGCTATGCGGGCGCGCGCCCAACATGCTCGAGCGTGAAATAGCGCGCGATATTTCAGTCAGCGGGCACGCATGGGAGTCGGCAGTGCACCCACTGATAATTAAGAGGGCTGTTTAGCTCATTAATACGTTAATTAAAGTGATTTTTTCCCTGCCTGTCCAACCTTACGGTTGGCGGGCGGGCTAAAAGACCAAGTGGCTTTTGGATCATCCATGGGCGGGATGAGGTTTCCGATGTTAATTGAAAATAAAATAAAAAATTTTAAATCTCATTTTTGACATGTCCCTGCTCATGTGACAGAGTCACATGAGGGCATACGTTGACCTTAATTTTAAAATCTTCATTTTTATTGTTAGAAATCTTCAGCTCCCTGAAGCAGCTCTGTGCCCTCAGCGAGCTTTAACTGAGCGCACTCACGTGTAAGCGATGACTCCTGCGCTCGCCATCCTTTCCTCCCACCCAGGCAGTGCTGAGTGTATCAGTGCGCGATTCACATTGGCTGGCTGTTAATTGGCCAGTCAGTGTGAAATCTCGGTCGGGGCCTGATTGTGGGTGGCGGACTGTTGTATGGCCACTGCATGACCCGCCTGTCAACAAGGGGAAGATCCTCCCCTTTGAACCCTTGTTCAAGCTGCAGTTTAAAAGTACTTCATTGGTTGTAAAGTGCCTTGAGAGATCTTCAGGTGGTAGAAGGCACCATAAAAACATACCTTTATTTCATTATTTCAGTCCAACAGTTTGTGTCATCTATATTTCTGAAACATTGTTTGGAATACTGCTCTATTTATTAATACCACAATGAGTATTAAGGTTTGTCGTATAGTTTCCATAAATGTCAAGAAAACAAAAGACTTGCGTTCATAAGCACCTTTCACCACCTCAGAACATCTCAAAACAATTTACAGCCAATGAAGTATTTCTGAAGGGTAGTCACTGAAATGTAGGAAACGTGGCAGCCAATTTGCACATGGGTGTCTCCCCCTAAACAGCAATATGATAATGACCAAATCTGCTTTGTGATGTAGCCTTGATGAGCCAAATATTGGGAGGAATACTGCGGGGAAATCCCTTTCTCTTCATTGAAACAGCGGCAGGGGATCTTTTGCCTCCATCCGAGAGGGCAGGCAGTGAGACTTAGGTGTGAGAGGGCAATAAGATAAGGGCGAGTCTGAGTGTTGGGATGTGAGGAATTGCCTGGGGAGAGAGAGAAGAGAATGAGTGGAGCTGCAAGGTGTGTTGTTCTGAGGATTGTGTTTAGGCAAGTCAGAAAGTGGGCTTGGCGCCTGAAATTGTTATGCCACTTGCATTTCCCACCCTCCTGAGGTCTTGGATCCTCTTGGTGCACTGTCTCTAGTGCTCCTGACTTTCTCAGCTGCTTCTATCCACGATTTTTACAAAAGACAGTGCAGCATTCCCTCAGTCCAGCTGTAGAGTGGTGTCAGCCTAGAATTTTGTGCTCACATTTCTTCAAGTGGGACCTGAACCCTCTGACTCAGAGGAGAGAGTGCCACCCACTGAGGCATGGCTGACACTTCCATTTTCTTGTCTTTTCCACCTCCTTGTCTTCAAGGTTAAAGGAAGATGCTACTGTGATCTCAGAAGATGGGGAGATTGCAGAGCATCGTAAGGATCCCACTGTGGCTGAAGGAAGCTCCTGGACCCAAGAGCATGTGAGAGCATGTTCTGTAGTCAGCCAGTGGCAGGTTACCTTACATTCAACCAACATAGAGAAGTGGGCCACCTTGATCATCTGGCAGTGAGAATGCCTTCTCATTTCCCTCTTCATGACCCCAACATGTTGCGAAGAAAGAACACAACCTTGCAAGTCATATATGGGCTTTGCACTGTGGATTGAACCAGGACAGTAGGCTGTAAAATGCTTTGCAATATCACAGGAAATGTTTCCTGCAGCAATTCAATCTCTGTTGATTTTTTGACAGAGAATGCATTAGACTTTGGCAATTTTTTTGCTGGTTCAAATTTCCAATCCTTTTTAACAATAGAACCTGGCTTCCACACCTTTAGTGGATGCCAGACACGTTCTTTTATGCAAATCCAGCAGTCTTGTTGCATTGTCAGTATTCAGGCCTCCACTGAGTTGGCTGAGGATCATTCTCAGGAGAATATAGGAGACAGTCCTTCCCTAAGAGTGGCCCAGTGAAAGATCTCAAAATTGACGAACCCTTTCAGAAACCCTATTGATAATTAAACTGTCATTTTGGACAAACGTACAAAAATTGCTTTTAAAACATTGTATTTAGTATTGCCAATTACCTAACTAAAATATGTTTGCATATTTTTCACAATTCTTTTAATTTATATAGCACTTTTAAATGTACAGGAGGATTGATTCTTTGTTTTCTTTTCATTAAAGGTTACCTGGTGTATGTGACTTAACTTTCATCAGTTTTCAGTACAGATACTTCCACTTAACTTGAGTTTGGAATGAAAGGGTTATATTACCACTCATTGGTCTATGCCCCCTTCTTTAAAATTTCTTTCAACATTGCAGGATAATCTTTTTTTTTGGTATTCCAACCACACTGTGCTAATTGAACAATTCAAGGCTTCATCCACCTCTCACAATGACCCTACTTTTGCCATTGTGGTACCAGCCTGCATTAACCTATCAACAAATGTAATATAGTAAAGTCACGGTAAATTTAACATAGGCCAGGACTTTATGGGTCCTCCTGCCCAGTGGGATATTACGAACTGAATGCAGATTTAAATGGCTCGCTGCATCCGCCATGGGGGAGACACACCGCAGCAGGGCCATAAAATCCTGGCCATAGTCACTAATAAATCCAATAAGGGACTCAGAAAAAACATTGTTACCCACAGAGTGTTTAGAATGTGGAACTTGCTGCCATAAGGAGTAGTTGAGACAAAGACATAGATGCATTTAAGAGAAACCTGATGAGCACATGAGGGAGAAAGGAATTGAAGGGTATAGGTTGATAAGGCGAGATGAAGTGGGGCGGGAGGAGGCATGCGTGGAACACAAACACCAGTATGGACCTGTTGGGCTGAGTGGCCTGCTTCTGTGCTGTAATGCAATTAAGATTTAATAAATTGTCAATTAAACCTAGTCAAAGTAGCCCTTAGTGCAGCAGAATTATAATAAATCTGAAGTAGATTGGCTCTGCCTTTAATAATCTGCCACACTGACAGGTTTTGATATTGTGTAGAAGCCAGGTTCTAATGTTAAAAAGGAATGGAAATTTGGACCAGCAAAAAAGTTGCCAAAGTCTAATGCATTCTCTGACAAAAAATCAACAGAGATTTAATTGATACCTGGAGAATAACCTGTATAAAAATGTGTTTGGAATTTTTAGATATTTCCTGACATGGTGAATTTACCAGCCCTTGCATATCTCCTTTGGTTTGGCTGGAGAGTTAGACAGCCAGGAGCAGAGACCTGAGAAGAAGTAATTGATCGTGAAATAGTTCACGACCCAGAGAAAGGTGAGGGGAAAGGAAGATGTACTTTAAATTGATGAGGGGGGAAAATAAATTACTTTTGGTGGAGATGTCAGTCAGCAGTACCAAGAACTTCGCTGGCGAGTAACTCACCTCCTGACTCCCCAAAGCCTGTCCACCATCTACAAGGCACAAGTCAGGAGTGTGATGGAATACTCTCCACTTGCCTGGATGAGTGCAACTCCCACAACCCTCAAGAAGCTCGACACCATCCAGGACAATGCAGCCCACTTGATTGGCACTGCATCCACCACCTCATCCATTCACTGCCCCCCCACCACTGATGTGTAGCGGCAGCAGTATGTACCATCTACAGGTTACACTGCAGCAATTCATCAACGCTCTTTCAACAGGACCTTCCAAACCTGCGACCTCCACTGCCAGGAAGGGAACAGCCCCAGTATAGGAACAGTCCCACCCACAAGTTCGCCCCAAGCCACATACCATCCTGACTTGGAACTATATCATCATTCCTTCACTGTCGCTGTGTCAAAATCCTGGAACTCCCTTCCTAACGGCACATGGACTGCAGCGGGTCAAGAAGGCAGCTCACCACCACCTTCTCAAGGACAATTAGGGATGGCCATAAGTCAAAATGATGAAATGTAACACAGGTCCAGTTTTCTATTTTTATTTTTAGTTTTGAAGAAACATTCTACTCAATATGTATAACCTTCTTCTGGTTCTCATTTACAATATTCTAAAACGTTGATATAAATATATTCATGCTTGAAGGCTTTCACTTTGTGCTCTGCACTAGTGACTGCAGCATAGGTTTAGCAGAATGATACCTGGACTCAAGATTAAGTTATGAGGAGAGATTACACAAACCAGGGTTGTATTCACTGGAATTTAGAAGATTGAGGTGGGGGGTGGGTTTGATCGAAGCTTTTAAGATATTAAGAGGAACAGGTAGGTTAGAGAGAAACTATTTCCACAGGCTAGTGAATGATGAGGGGAAAAGGAAATCACTTTTAGTGGCGATATCAGTCAGCAGTACCAAGAGCTTCACCGACAAGTAACTCACCTCCTGGCTCCCCAAAGCCTGTCCACCATCTACAAGGCAGAGATCAGGAGTGTGATGGAAAACTCTGCACTTGCCTGGATGAGTGCAGCTCCAACAACACTCAAGAAGCTCAGCACCATCCAGGACAAAGCAGCCCACTTGATTGGCACTGCATCCACCAATTCAAACATTCACTCCCTCCCACCACTGACTAGGACTGGGAGGCATTGACTAACAACTAGAACCAGACCTTTCAGGAGTGAAAGCCAGAAACACTTCTACACACAAAAGGTACTAGAAGTTTGGAACTCTCATTCGCAACTCACAAATAGCAATTGATGCTAGATCGTTGGTAATTTTTAAAGCTGAGATTAATAATATTTTGTTATCCAAAGGTATTAAATGATATGGGGCAAAGGTGCGTATATGGAGTTAAGTCGCAAATCAGCCATGATCTCATTGAATGGTGGAACAGGCTCGAAAGTCTAAGTGGTCTCCTCCTGTTCCTATGTTCCTATATTCCAAAGCACTATAGAAGTTGAAAGCCAACTAACTATAATTTGGTGAAGAGAAAATGTTGGAAACGCTTTGAAATGCCTGAGGCGCAAACTTAAAAGTTCTATTAGGTATTATTTATAGATATAATTGTAGTATATTAATATAAGGGCTGATTGAAAACATCTGATTTTCACCACGAACAAACTGAGTTTCAGAAAGTTAAAATTCTGGCAGATGTAAGTGACTGTCCTTCCAAACCCCCCAGGGTTCTTCACACTTTAACAACATGTGGATTCAATTTGTGAGAAAAGTTCAGCACAAAAATTAATCAATTTACCTTTTGCTATGACATCTACGTTGCAGCTGAAATATATTCAAAACTGCAGTGTGCTAGAGTAGCAGCACACCAACTAAGTGTATTAGATGTGGTGATGATCTATAAATCCATTTAGCTCTAACTCTTTAACTGGCTTATGTAGTTAATAAGAGTTTATGGAAATCCAGAATCAAAAGATTCACTTCATTTGGTCCTAGAATAACTGGCTGGTGTGTACTATCCCAGTGAAGTCAAAGCAATTAAATACCGTGCTTTAATCAGTGTTGAGTATGTCCAATTGTAGCTTTACTTGTATTCATTCTCCCTCACCTCCTTCCATCAGTTAGCGCATGAAGCTGTGTGCACAGTCAAATAACAGATTGCAACTGGATCATATGAAGGAAGCCAATGCCATGGGAAGAAAGAGGTCGAGGATATATTCACTTGATACACGTTTCCAGGAAAATAAAAATAAACATAGGGCGGAACCACTTGTGGCCATTGGCACAGGTGTGCTAGGAAGTGTGAGCAGACAATGTGGTGAGAAAGCCAAAAATCAGTTTTGCAACATCATGAAACCCAGTTTGCGGTCGTCCACTCAGCCCGTCGATGGCAGGCCAGGTTTCCCACCATCGGACGCTGGGGACCTTGTTGTAATATATCTGCATATCATTATAAGGCCAGCCCGCCGGAATCGGCCCCCGCCCCCTTGGATCATCCACCCTGTCGGCGGGACAGCATGCAGACATGTTTCACAACAGCATATGTAAGGCATACACTTGGCGGGCTGCACTTTGAGGAGAACTCGGAGGTGAGTACACAGTAATGTTGCATACGTCACCTGCTGGACTTCAAGGTTGAGGCACACTGGAGGCGTGGGGGCAAGGGCTGCCCTGTGATTGAATCAACTTGGAGATGGGGTCAAGGGCTGTCCTGCAGTTGAGGTGACTTGGGGGTGGGGGCAAGGACTGCCCTGTGGTAGAAGGTAGATCAGAGGCATGTGCAGGCTATGGGGGAGGGAAGCGGCCATGCATTGTATAATGTGACAATTTCTCTGCTGCTGAGACAGTTCAGTCGCAGCCACGTTGACATGCGTGGAGTTGGGCTTCGAGCTTTTCTGCCCACTGACACAATGTAGAGGCATGTAAGTGCCAGCAAGTGCTCCAGAGCTTTTCATACCTTGGGCACACACTGCAAACTAATGAGCATTTTAATGGAGTGCAGAATAGTTGGGCGACCAGGCACATTGTACAATCCCCTAGCTAAAGCTGGCCATGGAGCAGTCACTGGTGGAGATGCTCACAGCTCCTTGCAATGTCATCATTCTGGTTTGGACTAGTCTCCCCCATTGTTCAAGCTAACAGTGCAGCCTTACAGTGCGGATTAGGAGAATGCCTGCCCCTGAGCTGAGAGCACAGCATGCAGTCTAGTGGGCAAAGCTGCTGCCAATCAGTCAAGTGGAGTGGGGCATAGGTGGCTGGGGTTTCGGGCAGCCATGCAGTACACTAAACTCTGGCCATCCAAGTGGTGGAGCACTCTCCGCGATGCATTAAGGGGCCTTCTGACTTAACCAAGAGATGTTCTTAGTGTACCAAAGCTAACTCACATGTCTCTCTCTTTCGTCCTGCAGGAGGAGTACATCAGGAGCATGAAGCCTGGTGAACTAGCTGTGTGCCTCGTGGCGTACAAAGAGCGGAGACGATGGAGAAGAGAGCGACAGAGGTGCCTGGCTGTGTAGAGTACCCTCAGGAAGAAGGGGTGGCTGGACCTCCCACACACTCCGCCGAAGAGCCACAGCGAGCCGTTGTTGGTCAGTGCCTAACTAGACCCAGGGTCTATAAACGTTGCCTTTCCTTCCTGCAGATGACTGACAACCAGTGTTGCCGAAGACAGCATATGTCTAGGGAACTGTTCAGTCATATCTGCTGGCTACTGCAGGATTTGGTGCCACAGGGACATGGAGGGCATCCATTGCCAGTGGCTGTGAAAATGACCATGGTGCTCAATTTTTATGCCAGTGGCTCTTTTCAGGGCTCTACAGGTGACCTCTGTGGGATATCACAAGCCCCAACCCACAAATGCATCCATGAGGTCATAGATGCCATCTTCAGGGAACACAACTTTGTGCATTTCATCCAGGACCAAGAGAACCAGGACGCAAGAACAATTGGATTTGCCCAGATCTCAGGTTTCTCACAGGTGCAGGGTGTGATCGACTGCACTCATGTGGTGCTTAGATCTCCGTCGTAGCAAGGGGTCAGCTATGTTAGCCACAAGGGCTTCCATTCACTGAATGTGCAGCTGTTGTGCGACCACCTCAAACGCATCCTGGAGGTCTGCACATGGTTTTGCAGGGAGTGGAGCAGACCATCAGGATGCTGAAAATGAGGTTCCGGTGCCTGGACCAGTCTGGTGGAGCCCTGCAATATAGTCCACAGAGGGCGTCACACATTGTTATTGTCGGCTGCGCCCTTTACAACCTGGCACTGCAACAGGGAGAGGAGTTGGCTGAGGAGGAGATGCAGGAGCTGGAGGTCCCCTCCGATGAGGGGGATGTTGATGGTAATGAGGGCGAGGAGGTCCTTGAAGGTGATGATGACAGTGATGAGGCCCTCGTGCTGGCCAGACAAGGCAGGCACACTCGGGAATGATGACGACATGCAGTGAGGACACTCCATAAATCTTCACATAGCCTCTGAGAATGTCTGACTCCTAGTTGGCCAAGGGCAGCTCGCTTGCGCTCTGTGATCAGGTCATATCATAGAGATGAATCCATGAAACTTTAAAAGCATCTGATCCTTTGTCCGCCTTCAGCACCTGAGCCTTTCAGGAACACAGCATCACTGGTCACAGATGCTGAAGAAATGGGGGCCAGCCCCACCTTAAAGGTGCTGAGAGCACACAAAGACAATGACAGAACTCTGTGATGCCTGCCCATGACATTTAGGCAGCAGTGACAAGCACCATCTAGGTGCAGTCATCGCTAGTGTGTCCAGGGAGTGTGAAGCTGGACCGTCACTTTGGTATGAAGGTTACACACTGCACAGGGAAGAGGCTCTGGACTGAGACACCTGCCTTTATCTTGTGCAGAAAGGTTTCACATCTGAGTGACACAAACACTGCTCATCAGAACAAGGAGGGAGACATTCTTGGGAGTTTATTTACAATAGTGAACATTATGTACAAATGATTAACGCCCGTGCCCAGGCTGTGCAATTACACATCCTTAACCTTCCTAACCCCACCACTACGTTTTGGTGCTCCCCGGACATCTACAGTGGAGGCGGAGGCAGCCTGCTGCCTACAAAGCCCTGTCTGTGATGACCTTGGTAGGTGTCCCATAGAGGGCTGAGACCTGGAGGGCCCCGGCCTGCTTCCTGGGTCCTGCAGTGTGGCAGTGGCACCCTCCTCGGCCTGTGGAGCTAGAGGTGCTGAGGTCACAGGAAGAGGGGCTCGGATGGGCCGGACACTCCTGGAGTCACCCGAATGGATAGCCCCATGGAGTACACTTGCTCATCCCCCTCCCATTGGGTGCTCAAGGGCCTTAAGGAGAAGGGGTAGCTGGAGTGAGACTGAGCAGCCCTGCACCCCTCTCACGTACACACAGTTGAAGGCCATGGAGTTCAGTCCGCGCAGCAGTGCAGAAGCGACGTCCTGGACCAAGGTCTGAATGGTGGCTGCCATCCTACCATTGTTGACCTTAGTGTGTTGGCATGCTGGCGCTATCACCTCAGCCTGAAGGCAGACAGACTCCTCATCATGCCTTGCAATCTGAGGAGTGCAGCGAACGTCCCTCCCTGATGTTCCCAGCTTGCCTTTGCAGTTCCAGCAATTGTGACATGACTGAGTCTAGAGGCTCGTCATCTACTCAGACTCAGCAAATCTCTGGCTTCCAGCAGTCCTCCGAGTGCCGGACACCTGAGAAGTCACTGCCGCCACCTGCTGTGGGTCAGAAAGTGCAATGTTCTCACCAGATTGTGATCCCGAGGCTATTATAAAGCTAGGCCCCACTGAGGTGTGTATCTCTATGCAGGTGGAAGGTGGGGGTGAGCGCTCTGACGGGACTTCAGGGAGGGTTTCAGCAGATTCCTCTTCTGAGCTTCCCTCAGGGCTTGATTAGTGGCCCTGGGTCATGGACTCACTTGGCTGTTTCCCAGATGTGCCTGTGAAATCAAGGAGAGATAATTAGTGCATGGCAGTGGCCTGTGAAACAGGACACATCACTCACAGAATGGTTGTTTGATGGATGTTGCACAGCTGGACCCTTACTTGGTACAGCAGCGCCGACCTCACCATCAGCACAGGACTGGTCCAGATCCTTGCCAGCCAGCTGGATAACTCTGTTTTCAAAGTCTGTGAGGACCTTGATTTCAGTCAGGTATTCCTCCACCAGTCTGCGACCTTTTGTTGTGTGCCAGCTTGTCCTGCATGAATAGAGATGGAGAGAGTACCAGCAGGATGCCTGCCAGGCTAGATGATAAGTATGCCTGGCATGTGTGGGTGGTGAGTGGTCCCACAGATGGGATGAGGACAATGAAGGTGTGTACAAGTGAGTGAATTGTGATGTCCCTTGAACTGGCAGTGAGCGAGATCCCTGTGGATGTGTGATGGGCTTGTGAGTGTCTGAGTTGAGAGCAATGAGACAAGTGACTCACCCTGGCAGAATGGAGATCATTCATCCTCTTACGGCCTGGGTGGCTGTCCTCTTTTGAAGGTCACTGGCACTGACCACCAATGGCACCGCCTCCCAAGCCAGATTAGTGATGTTGCTGCCCATCCTGCGGCCAGATTGGAGGTAGTGGACATCACGGCAAGCCTCCAGTGCATCCAAAAGGTCCTTGAGGGATGTGTCATTGAACCTGGGGGCTTCATCCTCTTGCCTTTCATGGCCATTCCATGTGGGCTGAAAGCACTGAGAGGTGTGTGCGCAACTGCACTTTAAATGTGGTGCCCATCGCGGTGAAATGGTGAGGTGATGGCGTGGTGGGCAAATGAGAGCCTTCCGCCATGGAAACGGCGTGTTTCCCAGAAATGCATAATTAATGTGGCGGGTTTGGGATGATACGGTGTGAGAAGCCGCCATTACGGCCAGCGGGTAAAACATCGTTTTACCAGCCTGCTACCGTAACTTTGTGCCAATTTGGCATGACTCTGCCTATAATGTGAGCATTGGTAAAAATGGGGTACGTGGAACATTCCTTGTTCCAGTCCTACTCAGGCCCCCTCCCACAACTCTTTCTCCGGTACATCGATGACTGCTTCGGTGCTGCTTCATGCCCTCGTCTGGACCTTGAAAAATTTATAAATTTTGTTTCCAATTTCCACCCCTCCATCATTTTCACTTGCTCCATCACTGACACTTCCCTTCCCTTCCTTTACCTCTCTGTCTCAATTTCTGGTGATAGACTGTCCACCAATATTCATTACAAGCCTACCGACTCCCACAGCTCCTCACACCCTGCTTCCTGTAAGGACTCCATCCCATTCTCTCAGTTCCTTCGCATCTGTTCCGATGAGGCTACTTTCCAAAACAGTTCCTCTGACATGTCCTCCTTCTTCCTTAACCAAGGTTTTCCACACACGGTGGTTGACAGGGCCCTCAACCGTGTCCGGCCCATCTCCCATGCATCTGCCCTCACACCTTCCTCTCCCTCCCAGAAACATGATAGGGTCCCCCTTGTCCTCACTTATCACCCCACCAGCCTCTGCGTTCAAAGGATCATCCTCCGCCATTTCCGCAAACTCCAGCATGATGCCACCACCAAACACATCTTCCCTTCACCCCGCCGGCGACTTTCTACAGGGATCGTTCCCTTTGGGACACCCTGGTCCACTCCTCCGTCACACTCAACCCCCTCCCATGGCACCTTCCCATGCAACCGCAGAAGATGCAACACCTGCCCCTTTACTTCCCCCCCTCTTCACTGACCAAGGGCCCAAACACTCCTTTCAAGTGAAGCAGCACTTCACTTGCACTTCCCTCAATTGAGTCTACTGCATTCGCTGCTCCCAATGCGGTCTCCTCTACATTGGAGAGACCAAACGCAGACTGGGTGACCGCTTTGCAGAACACCTTCTCTGTCCGCAAGCATGACCCAGACCTGCCTGTCGCTTGCCGTTTCAACACACCACCCTGCTCTCATGCCCACATGGCCGTCCTTGGCCTGCTGCAATGTTCCAGTGAAGCTCAACGCAAACTGGAGGAACAGCACCTCATATTCTGACTAGTCACTTTACAGCCTTCCAGACTCAATATTGAGTTCAACAACTTCAGATCATGAACTCTCTCCTCCATCCCCACCCCCTTTCTGATCCCCCTTTTTCAAATAATTTATCATTTTTTAAATATATTTTTCTTTTCCCACCTATTTTTAAATTTATTTCCATCTATTGTTTTATCTCCACCTTTCAAGCCATTTTGATCCCTTCCCCTCCACCCCCACTAGGGCTATCTGTCACTTGCTCGTCCTGCTTTCTACCCTTAATGTCACCATTAGCACATTCCTTAGCTAATATCACCACCATCAACACCTCTTTGTCCTTTTGTCTATGACTTCTTTGGCAATCTCTCCTTTGCCTCCACCTATCACTGGCCCTCTATCCAGCTGTACCTGTCCCAACCCCACCCCTTAAACCAGCTTATATTTCACCTCATTTCTACATTTCCTTAGTTCTGTTGAAGAGTCAAACGGACTCGAAACGTTAACTGTGTTCCTCTCCGCAGATGCTGTCAGACCTGCTGAGTTTTTCCAGCTATTTTTGTTTTTGTTTCAGATTTCCAGCATCGGCAGTATTTTGCTTTTATGTTATTATGTTGGTTAAAAAAAAACTGAAACTGCTGTTCGACGGATCCATAGGGCAGAATTTTTCTCTTGGCAAGCGGGCGTGCGCCCGACCCGCTCGAGTGTGAAACAGCACATGATGACATCGGCTGAGCATCCCGACATCGTCGCGCACTCGCCTGATAGTTCGGTCAGCGGGCGCACACGAGAGTTGACCGCGCGCCCGCTGACAATAGAGAGGCCTATTAAGGCCATTAACACAGTAATCAATGGCGATTTTTCGTTGCCCCTCCACCGTTACGGTTGGCGGACAGGCGAATCTGCCCCTCGGGCTTTGCCTTTTTGAGGAAGCCTCATCCAAGGGCAGGATATTAAATTTAAAAAGATAAAAAAGTTTGGACAGAGTTTACACTAGCCATATGTTCAGGTGACTGACCCTGATGTGTGGGCAATTTTTTTCGGCACTTGAAAATCTTTATTTATGGCCTTTGGATTCTTCAGCTCCCTGAAGCAGCTCTCTGCCTCCAGGGAGTTTTCTGTGAGTGCTCCCCTGTGCCCACGCTGACCTCCCCCACCCTCCTCCCACCCCCACCCTGGCAGCGTATTTCACGCGGCGCTCTGGCCAATTGAATGGCCTACTTCAGCTCCTATTCTTGTAGTAACATTACAGAGAATCATACAGTGCAGAAGGGGGCCATTATGCCTATCACGCTTGCACCATCTCTTTTGTAGAGCTCCCTTTCTGGCCCCACTCCCTTGCTCGCATAGCCCTGTGATTTGTTTTCCTTCGAGTACTTATCCTATTCACTGTTAGGGGTTACTGTTGCATCAGTTTCCACCACTCTTTCAGGTAGGGCATTCCAGATCATACCAACTCACTGTATAAAGAAATACCTCCGTATGTCACTTTTCTTTCTATTGCCAGTCATTTTAATAGTGCCATGGAACCTTCTCGTTTGAGAGAGCAGTTGGGGCTTTGGTTTATTGTCGTGTCCGAGAGGCAGGTCATCCAAAATGAATGGTAGTACAGAGGGAGCTGCCAGGTAAAACTGGGAAAGGGAAGATTAAGCAGGATGTCTTTGCTCCTAATGGTCTCTGTTTAATGTTAAACAGGAATATAAGACCATGTCATTGATCCATCTCTTGCTCTGGCAAGCACCAGTAATGGGGAAAATAATTTGGTGGGGTGTTGTTGGCTGAAATAGCCCCTTTATTAATAACTAACTAGCCTCCTTCTCTGTCTTTGGAGTGATTTGCCTCTCCTTATTGGCCCTGTTTGGATTGAAAAATCTACTTAGCACTGCTTTTGAAACTGGCTGATGTTGGAAACTAGTGATCAATTAGTGGCCATTTGGCAAGAAGGAGGTCAATTAGAGGTGTAATGAGTGGCTCTGCACCCAACCTGTGCCCTCTAGTTACCAACCTCTAGGCCACTGCCATCAGTCTCTCCTTAGTTACTGTATCCAAATCCTTCAACAGTACAACTGGATTCTAAAGAGATCTGTGCTTTTCATTCCCCTTCATGAAGGATTTGGCTTCTACTTGATAATGAAGAAAATCATACTGCCTCACTTAAAGGTGAATGCATATAAGACTCTGTCATGTTGTGATGTAAATGGACCTTTGAGGATGCATATCTTAAATTGCTCTCCATCACTGTCCATTATGAGACAGGATGTGATATATAATCCCATGGATGGAACTTTTATGGCCCAGTCACAGCAGGGGCCAGGGTCATTAAATGTGGTGAGCTGTTCAGTACTCCATGGACTTCAGCAGGACCAGAAGATCCCTCCAGCAGGAGCCATAAAATTCCACCCCATGACTCTGTAGACAGAATTCACCAGCTGTCTGACACGTCAAGCTTGTCGACAAGTTACCATTATATCTATATAGTCTTATCTTCAGATAAAGAACCCACATTATTGTTTTATCAACCCTTGGGGGAGAATTTTCTCCCCATCGGGGGTGCTGAGTGGGAACGGGTGCAGGCAGGCCCACAGCCGATCACTCCTGCGATCAGATGCGCGCTGCCATTTTAAGTGGGTAGGCCAATTAAGGGCCGCTCAGCGTGACGTGCACTTAGAAGCGTTGAGCGCTCCCTGTGCGGGCGGGGGGGGGAGGAGGGAGAGTCGGGGTCTGCGCTCTATCACGCATGCACGCGAAAGAGTGCAGAAATCTCCCTGAGGTGCCTCAGGGAGTTTAATTTCATTGTGAAAAATTGGAATAAAAGATTTTTAAAAATAATTCGGACATGTCCCCTCATGTGACAGTGTCACGTCAGCTTGGACATGTCTATTAATTTAATTTAAAAATTTTATTTAAGTTTAAAAACCTTCACGAAAGGCATGAGGTTCCATGAAAAATGCGAAGGCCGCCTGGGCTCTTCAATCTCTTAAGGTTGGACGGGCAGCCCTGTTAATTGCTTCTATTGCTATTTAAATGGCCTTAACAGGCCTTTGACAGTTCGGTGCGCGTGCAGCCGACTCTGGTGCGCACCCGCCAAACTGAAGATCGGAATGACGCGCGGTGATGTCGGGACACACACCCAACGTCACTGCGTGTCATTTTACGTGTCGGTGAGCGGGGCCCTTCCCCGCACATCAACCAGAAGATTCAGGTCTTGATGTATGATTTGTATATTTGCGATAAAACAACAGACTGGTCTCACTATATTTAAAGAACAGGCTATGTAGTTAATAAAGGAAACCTTTACACTCAATGTCTGATGGCTTATTTTCAGGGTGATGCCCATTTTCCTCAATCTCTCTTCATAGGACAGTCCCGCCATTCCTGGAACAAGTCTGGTGAACCTTCGTTGCACTCCCTCTATGGCAATAATATCTTTTCTGACATAAGGGGACAAAAACTGTACACAGTACTCCAGGTGCGGTCTAACCAAGCTTCCATACAATTGAAGCAATACTACTCCTGTACTCAAATCCTCTTGCAGTAAAGGCCAACATACCATTAGCCTTCCTAATGCCGGCTGCATCTGCATGTTAGCTTTCAGTGACTCATTGACGAGGACACCCAGGTCCCTTTGTACAACTACACTTTCTAATCTCTTACCATTTAGGAAATACACTGCACATCTGTCCCTTCTACCAAAGTGGATAACCTCACATTTTTCCACATTATATTCTATCTGCCATGTTCTTGCCTATTCACTAAGTCTGTCCAAATCCTCCTGTAGCCGCTTTACATCTTCCTCACAACATACATTCCCACCTAGCTTTATATCATCGGTGAACTTGGAAATATTACATTTGGTCCCCAAATCCAAATCAATGATATATATTGTGAATAGCTGGGGCCCAAGTACTGATCCTTGCGGTAACCCACTAATCACAGCCTGCCAATGTGAGAATTACCCATTTATTCCTACTCTGTTTTCTGCCTGTTAACCAACTCATACCATGCCAGTGTATTACCTCCTATCCCATGTGCTTTTACTTTGCTAATCAACCTCCTGTAGGGGACTTTATCAAAAGCCTTCTGAAAATCCAAGTATACTACGTCCATCAACTCTCCTTTATCAATTTTGTTAGTAACATCCTCAAAAAACTCCAACAAGTTCATCAAACATGATTTCCCATTCACAAATCCATGCTGACTATGCCCAATCAGATCATTATTATCCAAGTATCCATTTATCATATCCTTTATAATAGATTCTAGCATTTTCCCTACAATTGATGTGAGGCAAACAGGTCTGTAATTCCCTGTTTCCTCTCTCCCTCCCTTCTTAAACAATGGGATGACATTTGCTATCTTCCAATCTTCAGGAACCATTCCAGAATCCATAGAATTTTGGAAAATGATCACCAATGCATCCACTATCTCTACGGCAACCCCTTTCAACACTCTGGGATGCAGACGGAGGCTCTTTGGCTCCTCATCTCTGTACCAGCTCTCTACAAGAACAACTCACCCAGTCCCACGCCCCTGCCTTTTCCCTGTAGGTCTGCATTTTTTTCTTCTTCAGGTAATTATCCAATTCTCTTTTGAAGGCTTCCGTTGGAACTGTCTCCATCATATTCTCAGTCAGTGTATTCCAGGTCCTAAGTACTTTCTGTGTGAAGAAAATCTTTCCTCATGTCGCTGTTGCTTCTTTTTCTGATCACCTTAAATCGGTATCCTTTGGTTCTCAATCCTGCCAACAGGACCAGTTTCTCCCTATCTACTCTGTCCAGACCCCTCATGATTTTGAACACTTTAATCAAATCTCCCCTTAATCTTTTTTTTCTCCAAGGAGAACAGCCCCAGCTTCTCCAATCCATCCCTTACAGCAAAAAAAGCTACCTTTATTCTGCTGCGTCTTCTAGTTCCTTAGTGATTGGTTCTTTATTGCCACGGTCCATGGGGCTTGCAGAGGATTCTGACTCTTGGCTGTGGCATCTATCCATGGCCTCTTGAGCTTTGTGCCTCCTAGCTAGTAGCAAGTACTAAGAGAATAGTGCACTCCTGTAAAATAAAGGCATCGTGCCTGCTGTGGAGGACTTTCACCTGAGTTATTCTGGTCACAGACAAGGCTCACATTAATTGAGTAGAAGCTCACTGCAATTCACGTAGTACTAAGGGGATCACTTGTGTGTTGGAGCACATATTGCATGTGTGCAATCAATCATATCCTGGACTTCAGGAACTCCTGGCCTTTGGCAAGAATCCTAGGATTCTCTCCAGTGATTCTTCCCTGCCCATAGGGAAAATTATGTCAACTACTCGCTGTTGGAAACAAGACATAAATCACTTGCTTTAAGCATTGACGCACGGTAGGCTGACCGATATGACCTCACTGTTACTGATAGTGCCCTTGCCTGGGGTTCTGTTGCTGTTTCTCTGCTAAATTTGAACTTCCAACGCATTGTTTCTCCACCATCATCTCCCTGAGCTCTTTAGCCTTTTGTCAGAAATTGAAACCTTACCTCTTGTTTCTCTCTCCACCAATGCTGAGCATTTCCAACATTACCTGTACACATATAAAAGCATTGGATTCAGTACTACAGGATATATTTACATTCTAAACTAATTGGCAAAAAAAAACCCAGAGACGAAATGAGAATATTTTACATATTGAGCTGTTAGGATCCGGAATGCATTGTCTGAAAGAACGATGTAAGATTCAGTAGTAACTCAGCCCGATTTGTGCTGGGAAAGTCCAGTCCTATGATTTTTTAATGTAGAAAAATATCCCCATGATTTCACAGGATAGGGGCAGGGGGTGAGGGGTGAAATTTAAAATAAATGGATACTGATCCAAAAGAGGAGACATTATAGAGGTGACCAAAAGGCTGATTTTAGGAGGGCTTATATATATAAGCCAGCAAATTGATACAGAAGATGCGTTGCATTATTTCCACATAATTTGCGTATAATTTGAAAGCTTCCAACAGTTAGCAATACCAGCTCACTCATTCAAAAATGTGCATCACGTGCAACAGTGCCAGAAAACTGGTTTTCTTTTAATTCATTCATGGGATGTAGGTGTCGTTGGCAAGGCTGGCATTTGTTGCCCATCCCTAATTTCCCTCAAATTGAGTGGCTTGATAAGGGCTCAAAGGGCAGTTAAGAGTCAACTACATTGCTATGGACCTGTAGGCCAGACCAGGTAAGAACGGCAGATTTCCTTCCCTAAAGGGCATTAGTGAACTAGATGGGAATTTACAACAATTGATAATTTCATGGTCACCATTACTGAGACCAGGACTATTCAAGGCTGTAACCTCCATTAATTGTCATATATGGGATGCCATTGATTAGAAAAATAGCCCCAATTCTCCTCATCTTGTTTGACAGCCTGTCTCATAATAATAAGCTTATGGTATTATTTAAAAATAAACTTTCAAAAGCTACTACCAGATAATAAAAACAAGCATGAGCTAAGTACTGTAATGCACTGCCTGAGAGTTTGGTGGAGGCAGGTTCAATCGTGGTTTTCAAAAGGGAATTGGATCATTATCTAAAGAGAAAAATAAAATTACAAGGCTGTGGGGGCAAGGATGGGAGAGTGGGATTAACTGAGGTGCTCTTGCAGAGAGCGCAGGCACAGGGACATGAAGGGCTGAAAGGCCTTGTTCTGTGCTGTAACCATTCTTTGATTCTATGAATTTGGTCTTGAGAGAATGCTTGAAAGTTATGATATAGTTGTATGATTTTAACTCCATTTCAGGTTTTTTTTTAATTCATTCATAGGATGTGGGCATCGTTGGCTGGGCCAGCATTTATTGCCCATCCCTAATTGCCCTTGAGAAGGTGGTGGTGAGCCGCCTTTTTGATCTGCTGCAGTTCATGTGGTGTAGGTACACCCACAGTGCTGTTAGGGAGGGAGTTTCAGGATTTTGATCCAACGACGGTGAAGAGACGGCGATATGTTTCCAAGTCATGATGGTGTGCGGCTTGATATTGATATCCTATAAAGTATCAGCCATTGACTTGGGCTGATTAGAGAGATCTCAGGGGTGACAGGAAGCTTTGCTGTAGTAGTGGGAAGTGTGCATTTAGCTGGTTGAAACACTTAGCCGACATTGTCGATGCAACAGGTGAAAAAGCAGAACTCACATTGTGTCTGAATTTACATCTTAATGGTATTTTACTCAGTGTCTGGGCAGAATTTTGCCATCGGGGTGTGGGTGCAGGCCCGACAGGCTGACACGTAAAATGATGTGCGATGACATCGGGCGTGCATCCCGACATCATTGTGATAGTTCATCGACACGGGTGCACTGGAGGTGGCTGCATATCCGCCGAACTATCAATGGCCTATTAAGGCCATTAAAAAAGCAATTAAACTTGTTAAGAATGCTGCCCATCCAACCTTAAGGTCGGACGGGCAGGTGAAGAGCCCAAGCGGCCTTCACATTTTTCAGGAAACCTCATCCACGGGCGGGATGAGGTTTCCTGAAGGTTTTATGAAATTGTTGACTAAATTTTCCAAACTTCACAAACAAGTCCCAGCTCCTGTGATGCTGTCACATGAGGGGACGCACTTAAATACATTTTTACTTTATTTATTAAAAACTTTTACAATCCATTCAATCTCCCTGAGGCACGGAGCTGCCTCAGGGAGATCGCTGCGCTCTTTCGTGCGCATGCGCAGGCCCCGACTCTCCCTCCTCCCCCCCCACCCGCACAGGTAGTGCTGAGCACTACTGGCCGCGCATCACGTTGGGCAGGCCTTATTTGGCCCACCCGCGTAAAATGGCGGCGCGCAGCCGATCACGGGCGGCGATCGGCTCTGCGCCCGCCCCCCCGCCCAACACGCCCGCCATAGGAAAAATTCTCCCCTCCGTGTGGAATATTGGGAAAGATATTTTTTGAAAGATCCTTTCTAGATCACTTGGCAAACTAGTTACAAAATGGTTAAAACTGAGCCTATGCAGCAATGTTTTGTTTTGCGTGCCATCAAATGTTCACTTCTTGTTATATTTTCTGTTGAGAAATTTGGAAAAGTAAGGTGACAAGAGGTTTACGGGGATTTGATGGAAAGAATAAATTTCAAATAATATTTTCTGAGCCCATGCAGAGGAAAAAAATTGGGGGTAATTTTTCTGGAAGCTAACTCCTGGGCCGGTGGCGATTTATATACCGAATTGAAATTTTATTGCTCCTCATTTTCAGTGAAATCCCTGAATTTACTGAATCTTAATCATCTGCATGGGTGCGCATGCTAACACAATGTGAAATAGGTGGATCAGGCTGTTCCTGCTTTCTATTATTTTACTTCACAGAATCACAGGCTCGTTACATAATGGAAGGAGGCCATTTGGCCTATCATGCTGGCGCCAGCTGTCCGGAGGAATTATTTACCTACTGCCACTCACTTGCCTTTTCCCCATAACCCTGCACATCCTGCCTTTTCAGATAACAATCCAATTCCCACTTCAATGAATTGATTTGAACCTGCCTCCACTACACTCTCAGGCAGTGCATTCCAAACCCTAACTGCTCACTGCATGATAAAGTTTTGCCTTGTGCCATCATTGCTTCTTTTGCCAATGACCTTAGATTTGTGCCCTTTGTACTCAGTCCTTCCACTAGTCCTTCCATTAGTGGGAACAGTTTTTCCCTATCAACTCTGTCTAGACCCCTCATGATTTTGAACACCTCTATCAAATCTCCTCTCACATTGTCTTCAAGGAAAGCAGTCCAACTTTTCTCCAGTCCGTGTGACTGAAGTTCCTCATCCTTGGTACCACTCTTGTGAATCCTTTCTGCACTTTCTCTAATGCCTCACATATTTCCTAAAGTGTGGCGCCCAGAACTAGACGCAATACTCCAGTTGAGGCTGAACCAGTTTTCTATATAAGTTTTACTTATTAGTTAAATCTTTGAATTACCAGCCTAATATCTCCATAGAAGAAATAAGATCATTCCAGTACTGCTTATTTTAAATGAGATGCATTAATATTTTAATTGGATTTTCATAAAAAAGAGTGATTGCTATTGATTACCTAGTCCTCTGTGTTAAAGTTTCATGCTTAACTGTATCACACAAACTATGGGCATCAATTTTATATGTAGCAGATTGGATGTCTTTAAAGTCTGGTTCTAAAATACTAGGGTGGGAAGGTTGTGGTGTAGTGGTAATCTCACTGGACTAGTAATCCAGAGACCAAGTTCTAGGACCCATCACAGCCGCTGGTGGAATTTGAATTCAATTCATTAAGTTTTTAAAAATCACAATAGTTCTAGAATTGAAAACTGGTCTCAGTTATGTGACCACAAAGCTACCATCAATTGTTGTAAAACCCCCATCTGGTTCACTAATGTCCTTTAGGGAAGGAAATCAGCTGTCATTACCTGGTCTGGCCTACATGTGACTCCAGACCCACAGCAATGTGGTTGACTCTTAACTTCCCTCTGAAATGGCCTAGCAAGCCATTCAGTTGTTCCCATTAGGGATGGGTAACAAATGCTGTCCTTGCCAGTGATGCCCATATCCCATGAAACAATAAAAAAATCAGAATGATATTGTTTGCACATAAGAAGAATCAGTGATGCGTGACTTTTTTTGAGTAATCCTGCTGTGGCACACTGTCACTTTAGCTGGATAAGTGGGTGGGCTTTTCCTGCCTGGATTGTATATAGGGCTTTGCTAACTGCAGTCATACGCTCACAGGAATCAACTGCTGCTGAATCCCAGCAATAGCATTCTTTCAGTGTAGTGTACCTGAATATAAATTGATACTCAGAAAGGGATATGATTTCAGTGATCTGGACTTATGATTTTTTGCATGGTTATACTGTAGTCCTCTTAAAACTAGAATTTACCACAATTTGTGCTATTTAAAATTCAGAATTAGTCAAGAATCATTTTTGTAACCTCTCCTCTTTTTTAACATTTTTTAGTATTCTATCCAACATCCACATCATGCGTTAGCCAAAGTGAGCAGAAATCCCACATAACAGATCTCTGCACTCTTTTTTGAAGGCAGTGAGAGGGGGTCTTTCAGCAGACGCGACCCTTGCTTCTGGAGGTGCGAGGGGAGGGGGTTCCACTGTGGGCTACATGGTGTCCGCTCAGGAGGAACGCCCACCCCCTGAAGAGAGGCCACCAGGGTAAAATACCAGCAGCGGTGGGAAAAGACCCTTAAGTTGCCCTTATTTGGCCACTTAAGGACCTCAATTAGTCTACGGGTGTGAGGCCATCTGCTACTCTATCCACCACTAGTAAAGTACTGGCGGCGAAGGGAAAGTGATGGGCACCGCAGTCCGTGCCATCCTGCCAGATGTTACACACCCCCGCCTCCCAGAAGTCCAGCATTGTTTCGAAAAGCTTCCCCACCACAGACATTAGCCTGACTGGCCTGAAATTGCCAGGTTGGTCCTTCTGCCCCCTTTTTGAACAAAGATGTGACTAAGAAGATGACCAAAAAAATGAAGGGAAAGGAAAGCAAAGACACAGGCATGAGTTTGGAGGGAAATGATGGTTCCCCCCTGTTTGATGACTGTTGAAGTCGAGGGGATGCTGCACCAGGTGGCTGTGAGGCGGTGGAATTGGACTATGTGAGAAGTGCTCCCTACAGTCAGTACTAGGCAGTTGCAACAGAGTCTGTAGACCTCGGTAGATATCTTGGTAGAAGTGACCAATTTTTCAGTACTGGCTATTGATCACCCTGACAAGCATTCTTTCATGCAACACTACTGCAAGCGTGGCATCTGGGCAGGATCTCTTGCTTTGCATTAGCTCATTGAGTTGAGAACTGACTCCTGCTGAATTTATGGGGTCATTTTCAATTACATCATTTTCCAGGCTTCTGAGCTATTTTGACTAATGCCAGATCACCCACCTCAACATGATGGAAACCTTAGTGGAAGAAAGAAAAGTTCAGTTTAAAAATAAATAATATCTCCCTCCTCATCTAGAGCAAATGATTGCAATGTAATCGATTCTACTGGGCAAATGGCCTTTTGAAGTTTAACTTTCTCCGCCATCACTTGAGCAGCACCGGTGCCAGTGACTCTAGTGCCCAACATTGTTAAGGCTTTAATGAGGGAAACACATCAGATGGTGTGTTCTAAACACTAAAATGGTTTGAATCTGCCTGCCTGTATTTTTGTTTATTTGACTAACATCTGCTGTCACTTACCACAAGGTCCCAGAAGTGAAGGCAGAGGTCAGAGAGCCAGTGAAGTGGCTTCATTGGTCATCTTCCATTCCTGAATGCCCCACTGCTACCAGTCATCCCTCGGTAGCAACTAGGAGGATCCAGACTCACTATGACTGGGATACTTCCTAGAAAGTATCAGGTGTGACAGTGATGTGGAGTTTACGACAGGGTTCCCCAAACTGTGGGTCGTGACCACCCCCCCCCCCCCCCCCCCCCCCCCCCCCCCCCCCACCACCACCCAGTGGGGTCTCAAGATGAGATTTTAGGGTCATGATCTCCAAGGCAGCAATGGCTGCTGTTAAGCTTGGACTGATTTCTGACAGCTGTGAGGTCCCTTTAAATCTTCGCGATTTTTATTGCCGGGTACGGCCAAATGGACTGCTCTCTGGGGCCTGATTGCAGCTGCAGAAAAAGCCTGTGAATAGGTAGGTGTTCATTTTTTTTTCTTTGAAGAAACCTGTCTTTTCATAAACTATCCCCACGCTCGACTCCTTCCCCCACCCTGTCCCCCCGCCCCACTTTTTTTATATATTCATTCACAGGATGTGGGCTTCCCTAGCTGCCCTTGAGAAGGTGGTGGTCAGCTGCCTCCTTGAAGCACTGCTGTCCAAATTTTACTCCCCAAATTTTCATCCTGGGCTCGCACAAAATCTGAGGCATTAAAATGGGGTCACACTGGCAAAATGTTTGGAAAGCACTGGTTATTTTGTTCTCTTCTTCTCGTTTGGAAATCCAATTGACGTGGATAATATTCCTGATTCCTGGGATGGCGGGACTGACATATGAGGAGAGATTGAGTCGGTTAGGATTATATTCGCTGGAGTTCAGAAGAATGAGGGGGGCATCTCATAGAAACCTATAAAATTCTAACAGGACTAGACAGGGTAGATGCAGGAAGGATGTTCCCGATGATGGGGGAGTCCAGAACCAAGGGTCACAGTCTGAGGATACGGGGTAGACCATTTAGGACTGAGAGGAGAGATTTCTTCACCCACAGAGTGGTGAGCCTGTGGAAATCGTTACCACAGAAAGTAGTTGAGGCCAAAACATTGTATGTTTTCAAGAAGGAGTTAGATGTAGCTCTTGGGGCGAAAGGGATCAAAGGATATGGGGAGAAAGCAGGAGCAGGCTATCGAGTTGGCTGATCAGCCATGATCATACTGAATGGTGGAGCAGGCTCAAAGGGCCGAATGGCCTACTCCTGCTCCTATTTTCTATGTTTCTATGTTTCTATTACTGAGCCGGTGAAATTTAGAACAATGGGCACAAAGGTGCATGGCTGGCTAAATGCTGGCAGGACAGAGCCAAAATGTATCCTCTAAATGAACCTCAATATAGTTAACCACCCCCCAGTGACTCTAAATGGCAGTTTGAACATCAGAAAATGGCATGCAGGATGTCCCCACGCTCAAATTAAAAATAAGTTCCTATTTTGGTCAGGCCATTACCATGAAATATTTTTACGCCTCCGGAAATGTATGCCGTGTCTAAAGTGAGCAAAAATCCAACAGTCTTCTGTGAATTTTCCTAATCATGTGGACCCAACTGTAAGATGCTTCTCGGTGACCGAGCATTGGCTAAGGTAGAAAGTTTAAAAGTTTCTTTGAGTGTCTGTAATATTAGTTAAAACCCTATTTGACAGGGGTCTCAAGCTTTTCCTAATGATAGTTATTGCAATTTATAAAATTTATTGTGCAACTCTGTTGTTGAAGCGCAAAACATTAAAACTGTTTGCAGTAGCTGACAGTCACCGTACTATTTACAAAAATAGGTCAATCAGAAAAAAAAACTTGATTCTTTTTTTATGGATTTTCATAGTCCTATCTGGAATTGAAGTTATTTCAATGTGAACAAATGAGCATTTAATGTGTGAATGCTAAGTGGGTGCCAGCGCGGTGGACAAAATGAAAATACACTAAAATGCTTCTATTCTGCAAAATTCCATGAAAATGTCAACAGCCTCAACAGACCTGGTGCCAATGTCTTCGAGGATGCCAAAGGTTTAAGACGGCCGTCAGTGACTGAGGGTCCATTCACTTACTGCGAGGCCACTGAGAATAGGAGCACCCTCTCTGCTGCTTCCAATGTGTCCACAAGGATGCTGCCAGCCTCCGGAACTCTGCTGCCAGCCTCTCATAAAGTGCTACCGTTGTTCGTGGAAAGGATTATTGCTGCCAGCTTCAATGATTTTGCTGGCTGCCTTCCCCGCAAAGCTGCCACAGTGTTAGATCCAGCCATTTGACTAATCATCCAGTGGAAGGTTAAAGTAAACAGTCCTTTGTTACGATCGTGTTGGGGACCATTAACGTTTAAAGAAGAAATCCGAACACCCATCAATTAACCAACAGAACTATACCACAAGATTTCATTTTAAACAAAAGCAAACTTTATTGTATTTCAAAAAGAATTGAGTAAAGTAAGCACTGTTAACTTAACAATATAGTTTATAAAGACTTAAACAAGAAACTCAATTCTACATTTTACTTCCCCCAAAGAGTTCCCTCAATCTTATGAAATCTTGAAAGTTCATTCACTTTTCCTGGAACTAACCCAAAGGTATGCCACAGCACTCCAGAATTTACTTTAATTCTTCTTGGTTTTCCAGTTATTCCTCTGAGGTAAGATTTTGTGGGGGTCCTTCCATTAGCCTTTTGGTTATACAACCCTTTATCTTATTGCTTAGAGACCTCATGACTGTGGATGTCTCAGCTCCTTGATAGCCAACTGGCTTCCCACAACTTCCCAAGCTAACTCTGCTGTCCTGCTCTCTGCCACAAGGCTCTGTAGGGACCATTGATTTCTTCTACTAAATGCAAGCTAGTACAAGTCTTCCAGCTTCTTTTCCCTCATAAAATCCAAGTTGAGAGAGACCTCTAACCACATTCCATGCAGTGAATGATGAGGTTCGTATTTTCTCCGCTTGAAGTGCAGGTCTAACTGCCTATCACCTCCTTTTGACTCTCACAATCCAGTGAGATGCAGTCTTCATCAAAGCATAGTGTGATAGACTAATACCTCACACTGTACATTTTTATAAAGTATTTATATTGGTTGAACAAGATTCTTAAAATGCTGAACTTATGTCTGTCTGGGAGCCCAGAACAAAATAAGCCACTTTAAGGCTTTAGGGAAACTCCCACCTCGTTATCACTAAGGAGTCACTAACAATCACCTGGGGATTGCACAGCCCAACTTCAAAGAGAACTATACAAAGACATTTTGCATCAGGTAACCCAGCTAGCCTGCAGGGGACAGGGGGTCTGTTAAGACAAAAGGCCCCTCAAGCATTCCTTTTAACTCATAATATCACAATATTACAGAATCTTTACAGTGCAGAAGGAGGCCATTCAGCCCACCGAGTCTGCACCGGCTCTCTAAAAGAGCATTCCACTTAGTGCCACTCCCCTGCCTGATCCCCATAGCCTTGCACATTCTTTCTTTTCAGGTAGCAACCCAATTCCCATTTGAATACCTCAATTGAAACTGCCTCCACCACCCATTCAGGAAGTTTTCTTCAGGCTCCAACCACTTTCTGGGTGAAAAAAAGTTTTCCTCACATCACACTTACTCCTTTTGCCAATTATTTTGAATCTGTGCCTCTAGTTCTTGATGGTCTCTTGAGTGGGAACAGTTTCTCACTATTTATCCTGTCCATACCTTTCAGGATCTTAACAACCTCTAACAGGTCTCCTCTCAGCCTTCTTTTCTCCAAAGAAAACAGTCCCAACCTCTCCAATCTATCCTCATAGCTACAGCTCATTATCCCTGGAATCATTCTTGTGAATCTCCTCTGTAGTTTCTCCAATGCCTTCACATCCTTCCTCAAGTATGGCACCCAGAACTGGACACAGTACTCCAGATGAGGCCTAACTAGTGTCTTATACAAGTTCAACATGACCTCCTTACTCTTGTACTCAATGCCCCAATTAATAAAGACTAAGATACTATATGATTTACTAACTGCTCTGTCAACATGCCCTGACATCTTCAATGACCTATGTACAGATACACCAAGGTCCCTCTGTTCCTGCACGTCCTTTAGAGGCTCTTCCTTTATTTTATACTGTCTCACCATATTTTTCTTGCCAAAATTAATCACCTCACACATTTCTGCATTGAACTTCATCTGCCACTTGTCTTCCCAATCCACCAACATGTCTGTCCTTTTGAAGTTCAAAACTATCTCCATCACATTTGACAACATTTCCAATCTTCTTATCATCTGCAACTTTGAAGTCATGCCCTGCACACCACAGTCTAGGTTATTACTATATATCAGGAAGAGCAAGGGTCCCAACACTGACCCCTGAGGCACTCTACTACAAACGTTCCTCCAATCTGTGAAACAACCATTTATCACTACTCTCTGTTTCCTGTCACTCAGGCAATTTCTTATCCAAGTACCTACTTTCGCTTTTATTCCATGATCTAGAATCTTGCTCATAAGTCTATTGCATGCACTGTATCAAATGCCTTTTGAAAACCCATACACACCACATCAACAGCGTTTCCCTTATCAACCTTCTCTGTTACCTCCTGAGAAAACTCCAGCAATTAATGGTTGGAACATTTAGCAGTCTTAGAGACGCAGCCAAATTCCAGATGATGGATACACACCCTTTGTTGAAGACTTGGTGGAGAGGTGGGGGTTATGTGAACAAGTTAATATTGCCTTGCTGAGCTGAACAGCTCAGTCTGCTGCTTTAACATCAGACTAGCAGGCCACACAGAAAGAGCTCTAGCCAGGCTGGATAACTGGCCCCATCTACCCTGCTTCTGTTAGAAGTTCTGTGCCATTGCCTGCAAGACTGATTCATCTCGGTGTACCTATGGCATCTTGTGAAGTCAACACCACCAGAAAAGTGAAGTCTACAACATCAGTTTTCAACCCACCAACCTTGGTGAGGGAATACCTCATTGGGCTTTGAGTCTGGATTCTGGAACACATGTGAACCAATATTTATTTTTTCTGTAGTTTCTGTACTGTAAAACCTTCTTTTCTCTATCCCTCGCCTTACTGCCTGAGTGTGGAGCTGACACTGCGAACCCTCCTTCCCGCGTTTTTGCAAATAAACTAACCTTTTGAGTTCATGCTATCTCGAATTTGCTGTGGGATTTGCTTGGGTCACACCAAAACCGAGGAGTTGGGAAATACGCCACCACTTATAAAGAGGGAAACAAATCAAAACACCCCTCTGTTTATGGACAGGTGGTGAGAGGAGAAATTAGTGCTGTTTAAATTACCCCCCTCCTGTCCATAACAGAAATTGGGAGCTCAAATCTGAGATCACCCATTTGAATTTGACTAGAGTCCAATTAAAACATGAGCCAAATCTGATATAAAAGTGTCAATTGGAATCCAAAAAGAAAAACTCCGTGGCTTGAACAAAATTTAAAACACAGTAATTTAGGACAGCAATTTTCTTTTCCGACACTTAGAAAATGGCAACTTTTGATACCTAGGTGTGGGTCAAACAAGGAGACCTGAACAGTGAAACATTAATTCCCTTAGCACAGAGCAACTGAAAGCTATGGTTATAGGGAGGTACAATTAAAATTACCAGGTAAAGTGGAGAGAAATGAACTGACCCAGTTGTTGGTAGAACATTCGGGTCTCACATTTCCCGACAGAGCAGATACAGGAAGTGCCCAACCATGACTCTAAATCCTTGCCTCGCCAAATTTGAGCTGGAAAAGCTCAGAATGCAGGTAGAATTTCAGGAGAAAGAAAAGATTTGGGATCAAGAGGCTCAGAAGGAAGACAGAGAGAGAGAAAGGGAGAGAGAAACCAGACAGCTGGAAGCTGCAAGGGAAAATCTCCCTCTACCCGGTAGCACCCTCTAACTCCCTACCCCAAAACCACACTCTGAGGCCCTGAAGTACGCTAGATTCATTCCCAATTTTGAAGAGAGTGACCTGGAGTCATTTTTTTTACCATTTTTGAGTAACTAGCAGGGCACATTAAATGGCCATCAGATATTAGGACATTTTTAATTCAAGGGCAGTTGTCAGGGTCAGCCCAAGAGGTCTACTCCATGCTGCCTCCTGAGTGTCTACCAGTTAATCCCAGAGGTATATCGATAGCAATTCCAGAACCCTTGTAAGAAACCCACACAAACCTACATTGAGCTTGAACAGCTGAAGCAAATTGCCTTTGACTGATGGTTAAGAGTCCCACACACCTATGAGGGATTGCATGAGTTGACATTGTAAAAACTGCTTACCATCCAGCCTGAGGACACACTTGGATGGGCAGAGACTCCTCACAGCCAGGGATGCAGCAGTCACAGTAGACATCAATGATCTCACCCATAGGCCTGGAAATACAGGCAGACCCTTTCCAAACCATTCCCATGACCATTGGAAAGATAAGCAGGGCGACCTAAATAGGAGAGAACCAACCCCCCCCCAAAGAAAACACAAAGGAGGGTGCGAGGAGTCCTCCTGCAGCTGGAAAGGAGAACACCTGGAAACCAGTGTGTCCCCATTGTAATAAAATAGGCCATTCCAGACCCGAGTGCTAGAAATTGCGAGGGAAGCCTGTAGGTCTAATAGAGCTCCATATGAGTAGTCCCCCGAAGGATGCCTCAATGGGTAGTGTGGCAGAGAAAGCAGAGACTCTTATTACAGAAACTTGCCCTTTGGAGGGCATGGCACTATGTGTGTCTGAGATGGACAAACTCCCAGAGAGCTTCCGGAGTTCTGTCCTTTCAGGAACAGTGTCCCCATACCCATCCCAAAATGTGAGCAAGTCTGTTGTACTGCTCCAGTACACAGTGGCCACTCAGTCCTTAACGTTGGAGGAAACCTAAACCTACCCTCCCCTCTCCTCCACCCTACCACCCACCACCTCCACCGACCCCCCCCCCCCCCCCCCCCCCCCACCCCCCCGCCACCACCCATGCCCTGGCTAAAGGTCAAAGCCAGGCCAGGAGAGTTAAAAGAGTTCCAGGAAAGGCCAGTAGAATATAAAACAGACTTACAGAATATCACAAAATTAAAAGGGGCCAGAGAAGTCCCAGAGCAGGGAAAGAGATAGTGAAGGAGGTGCCCCACATAGTCAAATAGCCTGAAGAAGGCACATTATTAAAACGAAAAAGATTAACGAGTTGTCGGAAGTATAGCTCACAGAAACCTTCTTTCCAAATTTAAGTAGGGACCCAGGGAGTCCCCAACCAGATGAGCAGATAGAGAGTGAGATGCCTCACCCAGGTAAAAAGTCACAAGGGAGTATAGCCAGAGCGACACCTCCACACAAGGGCAAAAGCATCACAGGGGGCATGGAACAAGTCAGGAAAGTGCACATGCCCAATCCAAAGGCAAGGGCTAAGAAGCCAGTGATTTGTCTAGCTGTTAGCTTTATGGCGAATTTAAATGGGAACCAAGAAAGTTCCCAAACTGACCAGAAAGAGTGAGGGTGATGCCTCACTTAGTTGAAAAGCCACAGGGAGGTACAACAAGAGCTGACCATCCCCCAGAGGGCAGTTCTGTCACAAAAGACATGGAGCCTACTACCCAACTGACCAGCAGAGAGATTCCAACCAGACTGGATCCCATACTTACCCACTTTGATGCAGAATCACGAGGTGACCTGACAGTGCTGCCCACTGCATCTAAAATGACCCTTACCAGCCCACCAGGCTGCAGAACTGTAGGCCTACCTGGTATGGACATAGGTGAGACCCCTTCCAGAAGGCAGTAATCCTATCATCTGGGCCCCGAAAAGTTGGCCCAGGCTCAGGAGAAGATTACCCACCTGTTTCAGTGCTTACCCCTAGCACTTAACAACAGCAACAGGAACTGGGAGGGGTAGGGGGTCATCGTGCCCAAGCCGGGCACTAAACTGGACTCCCTTAAAGAGACCTAGGTCTCTTTAAAGAACCCCAATCTCCTGACTATCAGCCAGACCAAAGTGCCTGGGTTGGGACAACTGAACCCACAGGTTACCAAGGTGGACGGGGAAGAGCTAAGGTGGACATGGGTTGCTCAGCCCTATGATCAAAAGACCTGAAAGAATCTGGGGATTTTACTTGGCGGTTAGCACTCAGGGTGTGAATGATGGTCAAGCAGTTCAGAGCTATCTGCAGGGGAATTCTGGGCATCTCAGAAGATATATAATCAGGATTTGGACAGACACAGAGTTTGAAAACCATGGCTTTGCTTATTCCTGATGCCCAATAGAAGAAAAGTCAGAATTCTAACCCCAAATACACTTCCTCCTAAAGACTGGTTTGGAACCTCCCCAGGGCACCTAAACATTCCACAACTCAGGAAAGGACAGTGTCCTTGCTGACACCCCCTCCTGAGTTTAAACCTAAAAAAAAATGCAGCAGGGAACCATCATTGCCCCTGCTATCTGTGTGTTTGACTTTCCAGTGTGAGTGAATACATACTTCTATACTTCCTGTTTTTCTTTCATAAGACCACATTAAAAATAAATGAAATCGATTTATTTTTCCTCCAAGGCTGGGAAGACTGTAATGGACTAAGAACTCATACATTTTAATTAAAAATATATATATTTATACATATCTATATACTCATTGCTATTTCTAAATTTTAAAACTGGACCTTGGCGGAACAAGGTAATTAAAATGGCTGAACCTATGTCTGTCTGTGACTCCAGAACAAAGGAAGCCACTTTGCAATTTCAGGGAAACTCACACCTCGTTATCTCTGAGAAGCCACTAACGATCACCTGGGGATTGCATAGCCCAACTTAAAAGAGAACTGTACAAAGGTCATTTGCATCTGATAACCTAACTGGCTCACAGGAGACAGAGCATTTGTTAAGATAAAAAGCCCCTCAAGCATTCCTTTCAACCCATAATGCTGGGACGTTTAGCAGTCTTTGAGACCCAGCCAAATTCCAGACAATGGATACACATCCTTTGTTGAAGACCTGGTGGAGAGGGGAGGGTCTTGTGACCTTGGCCTCTGACTTGTTCAACAAGTTGATAGTGCCCTGCAGCACCGAATGGCTCCATCTGCTGCTTTAACATCTGCCTGACAGGCCACACAGAAGGAGCTCTGGCTAGGCTGGACAAATGATCCCATCTACCCTTCTTCTGTTGGAAGTTCTGTGCCATCGCCTACAAGACTAAATCACCTATCGCATATATCACAGCTTGTGAAGTCAACACCATTGGAAAAGGGAATTCTACAACATCAGTTTTCAGCTCATTGACCTCCATGAAAGAATACCTCCTTGGACTTTGAGTTCAGCCTCAGAACTCATGTGAACCAATATTTACTTTTTCTGTGGTCTCCTGTACTGTAAAATCTTCTTTTCTCTAGCCGTCTCTTTACAATCTGAGTGTGGAAGTGACATTGTGAACCCTTCTTCCCACATTTTGAATATGTGCAAATAAACTCACCCTTTGAGTTCATGCTATCTCGAGTTTACTGTGGGGTTATTAATGGAAACTTGGAGAATGCAAAAACTGAGGTGTTGGGGAAATACACCACCGCTTATAAAGAGGGAAACAAATCAAAACACTTTTCTGTTTACAGACGGGCGGTGAGAAGGGAAATTAAGTCTGCTTAAATTAACTCCCCTCCTGTGCACAACAATAGCTACAACTGCCTCTGCCTGTTCCCAAGCTGAACTGCTTGCTTCTGCCTGCAAACACACACTGATAAATTAAATAAAAGAACCTTCTAACTAAGGCTCCATCCTAAATCACACCTCTACGACAATATTGCTGGCTTTGCATTGATTCAATTGGAAATCCAAACAAATTATTTTACCTTCAAGGTAACTCTTTGATTCTATAACCCATATGAATAATTTTTATCTCTAATAGAGTTTCATGACCCTCTTTCCCAAAATTGCTAGCTTTTACTTTCTTTAATGGAAATGATGATAGACACCCTGGCTCTACCAAGGGATTCAAGATAGGTCATCTATTGTTCAGTGTTTACACTTCTAACTCGGACCTTGAAGATAAGCATAGGTTATCTTTTAACTGTAATTAACTCCAAACTTGTTTGAATAGCATTTACTTCAGGGTTGCTTATCAGTTTCTCAATCAGATGCACTCTATTACCTACAGTTAAAACTTTATTTTCTAAAACCAAAAGTTATATTCTAAAACAAATGAATTGTAAACTAAATATTCCAATCACCATGTTGAATGTAAAGGATAGTGCAGTATGTTTTGCTCTGTCCTCAAGGCCACTGGTAGATTTAGTAATTGTATTGTATTGTGCTGGTGGCACCTGTGCTATTATTTCTGCAGCAATGGACATGATTTTAAATCAGTAACGTGAGAGGGAGCATGCTCTCAAACAGGAGCAGTAACAGAAACAGGACATTGAGTAGGAGAGGAAGGATGACCACAGACAATAAGGGATGCAAGTGGAAGTGGGATTTAAACCTTGATACTAACAGGGATCTTAGGCAGGTGGGGGGAAGGGAAACCCAGAAGTATGAGTTGAGAAGGAGCAAATTCAACAATGGATATGAGACATTTGAAGGTTGCGTTCCCGGTTCACTGCTGCCTCCCTGGATGTGCTGCTTGGGGTGGCAAGGGAGATATTATTCCCCAGCATTTCTGGGGTGGGAGTGGGGGGGTAAGAAAACCTGTAGCAGAAACAATGGAGGCATAGAAGGAGGTTGCTGAGGAGTTGAGCAATGCAATGCCACACACCCAGATGCAGATTTCCATTAGTGAACCAGATGGGTTTTTACAACAATCAGCAATGGTTTCATGGCCACCATCAGATTCTTAATTCCAGATTTGTATTGAATTCAAAATTCACCATATGCCATGATGGGATTCAAACCCTGGTTCCAAAGCCATTACTCTGGGTCTCTGGAATACTAGTCCAGTAACAACACCACTATGCCACCACATTTCCATATTTTTGTCATGAAGGATTATGGAGTTTCACTCTTAATAACTCTTTAGTATTTATTTTTTAAAATTCATTTATGGGATGTGGGCATTGCTGGCTAGGCCAGCATTTATTACTCATCCCTAATTGCCCTGGAGAAGGTGGTGGTGAGCTGCTTCTTGAACCACTGCAGCCCATGTGGTGTAGGTACACCCACAGTGCTTTTAGGGATGGAATCTCAGGATTTTGATCCACCAACAATGAAGGAGCGGAAATATATTTCCAAGTCAGGATGGTGTGGGGCTTGGAGGGGAATTTCCAGGTTGTGGTGTTCCCATGTGTCTGCTGCCCTTGTCCTTCTAGGTGGGAGCAGTCGTGGGTTTGGAAGGTGCTGTCTAAGGAGCCTTGGTGAGTTTCTGCAGTGCATCTTGTAAATGGTACACATCACTGCCTCTGTTCTTTGGTGGTGGAGGGAGTGAATATTTCTGGAAGAGATGCCAATTAAGCGGGGCTGCTTTGCCCTGAATGGTATCAAGCTTCTTGAGTGTTGTTGGAGCTGCACTCATCCAGGTAAGTGGAAAGTATACCATCACACTTCTGACTTGTGCCTTGTAGATGATGGACAGGCTTTGGAGACTCTGGAGGTGAGTTACTCACCACACGATTCCTTGCCTCTGATCTGCTCTTGCAGCTACTATATTTATATGGATAGTCCAGTTCAGTTTCTGATCTATGGTAACTGTCAGGATGTTGATAGTGGAAGATTCAGTGATGGTAATGCCATTGAATGTCAAGGGGTGATAGATTCTCTATTGTTGGAAATGGTCATTGCCTGGCACTTGTGTGGTGCAAATGTTACTTGCCACTTATCAGCCCAAGCCTCGATATTGTCCAGGTTTTGCTGCATTTCGTAATGGACTGCTTCAGTGTCTAAGGAGTTGTGAATGGTGCTGAACATTGTGCAATCATCAGTGGACATCCCCACTTCTGATCTTACGATGGAAGAAAGGTCATTGATGAAGCAGCTGAAGATGGTTGGGTATAGGACACTACCCTGAGGAACTCCTGCAGTGATGTCTTGGGACTGAAATGATTGGCCTCCAACAACCACAACCATCTTTCTTTGTGCTAGGTATGACTCCAACCAGCGGAGAGATTTCCCCCTGATTTCCATTGACTCCAGTTTTGCTAGAGCTCTTTGATGCCACATTCGGTCAAATGCTGCCTTGATGTCAAGGGCAGTCACTCTCACCTCACCTCGGGAGTTCAGCTCTTTTGTCAAACTGAATGACCCTGGCGGAACCCAAACTGAGCACCAGTGAGAAAGTTATTGCTAAGCAAGTGCCACTTGATAGCACTGTTGATGACCCCTTCCATCACTTTACTGATTATTAAGAGTAGACTGCTGTGGTGGTAATTAGCTGGGTTGGATTTGCTCTGCTTTTTGTGTATAGGACATACCTGAACAAATATCCATATTGCCAGTTTTATGTCTGTATCGTAGCTGTACTGGAAAAGCTTGGCTAGGGGCGTAGCAAGTTCTGGAGCACAAGTATTCAGTACCATTGCAAATATGGTCAGTGCCCATAACCTTTGCAGTATCCAGTGCCTTCAGCCGTTTCTTGATATCATGTGGAGTGAATTGAATTGCCTGAAGACTGGCATCTGTGATGCTGGGGACCTCCAGAGGAGGCCGAGATGGATCATCCACCCTACACTTTTGGCTGAAGTTTGTCGCGAATGCTTTAACCTTATCTTTTGCGCTGATGTGCTGAGCCTCTCCATCATCAAGGATGGAGATATTTGTGGAGCTTCCTTCTCCAGTGAGTTGTTTAATTGTCTACCACCATTTATGACTGGATGTGACAGAACTGCAGAGCATTGGCTGTGGAATCACTTAGCTCTATCACTTGCTGCTTATGCTGTTTGGCATGCAAGTAGTCCTGTGTTGTAGCTTCACCAGGTTGACACCTCACTTTTAGGCATGCCTAGTGCAGCTCCAGGCATGCCCTCCTGCATTCTTCATTGAACCAGGGTTGATCCCCTGGCTTGGTGGTAATGGCAGAGTGGGGGATATGCCGGGCCATGAGATTGTGATTGAGTATAATTATGCTGTTGCTGATGGCCCACAGCGCCTCATGGATGCCCAGTCTTGAGTTCTTAGATCTGTTTGGAATCTATCCCATTTAGCATGGTGGTGGTGCTACACAACACGACTGAGGGTATCCTTAATGTGAAGAAGGGTCTTTGTCTTCACAAGGATAGTGTGGTGATTACTCCTGCTGTTCCTGTCAGGGATAGGTGCCTTTGTGGCAGGCAGGTTGGTGAGGATGAGGTCAAGTATGTTTTTCCTCTTCAAAAACAGAATTACCTGGAAAAACTCAGCAGGTCTGGCAGCATCGGCGGAGAAGAAAAGAGTTGACGTTTCGAGTCCTCATGACCCTTCGACAGAAACCCTCAGAGCTTCCTCCAAGTAGTGTTCAACATGGAGGAGAACTGATTCATCACCTGAGGGAAATCAGCAGGAGGTTTCCTTGCCCATGTTTGACCTGATGCTATGAGACTTCATAGGGTCTGGAGTTGATGTTGAGGACCCCCAGGGCACCTCCCTCCCAATTGTATACCACTGTGCTGCCATCTCTGCTGGGTTTGTCCTGCTGGTGGGACAGGATATACCCAAGGATGGTGATGGTTGTGTCTGGATATTGTCCTGAAGGTATGATTCCGTGAGTATGACTATGTTAGGCCGTTGTTTGACTACTCTGTGAGGCAACTCTCCCACTTTTGGCACAAGGCCCCCAGATGTTATTAAGGAGGACTTTGCAGGGTTCACAGGGCTGGTTTTGTCATTGTCGTTTACGATGCTTAGGTTGATGCCGGGTTGGTCTGTCTGGTTTCCTGCTTTTATTTTAATTGGCTTTTTAGCGGTTCGATACCACTGACTGGCTTGCTAGGCCATTTCTGAGGGCAGTTAAGAGTCAACAACAATGCTGTGGGTCTGGAGTCACATGTAGGCCAGACCAAGTAAGGATGGAATATTTCCTTCCCTAAAGGGCATTAGTGAACCAGATGGGTTTTTACAACAATTGACAATGATTTCTGTGGTGGGACTCAAACCAGGGTTCCAGAACGTTACCTGGATCTCTGGATTATCAGTCCAGTGACATTACCATGGGAGAGCTTATACAATGTTGGTGTTTAACTAAATTCTCTTACATAGAATCTACAGAACAAGAACAGGACATTTTGCCCAAATGCTCCAGGCCATTGTTTATTCTCCATATGACTTTCCTCCCACCCTTCTTGACCTAACTCCATCAACATATCCTTCTGTTCTTTTCTTCCTCAGGTATTTATCTAGATAATCCTTATGTGCATCCATGCTATTCATCTCAACCACTCCAGTTGGTAGTAAATTTCCCATTCTAACCACTCCCTGGTTAACGAAGTTTCTCTGAATCCCTTAATGGATTTATTAGTGACTGTCTTATATTTAGATCCCCCTAGTTCTGGTCTTACTACAAGTGGAAACATCTTCTTCACATCTACTCTATCAAACCCTTTCATAATCTTCCTCAATCAGGTCACTTCCCAGCCTTCTCTTTTCTAGGAAAAAGAGCGCTGGCCTGTTCAGTCTTTCCTGACATGTTTTATGTATAACCTCATTGTTCTAATATCATTCTTGTAAATCTTGCTTGCACCTTCTCCAGTGTCTCTATATCCTTTTTCTAACATGAAGACTGGAACTGTTAGTACTCCAAGTGTGACTTAACCAAGAACATATGAAAATAAGAAATAGGAGCAGGTGTATGCCATACGACCTCTCAAGTGTGTTCCGGCATTCAGTAAGATCATGGGTTGAACTTTTAATTAACACCACTTTCCTGCCCTACCGTAGAACCCAAAAATACATGAATCTTAGACTTGAACATACTCATCAACTGAGCACCCACTGCTCTCTGGGGTAGAGAATTCCAAAGATTCACAACCCTCTGTGTGAAGAAATTTCTCCTCAGCTTAGTCCTCATGGTGAGCCTGTGACCTTCACTTCTAGATTCTCCAGCCTCTCAGCATCCACCCTGTCTAGACCTCTCAGAATTCGATACATTTCGAGGTTCCACCTTCTTCATGGAAGCTGAGGACGAGAATTCGGCAAGTTGCTGTTCTACAAATATTGGTGCGAAGATGCAGTTTTTCGCCTGAGCCCAAGGGTGAGCCAAAACAGACTTTGAAAGATCTATTCACTTTCTCTGAGACCACCGAGGTTAACAGCACCCTCTCTGCTGCTTCCAGTGTGTCCATAGGATGCTGCCAGCCTCTCATAAAGTGCTACCATTGTTCATGGAAATGATTCTTGCTGCCAGCTTCGATGATTTTGCTGGCTGCCTCTCCCAAAGTGCCACAGTGTTAGATCCAGCCACTTGCCTAATCATCTAATGGAAGCTTAAATAGTCTATCAAGTACTGTATGTTGAACATAAAGGATAGTGCAGTGTGTTTTGTTCTGCACTAAATATCACTAGCAGATTGAGTAAATATAATGCATTGAGCTGTTGGCGCCTGTGATGTTATTTCTGGAGCAATACACACCATTTTAAAGTTGGACCTTGACAGGGAGCATAATCTCAAATAGGAGCAGTAGCAGAATTAGGACATTGAGTGGGAGAGGAAGGAGAACCAGAAGCAGGAAGGGATGTCAAGTGGAAGTGGAATTTAGAGTGGGAGTGGGAGCTTCAGGCCTCCAGAAAGAAGATGAAGGATTTCTTTGTCATGAAGGACTGTGGGTTGGTCTCGGGTGGTCCAGGGTGTGCTGCCTCACTGTTTATAAAATGTTAATGCCAAGATGCAGTTTTTCCTTTATGTTTCCCAAGGCTGAGGGTGCGCCATAAGGCAGTTTTCAAATAAAAAAATGTTGATACAGAGCTGAAATCTTTCCTCCAAGGTGAAAGATGTGGCTCTTTAATGTTTTCAAAATGCTCAGGCTCAGTTGATGTTTCTCTTTTCTGAAGGCTGGAGTGCACCATGTGATTGAAAATAAATTTTGGACTGAATTGTCCTCTGAAGAATCATGAAGTTGTTTCATAATATTTATAAAGGTATGGGGGAGCAGAGGTAAGAGAGTGCTTAAGAGAGTGCTTTGTAATCTGTGTTTTTCTGCACTGACATCTGAACTGCCACTTGCTTAGTTGGTTGAAGGAGGGCTAAACGGTGTTAGTTTTGCTGTGAATATAAGTCGATCCCTAGATCTCAGAATTACAGCGCTGAATTACTGCTGCACTGAGACATCCAGATGTGTGCATGATTAAGACAAACATTGGATGAATCTTGTAATGTTGAGGACAAGCCACAGTAGTGGTTGCAGGTACCGTATTGCTGTCCGATTGCTGTACTGTGAATGTAGAACTGTTTAGCCTTTTTGCCACCAAGAGATGACAGTTATAGCTCATCAGGGAATTCCCTGATGCCCAAGGAAACTTTACAGAAACTTATTGCTGGTGATAGGGTGCCTTGTGGGTTTGACGGTGGACTGAAGCTCCAATAAGCTGTCTATTGTACAACTGTACAGATGCCACTTCTTCTCCACAGACATTGCAAGGTCTCAAATACCCTTAGATGATTATGCTCAGTTTAGCAACTGTTTATATGTGTGTTTTGTGAGGTCCAAATCCCGTTCCTTTGCAGTTGAGCAAGGATATGAGCTGGTCCTCTGGCCATCAGGTTCCTACTACTTCGCTGCATGTGCATCGTCATTTTTGCTGCGTGATTTATCCAGTGGTCATGAGTAAAACTGACTTATCTAAACCCCAGGAGTGGAAGTACTTGTTCCAGGATAGGTGGACTGAGGTTTATAGCTGGGTACTGAGTTGATGGGGTCTTCCAATTCACTAAGCTTAGGCTGGGAACATATTCTAGAAGGCTGCCAGCAAGATACCTATTCAAATAATTCTTATATAGCAATATATCGTAAATCATAATGTCGTACTTAAGTGTATGTCTGTAAGAGTAAGTCAGTGAGTGGAGACGGAATACAAAAAAGTGACCATACCAGGCCTCAGTTTTGGGGAGACCTCCAGCTCTTCTCTGTCTTCTGTTTATGTTCTCAGACTCTCACAAATGGGATCAATTTTAGGACACTTGCTTTGGAGAGGCTACATATGGTGAGAAACTGTATAAAGTAGCTTGCTTGATCAGAACCCCATCCACCATCTTAAATATTCACTCCCTCCTCCACTGATGCACAGTGGCAGCAGTGTGTACCATCTACAAGATGCATTGCAAAGACTTGCCAAGGCTGCTTCAACAACACCTTCCTAACCTGCGATCTTTACCATCTAGAAGGTCAAGGGCAGCAGACACATGGGAACACCACTACCTGGAAGTTCCCTTCCAAGTTACACACCATCCTGACTTGGAAATATATCGCCGTTCCTTCACTGTCACTGGGTTAAAACCTTGGAACTCCCTCCCTAACAGCACTGTAGGTGTACCTACAACATATGGACTACAGCGGTTCAAGTAGGTGGCTCAACAGGGCAGTTAGGGATGGGCAATACAAGCTAGCCTAACCAGTGACACACATCCCAAGAATGAATATAAAAAAATTAGTGTGACTATTGCTCCTAGTGCTAAGTGCCCCAGCCTAAATGTATTTTTGAGGGAACATCGGGTACATCATAATATAATTTTTATAACTTCAGTTGTGAAATCCTAATTTCGAGCCTACTTCTGCAAATCGATCTGTTAATGACACTGGTCCTTTCACCTTAAATAAAGCATGTCTTTGGATGTAGTGATGCAATTTGCATCTCAGTATGTTGTCATTTGTCAAGTGTCTACCATATAAGCCAGCTGGTACAATAATTCTGATGAGGAAGAACAGTTAAATATAAAGTCATTACTTTTCATTTTGTTGTAAACTGAACTAAATATTAAAACTACACAAACGTTTAAATAATCCATTCTTTAGAAAACAAGACTTGCGTTTCTAAAGTGTTCATGATGTCAGGATATCCCAAAGAACTGGACAATTCTTTTCTCATCTCTAAGGTGATTAGACAAGTTCCAGGAGACACATGTGGGCCAAATATTCCAATCTCCAGACCATCGGTGACCAGACGTGCGACTGAGATGTGCATCGGGACCTATGTCCCTACATGGGAAATGCCGAAGAAGCTTCAACTTCCAATGGGCATAATCCCTTGCTGCCTGGGACTCTTCGCAAAGTCTCTGAACTGAGTTAGAATTGGAGACTTTGGACAGTTCCGATGTACTTACTTGGATGGTTACCCAAGAAACGTTAGACAGATTAAAGCCTAATCTAACTCCTGGGTAACTACGTAACACGTGCCCCCAGTCACCCACTCTGACCCCCCAACTACCCACCCGACAACACTCCCAACTCAACCCGCCTATCCGCCCCGACTATCCCCCCGTGACCCCCAACCTGACTATCCCCCGAACCCAAACCCCCTGATCTGACTCAATTACCCCCAAATCCCTTGACTACCATCACCTGCCCCCGACCAACCCCCAATCTGACTACCCTCCCAACACCTGGCCACCACCCCGACCATCCCAACCACCCTCCTGACCCAAACCAACCAACTGCCCTTCCTCATCCAACTACTCTCCTAACACTCGACTGTCCCTCTGACCTGACTACATTCCCAACCCCACCCAACCCCACTTAACCCTCCCAACCTTACCCGACTACCTTCCCCACCACCCGACTATTCTGCTCCGACCTGACTACCTTTCCAACTACCCTACCAACCAACCAACTACCCTCCCGACCTGACTACCCACTCACCCATCTGCCCCCTACCCGTTCTACCCCCTACCCACTTACCCACCTTATTCACCTACCCACCTCACCCACCTACTCCCTACCCATTTACCTACTTACCCTCCTCACTCACCCACCCAGCTCACCCACCTACCCACTTACCCACTCACCTACCTACCTCACCCACCTACCCCATACCCACCCTACCCACTCACCCATTCTCCCACCTCACCCACCTACTTACCCTACCCACCTCACCCATACCCATCTCACCGTCCTTACCCACCTCATCCATCTACCCACTTACCACAGCCACCCTACCACCCTACCCATTCACTCACTCATCCATTCACTAACATTCAAATACAGGACATTTAAACTCACTATACAGTAGCTAGTGTCGTTAGAAGGGGATGTGTCTTGTCTTCCCCCAACTCTACTATGATCTGATGGACACTGCCCTACGCATTTCTGTCAAAGACAGGCTAGGAAGACCCAGCAAGAAATGCGCAGTAGCGTCCAATCGGGAGAAGTTATATATGCAGTGGCAATCCAATGATCATTGCCGCTGCTCAGAAGATCTGGGCCACGATAATTGGGAGACACATCCCCCAACATTCTTCACTTGCTTTTCTTTCAGTCACTTAACTAATGTGTTCTTAAAATTGGCATAGTCTCTGCTTTGATCATTACCTCCTTTGCATTCCACGGCCTCAAAAACCTTCCATAAATACATTCCTCCTGTTTCCTGTCCGAAATATATTACATTTAATTTTATATCCAGGTCCTCTCATTCTAGGCTCCTCAATCATTGAAAGCAGTCTTCATAACTTCATCAAATCGCCTATCAAATCATCTCATGGTTTCCCCTGTTCCAGTGAAACAGCTCCAATTTTTCAAGCCTTTCTTTATACTTGTATTTCCTCACACCATTCAGCGCCTTAAAGACCCTGCACTGTATTTTCTCCACTGCTGCAACATACCTGCTATAGCATAGCGCCCAAAACTGTACACTGTATTCCAACAACAAACTTACTAAGGTTTTATTTAGATTCACTGTTATATCTGGGTTTTTATATTCTAAAACTCATGCAATAAAACTCAATGTTTCATTAGTCTTTTCCTTTGAGTTCTTATTCACATGAGGTGCTGGTTTTAATATCTTGTGAATCCCCAGATCCTTCACCCCTTCCATGTCTTCCAGCATTTCCCCAGTCAAAGTATAATTTTCCCAACATTTTATCAAATCTATCCCCTTACATTTCCTAATATTGAATTCCATGTGCCACAATTTTGTCTAGCCCACTTTCTATCATTATACCCTTGCAGCTTCCTGTGATCCTCAGAATTATTTACAATGCTACCTATTTTTGTACCTTATGCCAATTTGGACTTCTCTCTCCAGTCTTATATTAAAATTATTGATGTTTGCGGTGAGCAGAAAAGGTACCAGAACAGAACCCATGTCACTTCAGCTCTCTATTAACTATTCTTGAGAAATTGCCCTTATTTTCCGCTCTGTTTCCTCCCTTTTAACAAGTTTTTAATCCCATTTTCTACCATCTCCTTAATTTCATGCTGCTTAATCTTCTCCTGTAGCTTCCTGTATGTAGCTTGGGCAAAAGACTCTCTGAAACTCTATGCACACTGCATCCACTACAGTTCCCCATTAATTTCTGCCACCTTCTCCAGGAATTCTTCATGTTGTTTTTGAGCAGTGTTACTGAATCAGGAAGAGTGCAGGAATCCTAACTGCAACAAAACTTCTTTGCATTCATTGTCAGAACTATTTCCAAGTGTAAATATTTGCCTGTTTTAAACAATAAAATGACTTTTTTTTCTTTCATGGGATGTGGGACAAGGCCAACATTTGTCATCCATCCCTAATTGCCCTTGAACTAAGTGGTAGGCTATGCCATTGCAGAGGGCAGTTAAGAGTCAACCACATTGTTGTGAATCTGGAGTCAAATGTAGGCCAGACCAGGTACAGATGGCCTTCCCTAAAGGGGCATCAGTAAACCAGGTTGGTTTTCACAACAATTGACATGGTCACCATGACTGAGATTAGTGTTTCAACTCCAGATTGCAACTTGAATTCAAATTCCACCTGTTGCTGTGGTGGGATTTGAACCCTTGTTCCCAATACATTAGCCTGGGCTTGTCTAGAGTACTAGTCCAGTGACATTACCACTACACCTTCATCTCCACCACATTGTTAAGATTGACAATCAGTAAACTCAGAACTTTCTTCAGTATTTTCCTGTGCAATTGTAAAATTTAAGTGAGCCCTTGGAGACTAAAAAAGTATATCTTCTTGGGGGGATGGTGAAATAACACTGTTACTTCAAAGTATCAGTGATCTCCTCATATTAGCTCAAGGAAAGTACAAAAAAAAGTTTGTAGAAATCACTCAGACTTCAAACCCATTATTTCTTTATGAATGATAACTATAACTTTAATGTGTCATTTCTGCTGCTCCTTGGCTTCTCTTCAATGTAACATAAATATGTTAACAAATTCTCTTCATAAAAATAACCTATCTCCATTCCTGAATTCCCCCAAGTTACAATCCTGGCTTATTATTCAGTGAAGGGAAGCAGAAACAAGCCAACATTTCTGCTCCTACTCCACATGAAACACCACTGCACAACCACCACACAAAAAGAGCACTGTGCTGTGCCTGCATCCTGAGGAGTTTGTTTTTTGCAAAAAGGGAGTTTAAGCTGGAGAGGGGCAGTCATAGAGTTTTAACATCATTTCAAAATCCACTGAAGGAGTTTAGAATTCTTCATTTTGTTGTTGAAAATCCTAGGAATATTGACATATGCCACTGCGGTGGTGGTAGTGTTACAATTCATTCACAGAGTCCGAGTTGCTATGGTAACACACACTTTCACATCCATGTCGTATTCTGGAGCTGTGGATAGTGACGGCAGAGGCTCCAGTGTTCTTTCCATCACTTTACTGACCAGGAATCTCTTCCGCTCTTACCGCCTGCCATTGGCATGTGTTGGAAGGATTTCCAAGTTGATACTCAAACCTGTTCGGCCACATTATGAAATCACCTTCCTTGGCCTTGTCAGGACTTGAACCCAGAGCTTCTGGCTTCGCGGTAGGAAGTCACCTGCTGTACCGCAATACCTCCTGTATGTGTCTGGAAGATAGTTTAATGTGTAATGGATATAAGTGGCTGTGTGAACATGCCACCACCAAGAAAAAGAGAAACAGTTCAGATGTTACTTTACAAGGAAAACCATTCAACCTCCACCTGCCAAAAAAAGGATGCATTTTGACTCTGGCTGATTATCCCACTTCTGTATCATTTACAGAATGGTGGTGGAATCCCAAGCAGGGGCCAGGAAATTTGCTTGGAGAGAGTGCAGAGAAGGGACACTCCAGCATGAAATTGCTGAATACATCAGCATTCCCAAAAAAATTCCAAACCAGTGAAACTTTGTAGAATGTGACATTAACGATGTGCAAAAAATAATTCAGTGATTGACCGTGCAGATGTTTGTCCCATTTAAGTTTTAAATTATGCCTTTCAAAACAACCTCTGGACATCAGGCAGACATAGCCAGCATTGAATGGTGCATTGTCATAGAGAAAATGAAGAATGCCATATGATAGGGTGGAAAAGAAGGCACTTTTTTCATTAGTAGAGAGGTCAATAACAAGGGGGAACAGATTTAGGTAAGAGGTCGAAGGCTAAGAGGGGAATTGAAGAGAAACTTTTTCACCCAGACGGTGGTGGGAGTCTGGAACTCACTGCCTGAAAGGGCGGTTGAGTCAGAAACTTTTGTAACATTTAAGAAGTATTTAGATATTCACTTGTGTTGCCATAGCCTCCAGGGCTATGGGCCAAGTGCTGGAAAATGGGATTAGTGTTGTCAGATCTTTGTTGACCGGCGCGAACACGATGGGCTGAATGACCTCCTTCTGTGCTGTAAACATCTATGAGCCTGAGTCTATGTTGTAGCTCCTTCATTTGCATTTTATAATAATGCATTTACTCATGTATGGGTGGATGTATTTTACATGCGCTCTTACATCTGGCAGGAAATCCTTGAGACAGTGGAGATAAGCTCGGGGGCTGGCAGGTCCTCTCCTGTTACACTTCCTGACTCTGCCTGTCAGAATTTCCACAGAAAAATGTGTGGAGACTGAGTAGAAGATTCTGGCCAATGTCGGCACATTCTCATGAGCGTTCCTTTGGTCTTCTTGGCGATATTGTGATTTGGAACAACAACAACTTATATTTATATAAGTTGATGGAATGAAACGTCCCAAGACACTTCACAGGAGCATTATAAAACTAATGACATCGAGCCACGTAAGGAGGTATTAGGTCAGATGACCAAAAGCTTGGTAAAAGAGGTATGTTTTAGGAAGTGTCTTAAAGGAGGAAAGTGAGGTAGACAGGGTGGAGAGGCGTAGGAAGAGAATTCCAGAGCTAGGGGCCTAGGCAGCTGAAGACATGTCTACCAATGGTGGAGCAATTATCAATGGGAACGCAGAAGAGGCCAGAATTGGAGTAGCACAGTTATCTTGGAGGGTCGTTGGGTTGGAGGAGATTTCAGAGATTGGAGTTGGGGGGCAGTGTGGCAGCAAGGTCATGGAGGGATTTCAAAGCGAGGAAGAGAATTTAAAAACAAGATGTTGTTTGGCAGGAAATCAATGTAGATCAATGAGCACAGGGGTGATGGAAGAATATGATGAGAATTTGCATTATTGTCACATGCCAAAATAGTATCGATGTTTACATCATGAGAAAGCTGTAGTTCCAAACAAATCAATGAAATAATCTTGCTGTGTTCCCAGGTTCTTAGATTTCTGGTGATTGGCCAGATGCAAAAACTGTATCGGTATTCAGTACACAAGCTCCCCATAAGAAAAAGACATTTCAAAAGACTAACAGAAAAGTTGGAGGAGTAATTGACATAGAGTAAAGGGTTAACATCAGAAGCATACATGATGCTGATGCAATAATGATGTCAGGTCACATGACTGAAAAGCAAGCTTGATCTGGAAGGAGGAGAAGCTACAACATCGTGTAGAGGTCCAAATGTGTAAATACATGCTGTAAGAGTAATGGGTTTAAGAAACTACAGACTTGAGCAGCATACTTTGGGAGAGTAACTAATCCTCAAAACCCCCGTCTAGACCCCAACCACATAATGAAACATGGTGGCAGCAAGTAAAAGACCCAACAGGCCTTAAAAGAAGATACAGGGCTGGCAAGAAAAGAGGTCCTTGGAGAAAGGACAAAAGAATAAAATTTAAGGCTCGTCAAGACATTGGAACATCATGGGAGCAGCAGATGCAAGCTGAAACATAGGCCCAGAGACCGGACAGCAGTGAGCACAGGCTGGTAGCAGGATCAATTCCAGAGTTCAGCACAAGTATAGAATCCAACACCAGAAACTCCCAGAATCATTTCAGGATGTGGAGGGCTCACCAGAGGCCCAGAACTGGGCCAACCTGAAGAAGAAGGTTCACAGGGTACAGAACTGCTTCAGGATTACACAAAAAAGCTCAAAAAGACAAGGTCAATACACCACTCTATGGAGTAGGATCCATCACTGATAACATGATAGCAAAGCAGAAGGTTGATGAGACTTTAACTGCTTATGAAGAAGTCCAGCAAGCTTTCCACTCTTATTTCAGCATCCATCGCAATTTACTAATAGATTGGGCTAAATTTAATAAAAGAAAGCAACGACCAGGCAAAAGCATAGATTCATTCAACAATGATGAATATAGTCTTGCAGGGAACAGTGACTATGGAATCTTAAAGGATGAGCTGATTTATGACAGAATTGTAGCCAGGGTCCCAGATGAATCATTGCCAGATATCTTACAGACAAGAGAGGATTTAACTCTAGTTAAAGCAGTGCAGATTGCGAGGCAAACAAACTCAGGAAACAGAATCAGGTGTTTGTTCTTGGAGATGCAGAGGTCCCCTGGAGATGATCGACTGAGACCATTCAGTTTGCGGGCCATAAAAGAGATAGCGCATCAAAGCCTAAGTCATGAAAATGGGAAAAGCGTGCCAACTGTCATTTTGAAATGTCTTCAGTGTAGCAGGAACAAACCACATAAGCAAGAGGAATGTCCCACAGGGGGTGCAGAGTGTCACTACTGTGGAAAGATAGGCCATTTCAAAACTGTTTGCCACTCGAAAACACAGTCAACCTGTAAAAAGGAGAAAATTTTAAAACAGAGCCATTTCCATGAAGTGGAAGAACCACAAGCAAAAGAACTAAGGTTCCTGGCGAGGTAAATGATACTGAAAACAAGTATTGGAGTATTAAACACAATGTGTATGGACACCCCACAGGGTTTAAACTAGACACAGGAGCAGGGGTTTCTATTTTGTCAGATGAAGCCAAATGGCTCAAAAAAATTACATTGCAACCCCCATCTATCACATTGGTCCTGGTGGGACAACCCTAAAAGTGAAAGGCCAACTCATGGCAAAGTTGAAATATGAATACTGAGAAATCCTCGAACCTTTCTATGTCATTCAATATCAAGAGTGCTTTCTACTAAGCAGAAAGGTATGCCTAAAACTGAAATTAATCTATAAAATGTATGAAGTTAATGTACATTTTGAAATGAATTCCCCAAATTGTTTAGGGGTCTAAGAAAGCAGAAGTAATTGAGGTAATAGCAAAATATCTCAAATCGGAAGAAGAACATGTTAACCCAGATAGCAATTGCGTTGAGTTAGCTAGAATTCAGTTGTAGATGAAGCAGCTTGAGACAGAAAAAAAAATGAAGAAACTTGAAATTGAGAAAGAAAAAGAAATGAAAAGCGAAATCTTGGATTTGAAAAAGAGAAAGAAAAAGAAATGCGAAAGCTTGAACTTGAACTCTGGAGAGAGAAATTAACAAGGGAAATAAGAGAAAAGGAAAGAGACAGAGAGTTTCAGAGAGAGAGAGAGAAATCAGACAGTATGAACTGGCTAAAGAAAAACTAGGTTACATGGCTTAAGAGAAGTGGTTCCAGTCATTAAAAATGCTGTAGAGCATCAACTTTGACATTTGAAAGATGAGTTTGGTGATGAGAAACGAGAACTGGTGAGAACACAGGAGTGTTGGTCACAGGAAGTACAACACTTGAATGAGGATTTGAAACATCTAAATGATAAAATTGTAGAAGCAAATTCATCGAAGATAGATCTTCAGCTAAAACTTGAACTTCAAGTATCGGAGGTCTCTATTAAGTATCGTGAAAAACGACTTGAACAGGAAAAGGATTTGCCAATGAATCAGAACAATTGGTTGAAGGCAGAATTAAAAACCAAGACTGGCGAACTACTGGAAGTATACTGTGAAAAGAGCAATGAAATTCTTGAACTTTGATGCAATCTGGAGAACAAAAAAGATGAGATGTGCAGTATGGAAGAACAAAGAAGCAACCAGGCTCAGAAATTTAATCACAGGCATAAAGTTATCAGTGCTGAAACCCGGGGAGAGAATATAGGTCAGAGACCAACAGAGGGAAGGCACAATCATTGAAAAACTCCACAAGATTGAGACAGAAAAGCCTTAATACTCTTGGAGAGAAAGCCGATAGAAACTTTGGCTCACTACTCAGATCCTGATGAAGAAGAAGAAAGATTACTACGAGCTCTACAGTCATCCAGGAGAAGAATACACACTAACTGAAGGGAGAGTACAGCATAGCCTCAATCTGAAAAAGAGATCAGACTGAGATCAGGGAGATTGGTCAAGGCGCCTCAGAGACTAATCCTGGGAAGTCTGAGAATTTGTGGGGAGATGTAAGAGGATGTAAACATGATTGGGATAAACACTTGGGGGGAGATATAGAGTAACGGTTAACATCAGATGCATACGTACTGCTAATGTAATAATGATGTCAGATCACATGACTGAGCAATAAGTGAGATCTGGAAGGAGGAGAAGCTCCAACCTCATATAGAGGTTCAAATGTGTAAGTACGTTCTGTAAATGAAGAGTAATGGTTTTAAGAAACTACAGACTCGAGCAGCATACTTTGGGAGAATAGACAATCCCCAAAACCCCTATCTTGATCCCAACACACAACAAAACAATTGGCTCTTTCAGTGGACATTTTTCCTGGATTTAAATAATGGGTCTGTTCCCATGATGTCCCAATATGTTCTTGCTGTTGATGGTGTACCCTATTGGGAGTGCCACTTTTTGGAATGATTCCTTAGATGTATGTATTGTAGATTAGTACATGTTCTATATAATATTGGTCTAATAACTTGCTGTTGTAAATGAAAACTATATTGGATTAGTTAGTTTAGTCTGTGTGAACGTTGTTTACATATTTTCAGGAAGTCTGAAGCTTTAGTGGGAATTCTATGTAAATGCCATATTCAGGGTTAATTACTAGACTTGTGATGTTATTTCTGTCCAGATCAGCAAGAGAAAGACACAGATTTCAGATCGTAAGAGGTGTGAATAAATTATGGAAGCTCGCCAGGCTATTTGAACAAGAAAATGGTGTTTACGAACCTTTTGGTGTAGCAGACTGTCTCCAAGGTTTTTTTCTGCTGCCATCATAATCAGTGAAATGTCTGTTCACATCTCTGATAGAAAGAGTTTGATTACCAACGCATTGAGCAAAACCTTGAGTTGCTTGACAGGAATACTTGTAGAATCGTAGAATGGTTACAGCGCAGAAGGAGGGCATTCAGTGCGTTGTCTTTGTGCCAGCTCTTTGTACGAGCAACTCAGCTAGTCCCACTCACCTACCTTATCCCCGTTGCCAGCAATTTCTTTCTCTTCAGATAATTATCTAATTCCCTTTTGAATGCCACAATTGAATCTGCCCCCACTACATTCTCAGGCAGTGAATTCCAAATCCTAACCACTCGCTGTGTAAGAAAGTTTTTCCTTATGTTACCATTGCTTCTTTTGTCGATCACCTTAAATTGGTGTCTTCTGGTCTTGACCCTTCTGCCAAAAGGAACAGTTTTCCCTATCTGCTGTGTCTAAGCCTCTCATGATTTTGAACACCTCTATTAAATATCTGCTCAACCTTCTCTAGGGAGCCCCAGCTTCTCCAATCTATCCACGTCACTGAAATCCTTCTTCCCTGGAACCATTCTTGTAAATCTTTTCTGCACCCCCTCTAATACCTCCGTATCCTTCCTAAAGTATAGTGCTCAGAGTTGTACACAATCCTCCAGTTGAGGCCGAACCAGTATTTTATTTCAGCTGTCAATGTGGACTACAAGAAGTGTTCAAGATTTTAAAGTTCCACTGAACACTCATTTTCTCATTCATGCACAAATTCGGTAATTCAATGGTGTTATCTTCTTCCAAGAAGGCTGACTGCCACGGATCTCCATCTCTGTCTGTCCTGTGCACATTCCACATAGATCAACCACATCCAGCCCATTATCTTATTCAGCCATTTTCTCCTCTGCTTCCCGCTCCTATGTTTTCAGTCAATCTTCCCTCCAATAGTTGTCTCTGTCTAACATCCGCTCTAATGATGTGACCAAAATATTGTATCTTTTGTCTTTAATATTATGCATTAACTTCTAACACTTCCTGATTAGTCTTTCTATCTGTGTAGGATATGCAGAATATCCTCCTATATGTCCACATCTCATTCTCATAAAGACATGGAAATCTTTCAGTTGTTTACAGGTACAGGAACATTATCTCCTGTATTCAATCATATTAGCAAAAAGGTTGGTATCCCTATTTTCCACAAACACCAATACTTTTCTTAACATTAGTAAAATATATCCCATGAGGAGGAATTTAAGCATAAGAGTAAAGAAGTCTTACCACAATTATCAGGGGAAGGTGATAGCGTAGTGGTATTGTCGCTTGACTAGTCATTTAGAGACCCAGGGTAATGCTCTGGGGACCTGGGTAAGAATCTCACCATGGCAGATGGTGGAACTTGAGTCCAATAAAAATATGGAATTAAAAGTCTGATGAAACCATTGCCAACTGTTGTCCACTTTGGAAGGAAATCAGCCATCCTTGTGACTCCAGACCCACAGCAATGTGGTTGACTCTTAAATGCCCTCCGAAATAGGGGAAAGGCAATACATTTAAAAAATACAAGACATTGGTGAGGACTGAGTTTAGTTTGGTCTCCTTACCTAAGAAAGGTCATATTTGCCCTAGAGGGACTCCAACAAAAATTCATGAGACTGGTTTCTGGGATGAGGGGATTGTCCTGTGCGGAGAGATTGAGTAGATTAGGCCTGTATTCCCTGAATTTTGGAAGAATGAGAGATGATCTAATTGAAACACATAGGGCTAAGTCGTCTGCTCCCACTTGTGGGTGGGCGTCGTAGCGGGCAAGAGCTGAAAATATTGGGTGATCGCAAAAATCGGTTTCACGTTGTCGTAAAACCAGTTTGTGATCGTCCGCTCCACCCATCAATGGCGGGCTGCCCTTCCCACTGCTGCATGTCGGGAACCTAATTTCAATACTTCAATATCTCATTATAAGCCCTGTTCACCTGAATCGTACCCCACATGCCGGGTGACCGCCAGCGTGATTGCACACCTGGTGAGCTGCACTTCGCTCAGGACTTTGAGGTTTGTTTGCCCACCTTGCTTTGGGCAGCACCCACAGTCATCAGCGCCAGGCTTCGCAGGCAGCACCACATCACTTTTAGCGGGGCTTTTCGATGGCTGCAGGACTTGGGCTTGGGGAAGGGGGAAAAGTGTCCTCAGGCAAGGGAAGAGGCTGCAGGGCAAGGTCTGTAGTGGGGAAGGGGGATATCCCAGAGTGTGTGTGTGGGGGTACATGTTGATTTGTGCAAGTGGCCTCAAGCTGGTGCGGGCTGAGGAGGTAGTCTCCAGAGGAAATGAGACCAGATGGAGATGTGAGGGTGTGTGTGAAAGAGTGAGTGGTGATGTCCCTTGAGCTGGCAGTGAGTGAGATGCCAGTGAATGTGTGATGGGCTTGTGAGTGTGTGAGTCTAGAGCGATGAGATAGTTGCCTTACCTTGGATGAGATCCTTCATCTTCTTTCTGCACTGGATAGCCAACCTCTTCTCTGCAGCACTGGAACTGACCACCGCTGCCTCCGCCTCCCAAGCTGGAATGGTGAGATTGCTGGACCTCCTGCGGTCAGAGTGGGAGTGAAGGACATCACGGCGGGCTTCCAAAAGGCATTCCAGTGACAGATCACTGAACTTTTCTTGGCTTTCACATGTCTTCACTGGAGCAGTCCTGGGCTGTAAGCATTGAGAACTGTGTGGGAGGCTGCAGTTTGGATATGGTACCCGGAGAGGTAACCACGTGGCGGGCAACTCAGAGGCCCCCCTGCCAGTGAGACGGTGTGCTTATTGTGACTGCAAAATTAATGAGGCGGGAAGCGAATGATACGGTGTGAAAATTGCGGTCGGCAGGTAAAAATATAGTTTATCATGCCCACTTCCGCACTTAGTGCAATTCTGGAACAATTCCTCCCATAGAATTCTTTAGGAGCTTGACAGGGTGAATGCTGAGAAAACATTTCCCTTTGCTGGGAAATCGAGAATACAGGGTCACAGTCTCAGGATAAGGGCACGACCATATAGGACTGAGATGAAGAGGAATTTTTTTTCACTTAAAGAATTGTAAATCTTTGGAATTCTCTACCAGAGAGCTATGGATGCTCAGTCATTGAGTATATGCAAGGTAGAGGTTGATTGATTTGTGGGTCCTAAAGGTATCAAGGGATACAGGGATAATGCAAGAAGTTGGAGTTAAAGTAGAAGATCAACCATGATCTTGCTGAATGGCAGAGCAGGCCTGAAGGGCCGAATGGCCTACTCCAGCTCTCATTATGTTCTTATTTTAAGCAGACAAAATGGGAGTTAAAAGCAAAGTGGTCAACATACCTTTCATTTTCCACCCCATTGCAATTTTAAAGTTAGGCAGCTGAAGCACCCATCAGGCAGCAGTCTGATGAATTTAGACTGTGTGTGTTCCCATCACGCCGTATAGGATCCCAAAGACATGTTTGTGATCTGTTGAATGGAATGTCTGGCATGGAAGCTTGGCTCAGCACAAGATGTCAGATCAGATGTGAAGTCCCTCTAAGTAAAAAAGATATATATTTTGTTAATAACATAAATAGTTTGGTCTTCTGTCACAAGGGGTTCCAACCTTCCAGTATTTCCAAAACCTTCCTGAGTATTTCCCTTGTTTCCACTGCACCAACTCAAACCCAGTAAACTGTCTCTGGGCATCAGATTGGGGCACGCAGCCTGTTGGCTCCATCTAAATGAAGCCTGTCCATTAAAATGGATGTGGACTTCTACTGCACCTCCTGGGTAGTTGATCCATGTGTTCTACCTATTGATTCCCTGGGAATTAAAATTCTTCCTTCAGTTTCTTCAAGACTCAGAATGCACTTTGTTATGATCCCCAGAGAGACCGATAGCTTTTAAAAAGAGAAATTTAAACATCCAGTTAGCAGCTGAAAGGTTAACATGACAGATTTCACGTTTTAAAGCTTTTACTGTAACACAAGACTAAAAGCACTGTTGACTATTTTTGAAGGCAGCTTATACTTTAAACCATTGAATAGAACTTTCCTTTTTTACTTTTAACACAACCAAAGAAACACGCTTCACATTTATACTTTACATTGTCCTTTAAGTAGACATTTAATTCTCCCAGAATCAGTCCAAAATGATTCTTAGCACCTGAGCTTTCACTTTTCTTTTCCTTTCTCAGCCTGAGAACCTTTAATCTCAGAACTGCCTTTCACAGTGAGGCTTTCCTGGAGATTTCTCCCTCTGGCAAAAGCTGGGCAAATCTTCCAGCCTTGTTTTAATGCCTCACAAATTTAGTCTTTCCAATCTGTGTGGCCAACTGTAGCACTTTGCTGCCTATAGCTGCTCTCCCTCTCCCGGTTTCTAGCAGGCCAATTTGTCTGCAGTGTGAATCACAGGGGCCTTGTATCCATGTAGAAATGCTGATTAGTTATCCTCGAGACACCCAACTCTCTTTTATCTTGGTAATAAATGGAAATTTTAAAGCAAAAGTGTTTACAACCCAACATTCTCAACATGAGGCCATTCAGCTCCTGATCTTATCATAGCCTTGGTCCAAACCTGGAAAAAAGAGCTGAACTCAAGACATGAGGTGGGAAAGACTGCCCTTGACATCAAGGCAGCATTTGACCGAGTATGGCATTAAGGAGCCCTAGCAAAACTGAAGTAAATGGAAACCAGGGGGAAAATTCTCCACTGGTTGGTGTCATACCACGTGCAAAGGAAGATGATTGTGGTTATTAGAGGTCAATCATCTCAGCCCTGGTACATTGCTGTAGGAGTTCCTCAGGGTAGTGTCCTAGGCCCAACAATCTTCTGCTGCTTAATCCATCCATCATAGGGTCAGAAGTGGAGATGTTCGCTGATGATTGCACAATGTTCAGCACCATTCGCAACTCCTCAGATACTGAAGCGGTCCTTGTCCATATGCAGCTAGACCTGGACAATATTCAAGCTTGGGCTGATAAGTGGCAAGTAACAGTCATGCCATACAAGTGCCAGATAATGACCATTTCCAGCAAGAGAGAATCTAACCATCTCCCCCTGACATTCAATGGCATTACCATCATTGAATCCCCAACTATCAACATCCTTGAGGTTACGAGCACATTTAGAGGCCAGGAATCCTGTGGTGAGTAACTCACCTTCTGACTCCCCAAAGCCTGTCTACCAACTACAAGGCACAAGTCAGGAGTGTGATGGAATACTCTCCACTTGCCTGGATGGGTGCAGCTCCAACAACACTCAAGAAGCTTCCAGGACAAAGCAGCCTGCTTGATTGGTATCCCATCCACCACCTTTAACATTCACTCCCTCCACCACCAACGCACAGTGGCACCACCTACAAGAAGCACTGCATTATCTCATCAAGGTTCCTTCAGCAGCACCTTCCAAACCCACGACCTCTATCAACTAGAAGGACAAGGGCAGCAGATAGATGAGAACACCTGGAAGTTTCCCTCCAAGCCACTCACCATCCTAATTTGGGAATGTATGAGCGTTCCTTCACTATTGCTGAGTCAAAACCCTGGAACTCCCTTCCTAAGAGCACTGTGGCTGTACCTACACCACATGGACTGCAACGGTTCAAGAAGGCAGCTCACCACCACCTTCTCATGGGCAACTAGGGATGGGCAATAAATGCTGGCCCAGCCAGCGAAGCCCACATCCCATGAATTAATTAAAAAAAACACAATTAATGTTATCGTCATATTGAAATCATTATGAACTTACAATTATTGGTGTTGGTGCCCACACTGATGTCCCACCGTTGACATATTCCCATATAAATCAAACATAAATGAGCAGAAAATCACCAGTGAACTGTTTCTCTCGTGCTCGTGATGCCTCAAACTTCTGTTTGCGAGTGCTACGTCTTGGTGCCCCCTCTCTCACTGACATTGGAGACAGTCTACTAATTCTGCTGTCTTGTTGGCCTTGATGACCTTGGCAGTCATCCTCTGGCCAGTGGAGCTTTCGCTGGCCCCCCCTGGGAGGGAGCAGCCAGTGCCACGGCTGGCATCTCCCCAGTCATCGCAGCCTCATCAGATGCGATAGTCACTGGTGGAGGAGCGGAGGAGCTGCTGCGGTCATCCAGAGTGCCCTGAAAGGAGCCTGCAGAGATGACAGTCAGCTCATACACCAACGTGAAGTCGCCCTGGACCTCCCTGCTCACCATTGATGGACAGGCACCTAGCTGGGATACAGGGTGCCTCATCTTTCTTCCACACTGGCACTGACCACCTGAGGTCATTGATAGTGTGAGGGCTTGTAGGTCCGAGCGCAACCCCAGGAATTCCTGATCCTGTTCCTGGAACTGCCTCTCCATTTGAGTTGCCACTCTCTCAATGGAGGAGGCAGTGCGCCTGGCCCTGGGGTCAATGTGGTGCTCATGCTGCACATGGACTCCTCCACAATGGAGATCATGGCATGCAGATCCTCATGGATCACTACCAGATCCTCCTGTACATTCAGCTGGACATCCAGCATCTGCCACTTAATGGATGACTCCAGAGGCTCATCATCTGCCTTCGACTGAGCATCGTCCTTGTCTCCAGCAGTCCTCCGACTGCTGGCACCCTGGGCACACTCTGCCTCTGCCTGCACCCCAAGTGAGTGTGAAGTGCCCTCACCATTCTGCACCGATATTCTAGCTGCTGATCTAATGCCTACTGAGGTGCTGGTATCCTGCGCTGGTGCCTGGTTCAGAGAGCGTGACACAGATGCAAGTGAAGCCCGGTGGACCTCCGGCATCAAGGGTGGCCCTTTGGGTCCAGAGAGCGAGTACCTGCTGGCGAATCTGAAAGGGAGAACGAGGACATGTCATTAGTTAACGTCACCACACTGTCACTGTGCAACTCAGGCCCCCTGGTGAGATAATGGGTCTGCAACATGGTGCCATCGTCTTTCTATGATCAATGGGGACTCAAGGTTTGAGACTCCCATCATTGAAGGGATCACACTAGAAAGGTTGCACAATCTGAAATTCTCATCTCTGTGCACTGCACTCTTCCCTTTGCTTGGGACCATTGCCTCTCCAAGCCCGGTTGGAGCGTGCTGGCTCTCGAACTCTAGGGCGCCCCACTCGAAGCTGGTGAGCAGCAGCAGTTTGGGGGGCCTCTCTACCTGCAGTGCCATTGCAACCTGGCCAACATCAGCTGAGGACCACCTCACAGACCACATCCGAGTCGTGACCCTTGAGCCACAAGGCACTCAGTCCAAGCAGCCCAGGCTCACCCACTTGGCCAACTCCGACATCACTGACAGTTGGCACTCAGACTGTAGCACCCCTGAAGTCCATGGGGGGACGGCCAAACATAGTGATCGTGGGTTTGGAAGGTGCTGTCGAAGGAGCCTTGATGAATTCCTGCAGTGCATCTTGTAAATGGTACACACTGCTGCTACTGTGCTTCAGTGGTGGAGGGAGTGAATATTTGTGGATGTGGTGCCAATCAAGTGGGCTTTGTCCTGGATGGTGTCAAGCTTCTTGAGTGTTCTGATGGCCTGAGTATGCTTCACATTTTTTCTTGCAGTTGCAGGGTACAGCGGTATATAATGCTGGATGTGAATGACTGGATACTTTATTGCACAGGCACTAAGTGGACTTTGGGTGCAAATGATAGGGAACCTTCAGACATCTGGGATGGAGGCAGCAGCACTGGCATGAGGTAGAAGCAGATCTTTGGTAGTCTAGCTGAAGGAGCATTGGATCAATCAATTCTGGTGTCCCTACCTCCCTGGAGGTTACCGAGGTCTGCCTCCATGCCCTCAGCACTCTCCTCACTGTGCTCCTCTTCTGACTCACTACTAGACTCATTATCTGTGGCCTTTGCAGTTGCGTCAAGCTCCTCTTCCACCAGTGGGTCCCCACTTGCCAGTGCCAGATTGTGGCGAGCGCAGCTTGCAACCACTTTCAGTGACACCTGCTCTGGGGAGTATTGTAGTGCACCTCTTGAACGGTCCAGGCATTGGAAGTTCATCTTGAGAGGACCTATGGTCCTCTCTATCTCCGCCCTTGTGAAGACATGACTCCTATTGTAACGCTTTTCTGCCTCTGTTCTTGGATGGCAGAGAGGCGTCATGAGCTATCTCTTCAATGGATAGCCCTTGTCACCCAGCAGCCATCCATCCATCCAGCTGAAGAACCTTGGCACCTGGAAGTGTTTCAGGATATAAGCATCATGGGAGCTGCCAGGTAACCTTGCACAGACTTCAGAATCTGCATCCTGTGGTCACACACTATCTGCACATTCATCAAGTGGAATCCCTTCCTGTTGACGAAGGCACCCAGCTGACCAGCTGGCACTTTGAGGGCCATACATGTGCCATCGATTGCACCCTGGACGTGGGGGAACCCAGCAATTGCTGCAAAAACCTCTCGCTCGCTCACCTGGCTGGCCTTGTCCATATGGTAAAGAATGAAGGTCAGTAACCCCCTGAACAGAGCTTCTGTCACCAGCTTGACACGACTGTGGACAGTTGTTTGGGAGACTCCACACAGATCCCCCACTGAGCCCTGGAAAGAGCCGGAGACATAGAAGTGGAGGTCCACTGTGACCTTCAGAGCAATTGGCATGGGGTGTTGGAGCTGATCTCAGGCCTGATCATCTGACAAATGGAGGTCACCGTCTCCCTTGAGAGGCAGAGCCTCCTTCAGCATTGCATCTGAGACATATTGAGGTAGCTGCACCATCGCCTGTAAACCCTGGCAACAGGATAGTGGCACCTTCTGCGGCCCCTTCTGCCTTGGACTACCTGCTGGCCCTGCACCCCTTGTGCCTGCGCCTCTCCACCTATAGGTTGTTCCCTGCGGAAACTGCATGTGGACACCCAGCCTCCTCTCCCTTCTGCCCCTCTCTTCCTCCTCAGAGGAGGTGCCACCAGCGGAGACCACAATCCCTATTACCAGGGTAACGGAAGGCTGTCTGATACCTGGAAGGATTTATACAGCCTGAATCCTCTGAGCACAAAATCGCACGGGCAACGAAACATCAGCATCAATTGGCTTTTTAATGGTCTTAAGTGGCCTCTTAATTAATGGCGGGCACGGCTCTAGCACCCACTGGTGCTCACTGACCAAAATATCTTGCGAATGGCGCAATGATGTTGGGACACCCAACCAACATCATCGTGCACTATTTTACCCCCGATCAGGTTGGGCGCGCATCCGCCCGTGGGATGTAAAATTCTGCCCCAACAATTGATCCATTGTTCGCACACAGGCTGCAGCCATTGTCTCCAAGCATAATCACTTTGCACCTTCCTCCCAGTGAATCAACCTCTATCAAATCGCCAACACTTGCTGTCAGGCAAGTCACACGACACCTTTCATTTTTACCTCAAATTAAAGACACGGCCCCAAAAAACTTAATATTATAAATCCCATAATTTTAACAATGTCAAATCTTCCTTTTTCTCCTCAATAACACTTAACTTCTACAAAGCACAGTCTAAATGCAACAGAGATGGGATTCCTCTTTCTACTTCTCTCTTGCACCAGGTACAAGAAAAAAAACTCCTCATTTGATAGCTGTTCTCTTGCCTCCAATCGCTCTTTGCCCAGCTCAATCTTTCTTACCTTCTTCTCATTTACTGATGCTACTGTTTTCTCTCATTTCTTCTAAACTGCCTGCCATGTTCATACTTTCCCTCTCTTCTTCCCACTTAATTGAAAACCTCATTGCACAATCTCCTGATCACATTTACTTCTCCAGACTACATGATTCTTTACTGCCCTCAGTCTTCTTTTACTCTTTACTTTCTAAAGCTTTTAAAACCCAAGATTGGCCAATTACTGAATCGTTGCCTTTTGATTAACCACAGTCTTTTTCATCTTTTCAATCTTCAAGCCTTTGCTTTAGTTTCTCATTTTAAAAAAAATCTATGTTACAAAATGCAGATTTTTGGAACCAAAAATGTTTTACAAACCAAGAATTGCCGTGGGACTGGTACAGTTTATTTGGCACAATTGTTTCTTCACTGGAATGAGACTGTCAAGAGAATGTTAAGGGTCATTTGACTCACTCTGAAGCCATTTTTGTGACCAGCCTTAAGTGGGGTGAATAGAATTGGCATTTGGAAGAAGCCTCATACTTTTCTGAACATGATTATCTGAATACAAAAGTAAGGAGGTTATGCTTCAGTATACAGGACACTGGTGAGACTACATCTTCAATACTGTGCACAGCATTGCTCTCCTTATTTAAGGAAGGATTTAAATCCATTAGAAGCAGTTCAGAGAAGGTTTACTCAATAGCAGGAATGGGCAGGTTGTCTTATGAGGAAAGATCGGACAGGCTAGGCTTATATCTACTGGAGTTTAGCAGATTAAGAGGCAATGTAGTAATTATGGTTTCATTTGCTATGTAATGTACATTTAAGAATTATACTTGTTAGGCAAGATCACATGATCTGTAGGTACCAATAGGAGAGTAGCACGGGCTACCTCAACAGTGTAGAGATAGAGTTGGAATTGGAAGCGCATGTGTAATTGTTGCTGAGTATTTTGTAAATAAACAAAGCTTCCATCCAAGAAGTGTCTGCAGATCAACTTTATCATTAAGAGTACAACTTGGTCACCCTACAATAGGCAAGTTGATTGAAACATATAAGATCCTGAGGGGGTCTTGACAGGGTGGATGTGGAAAGGGTGTTTCCTCTTGTGGGAGAATCTAGAACTAGGAGTCACTGTTTAAAAATAAGGGGTTGCCCATGTAAGACAGAGATGAGAAGTTTTTTCATTCAGAGGGTAGTGAGTCTTTGGAACTCTCTTCCTCAAAAGGCGGTGGAAGCAGAGTCTTTGAATATTTTCAAGGCAGGGTAGATTGATTCTTGATAAGAAAGGGGGTGAAAGGATATTGGGGGTAGACAGGAGGTTACAGTCAGATCAGCCATGACCTTATTGAATGGCGGAGCAGGCTCAAAGGGATGACTCCTGCTCCTAATTCGTAACTACATATGTTTGTATGTATCTGCAGCCCGTTGAAGGCAATTTACTTTTTCATACTTCTATTTTGCAAGTAGTGGCTCCATTTTAACTCTGGGACAGGATTCAGTAGGTGAGCTGCAATATGAGCTCAGCACAAACAGATACCAAAGTGTCCTATTATAGCGGGTAGCATGTGCAGTCACATTCTGCACCAAAGCGTACCACCCACCTTCTGGTATAAGGCATCAAAAGAGGCCTTCAGAGCGCACACCTCAAAAGGTGCTAGGTCCTTCGTATATTCCTAGGCTGAGGCCTAGAGAAGAAAGAGCAGGGAGGCTATGCTGGAATTGTGTAAAACACAATAGACTGCAGCTAAAGTACTGCGTGCAGTTCTGATCATTGTACTACAGCGAGGACGTGATCACACTAGATAGGGTACAGAACAAATTTAGAAAGATGTTGCCAGGAATGGAGAATTTTAGCTATTTGGAAAGATTAGATAAATGGGGTAGTTTTCTTTGGAACAGAAGAGGCTGAGGGGAGATTTAATGGAGGTGTATAAAATTATGAGGAGCCAAGATGGAGTGGATAGGAAGGATCTATTTCCCTTAGCAGAGAGATCAACAACAAGGGAGCATTTTAAAAAAAAAAATAATTGACAGGAGTTCCAGGATTTTGACCTAGCGACAGTGAAGGAACGGTGATATAGTTTCAAGTCAGGATGGTGAGTGGTGAGCATAGATTTAAAGATTATGACAGAAGGATTAGAAAAAAGTTGAGGAGTGTTTTTTTTCACCCAGGTCCAATAACAGGCCTGTGTCTGTTGCAAGACAGGAATCATTCTTATCAAAACAGATTTCCAGGTCAATACCTGTCACCCAATAATCTCAACCTTTCACTTGTTATTGTCACTTTTACATTTTTCTTTGCATTAACCCTTACAATCAAAAATTCAAAGTTTAATTTTTGGCTAATGACTTGGGATTATTTGATTCTTTCCAGATTGAATTTTGTTGAACTTTGTATTTTATTAACATGAATAATAAATGCCCTTTAGTGCATGGTTTTCACAAGGCTGCTATTATCTCCATTAGCGAAATGTCATATTTCATTTACGGAGGAAGGTTCTCATTGAATAAATTACCAAACTCATTGCATTACATCATCAACTCAAAATGCCAACTCTGACCATTTAACCTTCTGTAATTTTGGAAACATATGCATTGGCAGCAAATGATTTCAGAGTTTTGTAGAACATTACATTCTGAACTTTCTACCCTTGCTGTCATGACATATTCTCCGATAATAGCCATTTAAGTATTTTTCCACTGTCATTGCAAGCAACCATGACATGGTACAGTTTCAATATTTATGAGTTTGTTGCTATGTTGTCATTCATGCATGTTAGAGGTTACATTATTATTAAAGCATTTGGGATCACTACTGAATATGCCAACACACTAACAATGCATGTTATGACCTAGCACAATTTCTTACAGCATTTCTTTTCAATCCAACAATTGGGTATCCAGCTCAATCATTCTTCTCCTATTGACATTCCTGATCCTGGTTTCCTATTTTATGACAATTACTTTCCCCATTAAAAAAATCCCTTAACTCTTCATAAATCCCCAGTCTTTCGGAGACTTAACTAATGCTGAAATGCTTGGGGAAACTCTTAAAGCAAGATCATCTTTTATATTCTTGGATGTGGCATAGACAAATCTGTTGTCTCATAGGCAATATTTCTCTCTTCTTTCAGACTCCAACCCTGCTATTGCGATCTTTCTTATTTCCCCATTAACTTTATCAGTATGCCTTTCCTGTTTCATTCCACTTGGGCTCGAAATGAGTCAATTACACAGGTTTTGTTTCTCTTCTATGGTTTCAGCCCTGTCGCTCGCCATGGCCTCTATCATGGCTGCTTCATCACTGGCCTGCACCATCTCCTCCATGGGAATGAGGACATGTGGCCCTGCACCCCCCCCCTCCCCCGCCAGTTGGATGTTGCGGCCTCCAGTTATGTGTCAACTTGCTCTGCAGAGAGGGAGAAGTAGGTCAGTGAGTGTGGTGAAATATGTTTAGATAATGTGCCTGTCATAGCTGAATAGCTGGCAGTGTGCACAAGCTGTGAGAGGTGGGTATGAGACTTGTGGCAGTGCTGTAAGGGTGAGGTGAGGCTATGAATGTTAGTTATGAGTCATGTTTAATGGAGAATGTTGGGTGAGTGAAGTTGGGGGCGGTAGGTGTGGTGAATGAAGCAGTGTATGAGGCTACTGGTTAATATGGCTTTTAAAGATGCATTTCCTGACCTTGACCGCTTGTATGAGATCATTAAACTTCTTACTGCACTGTGTCCAGGTTCTCAGGGCTACAATCTTGGCACTGACAGTGATGGTTATTCTCTCCCGCTACCTTCTCAGTGTCTCTCTGGAGGGCCTTCTGGCCACTTTGGGTAGATGATCTCTCTCCTACTGTCCACCTCCTGTACCAAGGCCTCCAGTGCTGCGTCAGAGAACCTTGGGGCATGCCCTCTTGCCCCTGATGTGCCATTTTCACTCTTCTTCCTGCTCAAGAGCTCTTCCCCAGCCACTTGCAGCACCTGCTGCAGCCAGATTGCAGCTCCCAGTTAAGAGGTGCAGGCTGGCTTTACATGGTGTTAGCTTCGCATGGACATGGGCCCTCTGCTGATGTGTGTAGCCACTCAGCATCATGCTTAGCACTGTTCTGTAGGCTTCTATCATTGGATGGAATCTTATTAGCTATGCAGAGACAGCTTTGACTCCCTGATGTGTTCTGGCTCCAAACCAACTTGCCAGAGTTGGGGTGAGATGGGCAATGACTATGCCACCCAGCAGCAGGTAACTAATTAGGAGCAACTACGTGCCCACTTAGGGCAAATTGGTGATGCCACTGGGATCTTCCTGACAATGGATGGACCCCGCACTGAGGCCGGTGCCTGTGGGTGGCCTCTTGGTGGCAGGCCTGGGAGCTAGTGAGGCCTCCCTTAATTCACTGTGGCCAACCCCCACCCCAACCACTTCCCACCCCCAGAACCATGGGCTGGGTGACAGAGGGCCACAGCTGCGGCCACGTACCATCCTGTTGAGGGTTGCCCACCCCCCACGATGATGTCCTGGCAGCTGTGGCCACAGTTTATTTTAAACCTTTTGTTTTTTGAGATGCCCTCATGGTCCTCCACCTACAATGGCAGCGTCTGCCTCTCCCAGGGGTCTGCCCAGAACCTTTGGTGCTGCCATTGGCCCTCCAGCCTCCTGGATGCATATAGGGGGTCTCCGCAAATGGTTCCGTCCCTTGCCCATAAACGAAGACGATAAGATTCCGCCCATTTATTGTCTCATGAAGTTTTTCCAGGTTACTTACTCATTGGATCTCCTGCAACCTGTGGCCTTGCGGCTCGAGTCGAGCAGGGTAAAATTGGGAACTGCCAGCGCGTGGCATCACCAGTTTGGGGAAAAATAACCTGGGCGATTTCAACTGCCCACCCACCTAGTTTCTGGAGCCCAGGTAAGGGCAAAATCGCTCCCTTTAATTTTTATTTTTGTTTTCTTTCCTCGAGAATAAAGCATCCTTTATTTTGAAATTATGCTTCAAGTGGCAAACGATGATCAAATTATTTCAAGGAGCAGAAAGAGCATTTAGTGTATGCAGTTTTGTGATGGCTATGCGGAAATCAATTATGGCCAGTGTGCAAACTCCCTGCTAATAGGTGTGCTGTTTATTGGGAAGTAAATATGCAATGTTTAAAAAGTCTTTCTGTGTTTGGATTTCAACAGGAAACTCAGAGCAGGCATATCAGTAAAACTCTTCAGAAATATTAATGAAGGCTCTATAATGGTTCCATTCAGGATGGGGAGGTGAAAATACCACTCCTCTAGGGACTGTAGTTTAACTGCAGGCTGCTGCCATTGCCAGAGTTATTTCCAAGCTTTCCTCTCTGGGGTGCATGGGTTGGGCAGAGAATTAACAGCTCGGTTACCTGCACTAGTAACAACAAATTGTATAAAAGCTGAAGAAACAGTAAAATGGAGCAGAATGCTTGGTGAAAACCTTTTTTGACTGGACCTCTGACAGGACATTTGAGTCTACATTCAGTTAGACAAATTCTCTTTTTCCTTTACAGCCTGAATATTGCTGAAAAGAGAGACATGTTGCTGAAGCTTCTCGTCTTATATTCATCAGGACAAACACAAGAATGCCAAATTTCAAACAATTACAATTATTTATACCACAGGTGTAAAGGGTGCTGATTGGTTAGCAATTCAATCCTGATTGGCTGAGGTGTTGCCATGGACAAAGCAACAGGGAACAATAGGTTCTCCAAGCTCCTGGGTAATTCAAAAAAGGGCACAAGACTTGAACATATTCCTTTTGTTTGCAGAGTTTGGATCCCTGTGTATGAAGGTATGTCACTTCTCATAAGCGTAAATAAGCCATGCTACAAGCTCAACTGATCATACCCTTTTCTCCTGCAGTACAAGTTGTTGTGATCATTTGAAATCTGGCATTCTTGCATTTGTCCTGATGAGTGCAAGATGAAAAGCTTCAACAACATGTCTCTCTTTTCAGCAATATCCAAGTTCTGTCTTACCAACTTTTACAGCTTGTTGGTGAAAATCCAAAGAGGAGTGATTCCAAAACTTGCCAAGGTTCCACCAAACTCCATAACACCTAATATAGAAATTTGTTTCTCTGTGCAATGAATTTCTAGGTTGGGTGTGTTTTATGCTTGGCTTCTCTGTTCCTGTCCCAAGCAAGGCAGGCTAGATGGCAATAGGTTTATACTGAGTATGGTAACATTATGTTACTGGGCCTGTAGTCTAGAGGCCTGAACTAATGGTCTGGAGACAGGCATTCAAATGACATATGGGGCACTTAAATTCAGTTAATTAAATAAACCTGGAATTAAAAACTTGTATCAGTAATGGGGGCAGGGGATGGGGGTGTCACCAGGAAACTGGATTGTTGTGGAAGCCCATCTTATTCATTAAAGCCCTTTAGGGAAGGAAATCTGCCATCCTTAGCTGGTCTGGCTTGGATGTGACCCCAGACCCAGAACAATGTGGTTAACTCTTAACTGCTCTCTGAAGTGGCCTAGCGAGCTACTCCCGGTGGGGCTGCTGGCCTGACATCACTCTGGGGCCTCTGATGGGCCCCCTTGCTTCCATTGGACCACCACCGCCGCTGCCATTGGACAGAGTTCGTGGAGGCAGCTTCTTAATTGGCTGCCTCAGGGAAGATCCCACCATGGTCAGTTTGGATCCTCAGCCAGTAATTGAGGCCAATGTCGGGGCCGTGGCCCATTTGGAAAAATCCAACCGCAAGTCTCACGCTGCTGACCTTTCATCAGAATGGGAAACACAAAAGAACACAAGAGGCCGCTGACCTGAAGCATTAGCTCTGGGCCCGATTTTAGCTCATTTACAACCCATTCAATTTAGACAGAGTTAAAGTTTCCCTCTCCACAGATGCTGCCTGACCTGCTGAGTATTTCCAGCACTTTCTGTTTTTATTTCTGACCTTACTTCTATATTAGTGTTCTAATTGCCCTTGTCTTATAGTGGCTGGCGTATCTTAGATTGGTAGATTTTAGCGTTGAAATGAAATGCCACACACCTTGAGATTCACTTTTCTAGAAGAAAGAATGTAGACATTAACAACGGAGGATGCTGAGCTTGGTAAAGCACAATTTTTAAAAAGTTATTTCATGGGATGTTTGCATTGCTGGCAGGGCCAGCATTTATTGTCCATCTGTAATTGCCCTTCAGAAGGTGTTGGTGAGCCGCCTTATTGAACAACTGCTGTCCATGTGATGTCAGTACACCCCGTGATTAGCAGTGTTCATGTTTTCTGATATCCTGTCAGTCTTGCGAAGTGAGAATGCATTCCATTGTTCAACCAACACTGTGCCTGACAATGTTAGAAATGCAGGTCCCTTTAAGAGTAAACCATGGCAAGCTTCAGAGTGAATTGTGAGCGGGTGATGCTCATTGAAGCCTGTACTTAAGAGCTGGGTTTTTCCTCAGTAGGGGGATTTTGCTTCTGGACAGGGAAAGGATCCAGAAGGAAGAGTGGAAACTGGTATTTGTACTGAACTATAGTTTAACAATATAACAATTGTGATTCACAGAATGTCTTCTGCTGCCCAATTCACTAAACAGATATCCACCTATTAAACAATGCAGGCCTTTCGATGGTTGGATTCAAGATGGCCTGAAAGGTGGAGGTCCACCTCCTCAGTAAAGAATTTCACTTTCTGTTCCATAAACCCTCCCCAGGATCCTTTAACATGTAGCTCATGAATGGCTGCTTGAACAATGCACATTATCATTAAAAGCATTATGGCCTGTCAACAGTTAAATGAACGTATTAAAAAGCAGAAAATGTGTTTGAACAGTTGAATAGTAAGAACACATAATTACAATATCATTATTAACAAATTATCCTTAGCCAGAATGATTTTACCCAAAGATTTCTTGGACGCCCTACAGGGAATAGTGAATGGTATGTAGCGGTATGGCAGCATTGAAATGTAGGGAAATTATTATTAGTTCCAGGATCAGCTGCAGTTGATGTGTATTTACTGAACTAACTTTTTCCTACAAACAGCACATTATTTAGGCTGTGAGGAAAATGGTAGCTTTGGGAACTTTTTGATGCCTTGGACTTATTCAATTGCTTCTTTAAAAAATCTTTACAGATTTGGAAATTGAAAGCTAGGGAGGGCCAAAAGACAATAAAATGGCAAAAGAGAAAACAAAAAGAAAGACTGGCATTTATATCGCACTTTTGGTGACCAATGCTGTCCTTTATTAAAGTGCTTTTCAGCCGATGGTGTCCTTTTGAAGTGTAGCTATTGTTATAATATAGGCAATGCAGCAGCCAATTTGCACACAGCAAACTCCAACAGACAGCAATGGGATACTAGACTATGAGCGGAATTTTACAGCCCCATTGTGGTGGGGGTGCGGCTATAAAATGTGGCGAGCCATTCAAAAAGCCATTGACTTTGGCGGGACCATAAAATCCCGCCGGCGTAAAATTCCCCTTGGGAAAAATTTTCCCCCCGTTTGGTTGGGGGGGGGGAGGGGGGAGGTGATGCAGGAGCGGGTGCGGGCAGGCGCATCTCCAATTGACACTCCCAATTGGGGGCACGCTGCCATTTTACATGGGCGGGCCAATTAAGGCTCGCCCAGCTTGACGCTATGAGCTCCCTCTGTGGGCGAATGTGGGGAGGGGGGGGATTCCCTCAGCCGGGAGTGCCCTCTTTCTCACAAGCGCACAAAAGGGCACACGAATCTCCCTGAGGCTAAGTGCTGCCTCAGGGAGATCAGCTCCAAATTAAAAATTGTTAAACAAATGATAGAAAGATTTCCCTGACATGTCCCCTCATGTGGCTGTCACATGAGTTAGGACATGTCCATAACTCTTATTGAAACCTTTATTAAACGTTCAAATACCCTCATGAAACCTCATCTTACCCATGGATGAGGTTTCATGTTTTTTCTCAAGCCCGCCAGGGCTCCCGGCCTGCCCGCCAACCTTAAGGTTGGACGGGCTGGTCCATTAATGATGTTAATTACTTTTTCAGTGGCCTCAATAGGCTGTTGACAGGTCGGCAGGTGCACAGCTGAATCGGCTGCGCCCCCACCGACTTGAAAATGGAAATGACATGGGGTGAAGTCGGGAGTTCCACCTGATGTCATCCCGCTTCATTTTACATGTCGGCGAGCAGACCCCGCCCCTGCTCACCGACCGGAAGATCCTCCCCCTTATGTAATTTGTTGTATTGATGGTTGAGGAATAAATATTTGCCAGGACTCCAGGGATATTTCCCTTTCTTTTCTTCCACATCGAGCCACCAGAGCAGGCTTTAACATTATATTATAAAGATGGCACCTTCAGCAATGCAGCATGACCTCAGTACTGCACTGGGGTATCAGCCTTAATTTTTGTTCTGGTTGTCTTTTGTTCATTGACAGAATGTGGGCATCACTGGCTAGGCCAGCATTTATTGCCCATCCCTAATTGCCCTTGAGAAGGTGGTGGTGAGCTTCTTGAACCGCTGCAGTCCCTGTGGTGTTGGTATCACCCACAGCGTTGTTAGGGAGGGAGTTCCAGGATTTTGACCCAGCGTGGGACTTGAACCTCGTGACTCAGAAATAAGTATTCTACCAACTGAACCACACAAGGACAGAACTGGTAGCCTTTTTAATTTTTTGAAGTTCCCTTTAAGAATTTGCTATGTTTATGAGCAGGGTGACATGCATTTCCAGCATGGTGCTGTTCCTGTACAATGCTTCGTTCACTCAAACCACACATCTGTGTGTTTGTGAAACACAGGTGTTTACTAGTTTAGGAGAGATTTGTTTCAAGCATGTTCAATGTTCATGTGGGAACAGCCTCAATGAGAATATACATCCCAATATCTCAATCAGGATTCAATGAAAGACCTGTTCACTGGGCTTGATGCAAGTTACCAGATTTTTTTTTAAAGTTCCTTAATTCTCACTGTCACAAAGAGAGAAGTGACTGGTCAAGAACTAAAAGCATTTCAATTTTCCTGTTGTCACTTTGGACGTGTGCTGCATTATCTTACGCAAAGGGCCCAATTTATCTGTGAATTGTAATTGAGTATTTAATTGTACTCAGATGGTGGGCATTAACTGGGGATTCACTTCGGCTCCTATATTTAGGAACAGACTGAAACTGTGGTTGTTGGGTTAGGAGGTGCATGTTTGTAATGTGTGTCTTTGTAAATAAAAGTTTATAAAGTATGTAAAGATTGGCTCCATTACTATCCTCCACTGCCTGGCTATCTGGAATAGAACAATATCTACTCAAATACAGTGGAGTGTGTTACAAAGACAATCAAATGCTATGTCATTAAACATATTTTCCAACCTTTTGTGTCCCAATAATGTCAAATGCATGGGCCGCCTGAGTGTCTCTCAGATGCAATGTTATTATAGGTACCTTGGACTGGTGTGAATTTGAAGTTTAAATGATGATGTTCCCTCATGTATTTGATCACAGAGCAACTGAGTTTGTGAAGGAAACTGACCACTTTTGAAAGTTTTAAATAACGTTCGCCTGGGAAGACGGGCACAATTTCATCATAGGAAGGTGCTACAGCGATTTCTTTCCCATTCACCTGAGGTGAGCATCTGAGTTGTACACAAATAGCCCAGGTAGCTGCCCACTGGATTTAAAAGCCCCTGTACCCGGAATATGGGCCAGGAGGCAAGGAGAAGGTGAATGTCGTGCCCACCAAAGATCCACTGTAACCACAGCAGGAAACTCAATAGCAATATGTTTAATTCAGTGATGCATCATCATTAAAATAAAGACATTACTCTAAGATAAAAAGTGACAAGTAGGATAGATTAGGAGAAATTATTTCTGCTAATTGGGAAGTCTAGGATTTGAGGCATAGTCTAAAAGTCAGAGCCAGATTTTTCTGGAGTGAAATTAGGAAACACTTCTTCATGTGGCAGCAGTTTGGAACTCAATTCCGCAAATGGTAATTGATGCGAGATCAAACTCTAGAGGTGAGGTGAGAACGATTGCCCTTAACATCAAGACAACATTTGACTGAATGTGGCACCAAGGAGCCCTAGCAAAACTGAAGTCAATGGAAATCAGCGGGAGAACAATCCACTGGGCAAAATTATACCTAGCACAAAGGAAAAAGGTTGTGGTTTTTGGAGGTCAATCATCTCAGTTCCAGTTCATCACTGCACGAGTTCCTCAGGGTAGTGTCCTAGACCCAACCATCTTCAGCTGCTTCATCAATGACTTTCCTTCCATCATAAGATCAGAATTGGGGATGCTTGCTGAACAACGTTCAGTACCATTTGAAACTCCTCAGGTACTGAAGCAGTCCTTGCCAATATGCAGCAAGATCTGGATAACATTCAGGCTTGGGCTGATAAGCAGCAAGTAACAGTTTTGCCATAAAGTCCCAGGGAATGACCATCTCCAACAAAAGAGAATCTAACCATCTTCCCTTCACCTTCATGACATTGCCATCACTGAATTCCCCTCTATCAACATCTTAGGAGTTACCACTGACCAGAAATTGAAGTCGGCCAGCCATATAAATACTGTGGCGACAAGGACAGGTCAGAGGCTGGGAATTCTGTGGCAACTAACTCTCCTCCTGACTCCCAAGGCCACAAGTCAAGAGTGTAATTGAATACCCTCCACTTGCCTGGGTGAGTGCAGCTTCAAAAACACTCAAGAAGCTTGACACTACCCAAGACAAAGCAACCAGCTTGATCGGCACCTCATCCGCCAACTTAAACATTCATTCCCTCCACCACCACACTGGCAGCAGTGTGCACTATATACAAAATGCACTGCAGCACCTCACCAAGGCTCCTTGGACAGTACTTTCCACACTCTGCCATGTAGAAGGACAAAGGCAGCAGATACTTGGGAACACCACCACCTACAAGTTCCCCTCCAAGTCACACATCATCCTGACTTGGCACTATATCGCTGTTCCTTCACTGTCACTGGGTCAAAATCCTGGAACTCCTTTCCTAACGACACTGTGGGAGTAACTACACCACAAGGATTGTAGTGGTTCAAGAAGGTGGCTCACCACCACTTTCTCAAAGGCAATTAGGGATGGATAACAAAAGCTGGCCTTCCCATCCCATGAAAGAACATTAAAAAGACTGGTAGTTTTAAAACTGAGATTGATACATTTTTGTTAACCAAAGGTATTAAGGGATACAGGACAAAGGTGAATATATGGAGTAAGGTCACAGATCAACCTTGATCTCTTTAAAAGAAGGAACAGGCTTGAGGGGCTAAATGAGCTTCTCCTGTTCCTATGTTCTTATGTTCTCCAGAGTGTTTTGAAAATACTTAGAAGAAAGAAAGTGAGAAATTCTGCTACACAAAAGCATTGTAACAAATCTCACTGATGCAAGGTGTGGAAATTTGTGCAGTACATATGTTCAGGCATCTCCTTGAAGCTAATAGAATGAAAACACTGATTGAAGTGATTAACTTCATCAATTGGCTTTTGAGACATGCTGCGGCTGTGAAGAAAAAATTTTAAGAAAGATATAAACGCACAAAAAATGCCAGTTGTAAATGTAATCATGTCACTGTGAAATGTCATTTTTGATCTTTTTATTTTATTTAAAACCTTTTATGGGTATCAGAACCATCAGTTGCTGAGGGAAAAAGTGGTGGATGAAAATATTTTGATTGGTTCAGCTTTTAATTTCTTTTAATTGTGGGTTCTTCTGACTGCCCGTTCAGGATTAGCTGTTTTCATAAAGTTCTTCATAGTTTCTCATTTCAAGCTGCTGTCTGTGCTTCGCGAGAGATTTTCCACCTCTTCAGTTCTGTGGAACACAAATGGAATATGAAGACATAAAAGCACTGAACCGTCTTGCACTGATCCATCAATTCTAAATATCGCTGAAAAGAGAGACATGTTGCTTTTCACCTTTTCATCTTGAACTCATCAGGACAAATGCAAGAATGCCAAATTTCAAGTGATCACAACAATTTATACCACAGGAGAAAAGGGTACTGATTGGTTAGCAAGTTGACACTGATTGGCTGAGGAATTGATAGGGTGAAATCAAAGAGGAACTGTCGCCTCCCCAAGCTACCATGTAATTCAAAAAGGCTCAAGGCTTGAACATGTTCTTTTTGTTTCCAGAAAACTGCTCCCTCCATATGGATGTTATGCCACTTCTAGAAAAAGTAAATGAGCCACGTTAGCAGCTTGACTGACTATTTTAAATTGGTTGTTAGTGTAGCTATTAGTGCACTCAGGATTGTTTAGCAAGTGCTGCCCAATCGTAGAATCACATCTAACAGGGTTTTGTAAGCACGGGCTGGTTGAGTATGATCTGTATTGTGCCCATTGTGAACAACTGAAGGAACATGCTGTCTGTAAATTCTAAATAGTTAACTTTCAGAACACTTGGCTGGATTTTGGAAGCCCACAGGAGGTGGGAATGGAGACAGATGGGCATGGAATTTCCTCACGCTAGCCAGCATGCCACTTTGCCAGAATCTTCCCACCTCTGGACAATTTTTAAGGAGGCAGGCGGGCGGAGTCACTGCTACCCTACCACAGATGGCGGGTAGCTTGTTACCATGATTAAAGGGTCAGAGGATGATTGGAATTTTCTAGTCGGGCTGCAGGACCTTCTATGGCATCCAGAGTCCACAGGCGCCTGGAGGCGGCTCTGGGTGGCAGATCGGGGACCAGCACCAGGATCAATTTGAGGAACCCCATGCAGCCACCATAATTGCAAAATCACAGGTGCAGCTATTAAAAATTTATTAAAAGTGCTGACAAGGGCGCCTTCATACTGAGGTGCCCCCTCTCTCTCTCTTGCCTGCATCAGCAGGCTGCAGCTCCTTCTATTCTGGAGGCTCTGCTGTTGATCCTCTAGCTTCCAGAGCCCACCCACCATCCTTAATTGGATTGCATACACCCTCTCTGGCCAATCCTTTGAAAATTGTATTGGGTGACTAATTCCCAACACAATGTGGGGTCTAGACCCAGGTTTGATTCCAGTGTCAGGGTCCTGACCACACCCCCCCCAAAAAAAAAATCTAGTGTCCTATGTTAAAGAGACATCTATTTTCTTCACATTACCAAAAGCCTGCTCAAGTTTATCAACAAAAACTGAGCCTTGGAGCAAGTAACAAAACTTGCTCAACCTCATTCTTTCGATAAACGTAATACACCGTCCTACTTTACATTTGATTTTACTTTTAATTACAATTATTGAAACAGCAAGGAACCCGGAAAGGCCTCTGAACTTGAGTTTTAGTTCATAGCCATTCTGAAAGGTAGGCTTGTTAATATCCTGCTGCTGAGGAAGGAAGGTCAGGAACAATGTGGTACAGTGTTAAAGCGCTTTGCTTATTTTATTTAATTAGAGTGTGTTTCTACTGAGTCCCAAGTTAATCAGGGTAAATCTAAACTCAAAACACAGTGAACGGAGCAGTGTGCAAATAAAGAGAGTGAGGGAGAGGCTAAAAAATACAGAAAGGTACAGAATGATTGAAAAAAAAAACAGAGAGAGGAATAAGATTCAGCCACCTGACTCACTGAAAATACCCAGTCAATTTGAAACTATTTCCAAAAAGGATGATTAAGTAGTGGGATGAATCTCAAGGGAGCTTGACTGTAAGTCAAATAAAAGTTATTTTGGGCAGGATTTCCTGGCCCCGCCACTGGCAGGCATCATTGCGCGTGGGACGGGAAAATTTGGAGAACTGTTAAAAGCCGAAGGCCCTCTAAGTTTTCCCGTCCTGCCTGCAATAAGGCCCACCAATGGCAGAGCCGGAAAATCCCACCCTTTTCACTTTGAATGGTTTATTGATAATGGTGATCTAGAATCTTGAGTGTCGTTTAGGAATTGGCCATTCAAAATAACATTGATGCTTTAGAGAGGGTTCAGAGAAGATTGAGAAGAGTGATTCCAGAGTACAGCTCATAATCCAACCCTTGTACAGCTGTGTTGATACTATTTAGTGTCAGCTGTGGCTCAGTGGTTAGCCCTCTTGTCTATGTGTTACAAGGTTCTGGATTCAAGTCCCACTCCAGGAGCTGCTGTCATTCAGGTGAGATGCTAAACTGAGGCCCCCATCTGCCTGCTAGGGTGGGTGTAAATGATCGCATGGTGCCATTTTGAAGAAAAGCAAGAGACATATCCCTAGTGCCATGGACAATATTTATCCCTCAGTCAGTATAACCACAACAGATTATCTGGTCATTATTACATTGTTGTTAGGGAGAGTTTGCTGTTCACAAGCTGGCTGCCATAATTCCTACATTGCAACAGTGGCTACACTTTAAAAGTACTGCATTAGCTGGAAAGCACTTTGAGACATCTGGTGATTGTGATTAGTGCTAGAAAAATGCACATTTTTCTCTTACTATTTCTATGCTGGCACCTGGGTTGAATCAGAAGGTGCAAAGATGGAAGAATGGACAAATTATATATGTGGTTTTTAATATTTGACCTTCGTTGGTGATGACATAAGGCCTTCAGCACTGGCAGTTTTTGTGAGCTTCCCTCAATGTCCAGCTACAAGTCGCACGGAAGATCAGTGGATACAATGAGAAACGACATAAAGAGGATTAACCATCTTTATATGTACAACACTAATCATTTTTTTATTTATTCTTTCACGGGATGTGGGCATCGCTGGTTAGACCAGCATTTATTGTCCATCCCAAATTGCCTTTGACAAAGTGGCAGCGAGCAGCCTTCTTGAACTGTTGCAGCCTGTGTGGTGTAGGTACACCCGTAGTGCTATTTGGAAGGGAGTTCTAGGGTTTTGACCCAGTGACAATGAAGGAACAGTGAATAAGTTCCAAATCGGGATGGGGTATGGCTTGGAGGGGAATTTGCAGATGGTGGTGTTCCCAAGCAGCAGCTGTTCTTATCCTTCTCAATGGCAGAGGTTGCGGGTTTAGAAGTTACTGTTGAAGGAGCCTTGATTAAAAAGCGCAGTGCATCTTGTAGATGGTACACACTGCTGTCACTGTGCATCAATGATGGAGGGAGTGAATGTTGAAGGTGGTGAACAGGATACCAATCAGTCCTGGATGGTGTCCACACTTCTTGAACCAGCCGCATTTATCCAGGCAAGTGCAGAGTATTCCATCACACTCCTGACTTGCGCCTTATAGATGGTGGACAGGCTGTGGGGAGTCAGGAGGTGAGTTACTCACTGCAGAATTCCCAGCCTATGATCTGCTGTTGTAGCTACAGTATTATTTGGAACAAGAGAGAGAGTTCAAATTGCACTGATTTCCTCTCAACACCTGTCTGTAAGCAGAAAGGTGTTTGAATTAGTTTTAAAGAATAAGTGGTAATGTGTTTTCCCAACCTCTCGGGTTTTGCGATGCCATTTCATGAGTAAACCGCAAAAACTTGAGTTAGGACTAACTCAGGCGGTTAGCTTATTTCATTCAAAAGGAGGGTCCGCAATGTCCCGCTCCTCACATTCACACAGCAAAGGGAAGGGAGGGATAGAGAAAAGGAGTTTTACTATACAAGGACCATAGAAAAATGAATATTGGTTCACATGAGTTCCAGAATCCAACGTCAGAGTCCAATGAGGAATTATTTTACGTAAGCGTTCCAGTTCAGCTGGCTGAATTTTGGCAACGTAGGATTCGCTTTTCCGTTGGGGTTGATATCGCAAGATGAGGGAGGCACTCGGAGATTGAATTGGTTCTATAGGCAATGGTACAAAATCTTCCAGCAGAGTCAGGTTAGATGGGTAGGTTATTCTTCCTGGGTGAGCCTTCTTCTTTCTCTTACCAGTTGAATGCTAAACAGCAGATTGGCCGTGAAAAGCAAAGATATAATAGTAAATGGTCCAGAAGGCGCGAAGCTTGGATCATGTGACATTCCTTCTCCACACTGACTTCAAAAGGGATGTTTATCCAGCATCTGGAACTGGCTTTGGTTTCGGGACTGATAATGTTTCTGTCATTAGTTATTGAAAGCGTTGCCATTCATGTTGAGGGCCTGGTGTTTGGGAAGCCATTGTCTCAGCAGACCCACTGACTCTACTAGCAAGGTTGGATTATCAAATGCAAATGACATCTCTGCAGTTCTCTTTGCAATTGGTCTGAACAGTCCCGGGTGCGATGTGAGTCTGTTAGTAGCTCTCTAGGCGTAACAAGGCGTGACATTCCAGAAACTGAGAAAAGAATTCTTTTGTCCTTGAAACTCCTGGAGGTAGCCCCCAGGCAGAGGGTCAACTCTGTGATCAGGTGACTGATAGCAGCCATCTTAATTTCCTCTGTTCAGCAGAAAAAGTCCCGTTTAAAATAAAAATAGCAATAAGGGTAAAGTTTTTAATTACATAGTGGCGGGTTTCTTTCCATGTCGTAGGAACCCAACAGTATTTATATGACTAGCCCAGTTCAGTTTCTGGTCCACGGTAACCCCAGGATGTTTATAGTAGGAGATTCAGTGATAGTAATGCCATTGAATGTCAAAAGGAGACGATTGAATCAGAAAAATACTTTTTGTCAAAGTAGTTCTACAGCTGTTAGGAAATTTTATCCTAATTCTGTTCAATTCTTCACTGTATGTGATGTATTAGGTTTGGGTAGTAATATAAATATTAGATCTAGAATGGACTGCCTGGAAGGGTAGTGGAGGCAGATTCAATTGTGGCTTTCAAAAGGGGATTGGATTACCACCTGAAGAGAGAGAAATTTGCATGGCTATGGGGAAAGGGCTGGGGAGCAGGACTAGTTCAGTTGTTCTTGCAGAGAGCTGACGCGGGCTTGATGGGGGCTGAATGACCTCCCGTATGTTGTAACCAATCTACGATTCTAGTAAAAGTTAAGGTGGCAAAGCAGACAAACAGGTAGCTCATATACATGGAACTGGTGAAGCCCTTTGTTCAGATATTTTTGATTGAAAACAGTCGAGAACAACTATTTTCCACCCACAAATACTGAACAGCTGCCAGGTAATAATGTAATAACCGCTGTTACTATTGCTCTGTACAGTTCTGAACAGAGTTGCCTTTGGATAAAAATCAGGTAGATCCACAAGCTGAACTGCATAGCCTCAGCATTTAAATTTAATCGGGCATAAGAGTTTTAATATTTCTGTTAAAGGAAATAGTTAGCAGAATTTTCGCTGTATATTCATCGCTTAAAATAACAAACTCACTCTTGCCCTAAAACTGCACGCAAGGGACAGGGTCCCCTTGCCCACGTGAAATGAGTTTAAGCAGCTCATTATAATGAGTCAGGTTTACAACTAGCACTCTCCACTCCTCTATTCATTGGCTGCATATATGATTTATCCGTTCTCTCCAACCCAAACAGCAATCACAATGCTTTTATCTGCATTATATAATCTATCACAGTGTTCTCTTGAACAAAATCCTGAAATAAAAAGACATCACAAAAAAAAGTTCCATAGCAACTTCATCCTACAACGTTTCCAATAATACATATAAAATGGAACTGTTCATCACTAAGATAAAAGCAAAATACTGCGGATGCTGGAAATCTGAAACAAAAACAAAAATAGCTGGAAAAACTCAGCAGGTCTGACAGCATCTGTGGAGAGGAAGACAGTTAATGTTTCGAATCCGTATGACTCTTCATCAGGAGAAGAGTCGTATGGACTCGAAACGTTAACTGTCTTCCTCTCCACAGATGCTGTCAGACCTGCTGAGTTTTTCCAGCTATTTTTGTTTTTGGAACTATTCATCCTTGTGTTTCCCCTCAGTGCCTATCTTGTAGGTGCCTTTGCCTGTCCTAATGCACCTTCACAGCACTACACCAGTGCATGCAGCATGGCTGGTGGAAGGCTGCTGATTTTCACTGTGGTATAGGCTGCACGTGACCTTGTAAAGCACCCTTGAGCAGTCCTGGGCCTTCTGGGCCCAATTTTGGACTGCACCCTCTTGGCATGCACGGTTGGAGTCTGGGCTGGCTGACTGAGTGGCATCAGCAGGGGCACTGGTAGAGTGGCAGCTGTGGGGCATGAGGAATACCCTCCTGAGAGAGAACAGCAGGTACTGGCACCACTCGGAATCAATGCCACTCCCTGGGGTAGCTTATGGCTGCACATCTCAACCATGGTGATGAGCAGGCAGCACCTCATGATTCATGTGCCTGAAGCCTGGCATTATCCAATTATTAGCCCAACATGTTTTTCCAATGTTGTTTGAGGAATGAATATTAAGAACACCAGGAGAATTCCCTTGCTCTTCCTTGAATACTTTAATGATGTTCTTTTTCATCCAGCAGATGGAGCTAGTTTAACAGCTAATCAGAAAATTTGTACCTTTGGCAGTGTGGCACTCTCTCAGAACTGCACTGGAATTTCAGCCTAAATTTAAGAACTTGAATCCTTGATCACTGCTTAAACGCACAACCCTCTGATTCAGAGACATAAGTGTTACCATTGAACGATAGTGACAATGTTCAGTCATTTTGCTGAAGCTTTTCATCTTGCGTCATCAGGGCAAATGCAAGATTGCCAAATTTCAAACGATCACAACAATTTATACTACAGGAGAAAAGGATGCTGATTAGCAACAATCAGCACACTTTTCTCCTGTAGTATAAATTGTTGTGATCGTTTGAAATTTGACATTCTTGCATTTGTCCTGATGAGTGAAAGATGAAAAGCTTCAGCAAGATGTTTCTCTTTTCAGCAATTTTCAAGTTCTGTACTACCAAGTTACTACTGATATTCAGTCACTTTCCTCTTAGTCGGCAATCTCTTTAAATTCTAGCTGATGCATAGTTTCCTATGGGCCTCCCCTCACCTTTAGTAAGATCCCTGTGTCAGGCCCAATTTTGGGTGGGAAGTCAGCATAAATAATAAACTCAGACTGACCCCAGAAAATCCCAGGAGATGACTCAATCGGAAGTCAACTGAGTTTGCGATACTGCAAATCTGTTCTTAAAGCACCGGGAGTGGAAGATGTCCTTAGCACTTTGAACACTGTGGGAGAGTTTACTCACAGGACTTAGTCTGACTAGGTGTTAAGAAACAACTGTATTACAGGGCAATACTGCTTAATGCTATTTAGCAGGATCTCACTTCAGTCATGGTGTGTGGAATCTAATCAAATTTCCTGGCCCTGCGTCCTGAGGAATGAAACTGTAACTTAATCAGTAAATGAAGCAGCTGAATTTTGTTCCAGGTTGGTATATTGAAATAAAGGCCCAGTTTCTTACAGCTATAAACAGGCCCATTCTTACACACTTTCTAAAGGAATTTAAATTGAAGACAGCTGCCGGTGTTTAAGACACTTTAAAACAAGAAGTGAATTGACATCATTTTGATGTTATATTTGGTGCCACAGCTCACTGTTTTTGTGAGGAAATAAGAGCTTTTCAAAGAGTACCAGTCAGTATGCAGGTGAAAAGAGAGAATCCTTTGAAAGGGTCACCGTGAATGGGAGTTCTGTAGAGGGCTTAGAGATCCATGTGCAAAGTCAAGCAGAAAAGCTTCAATTTTATTAAATACTGATTCAAGAGGTGTGTAGAACTGCATTGTATTCATATAACTACCTGTACAGAACTGACCTCGGGGAAACACGAACCCATGAACTGATGTGGGGAAGGTTGTGACAAGGAGTGGCAATAAAAAGCCAACTCAAGAATCTATAATAAAAGCACACAGTTTTTGTCCACCTGCGAAGTTCTGATTGGTCAGTGGGTCGATTTGGTGGGCAGAGCCTGGAACACACGGAGGTACGTGAGGGGGGCAGAGGACTGGAGTGGCTGCCAACGGTTGGTGGCGTCAGGGACGCCGACAGGGTGGTGGGAGTTGATGAAGAAAGAGAACAGCGGAAGGTAAGGGGAACCAAACAACAATACCACCCTGGCTGGAGGGATTGGAGAGTGAGGGCCAGGATGGCATGAGCAGTGAGAGACACAGCATGGCAGATCTAGAATGGAGGATGGGAATGGGATGGCATGGGAGAGATGGAGTGGGGGATGGAGATGGCGCAGGATAAAGGAGATGGGATGGGAATGACAGAACAGGGATGAAAAGAATGGCATAGGTATGGCAAGAGAGGGATAGCAAGGGATAGGGTTTTAAAGATACTAATTTCACTGCAAATATTTTGCAGGTTTCTGCTAGTGTTTAATTAATGCCTCGTTCAGTTTCAGTACCATTTCTATAGGTGCGGACAATCATTTGAGGTCAAAGATAGAATTGCTGCACCTATATTAAAATTTTAGGTTGAAGTTGATACATTTGCTTTAATTTTGCAACGTTTATTAAACTTATTAAAGTTGGGCGGCTCCGCATGTTTCTCTAGTTCTATTTTATGTTGATGAACAACAGGAAAGAATTGAAAAATGCTGTTAGATGACAGGAAATTTGAATTTTGAAAGATGAAAGGGAATTTCAGTATAATATTCTGATTAATTTGTTGGTTCCATGGGGAAGAGCCAGTTCATGTTTATATATAGCTAACCTGAGAGGTGTTTCCTTTGCAGTATGAATTAATGAAAAATATACAGTATTTTGGTTTTAATTACTATTAAGCTATTTTAATTGTGTGACATTTGCTACATTGATTCACTGGGATACTGCAAATGTCCACCTGCATTCGCCAAAGCAATAAATTGGAATTCCAATTCTAGGCACTGTTAGTATGATATAGCAAGTACTTAACAGCAGCAGCCTCAAATTAAGTTTAGAAAATATTCCTTATGTCAAGAATAGAATCATGGAACAGTGCAGCACACAAGGAAGCCATTTAGCCTATCAAGTCAGTGCCAGGTCTTTTGAACAGCTATCTAGTTGGTCTTCCACCCCGGCTCTTGTCCCATCTCCCCATGATCTTTTTCTTTCCTTCAAGTATTTACTCAGTTCCCTTTTGAAAGCTCGGATTGAATCTGTTGCCACCTGTCATGCAGAGCATTCCAAAACCTAACCATCCGTTGTGTAAGATCCTCATATCACCTCTGGTTCTTTTGCAAATTGCAAAATCTTGTATTTTACTTGCATTCCATTTATATTATTTTCCATGATTCTGTTTACATTCTTGCAGATGTAAAAACATTAAGATTCATCCTGAAGAACTTGCGGGGAGTGCTAGTGCTGACTAGAAGGTGCCCCCTGCTTTTGAAACATCTTCTCTTCCCAATTAATGTGTGGAATATATTTCCTCTGCGTTGTATTTGTAATGGGACGATTACATACTCTTTCTGTTTGCTTTGATGTTTCTGGCAAAATGTGTTCTCAGTTGAGGACTTACCTGACAAACCTTGTCAATGTTGCTCTGTGAACCCAGTATTCTGCATATACTTCACTGAACCAGCCCAACACCCCAAAACGGGAGTGTCAATGGAAGCAATCAAACCTCATACCCTTTCCATGCCCTTAAACAGTTTTTAACATCATTCATTCTAATACGAGTCTGCCTTCAAAACTTTAATCCTTCTAGATCCACACTGCATTTTTACAATTTTCTGTTCTCCCCCCCCCCCGCCCAATTTTCATCATTTTCCGTTTCTTTTTATTTTCTCCACTTTTGAAATTGGTTGCCACTCCCTTCGGCTCCCATTCTAAACATGGGGCAGAATTTTTAGCTCGGCAGGTGTGGGTGCGGGTGCACGCCTGACCCAGCGTGATGACATCGGGCAAATGTCCCGACATCATCACTGTGCTCGCGCGGATATTTCAGTCGGCGGTGCATGCGGAAGTTGGAAGCGCGCCCGCCAACAATTAAGAGGGCAATTAAGCCCATTAAAGTTCCAATTGATTCCGATTTTTCGTGGTCATCCAACCTTACGGTTGGCGGGCGGGTGAATCTGCCAGGCGGACTTTGCATTTTTGACGAAACCTCATCCAAGGGCAGGATGAGGTTTCCGTTATTAAACTTAAAAAAAAATGTTTGGACTGAATTTTCATCATCATATGTTCAGGTGACTGATTCTGATGAGTGAACATTTTTTTCTGCATTTTAAGATCTTTATTGATTGATTTTAAAATCCGCTGCCCCCCCCCCCGAGGTAACTCTCTGCCTTCAGGGGGCTTTCATTCTGCGCTCCCCTGCACCCACGCTGACTTCAGCACCCGCCCTCCTCCTGCCCCTCCCACCCAGCAGCACTGAGCGTTTCAGCGCACCTTTCATGCTGGCTGGCCGTTAACTGGCCAGCCAGCATGAAATCGTGGTCAGGGGCCCGATCGTGGTCGATGGTCCATTCCCCAGCCGCTCCCGGGCCCCCTCCCCCCCCCCCCGGTCACGTGCACCCACCGAACTAAAAGTCCTACCCTTGCAGTGCATTTAGAGTACCTGCATTGACCTTTCACCTTAATGTAGCAAGGGAAAGTACCTACAACAATCAGCCAGCAGATCATATTGCTACCCCTGATACAAGCGGTGGTCTAATTGCTTGTAGGTTCAGTTAGACTGATGTCAACTGGACAATGTCTCTGTGCAAACATAAGCCCCTCACCTCACCCCGCCCCCCCCCCCCCCCCCCCCCCCCCCCCCCCCCCACTCCACCCGCACAAAATCTCCTGTGGCCTTTGATTCATGGACCCCAAGTTGAAAGAAAGTAGAAACACTTGTATTTACACAGCACCTTTCGCAACCACATGTCCCAAAGCACTTTTCAGCCAATGAAGTACTTTTGAAACGTAGTCACTGTGGTAATGCAGGAACTGTAGCAGCCAATTTGTCCACAGCAAATCCCACAACTAGCAATGTGATAATGACCATATGACCTGTTTTAATTATGTTGATTGAGGGTTAGACATTGGCCAAGATAATGGGGAGAACTCCTCTGCTCTTCCTCTAAATAGTTCCATGGGATCTTTTACGTCCACCTGAGAGGGCAGTTGAGGCCTCAGTTCGATATCTCATTCGAAAGTTGTGACTGCCAAGACATATCCCCAAATTCTACATTGAATGCAATCCAGACTAAAGTTGCCATTCAATCATGGGGCACAAAGGAATGGTTTGAATTATAAGCTTTTTAATGTTCTCCAGAAATTATATTATACAAAACAAAATCAAGAAGCACCCATTTGTTAACCCTCTGTGATCTATTCAGCCTTTTGCTTTCCGTCCCAACTACTTCTACAAAATGCAACCCCAGTGGCTTCAGCAAGGATGGTGATGGGCTGCTGTGTATCAGTCTCACGCTCATGAGGAGCTCAGGGCTGACAGCCTCTGAGGTTTGGAGCCTGTGAGGACCGTGATACTGATTGCTGCTCAATCCGCAGGGGCAGTCTGGCCCAGTTGGGTATTGCCTGAGCTTATGACAATGGATCAGATGTGCAGATAACCTGAGAGGTCTGCAACTGCCTCACCCATTCTGCCATCTTCCCTCCCCAGGGTACCGGAACCTCAGTCCCACCTACCCACGGGAGAGTAGGGTAGAGGAGATCAATGACACTTTGGAAATCCCCATCTAGTCTTTTTACCACCTTGTTAAATCTAGTATTGCCCTTCATGCCCAGAGTCTGCACAGCTGTTGTGTAAGCCTGCAGGCAGGCTGTGATGGCTTATAGCAGCCACACGTAAGCCTCATGCTATAACTTCTAAGGAGCTTTCCACAATCTCTAGGCTAGGTTGTAGAATTAAAAAAAAACACTAAAATGTCACCCTACATATTGTGGAGTCTGACTTCCTGTGTCCCTATCAGGATCTCAAGAGGGCTCTGCATCTCTGTCATGCTGAGCAGAGCCACCTCCCAGGATGAGTGCAGCTCCAACAATGCTCAAGAAGCTCAACACCATCCAGCCCACCTAACTGACACCCCATCCATCATCATCAACATCCACTCCCTCCACCACTGATGCACAGTAGCAGTAGTGTGCACCATCTACAAGATGCACTGCAGCAAATCACCAAGGCTCCTTCAGCAGCACCTTCCATACCCATTACTTCTACCATCTAGAAGGGCGAGGGCAGCAGACATATGGGAACACCACCACCTGAAAGTTTCCCTCCAAGCTACACATCATCCTGACTTGGAAATAAATCACCATTTCTTCACCATCATTGGATCAAAATCCTGGATGTCCCTTCCTCACAGCACTGTTCTTCATCTTAGGCTGTCCATTAGGATCGAGGATGACTTGTTTCTACTCCGGTTCCATGGGTTCTGAGAGGGTTGATAATGTGCAATCTGCAGACACTGCCACATGGGTGGGGGGGCGGGGCGGGGGGTGGGGGGGGGTGGGGGGGTGGTGGGGGTGGCGGGGGTGCAGTGGGGGTGTTGGGGGGGTGCTTGAAGAGTTGAGTAGATGAGTTGTTTGGAGGTTCATGTACTCTCTCTGACACCTGGACCTCGTCTCTGCGTGCTCTCAACAAAGTCATTCAATGTGTTCGCTGCCTCCCCGAATATATCTTCTCCATTTTTCTCAGTCCCAAGCCAGGGTTTCCCATGAGTTGGGGATGTTTGACCTCTTCAGGGCTGCTCTAAGAACATCCCCAAAGGATTTCCACTGTCCTCCTGGGAGTCTCCTGTCACGATTGAGTTCCAAATAGAGCATTTGTTTCGGGAGTCCAGTGTCATCTATACGAACGACAATTCCCACCCAATGGGGCTGGTATTGAGTGACTAGTGCCTTGTTGCTGGGTAAGTTGGCTTGGGAGGGGATGCTGCTGTTGAGTCGCCTTTCTTGCCACCGGATTTGGGGGATCTTGAGAAGGCACTGCTGGTGGTACTTCTCCAGTGCTTTGAGGGCATGCTCAAAGGTTGTCCAAGTTTCTGAAACATAAAGGAGCACAGGGATCACTGCTGCCCCGTAAACCATGACCTTAGTCTCGGGTTTGAGGCCCTGGTCTGCAAATACTCTATTCCTCAGTTGGCTGAAGTCAGAGCTGGCACATTGGAGGCAATGATGAATTTAGTTGTTTTTGTCTGCCTTTGTCGAGGCGCGAAAAGAATATATCTACACCACACAAACTCCAGCAGTTCAAGAAGGCAGCTCACCACCATCTTCACAAGGGTGATTAGGGATGGGCAATAGGAGGTCATGTGGTGTAGTGGCAGCATCCTTACCTCAGGGCCAGAAGATCCAGGTTCAAGTACTGCACCAGGACTTGATGGGCACGGAAGGAACAGTCATGATGTGGTTCAACGGGCTGATGATCAGCCTGGAAATCCCTTCACCACCTTCTACTATTCCCCAAAGGGGAAAAAAAAACTATGAAGGTGCTTAAAAAAAGGATGGGCAATAAATGCTGACCTTGCCCATAACACTCACTTCCCATGAACAAACAAAAAAAGCTTGGAGAGAACTGTGCCTTCAGGCACAAACTCCTCAGTTGTCCCTGCTCCCCTTCTCTTCTCATGCTCCCTTGTGCCATGAGAGTCACAAAGTGCTTCCCCATCTACCTGACTAACAGGCCCAGCTGGTATCTGTGCTGGTGCCTGCAACACATGTTTCCTGTAACAGTGTATCCTCAGCAGACAGGAGGTCATCTGAGGAGTCTTCATCCTCACAGATAAGATTCATGGTCTTTATGTGATGGCCCTGGAGAAGAGAAGACAGGGATAAGATTTGGTGATGATACTGCATAAATGTTGATTTTCACAGGAATCTTTGATCTCTGAAATCCACTGAGGGTGAAGTGGCTTTGTGTGAGTTGTGGGTCTGAGAGCAAATCGCATTCTCTGCTTCACTGGACTTCCAGCCTTGCTGTCTCCAATGCCCAGGGAGACTAAGTTGCCACTGACCTCTAGTGCCTCCTCCTCTGCCAGTGGTTACTTCCGCAATCTACTGTGGCCCTCAGTTGGGTTTGGCCTTCTCCCTTCCATGCTGTGCTCTCTTATCCTGCAAGGACTGAACTGCAGAAGGGGCCAGATTCCTCAAGCAGCTGGTACCATTCTTCAAGGGTCCAGACCTGGTCTCCTTAATTGGCAGATTAATTTCCACTAGCTGGAGAGATTGTTTTACATCCAGCGAATCCCAGACTGGTGACAAGGAAACCACTGGCTTTAGTGTGCTCTCCCCCCAGCCACGTCCCCCCTAATGATGTCAGGGCTGGACTAATGTTCCCTCCTGAACAAGGTTCCATGAAACATAGAGGCACAGGCCAAAATCTGGTGTTCCTGTGGGTCAGGTTAATTTATGTGCTTTCCATTGCATGCCTGTTCTTCTCTGACTAGTCGTGATGGTGTGCAGAAAGGTCTACATATTCCAGGGTCCTTTCTTTTCCTGATCCAGATTGAATGCAGTATTCTAAGTGCATTGTGCATTATTTTGCTGTATCCTTTATAAAGGTACCACGCAAATAGTTGGGCGAAACCATAAGGTGCCACTATGAACGTTATGGGCTTGGAAGGACAAATTTCAGGACCACTTTAGATTTGAGGTTCCCTTCCATCTTAACTGCGACTGTGGAAAATATACCAGTTTGCATCTTCTTTCTGAATTATATATATATTTGGAGGGCAGTCAGATTGATTTTCATTTGTCAAGATTGTCCTTTGCCTTCCCAAGTTTCAGAAATGAAATGGATCATCTGTTCTTGGGTCGTTTTGGGTTGGTGATTTGCATTAGACTAAGAATGTAAAGCTGTGGCATCAAACTTTGATTGTCATATCAATCTAAATAAAATCTTCTCTGAAGAAGTTTAAAACAACTCCAAGCCACTCGCCATCCTGACTTGGAAATATACCGCCATTCCTTCACCGTCGCTGGGTCAAAACCCTGGAACTCCCTCCCTAACAGCACTGTGGGTGTACCTACACCACATGGACTGCAGCGGTTCAAGAAGGTGGCTCACCACCACCTTCTCAAGGGCAACTAGGGACGGGCAATAAATGCTGGCCTAGCCAGTGATGCCCACATTCCACGAAAGAATAAATAACAAAAAAAAAGAAAATCTGGAGGTCACACTGTCTATTTATGAGCTTTGCCATCTAGACAAATCTGGAATAGACCCAGAATTATTGTATGTTTGGACCTATGATCAATTTTTAAAAAAAATCTGAGCTATAACCAAGCAATAGATTAAAAGCCATTCAGTATAGGTGTAAACATGTTAGTATTTTGGTTAATTGCACTGTGAGAAAATATAAATTGAGGTGTAAAGTTTTTGAATGAAAGGATGTTTCTTATAGCTGTACAATTCAGTGCGCTTAAAAGCTAAGAACCATACACAAGTGACACTTATTTACTATGGTTGAAAATCTCTTCTGTTTTATTTTTTTGTCCATTGTCATTCCATTCTTTGCTGTGTAAAATCCCTTTGCACTCCTTGGGCCAAGATGAATAGATGCAGTTAAGAAAAAAATAAAATAAAATTGAGAAATGGTTATTAATGAGGTGGAACAGAGTGCCTCATCCAGCTGAATCACACTCACTGGTTCACTGTCATTATCAATCTACAAATGGATTGTCAGATGCTGTTTGCTGAATGGAGAAGGATAAAGGGAGTTTCCTGGCACTGGAGCTAGAGTTGGAACTCAAGGCAGGTTGAGGTGGAATCTAAACTGTTGATGGGCAGTACATGTGGAAAGAATTAGTGATGAATATGGCCTTTGGAGAAACAGCTGCTGTGTGCTACTGTGAAAGCACTATGAACTTATTATCAGGACCAAAGAAGTTTAGAAATGTTCTATTTTGAGCGAACGGCTAATGTGCATCCTTTCTTAGTGCCTTTAAATTTTGAGTTATGCAAAAACCCAAATCTACCAAGCTGCAGCACTTACATCCAAGAGTGTTCTCAATGCTTGATGTACATAAATAAGCTATTTGTCCTTCCTTCCAATTCTAGTATATACGCGTGTGTGCCCTATTTCTTTGGAGAGCCCTAATTCATGAACCTTCCCGAAGCATCTGACTTCAATATGGTATGTCACTATGCCACCAAATAGTGGTTATACGCTCATCATAGGTGGAGACTGTATAACTCAGGGGCTTGCAAGTTTAATAACAAGATGAGTCCTTTTTAAAATTTAGTCAAAAATGCAATATCTTAAGAGACACAGTGCTATTATTCAAATGCCAATAATAATGAAAAACAGGACAAAGTCACATTTCAATAGCATGGTTTTTACTAAAAGTTGTTAATTGAATGAGACTTTCTCACAAGTACAGTCTTTTTTTATTTATTTGTTCACGGGATGTCGGCATCGCTGGCTAGGCTATCATTTGTTGCCCATCACTAATTGCCCTTGAGAAGGTGATGGTGAGCCACCCTCTTGAACTGCTGCAGTCCATGTGGTGTAGGTACACCCACAACACTGTTAGGGAGGGAGTTCCAGGATTTTGACCCATTGAACGAATGACGATATATTTCCAAGTCTGGATGGTATGTGGCTTGGAGGGGAACTTTCAGGTGGTGGTGTTCCCTTTCGTCTGTTGCCCTTGTCCTTCTAGGTGGTAGTGGTCGCGGGTTTGAATTTATATTAAGTTATATGAATAAAAGTGTAAAAGAAAACATTAAATTACCATCAAAATAAGTTTGATTGATGAAGTTTGGGAGCCGCACTTGAGTCCTTATTGAGCCACTTGTGACCCCAGAGCTTCAGGTTGCAGACCCAGTATAGTTCCTTCTTTGGAGAAGTTAGTATCAGCATTCCATACAATTAGGTTTCCTAAACCAAAAGATTAAATTCTAAGATATTCTTATTTGGAGGAGGCAGAGATGCTGTATCCATTTTAGAGTCCAAATATGGTCATTATTCTGAGTCTTTCTGCCTGTGATCTGATTTCGTTAAATATGTTTTTAGCAACCTTACTAAATTGCCTTTATGTTATGTTTGGTGTCTAAAATACAGTGTTTCTACCTCCTCCAAATAAGAATCTTAGAATTTAGTTGCTAACAACATTGTGGGTGTACCTACACCACAGGGACTGCAGCAGTTCAAGAAGGCGGCTCACCACCACCTTCTCAAGGGCAGTTAAGGATGGGCAATAAATACTAGCTCGGCCAGCAACGTCCACATCCTATGAATGAATAAAGAAAAAATTCTTTGGCCTATGAATCCTAATTGTGTGCAACGCTGATACCAGTCACTGCAGAGAAGGAGCTATACTGATTTCACCTATGCTGACAACATAACCAGCCTTTAGCGACATAGTCAAACTGCATTGATTTAAATAAAAAGTCCTAAAGAAGGACTCTTGATCCAGATGGTGTTGGGCAGGAAGAAGACCCATTCTTTGAAGGTTCTTCTACCAGCAGTAGTTCAGTCATGGTTATGAGTTTGACCTATGATCCTAACTAACATTTCAGCCCCACTGCTGATTGAAAGGAAATTTCCCACTACAATACTGTGTAATACTGCTAGAGGCTGAACGGTTATGGGCAGAATTAGACTGCCAGGTAAACACCTGAAATGGAAATAAAACACATATACACAGGCTTGCTCGAAACCTAAGATGCAGATGAGCAGAGGACTGTTTATAGATTTGTGTAGTATTACCAAAATGGGTGTGAATTGAAGTTTGTGTGCTCCATTTGTTCATTAATCTATGGCTGCCATGAGAGACATATTTGTGAAACCTGCTAATTTAATGTCATATGCTTCAATCATTCTATTCCTAGACGGTATTGATGCTTTATTAATTTCTCTGTATACTGGAATTTTATTGAATGTGCTGAGGTTACTGAATCATGTCCTATTGGATAGAAGCTTCTTCAGGGCAACTAGTAATTGAACTGGTGCACCAGAAGGGAAGTAGAGAAAATGTACAGTATCAGAAAGTAACATTCTTAAAATTGAACCGTAGGATGGCCTGATAACATACTGAGCTTCCATTTGAGAAACTCAAGTTTTATTTCCTCTTGGCCCAAGTCTTTGCTCAACATTTCCCCATTGTTCAAATTATCTATAAGAGTTTATGGCATTTGATTAGTTGAACATTGACAGTTTCTTTGGAAACTGATCTTGACCATTCCAAGCTCCCTGGTGCTAATTCAAGGACCATAATTGGTAACTGTGAGAGGAAAGAAGCTATAGGCCAGACCAGGGTCGGTGAGTTTAATAATGATAAGAGTCAGTTTTTGAGTTTAGTCAAAAACGCAGAGCCACAATGCTGTTATTCAAATACCAAAAACAATGAAAAACAGAAGAGATACATTTCAACAACGTTTTAAAGAACTTTACAAAAAAGTTGTTAATTGAATGATAAATTTTTAGAAGAACATTGTTAACAAAAGTTTTCTTAAAAACCCAAATCAAACCGTCTAATTATCATCAAAATGGGTTTGATTGATCAAGGTGGTGAGACACTTATGAGTCCTTATTGAGTCGCCTACAAATCCGGAGCTGCAGGTTGCAGACTCCTGGGCTATAACGTGCAAAATGAGGTCCAACACTCTGGGCAGAATTTTCCATGCCAGCTGGCGTTGGGCGGCATGAGCGGACAATATGGTCAGGAGGCCAGAAATTGGCTTCACAACGCCGTGAAACCAGCTTGTGGTTGCTCGCTCAGCTTGTCGATGGCAAGCCACATTCCCCACAATCAGACGTCAGGAACCTCGTCGTAATACACCTGCAAATCATTATGGGACCAGTCCACTGGGATTGTTCCCCCCCCCACCCCACCACCCCCCAGCTGGATCACCTGCCCACGCCGTTGGGAAAACACACCAGTGCAGGACCCATCTGAACGAGTGTAGAAGTCAGGACTTACCGCCAATGCCTTGCTCACATCGCAGATATCCAAGGAGCAGAAGAAGCTGGAGCCTAACAGCAACATCACACCGGAGGAACATCCATGGCATGCTGGGTGGATTCTCATGGAGATGGCTCCGCTGCCAAGCAGCTCACAGAAGCTGGAAAGTCACTGGTGAGGGTACGCTCACAACAGATGATGGTCGAGGGGTTGGAGAGGAAGGTCCAGCCTTGTTTAGGAGAGGAAGATGTATTGGGGGTATGGGAGAGGAAGGCCTAGGATCGAGTGGAATAGTAAGAGATATCGGGGTGGGGTTAAGGTTGGGAGCGGGGGAACAAAGACATCGGGGGGTGAGACTGGGAGGGGATAATGAAGGTGTCAGGTGTTGAGGTTGGGAGGGGGGATGTTGGGAAGGGGGTGCGGAGTATGGGGGGAGGGGGGCTAACGGGGGAGAAGACGGCACTTGGGGAAGTAGGTGTAAGGGGGGTTGGAAGGTATAAGGAGTTCAGAGGGGGGAAGGAGTTTGGAAAGTGAAAGGAGTGCAGAGATATGTAGGAGTCCGGGGGGGGGGAGGAGTGCGGAGAGGGGAAGGAGTCCTGGGGACGCAAAATATGCGAAGACGGGAGGGGATTTGGGGGGAGGAAGGAGTGCGGAGAGGAGAGTAATGGTGAAGGAAGAAGTAAGAGCTGAGGAAGAAGCAAGCATGTCTTTCACGAGTCTCCAAAAGGCCCTGCCACACATACACTTCTCCCCCCAGAATCACTCGTGGGCTGGCTGCTCCCTCTGCGGTGACAGAGGGCAGGGTTGAGGGGCTCACAGGCAAAGGGTACTCGAAGGGAGAGAATAGCCTCTGAGATTCCTGAGTGAATGACCCAGGAATGTCCAGCTGCTGCTCCTCCTCCCTTCGAGTGCCCAGGGGTCCCGGCCTGACTCCTTGAGGGGAAGGAGCACCTGGAGGGACGTTGAAGTGCCCCAATTCCCTCTTGCATTGCCACTGCAGGAACTCACCCATGGCTCCCATGATGGAGTGCAGGTCTGCATGCATCTCCATATTCGGCTGGACCAGGTTCTCCATGGTATCCGCCATCCTCCCAATAGAGACCTCCATACGTGCACATGTGGGCACCACTTTATCAGAGAGCAGGCGGACGCACTCCTACTCACGTGTCACTCTGTTGAGGGCTTTCAACAGCTCTGCATGATGTTCCCCCACCTTCCGCTGACTCTCCAGGATGAGTTGGAAGGCCAAATCCAGAAGTTCATCATCTGACTCAGACCTTACAGATGTCCCTTTCCCAGCAGTCCTTCGAGTGCCGGGGAGCTCGGCTGAACTTGCCTCCTCCTGCTGCGGACACGTGTCTTTGTGTGGTGCTCATCAGATTGTGAACCCGAGCCTGCTCTACTTCCAGGCCCCGCCAAGGTGTGTGTCTCTGTTCTGGTCGAAGGTGTGGGTAAGCACTGTGACGGGTCTTCCAAGCAACTTATTTCCAGCTCTTCAATGGAGAAGGTGTCCTCTTCACTGGAAATGAGGACATTGATGGAGCTGAGGGAATGGCTGGCTGAGGGTGTCGGTCGCTTGGCAGAGGTACCTGTGCACCAAAGTAGAGATAATTAGTGCATGGCAGCACAGTTAAAAGTAGGAGAGAGAGAACTCACAATTGCATTGAGAGAGGGATGATATGGTGCAGGCTCCTCACTAGGGTGTTTGTGGACAACCTCACGGTCATCGCAGATACGGTCCAGGTCCTCACCAGTCAAAGTGAGTGAGGGGCCAACTCCACACCTGCTCTGGGACCTCTCACTGCAGATGTGAGCAGGCTCCTCCTGCATAGAAACAGATGGAGAGAGTTTGAGTAGGACAAACGGCATTGCCTTGAATGTTTGTGCGGTGAGCGGAGCCATGGACAGGATGAGGACACGAGCTCCAGAGGATATGAGCCGGATGAAGATGTGAGGGTGTGTGTGAGAGTTAGTGGCGTTGTCCTTTGAGGTCCAAATACAGCAAGATCTGGACAATATCCAGGCTTGGCCTGACAAGTGACAAGTAACATTCGCGCCACACAGGTGTCAGGTAATGATCATCTCCAACCAGAGAGAATCAGACCATCACCACTTGATGTTCAATGGCATTACCATCACTGAATCCTCCACTATCAACATCCTGGGGGCTACCGTTGACCAGAAACTGAACTGGACTAGCCATATAAATGCTGTGGCTACAAGAGCAGTTCAGCGGCTAGGAATCGCGTGATGAACAACTCACCTGCTGACTCCCCAGAGCTTGTCCACAAGGCACAAGTCAGGGGTCTGATGGAATAATACCCACTTGCCTGGATGAGTGCAGCTCCCACAACACTCAAGAAGCTTGACACCACCCAGGGCAAAGCAGCCCGCTTGACTGGCACCATACCCACAAACGTTCACACCTTCCACCACTGACGCACAGTAGGCAGCAGTGTGTACCAACTACAAGGTGCACTGCAGCAACTCACAAAAGATCCTTCGACAGCACCTTCCAAGCCCATGACCACTACCATCTAGAAGGACAAGGGCAGCAGATAGATGAGAACACCACCTGGAAACTCCCCCCCAAGTCATTCACAATCCTGGCTTGGAAATATATCTCCATTCATTCACTGGCGTTGGGTCAAAATCCTTGAATTCCCTTCCTAACAGCACGATGGGTGTACCTGCACCACAGGGACTGCAGCGGTTCACGAAGGCAGCTCACCACCACCTTCTCAAGGGCAACTGAGGATAGGCAATAAATGCTGGCCCAGCCAGCAAAGCCCACATCCCATGAATGAATGAAAAAAAAAGTGTGAGATCCCTGTGATGTGTGATGGTTTTGTGAGTTGAGAGTGATGAGAAGATTGACTTACCCTGGCGGAACAGATGAGAGCATTCATCCTGTAGTGGCACTGGGTGCCTGTCCTCTTTTACAATGTATTGGCACTGACCACCGCTGCCACCGTCTCCTATGCCGGATTGGTGATACTGCTGCCCCTCCTGCGGCCAGAGCGAGGGTGGAGGACATCACGGCTGGCCTCCACTGTGTCCAAAAGGCGCTCGAGGGTCGTGTCACTAAGCCGGGACCATCCTGTCCTCCATGCAGCAGTCTTTGGGCTGGAAGTACAGAGAGGTGGGCATGTGGTGGCACTTTAAATGTGGCGCCTGTCTTGATGAGGTGGTGAGGTGATGGCATGGTGGGCAAATGAGAGCCTGCCGCCATTGAAACGCCGTGTTTCCTGGGAATGCATAATTAATGTGGCGGGTCTGGGACAATTCGGCGTGAGAAGCCGCCACTGTGGCTGACGGATAAAATGCTGTTTTCCCCGCCTTCTGCCACAGTTAGTGCAAATCTAGGACGGTTCCACCTTCTGATTCGAATTATTAAGAGATGCTTGACTTATTAATAACGCTTATTTTACATCCTTAAGATTAACTTAACCCGTTTTAACCTGTATCCTTTCCTCTTAACACCCCCGATGTCTTAATCAAGCAGTACCGCAGTAAACAGTATTTGATCAAAGTGAGATTAAGAGGAGATCAAATATCCTTTAGCATATCTGTCAGGAGCAGATACATCCTGAAGTGGGATGACCACATTTAATACAGGTGCCAAAAAGCAAAACCGTTCTTCAGTGGAGCTGCTTACAGCTGGTAGATACATCCTTTGGTGCAGCTGCCAACAGTTGTGATGTCCTTTAGTGTTGTGGTAACAGCAAATGTATCTTTTTATGTGTCTGCCAATGGCAGAGACATCCTTTTGTGCAAATGCCAATAGCAGCTACATAGGTCTGTGTTTCTAGAAGAACATAGCGCCAACAGTAGAGACAGTCTCTAGTTGAGTTTCCAGAACAATACAACTGCCAACAGCAAGGATCTTTTAACTATTTCTAGAAGAATGCAGCTGCCAAAAATAAGGATGGCTTTTATCTCTGTTTCCACATATGTGTGTCTACCAACAGCAGAAGTATTCTTCAGTCCTTTCTCTGTAAGGATTGCCACGAGAAGAGATACCCCTCCACTACTGTTTCTAGAAGAGCTGACAAAGCAGGGACTATTCTTCCTGATCCAAGCAAAATTCAGCCTTTAACATCAGAGATTCTAGAGTACTACTTCTAGATTACAACGGCCAACAGCAAATGTTATTTTGTCCCATTTCTAGAAAATCACATCTAAGAACAACAGTCACCAGTGATTTTTCTGGAAGAGTAGATATGTACTTCAATGCTTTTTCTATAATATTTCCACTGCAAACGATGGACATTATTTAAACCTTTATTGTCCTACACCAACACAGTTGCAACAACAAACATCATTCAGCTTCCAATAATAGGGGCTGGATTTTCCTTCTAGAGTTCAGAACCCGAAGTTGGGAGAATTTCGGGGTCCTGACCTTGCACCCTGTCAGAAGTGAAGCTTCAACACAATTTTCCAAGGAAAGGCCAATTAGTGACCAGAGGATGGGTCCATTGTCCAATTAAGGATGGTAGGCAGGCCCTCAACCCTGAAGGACCAATAGGAGGCCTTCCCGCACTGAGAACGCAGCAGCGCATTGATGCAGATAAGAGAGAGAGAGGATGATTCACTATGGAGGTGCCTGTTTTGAGTTCAGTGATTGTAATGGTTTTTCGTAGTAAGCCTTTATCGAACGCATCGTAAGATGACAGCTTACAGAGTTTCCCTCATTGCAGAGATCACATGACTACAGCAAGCCAGATAGGACAGGTAGTACTGTTGCGTTTCAAGACCCAAACATCCCCCTTTCCATAACAAACAAAAGATCTAAACATCCCACTTTTCCTAACAAACAGAAGACACATTTGCATGCACGATCATATGTAACTGTGAGTTAACCAAGTTACCCACTGATACACCCATTGTTCTCATGCATTAACAACTGTTTGTTCTACTAGTCAGTCTCTGCCCCTGCATTGCATACATAGTGTCTTAATGGTACGTGTGCACATTTTCATTGGCTGTTAGTCTGGGTGATGTTCATTGTCCAAAGATTATCGTTCCCAACGAGTGGCACTTGTTGCCCTGGTAACTGTTGTTGTTTCATTGTTTTTGCTGGTGACCCATGGACCTCTAGGATTGATGGTAATTCTGTACTCAGTACCCTTCTCCCTGGCCGGCTGATTGCTGTGAAGACAGCTTTGCTAGTTGTGCATGTATGCCTGCGCCTGCGCTGGTATATTTGGTCATTCACTTTCGCAGCATATGATCGAGGTGACAATTTCTCTCCTCGTGTGCGAAGTTTCCATGTGGGCTGACTCCCGTTGGCAGTGTTGAAGGTTTATACCCTAACTGGCTGTCCAATGCTCAGCTCTGGCAGTGGTTTGGCACCTTGTCAAAATGAAATTTGGCTTTTGACCATTTCACCTTGATTTTTTCACTCGCACCTGTTACTACTTCTGGTTTCAGGAGCATTTTTGCTATTGGAAGAGTAGCTTGGGTGCAGCATGACATTAGCCTTTGGACTGGATTACTTTCCATGCCTTCAGTCGGTGTGTTTCTCCACTCGAGGGCTGCCTTTTATACATTTGTGCTAGATTTGCTCAATTTCTTGATGATTCTTTTGGTGATTTTCAGTGCCACTTCTGCTTTTCCATTTGACTGGGGATAGTGTAGAGATGATGTGTAGTGTTGAATTTCCCAATCTTTTATGAAGCGGCTGAATTCTTCCCTCATGAGAGTGATTGTCACTCATCCAATGTCTGGAATGCCATAACAATGGAAGTGTGCTTTCAGGCATTCTACTATTTCTCCTGTCATCATTGAACTCAGCTTGTCTAACTCCCAGTAGTCAGAATAGTAGTCTACAGTGACAAGATAGTCAGTTCCTGCTGTAGTGAAGAGGTCTACTCCCAGCTTCATCCATGGTCTGCCTGGAATGTCATGTGCTATCAACGGCTCTCTAGCTTGTTCAGCTTGGTACTCGTTACAGACACCGCACTGGCCTATGTGATTTTTAATTTCATTGCTCATGCTTGGCCAGTAGAGCACTTCTCTTGCCTTCCTCAGACTCGACTCAATTCCTTGATGGTTGCGTGCAAGTGCTTCGGCATCTCTCCTCTGATCTCCTTCGGGATGGTGACTCTATTTCCTTTGTACAAGATGCAATGTTGGGCTGTCGATTCATCTCAATGTACTCAATATGCTCTTGTGACCACAGGTGTGACCTTGATGCTCTCAAGCCATCCTTTCATCACTACTTCTTGTAGCACTTGGAGAGTTGCATCATGTTGGGTAGTTCACTTGATTTGAGCAAGGCGTTTGTCTGTTAGATTCAATGTCAGTGCTGAATTGATGATTTCCAGATCATGATGAGCTGTTGCTTTATGTTGAACCTGGAAGATTTCACATTCTGTTGTAGCATCCTCAATTTTCTACATGGGGAGTGCTGCTCTCAACAGCATGTCTGTGATGTACATCTGTTTCGCTTGCTTGTATGTCACATCCAGAATTTATCTCTGTAAACGAAGTAACATTCTTTGTAGATGCTTTGGAGCAGATGGTAGCAGTTTGAGAAAAATGGTTTGAACTGGCTTGTGGCTGGACTCTACTGTTACTTTGTCTCTCCCAAGCAGGTATTGATGAAAATGCTCACAAGCAAAGACAATAGCCAGGCACTCTTTCTCGATCTGAGTGTAGCATCTTTCAGTTTGTGTTAATGCCCTGGATGCAAATGTGACTGGTTGCCCTTGCTGCATTAGGGTTGCTCCAAGACCTGTCTCCTGGCGTCACACTGCAAGGTGACTTCAGCACTAGACTTGTTGTCACTAGTTGTTTGATTTTAGTGAATGCTGCTTCTTGTCCTGTGCCCCAAGGCCACAGCACCTCCTTAGCAGTGAACTGGCATAATTGTTCAGACTATGGCGACAAATTGGGCAAACATTTTGCTAAATAATTCATGAATCCAACAAATCGTTGCGCTGCTTGCACATCTGTCGGTCACTGCGTCGCTGTTATAGCTCTCACCTTGTCAGGATCCAGGCAAAGACAGTTTGCTGTCAGCACATGACCTATGTACTTGACTTCAGACATCCTCAGTTACAGTTTTTTCTTGCTCAGCTTCAGATTCATCTGGTGAGCTCTCTCCAGCATTCATATTAAATTCTGATCATGGTCAGCTATGGCTTCTTCCATTGTGTCCCCACATCCGTGGACTAGTAGATCATCCACTGTAGCTTCCACTCTGGGAAGATCACTGACTATCTCATGCTGTCTGTGTTGATACTCTTTTGGAGCTGTGGAAACACCAAACGACATGTGCAACCATCTGTATCTCCCGAAAGACATCCAGAATGTAGTTAGAAAACTGCTGATTTCATCCAGCTTCACTTGCCAATAACCATCCTTCGCATCTATGCAATTGCAAGTTGTGGCAAAATTCCTTCAATGGTTGGCATGGGGTAGTGAGATCTCTTCAGCGCTTTGTTTAGATCCTTTGGGTCTAAGCATACTCACAGCTTTCCAGGTTGTTGTCTTTCCATGCTGCTAATCCAGTCTGTAGGAGTTGTCACTTTCTTGATTACTCCCTTCTTTTCCGGCTCTTCTATCCTGTCTTTTAGGCTTGACTGGGGGGTAGCTGGGACGCTTCTTGGCAGATACTGAATTGGTCTTACACTCTCACCTGCTTCTAGATGATATTCACCTTGTGGACACCTAAACCCCGTAAAAACATCTTTGTACTTCTTGATGATCTGTTCAGCAGTCAATGGTTTTGTGTGCTGCAACACATTGTAAATCTCTGTTGGCACGTTGAGGATTACCAGTTCAAGCTTTAGACTTGCTTCAGCTGAGATGGGTGGCTGTTGCATCCCATCTATAATCTGGAACTCTAGATCTTCCATCTCGCCATTGCATTGGGCTCTCAGACTAACGTGTCCTCTCACTATGAGTATCGTGCCATCATATAGCCTCAACCTTACTTTCAAGGGCTTAATTTTTGGATTGTGGTGTTGAGCTACTTCACACAGGTCTGTGAAGGCCATGATATTGCATCACGCACCCATGTCTATTTGACAGTTCTTGTTCACTTAATACTCTCCTTCTGCAGTCATCATTGTAACAGTCACAAACCACTTGCCAACTATACACTTGACAGAACCAACCTGTTGTATCATGTATAGTGCTTCATCAGACTCTTTGCTGATATCTCTCCAGTAGCCATCTGTATAGGCTTGTTTTGTTTCTTCCTAGTCAAACACTTGTGTATGAAATGTCATGAAAGTATAATAATTTTCATAATATTATTGTGATTTATTGTAAAAGTAGGTTAATAGTGGGGTTTGGATAGTTTCTCTGTTTGCGTGTGTAGTATTTAATTGAATTGGAGACAGCTGGTCTGGAGGCTTTGATTCATCAAAAGAAGCTAGGTTTGAAATGCTAAATATGTAAAATATGGCTGAAGTCTTAGAACGTAAGGTGAGGCCAATTTACATTTTTAGATAAATCTAATCTTTTGAATTTCAAAGAGATGGCAGGACATTACACCTAGCCAGAGAATTGTGTTAATTTTTTCCAAAGGTTACTGACAATATTAGCACCATGAAAAAATTTATATTGTGAGAAAGGTAAAGTTTCAAAGACATATAGGAACAATGGAATTTTACATTAAAAGAGAGAAACATGTATAAAGGAGAATGACGCTTTGTGTCAGGGAAGGCATTGTAAGAGCTAACAGAAGTGGGAGAAGCCTCCAGTATTTGTATATTAAGCCTGCTGTCTACAGAAACCGAAGCTGGGAAAAGCCACTTTGAATTCTACTGTCCAGGGTATTGCCTGGATCTGTTTAAAATCTTTTTTTTTAACTGTTGCCTTAATGGGGGTGTAACTGGGAGCCAGAGTAATTAGGGGTTTTAGGAGTTATTATAGTAGTAATTTGTTGACCCGTGTATGTGCTTGAAATATTTTCTTTTCTTAATAAATATAGTTTTCTAAAAAAATCTCTGAAGTCTTGATGGACTTATTACTTCTGAATTCAGGGCACGCATCTCAAAATAAATACAAATTGTAAAACCATTGTGATAGCGTGATCAAGTTTCCCTCAAGGATTTGATCTGCCTGGCACACATCACCTGTTGCATCATAACAGAAATGATTCAGCTTCTTACAGTTAAAATACTGCTTTCCCCACGCTGGGCAATCCTTCTTTTCCTTTGTATGATGTCGCCCGCAGTACTCGCATCCTGCTCTTTGTCCGCAATCGTTCTGCTGTTTCGGGCGGTAATATCTTTCAGCATAATGTCTCTCCTGGTCTGTCCTGCCATACGTGTGCAAACTCTGCATTTCTACACACGTCCATCGCTTTCCTCTTTCTCCTCTTTCAAGAGACGTTCTCTCACTGAGGGGTTCCGTATGCCTAAGAGCATTCCATTTTTAATCAGATCATCTTTTCACATGATTCAGCAAGCTGTGTTACTGCAGTCACATACTGTTTAATGGGTTCTTTCTCCCCATGAGCTCTATCGTTGAATACATGGTGTTCATAAGTTACATTCACTGAGGGTTCAAAGCGTTCATTCAAGGCTTTCAAAATCTCTGCCGTCTGTTTTCTTTGTTCATCAGTTAGATTTAGGGTGGTGTACAATTTGTAGCCTTCCCTCCCCAGCAGTGTTAAAAGTGAGGCTACACTTATTGTCTCTGGCTTATTAACTAAATCTATTGCCGGCTCAAAAGTTTTGCCGTTGCAAGTGGAAAAACTGCCAGTCCTGCCACCCAGCATCTTTCATTTGTCCTGGAGAAGGGAGGAAAAAGTCTATAGCCATGTTCACTCACCTAGTATTTTACTTGCAGCCTTCGGTTTGTATATTTGCTTTTTCTTGTCCTTTATCAGCAGCTTTTTGCAGATTTGAACATTTCTGTGTTCCTTTATGAGCTATGGCTTCTCTGCAGCTTTTCCAGGGTTTAATAACTGGATGGAAGTGTCCCAGATTTGTACTAAGTATGGTAGCAGGTGGGAAAAACAACATTTTACCCACTGGTTGTAATGACAGCTTCACATGCCGCATAGTCCCAGTCCTGCCGCATTAATTATGTACTCTCGGAGAACACACCATTTCGATGGCAGGCGGAGTCTCATTCACCTGCCACGCCATCACCTCGCCGCCTCATCACGCCAGGTGCAACACTTAAAGTGCAGCAGCGCGCACACCTCTCAGTGCTTCCAGCCCACGACTGCTGCAAAGAGGACATTGTCCCAAAAGGCAAAAAGACTGCAGCCCCCGGTTTAATGACCCGTCCCCTGAGTGCCTTTGAATGCAGTGGAGGCCCGCCAAGATGTCTTCTAACCCCACTCTGACCGCAGGATAGGCAGCAGCAACATCAATCCAGCATAGAGGGCGGTGGCAGCGGTGGTCAAAGCCAATGCCCAGCAAAAGAGGACAGCCACCCAGTGCTGCAACAGCGTGAATGGTCTCATCCATTCCACCAGGGTAAAGTCACTCTTCTCATCACTCTCAACTCTGAAGCTGTCCATGTCCAAAAGCAGCAAGACCTGGACAATATCCAGGCTTGAGCTGACAAGTGGCAAGTAACATTTGCGCCACACAAGTGCCAGGCAACAACCATCTCCAACAAGAGAAAATCAAACTATCACCCCTTGATGTTCAATGGCATTACCATCACTGAATCTCCCACCATCAACATCCTGGGGGTTACCATTGACCAGAAACTGAACTGGACTAGCCATATAAATACTGTGGCCACAAGAGCTAGGAATCGTGCGACATGTAACTTATTTGCTGACTCCCCAAAGTCTGTCCACCATCTACAAGGCACAAGTCAAGAGTGTGATGGAATACTCCCCACTTGTCTGGATAAGTGCGGCTCCCACAACACTCAAGAAGCTTGACAACACCCAGGACAAAGCAACCCACTTGATTGGCACCACATCCACAAACAATCACTCCCTCCACCACCGATGCACAGTAGCAGCAGTGTGTACCATCTACAAGGTGCACTGCGGGAACTCACCAAGCCTCCTTCGACAGCACCTTCCAAACCCATGACCACTACCATCTAGAAGGACAAGGGCAGCAAATAGATGGGGACACCACCACCTGGAAATTCCCCTCCAAGTCACTCATAATCCTGACTTGGAAATACATTGCCATTCCTTCACCGTCGCTCGGACAAAATCCTTGAACTCCCTTCCTAACAGCACGGTGGGTGTACCTACACCACATGGACTGCAGCAGTTCAAGAAGGCTGTTCACCACCACCTTCTTAAGAGCAACTAGGGATGGGCAATGAATGCTAGCCCAGCCAGCGAAGCCCACATCCTATGAATGAATAATAAAGAAACCTCACACTCACAAACCCATCACACACCCACAGGATGTCACACCTCAAAGGACAACACCACTAACTCACACACACACCCTCATATCTTCCTGAGGCCCATACCCTCTCAATCTCATGGCCTCATCCCGTCCATGTCTCCGCTCACCACACAAGCATTCCACGCAGTGCCATATGCCCTGCTCACACTCTCCATCTGTTTTCCTGCAGGAGAAGCTGGCTCATATCAGTAGGGAGAGGTCCCAGACCGGGGGTGGAGTGACCTACATTAGGTTCCTCACTCACTTTGAGGAGCGTGCCATCACACTGATTGGTGAAGACGTGGACTGTGCTTGCAGTGACAGTGAGGTCAGCAGCGAACACCCTCATGAGGATCCTGCACAACATCATCCCTCTCTAAACACAATTGTGAGTGTTCTCTCTCCTGCTTTTGACTCTGCTGCCATGCAATAATCATCTCTACTTTGGTTCACAGGGATCTCTACAAAGTGACCAACACCCTCAGGCAGCCAGTCCCTCAGCTCCATCCAGGTCCTCACCTCCAGCCAAAAGGACACTTTCTTCATTGAAGAACCGGAAATAAGCAGCCTGGAAGGCCCATCACAACGCTTACCCACACCCTCCACCTGTGCAGGGACACACACCTCAGTGGGCCCTAGATCTAGAGTAGGCTCGGGTTCACAGTCCGGTGGTCACCGCAAGGACGTGTCCACAACAGGAAGAGGCAGGTTCAGCCAAGCTCCCCGGCGCTCGGAGGACTGCTGGGGAAGAGGCATCTGTGAGGTCTAAGTCAGATGATGAGCTTCTGGATTCGGCCGTCCAACTCATCACTGGGGGTCTGCAGAAGGCCAGGGAGGATCACACGGAGCTGTTGGAAGCCCTCAACTGAGTCGGAGAAGTATGTCCACCTGTTCCCTGATGAAGTGTTGCCCACATGTGAGTGTATGGAGGTCTCCATGGGAAGGATGGCGGATGCCATGGAGACCCTGGTCCAGCCGAACATGGAGATGTGTGCAGACCTACACTCCATGGGCGAGTTCTTGCAGCGGCAGTGAGAAGGAAACAGGGCACCCCGATATCCCTCCAGGCGCTCCAATTCCTCAAGGAGTCAGGCCGAGGCCCCTGGGCAGCTGAAGGGAGGAGGAGCAGCAGCTGGACATCCCTGGGCCATCCATTCAGGGATCTCAGAGGCTGTCCTCTCTCTCCGAGTCCCCTTTGCCTGTGACCACCACCCCCCCACCTTCATCCTTGTCCGCTGTCGTCACAGAGGGAGCAATTGGCCCGTAGGAGAATAACCAAAACAAGCTGGGGCTGCCAAGGCTCCGGCTCTCCAGGGGACCTATGCCAAAAGCATCAGAGGCAACAGGGCCAACCATTGCACAGGCTGCCTCAACCCCTGTAATGGATGTCAGGGCAACACCTGGATGTCTAAGGCGTTCAAAAGCTAACAAATTCTGATCATAGTTTTTGCATTGGTGAACACATTTTGTCACTTTACAATCTGGAAATATATTCACTTTCACTTGATAATATGTAATGGTGTCTTTCAGCTTCATTGACAGACTTTGTGAGTCCTCCCACTGCTTCCCTCCTACCCTCACTAGCAATTCAGCTGCACGCAGCTGGCCCATGAGTGATTCTGGAGGGAGAAGTATGTTTGTGGCAGGGCCTTAAAGAGCCTTGTGCAAGCATTCTCCCACACACATGGATCCCTCTCAAGGTCCTGAGCGTTTTCAATGTTGCCTGCTAAGGTTCACTTTCAGTTGGCCATCTGAGCTGACCCACACCTCCGCCCATCCACTGATCACCTGATCTCGCCCACCACAACTCTCGTTTCACTTTTGATTTAGCCAGTATGGTATGATAGTTTTTCTTTCACTCCCCCATCTTTTCCCCTCCTCCAGTCACCCATTTCCTTTCCCCCATCGCTGTTGACCCCCCTGGCATCACCTTCCACCTCCCCTCCGTGACCTTACCAGCCACAACCTTTATCTTTCATGGATGTCCAGGTGAATGTGTACATTCCCTTCCTTGCTGAATATCCCACCCCCATCCACATCAACCTCCCCAACCTCCTTCTTCCCAACCCCAGGGCCTGTGTCTGTCTCCTAGTTCCCACCAACCACGCTCGCTGTCCTTTCTACTGATATAGTTGACCCCTCACCCTCCCACCCTACCACCTCATTCTGCCCTCGGTTATTCTCACCATTTCCTCATATCACCTCCACCCTCAGTTCCGTTCCCCAGGAGGCAGTCATGGACTCATCAGAGCCCTCCCTTGCATGTTCACTTGGACATCCACACCTCTGGACTCCTTCCCCCCCATCAGTCTCCTTCCTGCTTGGAACCCCTTCCCCCCCTTGGAATTCCTTCCCCACTTGGAACTCCCTACCCCGCCCCCCCACCCCGGAACTCCGCCAGCACCCTCCCCTGGAACTCCTTCCCCCCCACGGAACTTCTTCCCCCCTTGGAAACTCTTCCCCCCTTGGAAACACTCCCCCCCCCCCCACCCCCCCCGCCACCTCCGCTGGTAAACCCCCCCATAGTCCTTCTCCCTTCCTGAGTCCTTCAGATACCCTTATTTCTTCATCCACCCTTAGTCCTTCCCCTCTCCATCTCTCCATGCACCTTCGTCCTCCCCCCGGACTCCTTCCCTTATGCCTTCCATCCCCATCCCCCCAAGTTGCCACCTTCTCCCCCGTTACCCCCTCCTCCCCCATAGCCCCTCCCACCTCCCAACTCTCCCAAGAAATCTTCATTCCCCCACCCCGACCTCATATTCCCCACCCGCCCATGCCTTCGTTCCCCCCTTTCATGGTTCCCCTGACACCTTCCAGCCCCAACTCCTAATTGCTACCCTGCCTCCCCCGGCCGGCACCTCTTCCTCTCGCAGTCGATCCTAGACTTCCATCTCCCACCACCCGGCTCCCTGTCCCACCCCGGTACACCTTCCTCTCCCAAACAAAGCCAGGCCTTCCTCTCGACCCCCTTGACCATCATCTATTGTGAGCAGGCCCCTCAAAGTTGATTTTCCACCCTCCGTGAGCTGCTTTGCAGCAGAGCCATGTTCACGAGAACCCACCCAGCCATGGTCATGGACGTTCCTCCAGGGCCCTGTTGCTGTCAGCCTCCAGTACCTTCTGCTCCTCAGGTGTCTGTCATGTGAGCAAGGCCCTGGCGGTGAGTCCCGACTTCTGCACCTCACACTTGTCAAGACCGGCGTGTTTTCGGCCGACGTGGGTGGGCGATCCAGCGGTTGGGGGGTGGGGGGTATAATTTTGGGTGGGCTGGCCTTATATTGATATGCAGATGTATTCTCGTCATATTGTCCACCGAACACACCCGACACCAGTGGGCACTCACAGAAAATTCTGTCCTCTATTTTAAACCCACTCCTGATGCCGTGTTTCGAGTTCAATGATTGCAAGTGCTTTCCCACGGTAAGTTTTTATTGAACTCATTGTAAGGGGGCGGCTTACAGAGCTTCCTTCCTGGCAGAGGTCACGTGACTACAGCAAGCCAGCTCGGACAATGGGGTACTGTTGCATTTCAAAACCCAAACAGTGCCCTCTCACCACTTTCAAAAATTACAAAAAATAAAGACCTCCCACGCCACCAGATTAGCATTTTGGAGGGGAACCTCTCCACAAGACGGCCTGTGGCTGCAGATGTGACCATTTAGAAGTTGTGGCTGTGGGGAGGGGTTTAAAAAGGCCACTTGGCATCTCCCCTTGGTCTGCAGCTGGGAGGCCACCTCCTCTCAGTGTCCATGTTCAGGGCACCATAGGGGGACCCAGCTGCTGACCTAGGTCCCTCAGTTACCTTTGGCTGCCTGTAGCTTGCGGGCAGGTAGCAGTTTCGCCTCTGTGCCAGCCTTTGGGAAAATGGCTTGGGTGCGGAATCCTGCTGGCGAATTGGCCTGCTGAACATGGTGGGAAACTCCGGCCCTGTCTGCCTCCAGCCCTGTCCCTATCAGGCTTTGAAAATTCGTTCCTAGGTGTCTCTCAGCACCACCTTTCTATTTCTTAGTGTAAACGCTTGTGCAGAATCTGAAGAAAAGCCTCCCTGAATTACTGATCAAGTCCATCCAGTGCTTGCCGAAGGAGGATGCAGTTAGCATCCGGAAATTCTGTATAATCAATGGGGGCAAATAAACCAGGGGCTGGATCCCAACGTCAGCAAATCGGGCAGGCCGTACCCCGACCCCGCCCCCTACGAACATAAAATAGCGGGTGATGACATCAGGTCAGCAATGCAACATCATTTTGCCAGCCTCCCAAAGTCCGGAAGACAAGCAGGCTTGGAAATCAGCAGCCGGCCCAGCTGCCGTCTTGCAATTATCACAACAAGTGCAAGTCTGCAGTTTTCCGTTGCCACTGCGTTTAGACCATAAGACCATAAGACCAAGGAGCAGAAATTAGGCCATTCGGCCCATCCAGTCTGCTCCGCCATTCAATCATGGCTGATAAGTTTCTCAACCCCATTCTCCCGCCTTCTCCCCGTGACCTTTGATCCCCTTACCAATCAAGAACCTATCTATCTCGGTCTCGAACACACTCAATGACCTGGCCTCCGCAGCCTTCTGTGGCAATGAATTCCACAGATTCACCGCTCTCTGGCTAAAGAAGTTTCTCCTCATCTCTGTTCTAAAAAGGTCTTCCCTTTATTCTGAGGCAGTGCCCTCGGGCGTCGAATGAAGGAAGGTTTTGGGAATGGTTTAACACAGTTATGACACGGCGGCGCAAAGGCAGAAGAAAAGGCTTGTCTCCCCGCCCACGGCTGAAGGCAGCAGCAGATTCTGCTGGGGAAAGGTGGCAGGGTCTGCACGTTTATCTTTAACTCGTTTTTAAAAATATTTTTTGAGCCTTCAATGCAAAATAAGGGCTGATTCTGAGAGCACTGGGCCTTTAACCTGTGGCCGTGGCTGACTTCTTGCTCCCTGTTTGCGGCACGACCCCTTCTGCCACATGACGTCCCGGCCCACAGCCCTAACTGGGCGCGGAGCAGCCCTTTGCCCCTCTCGTTGGCCTCCGTCCTGCTGGACGGCCAATATTCGGGCATCCGACCGCTTGATTGGATGAGCTGAGATGGCAGGGGGCGTGGGCGAGCAGACCGTGTGGTTTCTGTCCCACCTCCCCTCACCTCACCGCACCAAAAAACGTGGGACAGAATTTTTAATCTGGCGGGTGGGCTGGGTGGGTGGGGGGTTGGGGGCAGGGGGGAGGTGCGGAACCGATCCCCACCTGCGATAGGCTCCGCGCCGCCATTTTACGCGGGCGGGACAATTAAGGCCCGCCCTGCGTAATACGTGTCCAGTAGCGCCCAGTGCGACCTGTGTGGGGGGGGGGGGGGCGGCGGGCGGGGAGGAGGGAAAGTTGGGGCCAGTGCTCTTGTGCGCGAAAGAGCGCAAAAATCTCCCTGAGGAACGGAGCTGCCTCAGGGAGATGGAATGGATATTAAAATGATTTTAAAATCCATTTAAGCATGTCCCCTCATGTGACTGTGTCACATGGGATGGGACATGTTTTTATTTTTGTGAAAACTTTTTTATGTATTTAGTAAAAGCTCTAGGAAACCTCATCCCGCTCGTGGATGAGGTTTCCTAAAAAACATGAAAGCCACTTGGGCTTTTCGCCCGCCCGCCAACCTTAAGGTTGGACAGGCAGCGTTATTAATGACATGAATTGCTTTCTTAATGGCCTGAACAGGCTGTTTATGTATTGGCAGGCGCCCGGCCAAGTCCGGCGGGTGCCCGCTTATCGAAATGTTGCGGGACTGCGCGATGACATCAGGACTCACGCCCAACGTCATCGCCCGTCATTTTACACATCAGCACATCGGGCCCTCCCCCACACGCCGACTGAAAAATCCTGCCCGTAAAATCCTACTCCCAGGCTCTTTTGTCTGAGAACTATCCAGCGTCCCTACCGGAAATACACAAGTGTGGACATTGATGAGGACAGGATCCTCAACTATGGTTCAAACTGCTCCTGATACTCACACAACAACATCTTGCTATCACACAGAGCCTTCAAAAAATGGCCCAAGGTGCTTCAGGAGTAGGGAATAGACACTGAGCAGGAAATTGAAGCAGAATTTCAAGTTATGACTGAAGGATTGGCTGAGGGTAGAGAAGAGATGTAACAAAGTTTAGGAAAGAAAATTACAGAGGAGAGGGCTGGTTGATAAATCAGCAACAGTAGGGGCACAATGTTAGACAGAAGAGCAGAGAGTGTGAGCTCAAGTGGAGGGCTCGAGCGATCAGGCAGAGGAAAGCTTTGAAGGGGTTTCGGAATCAAGATTTTAAATCCAAGTCCCGGGAGACCCAGGACCAGGAGAGTGGCGTTCGTACAGGGCAGATTGTGGCGTCAGAGCTTTGGATGATTGGTGATGTTAATGGGTGGATTCCAGGAAGCCACAAGTATTTCAAGAAGCTGAGTCTGATTCGTGTCAGATGCGTGGTTCGCTGTGTCAGGAGCAGCAGGAGGTGCTAGAATGGCCAAAATGGAACTGTTTCCTTGATAAGCTGGACATCAGGCTCACTCACAGCTTTATTACAAACTACGTTCACTTGTATTATTGTAACCCAGCAATAACTTTGTGAGAAGATAGTGAAAATATATTTGGAAAGTATATGTAAAAAAGTTTGTAGTTACAATGCACACAAAATGTTTCCAATTACGTACTTGAATATCATTAAGTTCAATGTCCCCAAACTCCCTTTAGTGTAATTTGGCCACATATCGTTTTTCAGGGATGGATTATGGGGTTGGACCCATTTCTTTATTTGGATCATCTAGCACTGAGGTGAGGTGAAATTTCTTCACCCAGAGAGTTGTGAATCTTTGGAATTCTTGATTCCAGAGAGCTGTGGATGCTCTATCTTAGAATATATTTAAGACTGTGATAGATGGATATTTGATCTCTCAGAGAATCAGGAGATATGGGGAGCAGGCAGGAAAGTGGGGTTGAAGCAGAAGATCAGCCATGATTGTATTGAATAGCGGGGTGGGCTCGAGGGGCTGTGTGTACCAATATTGTTCTTGGTCTAGTCCTGTCTTGTGCTCATCAAAATTTCTACGTTGAGTGATGGGGCCATTTACTCTGTCCGCCGGTTCATCAGTGTTTTCTTCATACTACACTTGGGGTGTCAGCAGTATGATATGGTTTACCAGAATTGGTAAATTTAAAGTTGCCTACAGCTGGAATAGCATTTTTCCCCTCTGTCAGGTTTCTCTGCATATTCCAGGATTTTTTTGCTCTGCTCAGAGTAGAAGCACTTTAAGCTGATAGAGTAAAGAGTCTCTGATCACTGGCAAATTTCCAATCCCAATGCACGGGTAAGGGATACTATTGGAACTCCACTGTATGTAATCCTAATGGAGAAGGAGACTGGAAAAGAGGAAAGGGAGTCGGCATCAAAGGATGAGGACAACCCCCTAATACCCGCAGAATGAGTCTACAGGCCACAGAGATCTTACAAGTGAGGAGCTGTGCATGTACAGGTATTAGCCTGAATTTTCAACTCGGTGGGCTGGTGCCATCGGTGGGCCCGGAATTGGTCGGGAAACAGACCATCGACCACAATCGGACCCCGACCGCGATTTCGCGCTGGCTGGCTAATTAATGCCAGCCGGTGTGAAATGTGTGCTGGAAAGCTCGGTGCCGCTGGGGTGGGGGCTTGAGGAGGGCGGGCAATGACGTTTCCGCGGGTGCGGGGGGTGGGGGTGAGCCTCTGAGAGAAAGCTCCCTGAAGGCAGCTCTCTGCCTCGGGTGGGGGGGGCAGTGGTGGGGGGGACTGCAGACCTGAAAACCGTGAAGCAAAGTTTTCAAAATCAGGGGAAAAAGATGCCCAAGCATCACAATCAGGCACCTGAACATATAGATGATAAAAATGCTGCCCATCGATATTTGTTTTTTTATTTTACTTAATAACGGAAACCTCATACCGCCCTTGGAGCAGGTTTGATAAAAAAAACTAAGTCCGCCTGGCTGATTTGCCCGTCCGCCAACCATAAGGCTGGACGGGCCACGAGAAATCGGAGACAATTGTGCCCTCGTTGAGCTTAATTGCCCTTTTAATTGTTGGCGGACGCGCTTCCGACTTTTGCGCCCGCCCGCCAATCGAAATATCACATGAGCGCAGGGTGATGGCTTATCCAATCCTGGATGCTCGCCCGACGTCATCTTGCACGATTTCAAGCCCAATTGGGTTGGGCATGCGTCCACCCGATTAGTGTAGAATTCAGCCCAATTATTTACTAAGAAAGTCCCGAATGGCTGCTGTAAGCTTCTGCATACTGACCTGCAGCCCAGAACAACTGCCTGAAACCTTTTGCAGCTGAGAGCATTACTAACTTCTAATGCCACTGGCTCCTCCTAAGCTGCAGCAAGGAACTTTTATAACATAACCCAGGGCATCATCTCGACCTATAACCACCATGTCACCAATGCCATCTTCAGGAGAGCTGAGGAATTCACCCATTTTGAGTTGACTGTTAGGCAGCTGTATGGCAGAGCCATTCTGTTCTACTCTATCACTGGTTTCCTCACTAGGGGCAATAGATGGCACTCCAGGCTTCTATAGTTAAGCTATTGAACTTCCTGAATGCAACCTGATTCCGTTCCCTCAATATTCAAATTGTCTGTGACCAGCTATTAAATTCTAAGGGGGTGATTGTAACCCAATCAAAATGAGGATGGGGCACGCTCGCTGTGAAAATTGCTTCTGGGCCGCATTCCCATTGATTCCATTTTAACTATAGAGATTCTTTACGTGGTTCAAGCGCCTCATCAATTCATGCATTTTGGGCTTCTAAGATGGAATTTAGACCCTGATCTGTCCATGAACCCTCTATTTCCCAACTGTGTGATGTCCATCGGCAGCATTAGCTGAAAGCACATCACATTCCACATTGTTGGTTGACGAGACCAGCGTCTACCTCACCACCACCTTTCTCGCCCCTTCCACTGCCTCTGATTAAATCAAACCTCTTGCCCAATGTCCAGGATTGGATGAGAAGACATTCTCATTAATTCTTTGGTCCCTGCCAGTAACTCCACCCCCATCAAACAGTTGATTGGTAGTACAGAAGCCGAATATTGCTGAAAGGAGAGACATGTGTCTCTCAATGTCCTGTTTGACCACAGCTGAGCTTCCACCTCCATATTCTCTCAGAAAGACAATTACTTCCGCTTCCATAAAAGCTCCCATTCTGCCCCAGCTTCAACCTTCATCCATGTTCCAATTATCTCCAGACTCTCCTGGCCAGCCTCACACCTACCCCCCTCTGTTAATTTCATGAAACAAAATGACACTGGCAATGAACTACTCACCACCTAAACTTAATTTTCGGATGTGTTTGAATGAACATAAATCCATTAAGTACATCACAATTAGTCTTGAAGAAATAAAGAACTTGCATATCTATATCACCTTCGACTTGCACAGGACATTCTAATGTATTTTACTGGCAATGGTTTACTTCTGCAATGCAGACTTATGCAGGTATCACGGCAACCATTTTGTAGGCAGCAAGGTTTCCAGTACATTCTCTCTTACCTCACATGCCAAATACCTTGGGGTGTATATACCTCAGCTGATACTTTTCACAATTAGAGTGCATATTTAAATGTTAAGTTAAGTTAGTTACTTCTAAATGACATCTTATTGATTCACAGCAGAATCGAGCTTCTGGCTGTGTCCGTATGGCTGCTGTCATGGCCTTTCATAATCCTATTGCTTTGAGCTGGTTGGGAGAACATGAGGGCATTCTGAAAGTTAAGAGAGGCAATTTAGAAGCTTAAACTCAAGACACAGAACCCCAGTTGATTTGAGGGAAGATTGCACATGGGAGTCATCAACCTAATTTTTGGGCCTTTGATGTTTCCATCATTAACTTTTTAACATTTGTTCATGGAATGTGGGCTTCACTGGCAAGGCCAGTATTTATTGTCCATCCCAAATTGCCCTTGAGAAAGTGGTGGTGAGCTGCCTTCTTGAACTGCTGCAGTCCATGTGGTGAAGTACCCCCACAGTGCTGTTCAGAGGAAATCCCAAAACTTGGACCCAACAACAATTAAGGATTGGCGATGTATTTCCAAATCAGGATTGTGAGTGACTTGGAGGGGAACTTCTAGGCAGTGGTGTTCCCATGTGGCTACTGCCCTTGTCGTTCTAGATGGTAGCGGCCGTGTCTTGGGGAAGTGCTGCTAGAGAAAACACCTTGAGATGGATGTACCTCAGCTGCACTTTTCAGCATTAAGGTGAATATTTAGATATTGAATTAAATATCAGAGCATTTATTCTTTTATAGGAACTGATTATGAATGAATTGTTACTCTTTGTGTCTGGCACAGAAGGTTGAGTATTAAAAAGCCTATAATATAAAAAAAGAGATAATGGGAACTTGCCAGAAAGATACAACAATAATCATGGGGGATTTTAATCTGCATTTGGACTGGAAAAATCAGATGGGCAAAGATAGTGTAGATGAGGAGTTCATAGAATGTTTTCAGGATAGTTTCTTAGAACAGCACATTCTGGAGACAACCAGACCTGGTATTGAGCAATGAGATAGGATTAATTGATAACCTCCTAGTGAAGGCACCCCTAGGTGGCAGCAATCATAATTGGGTTGAATTTTATTTTCATTTTTAAAGGAGAAACGAATGCATCCAAGTCCAGTATTTTAAGCTTAAATAAGGACAATTATGAGGGCTAGCTAAAGTGAACTGGCAAATGAGGTTAAGGAATATGTCAATAGAAGTTCAATGGTAGACATTTAAACAGATATTTCAGAATACACAGAATATATACATTCCAATAAGAAAGACAAATTCCAAGGGCCCACCATCCATGGTTAACTAAAAAAGTTAAAGACAGTATCAAACTGAAGGAAAAAGCATATAATTAAGCAGAGACAGGTGGCAGGTCAGAAGATTGGAAAGAATATAAAGAACAGCAAAGAATGACAAAAAGATTAATAAGGAAGGAAAAATTAGAGTTTGAGAAAAAGCTAGCTAGTAATATAAAGACAGATAGTAAGAGTGCCCATAGATATTTAAATAAGAAAAGAGTTAACAAAGTGAACGTTGGTCCTATAAAGAGTGCATCTGGGGAATTGATAATGGAAAGTAAGGAGATGGCGGATGAATTAAACAGGTATTTTGCTTCGGTCTTCACTACAGAGGCCACAAGTAACGTCCCGGAAATAGCTGTAAATCAGGAAATGGAAGGGAGGGAGGAACTCGGGAAAATTACAATCACCAGGAAAGTGGTATTGAGCCAATTGTTGGGGCTGCGGGCTGACAAATCCCCAGTTCCAGATGGACTTCACCTTAAGGTCTTGAAAGAAGTGGCTAGTGAGATAGTTGATATGCTGGTTTTAATTTTCCAAACTCCCCTAGATCCGGGGAAGGTTCCATTAGATTGGAAAATAGCAAATGCCACTCCTTTATTCAAAAAGGGAGACAGAAAGCAGAAGACTATAGGCCAGTTAGCCTAATATCTGCGATAGAGAAACGGTTAGAAACTATTATTAAAGATAGTAGGCAGGGCACTTAGAAAAATCCAAGGCAATCAAGTAAAGTCAACATAGTTTTCTAAAAGGGAAATCATGTTTAACCAATTTATTGGAGTTCTTTAAAGGAGTCACATGTGCTGTGAATAAAGGGGAACCAGTGGATATACTATACTTAGATTCCAAGAAGGCATTTGATGAAGTGCCACATCAAAGGTTATTTCAGAAAATAAAAGCTCATGGTCTTGGGGGTAAAATATTGGCCATGATCTTACTGAATGGTGGGCATGGCCTACTCCTGCTCCTATTTCTTATTTTCTTATTGGCATGAATAGAAGATTGGTTAGCTAACAGAAAACAGAGAGTTAACATAAATGGATCTTTTTCTGGATGGTAGAATGTGATGAATGATGTGCCACAGAGATCAGTGCTGAGGCCTCAACTTTTTACAATTTATATAAATTACTTGGATGAAGGGACCAAAGGAATGGTTGCCAAATTTGCTGATGACACAAAGATAGGAAGGAAAGTAAATCGTGAGGAGGATGTAAGGAGGCTACAAAGTGATATAGATCAGTTAAGTGAGTGGGCAAAGATCTGGAAAATTAAGTATAATGTGGGAAAATTTGAAATCATTAATTTTGGTAGGAAGAATAAAATGGACGCTTATCATCTAAATGGTGAGAGATTGCAGAGCTCTGAGATGTAGAGCGATCTGGGTGCCCTAGTGCAAGAATCACAAAAGGTTAGTATGCAGGTACAGCAAGTAATTAGGAATGCTAATAGAATGTTATTATTTATTGTGAGGGGAATGGATTACAAAAGTAGGGAAGTTATGTTTCAGTTGTATAGGGAATTGGTGAGACCACATCTGGAGCACTGTGTATGGTATTGGTCTCCTTATTTAAAAAAAAGATGTAAATGTGTTAGAAGCAGTTCAGAGAAGGTTTTCTTCACTAATACCAGGAATAGACAAGTTGTCTTATGAGGAAAAGCTGGACAGGTTAGGCTTGTATCCATTGGAATTTAGAAGAGTAAGAGGCAACTTAATTGAAACCTTTAAGATCCTCAGGCGTCTTGACAGGGCAGATGTGGAGAGGATGTTTCCTCTTGTGGGAGAATCTAGAACCAGGGGTCACTGTTTAAAAATAAGGGGTCGTTCATTTAAGGCAGAGATGAGGAGAAGTTTTTTCTCTCAGAGGGTTGTGAGTCTTTGGAACTCTCTTCCTGAAAAGGCAGTGGTAGCGGAGCCTTTGAATATTTTTAAGGCAGAGGTAGATAGATTCTTAATTAACAAGGGGGTGAAAGGTCCTCGGGGGTAGGCAGGACTGTGGGGTTGAGGGCGCATTCAGATCAGCCATGATCTTATTGAATGACGGAGCAGGATTGAGGGGCTGAGTGGCCTACTCCTGCTCCTAATTCATATGTTCATATGTAAATACCCATTCATCTTAACATAAATGATAAAACATTTTAGTTTGGAATATTTCATTACATGTTTCAAATTAGGCTACATAAGTATATGAGGGAGGAGGGGACAGTGGAGTATGCTGATCCAGTTCGATTAGGAAAGACGGGGGAGGCTTGAATGGAGCATGGACTGGTTGGATAAGATAGCCTTTTTCTGTGCTGTATGCTATGTATTTCAGTGGCCATAGAAAAAGATGAGTTTTTGTGCACATGAATTTTAGCAACTGAAAATGACAGACCTCAGTGATAAATGTTTATCCAAATTAACAAAAAGTTGAAGTAATCGAAGATAAGTGCCATACTAGAAAAGTTAACAGGGGAAGATCAAGTAGAGCTTCTTAAAAAGCATACTGTGATGTAGGATAGTGAATAGCCATTTATCCCACGAGGGAAAACAAGCACTTTTTAGATCACTGCTATGGCAATAAGACATGAAAGGAAATCCAAAACTGTATATATCAAAACTTTATTGTTTTTTGAAATTTTTAAAATGGATTTTCTGCCGAACCAAAAATGATGGCTGCTACAATTCACATGACCACAGGGTTGGCCCTTTTTCTAGAAGCTGCCAATGGGAGTTGCAAGAAGAAGAGAATCCTCCTCTCATCAAAACTTGTTATGCCTGCAGAGTTGTTAACAGACCCATCTCACACCTGGGATTATCCAGGTCCATTTCAAAAGGGGTCAATGGATGTAATTTGCACCTTGATAAGCTTACCCCTCTAGTGGAGTCAGAGGGCCTGCCTAGACAATGGCTCCCCAGTACAAAAACCTCAATATGGATGGTAACTCTTTGAAAAGCTAATGGCTGGGACATTATCAGTCTTGAAATCAAAGCCAGTTCCAGACACTAGATAAACGTCCCTATTGAAACCATTATGGAGAAAGAAGGTCACATGACTTGAGTGACCATTTTGGAATCTCTACGTTCCTTTGAGATCTGAGGAACACTCAGTCTGCTGTTTATCATTTAACCAGTGAACAACAAAAAGCAGGACTTCAGGCTGAACAACAGCCTACTCCTTGAAGCTTGTCTCTGCTGGAAAATTTCCTACCTTTGCCTACAGAGCTGACCCAGTCTCTGTGTACCAATTTCATCTTGTGGTGTCAGCACCAATTGTAAAAAGAAGTTGACAACTCCAGTCTTCAGCCAGCTGAACGTGAGCTCCAATGTGAAAGAACTCCTCACTGAACCCTAACTCTGGACTCTGATAATTACATGAACTAATATTCATTTCTGTGCTTCTTTTACTGTTACTATCCAGAGTTGTAAAACTTTTTTTTCTATCCCCCCTTACAGTGTGTGTGTGTAAAGGAGTAGGACATTGCAAACACTTCTTCCCTGGATTTTAATGTGAATAAACTAACCTTCTGAGGTAATCATAATGCGAGTTTGTTGTGAGTCATTAGTAAATGGGATCACACAAACTGAGGGTTTGGCAAAACACACCACTGCCTGCTTTAAAAATGATTCAAAAACGCCTTCTGCTTATGGACAATTGGAGAGAGGAAAGAAGTTTACTTTGCCGTGCTCTCTCGTCCGTAACACCACAAAGTTTATAATAAATGTTCAGTAATATCACCCTACAAGGATTTGAAGGGGAGTGAAGTAATTCATAAGGACTTTATAATACCATGAACTGAAATGAATTTTAGTATTCCAAATACTGAACATAATTTTAAAAATCTTAAATGCATTTAAGATTGGAATCTAACCGCAGAGATTGTGATGAGTACTTTCTTTTATGACATTATCAGAAGTACTTATTGTGTTGCAACTGTTTAACACACAATGAATTATCCTTATTAAAGCTTGCATTGATAACTTGGCAACACTTTGCAACAACTAAAAGTGCATTATGCAATAAATTTCTTTCAAACACAGCAATCACAGTGATGGAAATTAAGAACTATATTTACTGCAACTTTTATTCATGTGAAACTAGAGCCCAGGACATGCTAACTGACGCCAAAAATATGCTGTAAAACTATAAAAAATGTAACAAAAGTTTCAAATTCCTTGAAGGAACTGCCAATTGTCTATGGAGCGGTTGAAACTGGGGAATTGGAGGAACCCAGATATCTCAGAAGGTTATGCATCTGGAGGAGATTCCAGAGCTAGGGGGGACCAAGGCCATAGAAGAATTTGAAAACAGAAATGAGAATTTTAAAACCAAGGCATTGTTAATTGGGAGCTAAAGTAGGTCGGCGAGCACAGGGGTGGACAGGACTTGGTGCCTCTAATATTAATAATTTGTTTCTAATTTTTGTAGGCTATATCCTGAACTGCTTAGTTCAGGTATTGAGAAGTCTGCTGCCATTATTTCCCATATGTTTATAAAATCCAATCTAATTTTTTTCATTTTAATTCATGAAGTTGTAATCTTCTTGTGGTTCACTGCTTCAGATCTGTGTGGGTGATGTTCTTAACAACATGTTAGAAGAATTGTGATGTATGCAAAGGCATGTTACGAAGTTAGTTTTCGAGAAGGGTGGTCGTTTGTGTAAAAGTATATTGTTACACACTTGCTTGTATATATAACTGTGTTGCCGTACATTTATTTCTTCTTCCAGTTTTCTGGTGGTCTTAAACTTTCATGTGTAAGTTAGTTTCTCCCAATAGCAGTTGGACTGTTAAATCAATCCCAAGCCAGTTGGTGAAGTATGAAACTAGATACTTATACTTTACTTGATAATAGGATTACTTAAGAATGCAGCATTACATATATCGGCTTACTACCTACCAAGCCCCATGTCTCAGCAATCTCTCTTTACAAGTGCTCTAGCTACTTCGTTAAACTATGCCCTTCACCAGTGTGTCTTAACAATATAACTAACAAAAGCCACAGACATTTCCACAACATTTTATTGGTTTCACTATTTAACAGCCAAACCTTCCAGTCAAAGCTGGAGAAGGATAATATGGGAACACCTGACTCACTCTTCCATTTCTGGTTGTTGAAAGAAGATGGCTTGGAAATGAATAAGTGGAAAGAAACTGGGCAACAGGGAACAGTAATATTTAAAACGCATGGGCAAAGAGCTTTGATTATGGCAAAAACTGGGTGCACAGGGGCCAGCATGTGCTGCACACGCTTGTTCATGTACACAAGTGAAATTTGTTCAAGCAGCTCATTATAATGATTTGGTCATCTAGACAGTGCTATTTGCACTGACTAATGGCTGCAAATCTGTTTAAAGGGGCGGGAAATTGAGCTTCACTGATGCCATTTATAGACAGCCATTACCTCTTAACGGGGTGGGGTGCTATGGTAACAGAGAGAAAGGAATGCATGAGAATACAGAAATACTGTACGTGTCAAATAGGCCAAGACAATGGGACTAATCCCCCTGCTCTTTCTCTAATGGAGCTGCATGATCTTTGCCTTCCATCTGTACAGACAACTTGCTGAACATGACCACAAATCTGATAACATGGTCAGGGGTGCGCTGCAGAGTTGCTGTCAAATGGCCAAGCCCACTGATGGTCTGCTTGACTATATTGCTGGTGCCTGTGCGGCTCCTGTAAGCTGATTGTACAGCTGTTCCTGGGTTCCAGATAGGAGTTGTGAACTATGTCTGGAGTTAATGCCCCTTTTCATCCAACAGCAAGCTTATGACGTGACAGCCTGGTTAGACTAAAGCCGGCACAGAGGACTGGCGCTCAATGATTGAATCTTGACTGTTGTCAGGAGACAGACCTGCATGACATTCTGCCCATAGCGACTAGTAAACTGCACATTCAGGCAAAACGAGTCCCCTTCTATTGAGAGAGATGCCAGCTTGGTAATGAGGAGCATGTAAGGCGATGTGAATACAGTCTGTGGCATCTTAGATCCTGGGCAACCCTGCAATGCAGACAAAGCCTTGTGCTCTCTTATCCCGCTTAGCTCTCTCCATTCTGAAAATGATGTGGATGTTCCTCCTGCTATATACTAGAAGATGTAATTGACATCACTTGCTAAAGCCTGCAAGGTGCTGTTATGTAAACGTTAAGCACTTGCTTGACTGTTTTGGAGAAAGCAACATCCTTACAACATGATTTACCGAGACTTCCAAAAAGCACTCTATAAAGTTCCACATGAAAGGCTTCTAGATAAGCTCAATGTAGTGAAGATTCTGCATAAACATTAGGAATGATTAATAAATTAGCTGAAAAGTAAAAAACCATAGATACTAGTTAGAGTAATTACGTCAGGAAGGAGTGTGCTTGAAGCATAGAATCATAAAAAATTACTGCACTGAAGCAACTATTTGGCCCATTTTGTTTATGCTAGCATGAAAAAGAGTTAATCATGCTTAATCTTACTTTCTACCCTTGACTATGTCTACCTTTCTACCTCTAAGCTATGGCACTTCAAGTGCATATCCAGGTATTTTTAAATATGATGAAGATTGTAAGATATCACTGTATAACAGTGTTATAAAATTTGAAGAAGTTGCTTTCTCCCTCTTGTGAAGAAAGCTTCCTAGGTGGACAACCAAAAGACCATGTAGGTCATTATCTCTACCAAGTACATGTTTCTGCAGTACAAAATTTGAAACACACCTTCCTGAGCTTGATAAAGTGTGTGTTGGGTGGGGTGGGGGAGGGGGAGGGGGGAGGTGTCTCATGATTCAAATGTAAGCCCACCTCCTGAGTAAAGATTAAACAGGATGTCCGAGAAAAAGATGAGCTATGAAATGACTTTATGGGCTTCCAACAGAAGTAGGAGGGATTACCTTGAATATCTGCCCCTTGCTAATGGACAATTGAATAAGTGATTGATATCAGAGTCCCAGAAATTGGGTCTATAAATGAGAAAAAACAATCGTTTCAGACGCGAAGTAGTTTCTCAAGTCTAGCTCCAGCCTAACACCTTGGTTATCTCAAGAAGACTGAGAACAGAAGATACTGCCACCTCCAGCCATGGGGATCAGCTTCATCCATCTGTTTGTCCTATCCCGGACCAGTGGACCAGTCATAACAGGTTGTATGTCTTTTCTGCCTATTTAGCTTATGTATCATATCTAAGCTGTTGTTTCTTGATAAACTGCTTTAAAATCAACTATGACTTTGACCCCTATTTGGGCAACCTGTGATTCCCCAGACCAAAATCTTACAAAGTTTCTGCCTCTAATATCCTTTCAGATAATGAGTTCCAGACCCACACCACCCTCTGGATGCATAAATGTCTCCTCAGCCCCTCTCTAATCCTTCTGCCGAGCACTTTAAGTCTCTGGCCCCTGGCTATTGACCTCCCTGCTAAGGGTAATAGGCTTTTCCTATTCACTCTATCTTGGCCTGTCATAATTTCATACATCCCAACTAAATCTACCCTCAGCCTCCTCTGTTACAAGTAAAACAATCCCAGTCTATCCATTTTTTGCTCTTAGCTAAAATTCTCCAGCCCTGGCAACATCTTTGTTCTGTACCCTCTCTGGTGTGATCACATCCTTCCTGTAAGGTGGTGATTCCAGAACTATATGCAGTACTCTGGCTGTGGTCTAAATAGTGTTGACTGATACAGTTTTTAAAAAGTTCTTTCACAGGATGTGGGCCAGTAGTTTTTACGCTTCCCTAATTGCCCTTGAACTGAGTGGCTTGCTAGGCCATGAGGATAAATAAGAGTCACAGAATCACAGAATCACAGAGTGCAGAAGAGGCCCTTCAGCCCATCGAATCTGCACCGACACATGAGAAATACCTGACCTACCTACCTAATCCCATTTACCAGCACTTTGCCCATAGCCTTGAATGTTATGACATGCCAAGTGCTCATCCAGGTACTTTTTAAAGGATGTGAGGCAACCCGCCTCCACCACCCTCCCAGGCAGTGCATTCCAGGCTGTCACCACCCTCTGGGTAAAAAAGTTTTCCCTCATATCCCCCCTGAACCTACTGCCCCTCACCTTGAACTTATGTCCCCTTGTGACTGACCCTTCAACTAAGGGGAACAGCTGCTTCCTATCCACCCTGTCCATGCCCCTCATAATCTTGTACACCTCGATCAGGTTGCTCCTCAGTCTTCTCTGCTCCAATGAAAACAACGCAAGTCTATCCAACCCTCTTCATAACTTAAATGTTTCATCTCAGGCAACATCCTGGTGAATCTCCTCTACACCCCCTCCAGTGCAATCACATCCTTCCTATAACTGAACTGCATACAGTACTCCAGCTGTGGCCTCACCAAGGTTCTATAAAACTCCAACATGACCTTCCTACTTTTGTAATATATGCCTCAATTGATAAAGGCAATTGTCCTATATGCCTTTTTTACCACCCCACAAACACGCCCCTCCGCCTTCAGAGATCTATGGACACACACGCCAAGGTCCCTTTGTTCCTCAGAACTTCCTAGTGTCATGCCCTTCATTGAATACTTCCTTGTCAAATTACTCCTTCCAAAGTGTATCATCTTATACTTTTCAGGGTTAAATTCCATTTGCCACTTATACACACATTGCTGTGGATCTGGAGTCATATGTAGGTCAGACTAGGTAAGGATGGCAGATTTCCTTCCCTCAAAGAACGTTAGTGAACCAGATGCATATCTCACAACCAATATTGAGATAAGCTTTATATTCCAGATTTATTAATTGAATTTAAATTCCACCAACTGCCATGGATTTGAACCCATGTCTCCAAAGCATTAGCCTGACCTGTGGATTAATATCCAGTATCCTGAATACTTTTTCTACCACCTCTTTTCTTCTGCATTTTCTCTGCCCATCCTGGTCCTCTCTTTACACTTCTCAGTGTCCAGCCATTTACTGTGTATAAATGCTGAGTGAGATCAATAGGAAATCAGTATGGGATCACCACTCTATTTATTTACATGAAACACTTGGATTGAAAAATAGCTTTAACGTTCAGATTATATCATGTAATAAAGAACAGTTTGTTCCGAGGAGGTAGCTCAGGAAATACAAATTGAGCTGGACAAACGTGCAAGAGCAAAGCAATATCACATGTAATACAGCCACATATACCACACACAGGAAGAATAAACCAACAAAAATAACTTGCATTTATATGCTCCCTTTAACGTTATAAAATGCTCCAATGTGCTTCACAGGACATTAGTCTGACAAAAATCAATACTAAGCCAAAGGAGGAGATATTGGGACGAATGACCAAAAACTTGGCCAAAGAGACCAGCTTTAAGGATCATCTGAAAGAAGGAGTGTGAGGCTGAGAGGCTGAGAGATTTAGGGAGGAAATTGCAGAGTTTAGGATGAAGGCAATTTTGCCTTTCACACCTGGTGGTGTGAAGGATGTGGGGAAGCATAAGAGGCCAGTTGGAATGCATTCATGGAGGGTTGTAGGACTGGAGGAGGTAGGAAAGGAAAAGGTCATGGAGGGATTTGAACAGGAGGATAAGAATTTTTAAATCAGTTGCCGGTGGATGGGGAGTCGACATCGATCAGCAAACACAGGTGACGAGTGTGCCAAATTTGATGCAAGTTAGGATATGGGCAGTAAAGCTATGGATGAACTGAGGGTTAGAGGGAGTGGCCGATTGATGGCTTGCAGGAGAGCCTCCAGCTAGTCGAACCTGGATGTAGCTGAAGCTTGGAGGAGGGTTTCAGCAGAAGACGGGCTGAGGCAGGGGTGCAGAAGGGTGATGTTACAGAGGTGGAAGTGGGTGGTCTTTGCGTTGGAGTGGATGTGGGGTCTGAAACTCAGCTCAGGATCAGATAGGACGTCAAGGTTGCAAATAGGCTGGTTAAGCTTAAGGCAGTGTCCGGGGAGAGAGGTGGAATTGATGGGTAAGAAACAGAGTTTGTGGCAGTTATGGTGAGTTTTTATCTTCCAGATAAATGGAAGATTTATTCCATTCCTTATATTTAGCTTATGTATCATATCTAAGCTGTTGCTTCTTCATAAATTGCTTTAAAATCAACTATGACTTTGACCCCCTATTTGGGCAACCTGTGATCCCCAGACCGAAATTTTACAAAGTTTCTGCCTCTAACATCCTTTCAGATAGTGAGTTCCAGAGTCGCACCACGCTCTGGGTGCATAAATGTCTCCTCAGTCCCTCTCTAATCCTCCTGCCGATCACTGGAGGAAATTCCAACTTACTCAGGACTGGATGTCACAGGGAGCAGTCTGAGAGCACAATAGCAATGGAGTCACACATGAATTTCATGAATGGTGTCAAAATTGAAAGAGATTTACGGATTCTTACTAGACTTGACACACATCATGGTTCAGTGCAGCAGTCAACAAAACCAGCAGATTACAGGCTGAACTGTGTGGCCAAGACAGTGGAAGTCAGACGAAGACCTGCTCAAAGAGTAAACTCCCCGGCCGGACTTTGCCTTGATTACTGTGTCCAGTTGTGCTCAGCAGGACACAAGAGAGTCAGGCATTCTAGCCTTGGCGTGCAGTTCAGAGCAGAGCCACAGGGAAGTTATAGTGTAGTATTAGTTCCAGCTGAGCAACAGCCTGTTTATACTACAAAAAAGCAAAATACTGGAAACCTGAAACAAAGTCAGAAAATGCTGGAAACACCCAGAGGCCTGCCAGAAGTTGTGGAGAGAATGGACAGTTAATATTTCAGGGATGAACTCTTCATCAGAAGGGGGGTCCATGAATCGTTAACTTGTCTGCTCTCGACAGATGCTGCCAGACCAGCTATGTCTCTCCAGCATTTTCTGTTTGTGTTCCCTATTTATACTACCTGACTGGAAGTACAATCCTCTTGCTGAGGAGGGAGCTTGGCTCCTGTCTGGTGATAATGTATGTGCAGAATTCCTCTCAGCAGTGATATTTTAAATGTTTAAGTGGGGGGTGGGGGTGGCATTTACACACAACCTAAACAGTTAATTTAGGGATGAGTGAGTATATTTTAAAGCCAATTTAACACCACACTACAGTTTACCCCCCTTCCAGTGTCTCCTCTCACACGCTATTTCCCTGAAGGCAGTGGACCCTGACTCTAGGTTTACATTTTAATTTAATACCACTATAATCAGTTACACTAAAAGTTACAGTCTAGCCTGTACCCTGTGAGTGGTGGGTGAATTCCATCCATTTTTGAGTTCTGTGGTGAGATAGTCAGTTGAGTTTAAGAAAGAAGTGGGGAGCCTACTATTTTTGAAAGTGTGATGAGTTACTGCAGTGAAGTTTCTCATTTCTGAGAGTTGGAGGTAATGTTATTTGGGAGAGTGGGCGTTTCGGGAAAGCGCTGCTTTAGCGATATGAATGGAGTTAGTTACATTTCAGAGTGGGGCTATGCCAGCCAGAAAGAGTGACTGGGTTTAGCTCCATTTGAGAGAAGGATGCGTTATGTAGCTGGTGCCATAGCCTGAAGGCAAGGCTCGTGGCGCATTCGGTCGAATGTGTGGTGAAACCGGACACCTGAGGTATTGAAGCCAAAAAAATCCCAGTCAGGAGCAAATGGCTATTTAAATGGGAAAAAAAAACCATCCTCGGATCCCCGCCAGTGTGAGTTCAACTGTGTCGCCGATCGGGTCCTTCTCTTCTTGCAACCCCACCAGGTACCAGAGCCATACCCCCAAACCTCCCTGCCCCAACACACCCTGTAAACTGGATTGTCCTCAATGAGTACTCGTCAGAAACAGAAGGAAAGCCATTTCTGGAAGTGTAAAGCCGCCCCCAGGACAGTGAGCGCACTTTAGGATTGTTGTCCGAGCGCCGGACGGGGTGAGGGAAACTTCTGGATTTGCTGTTGTTTGTTGTTGGTGGGGGTGGGGGGGGGGGGGGGGGGGACACTTCCTCGCAGCTTCCCCAATGAGTGCAACGGCTCCATTCTGTGGGCCAGCTCTTGGATGCACGTTCTGATTAAACCTTGGATTTAGCTATTGGGACAAATGCATACAAATGTATTTAGCGACTCGAAGGAGAGATTGCAGACGCTCTACACTCGCAAGAAAGTAAGTCCTCTTTTGTTCCGGTTTGAAGCGGGATTTCTTGCTTGGGGTCTGGAAGTCCTGGGGTGGGAAGAGCATGTTAATTGGGATTGCTTATTTTTTCTCAATAACGCCCCCCCCCCCCCCCCCCACTCTTATTGAGCTTCCCACAACCCCAAACATTGCTCCTCGCCTCAAGTGCCCTCGGGATATGAGAAAATGACCCATGAGGGTTAAGTAAAGCGTGTAGCGGCGTATCCCCCGTTGTATTTAACTGAACAGTCTGGTCAGGATCCTGGGAGGCGTACGCACAGTGGCACTACTATTGACTGACTGGGCACTTTCGCTTCGGAGGACTGTACAGTGCTGGTGGAGGTCTCTGGCATCTTATAGCAACGCGAGCAGGATTTTGTCTGGATGTGTGAGAGTGCTTTTCAGATTTTTGGAAGGATTCTCTGGCTGTGGGTTTCTGGTACGGTGATTCAGCAGAGTGAGATCCAATGGGACACGAGGCTAGAAGTTTCCACTTAAAACAGCTGAAGTTCATGCGGCCAGTACGGGAAACTATGAAAAGGGGGGAGAGGTGTGCATCCTAATGGGGCACAGGGGAGCCCTTTCCTAGAAACAATACCCATTTCTCCGAACATTCGGAACTGCCTCTTTGCAGCCAGCTTTCCTCCTGCTTGCCGTTGGAGTCTTGGTGTTTAACTGTGCGGTTTAGAAGTTATTGCTCAGACCTCACATTTTACCGGTGAAAGATTTGACCTGACATTTGCTGATTAGCGTGTGCTGACAGTTGATGCAGGCGATCCCTGGTCAAATGGTGTTGGAGAACAAAGCGTTAGGACAGTTCCTATACTTACAGGCGTTTACACCCAACAACCACACACCCCTAACCCCCCACCCCCACCACAATCACCCACGCCAACATCCACCACACTAATGCAGAGATATACCAACGCATATATCTTCAAAAACCCAAGGCACACAAGTCTCTGCTCAGACCTACACTCCACTAACACACGGTTGCACACATTTACTACATCACACGGGCACAAAAGGAACTGGAAAGCGGTCCTTACACAGATTCACAGGTACACACACACACACACACCCCAGCAGTATCTGGCTGTCAGCTGTAGCTCAGTTGGTGCCACGCTCGCCCCTGACTCAGCAGGTTGTGGGTTCATAGCCCCTAATGCAGGGCTTTATGCAACAGCCAAGGCTGGCACCCCAGTGCTGCAGCCCTGAGGGAGTGCTGCATTGCTGGAGGTGTGGTCTGTTGGGTGAGAGGTTAAGCTGAGGCCTTTATTAACCCACTCAGTCGGATGGACAAGATCCATGGCATTGTTTTGAAGTAGAGCAGGGAACATATTCCCCATGTTCTAACCATCTGGTCATTATCACGTTGGTGTTCGTGGGAGCTTGCTGTACGCAAATTGGCTCTTCGGTTTCCGAATTTACAATAGTGACTGCGTCAAAAGCACTTGATTGGCTGTAAAGCGCTTCGAGGTCTGCAGAGGTCGTGAAGAGAGCTATAAAAATGCAAGTTCAACAAACAAACTCTGTCAAATTTTGCCAGCATTCAGGAATATGGAATAAAAACAGAAAATGCTGGAAAAGCTCAGCCGTATCGGCAGTATTTTGCTTTTATTTCGGGAATATGTAGTTTATCTGAGGCAAATGAAGAATCACCCTCACACCCAGCATCTCCAGTGGACTATAAAGTTTGCAATGATGCATGAACGCTTTATCTGCACCTCTGCTAAATGCTTCAGTGACGCGCAAAACGAATCTTCACTCAATAATTTAACACAGGCAGTCTGTAAAGTCTTCATTCATAAGCAAGCTCAGTCAACCAGCTCAATAACAAACACAGAAGTGTCTCTGCCAACCGCACAGTGGCACACAGACAGACTGGATTCAATGATTTTCACCACCAGCCTCCAGCATACACCATTAAATCGCCACCTTACATACACATATTATATATGCACTTCCTAAACTAGTCAGTAATTGTATACCCAAAGGATTCCCAACCTTGTGCATAGGAACAAACTTACAAATTTATATGTACTTACAAATTCTGAATCATTACAGAGACATGTTATTTGGTCATCATACTGTACATACATCCATGTACACCATTAAATCAGTAACAAATGGTAAGAATTTTATTTCCTGGACTGCACTTACATTATAAGTAACTCAAGCCTCCCTTTTAGTCCCAGTGCAACACATATGCTATACTTCAAATGTTATGTAACCCGTAATATTTGGGATTAAAATGCGGCAACGATTCACCGGAAAGCCCCCCTCCTCCCCCCAGCACAACTAGGATATCGAATTTGCACAATGCTGTATTGTACAAGTCTGTTGAATAATCAATATGGTGCCCTGGCATTACAGTAACTTATTTTGATCCATTCTTCAGGTGCCTTTCATTCTTAACCTCAAATATCAATTAGGTCCAACATATAACATTCTCTTCGTTTTAGCTACCACTGTTTAGTTTCAAAATGGACCTTTTTAAGGTCGCATAGTGTTAAATCTATTTAAATCACTTATCTGGTGTTCTATCCATGCAGTTTATAGTGCTCTTGATTTTGTATAGGAGTCGTATGGAAAAGTATTTGTGCATATTTTAGTACATACAGTTTAATAAAACTAATTGCAATTTCAAAAAAAATTACATTTATGAGCTCTTATCGCCTACATCCATCCTAACTTAAACTAATTGATCGAAATCTCTGAGGTTCACGGGCTTTTACCATTGCAGATTTTTTTTTGCAGAATAATTTAGTTGCTTGCAATTAGTTATTTTTTTGCATTTTTACTGCAATTGGCAGATCCGTAAAAGTTGTGTCACTCAGGGCCTGGATTTTGTGTGTTGGTGTCAGGCTGCAGATTGCATTCCATTCCGTGCGGCGGCAGTAGAGAGGGGATATATATTTTTTTAAAAAAATATCCCTTTGCTGGCTTTTGAAATCCTCCTTTGCTCTCCTCCAGCTGCTTCCCCCGAGCCGCTTCAGTCCGAGTTTGTTCGGCTGGGCTATGTCGAGAGCCTCGGGTGATTCCTGGTGGGAGTGGGACCGGGTTGTGAAGGCATCAGGCTGATAAGACCTCCTCCTCCTCCTCCCCCCCCCTCCCCACTCCCACTCCCACCCCCACCCTCAACCCACCCACCCCCTCAATGCCTCTCCGCTGGGATTCAAAGCTTTTTGAAGTTCCTTTTTCTCTCGAAAGGTTTGTTTTCGCACACACACACATGTGAAAGAAATCGGCAGTGTTTCTCTCTCTCTCCCCCCCCCCCACCACCTCCTCCCTACCCCACACCCCCCTCCCCCCCCCCCCCCCCCATCACCAAACCGCTGGTTAACATTCTGCAGCCACTGGCACTTCAATGGGACTGACACATCGAGAGGCCAGCACAGCTCGATGCTCCAGAGTTAAGCAGGCTGTAAAGTTGATGTGCCTTCCCCCCTCCCAAGCCATTTTGTTTCCACTTTCAAAGTTTCCAAGAGCTCCATGGAGTGAACAGGCAGATGTTGTCAGATGCGCCTCTTTTCTCCCCAATGGGAATCAGGCAGAAAATGAAGTAACGGAATGGAGACTGCGGCAGCCTTGGACTCCAACAGCAAGACAGCTGCCTTCGGGGGGTGAGTGAACCTCAACCAACTCATTCCTTTTTTTTTGTTTTTTTCGCAAACAAGCAGCAAACGACAAAAAAAAAACTTTGCCGAAAACTTTTGACAAGTTCCTCGATGCTTCAGTGGCTCCCGGGGTGGACAGGAAGTGATTTGGAGGAGAAAAAAAAGCCGGATTTATGTTTCTGGAGATTATCAGGAAAAAATCCGTATCTAACCCAAACATCCCAAGTTGACACATGAGAAGCAAGGGTCTCGCCCCCCACCCCCCCCCCCCCCCATCTTGATGCCCCGCAAGGGAACGGCTGAACTGACATGTTAGTTTCAAATATAATGCTTATCAGGACAAGTGTTATCTAAGTCATACCCGCACTTGGAAAATAGCGACCTGTATTTATTCAGACTGCAAAGGCTTTATCGACAATGTAATAGGTTGCGAAAAAAAATTACAGTGCAAATTAAGGGAAGAGTTTAGCGTTTTCTTTTGCTTTTTAAGAGGCGGTTAGCTGCGCTGGGCTGTAGTAGTAGTGTGGATTAGTTGGAGATCTGTGTAAATTCATCTTCCCATTTCCTCTGTAAGGCAGATAAGTTTCAGATCTGTCAGTTACAAGTTAGGGAAGTCCTGCAAAGTAACGTTTGTTTTGTCTTTTTATGCAACCAATCTCCAATTTATTTTTTGAGGTGATTAGAGATAAGAATTGGGCTTGTTACTTCTGCAGAAGTGTTTCAACTACCTGCTCGTTTACTTTTTATTTGTTCTTGCAAGACCATAGTCTCGTGTAGAGAATGAAAATATTTAAATGTGCTGTGAAAGTGTTGAGTGCAAACTTGCATTTTAACGAACTCAGGTCAAGCCTTTACACAGCTTGCACCTTGAGTATTACTTTTAGTACATCCAGCACTCCAGGATTCGCCCGGACATAATGTTTGTGTCTTAATTTGAGAATGAGAGGTGAGTAATTTAGAGACGGTGCCTGGACTCGCAATGCTGGACTGGACTGTTCTGGGCAGCATTTCCAAATTATCAGAGAAAGGTTTTCCTTCCAGGACCGAATCAGACTGTCTTTCAGACAGAATTAATTTCGGCACACACTCTGTTTTTGCACAGCCAAGCAACCTTTAACCGGCTTGAATCGTTTGCAGAACGCGGTGCATGCCCACAATACGGAGTAACTTCAGGTGAGAGAGAGAGAGAAGCAGAGTTCCTGTACTGCAGCTTATGCAGAATCACTTTTCTTTCCTTTTCTGTGACAGCTGCAAAAACTCCCGGGAGAGTTGAGTTGGGGGTGGGGGCATACCAAAATTTAGTACAGTTCTGGGAGTCTTAGTTTTCACACAAAGCATCTCTAATTGAGATGCGTGTCTTATTTTGTTTGAAAGGCACCTCCTCTGATTTCAGTTAGTTGGGGATCGGTGGCTAATTTTCAGCTGATTTAAGAACCCCAAGGCATATTAAGGCAAGAATTTCCATAATGCAATGGTGCATCTTTGCTCTCTTTACCAACATAGCACAAACACTGTTTATAAATCAGGAAATGCACTGTCGTCTTATTTATTTGACTAATTTGACCTGATATCGAGGTTGTCAGCTTATATCAATGGTGTTTTTGCAGCTGCAATGTAGATATTGTGAGTAGTTTGAAAGTGCAGTGAATATTAATTATCCAAAGTTTATAAGTCATTGCATCGATTTTCATTTTTATTTTCATAATGAGCTGGTCGACACTGAATAATTGTTAAAGGAAATCTAGATTTTCAATATGGGTACGTGTTATTAATTTTTAGATTAAAATACATAATGAGATCTTGACGATACAATACCATAATGTATGTTCAGTTACTGAAGACCTTAGAAGCACACAATTACTGCACCATAACTTTAATCCACAGAGGTCTCTCTGTACTGTACTGCTGGATCTTAGCCAGTCTGTAGTTAGCATTGTGAATATTTCATGTAGTGGAGACTGTGACTCAAATCTACAGTGGTTTCTCCTGGACTGTACTACTTAACCTCTGTTGATACTTCTGCCCCTTTTCACATAGAAGAAGTCTATCAGATAGAACTTTTTGTTCCAATAGAGATTTTTCTGTCATCTTCTGCAGTGGTGACTAATTATATGTCATCGTGTTCTACTAGAGGACAAACTGGTGATAATATATTACTAGTAATGGGATTCCGTATATCTTCTCTGTTTTTACCAGCATTTTTCTTTAGCTGTTTTACCCGTATCACAGGGATTATTACCTGGACTGAGGTACCACATGATGGTGGGGCAAAATGAAAACTTGAGATTGTGTTTGGGTCAGATTTACTGCTTGTTCAATGTCGTTGAGCAGAAAATCTTGTCCGCAACAAACGTATCAGTTTTGCGATTTTTGCTTGGGTTTTTGCTCTGGCAGTTTGCAAAATCATCAGATCACTTTGTTGAATGCCTCGTACATCTTGAATGTACTGTCCTGCTCATGTTGTGCCAACCCATCCCAAAGACTGTGGCTATATGTATGTGGTAGAGACAGACGATAACATTAATAAGTTGCCTAGTAGATTTGCTCACAGACTCTAGAGGACATGTTTATTTTCTGATTAAAAAAAAACAGGAGTATTACTGTGTGTAATACTTAACATGTTAGGTAGTCAGAAGTGTGATTGGAATTTGAATTTAAATTTGTGAGGGTGGTCATGAAATATGTGTTAAAATTCTATTTTTTGCATGGGGTGGGGTGGTGCCAATATCAGTCAACCATGACTTTTTGTGTAAAATGTGTGCACAATACACAAAACTTTGATCTGCTGGTTTACTTACTTTTCTCTCCAGGCTCTCCTCCTGTAACTTCCTGCATGCCATGTGTACTTTTGTGGCAGAGATGACAAGCTACAATGGGCTCAGTCTGCCAGTGCTACAGTTTAGCCAACCACTAGGAGGTGTATTAGCATTCCCCCAGATGTCCGCCTTTGCCTGTGGACCATTGCCTATCGTGCACTTGACATCTGTTTGCATGTAGTCAGGGACTTAAACACTTGGGGAAAATCATTTGGCACTCCAACACCCCTCCCTTAATGTGTGCATATTTATAGAAATTTCCTAAATAGACTATGCACTCTGTGTCAACCTGTAGCTAGTAGGCAACAATCAGTAACAAATAATTTTAGTTATTAAACTGTTTCTATTTTGCCCGCTAAAAATGTGAATTTTTTGAATGTAAATCACATTCTAATTTAACTCATGAAGGAAAATAATGTTTAGCTGTAAATGTGTTGAAACAATTGTCTTAAGGGCAATAATACCTTTATAAAAATTACCAACCTATTTAAAGACACTTATGCAGATATGCCATAAAACCATTGAACTGACTTTGTTTCATATTCCTTGATAACATTACACAACAAAAAACTGTTAACCCTATTCTTGAAAATGTTAATTGTCCCAGCATCTATAGTTTATTGAGAGAGAGAGTTCCAGATACCCACTCCCTTTGTGTGAAAACATGCTTCCTGATTTCTCTTCAAACTGATTGAGTTCCAATTTTAAGATTATGTCCTCCTTCTGAATTCTCCCGCCAGAGGAAAGAGTTTATCTGTATCTACCCTCTCGGATCTCATTATTATTTTAAATCCGTCGATTAGATCACCCCTCAGCCTTCTAAACTCAAAGCATTTATGCAACTTCTTTTCATAATTTCACCCTTTAATATTGAGCTCCCATTCTCAACAAGGTAGAAACAAATGCCAACTGCAGGGTAGACACTTCTCCATAAGGAAGGAAGGAAAACTGGAAGACTGGAGACCTTGGATCATGCTAATTATCAAGTAGCTGTCAGCATTGACCATTTGATCCACCCACAAATGAATGCCTTTCTAGGGGTACTGACATCTGTCTCATAAAATTAACATACGCCTCAGAACTGCACATCTATCTAATGCCAATGAAAGCTCTCCAGAGTCGACTTGCCAGCCAATCAGCACCTTTTTTCCCCTGTAGTATAAATTGCTGTGAACATTTGAAATTTGGCATTCTTGCATTTGTCCTGATAAGTGCAAGACGGAAAGCTTCAGCAACATGTCTCTCTTTTCAGCAATATTAAAGCTGTCTTTACATCTTCCTAAGTAACAAATCTCTTCATGCCCAGTAGGGGTGCTTAGATCCTGACTGATTTATTGTCCTCCCTCAACAAACTGTTGAGGTTAATTATTGTGGTATCAAACCTTTCACATCCTTTGTTTACATCACTTGGCTATGCTTCAACAGTTGAGCCATTGAGAAATTTCAATCTAAACATGGAATGGAGGCTAAATCAGAGATTTGGAAAATAAATCAAGTGGTTTATTTATCCACTTTGAGTAGGATTTATTGAAAGCAATAAATTCCTATACTGCATATCTGTGCATATGGATTACTTCTGGAAGAGGTGTTAACAATTTTACCCCAGCCCAATTTTGACCTCGAGATTTGACCTTGAATTTCTGGCCATTGTCGTGGGATCCAGCCTTTGCTGCTTTCTTGGTTTAAAGGTCAGCTAGACAATCAAGGTAATTGGCTTTGCTGTCTTCCAGACTTAATTGTTAGCAATTAAACCATTAATTTAGTTACGTGGAGAAGTCAGGGCAAGCAATGCAAAAATTATTCCAATTGCTGGGTTGAGGCTGGACCCCAGTGTCACTGACCTTATAGTTAGTTGTGGCTCTGCTGATCTTTTTCCTGATCTCGCCCCCTTCGGGCATGAAACTTGCTGGGGTGGCCGGTTTTCTTGGGCAGCAGCACAGCCTGGATGTTGGGCAGGACCCCCACCCTGGGCTATGGTGACCCCTCCCAGCAGCTTGAGTTCCCCGTCGTTGTGGACGGCGAGCTGAAAGTGGCGGGGGAATGATGCGGGTCTTCTTGTCATCCTGGGCCGCGTTGCCGGCCAGCTCGAGGAATCTCAGTGGTCCGGTACTCGAGGACGACGGCCAGGCAAACAGGGGCTCTGGCCTGGACATGCTTGGTACAGTGACCCTCTCGTAGCAGCCGGTGGACGCGGCCGACAGGAAGCTGCAGACCGGCTCTGGAGGAGCGAGTCTTGGCCTTGGTTCTCCCTTTCCCTCCAGTTTTACTGCAACCAGACATCTTGTTGTTGCCCCTGCTGAAAACCTTAGTGCACTTACCTTTGAGCTGGAAGTTTGTGGGTTCAAATCCTACTTCAGTGCAAAAGTTAAGAAAAGTATAAAGGTTGCAGGAGACAATAAAAAGAAGGTATCGGTGATTTTAAAATGAAGTGTGAGTTTAGATCTGTATGCTGAACAGGAAGGAGGGATGGTACCTGTACTGAATGACGATTATGGTTAATAGCTTTGTACTGAATGAGAGGGAGGGTTTGCCATCGTACTGAGTGAGAGTTTTTAATCTGCCTGTCAACTAAGGAGGAGGGCTGGTATCTACTCAACAAGGGGAAAGTTTCGTATCTGCAGTGAATGAGGTATTTGCACCTATTCTGAATGACTGAGTTGGTTTGTGAATTGTGAAGAAAAAAGGCAGATTTGTGTCTGTGCATTGAATGAGATCAAGGGCTTGCCTCTGTACTGATCAGGAGTTGAACCTGTGTCCAAGATTGAGAGGGAAAGGTTTTGCGCTTTGAATGAAGGGGAGGATCTTTATCTGGGCGCACTGAGTAAGAGTGTTTGTATCACTTTTGAACATGTAGCAGGATTTGAATGTGTGCTGGATGATGTGGAGTCTGTATCTGTATTAAATAAGTAAGGGTTTCTTTTGTATAATTAAAAGCAAAAACAGAGAAAATCCTTCAGTTTCTGAAAGAAAAGGAAGGTTAACATTCTGTGTGGAGACAGGGGGCCAACTTTCTAAATACACACTGGCAGTCAGGAGCTTAGCCATGCGACAGCACAAAGAGGAAAATAACAGGCACGTTGTGCATGATTTCCATTTGCTGTGGACAAAAAATTTTAGGCACTGCTCCTGTCTCCCTGTCGCAAGCAAGTGCATGGAAAAATATTCCCTCAAACCTTTGGACTTGCGTTTGTGTATGTAACGTCTTTCATGATCTTGTGTTGTCCGAAAGTGAATGAAGTGTGATCACTTGTTGTAATATAGGAAAATGTGGGGGAGCTTATTCCAGATTTCCACCACCCTTTATATGAGAAGGTACTTCCCAATTTCATTTCTTCACCATTGATTAGGTAATCCCCCAACCTTCTAAATTCCAGGGACTATAAGCCAATTTTGTGCAACTTGTCTTCATAATTCAACCCTTTATGCCCTGGTTTTATTCTGGCAAATCTGCATTGTACTGCTTCCAAGATATTTCCTGAGAAGCAGGGCTTAAATGTGAACCTAGTCGTCTGTCCGACTCAAGCTTACAAAGCGGTAAAGTGGACTGTTGTGAGGAAACACTTAGTTGTAGGAAAGGGAGCCAGCAACTGGTTGTGTCCTCCAACAGGGCAATCGAAGCAAGCCTCCGATCTTGGAGACAGTTCCGAGAAGAGTCATGGGGGGATGTTATAGTTCCAATATTCATTCCAACCAAAAGATAACCTGTATCTACTGCAAAAATATTAAACACTGCAGAGGCTGGAAACCTGAAACAAAAACAGAAGAAAATGCTGGAAAGACTCAGCAGATCAGGCATTATCTGAGGAGAGAGAACACAAGTTGTTTTCTTTCAGTCGAAGACTGGAGCTCTCTGGCCATCAGAATGGGATGACATTACAGACGAGCAGCATTAACAAGCTCCGGAACCATGAAGTCTCATGGCATCAGATCATTCATGGGCAAGGAAGCCTCCTCATAATTACCGCTTACAGTGCCCCTCAACCCCTACCCCACTCAACTTATCAATCACTACTCCTTCACGTTGAACACAAATTGGAAGAAGCACTGATGTTGGAAAGGCCACAGAATGTGCTCTGGGTGGGGGATTTCAATGTCCATCACCAAAAGTGGCTCAGTAGCACCACTACTGACCGAGCTGGCCGAGGCCAAAATGTCATAGCTGCTAGACTGGGTCTGCAGCAGGTGCTGAGGGAGAGGTCTACTTGACTCTGTCTTCACCAGTTTACTTATCACAGATGCATCTATCCATGACAGTATTGGCAGGAGTGACCAATGCACAGTTCTTGTGGAGACAAAGTTCTACCTTCACATTGAGGACGCCCTCCATCGTGTTGCATGGCACTACCACTGTGTTAAACAGGATAGATTTCAAACAGATTTAGTGCTCAAAACTGGGCATCCATGAGGTGCTGTGGGCCATCAGCAGCAGCAGCAGAATTGTACTCAAACATAATCTGTAACCTCATGGCCCGGCATTTTCCCCACTCTACCATTACCATCAAGCCAGGGGATCAACCCTGGTTCAATGAAGGGTGTAGGAGGGCATGCCAGGAGCAGCACCAGGCATACCTAAAAATGAGGTGTCAACCTGGTGAAGCAATAACACAGGACTACTTGCGTGCCAAACAGCGTAAGCAGCAAGTGAATGACAGAGCTAAGTGATCCCACAGCCAACGGAGCACACCTAAGCTCTGCAGTCCCGCCACATTTAGTCGTGAATGGTGCTGAGCAATTAAACAACTCACTGGAGGCGGAGGCTCCACAAATATCTCCATCTGCAATGATGGGGAGCCCAGTACATCAGTGCAAAAGACAAAGCTGAAGTGTTTGCAGCAATTTCCAGCCAGAAATGCCAGGTGGATAATCCATCTCGGCCTCCTCCAGGGTCTCCAGCATCACAGATGCCAGTCTTCAGCCAATTCTATTCACTCCACATGATATCATGAAATGGCTGAAGGCACTGAATAGTGCAAAGGCTATGTGTCCTGACAATATTCCAGCAGTAATACTGAAGACTTGGGCACCAGAACTTGCCACACCCTTAGCCAAGATGTTCCAGTACAGCTACAACTCTGGCATCTCCCCAGCTATGTGGAAAATTGCCCAAGTACATCCTGTTACACAAAAAGCATGACAAATCCAACCTGGTCAATTACCGCCCCATCAATCTACTCTTGATCATCAGCAAAGTGATGGAAGGTGTTGTAGACAGTGCTATTAAGTGGCACTTCTGCAGCAATAACCTGCTCACTGATGTTCAGTTTGGGTTCCGCCAGGGCCTTGCAGCTACTGACCTCATTACAGCCTTGATTCAAACATGGACAAAAGGGCAAGAAAATAAAGAGAATGACCCGTAACGTGCTGAGATAGAGAACATTTATTTGCAGATGAGATAAAAGATGAGAGAAGTTAAGGTATATATAAGATACTGAAAGTGTGAGAATAACTGAAGCTGGATGGGTCTGTAGAATGGGAAACTTGTATAACTAGCAAAGCAAGCAGGCTCCAGTGGGTCAGCAGTTCAATGGAAGTAAAAAAAAACAGATCAGCATCAAAGTTGTTGTGCTGTTCTGACTGGGAGAGGGATCTGCATCTCATGCACAACACATTCCCCACATTCATCCCTGGAAAGGCCGTCACATCCATACAATGTTGACAGCTTCTGGTGCCAGAAAGAAAGTCTGAACTACAGTTAAGTTTTTAAGTTGTATAGGTCAATATTAAGGGCAGAAGGCTGCCAAGTGCCTGGTGGACAGATTCAAAGCTGTCTGTATGTAGAGCTTGCCCTGTATTTGATTGGAACAGTACAGAAGGTGTGTGCTGGTTGTGTGTTCTCCTTCCCTTTTCCCTTGTTCTGTTTTTATTTAAATGCAGTTCACTTGTAACACCTTCCATTTCTGAGGAAAGTTTCTAAAACCTGAAATTGTTGACTTGTATTCTCTCAAGATTTGGTCTGGCCTGCTGAGTGTTTCCAGTGTTTTCCATGCTTGTTTCAAGGTCACCAATAAACAAGTTTGTTGGTTGTCATGATAGCTTTAGTTGGCATTGTTTTGCTTCTTCTTTGGTTTTCTTCAATCCTGCCTCAGTCCAATGTTATCCACCCATCTGATTTTTCTTCTTCCTCTTCTGTTTTTACCTTCTGTTTCTCCTTCAGTTGTTACCAGGACAAAACAAAAACAGAATTACCTGGAAAAACTCAGCAGGTCTGGCAGCATCGGCGGAGGAGAGCACTGTTGACGTTTCGAGTCCTCATGACCCTTCAACAGAACTCTGCACTCATTGGTGTTTCTGTCCATCCAGCTGATTCTGACCATTGTCCGCCATACCCACATTTTAATAAATAAGATTTGTTTTGGAATACATCAATTTAAATTCCTTTGTGGATAACATTTTACTGTCAAATAGGGTAACACTTTGAACATAAGAAAATATCTTCCAATTTAATGGAATGATTTTGCATCTCTGTATCCTTGTTTGAAAAAGCAGTTCTGTTGAAGGGTCATAAGGACTCGCAACGTCAACTGTGCTCTCCTCCGCCAATGCTGCCAGACCTGCTGAGTTTTTCCAGGTATTTCTGTTTCTGTTTTTGTTTTGGATTTCCAGCATCCGCAGTTTTTTGCTTTTATCAAGGCTGTCAGGTCTTCATTTCTAATGCCCTTAGTTATTTTTCTCTCTTTAATTGGACTTGGCAACCCTTTTGATTCCTGAACACTTGATCTCATTGGTGTTTCTGTCCATCCAGCTGATTCTGACCATACCCACATTTCAATAAATAAGATTTGTTTTGGAATACATCAATTTAAATTCCTTTGTGGATAACATTTTACTGTAAAATAGGGAAACACTTTGAACATAAGAAAATATCTTCCAATTTAATGGAGTGATTTTGCATCTCTGTATTCATATTTGGCAAAGTCCCAAGATGACCCATAGACACCCACCCTATAGTGATAAGTTTATGCTTTCAGCTGCATCGAACACCCAAACCTTGAGTTGAATTTGTGCTAAGTTTATTACTATCAATACAACTGACATTCCGATTACCCAGCCACATATAGCATTAGTTCAGCAATCTTATATGGACTGCTAAGCATGACCAATTTCACCAGAGAGATGATTTGCTTCGCTGGTTTGAAGGGGATAATTGGCATAGAGCAACAAAGATTCAGGCTATTAACAGAGCTCAGAGCATATAATAGTATTGGCATTGAAATAATTTGGTTAGCTGTCATATTCTTTTTATCAGAATGGCCTATCAAGAGAGGCATGTTCCAATTTTTGCTTTGACTTGGCAGTTGGAATTAAAACTTGGATTTTTCATTAGGAATATTGCCTTCCAATTTTGCACTGGCTTTATAAGTCTGTCTGCCATTATTCATTTGACAGCCACCTGCCAGTAATGAATCACGAAGAATTAATATATTTTATTAGTGGAAATACAGTCCATTTTTGATTTTACTCTATCCACGGTGACAGAGGGCATATCCCTGTACCCTAATTGCCCTAAGAACAGGCTTCCACTGCACAGCATTTATTTTAATGGGTTTAAAATTCCCTGGGGCAGAACTTTCACCGTATACCTTCATAGCAGTAGGATTTTGTTAGGTGTGAAAGCTTCCTTAACTGGATAATTACAAATCTTTTTGTTTTCATTTTGCTATTCGGCTGTCTGCTCCTTTCTCTTCTTCACACCACTTAAAAAAAATACATGTTATAGTAGCAGATTTCCTGGCAGTCGTCACAGTTAGTTGAAGTGGGCTGTTAGCTTATGATGCTTGCCAACTGCAAAATCTCACCAATGTGTTGTTTCCTGTTCTGTTACACACGTTTGTGTTTGACTGATAGCAACATTGCATTCAGAGAGTGAAAGAGGTTATAACAATAATGCAGATGAGCATACTTCTAAACCTGAACCCATGACCTCTACTTCTTAGAAAGGCAAAGGCAGCAGATAGATGGGAACACCGCCACCTGCAAGTTCCCCTCCAAGCCACTTACAATCTTGACTTGGAAATATATTGCCATTCCTTCACTGTCGCTGAGTTAAAATCCTGGAACTGCTCCCCCCACCCTCCACTAGCAGCACTGTGGATGTACCTATACCACATGGACTGCAGCGATTCAGAGGCAGCTCACCACCACCTTCTCAAGGGCATTTAGGGATGGGCAATTAATGCTGGCCTAACCAGTGATGGCTACATCCCATAAACAAATAAAAGAAAATGCTGCTTATGACCCTAAAATTTGTCACCTGTCTATACTTTTGGTGGGATTAAGAATGAAAGGACCTCATGCAATGGTTTGCCAGCAGCCTTGTATCTGAGCACCATTTGTTATTGCCACAAATCTTAACAGATCTGATCTGAATATTTGCCTCAAACTCTGAATCTTATTGCATTTAAACCTTCATGCTTCCCCCAAGGCGTACAATATTTGGCCAAAGATCCATTGCATTGTAGCTATTTCCAAGCATGTTCTTGGGAATCCCACCATTGCCAGTTTCCATATTTGCACCAAGTCACATCTTATTTGAACCTTTTTAGTTAACTCTGGCATGTTATATTCCAACAGGCTTTATAGCATGAACTCCTATCTCCAACTGCCCTGCCCCTCCCACCCATTGTTGGGCTAACACGTGCGGGGTCAGAGAGACCTGGGGGTTCTTGTGCACAGATCATTGAAGGTGGCAGGACATATTGAGAGAGTAATTAGAAAAGCACATGGGCTTCATAAATAGGATTATTGAGTTCAAAAATAGGAAAGTTTTATGCTGACCTTTATGAAGTTCTGGTTAGGTCACAATAAAGTTGTTGTCCCGTTCTGGTCAATGCACCTTAGGAAGGATGTTAGGGTCCCTGAGAAAGTGCAGAGGAGATTTGCCAGAATGGTTACAGGGATGAGGGATTTTAGCTACAAGCTTAGGTTGGAGAAGCTGGGGGTTGTTCTCCATGGAGCAAGGGAGATTGAGGGGATATTTGATAGAGGAGTACAAAATTATGACAGGCTTAGATAAAGCAAACAAAAATTAAACTGTTTCTATTAGCTGATTTGTACAAGAACTAGAGGACACATTTAAGGCTTTGAGCAAGAGATGCTGGGGTGGGGAGGGGGGAATGAGAAGAACGTTTTGACATGGCGAGTGGTAATGACCTGGAACTCGTGCCCACAAGGGCAGTGGAAGTTGATGTAATTGATGATTTCGAAAGGGAATTGGATGGACATTTGCAGGAAATAAACGTGCAGTCCACAGGGGTAAAACTGAAGAATGGGACTAATTGGATTGCTCTATAGAGGGCTGGCATGGACTTGATGGGTCAAATGGCCTCCGTCTGTGCCATTATGATTCATTTTCATGGTGCGATTGATTCTCATGGCAATGGGAAAGTGAACAGACTCTTCATTACCTGATTGGTTGACTTTTGGTTGTGAGTCAAACAGCCTTCCCCTTTCCAACTGCACATTATTTTTTATAATAAACAAGACTCTGAAGATTTATTTCTTTGCTGCTCCTATTCCTCTTGGGTTGCTTCTAGCAGTATCCTGGACATTAATCTTCAATTCCTGGACACTCCAGAACAATGTGGATGACTGAGAACTTTCCTATATCTGTTCCATCATGGCAGCTCCCCATTTCTCTCATGTGGAGTTTGTCCTGAGTTCAGCTGTGTTTAGTTATCTTTATTCAGGCAATCCCAGTCAATAACAAATAGCAAGATTGCTGAAGAAATACAAAATATAGAAACACTAAATAATTATCACAATTACCCGTAGGCTATTTTCTGTTTTCAATTCAACTCAAATCCGTCCAGCCGACCTAAGGCAAATTGAAAACAGAAACTAGAACCTACTATACTGTGCCCATCAAAGGGGAAATTAAATGGAAATGAATAAAAGCTTCAAAATCTGAAATGGCACAGAAATAGAGAAAAATAAACATGCTGTGAATGCTTGACAGAAGTCAACTAAGACCATGGGAGAGCAAAGGGTGATGTCTGAGAATAGACTATTCATTTTCCCTTTTCGATCTTCAGATGGGCAGTTCTTTATCAATCACTTTTTTTTTTGCGCGTCTTCAGTCCACATTGTAAACACTTTATCCGGGAAAATTTATTACTTGAAGCTGAATAACCAGTAGATACCATTTATACGTGTTCTTATAAAGTCACTATGTGACAGTGTATCATAAACATGTGTGTTAATTAATGTTTAATGCTTCAAGCAATGAGAGAACGTTGCTAAAAGAAAATGTTGGGCAAAGTTCATTTGCCCAGATTTTGCAAAGGAATGGCACTCGTCATACATTGTGCTTGTTAGCTTCCCAGAGACTTCATGGGTTTTTGAGCGGCAACTTACAGTTTCTAGAGAGACTTTTAAGTTGGCACCCTTAACAGGATATCTGTAACATGATTGAACAGGACAAGCAACAGTGTGTCTCTTCAACAAATCAGATTGAAGAATCTTCATCGAGCCATGAAGACATAGGAAGGATAAATTAATAATATTTAATTTAATGTAAAATCATGCCCAGAAAGCAAAATAAACAGAGGGAAATAAAGCTGGGATTAAGCAAGAGAGATAAAATAGACAGAAAGAAAAAGTTAAAATGTTTTTTAAAAAAACTCCAACAATTATTCATTTCTGAAGGAATGAGACTTCACACTTGTAAAATTAAAATTTCAATGAGATTGCTTGGATGAGAATTGAGACTTATCCCACCATTAAAAATCCACTTAAACCTAAATGCACCAGCACTAATGTGTTCTAATGTTTAGTGGGTAGCTAGTGAATAATCACCACAGCCTTACATCCAGCATGTGTTTTACTGATTAGTAAGGTCTCTGTTGTAGAGGAGTGTGTGGAGCAGTGGCGAAGATTGGATGGTAGCATCTTGGTTTTCACGTATAACTGTGCATGTGCGTATTCCAGGAGCTGCGGCCTGATTTACTCCATAATAATGGTAAGCGCTGAAGGCATCACTATAATTTAACCACAGTGTCCAGGCCATTAGCTTTGTGAGTGTATCTCAGGCAGACGAGTTTTAATGCGGGCAGTTCTCAGCACTGAGCAAAACCGTTCCCCCCTGCGCCCCACCCAAAAACAAAGCTTTCAGAACCCGGGCAGAGCTTTGCTTCGAACCTGACAGGATGCGGAAGGATTAACTGAATTGTTGAAATCTACAAGGAAGGATCTTGAGTGCCATCCCCATATACTTCTGAATAAAAGAGAAACTTAAATCTCTTCCGTTCCGCAGCAAGTCACGTGGATCTTCTAGTGCACTGCAAAAATAAAGCTCACCCTGACCAGCCACAGGAAACATCATGATGCTTATGAATTAGCAATGACTGACTATAATAAGAGCAATGAGTGGCTATAATTGCTTCTGAAGACATCACAGGAACTGACTCGTAGTAATGAATAACTGCAATAAAAGCATTGAAAGAGATTCCAGAAGGGTGGATTTACTGGGCTTAGATACAAATAGCGGTATTTCCTCTCAGCGTTTTAAACTGACCAACTAGCTTTAGCTCTTATTCATTCAAAGGTTTTATTTTTTTTGAAATAATGAATAACAGAAAATGAGTCCCGGAAACGTGTGTGTCCACGTCATTGCTTTTAATGTTTTTCAGAATGAATTAATGTAATAATTCCTTATTTCAGCTTCGCCCAATAAAATCTGTGCATCTCCGGAGTGAAGCGCAGATAAGGGAACAGATTGGGTAGACGGACTATTTCTGCCGGCTGGGGAGTCTAGGACTAGGGTGTATGGTCTAAGAAGCCAGGCCTTTCAGAAGTGAAATTAGAAAACACTACTGCACACAATCAACGGGAGAAGTTTGGAACTCTCGCCCACAAATGGAAATTGATGCTAGATCAATCGTTAGTTTTAAAAGTGAGATTGATATGTTTTTCTTAACCAAAAGTATTAAGGGATATGGGGGCAAAGGTGGGTATAAGGATTAGTTCACCACATCAACCATGACCTCATTGAATGGGAGAACAGGCTCGAGCAGGTTAAAGGCCTTCTGCTCCTATGTCCAGATTGTGCTGACTGGAACAGCATAGAGAAAGACAGAGGCCACTCCTTGGGTGGTGTTGATTAATCATAGAGTTATACAATGGTTACAGCATCGAGGCCATTCAGCCCTTGGTGTCAGTGCCAGCTCTCTGCAAGACCAACTCATCCAATCCCACTTTCCCATAGCCCTGCAATTTTTTTTCCCTTTTGAAAGCCTTGATTGAATCTGCCTCCACCACACTCTCAGGCAGAACATTCCAGATCCTAATCACTCACTGTGTAAAAATGTTTTTCCTCATGTCGCCATTGCTTCTTTTGCCATTCACCTTAAATCAATGACCTCTACTCTCAACCCTTCCACCAATGGGAACAGTTTCTTCTTATCTACTCTGCCCAGACCACTCATGATTTTGAATACCTTGATCAAACTCCTCTTAATCTTATCCTCTCCAATAAAGGGACTGGTAGCTTTGAACAGAAGTTAATTTACCTCTGATACCATATATTTTAGGTTTGTTTGTAGGATTTGGGTAACACTGGCAAAGTATCCTTATGGTTGAGTTGCCCTGAAAAGATGGTGGTCCTTAGTAATGATGCTCCCATGTTATGTTAGTGTTTCTATACAAGTAAATATGATTTAGACATAACAGTGATTGAATTTTGAACTTCCCTGGTCTATATAGCAGCATAATGGAGTCTGTTGTCGCATTGACGAATGAGTATAATTGTACTGACGGGAGTAGTGTCAATTGTATAAATTAAAGGTAAGGATAAGTAGATGGAGTTCATTCATTATTTGAGCACATATAAAGGGACACTCATTGACACTGCAGTGGAGAGTAGGGTTAGGAGCAATGCACTTGTAATGTTTCCCTTTGTGAATAAATCTAAACAGAGTAAAGATTAACTTCTGGTGTCATCCTTCACCAATTGACTTTCAAAGGTTTAACAAGTAAAGCCCCATCCTGGACACTGAACCATGCAATACATTTAGCGTCACCAGATTTTATCCATGGCTCATAAAGAGATTTTTTGCCATCCATTGTAAGCACAGTACAAACATGTGAATTAGGAGTAGTCCATTCAGCCTGCTTCACCTTTTCATAAGGTCGTGGCTGATCTGATTATGGCCTCAACTCTACTTTCCTATTCACCCCCCTATCTTTGACCCCTTTGTCAATCAAGAATCCATATATCTCAGCCTTAAAATATACTCAATGGACCTGGGATAGTTGCTTTTATAAGCCGAGGCATAGAATACAAGAGCAGGGAGGTTATGCTGGAACTGTATAAAATGCTGGTTAGGCCACAGCTAGAGTATTGCGTGCAGTTCTGGAATCCGCATTATAGGAAGGATGTGATTGCACTAGAGAGAGTGCAGAGGAGATTTACCAGGATGTTGCCTGGGCTAGAGAGTTTTAGTTATGAGGAGAGATTGGATAGACTGGGGTTATTTTCCCTGGAGCAGAGAGATTGAGGGGGGATATGATTGAGGTGTATAAAATTATGAGGGGCATGGATTGGGTAGACAGGAAGGAACTTTTCCCCTTGGTGGAGGGATCAATAACCAGGGGTCATAGATTTAAGGTAAGGGGCAAGAGGTTTAGAGGGGATGTGAGGAAGAATTTTTTCACCAGAGGGGGGTGGGAATCTGGGACTCACTGCCTGAAAGGGTGGTAGAGGCAGAAACCCTCATAACATTTAAGAAGTACTTGGTTGTGCACTTGCAATGCCATGGCATACAAGGCTGTGGGCCTAGTGCTGGAAAATGGGATTAGAATAGGTACTTGTTTGACCGGCACAGACTCGATGGACCAAAGGGCTTTTTTCTGTGCTGTAGACCTCTATGACTCTACGACTGCCTCCACTGCTCTCTGAGGAAGGGAATTCCACAGAGTAATGACCACCCTGAGTGAAAAAAAAAGTTCTCCTCATCTCCATCTTAAATGGGAGGCCCATTATTTTTAAACTGTGTCCCCTAGTTCTAGTCACTTCCATAAAGGAAAACATCTTTCCAGCATCCACCCTGTCAAAAGGAACAAAGTTGCAAGCATATGTGGGAACATTGTGTTGGTGTGATACTAACAACTGGAATATTGCTTTAATAATTTGAGAACATTGTTTTTTAACTGAGCTTTATTAGGAACTTCTGTTATCAAAACTTTAATTAATTTCACAAATGACCCTACCAGCCACAGAACATGTGTGCGTGTATGCTTAGAGAGATTGACACTTACTTTCTTTTTCAATTTAAAATGCTTTTGTTCTGTTGAAATCAATGATACATTAATAATTTTCTGTACACTCTTTGATGAGCCACTTGTCAGAATCAAGGTTTGGCTCACATCAATTCTTTTAATGCCTAGCTTCTTAGCTACTTATGTGCACCAGCTACTTGAGGTAGCCTTTTCATGTTGGCTCCAGTTGATGAGTCTCACTCTTCCCAAATTACATACCATCATTCCTGAAGATTAGCTTGGACTACGATTTGAATTCTGGTGAGACCTTGGGGTGAGAGTTGTCTTTTATTTCTGCTGCTCTCGTTGTGTTGGCATCACAGACCAATATCCACATTCTGCCAACATTTATGACCTGCTGAGATGGTAAATCTTGATAAAACTTTGAAATGGAAATAATCTAAAGATGGGCTGTGACTATTTCACTTGGCAACTTGTTCCATTGTGGGGTTGTCCTTGAGAAGAACGATTGACGATGCAACGTCTTGGAAACAAACGGCCTTTGTAGTTTGTGTGAACGATTACCTCGTGTTTTGTTATTTTCAGTTATAAAGATCTTCCCCTTTTACTCCCTATTCTTACCAATTTCCTGTAATAGTGACATAGGACCAGAAGTATCCACTGAGCCTCTAGAACTTGTTCTGTCATTCAGTGCGATCATGGCTGACTTGAGAACTAACTCCATGTACCTACCCAAGCTTCATGTTCCTTAATACCTTTGGCTAACAAAACTCTTATCAATCTCAGATTCAAAATTAAGAATTGAGCCAGCATCAACTGCCATTTACAGAAGAGAGTTCCCAGCATTACCACCCCTTGAGAGTAGAAATGTTTCCTAACTTAACTCTTGATGGGCCTGTCTCTAGCTTTTAGCCTAGATCTCTAACCGTGCACTCCCAATCAGTGGAAACAGTTTCTCTCTATCTTCCCTCTCTGTTCCCATTAATAGCTTGAAAATTTTGATCAGATCACCCCTCTAACTTCTAAAATCTGGAGAATGCAACCCAATTTGTGTACTCGCTGCTCATAACTCAAAACTTACCCTATTGGAAAAGCATAGCAATTTCTGGATTTCTGTGTTTAACTCTGCATGTGCAGACTCCAGACGTTCCTGTCAGTTTCAAAGGGATAATGATGGCAACGCTGGCATTTCCACTGTTATTACTACTGAAAAATCTGGGCCAAACATTGTCTGTGGAAGGCTGGATGGGCCAAAGGCTTTTTCTTGTTCCAAGCTTTCTTAATCTTTATTTAAGTATAAGAGCATATGAATAATGCTGAAAAATGCCAAATTTCAAACAATCACAACAATTTGTACTACAAGAAAAAAGAATGCTGATTGTTTGGCAAATCGACTCTGATTGGTCGAGGCAATGCCATGGAGAAAGCAACAGGTAACTCCAGACTCCCTTAGCACAATTGATGACTTAATGGCCTTAGTAGGTCTTTTATTTGTTGGCGGATGCGCTGCTGACTCTGGTGTCCGCCCGCTGACCGAACTATCGCACAACTACGCTCTGATGTCGGCACGCGTCATTTCACACTCTGTCAGGTTGGGTGTGCGTCCACACGCCGAGCTAAAAATTCTGACCTTGATGCTGCCTGTAGCCCAAATGCCAAAAAGTCACATGACTTGTGGCAACCATCTTAACAGCTTGTTTGAGTCCAGTGTTTAAAACTATTGACTGAAAGTTCACAAAATGATGTGCCTTTACTGGGCATGACACAAGCAAAATATTAGAGAAGATCAGATTCCTTTTGAGTTATTTACTGCTTTGCCAATATCTTAACCAAAACTATACATTACCAGGCACATTCGATTCCATTATTAATATTTATTCCAAAGGGAGTAAATCCTGGGTATCTATCTGAGGATAAAAAGGAGAATACTGTCACTTTTGTATTCAAATCCTTCAGGATTCTGCTGACAGCACACTGCTGTCAATAGCAGTATTACACAAATAATCATTTTCGATATAGCACACAATGGTTGCTGCCATGTTTGAATTAAATCTGCATCTGTCCCCAAGGTTTGAGTTTGGCGAATGCTGAATTTGAATAAGTGTGAAACCTCAACTATACGCTGCTTCATTCCAAAATGTATTAAATATTTGTGATATTGTTAAATTAAGTCATTTCCCTTGACTGTTAAATTGAGAAATAGGAATGGCAAGGAGTCACATACCATCAGTTAATCAGTGCAAAAAATGTGATGATGAAACATACAGTGATAGCCATTATATCTAGGTTGTGATTGCTACAGAAAGTACTATGATTTCTATGTTGAATCAGAGCTATGAAGATGGAGATATATAAATGCAGAAAGGTTTTTGCGTTTTATTTTGCTTGCTGAACTCTTTTTGTTTTTAAATTTCTGTACCTTTTTGCGACCTTGGGCTCAAAATTCAGTTGGCCCCTTACTTTTGGCTGCCGGGATTGCAATTCACACCCATTTAGAGTGCTGTGAGCAGCACACCTCATCTGAATTATTGTAGCATCTGGCCAAGCAGGTACCACAATGCAATCTTCTGATTTCTGCCACCTGCCTCTGTGCTCATAGTCTTGTGCAGATACCACATGGTGCAGGCCGTCTGTTCTTCTTAAAGGCGGGCTTTTGCCCTTAAAGGGAAGTTGCACCAAAGAATGTTGCCGCAATTTTAAGCGATGGCAAAGTGAACAGCAGGACAGAGGGAGGGTTACTGGGTGAGAGATGTGGCACTGAAGGCATCACTGATGGAGGTGGGCAGGAGAAGAGGCACCATGGGTTCCGTGGGGCATCAGGAGGCCCTCAACGACCACCCTCAGAAGGGAGTGGACGCAAGGGGCCAGGGAGGCCAGTTCTGTCATTTGGGCCCAAGGATTGGATAGCAGCGTCACAAGAAGTGTAATGACCTCATGTGGTTGGGCAAGGCCAGTGAATGCATCTTCACAGGGCATCTCCAACCCACCACAGCCTTGACGATGCTGTCTGGTCCAAATTTGGCATCTTGGCTTCATGTCAGCCAGCTGGACTGTTTGATGTCGGGGTAGTGTCGATTCAAAGGGGTTCGGTACACACAGGGAATGTGGTGCTCTGTATTTTTAAATTGCGTTTAGTGTCATTTAATGCTGTAGTTTCAACACAGTTGCTGTCTTTTACAGCTAGCTGTCCCTTCTCCATCCCATACTTCAGCATCTGCTAATTGCTGCTGCTTTTATTTATTTAATTATAATTATTGAAAAAAAAAATATCCATTTATATTGCGCTTTTCGTGACTGGTGGAGGCCTCAAGTGTTTTATAGCCAATGAAGTACTTTGAAGTGTAGCCAACATTGTAATGTTAGAAGTGCGGCAACCAGTTTGTGCACAGCATTTTGTTTTCATTTTCAAATGTTGACTGAGAGATGAATATTGGGCAGGACATCAGGGAGAAATTCTCCTGCGCTTCTTTGGAAGAGTAGCCTTGGGACCTTTCACATCCACCTGAGGGGTGGACAGGGACTCAGGTTAATGTCTCATTGCAAAAGATGACTCCTCTGACATTGCAGCAACCCACTTGTACCCAGCTGACTCACCACCTGCTGATCCCGCTTGCTCAGTACTTTACTGGAGTGTCAGCCTTGATTTCTGTGCTCCAGTCCTGCAGTGGGACTTGGACATGGAATCTTGGGACTCGGAGGCAAAAACAAAACACTGCTTTCTGAGCTGCAGGTGTACATTGCAGTCACAGTCCTAAAGGAGTAAGGATATTGCCTTTTTATTTATGAGAGTTGGATTCAAGTTGGCATATACTTCTTATGAATGATCTGATTTAGTTATGTCTCTTCAGCGGGTCTCACAGTGTGATATTATTAATCTCTGGCACTTGACATTGCCCCTGTGTTGTTCAGTAAGTGTCCTATGATAGTTGGTTCGCAGTGTTGATTTTCACATACTATTCTGTTACTTAAACAAAACAGATAAAATTTGTGAATGTATAGGGTAAAAATACACAATAATGGCTTCATTTCATGCTTGATTATGTCTTCAAGAGGCATGTTAAACTAAAAATAGATATTATCAGTGTTCTTAAAGCAATAATCTGGATTTTTTCCTGTGAGACTGCAGAACACTGGAAATAAAACAGCATTCTTTCCCATGGTATTTCTCTGATAGTCTATTATGCGCAGGTCAGGATGATCTGCACAGGGTGCAGTCTGCCAAGGTTTCTGCTTAACTCTGGTTAGTTTCAGGAGATAGGCTTGCTTTAAAAATGTCTGGGGATCCAATTCTATTCTGTTGTGTGCAACAATATTTTTCTATTCCTAAACCCAAACTTTGTTCTTGTGTCTGCTCATCAGGCAATTGGTTTGTATGGTGCAGCTTTTAAGTGTTGCCAAGTGAAACACCCACTCCTGTATTTAATATAGATGGCACTTAGGCTTAATTTTTCACCTTTGTGCTGTGAGCTTGGCTTGCTTCTCATGCATAATGGGCAATGACCCATGCACAGTCACCAGTTTGCTATCCACCAGCAAATATTATCTCCAGTAATTATTCACTCCTTTGCTGAACTCCCTGTGCTCGATAGCACCTACAATGCAATGTTGTTGAACCTGTGCCAGTATCACTCCTGATTAACAGTTGGAACAGAATCTCGGGAAGACTCTCCTTTCCTGAGGGGAATGACCTACCTGTATCAGCCGTGGTTCAGTTGGTAGCCCTCTTACCTCTGAGTCAGACCTCAGCTGTAGGTTCAAGTCCCACGCCAGGGCTTGAGCGCAAAAATCAAGGCTGACATCCCAGTGCAGCACTGAGGGAGTGGTGCACTGGGGGAGGTGCTGTCTTTTGGATGAGACGTTAAACCATCATCTCTCATGGGTGGGTGTAAAAGATCCCATGGCACTTTCTGAAGAAGAGCAGGGGAGTTCTCCCCAGTGTCCAGGCCAATATTTGTCCCTCAATTAACATCACTAAAACAGATTATCTGGTCATTATCACATTGCTGTTTGTGGGAGCTTGATGTGTACATATTGACTGCTGCGTTTCCTGCATTACAACGGTGACTACATTTCAAAATTTCCTTCAGCGCTTTGGGGAGTCTGGTAGTTGGGAAAGACACTAAATAAGTGCAAATCTTTCTTTTCTTTCTCTGCTCAGTACTTACCCCACAGCCATGTGACTAACATCAGAAATTCCAAAGGTTGCAGGCATGAGCCCATGTGCATCACATCAAGTAGCCCATACAAGCCAAATTTCAAAAACACTTAATCCGATCTGGATCCCAAAATTAGTTTTTAACCATCTTTCTGATTGTGGTATCTACACTTGAAAGGGTTACAGATGGTGCCATGACAACTGACTTGTCTGGATTTCCTTCCCTCGAGCCAAATCCAATTATTTGTCTGAAGCAAACTGAGAGGCAAATTTAATGTCGGGATAGATCACCAGAGCCTTGCAGTACAAATCTTACAGAAGTTATGCTACGACTTTACCATGAACTGGCCAGAGAGTGCGTGGATCACTGTACGCCATTTGGTCACAGCATTTCAAAAGGGACATGCATGTTTTAAAAAAGGGGAAGCTAGAATTTTCTCGGAGCTGCTCTGAATTTGCCACAACGTCAGCTGAAGTGTGACAGAAACCTAGTTTACATGCGAAAATTGGTGACCGCTGTTGGCATGGTGAAGTTATGGCAGCGGCACAGGAATAGTTCTGAGGAAATTCTGGCTATGTAAATAGTGTACCCTTAGCAGCAGTGTGTACCCCTACAGGATACACTGCAGCAATTCACCAAGGCTCCTTCAACAGTAGCTTCCAAACCTGTGACCTCTACCACCTAGGAGGACAAGGGCAGCGGACACATGGGGCAGAATTTTCCCGTTGTTGTGCGGGGATTGGCCCCGCGTGTCTGCGTGTAAAATGACACACAGTGACGTCGGGCGAGCATGTGGTGATGTCCACTGTGCACCCACCATTAATTAATGGGCCATTTAAGGCCATTGACTCACCAATCGATGCAATTTTCCGTTGCCCATGCAATCTTCGGGTCGGCACAAAGGGCAGGTGGGTAGGACACATTTGTATAAACCTCATCCACGTGTGGGATAAGAGGCCTCACTGGGGTCGTGAGTGTGCTCTCTCAAGTATTGATTTTTCAAAGTTATTGAAACTTGCCTGTGTGATCTGCAATACTTCAAAACGCATACCAGCTGCTTTGTCTGGACTCTTAACCTTCAGGTCAGCACTCTGCAGTGAGGAATCTTTTCTGGGCCTGCAGGTTTCAGGAAACCTTCCCATAGCCTGGGACTGGGAGCTGAACTCTCTACTCGAGGCACCTCCTCTGAGGAGGAAGGGAGGGCTAGAAGGGGGAGGAGGCCAAGAGTGCACATTCAGCCTCCAGGGGAGCCACCTTTGGGAGGACAGGTGCAGGCACAAGGGGGCAAGGGGCACTGGGCCAAGAGGTAGACCAAGGGGGAAGGGGCTGCAGAAGACGCCAGGGTATACAGGCGGCGAAGCAGCTACCTCAATATGTCTGAGGTGCAGTGCTGAAGGAGGATCCGTCTCTCGAGGGAGACAGTCAACTATATCTGTCAGATGATTGGGCCTGAGATCTCCCCTAACTGTGTGGGTGGGCACCCCATGCCAGTGGCTCTAAAGGTCACAGCTGCCCTCAACTTCTATGCCTCTGGCTTCTTCCAGGGCTCGGTGGGTGATCTTTGCGGTGTCTCCCAATCAGCTGTCCACACTTTTCTCAAGCAGATCACAGACGCTCTGTGCAGGTGTACATTGACCTTCATCCACTACCGTTGGGACCAGGCAAGTCAGGCACAGCGAGCCAGAGGCTTCATGGCCATTGCTGGCTTCCCCCTTGTCCAGTGTGCTATAGACTGTACACATGTGGCCATCAAGGTGCCAGCAGGTGAGCCCGGTGCCTTTGACAACAGGAAGGGCTTCCACTCCATGAACGTGCAGATAGTGTGTGATCACAGGATGCTGATTCTACAAGTCTGTGCAAGGTACCCAGGCAGTTCCCACGACGCCTACATCCTCAGACACTCCCAGGTGCCAGGGCTCTTCAGTGCTCCAGCCCGGCTGGATGGTTGGCTGCTGGGTGACAAGGGCTATCCCCTCAGAAGGTGACTCATAATGCCTCACTGCCATCCAAGAACAGAAGCTGAGCAGCGGTACAATAGGAGCCACGATTCCACAAGGGCTGTGGTAGAGAGAACCATCGGTCTTCTCAAGATGTGCTTCTAATGCCTAGACCGCTCAGGGGACGCACTCCAATAGCCCCCAGATCATGTCTCGGTGATAGTTGGTGCATGCTGCGCTCTCCACAATCTTGCACTGGAAAGAGGGGGACGCAGTAGATGATGAAGAAGTCAATGAAGTGGCTGCGGCTGCACACGATGAGTCCAGCAGTGAGTCCGAGGATGAGCACGTACAGGGAAATGCTGAGGTGGCAGACGCTGACCCGGGCATACTCCAGGGAGGCAGGGACACCCAGGAGCCTTTAATCCAATGAACCTTCAGCCAGCACACCACATACGTACCTCCAGGACAAGCCTGGGCTGCAGGCTCCATACTCAATACCCAAGTGCCAAATCTGCCAGATTAGGAACAGTAACTAAGTGTCTTGTTAATAAAGCTGAATGTCCCACAAAACACTCCTAACAATTTTGGAAACCATCCACAAGCAGAAGAAAAGAGGCACCTTCAGCCATGGTGACATGTCTGAATTTAATATCACAAGCAAAGAAACTTAAGCCGGAAAAATGACGATGGTGTTCCAATTCAAAGCAAAGCCTGAAGACCTCATCAAGGACATTGGATCAGTTAACATGGAGACAATGTCAATGTGCATCCCTGTCCCCTGGATTATTATGCGCTCAAGCCATATTGCAAAATTAAATCACTTAACATTCAGCACTGCTGTGGCTGTTGGGAGGACAATGCTGACCTGACTGCTGTGCAAACATACCTACCCATAGCACCCCAGCCTCACCCACACCAGTGGACCTAGGTGCATGGCGCCTCTCCAAATCCAGGGCCTCCTGCTCAAACCGGCTAAGAATGGCATCTGCGCCTGGCCACCGCCAGTCCTCACCCACTCTGCCGTGTTATGTGCATTCTTCTCCTGAAAATGAGAGAAGAGCTTCGATTTGTGAATATTGTACCTGGATTCTCTTCACGCACAGCCCACCCCAGCCAGAGTGGGACATATCAGGGCTCCAGAGCCTCCTCACCCCGCTGCTGCCGAACACTCACACAAAGATGCTGGGCCTATCCCCCCTCCTCAACCCCCACCCCTTTGGCCACATGCTGCCTACATCACATTAGGCACCATATGGTATATCCTTCCATAGCAAGGATGCGCAAGCACGTGGAGCGCAGAGGGTAGCAGATGGTTCATTGCCACGCCACCTTGAAGCTCCTCTCCCAGCATCTCATCACCCTGACTTGGACATGTCCTGCAGTTCAAACACAGCGTCTAGGTGCAGCTCCTCCAGGTTGCCCCCAAACCAGTCATGTGGGTCTCAGTGTACCACATGCTGCAGATGCAGAACCCATTTCTTCACCACCCTCTCAGGCTGACCTCGGCATGGGCAATATCTGCTGGCCCACCCAGCAAAGGACACATGGCTTCAATGATTCAATGCAGTAACTGCACTCAGACTTGGGGGGTTGCAGCAGGGGGAAAGCCGACCTGCTGGGTTAAGTGACCAATGCCAACATTGTCCTCACCCTTCCAGAGTGCAACAAGTCATTGAAGTACTTGATCCAGGTGCATCGCATCACGTTGCGGACGCTCACCACCTCTGCCACCTCCTCCCAGGCACATTTTGTCATGTGGGGGTCCTCCTCTTCCTGCCCTGTGGAACCAGTACCTCCCGCCGTGCTGCCACCTCCTCGAGGAGGGCAGCAAGGCAATCATCGGAAAAACGAGGAGCACACTGGCCCCCTGCCCTACCTTCCGGCCTGGCCTGCCCCAGTGGCCTACCCTCCGGCCTGGCCTGCTCCGATGGCCTACCCTCCGGCCTGGCCTGCCCCGATGGCCTACCCTCCGGCCTGGCCTGCCCCGATGGCCTACTCTCCGGCCTGGCCTGCCTCAATGGCCTACCCTCCGGCCTTGCCTGCCCCGATGGCCTGCCCTCTGGACTGGCCTGCCCCGATGGCCTACCGTCCGGACTTGCATAACCTCCTTTGCCCCTTTGCGGAGCCCTTCACCCAGACATTGTGAGCAGCCTTTCCAAGGCTGCCAGGTCTTCCTTTATACAGGCCGCCGGGTCGCCCACTATGCACGGGAGTCGTGAAGTGCACTGGGCGGGCCTTAATTGGCCCACCTGTATAGAATTGCGGCATGGACCCGATTGCGAGCTGCGATTGCGCCCGCTCCCGGTTCCGCCATCCATAAAATTCTACCCATGGGAACACCACTACCTGATGGATTACATTACAGCAGGCTACACATCCGCTCCTCGCTCTCTGTATAAACAGGGCAGGATTGATAAAAACAGAAAGTAATTCTTTCATTAGACTTTTGTTCTTAGCCAATTTGTTGTGAGCTTTTCTTTATTCTTATAGTCCAGCACAGGGGAAACTTCAGCCCATTGAGTTTGTACTGGCTCTCATCCATTTACCTCTGCTAGTTTTTTCCCCATATCCGTGCAGTGTTTTCTCATTCAAATATTTACCCAATTCCCTTTTAAAAGCTACTGTTGAAACTGTATCCTATTCCAAATCCCAAGCACTCGTTGCAGAAAAGTTTTTCCTCATGTTATTGCTGCTGCTTTTGCCAATTACTTTACAAATGTGCCTTCTTGTTTTGGACCCTTAAGCTTGTCTCTCAGCCACTTACCATCCTGACTTGGAACTACATCACTGTCCTTTCATTGCCGCTGGGTCAAAATCCTGGAACTCCCTTCCTAACAGCACTGTGAGTGTATTTAGGAATATAGGAGCAGGAATAGGCGATTCAGCCCATTGAATCTGCTCCCCCATTCAATACAATCATGGCTCATCATTCACTTCAATGCCTTTTTCCCCACACTATCCCCATATCCCTTTACATCACTAGTATTTAGAAATCTGCCTATCTCTGCTTTGAACATACTCAATGACTGAACTTCCACAGCTTCTAGGGTAGAGAATTCCAAAGATTTACAACCCTTTGAGTAAAAAAAAGTCTCATCTCAGCCCTAAGTAGCTTCTCCCTTATTTTGACATTGTGTCCCCTGGTTCTAGACCCTCCAGCCAGGAGAAACGTCTTACCTACTTCTACCCTGTCCATCCCTTTAAGTATTTTGTAGGTTTCAATGAGATCACCTCCCATTCTTCGAAACAATAGAGAACACAGACCCAGTTTTCCCAACCTCTCTGTATAGGACAGTCCCGCCATCCTGGGAACAAGTCTGATGAACCTTCACTGCACTCCCTCACCTACACCACATGGACTGCAGTGGTTCAAGAAGATGGCTTACCGCCAATTTCTCCAGGACAATTAGGAATGGGCCTTAAATGCTGGCCTTGGCAGCGATCTCGCATCCCATGAATGAATTAAAAGTGCTATTGCTACACTTTCACTTGACTATACTGTGTGACGTTATCATGCTGAAAAATACAAGCAGCTTTTCTGCCTTTTCATCTCTCCTGTGTAGACGGCGTGAAGCCACAGGGAGGAGAAAACATCACCTTTGCCACGCACGTCATGGTTTGCTTCGTGTTAATGCAGGGCAACTCACACCGGGAAGATTACATTACTGCAGGCTACACATTCGCTCCTCGCTCTCTGTATAAGCAGGGCAGGAATGATAAAAACAGCAAGTAATTCTTTCATTAGACTTTTGTTCTTAGCCAATTTGTTGTGAGCTTTTCTTTATTCTTATAGTCTAGCACAGGGGAAACTTCAGCCCATTGAGTTTGTACTGGCTCTCATCCATTTACCTCTGCTAGTTTTTCCCCCATATCCGTGCAGTGTTTTCTCATTCAAATATTTACCCAATTCCCTTTTAAAAGCTACTGTTGAAACTGTATCCTATTCCAAATCCCAAGCACTCGTTGCAGAAAAGTTTTTCCTCATGTTATTGCAGCTTATTTTGCCAATTACTTTACAAATGTGCCTTCTTGTTTTGGACCCTTAAGCCATTGGACACAGTTTCTCGCTTTATTTCCTATGTCTAAACGCTTCATAATTGTATCAAATCTTCTCTTTACTTTCTCTGCTCTAAGGACAACAGTGCCAGCTTTCCTAGCCTCTCCACATAATTGTAATCCCTCATTTTTGGAACTATTCTGTCCCCTCTTCAAACGCTTCAGGCCTTTCCTAAAGTGTGGTGTCCAGAATTGGACACAATACTCCACATGGGGCTGAATTAGTGTTTTCTTGTAGGTCTAGTGTGACTTCCTGGCTTCTGCACTCTGTCTATTTATAAGGCCCGAGCCATGGAATGTTTTATAAATACATGCAGCAAATCTTGGCTTTCAATTTCTCTAAGCCTTTAATAATCTGGACACACTTGACAAACCCTTTTGTTTACTGGGTTTGACTATTATGTAGAAATGCCTTAAATCATCATGATTGTATTCTGTACTATTGGGCATTCTGGTTACACAGAATATTCTTTGAAAATCATTTGGAAAAAGTAATTTCTGAGGATTGACCCAGTAACAGAGTGCATCGTTTTATTTTTGTTCATCCGAGGCATGTGAACATTATCATTGGTGATGCCAGCATTTATTGCCCATTCCCTCATTGCCCCCCCCCCCCCCAACCCTTGAGTAACCTGATTTCCTCAGGACTAGGAGAAACCTTTGATATTCACACATACCATTCAATGCACCGAGTTTTTTTATGGCACCATTTTTAACGTTTACATGTTAAATTATTTTCTTCACCCTTTGTCATGGGAAAAGAAATCCATTTTGTTATCTTCATCTTCAAAGCAAGAAGGAAGTCTTCCTCGCCAATGTTCATCATTTCCAAAACTAAATTTTGAAAAAAGCCAAATCACTTGATAGTTTCAATCATTATTTGTGGCTCTGCTGTGCATTCACCATGATAGATGGTCATCATCGCATTCTCTACTGTCTCTCCAAAACACTGTGAAAGATGTCACTGCAGCATCTGTCTGGGCTTCTCTTCCCCCTGACCAAGTGGGACCAATTTCAAGATATCTTGAAGGAGGAAAATCTCCAAAAAGCCCCATTGGACACATCTGGCACACTCCCACAATGTCAACAACCTGTCTTTCTTGCCATCCTGAGAATTTCCAGCTTATTCTGGTTTTATTTCATGTTTAATTTTAACCCCAGTCGCTGAAGGAAAAAACAATTGCCTAAGCCGCAGTGATCTCCCATGACGTTGCTTGTGGTGAGTTGGAGGATACGCTATTTAATAATAATACTATCAACAAATTATAATGGGAAAGAATAATTAAATGGACGCGACATGAAACACTTTTTATATTCCTAGCATTATTCTTGGGAAGTTAGATGATGCGTCTATGATAACATTGGGGATGTTAATAGATGTGACATCCTGAAATGCTACTGGAATAAAGTGGGACACATATAGGAAGAGTGCATTATATGATGGACTTTTAATATATTATCAATATATTGATATAGGAGCACAGCCTATTGGTTGTCTTATTCTCTGAGTGAGCTTGTAGTGGCTGGGTGAGTGGCTCCTCGGTCTGTTTATTTATTTATTTATTTATTCATTCATTCGTTCACAGGGTGTGGGACTCGCTGGCTAGGCCAGCATGTATTGCCCATCATCCCTAACTTCCCTTGAGAAGGCGGTGGTGAGCTGCCTTCTTGAGCCACTGCAGTCCATGTGGTGTAGGTACACCCACAGTGCTGTTAGGAATATTCAGCTCAATATTTTTACAATTCCTTTAATGAAGCCTGTGTTGCCCTTGGAATGGCACTTACTATTGAGTCAGGAGATTATGGTGATCCTGAATCTCAATTCAGAGATCTGAGTATATAACCCAGTCTGATACTTTAGTTGAATAGGAAGGAATGATAAAGTGAGGTCCTGTCTGTTTAGCTGCATGTAAAAGATAAATGTCACTGCTCAGACTAACATTTATCTCTCAACAAAGCTGACCTGAAGTAGACATCTGATCAATTATTGCATTGATATTTGTGACACCTTGCTGTGTGCATGTTGGCTCCTGTGTTTCCCTGCATTACAATAATGACTATGTTTCAAAAGTACTTCATTGCTTGGGAACTTCCTGACAAAGTAAAGGCAACATATAAATGCAAGTCCTTCCTTTTCCCCCTTTAACTTATTTTCTAGACTAGGCAATATCCAGAACTGGGTGAGTTCAGCTGCCCCTCCATTCCTGCACCAAGTAGGTCATTGATGCCCACTTCGCCAAAGCCAACAGCTTTATTACAGACACCAAGGGCAGGATCTTCGTCCTGAATATGGTGGTGAGAATAGAGGTGGGCGGGTGTGTAATTTTGAGCCGCTAGCTGGTTTGCTGGCACCATTATGCCCCCGAGCCATTTTCTTGGAGGCGGTTTCAGCAGAGAAAGGGCTACCTGCCCACAAGCGGCAGGTAGCAAAATGAGGTAAGTTTAAGGCCGAGTATCAGAGGCTGACTGGAGTTTTCCCCTTTGGTGATGGCAGCACAGAAACTGTTTGGAGATGGCAACCCAGTGACAGACTGTGGATTGTTTGGGGGTGGGGTGGTGGGGGGAGGGGTGGGGGGCGGGTGGGGGTGCGGCGAGTGGTGGGGTTCCAGTATTCCAGGTAGACTGAGCACCCTGCGTCCCCCATCCCCCCCTCACCCCACCCCCCTCACCCCACCTACCTGGCCACAGTTGCATCAGTTGACCGCCTTGTGGAGAGGTTTCCCCTCCGGAACAGTGGCCTGGCAGCTGTGGCCATTTTTCCTCGAAGTGCTGAGAGGGCCTTAGGATAGAAGCACCCTCTCTCTCTCCCATACCTGAACGGCAGGCTGCCATTGCGAATAGAGGTGGGCAGCTCCTTCAATGCTGGAGAGCCTCCTATTGGCCCTCTAGCTTTGAGAACTCGTCTGCTGTCCTCAGTTGGATAGCAAGTGTGCCCTCCAGCCATAATCGGCCAATCCAGACAAAATTGCAGTTGGCTAACTGTTACCCAACATATGGCGGGGTCGGGACCCCCACTTGACCCCAATGTTGGGGTACTGACCCAGAACCCAATATCCAGCCCAGCAGTCTACAGGAAGGGACTGTTAACTTAACTGCCACTGCGAGCTTTCCACAAGGTTCTGTGAGCAGATCCCTGCACGTTAAAATCTGAAATGGCGCAAAAGGTTAAATTCCAGTGGGTAAGTAACTTGAATTGTGGCAGATGGATTGTCACACCCACCCTCCCCTCCCCCCTCCCCCTCTTACCCGCCCCTCCAAAACCAGGAATAATCTTCTTCTTTCCGATTCTCCCATTTTACCTGGGGTCTCCACAATACTGGTTGATCATCCTCCTCCATCTTCCCCTGCCAGTCACCCATTGCTCGTCCATTTCTGCTGTTATAGTCTCTCTCTGCTGTATCGTTCCATCTGGTCTCAGGCCTTTTCCTTCTCCCTGACAGTCCCATCTTCATCACTCACCTGACCACATTTTCTCTCTCTTTCTCTCTCCATCATTCATCTGACCACATTTTTTCTCTCTCTCGCTCTCTCTCTCTCTCTCTGTCTCTCTATCTCTCTGTGTGTGTCTCTCTCTCTCTTCAATCTCTTCTCAGCTGCTCCCACAATCTTCACTGATCCTTTGATGTACTGGTTCCTGATTTTGTCCTTCCTTGTTATTCCACACATCCATCTCAGCATCCACATCTCATTTGCATCCAGTCTTTGTTCCTCCCTTCTTGACCTTGCTCAAGTTTCTGCACTACATAACGAGGCTGGTCTCAACTGCCTTGTAGATTCTTCCCCCAAGAAATAATATCTGCAAATATTGCTTTATTTTTGCAATGATAAATACTATGAAGTAAAGTAATGTGAGTGCGATGGGTTTCTTAGTTGCTATATAATAAACAAAAATATCATAATCTTGCTGATGGCTATAAGATCAATAAATGTTTAAAGGCTACAGTTACACTAGCACCAAAATGTAATACAGCCTTCAAACATTTATTGATGTAATATCCATTCAACCAAACAGTAACCTTAGTCCCAGCATTAATTCATATACTGTATAGACGTTTTGTATGTTTAAATGGGACTAAAAAGAGTTAGACCAAATATGTAAGTGGGTAGAACATGGAAAGTAAAACTTAGTATGGACACTTCTAAGTATTAGATGTAGGAGTAAAATATGGTTGAGGCAACAAAAACAGAAAATGCTGGAAAAACTCAGCAAGTCTGACAGCATCTGTGGAGAGAGAAACAGAGTTAACGGTTCGAGTCCGTATGACCCTTCTTCATCTGGGTTTTTCCAACATTTTCTGCTTTTGTTTCAGATTTCCAGCGTCTGCAGTATTTTGCTTTTGTAAATATGGCTGAGGTACTTGTTTTGTGAATGGTGTTGGAATATCTGACAGTTAGCTAAAAGTGACTTAGGGGTTTGAGTGGAGTCAGTGTTCAATCATTGTGGAGCAGATAGAATCTTCCTTCTTCAGCTCTCTGCCCAAAGGCAGGCTCTTGGCAATTATTCACCAAACCACAGCAAGGTGCTGCAATTTTTTTAATTGCAGGTAGGGTGGGAAGACGTGCCCTGAGTATGCCCCAGCCAGATCAGGGATCGAACCCCTGTGCTGTTGGTGATAATATGCTCCACTTGCTAGCCACCAAGCCAAGTGAGTTAACTGGCCCCTCAGCAGATAGAATGCTGATCAATAAACATTTTTACTCCTGTAATTCAAAAGGTTGAGTAAATTTATTTTTTAGTTGCAAAAAGCCTCTTGTTCAATTTTAACTCAACTGCTTAATTGGAAACACATTTTTCTGTGGAGTGCAAAAAGGACTTCGAATTGGCGGGAGTAAACCGTAGCCAAGACAACAGAGTATAAGTCCAAGAATGTCACGGTACTAGTGCACCGTGTTCTGTTCATATCGCACCTTGAATGTCACATATAACTCTCGTCACTAAGACACAAGGGAGGTATTTGATCATTGGAAGCAGCTCAGGAAGAGTCAAACGGCTGAACCAGAAAGTCAGAGAACTGAGTTATGAGGAAAGACTAGAGAAACTTGGATTTTACATCCTTGAGAGGGAACAGCTGAGAGGAATCTCAAAGAAGGATACCAGATAGTAAATAGTAAAGACATAAAAGACTTGCATTTATATAGCGCCTTTCAAAGCCTCAGGATGTCCCAAAGCACTTTACAGCCAATTAAGTACTTTTGCAGTCACTATTGTAATGTAGGAAATGCAGTAGATAGCTTTGTGCACAGCAAGTTCCCACCAACTGCAATGTGATAATGACCAATGTGATATTGACTGAGGGATAAATATTGACCAGGACACCAGAAATAGCTCCCTTGGTTTTGTTTGAAATAATGCCATGGGATCATTTATGCCCAACTGAGGGAGCAGATGGGGACTTGCTTCAATGTCTCACCTGAAAGACGGTATTTCCGACAGTGCAGGACACCCTCAGTACTGTTCTGGGCCTCGGCCTTAATTATTGTGCTCAAGTCCTGGAGTGGTGACCTGAACCCACAATCTTCTAACTCAGAAGTGAGCGCGACCCACTGAGCCAAGGGTGACACTAAAACAGGAAGATGCACAACACTGCTAAGAACTCGATCAATAGTACATTCAAATGATCAAAAGGCAAATCAGGATTGATGTCATGAAGGATAATTAAAATATGTATGTGCATATCTTGATGATGGCTAAAGGGCAGGAATCATTTAAGAACATTTTGGGTGTCTAAAGAAGGTGTTTTTTTACCTCTGGTTGGATGGGTTAAAATGGGAGGCCTTCCTCAGTTGTACCTATGTTGCCATCTTGTTAAAATGAAAAATAGTGCAATGTAGAATGCAGCAAGGTTAATAATAAAATTAGATTGACATATAGCACATGTTGACATAGATATGTATAGTGTACTTTTCATTTAATTTTAACCTGTTATTATTCCCCTAGGAGAGCCCTAATCCTCTGTGCTGTTTTTTATTGTACTTGTTACCTGGGACTTGCACAAGTACTGCCTGAAGGTAAGATTCATTTCATTAGCAACTATTTATCAATAGAACAATGAAAACATGTCAGTACAAATGTAATTTCTAACCATTTTTGGAAGCTGTGCAGAGTATTGGAGAATATTATTGTCTGCAATTTAGATGCTCATAATTTATTTTTTCAAACAATTTTGTGCATGAATAAGAATGCTTCCATTAATATAAAGATTGGCATTAATAAATTAATTTAGGTTGGTAGTTATAATGCTTCAGTGAGGAAATGCACTATGTGGTGCTATGCTGAAACATTCAGGTCAGGCAGATCAAGAATGCTTGGCTCCATTAATCTTGCTGCTCTCAGCAGTGGTCTGGACACTACAGGTGCCCTGGAGGAGAAACCCATTGATTTGGATTAGGAAGGAGGGAAAGAAAGATGTTAGCAAGATTTCCATCAAACTGAGGAGACAGATTGTAGATAATTGGCAAAAAAAAAGTTGTTGCCTGCTCAGTTTGTATACTGCTTTAATTAAGACAAGTGTGTGACAGTAGCAAAGGATGTTTTTGAGGCTATTTAGAGGTAGATTGACTTTTTAAAAATCATTCACAGGATGTGGGCACCGCTGACTAGGTCAGCATTAATTGCCCATCCCTAATTGCCCTTGAGAAGGTGGTGGTGAGCCACCTTCTTGAACCACTGCAGTCCATGTAGTGTAGGTACACCCACAGTGCTGTTAGGCGGGGAGCTCCAGGATTTTGAGCCAGTGACAGTGAAGGAACGGCGATATTTTTCCAAGTCAGATTGGTGAGTGGCTTGGGGGTGGTGTGGCCATGCATCTGCTGCCCTTGTCCTTCTAGGTGGTAGAGGTCACAGGTCTGGAAGGAGTTGCTGCAGTGCACCTTATAGATGGTACACAATGCTGAACATTGTGCAATCATTAATAAACATCCCCACTTCTGACCTTATGATGGAGGGAACATTATTGATGAAGCAGCTGAAGATGGTTGAGCTTAGGACACTACCCTGAGGAGCTCCTGAAGTGATGTCCTGGGACTGAGATGATTGACCTCCAACAACCACAACCATCTTCCTTTGTGCTAGGTATGACTCCAACCAGTGAAGAGTTTTCTCCTGATTCCCATTGACTCCGGTTTTACTAGGGCTCCTTGATGCCACACTCGGTCAAATGCTGCCTTAATGTCAAGGGCAGCCACTCTCACTTCACCTTGTGAATTCAGCTATTTTCTCCATGTTTGGATCAAGGATGTTATGAGGTCAGGAGCTGGTTAGCCCTGGCAGAACCCAAACTGAGCATCAGTGAATAGCTTATGTCTGAGTAAGTGCCGCGTGATAGCACTGTTTCTGACACCTCCTATCACTTTGATGGTCGAGAATAGACTGGAGTGGCAGTAATTGACCAGATTGGATTTGTCCTGCTTTTTATGGACAGGAAACACCTGGGAAATTTTCCAAATTGCTGGGTACATGCCAGTATTGTAGCTGTACTGGAACAGCTCAGCTAGGGGCACGGCTAGTCCTGGAGCACCAGCCTTCAGTACTGTTGCCGGGATATCACCAGGGCCCAAAGCCTTTGCAGTATCCAGTGCCTTCAGCTGTTTCTTTATATCACATGGCTTGAACTGAACTGGGTGAAGTCTGGCATCTGTGAAGCTGTAGACCTCAGGGGGAGTCTGAGATGGATCATTCACTCGGCACTTCTGGCTGAAGGTGGCTGTAATTTGGGACTGATGTGCTGAGTTCCCCCATTATTGAGGATGGGAATATTTGTGGAGCCTCCTCCTCCAGTTGGTTGTTCAATTATCCTCCACCATTCATGACTGGATATGGCAGGATGGCAGAGCTTAGATCTGATCCATTGGTTGTGGGATCACTTAGCTCTGTCTATCACATGCTGCTTATGCTGTTTGGCACGCAAGTGGTCCTGTGTTATAGCTTCACCAGGCTGACACCTCATTTTTAGGTATGCCTGGTGCTGCTCCTGGCATGCCCTCCTGCACTCTTCATTGAACCAGGGTTGATCCCCTGGCTTGGTGGTAATGGTAGAGTGGGGGATATACCAGGCCATAAGGTTACAGACTGTGATTGAGTACAATTCTGCTGCTGCTGATGGCCCACAGCACCTCATGGATGCCCAGTCTTGATTTGCTAGATCTGTTCGGAATTTATCCCATATAACGTGGTGGTTGGTGTCACACAACACAACTTGTTGTGTATCCATAATAAACCTATCCAATGCAGACACTGAATGTGTCATGCCAACATTTCCAGCTCTACAACACTCTTGAAGCCCACTATCCCTATTAAATGGGGTGAGCTTGCCCAAACAATGTTAATGAAGTCAAAGTTCCAATTTAGGACCAGCCTTGGGCCTTCTGTTTAGAACACCTTGCAGTGGGTGTGGATTTACATTTTATGCTGTGATGAGTTGAATGGTATTTATTGGCCAAAAAGGTGGTCAAGCAATCCACTCCCAGTGACCTACGAATGTTGTTTATGAATCACCCACCAATTTTTACACCAAACCTTGACCAAAGGTCTTGGCATCCAATCTGTTCATACAACAATTTGACTTCATGTAGCATCTTCAAACATAGGACATCCCAAAATGCAAAAACACGGTTAAGAGGTGGATTTTAAGGAGGATTCTGGAAGTGGAGAGATAGCAAGAGAGTACAAGCGTGGGGCCTAGGTGCATGAAGGCATGCTGGTCACTGGTGGGTTGAAGGGAGTGGGAGATCCTAAATTGACTCAAGATTGGTTCCTGGGGTGAGAGGGTTGTCCTATGATGGGAGGCTGAGTAAATTGGGCTTATAGTCTCTGGAATTTAGAAGAATGAGAGATGATCACAGGGAAAAATACATAGGTTTCTAAAGGGACTGGACAGGATAGATGCTGTGAGGTTGTTTCTGCTGGCTGGGAAATCTAGAACACAGGGACACAGCCTCAGGATAAGGGGTCAATCATTTGGGATTGAAATTAGGAGAAATTGCTTGACCCAGAGGGTTGTTAATCTTTGGAATTATCTGCCCCAGAACGATGTGTATGCTCCATCGTCGAGTGAGATTGATAGATTTTTTATCTCTCAGGGTATGGTGGGATATGGCAAAAAGGTGGAGTTGAAGCCAAAGATCAGCCATGGTCATATTGAATTGTGCAGCAGACTCAAGGAGCCAAGCGGACTCTTCCTGCTCCTATTTCTTATTCAGAGAAGGCCAGAATGAGAGGAGGAGGCTTATACGGCTGGAAGAAGTTTCAAAACTGGTTGGGGTGGGGTGAGGAGCCCATGAAGGAATTTAAAAATGCAGATGAAAATTTTAAAGTGTGGGATCAACAAATCAGCAAGGGTCAAAGCAAAATACTGCGGATGCTGGGAATCTAAAACAAAAGCAGAAAATGTCTGAAAACCACAGTAAGTCTGGCAGCATCTGTTGAGAGAGAAACAGAGTTAACGTTTCGAGTCCGTATGGCTCTTCTCCAGAGCTCAACTTCCTGTTGCTTTTGAGGAGTTTGCAATTACCAGTTTAGTTCCATTGATGTTACGTGATATTGTTTGATCGATGTGAAACACAGCATTAACTGCACTGTGAAATATTTCAGATATGCATATAGTCAGTAATATTTAACTTGCATGTATGATTAGATTTCATTTGTCATGCCAAATTTCAACATCAATATAAGATTTTGCTACAAATATTTTTCTATTGCTTCCATAACTCAAACATAACTGTACATGTTGTGAAATCTCAAAGACCATAATGTACTATTTTCAGTCAAATTTGTTGGCAATTACAGGCTTGTGTGAAAATAGCTCAGGCCTAGTTGACCTTTGTTAAAACAGTAGCTCAGGGAATAGGTTGGCAATTGAAAGAACTGCAAGGCATCCATTACATATAGACTGTAAAAACAAGTCTGCAGACACATGTATCATGCCAGGATATAAACCAAAATCAATTCTGGGATCATATGTTCCTTTCTTTTTGTATTTCTTCTTTATTGTAGGAAATATTTATAACTTGCAACCAAGTTACTTCAACTTAAGTGATCCTTTGGCAAAAACTTTCATTAGTGTTCAGATAGAATAGAGGGAGAGAACTCCTCCCCCAAAATAGCAGATTTAAAGCTAAAAATTATGAAGTCTCAGATGAACATGACAGATGAATGCCATTGGGTTATGGTGACTGCTGATGAATTTACTTCAGTAAGTAAATTTTGTGGCAAAGATTGGTTTCTGTATACTATATATATGAATATATATATATATATATATATAGAAGCCAGTATGTTGCATTATACAAAAACAGAAAATGCTGGAAAACCTCAGCAGGTCTAACAGCATCTGTGGAGAGAAAAAAAAACAGAGTTAACGTTTCAAGCCCTTATGACTCCTCTTCAGAGCAGAAGAAGAGTCATAAGGACTCGAAACGTTAACTCTTTTTTTTCTCACTACAGCTGTTAGACTTGCTGAGTTTTTCCTGCATTTTCTGTTTTTATTTCAGATTTCCAGCATCCGCGGTATTTTGCTTTTACCTTAATGTTCCATTATACCTTGTATTGGCATGGCTACCATGGCCAGCTGCGCTTCCACCCTGCTTTCTGTGGCACCTTTTCTTCATTTGAGCATCTGACCCTGTTCCACTCCTCCCAGCTTTTGCTGTAAAATCCTGGTTATCCACTTCCCCAGTGCGTAGTCTTTGGTGAGATTTCCCTTCCAGTTTATGCTCCTTTTAGCCTTTGGTCCAACTGTCTCCAGCTTACACAGTACTCATAAATGAGAACATTTTATTTCTGAAGATCATTAGCGAAGCAAGTAGTTTTTTGTGACAACTCTGTAGTTTCATGATTATTAATTATGAGACGAACATCCTTATTTCAGATTTTATTAATTGAATTTAACTCACTCTAGCTGCCATGGTGGGATTTGAACCCATATCTCCAGAGCATTAGTATAGGCCTCTGGATTACTACTAATATTATCACTATGCTACCATGACTTGAGTGTGTTAGTTTGTCGTGATAATGTTGTTAGCACATTGAAGCTATCCAGTGTGACAGCTTGGTACAGTGGAATGCATTGACCTCAGTACCATGGACAGCAAAGAGAATCTGTTGAAGAGGAACTTCAGTGAACTGCACAGCTCACTGAACTGACATTCAAATTGTTAATATAAGAGCAGTAAAAGCATGTTGAAGAAGAAAGTCTGTTGTAGCTTATTATTAGTGAAGCTAAAGTGGTTACTTTAATCCATTCAGGGTATAGTGTAACCATCCTCTGCACCCTCTATGGCCTTGTCCCTCCCTATCTCTGTAATCTCCTCAGTTTTACAGCCCTCCAAAATCTCTGCACTCCTCCAATGCTGGCCCCTTATTTCTCATTTTCCTCCCTGCACTGTTGATGGCCCTTCAGCTATCTTGGCCCCAAGCTTTGGAATTGTCCATCTCAAACTTCAAGCCTGGCTGTCCCCTCTTTAAAGGTGATCTGTAAAACTGCTCCACATCACCTGTTCTAATATCTCCTCATGTGACTCACTAATTGTCAAATGCTGTTTGAATATGCTCCTATGAACTGCCGAGGGACATTTGACCACATTAACCGTGCTATTTATAAGCAAGTTGTTGTTATTACAGTTGCACACTGTATACTTTAGCTGCTGTGCAATATCTTTATCTCTGCAAGGCGTACTCCTACTCCTCACCTTCCTGCATACTAACTCGATAATAGTGCTGCATAATAACTCAAGCTAATGTTCAATATTTGCACTTGACAATTTCGACTGATGTAACTTTAACTTTGTAAGATCCACATTGGTGGCAGTTGAAGTGAAGAGCCTTGCTTATTTTCTCAAATAAAAGTTAGACTCATTTAATCCTTGCTCAAACAAGCAAACCCATTGTAGTGGCGCTCAGAGGTAGTCTGGAACACAGTTGCAGTGCTTAGCTGCTTAAGGCTACAGCTTAGGTACTCCCTGTTGGGGAATGTAGTCTAAATAGGCACACCCAGAGGGCTGTTAGAGGTTAATTACTCTTGTTGATTGAAGTTTCTCTAAATTGGCAGCTGCTGGAAACCCCTTACTCTTCTCCTTGAGAAGAAATTAGATTATTAAGGTTGGAAAATATCACTGGAAAATAACTGCTTTCCTGTTCTTTAAAGAAAGAAAAGAAATACTTGCATTTATATAGTGCCTTTCATGATCTTGCAGTCTCAAAGTGCTTGGCAGCCAACAAAGTGCTTTTGAAGTGTAGTCACTGTCATAATGTAGGAAATACAGCAGCCAAGTTGCACACGGCCAGCTCTCACAAGCAACGAAATGGTAACGACCAGATAACCTGTTTCATTATGCTTATTGAGGGCTAAGTCTTGCCCATGGCACGAGGGTGAAATCCCCTGCTCTTCTTTGAAATAGTACTGTGGAATCTATTATGCCCGCCTGAGAGCACAGACAGGGTCTTTGTTTAGCATCTCTTCCGAAAGATGTCAAATATCAATTTTAATACGTCTCCAAGATTGTTCAGTTATTTGTTATTGATTTATGAATATGATATTTGAGTATCTTTGTGTGTATGATGCCTCAAGGTGTGGCACTTTTGTGGTGCAACAGAACATATGTTTTAGCTAATCTTCCTTGCTCACTGATCTGATCTGGAAGTTGTGATGTCCCTTAGAGACCATGATTCATTGCAGAGATTAATCATCTAGTCAAAATGTGGCACTTTTGAGATGTTAAAATGTCTTTTCCCACCTAGTTCAAATGGCTTTAGTAATAATTACTTTCGTCCTGTTGTTGTTTTACAACACACTTACAAAATTCCTCAAACTGAGTTTAAATTTGCTTGACTTTGCTATAGGGGAACACTCCCTTTCTCTTTTCATCTGTAAAGTCTTACACCTTTGTTGCTGTCTCCTTATGTGTGCTCATGCTTCTCACAAAACTCTGTTAATGAGGCACCCATGTGCTTTCCACCGGAGCCTCGTCAGTGGCTTGGTTTGTGATTGTGAAGTTTTCAATGGTCGGGAATGGGGCTGGATTGCACAATCCCGACATTTTAATCCTGTGGCATTTCCGCTCAATTGCTGGTAAAAGGTAATCGACCTGAAACGTTAACTCTGTTTCACTCTCATGGGACGCTGCCAGATCTTTTGAGTATTTCCAGTACTTTCTGTTTTTATTGATGATTAAAGACTCCCCAGTCTGAATGCACACCACTCTCCTGATTGTGTAAATCTCACCTCTGTCACAATTGGACAAGTTTTCAGTGAATGTATATAGAGCCATTGTCAATTCAGTGGCCACGAATCCTCATTGTAAGGAAATAAATTGGCAATCTCATTCATACCTTTTTGAGCCTCACCCAAGTAAAAAGTGCTATCACCTTCTTGCTCATAATAATTAGCACCTATTCAGGCAATCACTTATGGCTGATTGATAGATTTTTTATTCTTTCATGGGGTGTGAGTGTTGCTGGCAAGACCAGCATTTATTGTCCATCGCTATAAATTGCTCTTGAGAAGGTGGTGGTGAGTGCCCTGCCCCCACCCCTAGAATTGCTGCAGTTTGTGTGCTGAAGGTACACCCACAGTGATGTTCAGAAGAGAGTCCCAGGTTTTTGACCCATATGGTTCCAAGTCAGGATGGTATGTGACTTGGAGGGGATCTTGCAGGTGGTGGTGTTCCCATGTGACTGCTGCCCTTGTCTTTCTAGGTGGTAGAGGTCGCAGGTTTGGCAGGTGCTATTGTAGGAGCCTTGGCAAGTTAACTGCCACTGACTGATTGTTTCTGTTAGCTAACTTGCAGTTTCTCTACAATTTTTAAAGTTCCAAGTTAAGTTCAAAGTGTCAAATTAAATCTCAGTTTGATATATACTCACCAACCACTTACCAGAGAAATTGACTCCCGTCAAATTCCCAACTATTATACTCTATTTATGATGCATTGTTTACAAACACTCAACGAGATCAGTATTCATGTAAAGGTCATACTGTAATAATGCCGTGCACCATCCAAAAACACAGAGGATAATAGTGAAAGCAGTAAGTACTTAGCTGCTTACAGTGAAGATGAGAAAACTAATGTGGAGAGTAATTCAAGATGAAAATTGCTGTATTGCACAGTGGATATCTCTTACTGTTTTGTCGGCCAATATGGAAGGAAACTGCAAAGTTTGTAGGGAGAACAATTCACAGATGTCTGAAATGGCAAACAGCACGGTTTCTAAAAACTAGCTTGTTATTGTGGACTGTATGCAGAATGTCCAGCTTTTAGCCTGGGTCCCCTTGTTAGACCTCATGGCAGTTGTGCTCACAGAGTTAAACATTGCATCTATTATTGAATCAACTATTCAAATCTAATTTAAGAACCTTCACTCTGTTTCAAGCTAAATTTGTAGCTGGATGATGTGAATGAGGGATTTCCTCAGCAGATATTGCACCATACTGCCAAGGCCTGACACCTGACAGATGTATCTAAAACAGATTCTGAGTGAAGAGTGTTTCTTATTATTTTCTTCATTGAAGCCAGAATGTTACACAGCACAGGATCGAATAAAGAAGTGGTACAACTAAATTAATTCTAAATCTAGTCGAGTGCTGCGCTGTAAAACTTAAGGCATATACAAACAGTTACATCCTGAGCTGGATTGTGACCAAAAAGATTTGGAACCTAAATGGGTAATTAGTACTTGTGCAACCTTGTTTGTCTCATTTATACTGAATGTGCATTGGGGACGATAATTGACCAGAGTACTGCATGTTATTTATTCTGATTTCAGTGAGTTTTGCTTAATTTGGTGAATAGTGCGTGCTTGATTATATATGTTCCCTGAATAACATTGTGTTCAGGTAGAGGTGGATCTTCACTTGGGCTTTGGGACCCCCAGTGTCTGGTCCAAATGGGGGGCCTTGATCTCTCACTTGCTGGGAGCATTTAACTGTGGCTTGTTCAGCTCTGTGTGAGGAAACTCCCCCATCGGGAAAGGCAGGTTACCAATTTTAAATAAATTAAGATGTAATTAAAAGCTCTTAGGGCAGTGATTTTGAATGGGAATTTTAGGTTCATGGGTTTTCTAGGATATCCTGGATCTTGCCAGTGGAAGCAGCAATTGAAGAAATGAGTGCCAAAATATTCCACGGTACCACGGGTTCACACCTGCTTCCTTGCCTAAGTGAAAGGTTTTTGATAACGGCACTTGTTTTGAGTGTTTTCTTTCACTACTTTGGAGTTAATTGCTGCTGCTTTGGAGGAGACTTACACTATGGTGGAAATTTGCGCATCTGATTTCCGGTTTCCAACTGTTATATATCAGTCCAGCATGGATTTTTTTTCTCCTTTATTCTTTCTTGGGATGAGGGCATGCAAGGCCAGCATTTGTTGCCCACCCCTAATTGCCCTTGAACTGAGTAGCTTGCTAAGCCATTCCAGAGGGCAGTTAAGAGTCAACCACATTGCAGCAGCATAAACAGCAACAGCCGCTTGGTGACCAGCAGTTTGAGCAGCACCAGCCTTCTCCCTCCTGACAGACCTGCAGCTCTACAGGAGTGAGGAGCTGAGCTTAGAATTCCACCTTGCATGAGGCGATTCCTGCAACAGATTACACAGAAAGAGGGTCTTAACTGATGACACTCACGAGCAGCCCAAGCAACAAGGCCCAATAGTGCTACAATTGAAGATGTGATGACGATGAGAAGTGTCATTGAGCAACCAATTTTGATGCTGAAGATGGGTTTCAGGTGCCTGGACAGATCTGGAGGCATCCTTCAATACACACTAGTCAGGGTCTTGAGAACAATTGATTGAATGTGGTGTGGTGTGCTTTGCTCTGTACAATACAATGTAGAAGTCAGGTTTGAACACCAGCCTCTTAAGAGACATCACCAATTGCTGTCGGCTGGAAGAAAAGATGCTGCCAAATTGACCAATCTGCCCTGACTCCTTGGACAGCACCTTTCAAATCCATGACCTCTACCACCTAGGCACAAGGGCAGCAGATGCATGGGAACCCCGCCATCTATAAATTACCCTCCAAACCACATGCCATCCTGACTTGGAACTATATTGCTGTTCCTTTACTATCGCTGGGTCAAAATCCTGGAACTGTCTTCCTAACAGCACTATGGGTATACTTACATAGATGGACTACAGTGGTTCAAGATGGGGGCTCACCACCTTCTTGAGGACATTAGGAATGGACATCAAATGCTGGCATTGCCAGCGATGCCTACATCCCATGAAAGAATTTTTAAAAAAACATGGTGCCATGCTTTGTCACTGGCTGTCAAAATCACAACTACCCTCAGCTTCCTTGGTTTGGATTCCTTTGAGGGATCTGTAGGAGACATTAGGCGCATTTTGCAGTCAACCACTCACAAATGTGTCACACTGGTGATCAATGCCAAGCTTGCCAGCACAGGCAATTATGCAAACCAAATCACCCATGATGCCAGTCATAACAAACAGGTGCTCTGGTTTAGGACATGAGGGTTTGAGACTCTGGCTGCTTTTGCACCGGGTGTAGAGTGGCATCAACTGTAAACTTAGCAGTCAAGGTACCTCCAGATCACCTCAGGAGTGTTGGGAAAGTCCATCAATATGCCTCTGGGCTGCAATCATGAGAATGTTATTTATGCAGATGTCCGCACAAGATTTCCCGAGAGCTGTTGTGATGCATTTGTCCTGCGTCAGTCCACCCTCTCTGAGCTCCTCGCACCTCAGAATGGACTTACCAGCTATCCACTTAGACTTAACTAACGACACTCACGAGCAGCCCAAGCAATGAGGCCCAATAGTGCTACAATTGAAGCCATATGACAATGAGAAGTGTCACTGAGCAACCAATCTTGATGCTGAAGATGGGTTTCAGGTGCCTGGACAGATCTGGAGGTGTCCTTCAATATGCACTAGTCAGGGTCTTGATTGATCGTGGTGTGCTCTGCTCTGTACAATACAATGCAGAAATCAGGCTTGGAAATGCAGGAGGAGCCAGGGACAGATTGCGGTGCCTCTTTGGAGGAGGAGAAACCTGATACAGCTGTGACACGAACAGCTGCGCACATTGCAGCCTCAGTTTAGTTAGGTTGCATCTGGCAGCCACATGCTGAACCCGCCCTCCCTCCCCAACACAAAACAGTCCTACATGTAATAAAGCATCCCATTACACAGACCCCCATAACAGTTTTAAGTCCTGTCTTACCATTCATCATTATCGAAAGGGCCACTTTTCAGGCATCAGATAAAAATGGGAAAGTGGTGGAAACAAATAATATTTAGGTGGCTCAAAAACTAAACAGAAACTTAACAATCTCACATTGTGTAACTCACCCATATACATAAGCCTGTGCAACTACAGACCTTTGCTCTTCTTTTTTCTGTTACTCCTACATTGTGCAACCCCTGTGGCTTCAACAGAGGTGAACACAGGTTGCTCCAATCCCGGTTCCAACTGCTGAAATGCTCTTGGCTGATGACCTCTGGGTTTTGGAGTCTGTAAGAGCCCCGGCAAAGTGTGCCCCACCTCTTCAGGGCAGAGTTGGCCATCAGGACACAAGGCAGTTGGTGGAGCACAGACTGAAGGGGGGTGGTGCAAAGGGCAGGAATTGGAACTGCTTTGAGCAGAGTCCCCATTTCCATGTTCTCTTGGTCCATCTTCCCTCTCATGGCTCAGACACACTTTCCCTGATAACAGTGAGCCAGAATTCATTTTATGCACATCAGTGAGATGCTGACAGACTAAAGCTAGGCTTTGATCAATCCTGTTTAAGGTGACATTCAGAATGTGCAAGCCATTGGTGAGGGTCAGCATGTACTTTTTTGATTGTTCCATTTGATGCTCCATGCCCTTGGCCCCTCTTTGCATGGATGAAGACATCATTGCAAAGGCCTGCAACATCATGCCGCTCAGGCTACGACAGCCTCTTCAAGTCCGTCTCTGAGTTTGCACATCGTGGCTGGAAAGCCGGCCAGCACCTTGAACATCCTTCACAAATACTCCAGAACTATCCTCATTGTCGACGGCCCTTAAGGTTTAACATCTGCATTTAGCTGAGCAGAACTTAGAGGCTCCTGCACCCTCCAGCAGGAACTCTCCACTTCTATTCCTGCTCTTGTTCAATTTTGTGAGGCGATCAGACAAAGCTTGTAACGTGGCTCATTTACGCTTGGTAGAAGAGAAATACAGTCAGACGCAGGGACCCGTTCTCTGCAAACAAAAGGAATATGTTTGAGCCTTGTTCCTTTTTTGATTTACTGGGAGCTTGGGAAAGCCTGTTGTCCCCCTTGCTTTCTCCATGGCAATGCCTCGGCCAATCAGAAGTCAGCTTGCCAATCAATCAGCACCTGCTTCTCCTGTAGTATAAATTGTTATGATTGTTTGAAACTTGGCACTCTTGTGTTTGTCAAGACGAAAAGCTTCAGCAACATGCTTCTCTTTTCAACAATATTCAAGTTCTGTACTACCAAGTGAATGTTAAAACAGTTAAAATAATACTTTGGTAAGCATGTAATCAATCTGTGGAACTGGTTGCCATGGGAGATGGTGGAAGCAGTTAATGTTGATTCATCCAGATGCAAATTAAATAAATGGTGTTATTTTCTGAAAGAAATCAATAATTTGAAATCTGTCGGCTGGTGATTGTAGTAGACTTGGGAGGAATGGGTGACTTTGGATCAATGGATTCCAGCTGTTCACATTGAGCTTTCCATGTGCAGTTTGGGTGTCTGTTGTAGACTAATTGCTAAAATTAGTCAACAATCCCATTATTATTCTATCAAAGTGAACCAGATAGATGTCGACCTTTCTTCATCTAGCAATACCTTGGTTCCGATATTGAATTCCATAGTCCAGCACTCAGGTTGGATAGAGGTGCCCTTATCAAAGAGAATATATCATGGGCCAGAATTGTTACCTCGTCGGGTGGGCGTGTGTCCGACCCGAATGACGTTCAATAATATCGGGCCAGTGTCCCAATGTCATTCGCGCACTTGCACGATATTTCGATCGGCAGGCGGGTGTGGGATGGAGTCGGCAGCACGCCCGCCAACAATTAAAAGGCCTATTAAGGAAATGAAAGTTATAATTGAATTCAATTTTTCCCTGCCCGTCTGACCTTACGGTTGGCGGGCAGATGAAAAGGCCAAGCGGCCTTTACATTTTTTAGGAAACCTCATCCACGGGCGGTATGAGGTTTCCAGCAGCGAACAAAAATTTGAACATTTCATTAACAGCATGTCCCTGCTCACGTGACAGAGTCACACGATGGGACATGTTTTTTTTTAACATTTTAAAAATCTTTATTTTGCATTTTCAGAGCTCTCCAGCTCCCTGCGGCAGCTCTGTGCCTCAGGGACCTTTTCCTGTGCGCACGCGCGAAGTTCCCTACTTGCCCTCCTTCCTGCCCCTGCACACAGGCAGCGCTGAGCACCGCAGCACGTGTTTCACGCTGGGCAGGCCTTAATTGGCCCACCAGTGTGAAATTGTGGTAGTAATCCAATCACAGGCGGCCACTGGCATCCCGACCGCATCCCCTTGCCACCACCGAGCCCGCCTGACGAGGGCAAAAATCCTGGCCATGACGTTCTCATTGATTTAAAGAAAACTATAAGGACGAATCCCCAAATTAAGTATTGTTTGCTTTATCGCAAAATTATGAAAGTATAAGCCCAGAGTTCACTGTGGTCGGTGTTTGTGATAAATCAACACATCTGCATTCCATTAATTTGTCCACTTTTTAATGAATTATTTAATGCAGTTTAAATGTACATTAATCACTATGTCAGAACAGCAGATGGGGAAATTGTAGTCATTTCTAGGTTGTGGTTAAGAAGTCAGTGCAAGTATTCAATCCGCTCTGATTGCAATAATTCAAAACAGGTTTCTCAGCAACATTGCAGTTTCCTATGTGTGTCTAGCACCTGTCTGATCTCATTGCAGTATGTTTTCAGTTAAGGTAATATTGTTTACAACGATGCAGACAGAACCAGGATACACAATCAGTGTCTAATAGTGATGAATGCTGTGAGAACAATGAACTGATATGAGTAACATAACACATACTTGGTCATTTTTTCCTTAAAATAGGGATACGAAAATTCTAAAATGATTGGATTAAGAGTAGTAATGCACAAAAACAATGAATTAATTTTTTTTTAAATTATACAACGTCATGTGGACTTGAGTTAGATTTTTCTGAATTTTAAGGCATAAATATGTGACTCAGTAATGTTGAAGTGTATTCCCCTGTCTGCCCCACATCCCCCTTCTCCCACCCCTCGCTATCAACTGCTCCCCAGTCTCCCACACACCTTACATACTGTTCCCTGTCACTCATCATTTTCCCATCAGTCTCCCGTACTCCAAGGTCATCTCTCCCATAACACTCACATCCTGCTCTATCAGCGCAATTTCTGAGGACTCAGCTTTCTCTCAAGGTTCACACGTTTCCTGACTCATTCATGCACCATCCCTGTTTTGTTCAAAATTGGTGTCATCATTTAGCCCTCAGATCCTTGCACAGCGAAGGCAGGGATGAGATGCTACAATTTGCTTCAGTGCTTTCGGCTTGGCAGAGGACAAATCAGTCCATGCTCGCGTTTTCTGATTGCTAAATAATCCCATATGCAAACAGGATTGGGTTCAGTTGAGAAGTCTCTCAAAGTCAGATGAACTGGCAACATTCACTGTGAAGGCCTGAACACAAAGTTGGGTCTCAGGCTAAGATGCTAGAGGGCTGCCGAAAGGAACTTCGCTGCTGCATGAGTCACTGTCTCTAGAAGAGGAAGGGGAAATAGTTTGAATACAGTCTCTGAATTTCTTGATTGCTGTGAGAATGATTCTTTGCACCAATTCTACGTCAGTTTAAAAAAAAGGGAATTAGCAAAACCGTCAGATTCTTGGCATCCACCATGATGTGGAAAAGTCCGTAGCCAAGATCAGCCCACCATCCTGCCAAAAGGTGGAAGTGTAGAGCAAGGGAGAGAGAGAATGAAGTGGGGCCCAACAAGGGGAATAAAGAGGGAAAGCAGATTGTAAAAATTAATCAAGTTATTTAACCTCTCAAATATTTAACACCCTCATTTAAGATGGTTCTTTTTATCTCAATTTCAAATGGACCAAATTAGAAAACAGTTAACAGGTTAAAATTTATGTTTAAATTTGTATTTAAATTCTTGCAATAAAGACCCCCGTGCTCAAAATATTAAATGTGAAAGATTCAGGCCTGTTTTGGAACGATTTGTGCTGTTATTTTCTGAGGCAGATGTCATGCTTTTGCACTATTCTTGTATTAAACACAGATTCTGTATTGATTGAAGAAGGATGCGGTCTGCTGGGAGAGCGCAATTGTAATTAAAATGTTTTGTTTAGAAAACGGAGACAAACAGAATACTGTGGGGCAGCCGACTTTAATTCTGTCCATATGTAGCAATACCCACATAACTCAGTCTACCATTTGCTAATACGCTGATGCACAAGCTTGGTGGTTCAACTACATGTAGTCTTTATTCTTCAAATAAAAGGTTTACCCAATGTTTTTCTCTTTTCGTTTAAAGTTTTGATCTTTATAAACTGTATTTGGCATGCCGAGATTTGAAATATGCAACATATAGTGGGACAGTAAAGAACTGAACAAATCAAGACATCAGTGGGTCGGTTCTGCTGTACAGTTTGTGCATCTTCACTTTCACCATCAATGGAAACTGTGCAGTTTTAATTTGGAGTCATTGAACTGCCTGTGAACTTTTACATCTACGTTTTTAATCTTTCAAGTGTCAGCAGAGAGCCACATGTCTCTCTTAGTTACGTTAAAGCTTAACTGTCCAGTGAGCAGAGCTACAAGGCACATGTGTGCAGAATTGTGTTTCTCTTGCCAAAGGAGTAATGTGGAATGGATGGTTTAATTTGGGTTTGTGAGCCTCTAAACAGAAACTGGTCTCACACTTGTGCAATATTGGCCCAGACCTTCTGGTCTCCAGATCATTGAAGGTACCCCCCAAGTTGTGCTTCGGGGCACCTCGGAAGTGCTGACACACTGACTTCATGTGAATTGCCCAGAAAGTTTGAACTTCTGACGGGCAGTGCCCCTGCACCCCGGGACCCTCCAAAAAAGTCTCCGACTCTGATTTACGAGCCAGAGACTTCAGACACTTCCAATTTACTTAACCTGAAGTTACCCAGGAAATGTTGGACAGAAAATTCCTTGTATAGTTCCTGGGTAAGTACAACTGACCTCCCTTGACTCTATTCCCCCACAACCCGACCTGACCAGCGCACCCCAGCACCCCCCAACTCTGACCTGACCTGACCTGACTACCTTCCACCACCCAACTCCCCCTGACCAGACCTCGCCATGCTACACAGCTGCCACCCTACCCCCTTACCCACTTGCCTCGCCTATCCTATTCCCTTCCACACTTACACACTCACCCACTCACTCACCCATCCACTCACACACTCATTCACTAACTCTAACTTTCTAATTAATTGACAACTTACGAGCAAAATTACATTCTCTGAAATCATACTTTTTGAAGCTACATTTTTCAGTGATGTCAATTGTAGGTTGATGATTCTGGAGGTAAATAACATTTTCTTGCATTTAATTAAAAGATTAAATTCACACCCCTAAAATCACCTGCAGATAGCTCCCCCAGTGGCACAGTTAATAAATGTCATACTGGGTTTGGTACAAAATATATTCTCGTAGACCCCAGATAGTGATTGTGCAGTCAGTAGTTAAAAATTGATCTATGCTGAGAAATTTGAGAATATGTTTTCTTTTGTCTTTCATAAAGTGAATGAGACTTGGTGCATTGTTTTAATTTGTACCGAACAAAATAGTAATTTTTAAATGAGAGGCAAAGTGCTAATGCGTGTTGCAAAGATGAACGTATCAGCGTTCTCTTCATAGCATTTCAAAGAGCCTTTGGGACATTTAAACTCTGACTTAAACAGAATAAGGCCCCTAATGCTGTAAAAAGGGAGCGCGGCTTCTGTGCGGATTCCCTTTGCTGTTGACTCTGAGGTGTCCAGGGCTGAGGGAATTTTTCAGGACCTTCCATTGGATGTTTGACCAGAAAATTAGGAGGAAGGTAAGTGGGTAGTTTTTTTTTGTTTGATCAGGGCTGGAAACAAGGGATTCTGACCCTGGTTGGAAGATTTGGGCCAGTGGTAGTTCTGGAAATCTACATTGGTTTATAGATTTTGGCCTTACCACTCCCTAACTCTGTAATCTCCTCCAGCCGCATAACCCTCCGGGATAGCTACGCTTGTCCAATTCTGGCTTCCTGTGCATTCCTGATTTTAGTCACTGCACCATTGATGGCCGTGCCTTCAGTTGCCTAGGCGCAAAACTCTACAATTCCCTCCCCACGCCCCTCTGCCTCTCTACCTTGCTTTCCTCCTTTAAACACTCCTTAAAAACTACCTCTTTGACCAAGCTTTTGGTCATCTGACCTAATATCTCCCTTAGTGGCTCGGAGGCATACTTTGTTTTTAATGCTCCTCTGAAGTGCCTTGGGATGTTTCATTACGTTAAAGGCGCTATACGAATACCAGTTGTTATTTGTAGCTTCCATTCCTACCATTTGCAAGGTACCTGATTCTGTGTTGATTAAGTGGGCAATGGGAGGTTAGGAGAAAAATTTCCAAGGCTCAGACTTTTGCAAATGCGTTTATCAATGGCTGAATACAATAAATATACACTATAGCGCAGAACCTTCCATTTTTACCTATATTCGGAATTCATGGTTTGCTTCGTTGTTTTCTGCAGGAACCTGGTGGCTGACTGGAAAATCCCATACGGCCTCTGACAATAGGCTTTGTGGCCATTAGCTATCTCGACTGGTGGCCCGCCACTTGCGGGCAGGTAACCCTGCTGCACCCCCATTCCTGCTTCAGGAAAATGACCTAGGGTGGGATGGAGCCCAGCAACTGGCACACTGACCGGCAGTGTGAAATCCCGTGCCTGCTGACCTTCATGCTCACCCCATTAGGGCTTAGAGATTCAGCCTCAAAAGCCCTTATTGTAATTCAAAAATTTGGTAACATGAGTTTGATATGCCCCAGTCTGCTGCGAAGGATTGGTAACAGTACGCTGATTAAAATTAAGATTGATCCTGACTTTTTTCATGGTCCCAAGTTCTCTGTTGTCCCTGCCATCGCTAAGACTGCCTACTTCCACTACATCACTGGCCTCCGCCCTGCCTCACCTCATTTGCTGCTGAAACCCTCATCCATGCCTTTGCTGTCTTTAAACTCGACTATTCCAATGCCCTGCTGGCCAGGCTTCCCACCTTTTGCACCCTCTGTAAAATCGAACGCATCCAAATCTTTGCTGCCCATATCTTAAATTGCATCGTTCCCCATTTTATTGGCCTACAATGATGCCTTGTTGTGCCATGCGCCAATTTTTAAAACCTCATCACTGTTTTCAAACTCCCCCATGGCCTTGCCTGTCCCTTTCTCTGCCATCTCCTCCAACTTTCTGGGATCTCTGCACTTGTCCAATTCCAGCCTCTTCCAGATCATCCCCAATATCTTTGCATCTTTTAAAAACACATCGTTATGACATTTCTTAAAAGCAGTCTAAATTTGTGGGCTGAAGAACTTTGATTTAACCATATTTCTCCTGTTCCTTGACACACAATTAATCTGATTTTCCAAGAATATCAGAATAAAACACATCTAAACATTTGTGCCTGTTCCTCTATCACACTGTGGGGCTAATAATGCAGTGTATTTTTTTCATCTATTTGTTCTTGGGTCGTGGGCATCGCTGGTAAGGCCCTAGTTGCCCTTGAGGAGGTGGTGGTGAGCTGCCTTCTTGAACCGCTGCAGTCCCTGTGGTGTATGCACACCCACAGTGCCGTTAGGAAGGGAGTTCCAGGATTTTGACCTAGCGACAGTGAAGGAAAGGTGATATATTTCCAAGTCAGGATGGTGAGTGACTTGGAGGAGAACTTGCAGGTTGTGGTGTTTCCATGCATCTGCTATCCTTGTCCTTCTGGATGGTAGAGGTTGCGGGTTTGGAGAGTGATGTTGAAGGAGTCTTGATGACTGCTATCGTGCACTTTGTAGATGGCACACACTTCTTCATGCACAAAGTAGAAATTGTGGAAAACATTCAGTAAGAGTCAAATGGTGTTCCTGAGTTTATGTAAGGATGCTGAATACATAAGCAAATTGATGATGTTGAATCCGCAGTTGACATTGATTAGGTCACAATTGGAGGGCAGTGTGCACTTCTCACATTTTGTCATAGAAAAGATGTTGGAGCCACAGGAAAGAAGCAGGGTGACGTCAAGGATGATCGGGTGAGGTTACGATTGGGTTTGTGTCTCCATATTTAAAGAAGAATGTTCTTGCATTGGAGGTAGTGTGGAAAAGGTTCTCTAGATTGGTCCCAGGGATGGGAGAGTTGTCTCATGCTGAAAAGCTGAGTAAATTGGGTCTATATTCTCTTTTAGAGGAATGAGAGGTGACCTCATTGAAACATTCAAGATTAAGTAAGGGCTAGGCAATGTAGATCCTGAGATGTTGTTTCCCCTGGCTGGGGAATTCAGAACAAGAGGACATAGTTTAGGATAAGGGCTGATTATTTAGGACTGAAAGGAGTAATTTCTTCACTCAAAGGATTGTGAATCTTTTCTCTGCTCCAGAAAGTTGTGGGTGTGCCATCATTTAATATACTTAAGACTGAGATAGTAAGATTTTTGGTCTCTCAGGGAATCAAGGGTTAGGGGGAGTGAGCAGGAATGTGGAGCTGAAGCCCAAGATCAGTCATAATTGTATTAATTAGCAGAGCAGGCTCGATGGGCCATGTGGTCTACTCCTGCTCCTGGCTGTTATGTTCTTATGATAAAACTTGAAAATGAACGGACAGCTGAGAAGATCAAGGGGAAATTTTATTTGAAGTATTGCAAGTTATGACTAGGTTTAAGACTAAAGAGTTAAAAATTATTTCTACTACTCCTTGAATCAGGGGGCTTGAATTTAGGATTAGCACTAGAAGCTTAATGGGGAGATTAGAAGAAATTTTTCACATAAAATACCACAAGTGGCTGTTGAAACTGAGTGAATCACGCATTCAAGACAGAATTAAATACTTGATGAAAACATTAAGGGGCACCAGGCAAGGATGAAAACAATATCAAAGGAGATAGTTCCACATGGGAACTAACACTGGTATTGGTTTGGTGAGCCAAGTGACTTCCTGGGCTGAAATTTATATGATGCACAACGTGCTGACATGCTGATTCAGTTTAAGAGTTGAGTTTAAGAGTTTATTTTATGGAAGCGTTCAGCTCCATTACACTGAAACCCGGTGCTGTAATCAGCATACAAAAATATTAATGATGAATTTGTTGAATTGATGTAAATCAGTGCCAGAGGAAAATCATGGTTTAACCAAGCATTGATTCAGCACCTAAGATTCTGGTGGGGTTTTTGATGCGCGTTGGAGTGCATTGGATTAAAGCCAGTTTGGAATGGATTCAATGCTTAATGTGCAGTACAACCAGGGTTTTATTTTCCTCCAGCAGCTCATTCTTTTGGCTCCATTACACCATTTACCTCGAAAAATGGTCAGCTTCCAGTCGTGTTTCAAACTAATGGCGCTGCGCTAAATCAGCTGTTTTTAATGCTCCAACACACAAACACAGAAAATTTTCTCTCTTTCTTGAATCTTTTTTAAAACCAAGATTTCTCCAGTTCGTCCTGAACCATGGCCAAGGTAAATAGGAAAAAATAAATAGGAGGAGAGATTTGATTTAAAAAAAAGAACAGTACCAATGAAGATATAGCTTTCCTCCGATTTAAGAGACCTTGTGGCACCATCAGTTGTCTGAACTAAAAAAAAATATACTTAATGTAATGGGAACTCACTTTAGCTTCTTCAGGTATTTAGTTAAGAGATCTACAAAAAGTGTTAGAAGCACAAGATTAAGGGTAAGAGATTTCCAAGATTAAGCAGAAGAAACTTCTTCTTACAATGAGTTCTGAGGCTGTGGTGTTCACTTCCAGGGTTAGTTTTGAGACAGGAACCATCAACCTTCAAGATTAGACTCAAGACCCATGAAGTACAAGAAAAAAGAAGCAAGACTTGCATTTATCATGACTGCCGGACGCCTGAAAAGCAAATTTCGGCGCTGAACAGTTTAACCAAAACGAGTGAGCAGTATTACTTGGGGAAATTGTTATTTAAGCCAATTTGTATTGTAAGCTATTATTGGCACTGAATTGCTTCTGATGCTTGTGATAGAAATATTCTGGCTACTTTGCAAACTGTACAGTCTGATAAAATTAGCAAAAGAATTGCCAGTGAGAGAGTTGATCTACAGAAAAACATGACCTCATCTGGGCTTAACCAGTCTGCAGAATAATGACCCTTAGAATTGAAATGTTCCCAGAAAGGAATTGAACAAATAAAAAAAGATGGGTGAAAATATCTCATCTGCATAGATTTAATGCTTAAATTGACTTCTTTCTTCATTTTGTCTTTCAGATGTGGACATTCTCCAAAGGCTGGGCCTTATTGGGAAAAAAGCACAAACACTGTCATCGCCATCTTCCACGCCGTCCCACACCGTTCCTCAGGGGGTCATTCCTTTTAAGTCGGGCGTTATTCTCACACAGAGAGCTCGCATCAAGACACCCGTAGCAGCCCTCATTCCTGCCTCGTATGGCACTAACCTCGCCATTGTTTTGAGCCTGTGCTCACATCGCATCAACAATGCTTTTTTATTCACTGTTAGAAATAAGAAGAAAAAACTGCAGCTTGGTGTGCAGTTTATACCAGGCAAAATCATTGTGTACTTAGGACACAAACAGTCTGTATATTTTGATTACAATGTCCACGATGGCCAATGGCACCACATGGCCATCAACATCAGAAGCCGAAAGGTTACTCTATATACTTCTTGTGGGAAGAACCGCACTAATGCAAATTTGCATTTCAAGAAAGAAGATTCTTTAGACCCAGAAGGGTCCTTCCTCTTGGGAAAATTGGACCAACACTCAGTACAATTTGAAGGAGCCATCTGTCAATTTGATATTTATCCCTCTGCAAAGGCAGCTCATAATTATTGCAAATACATAAAAAAACAGTGTCGGCAGGCAGACATCTACCGGCCGAATCTTCTTCCGCTACTTCCTCTTTTGCTACGCTTTCCCAATTCCTCTACCATCTCTCCTTCCCCATTTATTCTGCATAAGAAGACTGGACAGGATGACAACTATAAAGAGAGTGCAACTTTGATGGGCTTGGCTCAAACAATGCCAAACCTCAACACCCAAACCAATAAATGGTCAACTTTTGGTACCTCAACCCTGCCCACCACGCTGCCAACACAACACCAGAGCACTGCCACTTCCCACCTGAAGCTGACGACTTCAACACTATTCCCAAGCACTGAGTTCCTCCAGCTCCCTCCGCATGTCAAGCTTCCAACCGCAACCCCTCCTACGATGCTATCTCATGCAGCTCCAGACAAGTCCGTGGAAAAGAATGACGCAACATTAGCGAAACAGCAAGGACAGATTAGCCAAGGTCCTTCAGGCAACACAACATGGCAAGACACCAAGAAGAAAGCTAAACCAACTGGAAACGTGACAGCAAGCCCAACATCAACCACACCAGTGAAAAAGAAACCCGAACACCAGTCCGCCAAGAATCATCTTGTGACCCAGAAAGCAACCTCAGCAGAATTTGTGGAAAAACTGCCACAAGGACAGACCAAACAGCCACCAGCAAAGAAAACTGAGCCAAACCCAACAACAACTCCCTCGTACTCCAGAGATACCTACACTGTTATGTCTGTAACACCTGCCGCCACGGATGGATACCAGACCTTTGGGATGGAAAGTTTTACCATTGATCCAATGCTTCAAGGATATCTAAGCATAAAAGGGGACCCGGGACCAATGGTAAGACTCTTTTATCTGCATTATATTTATGGAGCGTAAGTCTAGTGGGTGTTTTTGTCTTCCGAACAACCTGTATCACTCCTCAGCTCTCACAATTGATACATAAAACATCTGTCACACTTTGTTTAAATCATGAAACATAACAAATTACAGCCAAGCATGTAGGCAATATACCAGTCAGCAAGCAGCAAGCTGGAATGAAAATGATGAACTGTAAAATCAAAATAGGCAACCAATAGGTAATAAATAAGAAGAAAATTAAGCCAAAACCAATCAAATTAGTTAAAATATTTTTTGAGGCTCTTTACCTCTTTCCTCCAGTAAGCTGAACACATACGAGTGAAGATTGTTAATAAGATCCAAGCCGGTTAATGAAGCTGAAACCAAGACACAGAGCTTTTCTTCACTGAGGGAGTTTATTGACTTGTTCCATCTCACAGCTCTCCCACTCAACCCAATGTCCCATCAATCTCCTAATTATATGTGCTCAAAGGCAATTAATACTCACCACTTGTTTCTCTTAACCTTAACGTAATTGACATGACATTAACAAATCTTAACAATGCAATTGACAAAACATTAACAAAGATAGGCTTTGTAATACCACAAGGATGTTAAAAAAACTCAAATTTTACAAGAAAGTAATTAGACTTGTCGGTAAAGCAGCATTTTATATGCTTAGAATATGTCGAACATATTTTACCTTCCTTTTGCTGAAGCCTAGGATTTGAATTTATTAGATTTCCAGAGGTACCACCCTGTCAGCTGAAAAAAACATTCTCGGGTAAATTTTTCTCTGATGATACTTGGGCAGAGCCTCTAGCATTTCAGCCATTAACCCCAATGTGCACTTTTTAGTTCTCCAAGGTCAAAAAAATCAAGCAATGTGCATGTAACCTTTTTCAACTGCTTCCATCTTTCCTAGATCTAGCTTAAAATTGTAACATGAGTTTAAGTAGCAAAAGTACGCAGCATTGTTTGATCTTCTCTGTGTAGTCCCATGTTACTTAAATTGCCGAATCGCACTCAGTTGTAAACCACACTGCCATATAAATTTAATCAGTTGTTTTGGAGCACAGAATATGGGAGGAAAGAACAAGCGAGAGACTCTCGTAATTGTATTTATTTTTCTGTGGCAAGTCAGTGCCAATTTTTTTCTTTATTCTTTTTGTGGGATGTGGGCACCATTGCAATGCCAGTATTTGTTTGCTATCCCTAATTGCCCTTGAACTGAGTGGCTTAGCCAGGCCATTTCAGAGGGCAGTTAAGAGTCAACCACGTCACTGTGGGTCTGGAGTCACATGTAGGCCAGATTTCTTTATCTAGTGAACTAGATGGGTTTTTAACAATAATTGATTATAGTTGGTATGGTCACCAGTACTGAGACCAGCTTTCAATTCCAGACTTATTAATTGAATTTAAATTCCACCAGCTGCCATGTTAGGATATGAATCCATGTCCCCAGAGCATTAGCCTGGGCCCCTCGATACTAGTCCAGTGACATGACTATCACACCACCATCTCCCCAGAATTGAACTTACAAGCACTTTTTTTTTCCAAATTGGACTTTCCATCAATAAGAAACAGTGTATGGAAAAGTGAAATACATTTAAGCAACACAATTCAAATAAGTCCTAACCCAACAAAGTATAAACTAATTCTTGTTTATTTGTATAAAACGCTTAGGCCATTTGCTCTTATAACTCAGTTGGAAGCATTCTTGCCTCTGAGTCAAAAAATGTATGTTCAAGTCCCACTCCAGGACTTGGAGCACAAAAATCTACGCTGACGCTGCATTTCAGTACTGAGGGAGTGCTGAACTGTTGGAGGTGCCACCTTTTATATAAGACGTTAAACCCTCTCTACCCTGCCAGGTGTACATAAAAGATTCCATGCGCTATTTTGAAGGGAAGCAGGGGTGTTATCACTGATGTCCTGGCCAATATTTACCCCTCAATCACATCACAAAAATGGATTATCTGGTCACTATTACATTGTTGTTTATGGGAGCTTGCTGTGCACAGATTAACTGCCCAATTATCTACATTACAACAGTGACAACACTTCAAAAGTACTTCATTGGCAGAAAAGAACTTTTGAGACGCCCAGTGGGTCATGAAAGATGCTATATAAATGCAAGTCTTTCTTTCTTAGCTTATGCTTCAGCAGGCTTGTTGCCAATAGCTTTTCGTGTTGAAGCTTTTACCCATCCAGTCGATGCTAACGTGAAATGTAGGGTACTGGATGCATTTCTAATTCATTTTCTTACAAGCAGAATTGTAGAATCTGTGGCAGTTACAACATCGTTTAAGGAAAAACAAGAAAATGCTCTAGCCATGTTTATATTAAAGCAGCACTTCATAAACTATGTTCCTATATGACCTCATTTTAACACTTGAAAATTAATGTGACCCCAGATGCTAGCAAAAACATGACAGGAACAAAGCAGCACAGTAACATTCAGTATATAATTATTAACATTTGCGTATTATAGGCCAACATAAAATACCTCATATAAATTTAAAATCTGTTTTTAAAATGCTTTGTAAAAACTATTTTATGTACAATGAAGTTTTCAGCCAAACAGTTCATATTCCTCAGTGACAGAAGACTCATTGATGGACACACACACATTCACTCACTCACTCATTCACTCTCACTCACTCTCTATTCATCTCCTTTTCCCCTTCCCTCATTTGCCCCTCTTTTGGTCCAGCCCCCAGTGCCTGTGAAGCAGGGGAGGTGATGGTGTAGTGGTATTGTCGCTGGACTAGTAATCCAGAGACTTAGGGTAATGCTCCAGGGATCTGTGTTTGAATCCCATTACAGCAGATGGTGGAATTTGAATTCAATAAAAATCTGGAATTAAAAGTCTAATGATGACCATGAAACCATTGTTGATTGTTGTAAAAATCCATCTGGTCCACAGCCCTCCAGGACAAATGGAGCATGAATGCTGTGTAAACAAGATGTGTTGATTGGAAACTCAAGAGATCAAGCTCTTGAAGACATTCTAGTGTCTAGTGTCTGGATACTCGAGTGTCTTTGACATTGCACTCATTCCCCAGTAGATCAGAAACAATGATTTTTGGCATCCCTGCCCCCACTTCAGACAACAAGGCATAAGTTTGAGAAGATATAATGATGGGAAGAGGCCATGTAGCCCCTCGAGCCCTGTTCCGCTTTTTGCATTGCCCTACAGTGAGATCATGGCTGATCACTAGGTGATCACTAAGAGGAAGTAGCACAGTGGTATTGTCACTGAACTCATGCTCCAGAGTCCCAGGGTAATGCTCTGGGGATGAGGGAGATGGTGGAAATTGAATTCAATAGAAGTCTGATGATGATCATGAAACCATTGCTGATTGTTGTAAAAACTCATCTGGTTCACTAATACCCTTTAGGGAAGGAAATCTGCTGCCCTTACCTGGTCTGGCCTACATGTGACTCTAGACCTACAGCAAAGTGGTTGACTCGTAAATGCCCTCTGAACTAGGACAACTAGGGATGGGTAATAAATGCTGGCCTGGCCAGTGATGCCCACATCCCATGAGCGAATAATATAAAAGAGTCGCTGGCCCAATGTAAGGAAGCTGCAGAGCAGGCAGAAATAAGCCAAAAACACAGCAAAGTTTGAAGCTGGTACTCACTTTCCTGGCTCAGCCTCGAGACCTCCTGTTTTTATTTGCCACTCTCCCGACATGGCAGTCAGTCACTGCATTAGAGCTGCCGGCCTCTGCACATGCGCAGACATTCCAAGCCTGGGTGTTTCCTGAGCACTTTGGGCTCACTGCCCCTTGCATTTTAGCCGTATTGACCCAGCGGATCCAGGGCTGTCTCACCAGAGCCTCTGGACTACTTAGCCTCCTCTCCACAGTCACCATTGCTGCATGGAGGAGGAGCAGCTTGCAACCCAAAAGCTATCTCTGCAACACCACCAGGGGCACAACTGACAATCAGGGAACTGCTGCATTTGAACTAAAGTTATTGAAAAGTTGACCTTTATTGAGCAACATAATTCATGATCATGATGTAGAATAATAATGAGTGGCCTGCCTGAGATAGCTATCATTCTCACATATTATTGAATAATTTTAAGGGTAAGCCATAGGTTGACTCATCACAGGACTTCACACTTGCACAAAAACTACTGTTCCCCCTTTGCAAGACGTGACGTGAGTTGGCTACATCCATCATGACAAAGATTGCACTATATCCAACAATGTGAATTGCACAAACTCAGGCCATTGAATTCAGAACCTTGAGCTGAAACGTAGTGCAGCTTTAGCTAAAAAAATTCGGTTTATATGATCATATAAGATGGAAGCTGAGAAAGGTTGCCTCATGATCCATCTCGGCCTCCTCCGGAGATCCCCAGCATCAGGTGCCAGTCTTCAGCCAATTCGATTATTCATTCATGGATCTGGGTGTCACTGGCTAGTCCAGTATTTATCGCCCATCCCTAATTGCCCATCCCTTATTGCGGTGAGCTGCCTTCTTGAACCGCAGTCCATGTGGTGTAGGTACACCCACAGAGCTGTTATGGAGTTCCAGGATTTTGACCCAGCGACAGTGAAGGAACTGCGATATTTCCAAGTCAGGAGGTTAAGCGACTTGAAGGGGACCTTCCAGGTACTGGTGTTCCCATGTGTTTGCTGCCCTTGTTCTTCTAGGTAGTAGTGGTCGTGGGTTTGGAAGGTGTTGTCTGAGGAGGCTTGGTGAGTTCCGGCAATAGTACTGAAGACTTGTGCTCCAGAACTTGCTGCATCCCTAGTCAACTGACCCAGTACAGCTCCGACACTGGCATCTACCCGGCTATGTGGAAAATTTCCCAGGTATGTCCTGCACACGAAAAGCAAGGCAAATCCAACCTGGCCAATTACCGCCCCATTAGTCTACTCTCGATCATCAGTAAAGTAATGGAAGGAGTCATCAACAGCACTATCAAGCAGCTCTTGCTTAGCAATAACCTACTCACTGATGCTCAGTTTAAGTTCTGCCAGGGTTACCTCATTACAACTTGGTACAAACATGGACAAAAGAGCTGAACTTCCAAGGTGAGGTGAGAGTGACTGCACTTGACATCAAGGCAGCATTTGACCGAGTGTGGCATCAAAGTGCCTTAGCAAAGCTGGCATTAATGGGATTCAGGGGGAAAAATCTCCGCTGGTTGCAGTCATACCTAGCTCAAAGGAAGATGGCTGTGGTTGTTGGTGCTCAATCATCTCAGTCCCAGGACATCACTGCAGGAGTTCCTCAGGGTAGAGCCCTAGGCCCAACCATCTCCAGCTACTTCATCAATGATCTTCCTTCCATCATAAGGTCAGAAGTGGGGATGTTCGCTGATGATTGCACAATGTTCAGCACCATTCACGACTCCTCAGGTACTGAAGCAGTCCATGTCCAAATGCAGCAAGACCTGGACAATATCCAGGCTTGGGCTGATAAGTGGCAAGTAACATTTGCACCACACAAGTGCCAGGCAATGATCACCTCCAACAAGAGAGAATCTAACCAATCTAATCTCATAAATCATTTGTTAAAGTAATGCTTATGGTTCACTTTCTCCATCCCATTTAAAAAAGGACTTGCATTTATGTAGTGCCTGTCACAACCTCAGTTTATCCCAAAACACTTTCCAACCAATGAAGTATTGTTTTTAGTGTAGTCACTGGTGTAATGTAGGAAACATGGCAGCCAATATGCACACAGCCAGCTCCCTCTGAACAGCAATGTGATAATGCCCAGTAAACCTGCTTTCTTGTATTTGATTAAATATTGGCCAGGATACCAAAGAAAACTCCCCTGCTCTTCTTTGAAATTGTGTTATGGGATCTTTTATGTCCACCTTGGTATCAGTTTAACATCTCATTTGAAAGACAGCACCTCCAACAATGCAGCACTCCCTCAGTACTTTTGTCAGCCTAGATTTTTGTGCTCAAGTCTCAGGAATGGGACTTGAACCCACAACCTTCTGACTCAAAGGTGAGAGTTCTATCCAATATCCTGGTGTCTTATAAGTATGTTGTTCACCCCTAAACAGTTCCCAGAGAAACATCTCATTATGAGGCTGAACAATCCTAGTTTTTCTTGATAGCTCTCCCCTCTGACACTATTGGTGTTCTCCCCTACACTCTTTCTCTGCCCGATGGCCTTTTTTATTTCATGGTCGCCAAAATTATACACACTACCTTAAGCAAAGTCTGTCAAGGACTCTGTGCAACTGACTTAGCAGTGTACCCAGCACTTATTTTCATTGCGTGTTGCTGCTGTTTAGACACGATGGGCGATGCATCAAATTATGAAGTGATGTAAGGTGGGAGAAGGCCCGTGTAGAGTATAAATACTGGCATTGACCTGTTAGGCCAAAAGTTACTGTTTCTGTGCTGTAATAGTTCTAAGTGGCTACACCCTTTTTAACTTTTTTCAAGGCAAATTCTAGCCCATGCCGTGTTCTTACTCCCAGTATGCAGTATTTTTATACAGATACTCTTTCATTTCATTGATCACTTGCTACTTCGGTGCTGCATTTTAAAACATTTATTCTTTCTTGGGATGTGGTGTCACTGGCAAGGCCAACATTTGTTGCCCATCCCTAATTGCCCATTGTACCTGGTGGCTGGCTAGGCCATTTCAGAGGGCAGCTAAGAGCCAACCACATTCTGTAGGTCGGGAGTCACATGTAGGCCAGACCGGGTAAGGGTGGCAAATTTCCTTCCCTAAAGGGCAATAGTGAACCAGCTGGGTTTTTACAACAAGTGATGCTCATTTCATGGTCACCATCACTGAGACTAAGTTTCAGTTCCAGGTTTTATTAATTGAACTTAAACCCCACCAGCTGCCAAGGTGGAATTTGAATCCATGTCCCCAGACTTGGACCTCTGGATTACTGGTCCAGTGACATTACCACTACATCACCATTATAATGTTTATTCTACCTCTGCTACCTTTGGCAATCACCTAAAACATAAATACAGCTTATATTTCACCTCATTTCTATTTTTCTTCAGTTCTGATGAAGAGTCATACGGACTCGAAACATTAGCTGTCTTCCTTCTCCACAGATGCTGTCAGACCTGCTGAGTTTTTCCAGCCATTTTTGTTTTTGTTTCAGATTTCCAGCATCTGCAATGTTTTGCTTTCACCTTAAATATATGCCTGCTGGTTACTGACCTTCCTGCTAGTGGAAACAATTTTTCCTTATTTACTTATATCAAAACTTTCCATAATTTTGAACACCTATTAAATCTCCCCTTAACCTTAATACAAAAGCAAAATACTGCAGAGGCTGGAAATATGAAATAAAATGCTGGAAAAACTCATCAGCTTGGGCAGTATCTGCAGAGAGAAACAGTGTTAACATTACAGGTCGATGATCTTCCATCAGAGAAGTGTAGAACTCCTTCAAGATAGGCATTCCTGGAACTTCTGCCTCTCCACTTCCTCTTATGAGGAAGATGAGAACCAGGAGGCACAGTTTAAGAATAAGGCGGAGATGAGGAAAAACATTTTCTCTCAGAGGGTCATTACTACGTGGAATTCTCTTTCCCCCAGAAACCAGTGGAGACTGGGTCTCGAATTTATTCAAGGCTGAGTTAGACAGATTTTTGAAAGACAAGGGAGTGAAGGGTTATGGCAGGCAGACAGAAAAGTTGAGTTGAGACCACAACCAGATCAGCCATGATATTATTGAATGGTGGAGCAAGCTGGAAGGACTGAATGGCCTATTCCTGCTCCTAAGCCCTATGTTCCTATGCTCTCTCCCAGGAATGCCTATCGAAGAAGTTCTGCTCTTCTCTGATGAAAGGTCATCGACCTGAAATGTTAACCCTGTTTCTGTCCACAGACGTTGCCTGACCTGCTGAGTTTTTCCAGTTTTTTTTTGTTTTTACCCCCCTGAACCTTCTCTGTTCTAAGGAGAGCAGTCATAACTTCTCCAGTCTCTCCATGTAACTGAAGGTTCTCATCCCTGGTGCCATTTTAGTAAATCTCCTCTGCACCCTCTCCAAGACCTTGATATTCTTGCTAGAGTGTGGTGTTCAGATTTGAGAACTCCATCTGGACCTAATCAATGATTCATAAGAATAAGCTCCTTGCTCCTGTACTCTTTGCATTTATTGATAAAGCCCATTTGCTTTATTAACACTTGATTGATGATTAAGAATTCAGTTTGTTTTCCAACAGCTGTGGTCGTTGTACTGGTGGGTCTGCCATTGTCAGATATACATGTACCAACATACTTAAACATGGAAAGGGAATTTACCTGTTTCCCTATCTGTTTTAAACTCTTCTGCATTCATTGATTCCCTCAAAATAATTATTTTGTCGTGAGTCACTGATTTTCAGTCTAACTAGTCTAATGTATGCTGCATCCATGTCAAAGTGCCAGAACACATTTTTTTTTGTTCAATGGTATATTGTTAAATACCTTTTCTAGTTAAATAGCTTCAAGAAGAAGTCATGTAGGATGACAGATATTTTCTTGGTTCATCCTCGTATGACATTTAGGATTTCAAATTTTACTCTTCTTCTGCTGTTGGAGTATTGGAAGAATTCTTTTGGTGCCTTTTGCTGCTGTATCACTTTCCAGTCTTCCTTGGCATCCCATCCTGTCTTAGAAAACCTGCTTCTGAATTATTTTGTATCGAGCCCAATATTTACTGCCCCTTCTTCCAACAAGCTTGTCAAATATTTTTCTATTAATCAGCCTTTTAGTTTTCCTGTTGTTCAATTATAAAGCGTTTTGATTTATTTTGGCATTGATACAGTTCTACATAATTTTCTCGAAAGATGGCTAATTCATCCTCCAGGCACTTCCTTGACTAATTCATAGCCTTGAATCCATCTGTGTTGTTGTTCTCTGTCAGATTGAATAATGCTGTGTCAGAGCCGCTATATGGCTCAGCAACTTCCTCTCCCAGCACGAGCACACATGTCGCTGAGGAAGAAGGTTATAGGTTCAAGCTTCACTCCAGCATCATCTTGCAGATGAGATGTCAAACTGCGTGATAATCTGCAGATGAATGTAGATGGTACTATTTGGAGAAAGACAGAGGAGCTCTCCTGGTATACTGGCTCTCAGCCAACACCAAGAAAATTTCACTGCTGTTTTTGGGGACCTTTCCATGTGCAAATTGGCTGTTGTATTTGCCTATAAAACAACAGTGACTCCTTTATGTAAACAGTTAATTGACTGCGAACTCCTTTGTGTTCTGAGAATATGAAAGTTGTCTGCAACTAGCTAATCTAATGCAAATGATGCCTGAGGGCCAATCTCAGTCAAACCCAGGCCAGCTGTCCTGCGCATGTCTTCCTTCACATTTGCATCGTAAACTGGAACAAGCTGAACTCCGTCCCTGCTAACAAAATCAGAATTATTTCCATTTTGCCTTTGAGGCTCACCCTTATGATCTTATCTTCTTAAAATGATGCTTTGTTTTCCTTATTTTGGACAATCAACCTAACTCAACCTATTTTCGTTGAATACATTATACTTTTGTATGGGCTCCATTGTGTCCCATTTAGTTTAACAACACTCACTGTCTATTTCTATCCTTCTCACAAGCCCCCAGATGTCTTTCTGGGTGCAGCCTATCACTTCAGTACCAACTCATTTTATCACTAAAACCACCCAATTTGTTGGTGAGCGATGCTTTTTTCTCTTTCCCTTTCAACTCACAGATTGCTAACTTTTCTGGATTGTCACAAGCCTGAGAACATTATCTCATTTCTCCACAGTTTCAATCGGTTATTTAATGCCACAAATCAGTCCTTAAAATTTTTAGTTTTGCTATTCCTTATACCATTTACCCTTCCTTGGACAACTACCTCTACCATTTACCACACAATTCAGCATATAATTCAATAGAAAAATAATCAGCTAATGTTGAGATTTTACGTGACAACAACCACTTGTATTTTTTTTATTTATTCGTTCATGGATGTGGGCCTCGCTGGCTGGGCCAACACTTATTGCCCACCCCTAGTTGCCCTTGAGAAGGGGGATGGTGAGTTGCCTTCTTGAACCACTGCAGTCCATGTGGCGTAGGTGCACCCACAGCGCTGTTAGGAAGGGGGTTCCAGGATTTTGACCCAACGACAGTGAAGGAACGGCGATATATTTATATAGTAGTTTTATTGTAGTAGTTGGGTCAGCTACAAGAGCAGGTCAGAGACTGGGAATCCTGTGGAGAGTAACTCACCACCTGACTCCCCAAAGCCTGTCCACTATCTACAAGGCACAAGTCAGGAGTGTGATGGAATATTCCCTGCCTGCCTGGCTGAGTATTGTTCCAACAACAGTCGAGCTCAAAACATCCAGGACAAAGCAATCATTTGACTGGCATCCCATCAACCATTTTAAACGTTCACTTCCTCCACCACTGTGGCAGCAGCATTTGCCATCTACAAGTTGCAACTTGCCAAGACTTCTTCAGCAGCATCTCCCAAACCTGCGACCTCTACCACCTAGAAAAACAAGGGCATCAGGCGCATGGGAACACCAGGACCTGAAAATTCCCAAACTTGGAAATATGTCGCTGTTCCTTCACTGTTGTTGGATCAAAATCCTGGAACTCTCTCTAGCAGCACTGTGGGAGTAACTACACCTCATAGACTCCAGTGGTTCAAGAATATGGCTCTCCATCATCTTCTCAAGAGCAATTAGGAATGGGCAATGTATGATGGCCTTGTCAGCGATGCCCACATCCTGTAAGTGAATAAATAAAATAATCACCTTGCTACCTTTGTGGCAATTATTAGTTAAAGTGATACTCTTCTACTTTGGCTCACTGAGCTGGATAGGATCTTGTGACTATCAGAAATTAATTCTGTACAGCATCCTTTCTTTTATATCCCCAGTTCCACTATAACATTCAAGGAATTTCAAATCCATAAAGTTCAAAATAACCGCAAAAGAAAACCACAAAATCTATTTACAGGCCTGCAAGAAATTATGTTACAGCTTTAAAATGAATTTTTTTTTTACGTAACTGCAGAAGTTAAATTGTGGCATTGTAATAAAACTTGTGGAAAATTCTGCCCTTTGCATAAAAAAAAAGTGGTCTTAATGCTGAAATGGTTCTGCCATTTCACATCACTAAAACAAAAATACAAAACAAATTGCGCTGCACACAAAGTGCTATTTTACCAACATGGTTCACCAAAAAATTGGAAGGGACAAGATACTAAGATTAAACTAAATCTGCAACGAATGTTACCTAACATAGGAACATCCACTGGTTAGCACCATGTTGCATTGTAAAGTTCTCCAAGATCAATAATAGCTTTTAGTATCAGCATTTGCAAGCACCATAACAGAAGGTGTCACTTTCTGACTTTGATGAGGGCTTCTCAGTGCTGTGGCAGGAGCAGAAACCTGACTGGAAGAGACCCAAATGCAAAGTTGTCAGAAAAAATGACGCTTTGATTCAGCGGTTCAAGAACTTTAGAGAAGAAAGGGAGATTGTAAATCGGGGGGGTGGGGGTGGGGGGGTAGGGGGGTAATTTTTAAGAATTAAATGATGATCTGTCTAACCATAGCCCGGGCATCTGCAGCAATGACTGTCTTCATGTCCCTGAACCATGAATTCTGATACCCCACAAGGATTCCTCCTCTTCCTCATCTATGTGCTGCTTTTGACTGGTTTCTCAAGCCCCATCATCCAGAAGTTGCAGCTTATCCAAAACTCCTATCTCGTCCCAGATCTCCCTCAGCTGTCACCCCTTCCCTTGGTGACCTACGTTGGCACTCAATGCCCCAGTTTAAGTTCTCATTTTCCTGTTTAAGTTCCATCAAAGCCTTGCCTCTCCCTATCTTTGTAGCACCCTCCAGACCATCAACACCCACCGAACTATGTGTTCCTCTGACTTTGTGGCCCGGGTTTCTGTTCCTGGGTTGGGTATGCTGAGTCAGGACAATTCCCGGCTCAGTGAGCCTGATCTTTAAAAATGTCCGTCCGTAGGTCGGATTTTCCATCGGGTGGGGTTGGGGTGTGGGGGAGCTGAAACATAAGTTGGGGTGGGCGACCCTGGAACGAATGCACAGACTGCAGGGTGTTGTGGTGGGCTGGGAGTGAGGCCTGCCTCTGTGCTCCGGCACTGTTGAAATAAATAGAATCACAATGCATAAGAGGCCCTTCGGCCCATCGAATCTGCACCGACACGTAAGAAACACCTGACCTACCTACCTAATCCCATTTACCAGCACTTGGCCCATTGCCTTGAATTTTATGAAACGCCAAGTGCTCATCTAGGTACTTTTTAAAGGATGTGAGGCAACCCGTCTCCACCACCCTCCCAAGCAGTGCATTCCAGACCGTCACCGCCCTCTGGGTAAAAAAGTTTCTTCCTCACATCCCCCCCTAAACCTCCTGTCCCTCACCTTGAACTTTGTGTCCCCTTGTGACTGACCCTTCAACTAAGGGGAATAGCTGCTCCCTATCCACCCTGTCCGTGCCCCTCATAATCTTGTACACCTCGATCAGGCCGCCCCTCAGTCTTCTCTGCTGCAACGAAAACGACCCAAGCCTATCAAACCTCACTTCATAACTTAAATGTTTCATCCCAGGCAACATCCCAGTGAATCTCCTCTGCACCCCCTCCAGTGCAATCACATCCTTTCGATAATGTGGCGACCAGAACTACATACAGTACTCCAGCTATGGCCTCACCAGGGTTCTATACTACTCCAATATGACCTCCATACATTTGTAAAGAATAATTTTTTAAAAACCTCTCCAGTCTTCAGCCCTCAACCCCCCTGGAATGCACTGCCTGGGAGGGTGGTGGAGGCGGGTTGCCTCACATCGTTTAAAAAGTACCTGGATGAGCACTTGGCAGGTCATAACATTCAAGGCTATGGGCCAAGTGCTGGTAAATGGGATTAGGTAGGTAGGTCAGGTGTTTCTCTCGTGCCAGTGCAGACTCGATGTGATCCTGTGATTCTATTTATTTAAACAGTGCCAGAGCACAGAGGCAGGCCTTGCTCCCAGCCTGCCACTACACTCTGCAGTCTGCACATTCGTTCAAGGGTCGCTCGCCCCAACTCCCTATGCCCCATGCCTGCTGACCTATGCCAACCCATGCCCCCCACCCACCCTCCATGGACCCATACACCCTATGCCAACTTAATTCCCCTCTACCCACCCCCATTGCCCCACACCCCTATGCCCACTTTGTACCAACTCATGCCAACACATGCCCGCATGCCACCACCCTTTTCTCTTAAACAACTCACCTAGTATCCTTGGACATTCCCTTGACAGCTTTGACACTTCCTGGAGAAGTTTGAAAGCTGGACAGCTCTTTGACAGCTTGACAGTTCCAAGGAGTTTCTGTGTAAAAAGGGCATGATCATATTCACTTTTAAAAAAATTAAAATTTAAAAAGGGTGTCTTACATCTCCCAAAGATATCCCGGGGCCCTATCCAAAGGGGTACCTTGGCTATCCAAATGCACCCACCAAGTTCAGATCTTCTTTTACCTGTTCTAACCTGCACACTCCAGATTCCACACTCCAGTTCTTCCAAAATCCCATTTCAGCGGAGGCAGCTCGTGATTTAAATGGCCAGCTGCCTCCATGAATCGCGCATGCATGAACCCCGGCCCAACTCTAGTCTCACCCCCGCAAAGATGGGAAATGCCGGGTTCTGAGGCGGGGCTTAGATTTTCAGCCATTTCGGGGGTTTTCGCCACAATGGAGAGGCACTCCGCTGTGGCGTAAACTGGGCCAGCATCTTTATCAGGGAAGAAGATGCTGCCTAGGCTGAGGTGAAAGAGGATGTAGTTCAAACACTAGAAGGGTTTAAAATTTATAAGGAGGACATATTGGATAGGCTGTCTGTACTTTAAATGGAGATGTATCCAAGGATACTGAAGAAAGAGAGAGTGGATATCGCAGGAGCAGTGGCCATAATTTTCTAATTTTCCTTGGGCTCGGCTGGTGTTAGAGGATTGGAGAATTGTAAATGTTACATCAGTGTTCAAAAAAGCAAATAAAGTTAAGCCCAGCAACTACAGGCCAGTCAGTTTAACCTCAGTAGTGGGGAAGCTTTTAGAAATGATAATTCAGGACAATGTCACTTGGGCAGGTGTGGGTTAATTAAGGAAAGCCAGCATGAAATTATTAAGGGCTAACCGTGTTCAACTAACTTGCTTGAGTTTTTTGATGTGATAACGGAGAGGGTTGATGAGGATAATGCTGTTGATGTGGTGTACATGGACTTCCAAAAGGCATTTGATACAGTGCTGCACAACAGACTTGTGAGCAATGTTAGAACTCGTAGAATAAAAGGGGCAGTAGCAACATGGGTACAAAATTGGCTGAGTGACAGGAAACAAAGAGTAATGGTCAGCGGTTATTTTACAGATTGGACGATGGTTTATAGTGGATTTCCCCAGGGATCCCCTGCTGTTCCTGATATGTATTAATGACCTAGACCCTCGTGTACAGGGCACAATTTCAAAATTTGCACATGACCTGAAACTTGGAAGCATTGTGAACCATGAAGGAGGATAGTGTAGAACTTCAAAAAGACATAGTCAGGTTGGTGGAATGGGCAGACAAGTGGCAGATGTAATTTAATGCAGAAAAGTATGAAGTGATTCGTTTTGGTGTGAGGAATGTGGAGAGACAATATAAAATAGGGGGTGCAACTCTAAAGGGGCTGCAGGAGCAGAGGGACCTGGGTGTATGTGTGCATAAATCATTGAAGGTGGCGGCACACGTTGAGAGAGTGGTTAATAAAGCAGGTGGCAGGCTGGACTTTATCAATAGGGGCATAGACATGAAAGCAAGGAAGTTAGGTTAAATCTGTATAAAAAACTGGTTGGGCCTCAATTGTAGTATGCATCCAGCTCTGGGCTCCACACTTTAGAAAGCATGGGAAGGCATTAGAGAGAGTGCAGAAAAGGTTCAGGAGAATGGTTCCAGGGATGAGGAACCTCAGTTACATAGAATGATTGGAGAAGTTGGAATTGTTTTCCTTGGAGAAGAAAAGGTTGAGAGGAAATTTGACAGAGAGATTCAAAATCATGAGGTCTAGACCAGGTAGATAGGGAGAAACTGTTCCCAATGATGGAAGAATTGAGAACCAGATTTAAGGTAACTGGCAAAAGAAGCAATGGTGACATGAGGGAAAACTTTTTCATGCAGCGAGTGGTTATGATTTGGAGTGCACTGCCTGAGAGTAGGGTGGAGGCAGGTTCAATCAAGGGTTTCAAAAGGAAATTGGATCACTATCGGAAAGGTTTGCAGGGCTATGGTGAAAAGGTGGGAGAGTGGCACTAGCTGAATTGCTTCTTCAGAGGGTCAGTACAGGTGTGATGGGCTGAATGGCCTTCTTCTGTACTGTAACCTTTCTTCTGTTAAGCCCCTCCTAAAAACCCATTTGCTCGACCAAGCATTTGGGCACCCCTACTAATATCTCCTTCTTGGGCTCCGTGTGCATTTTTATCTGACAAGAGCCTCTATTACGTGCCTTGGGAAGTTAAAGTTTTTAACCTTTTAACCCACCTGTAGTCTGGAAGGCTGTCTGCTCTTTTAAATTGTCTCTTGAAATCCAAACAATAGTTAAACATTTACTGGTGCACTTATGAACTGCCTCTATTTCAGAAACATTGAATAAAGGAATCTGGGTTTATCGAGAACCTATTTTTCTCAATTGGCTGAGCAACAGGCTGATGAATTCAGGTTTGTGTCTGTCTCCGCTGCTGTGGGCCGAGGCAGTGTAAACTGGGTGTATGGAAGTGAAAGCTGGTGGTGCAGCGGTGGGCGAGTAGCCAGATCCCCAGGTAGTAATGAGGGAATGCCAGTGTCCGTAAGCAGGAATTGTGCTGCAAATACTGTGGACTGCATTTTACATGCCACTGCTGGGCATGTTTTTGGTTTGGGGGGGTGGGTGGCACAGAAAATAGGGCGAGTGCCACCTCTCCACCTTCACACCCGCCTCCAAGCTCATCCCCATATTATGGGTGGTGGTGGTGGTGGGGGTGCCGAAATCAGCCAACAGCTCACCATATTTAAATAAATAATCAAGGGTCAACTGGGCTTGTTAACTAGCCAGTTGACCCCGATAATAAACACCGTAAAATGGTTGGCGTTGGCAGTTGGGTGGGAGTGGGCAGGCCGTTTTGTCAGAAATTTTTTCAAAGGGTGGGAAGGAAGGGGATGTGCTACCTACAGGGTGTGCCTTTTGTAGATTTGGGGTGCAACCACCCCCCTTAAGCTAGTAACCCCACCTTTCTTCCTATCCGCCTGCTCCATTAAACACATCAACCCCATCCCCCTCCAACCCCCTCCCTAAACTGCCCAAACCCTCCGTCCCCAAGACCCCAGACATGCCCGGCCCCGGGGATGCATTGCTCCTTCTTCTTGTTTTCTGGTTGCACTCCCGGCCAGTGTCCACTAATGTGCTCTTGGCTTTGCCAGGACTCAAACCAGGAATTGGCCGGATTGGCCAGTCGGATTGGGTGGCAGCTCCCGAAGGAGGGACATCCTCCCCAGTGAGGGCCGGAAGTTCCACACTGCCCAACTTAGCCCACCTGCAGCGCGTTATGGCTGCGGAGCGGGCTGGCACGGAGTGAGGTCAGCACCACACCCACTTTGCTTCAGGGTGGGGTGGGGGTGCCAACTGTCCGCACCCCCTCCCCGTAATATTCTGCCCAATAACATTAATCCCGAGCTCCAGACAAATGGAAGGAGAGAGATAAGAACCAACCATCAGAGATATGTAGCATCAAAGCAGAGATTCTCGGGACATTGCAATTCTAATTATTTCTTAATTAGAACTTACAACAGAAACATGAAATATCTGGATGGTTAGGCTGCTAAGTTGCAATACTGAAATATCAGAGAACAGGTTCTACCTTGAAAAGTTATTCCAACAATACTCTGTATCATTAATCCTCTAAGCATTTGGACCAGAGGGCATAATCTCCGAGTAAGGGGGTCACCCACTTAAAACAGAGATGAGGAGGAATTTCTTCTCTCAGAGAGTGGTGAATCTGTGGAATTCTTTACCACAGAGGGCTATAGAGACTAGATCGTTAGGTACATTCAAGGCTGAGATGGACAGATTTTTAATCAATAAGGGAATCAAGGGTTATGGGGAAAAAGGCAGGAAAGTGGAGTTGAGGATTATCAGATCAGTCATGATCTCATTGAATGGCGGGGCAGACTCGATGGGCCGAATGGCCTACTTCTGCTCCTACATCTTATGGTCTTATTACTGAGCCAAATACAGTCAAGGGGCCTATTCGGTTTGCATTGACGTTAAGATGAAACTGTTGTTTGTTGGCGGCTGAGGGTTCTTTTAAAAAGTGCTACCTGTAACACACCAATGAAGAAAAATAACTCAGGATTACTATAGCTGTAATTCCTGGGGAAGTGGGTAGCGTTGCTTGGCAACGGTTTCTAATATGAGGAGGTGGTGGCAGGGTTACTCGGCAACTGTTGGTGATTAAATGGTTGCCCGTTTAGGGATTTTGCTTGCATCATTTACTTTTTCTTTATTCCCTTTTCAAATTCATGCTACTGCTATTGAAATGATCCTAGACAGCAACTTAAAAGCTATGTTTGCTGGTGGTAGGTATGTAAACACTATAGCCTTCATATTAATGACCCCCCCCCCCGGATGTGTGAGAGAGGAGAGAGGGTCGTGGTTACAAATGAAATAATGGGGAATGTGACTGGACCAAGTGCTGAGGAGCCCTTTGCCAGCTTTAAAATGGCAGGTTTAATGGCACATGAGTATCCCACCTCGGAATTCAAATTGGGATCTTATAATGGAGTTAGCAGCGCAATTTAAATTTTACCCTGGTGAGTTTGCCAGGGCTCAGGAAACCCGGCAGTGAAAGGGAGGCAGGAGATGTCGGCTACACAAGGGAAGTATCCTTCCGGCACTCCTTGCGAGCCAGGAGGAGCAGGAATGCTCACCGGTCCCCCATCAACCCCATCTTTCAAAGAAGCCTTCTGCAAATCTCTCCCACAGTCACTGATCTCCCACAAGCCTTGATGGTCTCTCTTCCCCCAGCCAACTGTGGCCAATCCCAACCCACACTCCTTTCCCAATCACTTACCTACTCCCACCACCCCAGCAGTGGTCTCTCTTCCCCAATACCACCCCACCCTCCCCTCAACCAAAAAACTCTGAAAGTTGACCTCTCTCCTCATGGTTGCTGGTAGACCACTTCCAAGTCTCCCTGGCTGTGACCTTCTGCTGGTTTTGCTGCCTGGTTGCTGGCCAGATGTAAATGAGGTCAGCCGTTGGACAGGAAATGAAAGAAAAAGTGACAAACAAGGTTGTGCCTTTAAGGTTGGCAGGAATTTTTTTTTAATTCTTTCATGAGATGTGAGCGCCACTGCCAAAGCCAGTATTAATTACCTATTCCTAACTGCCCTTGAGAAGGTGGTGGTGAACTGCCTACTTGCAACCCATCTGGTGCAGGGATATCTGTAATGCTGTTAGGGGCAGAATTCCAAGATTTTGACCCAGTGACAGTGAAGGGACGGCGATATAATTCCAAGTCAGGATGGTGAGTGGCTTGGAGGGGAACTTCCAGGTGGTGGCGTTCCCATGTGTCTGCTGGTGGAGGTTGTGGGTTTGGAAAGTGGGTTCCCATGCATCTGCTGCTCTTGACCTTCTACATGGTAGAGGTTGTGGATTTGGGGATCTCCCCACCCCTAGCCTTGCCAGGTCTTTTGGCTGTTTGCAACTTCCTTGTGTAAATTGGGGCCGCAGGATCATGAGGTACTTGGAGATAGCAGGAACCATCAATAGTGTAAGTCCACAGAGCAGGACTGCATAGATTCAGCAGGATTTGTAGAATCGTTAGCTGGTTGAAACTAACGCCGATCTAGATGCCTTAATGCCTCACAAGCTACAGGCACACTGGAATGAGTGATACTTATCAGGAGGCTGTTAGGTTCAACACCTGGTGTGTGTTGAGATAACTGACCTCAGAGCCAGATTCCCCTTGATCATGTAATGGTTAACATTAGCCCTTAGCCAGGGAAGGTAAAACAAACCAACCACAGCTCTACTCTTGGTTTCTCCCCCCACCCCTAAACACGGACACTAGGGGGCTGTCCATAATTGGTGAAGTCCAGTAGTCACCATTGCCAGAGCTGTTGCCAGTGCTGCTGAAACTGTAGTTTTAAGAAAGAAGACTCGCACTTTTATCATCCTAATGAGAGGCATCACCTTCAGAAGAGAAGTGGTAAAGGGAAAAAAATTAGAGGTAGAAAAATAAACAATTTGATGCACTTTGAAATTACATCAAAGCTATTGCATTTGAGCATGAAAGGGAATCTGAAGGAAAATGACATTCATTGTATCCATTGTAAAATTGTAAAACATGAAACTTCAAATGAATAGCACGTATCCTGTTTTGCAGCTGCTCCCATTATATCTGTATAATTAAAAGTTTTGCATCTAGCCACATCTGAAAACCTGCACTTGGAGGTGTCACAGCTTAAATGTGTCACATTTCCTCAGGACTTTGCAATCAGCTGAATCAATTGTTTATGTTATTGCCAAGCTAATGTCCAAATGCTTAAACATCAACAAATGAAAGTATTAATGAGGAACAAGTAACCAGTAGAAAACCAAGCAACAATAATAGTAGCAACAGCAACACCATCTTGTGTTTATATAGTACCTTTATAAGTAATAAAATGCCCCAAGGTGCTTCACAGGAGTATTATTTGACACCGAGCCACGTAAGGAGATATTAGGCAGATGGCCAAAAGCTTGGTCCAATAGGTGGATTTTAAGGAACCTCTTAAAGGAGGAGAGATAGATAGAGAGAGATTAAGGGAGGGAATTCCAAGGCAGAATGAATTGAATCCCTCGGCTTTTATTCCAAAAGTACCATTCACAAACCAAGTACCACAAAAACAACTGGTATGATCATCCAGATAATTTTGTCTCACTGTTCCACCCCCTTTCCCACTTAGTGTGCATAGCTGAAATAATATTATGCCCAAAACGTTACACAATGCTGAAAAAACATCACTAAACTCACCTATAAGGTTAGATATATAACACCACAAGAGGTTTCTCTGTATGAGACTTGCGGTTTTGCAAAGCAAGTTTCCGCTGAATTTTGATTACAGCCTTAGGCAGATCCTGACCACATTACGCTGGTTGTATTCAGCTTCTGTGAAACTATATTAACCAGAATGAAGCATGACAATCCACATCAAATAACACAAAGGTAATTTCTTCACTGGGTGTCTTAGCTGGTGGAGAATATCAAAAGTTGAGGTGGTAGCGCCAGTTGTTGCTGGAAGAAAAGGGATGAAAAATCCATGGTGGTCACTTCTGGTGTAGGTGCCAGGAGTGTTTTGCTTTGGATCCTCCAGCACTTTTTCATAGTGGACTTTGGAGATCCCTTATTTGCACAGCAATGGGAGCTGCCTGCAACGCTCTGAGATGAATCTAGGTGTCCACCTGCTCCCAGAAGCCAGAGCATTGATTGATTGCTTCCTCCTGCCTCCCTACCAGAAAGAATAAACGTCTCATGACCTTCTTCATAATGTGGCAAATTTTTTTAAAAATGTAATTATTTTTGTGTTTTTTCTTTGAGGGTTTATGGCTATGATCCAGGCTTGCACCCCCTCTAGTTGGGTCCACATCCTTTGGCACTCTTCTCACCTGGCACTTTACCGTTCCCAGCAGACGCTTTTCCTCGACCCTCCTTCTCCCACCCCCATCAATTAGGGTTACCAACTGTGATTAAGTGTATCCCTGGAGGTTTCATCAGATGACTTGCCCCCATGCTCCAGCCATTCTTTAGTCAACGCATCTGTCCTTGTTAATCACTACCTTCCTATGCCAATTGGAAGGCAAAAGACTCATTATCCAATTGGATAATGCTTGACTCAGCCAAACAATTACCCCACACCCCGCCTCCCAACATTTTCAATCCTTTTGTATCTGGTGAAGAGAAATGTTTAAAGGAAATTAAGAAAAAAACTTTTTCAATGTCCCAATGATATTTCTCCAGGGTTGCAAACAGCTGTGTCCTGGAGATTGATCTTCAACTCCTGGAGATTCTCAGCCAATCCTGGATGGTTGGCAACCCTCCCACTAATTCATGCTGGCCTAGTTCTCTTCACTCTTCCTCAGTTTAGCTTGGCTCTATTCTTCTAGCATGGTTGAAACAGGTGCACAGGTAGGCCATTCGGCCCTTCAAGCCTGCTCTGTCATTCAGTACAATCACCACCTCAACTCCAGCTTCCCACACTATCCCCAATTTCCATAATACCCTTCGTATCCAAACACCCATCGATTACTTTCTTGAATATACTCAACAACTGAACATCCACAGCTCCCTAGGTTGGAAAATTCCAAAGATTCACAACACTCTGCATGAAGAGAATTCTCCTCACCTCAGTCCTCAGTGGCTGAACCCTTATTTTGAGATGGTGTCCACCAACCCCCCACCCCCCCAGCCCAGTCCTTGATTCCATAGCCAGGGGGGAAATATCCATCCAGCATCTATCCTATCATGTCCCTGGCTAAAAATTTTATATTTTTAAACGAGATTGCTCCTCATTCTTCTTGGCAATAAATTTCTGGGCAAGGAGCGGCCGGGAAACAGTCCACCGCCCGCAATCAGCCCCCAACCGCGATTTCACGCTCTCTGACCAATTTACGACCAGCCAACGTAAAACCCCTGCTGCTGAGAATCTCAGCGCTGCCAGGGTGGGGATGGGAGGAGGGCGAGTACAGAAGTCTGCGCGTGCGCCTAGGAGGGGGAGCGCGCACTGACAGCTCCCTGAAGGTGGGGAGCTGCCTCAGGGAGCTGAACAATTTTAAAATCAGAAAATAAAGATTTTTAAAATCTGAAAACATGTCCCAACACAGGACTCACTCCCGATTACATGAACAGAATAAAAATCCTGCCCAAATATTTATATTCTTTTCATTTGATTGTGGAAACCTCATCCCGCCCGTGGATGAATTTCGTTTTAAAAAAAAATCAAAAGGCCGCCTGGCCGATTTGCCCACCCACCAACCGTAAGGTTGGACGGGCAGCGAGAAATATGTTTAAATTAATTGATTAAGAGGCCTCTTAATTGTTGGCAGACGCGCTGCCGACTCCCGCGCGTACCTGCCGACCGAAATAACGCGCGAGTGTGCGAACACGTCGGGACGCTCGCCTAACTTCATCGTGAACTATTTCACGCCCAATCGGTTCGGGCCCGCGGGATGTAAAACCCTGCTCCTGGTCCACGCAATCTCTCCTCGTGGGATATTCCCCCTCATCCCAGGAATCTCTCTGCTTTCAGCTCAAAGCGGTACTCTTTCCAATTCCTCTTCATCTCCCCTTGACGGGGGCACACTTCTCTCATTCCTATCCATTCGCCCATTCATAGGCTCTCCTCTGATTCTCCTCCCCTGCCTGAAGCTGCCTATTCCAGGAGATCAGAAGTCCGTGAGTGAGGGCGGGATTTTGATCGCCAGTGCAGTAATCTTAGGTAGAAGTGATGGGGAGCAGCACTGATCCTCATTCCCAAACGCGGGCAGCAGACTTAAAGTCTGAAACAATGCAGTTGGGTGACTTGTTGGCAGACCTTTCTGTTTTGCCCGCATTGTGTGCAACCTTGGGCTGCAATAGTCTGAGCGATGGCTAGATTGCTAATGAACAAAATATGCAAATTGGATAATAACCAATTTGCACACAAATGGACTGCTGTGCTTGTCCAGACTCTGAAGCACTCCTTCTGTGTGAGACAGCACTTTCCACGTACTCTTCAGTTTGGCATTATTCTTGTGGCTTTTTTACTGCCTAGCTTAGCTATTACACATCTTTTCTTTTATCGCCCTTTCACTGTTGCACCTGTTTGGATATTGTTCACCAGTTTCCCTCTGTTTCCAGCTTTTCTAAATCCAGTCTGCTGATCATTAACCCTATTAACTATTTGTCTGTAGTAGAAGCCTGAGTCCCGATGTTACTTTCCCCACGCCCTGATTTTCCTCATTTCTACAAAGAGACATGAGGAGGTCTTATGGCACAGTGCAATAGGTCCAAGTATTCAAGTAGGTTTCTTATGACCTTGTCCAGTTAATGAGCTGTTTTTACTGCTTTGTGAACCTGACACCTGACCCTGCCCAAGTTTCTCTCCTCTTCCACATTACTCTGCCGTCACCAATTTTAAGTAATAGTTGTTGCTTGTTTTGTTTATGCCAGATATATAATCTCATATTTCCTGACATTGGTTCCTATCTGTAATTTTTTTGCCTATTTCTGCTATCTTATCAACGTTTCTTTTCAGCTTCTTTTGGGCTTCAGAATTGTTTGCTCTGTCCTTTATTTTAGTATTGTCCTCAAATTTAGGGTTATCAAATCATACAGCACAGAGAGAGGCCATTAGGCCCCTCATATCTGTGCCAGCTTTTCCAAAGAGCTAGCCAATGAATCCCACCCTCCTGCTCTTTCCCTATTGTCCTGTCAATTTAGACTATGTTCAATTCTCATTTGTAAGTGACTTCTGAATCTGCTTCCACTATCCTTTCATTCTGTGTATTTCAGATCGTAACAACTTGTTACGTTTAAAAAAAAAGTTTATTTTGCCAATCACCTTAAATCTGGGCCCTTTGATTACTGAGCCTTCTGGTGGTAGAAACAGTTTCTCCTTATTTATTCTATCAAAATGATCCATGATTTTGAACACTACAATCAAATCTCCCCTTCCCCTGCGCTGCTCTAAGGAGATCAATCCCAGTTTCTCCATTCTCTCCATGTAACAATAATTCCTCATCCTTAGCACCATCCTTGTAAATTCCCTAGTTAAACCCCCTCTGCACCCTCTCCAAGACCTGGACATCCTTCTTAAAGCATGGTATCCAGAATACTTCATCTATGCCCTAACCAAGGTTTAAGAAAGGTTTAGCATAACATTCTCGATTTTGTACTCTGTTCCTCTATTAATAAAGCCAATATGCTTGTAAAACAGGCTTCTCCTGGCACCTTTGAAGATTTGTGTGCATACAGTCTCGGGTCTCTTTGTTCCTGCACTCACTTTAAACTATTTAGTTCATATTGCCTTTCCTTATTCTTCCTATTGAAATGCATCACTTCAGACTCCTCTGAATGAAATTTCATCTGCCGTATGTCTTCCCATTTCACCAGTCTGTCTATGTCCTCCTGAATTCCCTTACTTTCCTCCTCACTGTTTAATACATTGCTGAGCTTTGTGTCATCTGCAGACTTTGAAATGATGACCTGTATGCTCAAGTCCAGGTCATTACTACGCATTAGGCTGATGCATGTATATTGTACAAAAGCTAATCCACGTATGCAATTATCTTCAATGTCTTTAATTCCACTTATAATGTACTGAAGTGTTGTTGAAGAAACCTCCCAATCATTTTGCTTAAGATCTTCCCACTTTGCCTTGAAGTGTCGTATAAAAGGTTAACAGATGGAATAGGCTAATATATGATGTAGATAATGATGTATCACTGACAGCAGTCAGTCATGTGTTAGACTCTCCTGAGAGGGATGTTGAAACCATGCCTAGGAGCTACGAACCCACTGTAACCTGTTTAGATATATTACTAATAAACAAGTGTTAAGCAGATACCAGAGTATGTCTACAGTCTGTCTAAGATCCAAGTCCTATGCCTAGGGTCTAAGGTAGAAGGGCCCATCTCAGAACATGGTGGCAGCCATGGAGACATCTGGTCTCTGATACTTTTCAATCCTAGATCATGACAAACTTCATCATTTGTTGTTATGTTGGGCGGGAATCTCAACCTCCCTACACCCCAAAGACACAAATCAGGAGTGTGGCGGAATACTCTCCTTTTGCCTGGATGAGCGCAGCTGCAACAACACTGAAGAAGTTCGACGCCATCCAGGATAAAGCAGCTGCTTCATGCCCTCATTTCTCCTTTTGTAGAAATAAGCCCGAAAGTTGGCTGCCAATAGCACACTCCTGTTTGTCTTGGAGCAGAACCCTAGCGTAACCATTTGGGTGTAATCAGGGAATCACATGAGAAAATGTGGATCTATTGGTCAGTCTGTCCAGTTTAAGCCCGTAGTTATGAGGTGGGTTCTGTGCTGTTATAGAACCATGAACAGGATCTCGCCAACGCTTCCTGTGAAAAACCAGCTCGCAAAAGATTTCCACCAAAGTGGAGTGGACAAGGTTTCTAAGGGTGAACCTGCCCAAAATCAATCAGCAACGGTGACTTGCAAAAACAGCCAGATCATCACTGTGCTTTCTAAATCTTTTTGCTCAGCATGGAGATTACTGTGTCATAATTAATACCCTCATTAAGAGGTGACCTTGTCAAGTCTGTAATTTTCTGAAAATTCTTAACTCTCTGTGGAAAATATTACTGATATTCTGGCAAATAGTCCATGAACTCCCTCACCTCAAGTAGGATTAGTAACTAATTGCTGTACTGAAAGATAGAAAAATGACTATATAATACTTTAATATATATTAATTATTTCTGCGCAGGGTCCCCCTGGCCCTCCAGGACTACCGGGCTTAGCTGGAAAAAGAGGACCTCGGGTAAGTGCTTGAGCTTCTTTATTCTAAAGTTTAACTCCTCGGAAGTGTTGGTTTGAGTATCAACCCCTTTCAAGAGCATAAAACAGTGAGGACAGCCATTTAAAGTCAGCATCAATGTTGTATTAGTAGCCTCGGTACTGTCACTTTACCTGGTAACTAAAATGAATTCATCGCCTTAATCCTGAGTTTATGTTCACGTTCATGATTGTTCTGATGTCAAAATACTCCCAATAAAAAAAATCAACTTACCAGATCCAGTGAATAGGCAATGAATAAAATGGTGATAACTCCACAGATGGCACCTGTAACTTAATATATCTGCAAATTCTCTTATTGTCCTTGTTTTCCATTTAAGCCTTGAATGCCACTTTTCCTAATTGTTTTTCAATATGAAGACAAATTAAAAGATTTCAGGAGGTCAGTGGTACCCAGAAGTTGTGCTGGTAAAGGTATCTCAAAGACCAGAATGACAACTCAGTGCCCCTCCTTGTTTGTATGCACACATGCCTGGCCAATTTGTATCGTCACCATACGTAAGACTTCAAATTCTCCTTGGTGTATGGGAAGTAGGCAGAAATTCCAATACAAATGGAGGTAAGGCCTTATTCTTTCCTGGGACATGGGGTGTCTGCCTAATATTTCTGCAGGGAAATGAAACAGTGGGCTGTGTTTCACTCCCCATCCTCCTTCCTCTCCTCTTCAGGGTGTAACTTCCCAGCCTGTTTTTTTGGAGAATCCTCATCCCAGCGAAACATAAAGGGAGCAGAGACAAGATGTAATAGGGCAAATATTTGTCTGGATCCATTTTCAGGTGGTCGAAATTGGGGCCTTGGGCCTCATTTCAGTCAGCTTCTGCCAGGCGTCCACAGACTGCTCCTCCATCCTGGAAGCGAATTTTAGGCTATGCCTGCCCTCTCGTCAGGACCAGGAGGGGTGAAGAAGAGGAAAACAACGGGGGCAGCCCAATCACGCATGTAACCCTGACACCACGTGAACTTAAAAAGAAAACTAAACCTACATTTTTGGTGGGTAGGCCACATCCACATCTAGAAAACTGGAGGGGAGCAGGCCTTATGCCTGTTAGTGTTCAGTGCAACCCAATTTCCCTGAGGATTCACTAGGCCCCTGATTAGCATATGCAAACCCCTCTCCCAGCACCTGTTTTAGGCAACTACCTGATTTGGCCTAACTGAATATTGTTTCTACGAGCATCCTTGGGCACAGAATGTTGTTTCCTGAAATTGGGGCTTGTACATAGGCTGCCAACCCTTCAAGAATGGCCTGGAATCACCAGGAATTGTTGATCAATCTCCTGGGCACAGCTCTGGGCAACCCTGGAGAAAAGTCATAAGGACATTGTAAAAGATTGTTTTTGTCATTTACTTTGAACATTTTTACCCGATATAAAAATATTGAAAATGGGGAGGGGGTTGCGGCTGGTGGGAGAGGGGCGTGGGAGGAAAGGCTGTTTGGCTGACTGACCGTCAAGCATCGGCCAATTGGGTCTTTTTGCTTTCTAATTGGCGGAGGAAGACAGTGCATCTCAAGGATGGATGTACGGGCTGAATAATGGAAAGAATGCGGGGGCAATTCATGTGATGAAACCTTCAGGAATACATTTAATCACAGTTGGCAGCCCTACTTGTGCACCCATTTTATGCCTGAAAGACAGGTGCAGCAAAGCCTACTCGTAATCACACCCATTTTACAGTTGCTTTGTGCCCAGGAACCGAATGGTCCCTGACTACACACGAGGGGAAAATTGGCCCTTTTGTGTAATGTAACTTGACAAAAATAACCAGACCCCTTTCCCTAATTCAGGCTTGCGACATGCTTTCCCCTGAAGGTGATGCTCATTTAAATGTTCAATGCCGCATCTTCCTGCACAGCAACCTATTTGTTCCAGCAAGTTATGGAAAGAAATAAGTTGGTGCAGGTGTTGGAACATAATTTAGGCCCATTGTATCTGCATGTGGTCTTAACTCATTTGTTTACCCTCCAGCTTGCCAAGGCAGGCACTGTGATTTGCAAATGAACTGTAGATTTTATCCAAACTGATGTAATAGTGAGGTGTACGTAAAATTGTGAAAATAGCATCATAAGTAACTGAGGAAAAATGTGTACTTACTGCAATATATAAAGTTTAGACAAATACAAGTGAGAGGTGGGCAATTGTCCAATGTATAAAATTAATCTAAGTAGACATAAGAAAACATGAGCAAATTACCAGTGAAATACCGAACTACATTCTAACTTGGGTTCAGAGCATAGGACAAACCTTCTGATTTCTAGTCTCCTTATGTAGCGGATCATTGAATGGTTGCAGCACAGAAGGAGTGCAGTTGGCCCATTGAATGCATGCCAGCACTCTGTAAGAGCGACTCAACTAGTCCTACCCTACCCTTTCCCCAGAACCCCGCAAATGCTTTTATTTTCAGGACCTTTTCCAATTCCCCTCTTTTGAGGGCCACAATTGAATCTGCCTCCACCGTGCACCCTAACCCTAAACCCAGATGTGACTGCTCTCTCAATCCAAATACACTGCTTTCAAAGTTTTCTTTTGTTCTTTCCTGGGATGTGGGCATTGTTACCATCCCTATTTGCCACTTGAATTGAATGGTTTGCTGGCCATTTCAGAGAGTAATTGTGGGTCTAGAGTCCCATGTAGGTCAGACCAAGATAGCAGATTTCTTGCCCTAAAGGGGGCTGAATGGTCCCTGACTACACACAAGGGGAAAATTGGCCCTCATTGGAACTCATCAGTAAGTCAGATGAGTTTTTACAACAATCAATGATTTAGTTCCTATATTTATATTCCAAATTTATTGATTGAATTTAAATTCCATCAACTTCCATAGTGGGATTTGAACCTATTGCCCCAGAACATTAGCCTGGGCCTCTGGCTTCACCATTACACCACCATCTCCCACATCTGATTAGGCTACACCTCACACCCTCCTATAACCTCTTGGAATGGTCAGACCGGATAATGGCAAGAAAAACTTAGGCGGACACCGGTAAAGAGCATGAACTGAAAAAAGTGGCAGATGCGAGTGGAACCAAACTCAAAGTGAGCATATAAGCACAAGAGAGGAAGATACCCCCCCCTGCTATACGAATAACGCTCCCTAACCCTAATGCAGCTCAGATAGTGGGAGATGTCCATACAGGAACTATGGGCAGAATTTTCCTCTCGTCGAGAGGGTGTGTGCCCAGCCCGAACGAGCGTAAAGGTCGCGCGATGACACCGGGCGAGTGTCCTGACATCATCACGCAGTCGAGCGATATTTCGCGCGCCCACCGACAATTAAGAGGCCCTATTAAGGCCCTTAATCAATTAATTGGTGAGAATTTTCCGCTGCCTGTCCAATCGTTTGGTGGGCGGGCGAATAGGCCAGGCGGCCTTTGCAGTTTTTGCGAAACCTCATCCACGGGCGGGATTAAAAAAGTGTAAGAACTTTTAATGCTCCTATTTAACAGAGTCACACGAGGGGACATTGTTTTCATTATTCTTAAGTATCTTTATTTTAATGGTTAAAAATCTTCAGCTCCCTGAGGCAGTTAATTGGCCAGTCAGCGTGAAATCGCGGTGGGGGCCTGATCGCAGGCGGTGGCTAGCTTTGTGGCTGTTCCCAGGGTTGCCCACTGTGCCCTCCTGACGAGGGCAAAATTCTGCCCTATGTGTTACACTAGGTGAAAAGCCTTCCGCTGTATGTTCAGTAAGGTAAATGACACTGTGTAGTCCCTGCTGTTGTACCAACCTCCACCTCGAGGAAGCGTCACAAGGATTAGTTTACCCGTGCAAATCAGTAGGCACCCTTGACACTCTGAACACGCACCCTGCGCCATCTCTCGCCCTTTGATGAGGGCGATGATGCCAGCTGTGCAAGGGAGGGGCACCAGACCTGAGGAGAAGGAGCCATTTACAGTATTAGTTAGTACAGAGGAGACAAAGGGGAAGTTGGGCGGTCGGCAGTTTAGTGGAAACAAGGTCAAGAGAGCAAAATGTTTTCACACAGACACAGTGTGACAGCGTGCAGGGAATTAGGGGAGAAATTAGAGAGAGGTGTGTGTGTTCAGGGCTCGGGCAAGAAGAAACCTGGGGGGAGTTTGGCTAGGTGGTGAAGGGGAAGAGCCTCAATCTTCATCAGCTCCTTCAGTTATTGAAGATAAGAATAGAGGGGACAGGAATTTAAGGAAATGATTGATGGTGAAAAAAAAAATCCAGCAGCAATCTTTGCTGTTTACCTCTCTCTCTTGTGAAACCCCTTTTTGAGGTTGATGCAGTGTTCACGATCTCTGTCACGCGCTCTTACGTTTTCCTTGGAGGGATTGCAGCGTACGTTTATCAGAATGATACCTGGACTCCAATTGTACAAACTAAGGTTGTATTCAACGTTCTCTCTAAGCTGCAGGAGTCCGCAGCCAGGCTGTAATCGGGAATGTGCTGTGCACAGCCACGCAGAAGCAGCATTCCCTTTATGATGAGCAACAGGCACGGCCACGTGTCAATCTTAAAAGAGCCGTGCAGTGCAACAAGCCGGCAGCGTACAGCACAGGGAAGTTAGAGGGAACGTTGATTGCATTTCCTAGAATTTGGAAGGTTATGGCATGATTTGCAAGCTACAACACTGGTATCCACCTGGCAACGTGGTAAACTGCCCAGCTATGTCCTGTCCACAAAAAGCAGGACAAACCCAACTTGGTCAATTACCGCCTCATCAGTCTAAGCTCGATCATCAGCAAAGTGATGGAAAGGGTCATCAACGGTGCTGTCAAGCGGCACTTACACAGCAATAACCTGTTCATTGACGCTCATTTTGGATTCAACCAGGACCAACCAGCTATTAACCTCATTACAGCTTCGGTCCCAACATGGACAAAAGAGCTGAACTCAAGAGGTGAGGCGAGAGTGACTGACCTTGACATCAAGGTAACATTTGACAGAGCGTGGCATCAAGGAGCCCTAGCAAGTCTGGTGTCAGTGGGAATCGGGGGGGGGTGGGAAACTCTCTGCTGGTTGGAGCCATACCTAGCACAATGGAGGATGGTTGTAGTGGTTGGAGATGAATCATCTCAGTTCCAGGACATCACTACAGGAGTTCTTCAGGGCAGTGTCCTAGGCCCAACCATCTTCAGCTGCTTGATCAATGACCTAAAGTCAGACATCGGGATGTTTTCTGATGACTGCACTTATCAAACCCATGACCTCCACCACCAGATGCATGTGAACACCACCACCTGCAAATCCCCCTCCAAGCCCCTCATCATCCTGACTTGGAAATATATCGTCGTTCCTTCACTGTTGCTGGGTCAAAATCCTGGAACTCCCTCCCTAACAGTACTTTGGGTGTACCTATACCACATGGTCTGCAGTGGTTCAAGAAGGCGGCTCACCACCACCTTCTCAAGGGCAATTAGGGATGGGCAAGAAATGCTGGCCTAGTCAACAACGCCCACGTCCTGTGAAAGAATTTTTAAAAAATTGGCTGAAATTTTCAAGATGTTAAGGGGAACAAATAGGGTGGACAGAGAGAAGCCATTCCTGCAGGCTGGGGAATCAAGGACTAGGGGAGGTAGTATAAAATTAAAGCCAGATCTTCCAGGAATGAAATTAGGAAATGCTTTTAAGCACAAAGGTTAGTAGAACTCTTCCGCAAACAGCAACTGCTGATAGGTTAATTGTCAGTTTTAAATCTTTGATAGATTTTTGTTATCCAAAGGTATTAAAGCATTTGGGACAAAGCTGGGTAAATGGCGTTTGGTCACATATCAGCCATGGTCTCTTTAAATGGTGGAACAAGTTTGAGAGGCTGAATGGCCTCCACCTATTACTATGTCTCTTTCACATATTTGTGACATCGCCCACTCTGAAAATCCCGTCATAGCTGCCAATAAAATAGTCGCCCATGATCCTGTTGGTAAAACGTGAGGTGATGTGATTCTGTAATATTCCTTACTCCACATCCGGCTTAGCAAATTCCCTGCTGGTTCTGCAGCATGATGAGCTCGTGAGCTGCCTGAGAAGTGTTAAAAGAGTGTTGTTGCAGGCACATCACCATCACCTCGTTTTTATTGCCACTGACAATCACGTTCTGAAGCCGGGCATGTTTTAAACACCTTCTTTTCTGTGGTTTTGTCCATTTTTCTGAAAGAAACTGTCAGATTTTCAGGCCCAGTGAAATCTGCTTACTTGCAGCAAAGCTGGTACCGAACCCTTCTTTAGCTTTTGCAAGACTGAATCATTTATTTGCTGTAATGGTTTGTATATTTGCTCAGCTGGCGTAAACAGGAGTCAGTGATTAGAGGGCAGTGCAGTTAACTGACCCTTTACAATTTTTGTATCATTGTCATGCAGCTTGTTCTGAGTTGAGGGAAGTTGGATTGAAATGATAATCAGTGGGCCTGAGTTTTCAGCTCGGTGGGCAGGCGTGGTGGAGGGGCAATCGCGGTCAGAGAACAGCGTTGCCTGGGTCGAGGGCTGGGAGGAGGGCGAGCACTGAAGTCTGCGCGGGCGTGGGGGAGCACGGAATTAAAGCTCCCTGAAGGTAGAGAGCTGCCTCAGGGAGCTGAAGAATTCAAATGCAAAAAAAAAAGATTTTAAAAACCAGGAAAAAAATGCCCATGCATCAGAATCAGTCACCGGAACACATGGATGATGAAAACTCTGTCCAAACATTTTTATTTTTTTTTTAAATTAATATCAGAGACCTCATCCCGCCCTGGGGTGAAGTTGCCTGAAAAATGCAAAGGCCATCTGGCCGATTCACCCTCCCGCCAACCTTAATGTTGGATGGGCAGTAAAAAAAACCCAGCTAATTGCACCGTTAACAGGCTTAATAGCCCTCTTAATTGCCAGCGGCGCACTTCTGAGTTCAATATGCGCCTGCCGACTGAAATATCGCACAGGCGCGCGATGATGTCGGAACACTCGCCCAACGTCATCGTGCGCTATTTTATGCTCGAATGTGCCAGGGTGGGGGGAGGCGCGCGCCCGCATGCCAAGTGTAAAATTCTGCCCAGTGAATTTTGGATCATGTGAGGTGCTGGTTTTGATGAAATATATAAACTTTCTGTAGCCGCTGAACTCAAGAGACTGGGAGGTGGACCTTTCTCAGTGGGGAAGTGTGGGTTTTCAAGGGCACATTTTCTCAGGTAGTATTCCCAGTGCAGAACTTCATGGGGCAAGTGCGCACGTGGCAAGTTTTATGCAGCGAGTAGTGCGCAGATTTTTAAGTGCATTTCAAAAGTATTGTATCTCCATGCCAGGGACACTAAATCGTACGATTTGCCCAATAGTTTCTATGATGATTTTATACATAGCTTCCTATTTGAGCTTGCAGCTGTTATCATGTAACAAACATAACAACAGAAAACAAGACCCAATGGTACATCACAAAAAAAATTAATACTCAGATACTTACAACGGAAATACAATTATAAAGCAATGGGCAGGTTTTTTTCCCTTGTCGGGTGGGCATGCGTCCAACCTGAGTGAGAGTGAAGTAGTGCGAGTGTCCCGATGTCATCGCGCACCCCCTTTGCGATATTTCGCCCAGCGGGTACGTGCGAGAGGCGGCAGCGCACCCGCCGACAGCAAAGAGGCCTCTTAAGGCCCTTAATCAATTAATCAAATGGAACTTTCCACTGCCCGTCCTACCGTTTGGTTGGCAGGCGGGCGAAAAGGCCAAGCGGCCTTTGTATTTTTTGCGAAATCTCATCCACTGGTGGGTTGAGGTTTCGACCAGGGATTTAAAAAAAAAAGCTTTTAAAACTCAGTTTTAACATTCCCCGCTCATGTGACAGAGTCACATAAGGGCGACATGTTTTCCTTATTTTTTAGCTCTTTATTTGTAATGTTAAAAACCTTCAACTTCCTGGGGCAGCTCTGAGCCTTCAGGGAGCTTTCACTGAGTGCACCCCCCCCGCGCGTGCGCACGCTTCAACGCTCACGCCCCACCCCCACCCCGGTAGCGCTGAGGCTCTGAACGCCCCTTTCTCACTGTCTGGCTGTTAATTGGCCAGCCAGTGTGAAATCACAGTCAGGGCCCGATCGTGGGCGACAGTCAGTTTTGCAGCATCCCCTGTGCCCGCCTGATGAGGTAAAAATCCTGCCCGATTAAGTTTATCTTTTATACAATCACTCGCCAAAGCCATATCAGTTTGTTCCTGAGATCATTAGATCAAAATGCCAGCAACGAGTAGCCATTCAGAGCCACCCAAGTCAGTGTCAAAGATCAGTATTTAGCTTTGGCATTAATGGTGTACAGATGAATACAGGTAGAAAAAGCAATGAGAAGCACACGTTTAACCTGTGAACAGATATTTAGCTCAATCAAAAGCGTAACATATAAAACCCAAAGATCACCTAGTGAGAAAGGAAAGTGACTGAGAATAATGCTAAATGGTCCCAGAGTTGACTGTTCAATTTTTTCTATTCTGTCCCTTCAACCGAGAGCCATGTCAGAGTTCCAAATCTTTTACTAGAACTTTAACAAAACCCCAAATTAGCAGTGGAATGCACCACAAAACAGTCATCCAAGGCACACTGCACTTTCCAATTGCCAAAAAAGTTTGGGAACTCCAGTTATGAGTTTCCGAAGCTATCGGAAAACCAGCTATTAATGAGGGATTGAGCACATTCAAATAGTTGTAGCTATATTTTTCTATATTTAAGTAGTCTGCATATATACGTCATTGCAGATTAAGTTCAAATTTCGCTGAAAAAGATATCGGTGCTGGATGGTTATGGAGAATTTGGAGTCAAGACAGGTGGATAGAATTTTTAAAAATTTGTTCATGTGGGTGTCACTCGATAGGCCAGCATTTATTGCCCATTGTTCAGAGGGCATATAAGAGTCAACCACATTGCTGTGGGTCTAGAGCCACATGTAGCCCAGACCAGGTAAGGGCAGCAGATTTCCTTCCCTAAAGGGCATTATTGAACCAGATGAGTTTTTACGACACAAAAACAAAAATAGCTGGAAAAACTCAGCAGGTCTGAAAGCATCTGTGGAGAGGAATGCAGTTAAACGTTTTGAGTCCGTATGACTCTTCATCAGAAGAGTCTGATGCAGTTCTGATGAAGAGTCATATGGACTCGAAACGTTAACTGTATGCCTCTCCGCAGATGCTGTCAGACCTGCTGAGTTTTTCCAGCTATTTTTGTTTTTGTTTCAGATTTCCAGCATGTGCAGTATTTTGCTTTTATCTGAGTTTTTACGACAGTTGGCAATGGTTTCATAGTCATCATCAGACATATATTGAATTCGACTTCCACCATCTCCCTCATCCCCAGAGCATTACCCTAGGTCTCTGGAGCATGAGTCTAGTGACAATACCACTATGCCACTGCCTCTTCATGATCACGTAGTGATCAGCCCTGATCTCACTGAAGGGCAGTGCAATGAGCGGAACAGGGCTCGAGGGGCTGAATGGCCTCCTCCCATCATTATATCTTCTCAAAATTCTGTCTTGTCTGAAGTGGGGCAGGGATGTCAAAAATCATTGTTCCTGATCTACTGGGGAATGAGTACAATGTCAAGGACACTCGAGTGTCCAAACGCTAGTCACTAGAATGTCTTCAAGAGCTTGATCTCTTGAGTTTCCAATCAACACATCTTGTTTACACAGCATTCATGGTCTATTTGTTCAGGAGTGCTGTGGACCATGGGAGCCCTGAATTTAGCAATATATTTTACTAAAATTAGACCTCTGGGATAGGGTAATTGTCTTTCTTTTCATTGGCTTTTCATTGTTAAAAAGTGAATAATGACAATGTACCCGAAATTCATTTCCATACGGACAATGAATTGAAATTGAATTGAATTGAAATGACAGCATTACCTGTGGGGCGCTGTGCGTCACCATGACGATCAGCGGCAACAGCAGTTTGACAACAGGTGCCAGCACCAAAAACAGCAACTCGCAACAACACCTGATAACCACCTTATGTGCAGCACTGGTGGCAGAAACTATCTCTCACTGACAGGTCTCTTCAGCCCATCAGCAGAAATGCACCATGTCAGCCATCCCATTGTCAATGGATTTGCTGCGTGTCTATCATCTCATGTTGATGAAAGGCTGCCACTGATGACAGGGTAGATGCTGAAAGGTTGTTTCCCTTGACTGGGGTGCCTAGAACACAGGGCCACAGTCTCAGAATAAGGAGTCAGCTATTTAGGACTGAGGTGAGGAGAAATTTCTTCACTGAAGGGTCATGAATCTTTGGAATTCTCTAGCCCGGGAGCTGTGGACGCTCAGTTGTTGAGTATATTCAAGGCAGAGGTTGATAGATTTTTGGCATTAAGGGAATTAAGGGATGTAGGCATAATGTAGGAAAGTGGAGTTGATATGGAAGATCAGCCATGATCTTGTTGAATGATGGAGCAGGATTGAAGGGTTAAATGGTCTACTCCAGCCCTTGTTTCTTACATTCTTATGAGTGACGTGAATAGGACTTTTTTCCTCATCCTTCAGATTGCACTATATTTGCACCACAAATTGCTGGAATTGTGAATTGATAATGGTGTAGCGATGTCAACATAGCACATCTGGGACCACCTGAACACCATGCTTTGAGGTGCATCTCCATGACCAATGAAATTTAAGAGTAGAGGAAGAAATTAGAGTGAAGTTAGTTGCTGAAAGAGAAATAGAGAATGGATTAAGAGAGAGAGAGAGAGAGGAAAAAGAAACAGAAAGCAAAAATAAGAAAAAAATTTTAAAATAATAAGTAGAAGAAGAGGATATTTCAATCCAGCTGTGTTTTCACAATCACTGGATATTTCAAAGCACTTTACAGCCAATGAAGTACTTTTGAAGTGTAGCCACGGTTATAATGTAGGAAACACGGCAGCCACTGCACACAGCAAACTCCTGCAAATAGCAACGTGATAATGATCAGATAATGTGTTTATGTGATGTTGATTGAAGGATAAATGTTGAGCAGGACATCAGGAAGAGCTCCCTTGTTCCTCTTTGCAATAGTGCCGTCCAATCTTTTACATCCACTCATCCAGGCCTCGGTTGAATGTCTCATCTGAAAGATTGCACCTACGATAGTGTCGCACTCCCTTTGTTTTCAAGCCCAGGGCCAGAATTTTTCCCTTGTCGGGGGGGCTTGGTGGGAATGGGAGGGGGCAGACGGGAAGCCAACCACCGCCCATGATCAGCTCCACACCCAATTTCACACGCGGGCGGGCCAATTAAGCCCCCCCCAACCCCAAATGGAACGTGAGCAACAGCGCTGAGCGCTACCTGTGCGGGCAGGAGGAGGAGCGAGAGCTGGGCCTCGTGCACAGTTCAAGCATGCGCGCGAAAGAGCCCTTCAATCTCCCTGAGGCACGGAGCTGCCTCAGTGAGCTTGAAGCGCTTTATAAAAAATTAATAAATACAATAAAAATTTAATGAAACATGTCCCCTCATGTGACCATGTTTTTAATGTCAAAAGAAAGTTTTTATTTAATTTGTATCAACATTAGAAAATCTCCTCCTGCTTGTGGATGAGGTTTCCCAAAAAATGTAAAGGCCGCTTGGCCTTTTTGCCTGCCCACCAACCATTAGGTTGGACGGGCAGCGTAAATTTGAAGTTAGTTAGCTCGTTAATGGTCTTAGTAGGTCTTTCAATTATCACCGGGCGCGCAGCTGACTCCAGCGCGTGCCCACTGAACAAAATATCACGCGTCACGTTGCGCTTGTGCGTGTCAGGCACTTGCCTACACGCCGAAGATAAAATTCTGGCCCAGGAGTGGGATATAACCCAGGACCTTCTGACTTAGGGGAGGGTGCACTACACCTGAGCCATAGCGGAACAAGCTCAATAGTAACTTCAGCCCGATTGTAACTTTCTTTGTCTAACTTGCTGCAGTTTGAGATGAGTTCATTCTGGGAGTATGGCATTGGAAACCACTTTTCAGCTGATTTGATGCTGCCTAATTTCCCACGCTACAGTATGAGTAGAAATAAGTGTTAGTTCTTTACTGGAATGAATTGAGAGCTTGTCTTTGGAATTACAGAACCTTTCCATTCTGAACTTTACAAACTAAATAGATGACCGCATTTTTTTTCCAGGTAATTTTCCAGGCATTACTCTTGAAGTACATTTTAAAAGTGCTACTGCAATGATACACATTTCTATACCTCTCATTATGAAGATTTCCATCAAGGGGTTAGATAGACACCAGGCAGGAAATCAAGGGATTTAAGGGTCAGGAGACAGAAAGCAGGTCAACAAGATAGGACTTTAAAAGCAATAAAGGTTGAAAAGTTAAGCCACCTTGGGACAGAATGCTTAAGGGCAGGGGCTTAATAGCAGAGAGATCAAAACTCCAGAGCATTGCAACAAGTAGCAATCCAATATCAGAGAAGAATACAGTGTAAACTGAGATGGCCCATCTTGTGATTGCCCAAATGAAATGGAATGAAATAGTGAAGAGACTTGAATGGGAGGGTGAAGTTTGACCTTTCTGGGCACAGGGATCAAATGTACCTTAATCATGGAGTGATAGTTGTACAGAATATTGTCAAGGAGTGGATTTGGGCTCTAGAATTTTGGTTTAACTGATGTTTGTGGAATTATGGAGGTGGGGAGCCCAACACAATGAATGTTTGATTGATAGAATCGAAATCAGGGGCAACATGGGTGATGCATGAATTAGCTGAATTTAGTCTTGTAAGTGTTGAGCTGTAGAGAAATCTCAGCTAATCTCAGAATTTATGACAGGTTTAGATAAGGGAGTCAAAGAAAATCTGCTCCCATTAACTGATCACACAAGGACTAAGGTTTAAGGGATTGGGAAAGAGATACGGTGGAATATGAGAGAGAACTTCTTTTATAACGTGAGTGCTAATGACCTGGAACACACAGCCTATGAGGGTGGTGGAAGTGGAGACAATGAGTGATTTGAAAATAAAATTGAATGGGCATTTGAGGGAAATAAACTTGCAGGATTATGGAAATAGGTGTGGGAACTGGGACTAGTTGGATTGCTCTACAGAGAGCTGAACTCAAGAGTGTGAATGGCTTCGCCCTGTGCCCTAATGATCTTAGGAACTTGAGAGGTTGGACAGCCAGTAACCACAAGGCAGACATAAGATGTTGTATTTTCCGATGATAAAATGTGACCAATTACTGAGATGGGCAACAAATACCACAGATTTCTAAATTAAATAATAGTTACAGAGAGAAGCTGATTTTTTAAAAAAACTTTGGATTTCCCCAGGTCTCTGTTATTACCAGACTAAATTGTTGCTAAAAGCTGCATGAAAGAGGTGGGGACATTTGTTTGTTGATTTTTCGCTCAGTAGGAAAGCATTTTATTCATGTACACCCTGATGGCAACTGGTGAGGAGCTGCGAGTAAGGACCAATATCTCACCACTTTGTGGCAACTCATGTTCTTTTTATTCTTTCATGGGATGTGGGCATTGCTGGCTAGGTCAGCATTTGTTGTCTATCCCTTATTGCCCTTTAGAAGGAGATGGTGAGCCACCTTCCTGAACTGCTGCAGTCCATGTGGTATAGGTGGAGCCACAGTGCTGTAGGGAGTTCCAGGATTTTGACCCAGTGACAGTGAATGAACGGTGATATATTTCCAAGTCAGGATGGTGTGTGACTTGGAGGGGAACATAGAGGTGTTGGTGTTCCCATGCATCTGTTGCCTTTGGCCTTCTAGGTGGTAGAGGTCATGGGTTTAGAAGATGAGTTGCTGATGTGCATCTTGCATATAGTACACACTGCTGCCACTGTGCATTGGTGGGAGAGGGATTGGATTTTTAGGTTAGTGGATGGAGTGCCAATCAAGTGGGTTGCTTTGTCCTGGATGTGTCCAGTTTCTTGAGTTTTGTTGGAGCCATACTCATCCAGGCAACTAGGGAGTATTCCATCATGCACCTGACTTGCACCTTGTAGATGGTGGACAGGCTTTGCAGAGTCAGAAAATGAGTTACTTGCCGCAGGATTCCTAGTCTCTGACTTGCTCTTGTAGCCACATTATTTAGACAGCTGGTCCAGTTCAGTTTCAGGTCACTGGTAACCCCCCAGGATGTTGATAGTGGGGGATTCAGCAATGGCAATGTCGTTGAATGTCAGGGGACGATGGTTAGATTCTCTCTTGTTGGAGATGGTCATTGCCTGACACTTGTGTGGCGGAAATGTACTTACCAATTGCCAGGCCAAGCCTGAATGTTGTCCAGGTCTTGCTGCATTTGGACATGGACTGCTTCAGTATCTGAGGAGTTGTAAATGGTGTTTAGCATTGTGGAATCATCAGCAAACATCCCCACTCCTGACCTTATGATGGAGGGAATGTCATTGATGAAGCAGCTGAAGATGGTTGGACCTAGAACACTACCCTGAGGAACTCTTGCAGCGATGCCCTAGGACTGAGATGTTTGGCCTCCAACAACCAGAACTATCTTCCTTTGTACTAGGTATGACTCCAACCAGTGGAGAGTTTTCCTGCTGATTCCCATGGACTTCAATTTTGCCAAGGCTGCTTGATGGCACATTCAGTCAAATGCTGCCTTGATGTCAAGGGCAGTCACTCTCACCTCATCTCTAGAATTCAGCTGTTTTGTCCATGTTTGGAGCTAGGCTGTAATGAGGTCAGCAGGCTGCTAGTCCTGAGCTAACCCAATCCAAGCAACAACGAGCAGGTTAATGGCATGAGAGCGAAATGGCATGAGAGCATAATCGAACCAGGCTGTGATTCTCTCCATGTCTTTTGCCATTCACTATCAGACTTGGGAGTAAAGAAAGGCACCTAGTTGAATAATAGAGAGCTGCTGGTCCCTGTTACAGTCAGATCTTTTCTAGAATTAGCACTTTCAGAGGAATGAAGAAAAATAGAGAACTTGTATTAGCCCTATAACCTGGAGAAACGTCATTACTATGGGATGTTGCTGGGATTCAGTTGGCACCAGATTTTAATAAACAACATTAAAGCTTGAGTTGAATCTTGTTGATTCAATTCATTCTATGAACGAGATACACAAACAAGATACATCCACCATTGGGGATGGTGAATCAGGACTGTTTGTTGCCAATAATGAAACATCTGTGGTGACTTTTTGAATAATGCTGACTGAAAGAATGTGGGATTTTAGCTAGAAGCATTTTTGTAATAGCTGGAGCCAACATTGCCACATGGTAGTTCACCAAGATGGTCAAAATCGCTGTTGTGTAATAGGTAAAGTTGTTCTGAAGTTGATGTGAATTGGATTGCATCTGATTCATATTATAGCAAATGTGGAAGTTCTAGTTACCAGCATGATCAAGAGAGAAAAAGGAATACTTCCTTTGACCATATAAGTTGTGGCAGGGCTTATTTCACATGATTATTGCCTTGGCTGCTATTGGAAATTTTATTTTGAAAGTTTTGAAGCATTGATTTAGAAAATAAAGGATTGGTTGCATGATAGCCTTTCCCACTGCATAAATAACGCCTAGTCAGAAGGAAAATAGGGGCAGGTTTAACAGTTTTTAATGTATAAATATTTAAAGGGGTTGGCTTGGCTATTTGTCAAGCATTTAAACATTTTTACCAAAGAAAATAGTGAATGAAAATGTTCTTGTGTTCTGTCGGGTGTCCAGTCGGCAAGTGGGAGTAGGTTAAAATGTGAAAAACTTTAGTGTTAAATGAATAGTAACCCTTTGTTAACTCACACTGGTTTGGTTCAATTTCAAGCAGTAAAAATGAAAAATTGTATAAAAGCCTCTTTTACTCAGTTGGTAGCACTCTTGATTGGATCAGAAAGTCATGGAGCAGAATTTTACGGCGTCATCATGATGGGGGTGGGCTGGAAAATGCGGTGAGCTGCTCAAAAGTCCATTGACTTGGCAGGACTGGAAAATGCCACCAGCGGGAGGGACCGTAAAGTTCTGTCCATAGATTCAAGTCCCATGCAAGGATTCGAGAACATAACCCAGGCTGACAATCCTGTCCACTGTTGCAACTTTGGAGGTGCTATTGGATGAGACATTAAACCAAAGGCACATATGTCTGTTCTAGTTGTCCATCTGGATGTAGAAGATCCCTGCCACTTACAACTTATTTGAAGATGAACCGGGAGCTCACCAGCGTCAGGACATTCCTCTCTTGATCATCAATGGTTAGTTCAATATGCTGTTAGTTGGGCTATGCATTTGGCTTTGTATTTACCTACATAACAACATGGCTGCACTTAGGGCAGAATTTCCCCCCCCCCTCTGTTGGGGGGGATTTTCAGAGCGGGCACATGGAGGCGTGCTTCTGAACGGCACCCCCAACCGGGGGGGGTGCGTCGCCATTTTATGCGGGTGGGCCAATTTGCGCTCCCTGTGCGGGTGGCTGGGGGGGGTGGGGGGGGGGATTCCCTGAGCCGAGAGTGTGCTCTTTCACACATGCACATGAAAGAGCACACTCATCTCCCTGAGGCTAAGTGTTGCCTCAGGGAGATCGGCTCCACATTGAAAAATCTTAAAAATAGAAAAAAAAATCTCCTTGATATGTCCCTTCATGTGACACTGTCACATGAGTTGGGACATATCCATCACTTTCAAAGACACTTTTATTACATTTTTTAAAACCTACATGAAACCTCATCCCGCTCGTGGATGAGGTTTCATGCTTTTTCTAATGCCCGCCAGGGCTCCCAGCCTGCCCACCAACCTTAAACTTTAATGAGTTTGTCAATGGCCTCACTTGGTTATTGATAGGTCAGTGAGTGGACAGCGGATTCTGCTGAGCCCCCGCCTACCTGAAAATTGAAATGGGGCGCGGTGACATCGGGAGTTCTGCCCGACATCATCCCGTGTCATTTTACGCGTTGGCGTGCGGGTCACACCCCCCCACCGACTCGCCGACCGGGAAATCCTGGCCTTAAAGATTTTTGGCATGGATGCATTTTGGGATATCCCGTGGATGTGCTAAAGTGTCATAAAATGTTAGCTCTTTAGTTTCTTTTGTGATGTCCTTTGACGTGGAAATAGTACAGTAAATTTGTAAATTCTTTAAAAAGTCTGTGGATTCTGAAATTGTTTTTAAGAATGTTTGAAAAGGACTTTTAAGAGTTTGAAATGATTGTAAAGGGATCAATTGTAATTTTCTTGGATAATAAGAAAAAGTGGTCCATGTGACCTGGCAACCCTTGACCTGGAAGCAGCACCAACAGGAAGAAAGTTATGAAAGAAGCCGTGTGGCTGGCAGACACGAAGTAGAGGAGCTGAAGGATGAAGGTGACTAACGCACAGATGCCGACACAAAGAGACAGCAGAGGCAGACAGGAAGATGGACACAGAATTCTTGTGAGGAGATGAAACAAATCGCTTTCAGGAAGAGGCTGGTTTTTCTGTTTGGCAGAAAAAGAAACAGAAGCTCTCGGAGGAACTCTGCGAGCTGGCTAAAAAGGTCTAAAGCCTGGAAAGCTGTGTGAATAGCTCGGGAGATGCTAAAGTGCTGAGCGCTTTCCCAGAAGTGGCTAAATCATGAACCAGGATGTTATTGGTTGGTCAATTGAAAAGGAATTCTGGAAAACTACACCATCAGGACAGACCCAAGGTAGAGAGAGTTTGTAGAAATGTGCCTTGGTGATAATCGTATCTACAAAACTCAAAGGTGAAAGCTGTTGTTCGATAGGACATTTGACCTCCCCTGCATGAATAAAGAATAGCATATTTCAGAACTGTGCAGCATTGTAGTGCCACACTTGTGCAGGGATTGATGTGGGGCTTATGAGTGCATATGTATCTTTGTTGTATCCGCGAACATTTGCCTGTTAATGCATGGGTAATTTGTGTTGGCTCTGATTCATGTTAAAGTATAAGTTACAAAAAGTGGAATCTTGCTGGTATAATTTCTTCATTTGGAGTTAATTTAGCAAATTTAGTTATTCTGGTCTACAGCCCCTCCACAGGGATCATAAGACTTCGCTCAAAATTCTATATTTTTAAACATAACTATAGAAAATATCACAGTCGAGGTGAAGGAATACTCAGTGCTTCTGGAGGAATGCCATTACTATGGAATAACTCACTCAGTTCAATGGCAGCATTTGACCAGAAGAAAAAATGCACTTCTGTCCAGTGAATGTCCAGGTGGCTGTCTCTTTCGACATTTTTCTGGGAAAAAGTAACGTTATAATCAATTGTACCAAATTATGATCAATTGTACTTATTTTGAGATTTTATTCCTAAATTTGTAGTCTTCCCTCAGCAACCTTACTTATAAAAACCTAATTAGAATTCCAATTGTTTATACTAACCTGATTCAAATTATTCACATAAATCTGAGTAAATTCAAATCATTTAGAACAGCCTAATTGGAAGCAGATTGTATGCACGAACATGAATCAAATTCATTTACAGCTTTTAGGCAACAGGAATGATGGCCAGCCAATACTTTTCTACATGGAAGTAAAAAAACAATCTAATTTATATTGCGTAAGCAATGTCTCAAATCCTATAAGTTCTTGTTGCCCAAAATGCTACTATTCTTAAACCACCCTTTTGTTCTGGTCTGGAAACTGGTTCATGATATACATACCACCCATTTAGTTTGGGACTGCAGGTCCTCGACTATAAGTCATCTGCTTTAAAGAGCGGTGACAATGTTGGATCCTCCTATAAACCAAGTTGCCAAAAGGATGTATGTTTGCTGATTGTTTAAACCAGCAATAACTCTTGGCTTGAAATTTCCAACAGTGGCTCAAAACCACTGGCACTGTATGAATGACCAGACCAAATCATTTGATTTGATTCACTTTAGAACGTCAAAGTCAAGGTTTAATGATGAACCTATAAATAGAAAACCTGTGGAAGACCATGGTTGTAGTATTGTGTACAGCTTTGTACTCTACACAACAGAAAGGATGTTGGAGCATAGCGTAGATTCACTAAGATGTTGCATAGTATGAGGAAAGAAAAAATACTTGCATTTATATAGGACCTTTCACCAGCACGGGACATTCCAAAGCACTTTACAGTCAACAAAATGCTTTTGAAATGCAGTCACTGTTGTAATGTGAGAAACACGGCAGCTGACTGACTTGCTAACCAATCAGCAAGTTTTTCTCCAGTAGTATAAATTGTTGTGCTCCTTTGAAATTCAACATTCTTGTGTTTATCCTGATGAGTACAAGATGAAAAACTTCAGCTACATGCTTCCATAAACCCCAGTGTGATAATGACAAGATAATCTGACATTTTGTAATGTTGATTGAGGGATAAATGTTGGCCAGGATACTGGGGAGAACACCCCTACTCTATTTTGAATCTCCCCTCAAACTTTTCTTCTCTAAGGAGAACAGCTCAAGCTTTGCCAATCTTTCCCTGTAACTGAACTCTGTCATCCCTGAAACCACTCTTGTAATTTTTTCTGCACCCTCTCTAATGCCTTCAGATCATTCTTAAAGTGTGGTGCTTAGAATTGGACATGATACTCCACTTGAGGCCAAACCAGTATTTTATAAAGGTTTACCAGACCATAGCAGAGGTTGAGGGGGTACATGATTGAGGTGTATAAAATTATGAGGGACGTAGATAGGGTGGACAGGAAGGAAGTTTTCCCCTTGATGGAGGGATCAATAAGGGGACATAGATTTAAGGTAAGGGGCAGGAGGTTTAGAGGGGATGTGAGGAAGAATTTTTTCACCCAGAGGGTGGTGGGAATCTGGAACTCACTGCCTGAAAGGGTGATAGAGGCAGAAACCCTCACAACATTTAAGAAGTATTTGGATGTGCACTTGCAATGCCATGGCATACAAGGCTGTGAGCCTAGTGCTGGAAAATGGGATTAGAATAGTTAGGCACTTGTTTGACTGGCATAGACTCGATGGGCCGAAGGGCCTTTTTCTGTGCTGCAGACCTCTATGACTTCCTTGCTCTTGTACTCCATACCTCTATTTATAAAACCTGGATCCCGTATGTCTTGTTGACCGCTTTCTCAACTTGCCCTATCACCTACAATAATTTATGCACCTATATATCCAGGTTCCTCTGTTCCTGCACCAACTTTGGAATTGTATCCTTTCTATAACATTGCCTTTCCCCATTCTTTCTAACAAAATGTACCACCTCACTGCATTAAGTTTCATCTGCCACATGTCCACCCATTCCACTCACCTGACTATGTCCCCTTGAAGTCTGTCACTATACTTTTCCCTAAGTCCAGTTCCATCTGACTTACACTTGTGCATCTATAACTAGGAATTCCCCTCTCCATTTTGCTGTGACAAGACATCTATTGGACATCTGCTGTTAGTAGGACTTGCCTGTGCATTTTTAGGTTTTCAAATATTTTGCCTGGCAAGCCTCTGAAAGTGGACACAGTGAAGGAAACAGCAGCTGGGGCCCATGAACAGAGCAAACAACTGTGTATCTCTTTAACCAATCCACTAGAAGGATTGTGAAATATGCAGTGCAGGAACTCAGAAGGAAGTGTAAATTAGAGCAGGCAAATTCAGTGTCAAGTAGGGTACTGAAAGAGAAATAAAGAGAAAGAAAAAACATTAGATTAAGAGAGGGAAAAAAGACAGAGTGGAAAAGTTAGAAAAAAGCTAAATTTTACATTTTTAAAACTTTCAACAATTAATATCTGAAGGAATGAGGTTCCACACTTATAATAGTTAATTTTCAGTGCCAGAGAGGTAGGTTGGTTGCAATTAACACTTATTGCATCATTAAATGATTTGTTGAAAGGAAAAGGCTTATTTTATGTGGCAAGTTCAGATAGTATCTACCATGTGAATATAGCAACTTCATGGAATCTAATGCATTTCAATGATGAGGTAGGCAGCAAGATGCAGCTTTTGCGAAGCTGATGGCTGAATAGGGCACCTCGGGCAGCAACTTTAAGATATTGGCATTTAAATGCACATCTGCTCATCACCTGAACTTGCTGTACCATTTGCACATTAGTGAAGCTGAGCACCATTATTGCCATGTTGACAGCGAAACCTGGCCCATTAGCTACAAGTTTGCTCAGTCAAAGTAAATTGTTCAATTCTATTGAAGAAAGGTGTTAGCTTAAACAAAAATACATGCGAGGTCAATGTTCTATTTTTGTCCAGGGAATTGAAAAACTGTCTATCTGCCATAAATGGAGACGACATAGAACAACTAGATAACATTTGTGCTGTATCCTCTCTATTTATACAGAGGGGGGAAGGGAACTTGGGGAAGCTATTTGATAACATAAACCCACATATTGTAATAATCAAAAATTTTGCATATAGATTGAATGCAAGTGCATGTGTGTGGGAGGCCTTTCACAAGAAACTAACTATGGCACTGTGCAATATTCCCTTGCATGAATTCAACTTAAATCAAGTTGTTTATGGCAGCTGGATTTGATTTGAGTTGTTCACACCAGCTGGATTTGAATGAAGTTGAACTGGCCTGGTTCAAACTGAATTGTTTATTACAGTTTGATACTTGTGATTTGAGCTGTTCAAAATTATCTGTAACATTGCAGCTGGCTTAAATAATGTTCAAATAGCCTGTATATTGAATTTCTGGCTTAGGATCCAGAAATATCTAATAATGTTCCTCTTAACGACCTCTTTGAGATGCCATTGGCCATATCACAACCCTTCAAAAGATGTAAGTCGTAGGATTGCTCACTATTTAGGTATTGCTAGAATCTACTCAGAAGTAAAGGACAACAGTAATTTCAGCTGATTATAAGCAGCTAACTGTGAATCACAATTAGTTGTTGAAAATTGGCCGGACATCGATTGGGTTATATTCCATTTTTGGCTCATTTTCCTGTAATTCCACATTGGACTGAGAAAAAAATACATTAAACCACTTTAATACCAGAACATCTGTCAGTTTGACTGCAACAGTTTGGTACAGCTGGCCTATGTGAACTTGCTGCAATGTACAAGAGTCTCCTGTAACAGTCAGCTAACCAATAGTTGCTCGGTAGTGCAGAGCTTGAATATTGCTGAAAAGAGAGACATGTTGCTGAAGCCTTTTGCCTTACACTCATCAGGACATATACAAGAATGCCAAATTTCAAATGATCACAACAATTTATACTACAAGAGAAAAGGATGCTGATTGGTTGGCACGTTGACTCTGATTGGCAGAGGTATGGCCATGGAAAAAGCAACTGGAAACTATAGGCTACTGGATAATTCAAAAAAAAGGTGCAAGGCTTGAACATATTCCTTTTAGTTTGTAGAGAACGGGTCCATGCACATAAATGTATGTTGCTTCTAGTAGGTATAAATGAGCCATGTTCTAAGTGTAACAGATTATCTCAAATTGGCTGTAAGTGTAGCTTTCAGTGCACCCAGGATTGTTCAATTGCAGCACATGGAGTCATTTTGCTTTGTGTTTTGCAAGTACAGTCTACGCTGCCTGTCATGAACAACTGAAGGAACATGCTGTTTGATTCAATCAATCAATTGTTGGGATGTAAAGCCTACATATCTGGCATCACGCTGGCACTGAAATTCATACATGATGTTGCTCAGTTGTGTGGTCAATCCTGAGAACACTAACAACCAATTAAGATAATCAGTGAAACTTGTAACGTAGCTCATTTATACTTGCTAGAAGTGACATGCATTCATGTGCAGGGATCCATTCTCTGCAAATAAAAGGAATATGTTCAAGCCTTGCAACTTTTATGAATTAGTCGGGAGCTTAGGGAGCCCATTGTTCCTCATTGCTTTCTCCGTGGTAACGCCTCGGCCAACCAGAGTCACCTTGCCAACAAATCAGCACCCATTTCTCCTGTGGTGTAATTTGTTGTTAATGACTGGGATAGATTTTAATCTCAGCCACATTCAGACAAAATGAGGCTAATAGATTGGAAAAATGGACAGAGACAAGTAACGAAAGGTATCTGCCAATGTAACATGCTGTGTACGTTTCAGCTGAAGCTTGAGACAAGTGGCAGGAGCTTATAATCTTATTAAACTGAAGAGGGAGTTATGTCATTTCAACACCAATAGAATTTTGCAGCCTTTACGCAGAGGAGGCTGCCTCCTAAATGCCAGCAGGCCTGCCAGTTAAATGCAAAAGCGTTTAAAGGACCAGGCAGTTAAGTAAAGATGTGCTTTGAAATTGAGTTGTCCACCAAAAGGATTTTTTCTTACACTCTATTCTGGGCGAGAATTATGAATTTTGGCGACACCATTTTTGAAAGCTATTTAAAACTTTTTATTATGGAATCTCTCTTTTCTTCATTTCAAGTAAGCCAAGAACAGGGAGAAAGGATGCAGGGATGTTGTGCATGCTGCATTCTCCATGGCAATGCCTCTGCCAATCAGAGTCCGCCTGCCAACCAATCAGCATCCTCTTCTCATGCAATATGCATTGGTGCTCCCCCGTTATTGTTGGTTATTTCTTACAAACTTTCCTGATGAATGCATGAAGAAGAGCTTTGATAGTCTGTCTCTTTTTTTCCACAACACACAAGTAGATAAACAAGAGTTATGTGTTTCTCTAAAGTTGGCAAATAAATTGACGAGAAACGAGTGGGAAAAATGTTTGACCGTGTTCTAAACCTAAGAAGCATCTCTCCAAAATTAGATTAACAAATAAAAGTTCAGAAAAATATTGATTATGCTTCTCAAACTCCTTATCAAAATGGCTAAAGTGAGGCATCCTGGCTGCATTTCACAGCTACAGAGCCCAATCGAAATGCGGGTATTTTAGTCATTTTCAGACGCCGGTCTATTTCCTCATTGTCTAAATTGTTATGAAGAAGGTATAATGCATACAGTGGTAAGAAATCTATTTTTGTAAGTTCCCTTAAAACTCTCAAATTATGGTTGAGGGATGATGTGGTCCCCAAGTGATGGCCCGAATTTTGCAGTATGAAGGATGCTTAAACTGTCAGCATTCGCCATTATTACTCCTCTGAAATTGACTGCAACTTTGCACTGTGTTAAACACAGAAATCCAGAAGTTTATGTCAGTGATTCTCTGAAGGGCATGCAGTTGAAAGTTCCTGCAGACCGCAAACAATTAGAAATCACTGAAATGATGAGAACTTCCATTTTTACGATATTAGTCTAGGCGTAAAAGCCCTTGAAAAAGTTAGGCTTTGTTGTACGAGGGGTAACTGGGTTTCTAATTAGAAATTAAGTTCATAGTTATAGCTTAAAAAAAAACCCTCTATTCCTAAAAGACTAGTTTTATATTTGCGGAATATCAAATTTCTCCACGCCTGGTGGTCCTGATAAGGTCGACACCAGATGCTGAATGCGATGGCAACGGTTTTAAAATGGCGTCTGAATGGCATTATCATATCCGAGATTATAAATTCAAACGAGGCCCCGAGCTGCCTGGTGGAAGGACCTTGCTAGCTGGGAGGAAAACGCCTGCTAAAATTGTGTGAGACCAATGAGAATTGGGTATGTCAACACCACATTTTAACCTTCCTCTTCCGCTAGTGCAGACACGATGGGCTGGATGGCCTCATTCTGCACCTTAACAATTCTGTGATTCTGTTCCCTGCCACTCACCCTGCCCCCCCCCCCACCCCCCCCACCACCACCACCACCACCACCCCCCCCCCCACGACCCTCCCCGCAAACAATCCCGTTCTCGTTGAGCGCAGGAAGTTAAAATCACAGTTCACATTTTTAAACTAAGAATATCAAGAATGAGTTGCAAGTTCCAGTGCAAAATGGAAGCAACTTCATCTTTTTTTTCTTGAATAGAGGAAAGAATTCTCTCTCTGGAATACCACCAACTTGAGAAGATATTCCACTACCATTATAACGTGCTTCCTCAGAGCCAGATGTTACACATCCTGAAGTGACATGAGTCTCAAGTTTGACTTAAAGGTTACTTAAACTTGACCATGGAGAAACCACATGTCTGTCAATGTCCAGCTGGAATTATGGATTTAATTAGTGTACCAGCGGAAAGTGAGATTTTGTGGATTATTTGGAGTGGGATAGGGTGAGACGGTGGTCCTGAAATAATTTTTAATCTGTCTACGGGTTCCGAGGTAGAGTGGCAATGGAAAAACATGTGTCTTTGCGCAAGTTGATTTAATGAGAATAGTTGGTTATGAAACATTTGCTGAACACTGCTGAGTGCAAAAAATGGAATGCACTCCATCAATCACCACAGTGAATGCATTCTCTAGTACATTAATATTTTAGCCTTAATACTGAACCACACTGAAAAACTTGTGGTTTCTAACTAACAAAAAAAAGCTCATTGAAAACTTGACCATGTTGTACAGCCTCTCAGTTTCAGTTGTTTTATCTAGTGTATATGCTGCATTGACTCATACACTTATACCTGGCAAAGCCAAAAAAAACATAGAGGAACACTTCAATTTTATATTTGCACAGATACCAATTAAATAATTTGGTTTTTCCAAATTACAATATTTTGGGGAGGGCAAGAGGGCTGGGGGGCACACCTGGAATACTGTGCGTAGTTTTCGTCTTCTTACCTAAGGAGAGATATACTTGCCCAAGACAGAGTGCAGTGAAGATTCAATTGACTGATTCCTGGGATGAGGGGATTGTCCCACGAGAGGAGATTGAGTAAACTGGGCCTTTGCTCCCTGGAGGAGAATTTTCTCCTCATTGGGCGGGCTGGTTGGGAGCGGACGCGGAGCCGATTGCCACCCACGATTGGCTACACTCTGCCATTTTAGATGGGCGGGCCAATTAAGGCCCGCGCAGTGTGACACACACACCTGGGTAGTGCTCAGCACTACCTGCGCGGGCAGGGCGAGGAGGGAGAGTCGGGGCCAGCGCTCTTTCACGAAAGAGTGCAGAAATCTCCCTGAGGCATGGAGCTGCCTCAAGGAGATTAGTTCCATAATGAAGCATTGAAAAAGGAAAAAAGAAAATTACTCAGACATGTCCCCTCATTACTCAGACAGTGTCACATGAGCCGGGACATGTTTATGAATTTTCATGAAAATTTTTATTGAATTACTAAAACCTTCATGAAACCTCATTCCGCCCGTGGACGAGGTTTCGTGAAAAATGCGAAGGCCGCCTTGGGCTCTTCACCTGCCCGCCCGCCAACCTTAAGGCTGGATGGGCAGCCGTGACAATTACTTTCATTAGTTTATTAATGGCCTTAACAGGCCTTTGACAGTTCGGCGGGCGCGCAGCTGACTCCGGTGCGCGCCCGCCGAGCTCCAGATCGGAATGATGCGCGGTGATGTCGGGACGTACGCCCAACGTCACTGCCCATCATTTTAGGCGTTGGCTTGTGGGGCCTGCCCCGACACGCCAAACAAGAAGATTCCGCTCCTGGAGTTTAGGAGAATGAGGGGTGATCCAACTGAAACATGAAATTTTAAGGGACTTTCTGGAGCAGATGCAGAGGAAATGTTTCACCTGGTTGGGGAACATGGAGTCACAGCCCCGGAATAAGGGGTTGTCTGTTTAGTACAAGGGTGAGAAGTTTCTTTACTTAAGGGTTGTGAATCTTTGGAATTCTTCACCCCAGAGAGCCGTGGATGCTCAATCATTGGGTTTATTCAAGACAGAAATTGATCGATATTTGGGAATTAAGGGATATGGGGATGGTGAGGGAAAGTGGAGTTGAGATGAAAGGTCTTGTTGAATAGCAGAGCAGGCACAAAGGGGCGAGTAGACCACTCCCATTGCCATTTCCTGTGTTCTTATGTTTCATGAAGTGAGAAACAAGGTGAACTCTGCATTGGCAAGTATACTTACTATTAGAAATCGGAAACCTGTTTTATCTGATACGCAGCAAGCTACTCGTCTAGGAATCTTACCCATCTGATTTCTTTGGTTCTCTGTGTTTTTGTTCAATAGGGACGCCAAGGACCACATGGAAATCCAGGTCGCCCGGGTCCCCCAGGTGTGAAGGTTGGTGCTTCATTTAAAAATATTGTGTTTAATTCTGATGGTACGCTTTGCAATCGTTGCGCATCCAATAACAAATATATTGCTTATTATAAATATTCCTAACTTATCCCCATTTTTATGAACTGCATCTTGTCATCTAACACTCTGATTAGAAATCAGACTATAGCAGCGATTTACAATAAACATTAACATTGTTCTGTATTGTTCCGTCTCTGAGCTCCAAGTTTACTCAATGGGCGGAACTGTCCCCGATTTGCGGAAAGTGCGTTAGAGGGCAGGGAGAAAGGACGTTTCACATTGGCTGCAGTGGCGGGTTTTCGCTCCATGTCGTCCCAATCCCGGTGCGTCCCACCTCACTAATAATGCGTTCCTGGGAAACACGCCAGATCACTGGGGGAGCGGCCTTTGATTCGGCAGCCCCGCCATCACCTCAGGCCTTCAGTAATCTGGGCTCTGTATTTAAAAGAGCGCCCCTGCACAGAGCTGACTCTCTCTGAGCGATCGAAAGCTGCTGTGAAGCCACGGTTGCCAAAGGGAGGAAACATGCTGCCCCCAAACTCCTCCCTGGGGCGCCTACTGGGCACAGTGGAGGACCGCCGTGAAGTCCTCTACCGCCACCCCCCCCCCCCCCCCCCCCCCCCCCCCCCCGCCCCCCCCCCACCACCACCACCCCCGTATGGGTGAAGACTAGCAAACAAGGTGATAAATCCAGCCTGGGTGACAGTGGCAGCGATGGTCACTGCCAACACCCTGCAAAAGAGGACAGCCACTCAGTGCCGGAAGAGGATGAATGACCTCCATTCTGCCAAGGTAAGTCACTCTCCTCATCACTCTCAACTCACGCACTCAAAAACCCATCACACATCCACAGGAATCTCACTCGGAATCACAGAATCACATAATTTTAATGGCGCAGAGGGAGGCTATTCGGCCCAGCATGTCTGCACCGGCTCTCCAAATGAGTATTATGACACAGTGCCACTGCCCTGCCTTTTCCCCATACCCCTGCAATTTGCTTCTATTCAAATAATCATCTAATGCCCTCTTGAATGCCTCAGTTAAACCTGCCTCCACCACACTTCCCAGGCAGTGCATTCCAGACACGAACCACTCGTTGTGTGAAAAAGTTTTATCTCACGTCACATTTGCTTCTTTTGCAAATTATTTTAAATCTGTGCCCTCTTGTTCTTGATCCTTTTATGAGCAGGAACAGCTCTTCCCTGTCTACTCTGTCCAGCCCCCTCATGATTTTGAACATCTCTATCAAAACTCCTCTTGGCCTTCTCCTCTCCAAGGAGAACAGTCCCAACCTCTCCAATCTATCCTCATAGCTGAAGTTTCTCATCCCTGAACCATTCTTGTAAACCTCTTCTGCACTTTCTCCAATGTGTTCACATCCTTCCTGTACTGTGGCACCCAGAACTGTACACAATACTCCAGCTGAGGTCTAATGAGTGTCTTATATAAATTCAGCATGACCTCCTTGCTCTCGTATTCTATGCCCCTATTAATAAAGCCCAGGATACTATATGCTTTATTAACTGCTTTCTCCACCTGACCTGCCACCTTCAATGGTCTATGCACATATACACCAAGGTCTTTCTGCTCCTGCACCCACTTCAAAATTTCACCCCTTATTTTATATTGTCTGTCCATGTTCTTCCTACCAAAATACATCATCTCACACTTCTCCACATTGAACTTCATCTGCCATCTATCTGCCCACTCCACCAACTTGTCTATGTCCTTTGAAGTTCTACACTGACCTCCTCGCAGCTACAACACTCCCAAGCTTCGTATCGTCCGCAAACTTTGAAATTATCCCTACGCACCAAGATCTAGATCGTTAATATATATCAGGAAAAGCAAAGGTCTCAATACCAACCTCTGGGAAACGCCACTACAAACCTTCCTCCAGCCCCAAAAATATCCATTGACCATTACTCTCTGCTTCCTATGTTTCAGCCAATTTTGTATCCATGTTGCTATTGTCCCTTTTATTCCATGAGCAATAACTTTTCTCACAAGCCTGTTGTGTGGCACTGCGTCAAATGCCAGTTCAAGGGACACACTGCCAGTTCATGGGACGTCAGCTTCACTCTCTCACACACACCTTCATCTGCCCTCTGATCATGCCCTCATCCTGTCCATGGCACTACTCACCATCCACACATGCCAGGCATCCTTCTCATCCTCAACTCAAGCCCCAAAGACACCTCAGAAGAAGAATCTGATGACACCCTAATTGAAGTCCCGTCACAGCGCTCACCCACACCCTCCACCAGCATGGAGACACACACCTCAGTGGGACCTAGTTCTAGAGTAGCCTCAGAGTCACGATGGTGAGCACTGCGCACTGTCTGATCCACAGCAGGCGGCTTTGGGGACTTCCCAGGTTTCCAGCACTTGGAGGACTTCTGGAGGCCAGAACTTTGCTGAGTCCGAGTCAGATGATGAGCCTCTGGACTCGGTCATACCTCAGTTGCTGGAGCTGCGAAGGCAAGCTCGGGTATATCAGGAAGGGATGTCAGTGCACATCAGATTGCAGGGCACGATGGAGCAGACCATCCACCTTCAGTCTGGGATGATAGTATCAGCATGCCAATGCACCACGGTCAACATTGGTAGGATGGCAGCTGCCGTGGAGACCTTGGTCCAGGTCATTGGTCCTGCACAGTTGCACGGGCTGAATTCCATTGCTGACACCATAGTTGGCCTCCAACAGTGTCAATGCGAGCGGGGTGCAGGGCAGCTTGATCTCACTCCAGCTTCCCCTTCTCCTTAAGGAGTCAGCAAGTGGCCCTTGGGCACCCATAGGGAGGAGGATCCGCAGATACACGCCAAGGGGCCATCCACCCAGGTGAATCCAAGAGTATCTGGCCCATCCAAATCCCCTCATCCTGTGACCCCAATGGCTCCAACTCCAGGAGGGTGCCACTGCCACACAGGACCCCAAAAGCAGGCCGGGGCCCTCAAGGTCTCAGCCCTCCAGAGGACACCCGCCAAGGTCATCACAGACAGGGTGTAGCAGTCAGAAGAAAATCATTCAGATATTCACAGAGACGATGTGAAGATCTATGGAGTGTCCTCGCTGCATGTTGTCATCATTATCCTCCTGGAACCTAGAAACTATTAGGGTCTTTGCTGCGTCTCCATGACACGAGCCAAGCACTGAGGGTATGTGCGCAGCCATCAGCCACATAGGAGTCAAACATTCACAGATGCAAGATGAGGATATCAGAACTGTCCTCACTGCATTTCGTCGTCATCCCCCACGATTCATATGGCTGCGAGGGCCTCCCGAGCGCGCCTACCTCATCCGGCCAGTGCGGTGGCCTTATCACTGGCATCTTCGCCTTCGAAGACCTCCTCATCACCCTCCCCTTCGACATCCTCCTCATTGGAGGATACGTGCAGCTCCTCCATCTCCTCCTCAGCCAGGTCCTCCCCCCATTGCAGTGCCAGTTTGTGAAGCGACAATGATGCACGACACCCTTGGTGGACTGTATTGCAATGCTCCACCAGATCACGCCTTGCCCCCGCCCCCACCTCCACCCTGGCGTGTGTTTGGGGGTGTAGATCTGAATGTGACAAAAATGTACTTGGAATTAACTTGCTAATACAGGGGCCAATGGGGAATGAATGGGTTCTCCATGGATATGAGGAGTTGGAACATACCCTCCTTCCGCTCATGGTCAACAGGCACCTGCCCCATGTAATTAAGGTGCCCACCATTGCTCTATAAACTCTGTTAGGTCTGTTGTGGAGAACAGCTTGATCCACAAATGGTACTAATGAATGAATGCTTTTCTGACAGGCACTGATTGGTGACAAGGTTTGCTGCCAGTGCGTCCTTGAACAATTTAAGCTTCTGTGTTTATTTCAAAATTGTGAAGGTTTGGAGAGCGTCATGAACTGGGTCTTCCACTCTCCTCCATTATATATTCCATTTCACAATAACTGCAAGGATATAACTAAAGATAAATACATTCTGACTCTGCAACAGTTTTAAATGTGTTCACTGGATTTCAATGGCAATAATAACCAGGTGAAATGTAAACCAAGCTATGATCTGCTGTCACCCATTTTATAATATCGTGCAAAATGTAGCCTTATAAGCGTTTAATTTCAATGCTCAGTGCAACACAGTTGAATTTGCTCATTTGCAAACAGCCCTCCCAGATCAGCTACATTATCCTCAAGAATTGATGTAACAACACAAAATCCATGAATTCAGAGAATTCTTGTATCTATTCGTCAAATTATAATGAACACATATTGTGGATAAGAAATGCCCAATTGAAAGGTGTTCATCATTATGGCAATTTCTGCTTTTATTTTATATACACGCAATCCCGTAGCATTGGTCGTAATGATACAAGATGCACTATATATTAATAGGGATCAACAACAACCTGTGGATATGGGAAGTAAGTGTGATCTGTATAAGAGTGTACACAGTGTTCCTGGGATGAGGGGATTGTCCTGTGAGGAGTGATTTTATAGACTAGGCCTAGGAGAGTGGACTAGGCTTAGGAGAGTAGACGAGGCCTGCGAGAGTAGCCTAGGCCTGCGAGAGTAGACTGGGCCCTTCAGAGGAGGTTTGATAGAGGTGCTCAAAATCATAAGGAGTTTAGAAAGAAGGGATGATCCCATTAAAACAGATAAGGTTCGTAAGGTACTTGACAGGCTAGATGACTGTGGAATCCAGAACACGGGGAGTCACAGTTTCAGAATGAAGAGTCAGCAATTTAGGGCTGAGATGAGAAGAAATTTCTTCTCTCAAAGGATTGTGAATCATTGGAATTTTCTACCCCAGAGAGCTATGGCTGTTCAGTCATTAAGGATATTCAAAGTAGAGATCGCTAGATCAGCCATGTTGGATGGGAGAGTGGCCTAATTCAGCTGCTGTTGTTCTAAGAGCATTTCTGAGCTAAAGGAAATTCAAAGGATGAGCATCGAATAGCAATTTAGTAATTTCAGGGCAAAATAAAGCCTAGAATGCACCACTTGTGAATTTAACATATAAACCCCTATGAATAGAAAAGATCAATTCAACAGAGGCCTCATATTCATAATGATCTACTTCCATGCAGGGAGGCAGGAAACGTTATAAATTGATATATGGCGGGTTGCTAGTTGTGTTTGGCAACAACCTGGAAATAAATCACATGCTCTTCCCCATCCAGAAACGGGTACTTGGCAGACAAAACAAGAAAAATAGACAAATACAAGGGGAAGGCATAAAAATTAACATTTTTATTTCCACATGGTTAATATTTATGAAAAAAACAAAAAAACTGCGGATGCTGGAAATCCAAAACAAAAACAGAATTACCTGGAAAAACTCAGCAGGTCTGGCAGCATCGGCGGAGAAGAAAAGAGTTGACGTTTCGAGTCCTCATGACCCTTCGACAGTTCTGTCGAAGGGTCATGAGGACTCGAAACGTCAACTCTTTTCTTCTCCGCCGATGCTGCCAGACCTGCTGAGTTTTTCCAGGTAATTCTGTTTTTGTTTTGGTTAATATTTATATCTGGTTTTGAATTTGCAGTGAAAGTCAAATGTTAGTTTGTTTTGATTTATTGGGCTGGATTTTACCATGGGTTTCAGGACCCCACCATCTGGAGGGAAGGTTGGTCCCGACTGTAGGACCGACATGGTGATTTTACTGCAGCCGGCCTCCTAATTGGCTGCTTGCGGGCCCACCGTCCAATGGTAGGCAGGCTACGTTGCTGGTCCAATCCGGTGGCCGACAGCTCTGAAGTCTCAGTGACGTCATGGGGGGGAAAGGTGGTCGCTGCCGAGGCAGGTGGGAAACCTCAGAGGTGCCTTGAAATGGAGTTGCCCGTGGAGAGGTATGTAAGGATTAACATTTAGGGGACTGAGGGCAGTAGAGTCTGTGGGACAGAGGGGAACCTCCTCCGGAGGGATTGTTAGGGCTGTGGAGGCTACCTCCCCCCCCCCCCCCCCCCCCCCCCCCCCCCCCACCCCGCCTCTTTGGGCCTTGGATCCCCCAGCTACGATGGGTCCCTGTGTTGGGGCAGGAGGTCTGCCTCCATGAAGCTAGCAGCCTCCCCTAACAGCAGTGGGCCACCAGCCAATGGCAAAACACAAGCAGCCCTTAATAGAGCTTTTCAATATGCAATACTCTGCCTCACAGCCCGCTCACGGGGAAATTTCCCTGGCTGTGGGATTGGGGATGTGTCCTGACAGGATTCCCCACTCGCCGCTCTCCTCACTATTGTAGCAGCCACACAAACACCACCCCCCCTTGCCCCCCCCACCCACCGCCACCCCACGACATCCCATCCCGCCACCAGGGACAGTAAAATTCTGCCCATTGTGTCAGTGCTATTGGAATGTTATCCTCTAATTCCCCATTTTTATTCCATTTAAAGCATTTTGAGAAGCACCAGTTTGTTTCTGTCCTACTGGTAGAAATGTTCCTTTCCACCTGGTGCAAAACCTTTCAAAAAAAATGTTTGCACTTCTTCATGTCCGCTTGACGGGCCAGACTCCAGTTTAATGCCGACCAATTTTCAAAGTTGCTTTGCAGATGCAGTATTTTGACCGTTTGGGTACCAACTGACTGAGTAAAAATGGCCGTATTAGTTTCAAACATTTAATTACGCCAATTTGTTCTTGTCCTTCATGAGTCCTAGTGATCACAACAGGTGCCTGCACTACAAAGAACTCCTTTCTCCTGATCTTGATTGTGCCAGTTGGCTTGCTTGTACAACCGGGAAGGGAGAACAAAGATTCCCTACCACCCTACACACTTTGAATGGGCAAACACCGCCTCTCGTCAGTGCAGATAATGTATGGAGTGTATTGTTGCATGTTTGTACTTTGGGGGCCAGGTGAAAAAGGGGTTACCCTTTTTCACGTAGGCTCCACCTGTACGCTGTGCGTGGTTGTGTCAGCAACATCATGGGCTGGATTTTCAGCTGGGCGGGCAAGTGTGAAATAGCGTGCGGTGATGATGTCGGGCGACCGTCCCAAGGCCATCGCGCACTCGCGGGATATTTCGGTCGGTGGGTGCGCGCGGGAGTCAGCAGCCCACCCGCCGACAGTTCAGAGGGCTGTCAAGCCTATTCATGAATTGTTTGAAGTGAATTCTTCCCTGCCCGTCCAACCTTACGGTCGGCGGGCTGGCGAAAAGGCCAAGCGGCCTTTGGATTTTTGAGGAAACCTCGTCCACGGGGCGGGATGAGGTTTCCGACGTTAATTAAAAATAATGTAAAATTTTTAAATCTCATTTTTAACACGTCCCTGCTCGTGTGACAGAGCCACATGAGGTCGGGGGAGTGTGTGGGGGGGGGGGGGGGGGGGGGGGGGGGGGGGGGGGGGGCGGGCGGATGTGTTTACCTTAATTTTAAAATCTTTATTTTAACGTTAGAAATCTTCAGCTCCCTGAGGCAGCTCTGGTGCCCTCAGGGAGCTTTCGCTGAGCGCACACCCGGACGCACGCGCTGACTTCCACGCTCGCCCTCTTCCTCCCCCACCCAGGCAATGCTGAGCGTTTCAGCCCGTGATTCACGCTGGCTGACCGTTGATCGGCTAGCCAGCGTGAAATCGCAGTCAGGGCCCGATCCTGGGCAGTGGACTGTCCAGCCCGCCCGTCGCGCCCGCTCGACGAGGGGGAAGATCCTCCCCCGTGACACCGGAGAGTATCTCAGAATCGTACACCGTATGCTTCAACCATCATTGAAAAAGAAGCTATGAAGAAGGGTCATGAAACATGGGCCTGATCTTTCCCGTCGGCGATTTGGGGGGCAGGGCCCTGCTCGCCGAGGGGAAAATGACGCGGGGTGACATTGGGAGGAATCCCCGGCATCATTCCGCCCCATTTAAATCTTCAGCGCGATCAGCTGTCCGCCCGCCGACCTGCCAATGTCCAAATGAGGCCAATGACAGGATAATTAAGGTAACGAAAGGACCGGCCCGTCCAACCTTAAACCTCAACCGGCGGGATGAGGTTTCACGTCCGTTTTTAAAATCTTAAATAAACTTTACGTGAGATTTATTAACATGTCCCATCTCGTCTGACATTGTCACATGAGGGGGACATGTTAATGATTTTTTAAATTTTTCTATTTTGACACTTTGAAGCACTGTCAGTGACCTCCCTGAGACGGCACTTAGTCTCAGGGAGCCGTGCGCTCTTTCATGCGCACTTTGACAGTTGGGGATTCCCTCTTCCCCCGGAACAGGAGGCGCATAGCGCTTCCTGTCGGGCAGACCACTGGGCGGCCCTTAATTGGCCCGCCCACTTAAAATGGCGGCGGGGCCCGCTTCGGCGGCAGAGTTCGGCTGCCCACCCGCCGCCAAGCCGGTGGGGCCCACCCTCCAACCTAGGGCAAAATGCTGCCCATTAACTCTGTTTCTCTCTCCACAGATGCTGCTGGACCTGCTGAGTTTTTCCAGCATTTTCTGTTTTCATTTTAAAAGAGGATATTGTACAAAGGTAGCCATGTTTTTAAACCTCACCTGATGTTAAATTAGAAGGAGTGTAGCTATAGTCTGCCTTGGCTTTTTTATTGCATGTGTCAAAAAGTTTTCCCTTGTTTAAGGAAGGGGAACGAGTCACCGTTGTAATACTGGAAACACGGCAGCCAATTTGCACACAGCAAGCTCCCACAAACAGCCCTCTGATAATGACCAGACAGCCTGTTTTTTGTGATGTTGATTGAGGGACAAATATTGATCAGGACACCAGGGACAACTCCGCTCTCTCGATCAAAATAGTGCCACAGGATCTTTTAGTCCCACTTCAGAGGGCAGACAAGGTCTTGGCTTAACATCTCATCTGACAGACAGCACCTCCAACAGTGCAGCACTCGCTCAGTGCTGCGCTGAGGTGTCAGCCTTGACTTCTGTTCTTGTGCTCTGGAATGGAACTTGAGCCCACGGCCTTCAGAGTCAGAAGGCCAGACTGCTGCTGACTGAGCCTCAGCTGACACTCCAACATCGGAAAAATGTTGAGAAACTCCAGCGGTTTATTTTAAATCTATATGCCATGGTAGCCAGTGACTGACCAAACCTATGGCCATGATGGTGGGCCTGAAGAAAAGTATGCTAAAATTATAATTTTAACTTCTTGACAGGCTTGTTCGATGTTTTCACTTACTAACATGCCATTGGGGGAGGAAGAAAAGACTCTTGGAATAAAGTAATAACATTGCTGTTAATAACAGCCCCAACTTCTGTGCACATATTCTAAGATAAACGCAGTGATACTAGTGATTCCAGAAGCTCAGAAACCCATCCTTTTATTTTCGCCAGCCCCCTTTAAAGGCAGCTGTGCACTTTGTGACGATATAAACATTGACACCAAAGGCAGAGCCCACTGTTTCTTTCTGACTGTTTCATCCAGGCCAGTGTTGAGGTTTTTCTAACATAGTCAGTTGAGTACCCGGAACCTCAGGCATCCTTACTTAATCGTTTGTCGTTGCGAACAAAACCACACAGCAGCTTCTCAGAACAGGGGATTATTTATGAGGATTGAAATATGCTCATTATCCCATTAAAGCCTGCTCTGTGACAAATTAGATGGCAGATAAACATTGTCATTGTCGTGCTGGAGTATCCCTTTCAGCATTAAGGTGACTGATTTCCTTTAAACATGAGGCAATAATGATATGACTGTCAGAAGCACTGTGATTTGCTACCACAATTCCTATTATTATTATCAGGACTTGACTGCACAAGGAGGTTCTGGTGCTTTTAAGAATAGCAGTGAGCTAACAGACTTGCATTTCTATAGTGCTTTTTGCAACCACTGGATATCTCAAAGCACTTTACAGCTAATGAAACATTTTTGAATTGTCGCCGCTGTTGTAACATAGGAAACACATCAGTCTGTTTGCACAACAAACTCCCATAAGCAGCACTCTGATCATGACCAGGTAACCTGTTCTTTTTTGGTGTAATGCTGACTGAGGGATCAGTATTGGTCAGGACACTGGGGATAACTCCCCTGCTCTTCGAAATAGTGCCATGGAATTTTTTACCCACACACAAAGAATCAGTCGGAGCCTCCGTCTGATGGCTCATCTGAAGGCCGGCACCATCGACAGTGCAGCACTCCCTCAGTAATGCACTGGAGTGTCGGCTTTGATTTTTGTAATCAAGCCCTGGAGTGGGACTTACCTCAGAAGTTGTGATTCAGAGTTTTGAGTGCTGCCAAGTTGCACTTGATTTAATGTGGTCACAAAATATGGATCAAAGACAGATAATTGGGTTTGAGGTGCAGGTCAGTCGTGATCTAATTAATGGCAAAACAGACTTGAGGAGCCAAATGGTTTGCCCCTCTTAACTACATGAAGAGTCTTTGGCAAAACAGCAAGTAATATCATCTTAGACAAGCAGCTGTCAGCCAGGCGGGGAAAGTCTTGCTCTGGGAATTGTCATGGATTCGAACGTGCTTCTCTGCTCGAGACCCCATATTGCTTCATAAACAATCGTATAAACTGTAGGAGACATTTCTAAATGATCTATTAGTCTGATGTTTAAAAGTCAGAATCACAATATTTGAACTTTGGGTTACTTTTATACGATTTGTTAAATTTGAGATTTGTTAGCAAGTACAGATCTCAGATTGCGACAGTTAGATTTGCAGAATAAAATATTCACAATAAACCTGTTCCTCAGAATGTTTTTTCCTCTGCAGAGAAATGCAATTGCTTTCAAGTTCTGCTGGAGGGGTATTGATAACTTTGAATGAGAAATATCTTCACTTTTTTTAATTATTCATTCATGGGATGTGGGTGTCATTTGCTGGGTTAGCATTTATTGCCCATCCCTAATTGCCCTTGAAAAGTGAGTGCCTTGTAGGGCCATTTCAGAGGGCAGTTAAGAGTCAACCATGTTGCTGTAGGTCTGGAGTCACATGTAGGCCAGACCAGGTAAGGATGGTAGATTTTCTTTCCTAAAGGCATTAGTGAACCAGATGGGTTTTTACAACAAAAAAAACCAGTGGTTTCATGGTCATCATTAGACGTTTAGGTCATCATCTGCTGAGGTGGGATTTGATCCCAGGCCCTCAGAGCATTACCCTGGGTATCTAGAGTACTAGTCCAGAGACTGTGCCACTGCCTCCCCCTGGACTAGTGACCTGACTATGAAAGGGCTTTGCTTACAAATTTCTTTTTTATATTCGCTGGCTAGACTAGCATTTATTGCTCATCCCTAGTTGCCCTTGAGAAGGTGGTGGTGAGCTGCCTTCTTGAACCGCTGCAGTTCATGTGGCATAGGTACACCCACAGTGCTGTTAGGAAGGGAGTTCCAGGATTTTGTCCCAGTGACAGTGAAGAAATGGCAATATATTTCCAAGTCAGGGTGGTGAGTGGCTTGATTGAGAACTTGCAGGTGGTGGTGTTCCCATCTATCTGCTGCCTTTGTCCTTTCTAGATGGTAGTGGTCGTGGGTTTGGAAGGTGCTTTCGAAGGAACCTTGGTGAGTTGATGCAATGCATCTTGTAGATGGTATACACTGCTGCCACTGTGCGTCGGTGATGGACGGAGTGAATGTTTAAGGTGGTGGATGGGGTTCCTTTAATACATAAAACAGCCATGTGATTGTTTGAAATTTGACATTTTTGTGTTTGTCCAGATGAGCGGAGAGTGTCTTTCTTATTTTTTCATTCATTCACGGGATGTGGGCTTCGCTGGCTGGGCCAGAATTTATTGCCCATCCCTTGAGAAGGTGGTGGTGAGCTGCCTTCTTGAACCACTGCAATCCATGTGGTGTAGGTACACCCATAGTGCTGTTAGGAAGGGAGTTCCAGGATTTTGATCCAGCAACAGTGAAGGAACAGCGATATACCTCCAAGTCAGGATGGTGAGTGACTTGGAGGGGAACTTCCAGGTGGTGCTGTTCCCATCTGTCTGCTGCCCTTGCCCTTCTAGATTATGGTGGTTGTGGTTTTAGAAAGTACTGTTGAAAGAGACTTGGTGAATTCCTGCATTGTATCTTGTAGATGATACACACTGCTGCTACTGTACGTCAGTGGTGGAGGGAGTGAATGTTTGTGGATGTGGTGACAATCAAGTGGGCTGCTTTGTCCTGGATGGTGTCAAGCTTCTTGACTGTTGTGGGAGCTGCACTCATCCAGGCAAGTGGGGAGTATTCAATCACACTCCTGACTTGTGCCTTGTGGATGATGAATGGCTTTGGAGAGTCAGGAGGTGAGTTACTCGTGGCAGGATTCCTAGCTTCTGACCTGCTCTTGTAGCTACAGTATTTATATGGCTAGTCCAGTTCAGTTTCTGGTCAATGGTAACCCCCAGGATGTTGATAGTGGGGGATTCAGTGATGGTAATGCCATTGAACGTCAAAGGGCGATGGTTAGATTCTCCCTTGTTGGAGCTGGTCATTGCCTGGCACTTGTGTGGCACGAATGTTACTTGCCACTTGTTACCATGAATGTTACCAGTCCAAGCCTGGATATTGTGCAGGTCTTGCTGCATTTGGAAATGGACTGCTTCAGTATCTGAAGAGTCGTGAACGCTGCTGAACATTGTGCAATCAGCGAACATCCCCACTTCTGATCTTATGTTGGAAGGAAGGTCCTTTATGGTTGGGCCTAGGACACTACCCTGAGGAACTCCTGCAGTGAAGTCCTGGAGCTGAGATGACTGACCTCCAAAAACCACAACCATCTTCCTTTGTGCTAGGTATGACTCCAACCAGTGGAGAGTTTTCCCCCTGATTCCCATTGACTCCAGTTTTTCTAGGGCTCCTCGATGCCACACTCGTTCAAATGTTGTCTTGATGTTGAGGGCAGTCATTCTCACCTCACCTTGGGAATTTAGCTCTTTTGTTCATGTTTGAACAAAGGCTGTAATGAGGTCAGGAGCTGAGTGACCCTGGCGGAACCCAAGCTGGGCATCAGTGAGCAGGTTATTGCAAAGTAAGTGCTGCTTGATAGCACTGTTGATGACCCCTTCCATTACTTTACTGATGATCAAAAGTAGAATGATGGGGCGGTAATTGACCAGGTTGGATTTGTCCTGCATTTTGTGTCCAGGACATACTTGGGCAATTTTCCACGTAGCTGGGTAGATGCCAGTGTTGCAGCTGTACTGGAACAGCTTGGCAAGAGGTGTGGCAAGTTCTGGAGCACGAGTCTTCAGTACTATTGCCGGAATATTGTCAGGGCCCATAGCTTTTGCGGTATCTGGTGCCTTCAGCCATTTCTTGATATTATGTGGAGTGAATTGAATTGGCTGAAGACTGACATCTGTGATGCTGGAGACCTCCAGAGGAGGCCGAGATGGATCATCCACTCGGCACTTCTGGCTGAAGATTGTAGCAAATGCTTCAACCTTACCTTTTGCACTGATGTGCTGGACACCTCCATCATTGAGGATGGGGATATTTGTGGAGCCTCCTCCTCCAGTGATTTGTCTAATTGTCCACCACCATTCACGACTGGATGTGGCAGGACTGCAGAGCTTAGATCTGATCAGTTGGTAGTGGGATCACTTAGCTCCGTCTATCACTTGCTGCTTATGTTGTTTGGCACACAAGTAGTCCTGTTATAGCTTCACCAGGTTGACACCTCATTTTTAGGTATGCCTGGTGCTGCTCTTTTCAGCAGTATGATTTAAAAAATGGCTTACTTTTTAAAAAAAAGTAAGCTCTAGTTATTTTCCGTAGCTGATGCTGATATTGTACTTCTTGAATTGCATTCTTAGAATGAGGCGCTCTTTTGTTATATTGTGTTTTTTTTCTCTCAACTGGAGCTCGGTTGCCAGCACTCTGGCTTCTGAGTCTGAAGGCTGTGGGTTCAACACCTTTTCCAGAACTTGAACACAAAAGTCAAAGCTGACATTGCAATGCAGCGCTGAGGGAGTGCTGAACTTTTGGAGGTGCCATCTTTTGGATGAGATGCTAAACTGAGGCCCTGTCTGCCCCCTCAAGTGAGTGCAAAAAGACCCCATGGCATTATTTTGAAGATGAGCAGGGAGCTCTCTGCGGTGGCCAAGCCAATATTCATCCCTCAATAACCACCACAAAAACAGATTATCTGTTTGTTATGTTATTATGTTTGTGGGTTTGCTGTGCACAAATTGGCTGCTGAGATTCCCGCAGCACTGCAGTGACCCCACTTCAAAAGCACCCCATTGGCTGTAGAGTGCTTTGGAACGGACTATGGTTATGAATCAATGCAAGTCTTATTTTTCTATATATTTATGAATATTGAAGAGAATGAAAAGTTGGAAAGGGCTAAGTTTCTTGGTTTCAGGCCAGATGCATTGGATGTGAACGTTTGCTCATGTATTTCTGTCTGGTGCATGTAGTGCTCAATATACCAGCTGGCCACTGTGACATGTGTGGTATTTCATGCTGCAATCTAATGACATCTTATAAATCGCAGCAGTGAAATGTTCACGATGTGTAACATTTTGTCAGGAAAGTCACAATGCAATTAGCGATTGGATTCAGCAATTTATCATTCCAAATCTGAGTGGAACTTTAGATACTTCAGGAAGAGAAGCGAAATGGCCAGGGTGATGTTTAATTATTTGACTAAATGTGAAACATCACTTATTTGTCGTAATGATTTTAAATCATGAATCATCAATTCATAGAATCGTAGAAACTTACAACAATGGAGGAAACCATTCGGCCCATCCTGGGCACGCTCCCTCCCAATCCTCTGATCAGTGAGCTGCCTTTCTAGTTGATGGGTTGCTGGATATATTTAAATGAAAATGACAGGGCCTTCAACCCATCCCATGGGGCAGGCAGCAGGGTTACTCCTCCTAATGAAACCAGACGCGTGAGAAATGGTCTCATGCAGGAGTAGTTAGCATCTGGAATGTGCTGCCTGAGAAGTGTTGTGGAGGCAAAATCAATCGTGGCTTTCAAAAAAAATCAACTGAAGAGAGGAAACTTGCAGGGCCATTGGGGGATAAATCAAGGGAGTGGGACCTCGGCAAGTTGCTTTTATAGGCACAATGGTCTGCTTTTTTTCCTTTATTCTTTCATGGGATGTGGGTGTCACTGGTAAGACCAGCACTTGTTGCCCATTCCTAATTACTCTTGAGTGGCTTGATCCACCATTTCAGAGGGCAGTTAAGCAACATAGATCTGGAGTCATACACAGGCCAGCAGATTTCCTTCCTGTAAAGGGGCATTTGTGAACCAGATGGGTTTTTGCAACAATCCATGATAGTTGCCACAATCACCACTGCTGAAACGCTAGCTTTATAATTCCAGATTTATTGAATTCCGATCCCACCAGCTGCTGTGGTGGGATTTGAACCCGCATCCCCAGAGCTTTAGCTTGGGCCGCTGGACTACTAATCCAGTGACATTACACCACTATCTACCCCAGCTTCTGGCCTGTAACCATGATAAATGGCAATAGTTTAGTGAGTTCCAAAGATCTGTGTTAAAGCACCTTAAGAATTTGGATGTTTAGATTCATATGGCCCTGCTCATTTTTTTCTTTTTGAGTAAATTGGCTTCTGGTGAGATAGTCCAGATTGTGGATTCGACTAGATTGGAAATTTTTACCCCAACTGATCGCAGTAATTTTTCCTCACTTTGTTCCAGTTAACAGTAAACCATAAGGAAAAAACATCTCCTGGAACCTAAATCACTTTGGAGGTTCGTCACGGCCTTGATTGGAAGTTTAAATTGTGCCAAGATTTATTTTAGTGAATAATGAGCCAAGCTCTTGCCTGGAGGGAATCATTTTCACTGATATTCTTCTGTGCTGTTCAATGAATTATTTCGTTCTTAGTGTTTTATGCTTGTGCAATGACTTTTTTTAGACTGTTATATAGTTTATCTTCCTACTGTTTTCTACTAATTGCATTTAAAACTAGATGCAACACTTGGTCTACAAATTCAAATCTTTTTCAGGGTCTGTTATGTGTGCTCAGGAAATTGATTGTAACACTAAATTCTGTTAACTTCCAAATGTAGTTCAAACTATTTGAACAGCGGCCAGGCTTGCAAACCATACAGAAAGCGGCTGATAATATTACATCACTGACTCCATGTATGGTGAGCATACCTAGACAAAATTCAGTTAAAATTGAACACTGCTACATAAATGGATCAAAATAAAACAAAAATGGGCATTTTCATCCTGTGTGATCATATTTCCCATTTAAGTGAAATCCTTGCAATGCTGCTTTTTAAATAATCTGACGGAGTAGCAATTAAGACGCCTGCTTGAGAAGTGACTTCTTATGAGGTGACACAAATAAAAACTGAAAAAAAAAATCATGGGCTGGGTTTGGGTCTGCAAACGGAGACAAGCGGACACTAAAAATAGCACCACTGGCCCTAGTGTCACGGTTCCTCTGCTCCATCCCAGAACCCAGGCCCTCTTCCAGGAGGTGGGTTCTGGAGGGCAGCAATTAAGCTAATCAACAGCCTTTTAAGGCCAAATGCAGGAGGCCGACTGGGATTTTTCACTCAGCCCCTGGGTTCCAGGAGGCAGCTAGGAACAGTTTAACGACCTGGGGCTTCCTGGCAGCAAAGGTGCCAGTGCTAAGGGCAGGCTTAGAGGCCCCTGGGCGCCTGCCTGTGTTCAACAACAGCTGCATGCCGCCCTAAGGAGGGTTCTCTACTCCACAACCCCCACCCCCACTAGTGTATTGAAAATTGGATTGTGCATTTTGTCACCTGGCTCACTTGAGGTTCCCATTATGCACATGTACCAGCAGAGGGAGTCGACTAGGAAGAGAAAATAAAGGATCCATTTCTAAGAGCTCATGCAGTTCTAATTGTAAATACCTCCAGCTGAACTTAATACTGTTTCTGTCCCAAGAATTTCAACCCCCACCACCTTGATGACATAGTGGTATTGTTGCTTGGACTAATAATCCGGAGACCCAGGGTAATGTTTGAATCCTGCCGCAGCAGATGGTAGAATTTGAATTCAATAGAAATCTGGAATTAAAGGTCTAACGATGGCCACAACACCACTGTTGTAAAAACACATCTGGTTCACTAATGTCCTTTCGGAGAGGAAATCTGCTGTCCTTACCTGGTCTGGCCTGCATGTGACTCCAGGCCCACAGCAATGTGGTTGACTCTTAACTACCCTCTGAATTAGGGATGGGCAATAAATGCTGGCCTATCCAGTGATGCCCAAGTCCCATGAATTAATTAAAAAAAAAAATCCTCCATATCAACTGCCACACCAGTGGCCTGGTTGCAAAGGCCATTTCTAACTTAAATTTTGAAAATGTTTGGAGGGAGGATGCCTCCATCTTGCGGCACCCTTGCCCTTTAAAAACCTACCATAGAGCCCTGCTGCTGTTTTTAAGCTGGAATACTGGTCCTCCAGCTTCGAGAGCCCACCCACCATCCTTGGTTTTTTTTTTAAATTTAATGGAATGTGGGTGTTGCTGGCAAGGCCAGCATTTGTTGCCCAAGCCAATTGGCCTTGAACTGAGTGGCTTGCGGGGCCATTTCAGAGGGCAGCTAAGAGTCAACCACCTCGCTGTGGGTCTGGAGTCACATGTAGGCCAGGCCAGGTGAGGACAGCAGATTTCCTTCCCTAAAGGACATTAGTGAACCAGATAGATTTTTTACAACAACTGATGGTAGTTGTCATGGTCACCATTACTGAAACTAGCTTTCAATTCTAAATTTATTAATTGAACCTAAATTCCACCAGCTACCACGGAGGGATTAGAACCCATGTCCCCAAGACTGGGTTACTAGTCCAGTGAAATTACCATTATGCTACCGTCTCCCAGCAATTGGTTGGTGAGTCCGCCATCTGGCCACTAATTGGCCATCCAGGGGTGAATCATATTGAGTGACTTTACTACGTGGTGGTGTTTTCTTACTCCCATTTGAGTCTGACAGCAGGGTTCAGAAGCCCACAGAGAAAATCCTGCCCCACTCCTCATCAGTTTTCTTGGCTTTGTCTGGTTACATGACACATGACCAAGACCTTGCCTGGAGCACTTTCCAAAACTATAAGAACGGTTGAAGAGTTGTGAAGATGAACAGAATCACATGAAGCTACTCAACCGATTTTAAGGCTTTCTAAAGATGGAAACTTTGGTGACACTGTTTGTTTGCCCACATAGTGAAGCTGCTTCAAAAGGAAAACTGGATAGAAACTCTGAGCTTCTGGTCTCTTGTGCCAATGGATTTTCTTCCAGCTCCTCAAGCCAGCCAGTGTTTTACTGTGCATCTTTTAATATAAATAGTTGTATTACACAACCCGAGGCTTTGTGATAGAAAATTATGCTGATGGATTTTAGATACATTCCAGGGTTATCCTCTGTTGTGCTGGTCAGTTTGCAATTTCCAACTATCCACTTTCTTTAATGGACAGAAAGCCACAGCTTAGCAAGTAAGGAGCAGAAAACCACTACTGTGGTTTTTTTAAAAACTCACTTTGTAGATCTGATGTCATACAAACATATGAACAAGGAGCTGGAGTAGGCCATTTTCAGCCCCTCGAGCCTGCTTCACCATTTAATAAGATCATGGCTGATCTGACAACCTGAAATCTGCATCCTGCCCACTCCCGATAACCCATCATCCCCTTGCTTACCAAGAATCTATCCACTCTGCCTTAAAAATATTCAAAGACTCTGCTTCCACCACCTTTTCGGGAGGAGAGTTTCAAAGACTCACGACCCTTTGAGAGAAAAAAAAATTTCACCTCATCTCTGCTTTAAATGGACGTACCCCTTATTTTTAAACAGTGACCCCTAGTTCTAGAAAATACCTGCATATTGTGTCTTCCTGTTCCACCTTCTCTGTCCAGTATACTCGCACTCTCACACTCACGTTTGTTCAGTCATTCACTTGTTCACTTTCAGCACTTGTGTCTTGAAGGGTCTAAGTTCCATGGTTCCATGAGTGCCATCCATCTTTCATACCTTGCCTAAGTGTTGATTATTCACAAGTCAACCTACAACACAGGGTGTCAGCAGGTTAATTAAGAGAAATGTTTGAGGAGACATATTAATTAAGGAAAACAAAACTTGCATTTACAAAGCCCTTTTCACAAGTACCAGATGTCTTAAAGCACTTTTGAAGTGTAGTCACTGTTTAATGCAGGAAGTGTATGCAATTTTGCACACAGTAAGCTCAATTTTTTTGATGTAGTTTTTGGGGGGATAAATATTGGCCAGGATAACTCTCCTGCTTTTCTTCAAATAACACCAAGTGATCTACCACATCCCCAAGAGCAGGCGGATTGGGCCTCAGGTTAACATCTCATCTGGAAGTCAGCACCTCTCAGGCAGCACTCTCTCAGTGTAGGACAAGTCCTGGAGTAGGATTTGAACCCACAACCATTTGGGTTAGAGGCACGTGTTCTATCAACTGAGCCACGGTTGATACAATTATGAAAAAGTTTGATGCTCAAGAGGGGAGCAATTTGATCAAATGAAAGACAAGCAGCTCATTGAAATTTTCAACCAAAGGGTTTACCAAATGGAATGTATATATTTTAAATCATTGAAACACAGATGGTCCAATAACATTAATACAAATACAGATGTCTTGGTGCTTGTAATAAAGTCATAATGAGCGACTGACCTTTATCCCAGGATTCACATTCCTGTGTACAGACGATAGAATATTGTTAACCATGATAAGAAGTTTCTCCTGCTCTTATTAAGAATGTTTCAGAAGAAATACTGAATGAAACGTTGAATTTTTCATATCGGAATACTTGCAGCTATTTTAACATATCCATGTGAACTCTCTGTACTCCTGGTGAAGGCAGTACTCGGTATTTCATTTAGTGAATCTAGTTGAGTTTAAGGAACAGCTAGAGGAATTATTCATGACCCAGAAGAATAGGAGAGTTAACTTAACATCTATTAACTGTTACCCTTTTATCTTTCAGGGATATAAAGGTGAACCTGGCATCTCTCCAGGGAAAGCATACAATGGACAAAAGGTTAGATTGGAGAATTATACCGTAATACCAACAACAGTTTGTATTCATAGAGCACAGAAACATGTTATAAGGTGCCTTATAGAGGGAAAATGATTTTTCAATTACTGTTCTCTTTAAAATAAAGTACCAGGACTGATGCTGACACCAGCATCTTAAATAAAAGGAGAACCTAACAATAGCTCTCATACTGAATTGGTGTGACACTATCCTGGTGGTAAAGATACTGCTTCACTGGACCATGCAGGTTGTAAAGGTCCCAGCTTCAATCCCTGGTCTGTGCTGTTAATTGATCTGAGCTTGGATAGTAATGGGAAAGCCATTGTCGCTCTCAGTGTCCCAATGTGAGGAGGAGTAACAAACAACCAGGTGATTGCTTCCGATTGCTGTCTTTTGAACCTTGCTGCAAGATATAGGCATCGGATGATGGGCGAGATGGACTCAGCGGTGAGGTGTATTTGTAACTTTCTTGACAACATTCACTATTGGACCTCATTATGAGTAAGGCATCAGAGATCATCTCTCTGTGGAATTGTACTCTGATAAGAGTCAGCACCTTTTGGAGAGAAAGGAAGAAAATTGAGGGAAAAAAATGATTGAAAGTTGGATTGAAAGTGCTTTGTGCTGTGTATGACCAGTACCAGTAAAACCACCTATAGTGATATTTGCTGAGATAAAAAGATTGATAACAATTGGCAGTGCAGATTGGTAGGCATTTTACTTCAAAAGACCCTACCTTTTTGTTTGTTCCTGTTATGTGAGCACATTTATTGTCCATTCTTAGTCACCCTGGTAGAGTGGTGGTCAGTCCCCATGGCCTGATGTAATCATTGTGGTGGGGTGCTGGATAGGAAATACTAGGGTTTTAATCCAGTGACTATGCAGGAATGGCCATGTATGTCTGGACGGTGTTTGGATTGGAGGTGTTATTGTTCCTATGTCATTTTCTTTATTGGTAGTAGTGACCGCTAAGTAAAGTTGGGGAGATGTTGAAATGAGTATATGGATAGTGTATACAGAAGAAATAGGATCAGGAATAGGTCATTTAGCCCTTCTGAGCCTTCTCCGCCACTTAGCAAGCTCCTGGCTGACCTTCTACCTTATTTCCACCTTCCCGCAATATCCTCATATCCCTTAATTAATCCTCTTAGAGTGCAAAAGTCTATTGACCTCAGTCTGGAATACACTCAATGACTGAGCATCCACAGCCCTCTGAGGTAGAGAATTCCAAAGCTTCACTATCCTTTGAGTGAAGCAGTTTCTCCTCATCGCCATCCTAAAGGGCCAACCCCTTATACTGAAACCGGGGCCCTGTGTTCTAGATTCCCCAGCCAGGGGAAAATACCTCAGCATCTATTCTGTAAGGCCCTTTAGCAATTTTATCTGTTTCAACAGCAATAGTGCACCATAGACAGAGAAGAGTTAATTTGACTGGGGCACTGATCAACTGGACCTGTGAAGCCCAGTTCAAAAATAACTAGATATATTGGATTCAGTTCCACAGCCTATCACAGTGGGATTTGAGCATTCAGTTCCTGAACCACAGCAGTGCCATTTGAGAAACTGTGAACATTCATGTCCCAGTAAGAAAGGTGTACTGCTGAGGTTGTAGTTAAAGTGGTTTATCCTGTACCTGTCCATGGTATACCTGACTTGGGAGTATCTGACACTGAAAGTGGAAAGGTTATGTAGTTATCCAGCATTGATATCTCACACTTTGAGTTGCATAAATGATTCATGACAGCAACAAACCTGAACTGTTTGATAAATGATTTTGCAATACAAACCATAATACTAAAATGAAGCCAATATATCATTTACAGAGCGGAAATGGACCAAACCACCAACATTATCTGCACCATTTTATGGAGAGCATGAGCAAAACTTGTCTGCTCTCGTGGAATTTTGTATTTGCTATTTATAACCTCCTTTATTTTGTGGTGGAGCTGTTCTCTGTTCTTTGCCCTTTTTTAATGAAAATATATATATTAAAATATATATATATAAATTAGAAAGATGCAAAATAGTTTTGTTGGAAAGAATACTGTCCAGCTGAAACATTAGTGGGCCAGATTTTAACTGTCTAAGTGAATGGGTTTTGAGTGAGGTAAAATCTTGCCCAGCACTGCCTATGGCAAGACTTGAAGATATTAGACAGGTATCGATGTGATAGAGCATAAACAAATTACATTCTGCATTGCTTTAAAATCTTTGGTTGCTGTGCTGATATTGATCTATCTTGCTATGAATAACTAAAGACAACACTGATCGCCATATCGGTTCACCTTATCTTACGTAATTCAAACAGTGAAATTGGTGGAAGCTTTTTGTATTAATAACAAAGATATTTTTAACATGCTGACTTGGTTTCATTGCTTACAGGGTGACGTAGGCCGACCTGGTGCTGTAGGGTTCCCAGGACCACCAGGCCGAAAGGTAGGCAACAGAGATTATTACTCATTACTAAAATGGAATACCTGCTAATTTGTTTATGTTATCAGGAGTAAGAGTGAATTTAAATGAATTTTAGGAATGACAAAAGCCCTGATTTGAAAATCATTGCAAAGAGGGTTAATTGGATCGAGTATTATGAGTTTTAAGATGCATTGGCTGTGTTAGTAATTGTATCCAAATCAAATGTCTAACAATGGACACTGGGCTCCATTATACAAGTCAGAAGTGTGATGGGATACCCTCCACCTGCCTGGATGAATGCAACACTCCAGATGCTCGGTACCATCCAGGACAAACAGTCCACTTGATCGACACCCCCATCTGCCACATTAAACATTCATTCCACCACTGGTGCACAATGTGTACCAGCACTGCAGCAACTTGCCAAGGCACCTTCGACAGCACCATACCAGGACCTCTATCATGTAGATGGCAGCAGGCATGGGAAGAGACGCCCTCATAGTCACACACCATCCTGACTTGGAACGATATCGCTGTTCATTCACTGTCGCTGGGGCAAAATCCTGGAACTCCTTCCCTAACAGCTCTGTGCGAGTACCTATACTACACAGACTACAGAAGTTCAAGAGGGGAGCTGACCACCAACTTTTCAAGGTCAGTTTGAATTGGCAGTAAATGCTGGCCTAGCCAGTGAAGGCCACATCCCATGAACGAATTTAAAAAAAACACAGATCATCTGTGTTCCACTCACTGACTTTTTTGTCTTATGCATTGTTGTAGTCATCACCTTGACCCCTCTTTGAGACATCTAGCTGTAGTTGACAGTAGGAATTTCTTGTACTTGGCTAAGTCAAGTGTATACATTTCTTACAGAAGAAATTTCCTGCCTTCAGACAGTTTAGCTCTTCCTTTTGGAACACTCATTAAAAGAGAAATGGTACAACTGTTGCATGATTAATGTACCTGTTTTCACAGCAAAAAATGGTACTATGCAGGTGGTGGTAACAGACAGCGGTGCTTCAATATTGAATACTTGGAACTTAATATGAAAGTAGTGTTGGCCAAAGCTCTTCAAGATTTCCAGGCTGCTGGACCTAATGGCATTCATCCAGGAGTGCTAAAGGATATCAGGGATGTATTCTTTGAACCACTGGCTTGTATATTTAACTGCTTGCTGAAAACTGAGATCAATCATGTGGACTTGGCTTGGGGAGGGGGCAAAGTGGAGTTGCTCCAAATTAAAATGACTTAAAGTCTGCAAATTTCCCTCAGGTTAGCAGGGCTCACTGCCAAGTTTTGGGTTTTGACAGGCATTGCTGCCCTGGAACACCCAGCCAGGGTATCCTCTGAAAAGTGAGCTGGGGGAGGTTGGGACACGCCACTATCCCCCCTGCCTGCCCGATGTAACGGATCTTGCTTCCTTGTCCTCCATTCTGCAACTGGAAAGGGCTAATTTTGGAGTATATACCCTCGTGTGTTTGATTTACATGATTGAAGCTACTCTCGGAGTGGATAACAGAGTTTTAGGTGCGAATGGAGCAGTGAGTTGTAATTTAATTTTACACAGGATATATTTTTTTGATTCATTCATGGGATGTGGGCGTTGCTGGCTAGGTCAGCATTTATTGCCTTTGCTCAGGGTCAACCACGTTGCTGTGTGTCTGGAGTCACCTGTAAGCTAGACCAGGACCTGTGGTAATGAATTCCTTAGCATCACTCTGGGAAAGAAGTTTCTTTTAAATCCCTGATGTCATTATTTTGTGTCAATCTTATATTGATGGCCTCTAGTTTTGCTCTTCTCTGCATGTGGAAACAGTGGGTAGAATTTAATGCCATCCCCTGTGCCGGGTTTGGTGGTGGGGGGCATTTAATCAGGCAGGAGGGTGGTGGGTGGAGACTGCACCACCTTCCCGCCTCCATCTTGACTAAGTCCATGGCCAGAAGGTGCGTGGACAGTTTTACCTCCCCATCGCCAATTAATGCCCGCTTAAGAGTCTCATCCTGCTGCCACTAGTATTTGCCCAGTGGTGGGTGGCGGGTGGTGGCCATGTGGGGAGCACAACAAGCAAATGGATGCGGGGCTGCTTGAAGGCTCCTGGGGGTTGGGGGGGGTGCTGTAGTTCCACATTCAAAGGCACTCAGTGCCTAATTGAGGGACCTAGTATTGGGGAGGGGGACGGCTGAGAGGCACCCCTTCATCATGACATTCAATGGCATTACCATCGCTGAATCCCCCATCCTGGGAGTTACCATTGACCAGAAACTGAACTGGACTAGCCATATAAGTACTGTGGCTACAAGAGCAGGTCCAAGACTAGGAATCCTGCGGCCAGTAACTCACCTCCTGACTCCCCAAAGCCTGTCCACCATCTACAAGTTACAAGTCAGGAGTGTGATGGAATACTCTCCACTTGCCTGGATGAGTGCAGCTCCAGCAACACTCGAGAAGCTTGACACCATCCAGGACAAAGTAGCCCGCTAGATTGGGACCACATCCACAAACATTCACTCCCTGCACCACCGATGCACAGTGGCAGCAGTGTGCACCATCTACAAGATGCACTGCAGGAACTCACCAAGGCTCCTTAGACAGCACCTTTCAAACCCACAACTGCTACCATCGAGAAGGACAAGGGCAGCAGATAGATGGGAACGCCACCACCTGGAAGTTCCCCTCCAAGCCACACACCATCCTGACTTGGAAATATATCGCCATTCCTTCACTGCCACTGGGTCAGAATCCTGGAACTCCTCTCTAACAGCACTGTGAGTGTACCTACACCACATGGACTGCAGCGGTTCAAGAAGCAGCTCACCACCACCTTCTCAAGGGCAATTAGAGATGGGAAACAAATGTTGGTTTAGCCAGCGAAGCCCTCATCCCTTGAATGAATAAAAAAAACCTTCCCTCACTCACCTCTGCCTGGAATCCAGTGACAATTCTAGGCCTTGGGTGAGTGCATTACGGGCAGCAGCCACCACCGGCCTCTGATTGGCTAGCAGCTTTCGGTGGGCGGGTCCTTGATCCTAGGGAAGGCCCCCCACTGTCCAGTTGGGGAGGCTGTGGCATAGTGGTGTTTTCATTGGACTAGTAATCCAGAGACCCACTGCAGCAGATGGTGGAATTTGAATTCAATAAAAATGGTGGAATTTGAATTCAATAAAAATCTGCAATTACTAGTCTGATAATGACCATGCCGATTGTCATAAAAACCCATCTGGTTCACTAATGTCCTTTAGGGAAGGAAATCTGCTGTCCCTACCTGGTCTGGCCTATGTGTGACTCCACACCATGCAATGTTGTTGACTCTTAAGTGCCCCCAGAACAGGGGCAGTTAGGGATGGGCAATAAATGTTGGCCCAACCAGCAATGCCCACATCCCATGAACGAATGGGAAAATTCAGCAGGCCTTCCCTGAAAGAGGTGATGTGAGGCACCTGCTGGCTCCATAACCAACGGACGAGACCCTCTGTTAAATCCAGCCCATTCTTTCTGATTTTTGATTGAATAGAATGTTGATAATTTTAAGACCTCTATTAGGTCACTGCTCAGCATTCTCTTTTCAAGAGTAAAACTGACCCATCCTGTTCATCCTCTCCTGGTAGCTGCACCCCTGTCTTTATTGTATAATTCTTGTAAATCTCTTTTGCACCCTCTGTATCCTTTTTAGAATGTGACAACTAGAATTTTACACAGTACTCCAGGTCTGGCCTAACTAAGGTTTAATGCAAGTGTAATATATTTCTTTACCTTTCACTCTAAATGGTGCCTGTGGTTCCTCCATGAGTTACTGAGAATGCTACTGTAATCCCTCTGCCTTGCTAGTGTTGAACAGTTGGATAACATGAACCCCTCGAGAAATTTCAGAGATCAACAACGAACTTCAATCCGGGAAGCATAGAACGGCAACCAAAGGTTTATAAAAATAAAAACAAAAAACTGCGGATGCTGGAAATCCAAAACAAAAACAGAATTACCTGGAAAAACTCAGCAGGTCTGGCAGCATCAGCGGAGAAGAAAAGAGTTGACGTTTCGAGTCCTCATGACCCTTCGACAGAAATGTTTGTCACCAGGCTGTGTTTCCATACATCAGATGCTTAACAGTTACACCTGGTGCATAGATTCAAGGGCTTCATGAGTGGCCCTTGCATAAAGCACAAGGAAAATCTCTAGACAAAGCCTAAAAGTGTGATCTACAGGCTCCCATTGATCAAGTGGACCTTCCTTTACTCCCAACATGAGTATTGACCTCTGCACACTGCGCAAACCAAACCAGATCTCAGTATCCATTGCTATTATCTAAAGGATCAATCTGAATGGGATTGAATCCCAGTCTAGTTGACTCTGCCCCAAATTCTTGGCCCTGGCTTGGGCTGAAACCTTCCCTTCTATTGTCCCGGATTTCAGAAATTCAAATGTTAATCACAGTCCATCCCTTTATTTTTTGACATATCCCTTTCATCTTTTGTGAACATGGGTTATACTTGCCACTCTCCAGTCTTTAGCTCCATTCCCGTTTCCGAATTGTGCTGGAAAATTTATGGTTAATGCATCCTTCAGCTTTCAGCGATACATATTTCTGTGTCTGGTGACATTTTACTTTTAGTCCTTTTAATAGTTTGCTTTTAAATATTTCCAGTTGCAACTCTTTGATGTCCTCCTTACACACTCCTACAAAACATTTCTCCCTTTCATCACAACCGCCAGATATCCCAAAGTGCTTAACAGCCAGTGAAGTATTTTTGAAGAGTGGCCACTGTTGTACTGTAGGAAACAGAGCAGCCACTTTGCACAGAGCATGTCCCACAAACAGCAATGTGATAATGACCAGATAATCTGTCTTTTTGTGATGTTGATTGAAGGATATTTTTCCAAGTGCCATGGGATCTTTTACATCTAGCTGACAAGGCAGGTGGGGCCTCATCCAAAATCTAACCCCATAGTGCAGCAGTCCCACGGTAATGCACTAGAGCGTCCCTTGATTTTCGCACTTAGGTCCTGGAGTGGGGACTTGAAGCTGGAGCCTTGTAGTTCAGAGGTAAGAGTGCCACCTACTGAGCCACAGCTGACACTAGACTCCAGCTCACAATGTTCTGCTTTTTCTTGAAGTGATCTCACCCGTTCTTTGATTTTGTTTTTCATTCTATTCATGGGACGTGGACATCGCTGGCTAGGCCAGCATTTTTCCCATCCCTAATTGCCCTTGAACAAGTGGTTGTGAGCGCGGCAATTCATGTGGCACAGCTACATCCACAATGCTGTTAGAGAGAGAGTTCCAAGATTTTGACCCAGTGACAGTGAAGGAATGGCGATGTATTTCCAAGCCAAAATACTGTGTGGCTTGGAGGGTAGCTTGCAGGTGGTAATGTTCCCATCCATCTGCAGCCCTTGGAAAGTGCTGTCGAAGGAGCCTTTGTGAGTTGCTGCAATGCATCTTGTAGATGGTACACGCTGCTGCCACTGTACGTCAGTGGTGGAGAGAATGGATGTTGAAAATGGTGGATATGGTGTCAATCAAGTGGGCTGCTTTGACCTGGATGGTGTTGAGCTTCTTGAGTGTTGTGGGAGCTGCACTAACCCAGGCAAGTAACGAGTATTTCATCACACTCCTGACTTGTGCCTTGTAGATGGTGGACAGGCTTTGGGGAGACAGGAGGTGAGTTACTTGTCACAGAATTCCCAGCCTTTGACCTGTCCTTGGAGCCACAGTATTTATGTGGCTGATCATTTCAGTTTCTGGTCCATGATAACCCTCCAGGGTGTTGCTAGTGGAGGATTCAGCGATGATAATGCCATTGAATGTCAAGGGGAGGTGGATTCTCTCTTGATGGAGACAGTCATTGCCTGACACATGTGCGGTGTGAATATTACTTGATTATCCTTTTACTCCTTATAAAAGGTGATATCCTGCGAGGGTCCCACAAAAGAAGGAAAAAATAACTTTCATTTAACATCTAATATGTGCAGCAAAGCAAATAAACCCACAGATATTTTATAGAGGTAATTTTGTACTGTTGTCTCCAGAGTTTATTTCTATATAAGATATGAAAGTAAAACCCCAGGTTTGCTGCCTATACTAATATGGAATGGCTGGTGAATTAATGAGTGTGTTGTCTCTGATTCTGATGTCACAATAGAGGAAGCAAGTGTATCTATTATACAGTGTAAGGTTGTTGCTTCCCCAGACATTGGTATTCTTGCAATTGCCCTGATAAATGCAAGGTGAAAAGCTTTAACACAATGGGCAGAATTTTGCCGTTGGCGAGCAGGGGGCATAACCCCCGACGTTATCCCACCCCATTTAAATTTTCAGGAAGGCGGGGGCACAGCAAAACCAGCTGCGGGCCCACCGACCTGTCAATGGCCAATTGAGGCCATTGACAGGATCAATTATACAACTAAAGGACCTGCCCGTCCAACCTTAAGCTTGGCGGGCAGGCCAGGAGCCCTGGTGGGCAATAGAAAACACATGAAACCACATCCACCGGCGGGATGAGGTTTCATGTAGTGTTTAAAAAAGTTCAATCAACTTATTATGTAAATTATGAACACGTCCCATCTCATGTGGCATTGTCACATGAGGGGGACATGTTAAGGAATTTTTTTTTCCAATTTTTTTTTATTTTTAAAAGCGTCAGCGATCTCCCTGAGGCAGCACTTAGCCTTTGTGCGCATGTGCAAAAGAGTGCTCCCTCACTTTTGGGGAATTCACCCCCCCCCCCCCCGACCGCCTGCACAGGAAGCACATAGTGCTACCCGCCGGATGTCACACCCACATAAAATGGCGGCTGAGTCCGCTTCTCTGGCGAGGATCGTCTCCCCGCCCGTCGGAGATTGGGTCAGGCCCGCCCGCCCAACAGGCAAAAAATTCTGCCCAATGTCTTTTTCAGCAATACTCAAGTTCTGTACTACCAAGTGACTATTTATTATTATCTAAGACCTTGGATTACCTGCTGGTTCATTTGGGGATCAGTGAACTTTTCATTGACTACATTTGCAGGCAAGCTGAGATTTTGAATGTTAAGTTATGAAAAGCATTCTAAGCCAGGCCTTTCTCTGGAACACTGCCTTTAACCTATGAATGTGAAATATGGTGGAATCTTCATTCAGTAATATAAAACGGTTTCTGATGATGGAGATGGAGAGTTGAAATAAATCCGAGTCAGTTTCTTTGCAATCGTCACATGTTCCTGTCAGCCCTTGAGCTAGCTCATTCCAGTCAGTCACATGACAGTTGCATGCTCGTACATTTTTCAGAGTAGCATCCGTCCGTATTATGGGGACAATTTATCGAGTGCCAGTCATTTTTATGGCAACTTAATATAATTTGAAAAACAGCGTGTTTCAGTGAACATGTGACTCTATGCCATTAATGTCAGTCATACTTTCCAAAATGGGTTTAACACAATTTTAGTTTCTGTCAGTGGGCTAAAAATTTGTCAATTGAACCAAAGAATAATTTTGAAACTTGCATTAATATAGCACCTTTTGCAGCCACCAAAGTTTTACAGCCAATGAAGTACTCTTGAAGTGTGTAGACACACTCATATGTTGAGCTTATATAAGATACTAGTTAGACCTCAGCTGGAGTATTACATACAGTTCTGGCTGCCACACTTTGGGAAGGATGTTGAAGGACGGGAGAGTGCAGAAGAGTTTATGAGAATGGTTCCAGGGATGAGGAGCTTCAGTTGTGAAGATAGATTGGAGAAGTTGGGACTCTTTTCCTTGGAGAAAAGAAGGCTGGGAGGTGATTTCCTAGTGGAGTTCATAATCATGAGGGGTCTGGACAGAGTAGATAGGGAGAAACTGTTCCCATTTGTGAAAGGATCGAGAACTAGAGGGCACAGTTTTAAAGTCATTGGCAAAAGAAGCAAAAGTGATATGAGAAAATAATTTTTCACACAGTGAGTGATTAGGGCCCAGAATGCACTGCCTGACAGTGTGGTGGAGGAAGGTTCAAATTGAGGCATTCAAGAGGGAAGTAGATGATGACAGTATTTGAAAAGAAACAGGGTTACAGGGAGAAAGCAGGAGAATGGCACCAGGCGAATTGCTGATTCAGAGAAGTAGTACAGACACAGTGGGCCGAATGGCCTCCTTCTGTGCTGTAATGATTCTATGATTCTGTCATAATGTAGGAAATGTGGCAGCCAATTTACACACAGCAGGTCCCCACAAACATCAACCATGACCATGCTTTCTGTGATGTTGACTGAGAGATCAATATTACCTGGAACACTGGGGACAACTCCCCTGCTCTCCTTTGGAATTGTGGCCCTGGGATCTTTTCGCGCCTACCTGAGGGGGCAGTTGGGGTTTCAGTTTAATATCCCACCCAAAAGATGGCATTTGCAGCAGTGCAGCACTCCCTCAGTACTGCACCGGAGTGTCAGTCTAGATCTGTGTGCTCAAGCCTGGGAGTAGGAATTGAACCTACAAACTTCCAACAGAGGCAAGAGCACTTCCAAGTGAGCTATAGCACAGAAGAGACCCTAACTTTAGAGGATAAGTCATATCACACCTACAACTTAGGGCTAAGGTCTTAATCATATTTTTTCTTTTTAATATTGTCTTCACAAAAGAGACCAGTTAGGCTCTATACTGAGTGACATGAATTTACAGGCATGCCACGTATTCCATTTGTAAACGTGTGTCAGTTGTAGAATCTGGAATTATGAGTCATCTGCATCTATCTTGCAAATGCAGTTTTGAAAAGTAGTTTATTTCTCCTACGAGCCAATTTAAAAACTCTTACCAATTCCAGTAAAAATATAAATAATCCACCTTGTGACATCTGGGTTACATAATTCACTTCAATCCACACTTGTGAGGGATTATGTGATCTGACGCTGGGTAATTTGTTTCCAATAACTGCTCAGTGGCAGTTCTTTTCTGCCACACACATGTGGGTGTGTATTAATTATGCAAAAATGTCTTTGCCCTTGTAAAATCATTTCTTTTCTGCAAAACTTTCCCTTCTGATCCAGGCCTGAAAAAAAATATGCAGACATCACAAATCAATGAGGATTATCTCTTCCCCGACCATAGCTGAATCAGTTGATTAATGGATTACACTGAAGATTCCTCAAGGGCCTGAGCCATTTGCTCATTGTACAAGCTTGATGCTGGAATAGGGAGCATCAGAACTATCCTGTGGAATAATCACTACGCCAATCAGATCATTGCACATTGTGTATCGTGCACACTCATGGCACCTAAGGCCACCACTTTGGACCTGAGAAGTGCCCAGTCTACCTCAAATTATGCTGGAAGGCTAAGGTATGGCAAACGTTTGAGCAACAGGTAAAGCTAGCCATTTCAGGATGCTACTGTGCAGTAACCACACAAGTGGAATTTTCCAAAAACAGGATGCTGCCATCAAGCCAGAGAGATGTTCTGCCTGCCGCACAAATGAGTAATATGGTCAATAAATTTCAGCGTCGTTGCAATGCCAGGTACATAGGCCGTACGTCCCAAAGATTGGTGCATCGTATCAAACACCACTTGCAAGTTCCCCTCCAAACCACTCACCACCCTGACTTGGAACCATACCACTGTTCCTTCACTGTTGCTGGGTCAAAACCCTGGAATTCCCCCCTTCCCTAACAGCTCTGTGGGTGCACCTACACCACATGGATGGTAGCAATTCAAGGACACTGCTGTCCACCTGCTTGTCAAGGGCAATTAGAGATGGGCAATAAAATGCTGGCCTAACCAGCAATCCCATGAATGAATTAAAAAAAATGCTTGGACATGTTCCTTTTACCTACAGAGGACAGGTCCTGAATATATGTAGCCTCTAGCAAGTGTGAGTGAGCTACATTGCGAGCCTAACTGATAACCTTAACTTGGTTGTTAGAGAAATTCTTTGTACACTCAGGGTTGTTCAACAAGTACTGTCCAATTTCAGAATCACACCTAACGTTATGTTCTGAGCATGGACTGGTGAAGTATTTTCAGTACTTAATTCAGTATAGTGAACAGCTGAAGACTGTGACGGAATACTCTCCGCTTGCCTGGATGAGTACAGCTCCAACAACACTTAAGAAGCTTGACACCATCCAAGACAAAGCAGCTGCTTGATTGGCACCCCATCCACAAACATTCACTCCCTCCACCACTGATGCACAGTGGCAGCAGTGTGTATCATCTATAAGATGCACTGCAGGAACTCACCAAGTCTCCTTAGACACCACCTTCCAAACCCATGACCGCTACCGCCTGGAAGTTCCCCTCCAAGCCAGCACCATTCTGATTTGGAAATATATCGCCATTCCTTCACTGTCACTGGGTCAAAACCCTGGAACTTCCTCCCTAACAGCACTGTGAGTGTACCTACACCATATGGACTACAGCCATTCAAGAAGACAGTTCACTACCACTTTCTCAAGGGCAATTAGGGATGGACAATAAATGCTGGGCTAGCAAGCGATGCCCACAGCCTATGAATGAATTTTTAAAAAAATGCATAATCATGTATTTCTCTGCATAAAATGTAAAGATACCTCTCTATTGGCGTTGACGTTGTTGTCAAGTGGCTCGAGGATATACCAGGCAGTATTACTGTATTACCATCTTTGACCACACTGACAGGCAATATTTAGTAAAGTATCAGTGTAGATGAACAAAAACTTGCATTTTTATAGCACCTTTTTCATAGTAAAATGCATAACGACAGGTTTTGGTGTCATACCAGGGAAACGTTGCATTGGACCTTTTATCCGGGTCGTTTCATTATATGTATTGGACCAGCTATGGATTTCTATTCCGGGTTCAGTTGGTCAATGTTGAGATTCAATACTGTAACCATGTTACTCCTTCCCATGCTGTAACCACCCTATGATTCTCTGAACATGCAAGTTTCAAATTAATTTGACCATTTTACAATGACCTGCAGGAGTCCTTAAAGCAATTAGCTGAAAAATTAGTTTCTTTTATACAACCCTTCAAAATGTGTGTGATGGTAGACCACATTTAATTGTTCATTCTGTGGGAAGTTTCTCAATTTGAATGCAAATATTACTGCACAAAATGCTTCATATTAAGTGCCACATCAAAGAGAACTAAGAGTTAGCCAGCCACCCGATATCAAAAATATACAAAACAAGATGGACTATACATAAGAGTAAAATCCCAGGAAACTGTGTAAATCTATAATGAACTAATGCTTATTAAAAAGGTAATAGCTTTGAAAAATTAATCAATGACATGTCAAACCAAATGAAAAACTAGCTGGCACAATTCGTTGCTGCAAACTAGGGCCGGGATTTTCTGCTTCCGATCAGGGCGGGTTTGGTGTTGGGCACGATCACAAAGAAGGCCTGAGGCACAATTTCCAATGACGTAAAAGCAGGAAGCAATTGTTCACTACACCCCCCCCCGGCCAATAGCGAGCTGCGTTTCCCACCGCCAAACGCCATGAATGTCATTATCGTATATTTGCATCTCGTTATGAGGCCTACCTGCTGAGTGATCCCCCCACGTTGAATTTCAATCCCACGGCGACGTGAAATCAGAACGATGTGTTTTACAACAACCTTTAAATGATGTGTAGCTGGCAACCTGCACTTCGCTGGGAGGGCCAAGGTTAGTTTGCACATCCTAGCACGGCGCTTGCCAGGATCAGCACAAGGCTTCGAAGTAAGCGCCAGCGCGGATTCATGGGGGTCTCTCAGGCAAGTCTGCACAGCGACCGGACCAGGCTTAAGGTGTGGCCGGCTTTCATTGTGTTCCATTCCGGTGGGGTCAAGACAGTACAAAGCGAAGGGCAGGGGCCTCGAGCAAGGTCTTCACCGGGACCGAAGAGCTGGGGAGGGTTGTACACAAACCCATGACTGGAGGTGGGGTTGGGAAGTAAATGGCCACCCAACTGGAAAATATGTTCAAAAATGAGGGCAGTGCCACAGCTGAGACAGTTCAGCACCAACGCAATTGACATGCACGGAGTCAGGCAAGTGAAGCAAAAAGCCCACCCAAGCAACACTGATTCCTCAAAGTGGCGATGATTGCTCCCCTAGTTTTAACCCCTCGTGTGCAGCCTTTAAAATCCACAGAGTCTTATGGAACAGCAGAACTATTTGGCACCTGGACAAGCTTAAGGACCCCTTTTGGAGGGGAACACACTGAGGGTACACTCCGGACCCCCTAACTTATTGTAAGGTAGACTCTGAACATTCACCCTCATGGTCATACCAAACCACAGAGCTTTGGATGATGCCAGCGTCTGAGATGAGAGCAGAACATCCAGTCGAGGAGCTGAAGCTGTTGGCAGTCAGTCATGTGAGTTGGGATGGAGTTGGCGGCAGGGGGGATTGTGGTCAACCTTCATGTGCACCCCCTACTGGCCTTCATTTCGGGGGCCAGGACTCCCCAGCATGTGTATATGGGCCTTGAGGCCACAACCGTAGGTGATACCTTGACCCAAAGTGGACCTTAGGAAACAGGTGCTGATTATTGTATCTCTCTCATTGATACTGCAGTGAAGAGACCATCCCGAAGTTGGAGCCTGGTGATATCGTTGCCTGCAATATTGCTTATAGGCAGGAAAGAAGGAGGAGAATGTGACAGACATGCCTGGCTTGCCAAAGGGAGGCACAGAACCCTCAATACCAAGGGGCAGCATGGCCTTCTCCAGACAGAGGATCACCCCCAGAGAGCCATCATGCATAGGTGCCTCGCTAGACCCAGAGCCTATAAACATCACATGCAGGTGAGCAAGAACCAGTGTCACCAATGCCTGTGCGTGTCAAGGGAACTGGTCACTCACATTTGCCACTTTCTGCAGAATTTGGCGCCACGGGGACATGGAGGGCATCCGTTGCCACACTCAACTTCTATGGCAGTGGCTCCTTCCAGGGCTCCACTGGGGATCTTTGTGAGATTTCACAAGCCCCCACCCACAAAAGCACCCAGGAGGTCCCGGACGCTATTTTCGCCAATGCATACAATTTTGTCAACGTCGACAGATCAGGGCAAGCCAGGAAGCAAGCGCACTGGCATTCTCTGAGATTTCAGGATTCCCACAGGTGTAGGATGTCATCAACTGCACACACATGGTTCTTAAATCTCCCTGGCAACAAGCAGGACTGCGGCGACCTCAGATTCCTGCTGGGACAAGGTATAATGAGGCTCATGCCGCAGCCCAGACTTCATAGGGATCCTTAAAATGTGATTCTGATGCCTGGACACATCTGGAGGAGCGGCTCAGTACAGTCCCCAGAGGGTTTCACTCATCATCATGCCTTGCTGCCTCCTACACAACCTGGCGATGCAAAGTGGAGAGGACCTGGCTGATGAGGAGATGGAAGAGCCTGCATGTCTCCTCCGATGAGGAGGAAGTTGAAGGAGATGGGGGTAATGAAGTCCTGGAAGCTGAGGAGGCAGGCGAAAGGGTCATTGCACTAGCCAGATGAGACAGGCGTGCTCGTGAGGCCCTCATTACCAGAAGATTCCAGGAGGAGGATAACAAAATGCAGTGAGGACACTCATGGACAGGTCTCCATCACAATGGGCCAACATCAAAATGATCATTGTACTCCTCTAATTTCAGCCATGAATTTCGAAGTGATAGTGCATCATCGCACAGCTTGCTCACATCGTCCTGAAAGGATGTGCTACCTGGAGGAGGTCTTTCCGGCCTCGGAGGAGGTCTTTCCGGCCTCAGACATCAGAAACTGCTGTATCCTCACATGTTCATCCAGCATCCCAGTCACAGCACCACCTTAAAAGACGCACTTGCACCAGGACGATCACAAGTGTGATAATGGCTGCACGCCTTCAATCTGGCAAGGCTCCTCAGTGAGATCCATCGTGACCAAGGCAGCCACGCACGATGAGTTACCTTGGTGAGAGAAAAAAACCCTACACTTGGGACAAGGGATGCGATGAAACCCTGCTGTTGTGGCAGCACATACAGATGACTGTGTAGGCCTTGGCACACTCCGCAAAGTGACACTCCCATTTGGCAGAGTCAGTTCAGGTTGAATAACTTAATTAATCACAACGCAAGAATGGAGGCAGTACACCTGTGAATGACAAGACCAGATCTTGGTTGCGTGACATTGAGATGCCTCCTCTGACATACAAGCAGTGAGCCCTCATGGCCAAACTTTGCCCTTGCAAAGCCCAAAATGACGACAACATGAAGCCCTCGAGGGGCTTTGGTTTATGAAGAGCCATGTTCTGGCTCATCACACACTCAATCCTATCGCATTGGTCCTCAGCACATCGCGAGAAGCAACAATGAACGATTACAGTGCAGCCCTCAAGGCTGATGTGGCCCTCAGAGGTCACCATTTGCAAGTTGCATCAGTAACCTGCTGGAGGTGAAGGCGATGGGACGAACATCGCTGTCCACCAACTTTGTGAAGATACCATTCTCCCCGCAATAGTCCCAAGTTCAGGGTTACAAATGCTCATGGCTGGACGTCTCAGTGCCTGTGACACAAGTGTGTCATGGCTTCATCAACTTGAGGTGGAAAGGTTCTCCGACTTGGAGCTGAGTCATCAGATTACATTTGGGAGCGTCAGATGCTTGCCTGGCTGAGGGCAGCGCATTATTATCTCTGTGAAGATGCTAGGAGACAGTGGGCACATGGAGTTTCAGATTACATGAGCTTTCTGCAAGCACCATCGCTGTTCTCTTCAACACCACATCTTCACCTCTCAGGAATGCAGATCAGATAGGGTCATTATTCATTCACGAAATGTAGGCTTCGCTGGCTGGACCAGCGTTTATTGCCCATCCCTAATTGGCCTTGAGAAGGTGGTGGTGAGCCGCCTTCTTGAATCGCTGCAGTCCATGTGGTGTAGGTGCATCCACAGTGCTGTTAGGGAGGGAGTTCCAGGATTTTGATCCAGCGACAGTGAAGGATCAGCGATATATTTCCAAGTCAGGATGGTGAGTGACTTGAAGGGGAATTTCCAGGTGCTCGTGTTCCCATGTGTCTGCTGCCCTTGCCCTTCTAGATGCTAGTGGTCATGGGTTTGGAAGGTGCTGTCAAAGGAGCCTTGGTTGCCTCAGTGTTGCAGAGCCAACACAGCACATCAAGGAACCTTGTGAAACTTGGGACGAGATCCTTGCAGCCACCATACTTTACATTAATGCATTAGTGACCTGGAGACTGACGTTGAAACGGGACACTCACTGTGGTCAGAAGGTAACACACTACACAGAAGAGTGACTCAGGATACCAACAATCGCTATTAGTGTGTGCAGTAACCAAGGTTTCATACCAGCTCTGAAGAAGAGTCATATGGACTCAAGACATTAACTCTGTTTCTCTCTCCACAGTTGCTGTCAGACCTGCTGGGTTTTTCCAGAACTTTCTGTTTTTATTTCACACCTGATTGACATTAACATAGTCCATCATAAGAAGGAGGCATACACAAGGACACATGAAATGATTGCGAGTGTATTTACATTCGTGAACATTATGTACAAGTGTTAACACCCATGTCCACGTTTTGTGCAACTACATCTTCTTCACTTTCCTTACTCTGCTGCTATGTCTTGCTGCTCCCCCAACAACACCGCGGAGGTGGAGGTAACCTGCTGACTGCTACGCACGGTTGTCTGTGACGACTTTGGCGGGCATCCTCTAGAGGGCCGAGACCTAGGGGGCCTCAGCCTGCTTTTGGGGTCTTGCTGTGGGCCAGTTGCAGCCTCCTCGACCTATGAAGCAAGAGATGATGGGGTCATGGGAAGAGGGGATTTGGACTGGTTGGAGAGTCCCAGAGTCACCTGGGTGGATGGCTCTGGAGTGTCAAGCTGCTGGTCCTCCCCCCTATGGGTGCCTAAGGGCCCCTGGCCAACTCCTTGAAGAGAAGGGGCAGCTGGAGTGAGATCAAGATGCCTTGTCCCCCTCTCAATTTGATACCGATGGATGCTACCAAGGGTCTCAGTGATGAAGTGCAGCTCATGCAGCAGTACAGGAACGATGTCCTGGACCAATGTATCCATGGTGGCCGCCATCCTATCAGTGTTGACCTCAGTGTGTTGGCATGCCAGCGCTATCACCTCAGCCTGAAGGTGGACCGTCTTCTCCAAAATGCCTTGCAATCTGGGGAGTGCAGCTGACATCTCCTCCCTGACGTTCTCTTGACTGTCGCTGAAGCTGCACCAACTGATTTAGGTCTGAGTCCAGAGGCTCCTCAACTGACTCAGACTCAGGAGAACCATGGCCTCCAGCAATCCTCTGAGTGCTGGGGACCTCTGATGTCCCTGCCTCCACCTGCAGTGGAGCAGATGGTGCGCTGTGCTCCCCATGTTGTGATCCCGAGGCTACTCTAGAACTAGGTCCCACCGAGGTGTGTGTCTCTGAGCTGGTGGAGGGTGTGGGTGAGCGCTGTGACAGGTCTTCGATGTGGCTCCCCTCAAATTCATCATCTGAGGTTTCCTCGGGGCTGGAGTCAATGGCCTGGCTTGTGTTTGACCTCAGCAGCTTTCCCAGGGGTCTGTGAAAGAAAGGAGAGATAATTAGTGAATAGCAGGCGACTGTGAAACAAGAGATATCACTCGCAGTATGGTTGTCTGATGGATGTTTTAGCGGAAGATCCTCACTTGGTTGAGTGCCGCTGACCTCACCGTCATTGTAGGCATGGTCCAACATGCTCACTGGCCAGTTGGATAGCTCTCCTGTCAAAGTCAGAGAGGACCTTGATCTCGACAACTCCTCCACCATTGTGGGACTTCTCTTTTACATTGTAAGACTGGGTCAAAATCCTGGAACTCTCCCCCTAACAGCACTGTGGGTGTACCTACACTACGTGGGCTGCAGTGGTTCATGAAGGCAGCTCACCTCCACCTTCTCAAGGGTAACTAGGAATCGGCAATAAATGCTGGCCCAGCCAGTGAAGCCCACATCCCATGAATGAATTTTTAAAAAAAGACAGCTTGTCCTGCATAAAGACAGATGGAGAGAGTGTGAGCAAGACACCCACAAGCACAGATGATAAGGATACCTGGCATTATGTTCTTATATTTAAAGAGAAGGTAGATAGATTTTTGAAATAGGGAGTTGAGGGCTATGAGGAGCTGGCACAAAAGATGAGTTGAGGCCTGGGGCAGATCAGCCATGATCTTATTGAATAGCGGGGCAGGCTTGAGGGGCTGAATGGCTCACTCCTGCTCCCTATTTCTTATGTTCTTATATGTGGGTGGCGAGCAGAGCCCTGGAGAAGATAGGGACGCAAGCCCCTGCGGAGATGGGGCCAGGTGGAGATGTGCAGGTGTGTGAGAGTGAGTGGTGATGTCCCCTGAGGTGGCAGCGAGTGAGATCCATGTAAATAAATGTGTGATGGGCTTATGGGTGTGTGAGTTGGGAGTGATGGGATGGGTGACCTATTTGGCAGAATGGGGGAGATCATTCATCCTCATCCAGCACTGGGTGGCTGACCTCTTCTGCAGGGCGTTTGCACTGACTACCTCTGCGACCACCACCCAAGCCGAATTGGTCACTTGGCTTTGGCAGTTCTGTGTCCAGAGCTGGGGTAGAGGACATCGCAGCAGGCCGCCACTGCGTCCAGCAGGCGCTCCAGTAAGGCGTCGCTAAGTTTGGGCGCTGCATGCTTCCTCCCATTTCCTGCAGCTTTCCTCAGCTGAGAGAGTGCACACACTGTGAAGGAACGCCCTTTAAATATGGTGCCTGGAGATAAGGAGCCCCGAGGTCACGACGAGACAGGCGAATCAAAGGCCAGTGATAAGGCGTCGTGAATAACCCCGTGAATTACTGATTACTTAAGCTGGGAGCGTACGATAGGGCGGGTGCGATGCCAATTTTTACAGCCGCTGACAGACTTTGTCAATTTCGGGGAAAATCGTGGCCTAAGTTTTCACCTCTACATCTTATAGTGATGGAACACATTTACCTTAACAAACAGGTTTGAAGCTCAACCACTGAGTGTTTCTCTTTGTTAAGTTATGAACAAAGCTAATAAAGTCTGGCTCACCTGCTGTTGCCTGGTGACATTTGTGGCCTATGAGGTCAATTGCAGAGGCCTGGACTAATGCTCTGGAGACATGAGTTCAAATCCCAACATGGCAGCTGGGAGAATTTAAATTCAATTCACTAATAAATCTGGAATTATATGTGAGTCTTATTAACAACAATCATGCAACTAACAAATTGTCATAAAAACCCATCTGGTTCAATAATATTCTCGGGGGGGGGGGGTGAAATCTGCCATCCATACCGGGTCTGGCCTATATGGAAGTCCAGACCCTCAGCAATGTGGTCGACTCTTAATTGGTCTCGGAAATGGTCTAGCAAGCCAGGCAGATCACCACCTACTTATGAATAGGCAATAAATGCTGAGCTTGCCAGTGATACACATGTCCCAAGAATGAATAGAATAAAAAAAATAGTTTGGGGCTTAACTGTACTTCTGGTTTCATTCTCACACCAGATTTTGTGAAGGTGCAGATCTTTAATGACCGATTAGGCGAGACCAGTCCTTACAATTGCGAATAGCTCATTCCTCCACAGTTATGTTGTAGAATTGTGCCAGGAAATATTTCTGAAATACCAGCTGCAGCTCTCAGTGCTTTGGAAGCCCTTCCCTTTTATTGGGAATGGGTTTTTACTGCACCAGGTCCACATTTAAATAACTATCTGTGTTTATATTGCTAGCAAGGCACTATTATAAACAAGTGATTTTAAAAAAAATACTTTGCTAGCTTGTGCTTGACCGGAGACATTCAACTTCCCAGCTGCCACTGCTCAAGTAAAGTTGAATATGTTATCACCAAGTGTATCATTTGGAAATCACCCTTCTGTTGGTGTATATCTCTTAGCATCTGCAGCAGGTTGCACCTTTCCATTGCTAGTTTCTTTTCTTCTTCAGTTCTCTGCCCAAAGGCAGGTCCGACTCACAGCTCCATGACCTCCACCTGTTATGGCACAGCCGATGGTAAATGTTGAGCTGCTCAAATCCCAAAGGGAAGCTTGAAACAACTGCCACAACTATTTTGCAATTTGTATTTTATTTTGAGATGCATGCCTTGAATTCAGTACTAATAAGACTACCGAGTCTTCTTAGTTTTTTACAAAATTAAAGTAAACATTTATTAATAGAAGCAACGATTTTAAGCACATACATAGGGTACAAGTTACTACTATGATAACTCCTAGCTCCCCTGATTAATCTAACTCCTATTTACACCAATGTTAAGGCAACAGTAAGACAGATAGGGCAGAATTTTGCCCTTGTTGGGCGGGCTCGGCGGGGGAGATAGGGAAGCTGACTGTCACCCGCGATTGGGGCCGGATCGTGATTTCACACTGCTGGGCCAATTAAGGCCGGCCCAGCGTGAAACGCATGCTGCAGTGCTCAGCACTGCCTATGTGGAGGCATTGGGTTTGGGTTGGGGGGGGGGGGGGGAGCTCATCCCGCCCATGGATGAAGTTTCCTAAAAAGTGTAAAGGCTGCTTGGCCTTCTCGCCTGCCCCCCAACCATAAGGTTGGACGGGCAATGAAAAATTTAAGTTAATTATGCTTTTAATGGCCTTAATGGGTTTTTTGATTGTCGGCAGGCGTGCTGCCGATTCCTGTGCGCGCCCGCCGACCTAAATATCGCGCGACTGCACGTTGATGACGGGATGCTCACCTGACATCAACGCACATCATTTTTCGCTCGAGCGGGTCGGGCGTGTGCCCTCCCACCAAGGTAAAAATTCTGCCCATAGATTTTAAAAGACCCAGGCAAAGTAATACGATACCCTGAATAGTGGAATCCAAAGCGACTTTTTCTCCGCTTTGGTTCCTTGTAGACAGCAGCTTGAGGCTTAGAGGCTGGAGGCTTTTCACATTTGTGTTAGTTTTTAAAAATGCCTGACCTCACACACAGCCTTCTCTCCTTTATACATATTTTCCCCTTTGAATGCAAATTCCCATTGTTTCACTATGTCTTTGGACTTTACCTCTCTAATAATAAAAATCTATCATAGTACTAATTTTATCAGTTATCCTAGGGAAAATAAACACACTATTTCGTAACTTCTTCTGATGACATGTAACATTTCACCCCCTCTTTTGAATTCAAGCTACTCTGGTTTATTTAAAAATGCAAGTGTTCCCTTTACACCTCACATTCTAAAACTTCACCCATATTCTCACACACACACACCTGCTGCCATTGATGTGTGTGCATTGTAGCTGGCAAATCTGGGTTCATTGACATCTTTGGAGCCTCCTTAGCATTTGTTTACAAGGTAAAGAGTATGAGTTGACCACTTGACATCTCAAAGTGCTTTACAGCCAATGAAATACTTTTGAAGTGTGGTCACTGTTGTAATGTGGGAAACACTGCAGCCAATATACGCACAGCAAACTCTCAAATAGCAATCTGCTAATGCTCGGATAGCGGGCAGAATTTAGTGGAGCCCACTGGAGTGGGCAAGACAGCAGGCAGACCCAGACAATCGCACAGGAGGCCGCGTGACTGATTCCGGGCAACAGGAAAACTGTAGCGTGTTAAGTGAGTGGCAGGAAGGGACTGATGCGGGAAACTTGCCTGCTAGTGGTGGGAAGGCAATCAAGCTCATTGATGAGCATTTAAACCCAATTATCCCTGAGCCCACCAGGATTTGCTGGTGGGCTCAGGGATGACAAGACTTGCATGAGTCTTTGGTTCCTCCAGAAAGCTGCTCTGCAAACCTCCTCAGTGATACTAGAGGCTTTGTGGGCTGGGGAGGGGTTGGGAGGTTTCTTCGTTCACAGGCACTCGCTGCCCGATCGTGGGCTCTGGCTTTAGGAAAGGGGGGCCTTGCTAAAAGGCACCCCCCTGTCCTTGCCACTGACCACTCCTCCCACCCTCACCAATGATCCCAATCCACCTACTTACTTCTCTCCAGGGATCCAGTGACGATCCCTGGTGAAGGCCCCGATGTGTTACCCAGTGGCTACTGCTCCCAGTGGCATTGCTGGTGCTGGAGATTCGCTGCCCCCTGTTTGGCCGGCAGGTCTGGTGGTGGGGGGGTGGTGGTATTGGTTTCAGGATTTCTGCCCTATTGGGGCATAAGCCCATGGGAGGCTTGAAGCTGTCCAGGTAAGTGCCTGTTTTCCTAGTTATTGCATTGGGCCTGCTCTTGTAGCTACAGTATCATCTTTTTCCTTGTCAAGGACCAGAAGTGGAGATTCACCCCCTTTACAAGGCCAAGTAGGAGCTCCTGGAGAAAAGTGGGACACTTTCTGGTGGATTTCACCAGAGTGGGAATCTGTCAGGAACCTCATACATTTGTGTACAGAATCACAGAATCACACAGTGCAGAAGAGGCCGTTTGGCCCATCGAGTCTGCACTGACACATGGGAAACACCTGACCTACCTACCTAATCCCATTTACTAGCACTTGGCCCATAGCCTTGAATGTTATGACATGCCAAGTGCTCATCCAGGTACTTTTTAAAGGATGTGAGGCAACCCGCCTCCACCACCCCCCCAGGCAGTGCATTCCAGACCATCACCACCCTCTGGGTAAAAAAGTTTTTTCTCACAACCCCACCTAAACCTCCTGCCCCTCACCTTGAACTTATGTCCCCTCGTGACTGACCCTTCAACTAAGGGGAACAGCTGCTCCCTATCCACCCTGTCCATGTCCCTCATAATCCTGTACATTTCTCTTTATGTTGCCACTTCAAAGTGCTAGTGTAAAATTTGTTCTCCTTAAAATGAAACACAAAAATTAATTAATGAGCTATGGATGCCCAATTTCTTGATGTGTATTCCAGGAGTCTTAGTGACAGCACAGATGTGTAGCCGGAAGCTCATCTCAGGGTCAAATATGACACACAGGTTGCAAACAGCCTGATTTAATCTCAGACAGTTGCCAAGTAAAGGGATGGACTTGGTAGCTAGGGAATGGAGTTTGGAGTGTTGAAGTGTTGGAAGAGTATTTGCCTTGAATGCTCTGTTTTAAACTTGCTTAACAATTGCTAATCGTAGTTGATACCTGGCAAACCTACTCAAAAACCCAAAGACTTTGGAAAGAACCTGTTTTATCTTTTACCAGGTGCCTTGGCTGAAGGTCTGTCTCACATTTTGTGGAAAAATGAGATTTTACTTTTGAAAAATGGGTTCTTTAATTTTCTAAACATATACCAGGATGGCCATTTTAGGGGGCTTTTATGTCTGGATATAAAGAAGAAAATGTTACCAGATTGCTGATTTTCCACAGCAAAAACTGAATTACTGAGAGTGAGCAGCGAGACAGGAGAATTCCTGTGCAAAAATATTACTGATAATGTTTTCTCAGGCAAAGAAAAATTAAACTAATTTGGTTAGTGAGATAGAATCTATGATTCAGAATATAATGATTTGAACTTTAAGCCTGTCTTGGGCAGGTATTGGGCAGGTAATATCTTGGTGCAGTTGGTTTTAGTCCATATAAATTTAATAAGTCCTGGGGACTTCCTGCGAATATTGACGCGCATCATTCTAACTTCTGAAGGAGAGTGTCCTATCCTAAGGAAAGCAGTGCCGAATTGCAAGATGTGTTTTTTTTTATTCGTTCATGGGATGTGGTGTCGCTGGCTAGGCCAGCATTTATTGCCCATCCCTATTTGCCCTTGTTCAGAGAGCATTTAAGAGTCAACCACATTGCTGTGGGTCTGGAGTCACATGTGGGCCAGACCAGGTAAGGACAGCAGACATAAAGGACATTAGTGAACCAGATGGGTTTTTACAACAATCAACAATGGTTTCATGGTCATCATCAGACTTTTAATTCCAGATTTTTTTTACTGAATTCAAATTCCACCATCTGCTGTGCCGGGATTCGAACCCAGGTCCCCAGAGCATTACTCTGGGTCTCTGGATTACCAGTCCAGTGACAGTACCACTACGTCAGAAGATAGGTGCCAGTGAATTATGGTCTCCTGGTGGGGGGGAGGGTCCCTTTTTGAAAGGCACTCGCTGCCTGATCGAGGGAGCCAGCATCAGGGAGGGGAGGCCCGCTGAGAGCCAACCCACCTGCCCTCACTGTTGACCCTGTGAAACCCCTCCCGCCATTAAATACCTCTGGCCTGGGTCACTCCGCAATCCTAGGCCTCTGATGGGTGTCATTCCAACAGCAGCCACTGTCTCCCTGGTGATGTTGCTGAGCAAAAGAACTGCTGGCCTCTGATTGACTGGCAGCTCTCAGTGGCTGGCATTTACGCCCATGTTGTCCTTGTCCCCAGAGAAGGCCTGCTGCTGGACACTTAATACTGGCAGGCCTTTCCAGAGTAGGCAACGAGGATCTCTCACTGGCTCTTCAGCTGGCAGCTGAAACCCCCGCTACCTCCATAAAATCCCCCCCTTCCCCCAATAGGGTCTGCTTTGCAATCTGTTAAGGGAATGGGTTTTGAATGAGTTAAAATCTTGCTTATAGCGCCAATATGAATCGAACTCTACTTCCCCGGTGGCTCACTGTAGAACTAAACCATGCAGATCAGAGGCTCCTAACATTTCTCAGTCACTGTTGACTTTGCTGATCTTTGGCAGGCAGCACGGGCAGTTTAGAGAGCAGAGAAGAAAAAAAATCAGCCAGTCCTTTTACTGCTGATTGCCATTCACTGACCCATGCTGGAAATGCCATTCACTGACCCATGCTGGAAATGCCATTCACTGACCCATGCAGGAAAGTGTGTGTTCAAGGCCGTCCGATGAAGAAAGGATAGGTGTCTGCAGTGATGCCGTCCACGATTATGAAGCTGTGAGGTATCCGAGCACTGCCTGCATACTTCTGACCACCAGGGGAAGAGGGTGAAAACGAGAAAAACAAATCATTCCAAAAAGTTTTTTGGACATCTGAATTAATTTCAGATGTTTGATTTGATTGTCACTGTTAGAAGTGAATCAGACCAGGTCAAAATCACCTAGAGAGAGCAATTACCCTCCATGTAGGAACGCTAACATTTTATAAACACACCTTTTTTGTGTTAGCTCACCAAATGTATTTGAGTTTGTCCAGTGAATTCGTGTGAATGCTTTAAATACTTGGTTGTGTGGATTAAGTTAAGTTGAGGCACCAAACAACTGTTTATCATCAAAAAATCCCCATTGTGCTTTCTTCTTTGTCAGTTACCATTAGTGATTCCCTGTTCATCATCTCCCAGTTTCTTCCCTGTTCCTCATCTGCCGAATTCAGCTTTTCAATAAGCCGCTGGCTATTCTCTGGTACAGGACCCAAGCGGCCGTTCTTTATGTGTCTCCTTAGATGTACATTGATAGGCAAAGTCAATCATTGAGACATTGCAACATAGCCTGACCCTGTCATCACCCAACATACACCATTTTACACTCTCTCCCTTTCTGGAAGGTATCACCGCACAGCAACTGGCATCAGGAACCCGAACTGGTTTTTGTCCCTTCCTTCTGTCAGAATACTGAGGCTGATTGCAACATCCTGTCTCGACATAGAGCAGGAATTGTCTTTAGACAGTCTAATCCAGTCACTGGTGTGGAGTGTCCACTCTGTGGATGTGAGAGTTGGACTCTGAGGAAAGAGGGTGAGAGGAGGATTTGAAAAGTGGGCTTGGTGGAGGATGCTCTGAATCAGGATGGACAGGAAGACAAATGAGTGGGTTAGATCAAGAGTAGATCTTCAGGAAGCAAAAGGGTTGCTAAGTACAGTTAGAGAGAGAGATGGCCAAGTCTGGACATTGGAAATAAAGACCCGACGACCTTGTGTTGGCAACAATTGAAGGAGAAATTGAGGGTAAAAACAGGAGAGGAAGAGGGAAAATCAGGTGGATGAATAACATTGAGACATGGACGGAGGGAGGCTTGAAGAAAACAGAGAAGAAGTAAGACGATGCCAACAGCCCCAGTAAGGCTCTGGTGAAAATGAACAAATGATCTACGTGGCTTATTACCATTATTTACCCATTGAATTAAAAAAATTCAAGAGATCCTTGGGATCTTTGGCAATGTTTAGTACATCTTCAAGCTGAGAAGATGAAGGTTAAAGATCAAACCAAACCCATTAACCCTCACCACAGATAAGACGATCAGTCCTCATGTCAGTATGAAGTGATCAAGAAAACAAATAAAAAGGAAGGAACTGCATTTATATGGATCTTATCATTGCCACTGGATGTCTCAAAGTGCTTGACAGCTGGTGAAGTACTCCTGATGTGTAGTCACTGTTGTACTGCCACAAACAGCAATGTGATAATAACCAGGTAATCTGTTTTTGTGATGTTGATTGAGGGGCTGCCAATTGGCCAGGACACTGGGGATAACTCCCATGTTCTTCTTTGAAATAGTGCCATTGCATCTTTTATATCAACTGAACAAGCACTTGGGGCCTCAATTTAATATTTCATCCAATAGACAGCGACTCTGACAGTGCAGCGCTCCCTCAGCATTGCACTGGGATATCAGCCTCGATTTTTGTGCTCAAGTCCTGCATTGGGACTTGAATCCAAAACTTTCTCGCACAGAGCTGAGTGAGCTATCAGCGGAGCTACAGCTGACACACAATAATTAGCCGCATTTCCTACCAGATTTCAGAGTGTCATCTCCAAGATAAAGTATTTGGCAAACAAGCTGATATAATCCACCTCAAGCTACGTCATCTCACATTTGCTGCTACAAAAAATGACATGTTTAGCTTCTGATTCTTCCTTTTCCTCCCAACACAGGAATATAGTTCACTGAGTGTATTTTTCATGAAGGTGTATTGTATTTGCACATTTTGCTGAGATTGTGCTTTTTTGCCCTTTCCTCTATTTGGTTTTAAGGATGATTTTCGGTTTTCAGTTGTACAAATGCTTTGATTTTCTTATTCTTTTTCAAATGGAATAATGTGCTATTCTTCCTTCTATTTAGGGACTCAAAGGTTACCCTGGAGCACCTGGCCACCCTGGAAAACCAGTGAGTGTTTGTTTCCCTTCATTCTCACAGATTCAGTCTGATTTTTTGGAGAGAACGTACATGGATTTCATTATCAAATCCCATTCAATGCAAAAAAAAACTTTAATTTGTCACCTCCCACATTGTTTCCTCTCAATGCCCTGCAATCCTGTTCAGGCTGTTCACTTCCTGCACTAACTTTGTGTGTCTAGAGTAGTGGACTGGCAATTGTACGAATATACAAAAATGACAGACAGGAAAAGACCAATTGGTCCATATGATCACAATGCATCACAATACAAACACTCCCACCCACCCAGAGCCATGTAACTTTGTGAGAGAGGCGAGAAAAGCAGAAAAGGTCTTTATTATGTAATGCATTGAGTTGAGCAGAGAAATTAATGACTCCACCAATGTTTCTTCTAGGGCATTCAAGGTCCTATTGACTATCAAATCACAGATTAGTACAACACAGAAAGAGGCCATTCGGCACTTCAGATCCATGCTAACTCAATGCATGAGCAATTTAACTAGTCCCGTTCCCTGACCCTTTCCTTGCAGGCCTGCAATTGTTTTCCCTTCAGGTGCTTATCCAATTCCCTTTTGCAGGCCATAGTTTAATCTGCTACCATCTCACGCAGTGCATTCCAGATCATAACCACCAGCAACATAAAAACACTTTTCCTCATATCCAAACAACATTAATTCTCTTAGTCCTTTCCGCTTTGACATTTTGATGTTTTATCATAAATGAATTCCTTCTAGTTCCTAGCCGACTGTTTTTCACAGTCTCCATCTCTTGTTATGTTCTTCACACTGTCTATACACTGATAAAGGTGAGCCGGTGGCACAGTGGTAATGTCACTAGTAATCCAGCGGCCCTGGCTAATGCCTTTGGGTCCATATGACTCTTCTTCAGACTCTTCTACTGCTCTGAAGAAGAGTCATACGGACTGGAAATGTCAACTGTGTTTCTCTCTCCACAGATGCTGCCACACCTGAGTTTTTCTAGCATTTTTTGTTGACTCAAATTCAGACCCTGTAATTGAAAGCTAGTCTCATTAGTGGTGACCATGAAACTATCATCGATTGTTGTAAAAACCCACCTGGTTCAATAATGCCCTTTCAGTAAGAAAATCTTCTATCCTTACCTGGTCTGGCCTACATGGGGCTCCAGACCCACAGCAATGTGGGTGACTCTTAACTATCCCCTGAAATGTCTGAGCAAGTGAACTAATTTCAAGGACAATTAGGGAAAAATGCTGGTCTTGCCAGCGATGCCCACATCCCACGAAAGAATAAAGAAAAATAAATTCAACACTCCAAATGTTTTTTTTTTAATTATTACTCTTCAACTGCACTTTTAGGTGATTCAGAACCTCTATTCTACTTAGGAACTTCAAGTATCCTAGAAATAAAGATTTTCAAGTGAACCATAGTGAGAATACACTACAAAAACAGAATTACCTGGAAAAACTCAGCAGGTCTGGCAGCATTGGCGGAGAAGAAAAGAGTTGACGTTTCGAGTCCTCATGACCCTTCAACAGAACTAATTTTTCTTTACAAGGAGAGGGTTTAAGGTTGGGGGGGGAGAGAAGTGGAGGGGGGGTGTTGTTGTAGGGACAAACAAGCAGTGATAGGAGCAGATCATCAAAAGATGTCACAGACAAAAGAACAAAAGAACACAGAGGTGTTGAAGTTGGTGATATTATCTAAACGAATGTGCTAATTAAGAATGGATGGTAGGGCACTCAAGGTATAGCTCTAGTGGGGGTGGGGGGGCATAACAGATTTAAAAATAATGGAAATAGGTGGGAAAAGAAAAATCTATATAAATTATTGGAAAAAAAACAAAGGGAAGGGGGAAGAAACAGAAAGGGGGTGAGGATAGAGGAGGGAGCTCAAGACCTAAAGTTGTTGAATTCAATATTCAGTCCGGAAGGCTGTAAAGTGCCTAGTCGGAAGATGAGGTGCTGTTCCTCCAGTTTGCGTTGGGCTTGACTGGAACAATGCAGCAGGCCAAGGACAGACATGTGGGCAAGAGAGCAGGGTGGAGTGTTAAAATGGCAAGCGACAGGGAGGTTTGGATCATTCTTGCGGACAGACTGCAGGTGTTCTGCAAAGCGGTCGCCCAGTTTACGTTTGGTCTCTCCAATGTAGAGGAGACCGCATTGGGAGCAATTAATATAGTAGACTAAGTTGGGGGAAATGCAAGTGAAATGCTGCTTCACTTGAAAGGAGTGCTTGGGCCCTTGGACGGTGAGGAGAGAGGAAGTGAAGGGGCAGGTGTTACATCTTTTGTGTGGGCATGGGGAGGTGCCATAGGTGGGGGTTGAGGAGTAGGGGATGATGGAGGAGTGGACTAGGGTGTCCCGGAGGGAACGATCCCTACAGAATGCTGACGGGGGGGTGAAGGGAAGATGTATTTGGTGGTGGCATCATGCTGGAGTTGGTGGAAATGGCGGAGGATGATCCTTTGAATGCGGAGGCTGGTGGGGTGATAAGTGAGGACAAGGGGGACCCTATCATGTTTCTGGGAGGGAGGAGAAGGCGTGAGGGCGGATGCATACACATGCCCTCCTTCTTCCTTAACTGAGGTTTTCCACCCACGGTTGTTGACAGGCCCCTCAACCGTGTCCGGCCCATCTCCCGCTCATCCGCCCTCATGCCTTCTCCTCCCTCCCAGAAACATGATAGGGTCCTCACTTATCACCCCACCAGCCTCTGCATTCAAAGGATCATCCTCCGCCATTTCCGCCAACTCCAGTATGATGCCCCCACCAAACACATCTTCCCTTCACCCCCCCGTCAGCATTCCGTGGGAAAATGTGAGCGCGAGACGTGGGACAAAAATGCGAACATTCTTGACTCTGAAGCGTCCATAGTTTTCGAGGCTGACAACCCCTCACCGTCCGGACTCGCGCATAAAGCAGTCACTTGGGGCAGGAGTTTTACCTCGTCAGGCGGGCGGGTGGGCCCTGGAGCGGTCGTGAAACCGGCCGCCGCCCGCCATTTCACACCTTCATTTATTTTCTTACACCTTTTTATTTTTAATTCCTGTCGGGGAACCTCATCCCGCCTGCGGATGGGGTTTCATTAAAAAATCCAAAGGCCGCTTGGCCTTTCTCGTCCGCCCGCCTACCGAACGGTTGGACGTCAGCGAAAAATCCGATTTAATGAATTGATTAAGGGCCTTAATAGGCCCCTTGATTGTCAGCCCAGTGAAATACCACGAGGGTGCTCGATGATGTCGGGACACTCGCCCGATGTCAGCGCTCACTATTTAACTCTCATTCAGGTCGGACGCACGCTCGCCCCAACGAGAGAAAAATTCTGCCCTTGTGGAGCTGCTGACACTTGTGGAACCTCAGCACAATTGCTGGCCTGGATTCTCTACTTTTGCCACTGAAGGGGAAATGGGTAGGAAAATCACAGCCTAGCGAATACCGAAGAGAAAAACCCCAGCCATTGTCTTCTGGAGTGTTGGGGAGAAACCAGACGGGCATTACTAGGCACAGAGAACGTGTTCCTGTGATGGCACATAAACAACAGAACCTGCGTTTATGCAGCATGTTTAATGTTGAAAGAAAAGCCAAGGAGCTTCAGAAATGTGAGGGTGAAATAAAGGAATTCAAACCGAAGAATTGCGAAGACATAGCACTTGAAGGCCAGTTTCAAAAGAGGAGGAAGAATTGAGGGAAAGAAGAAAGATTTGCACTTACACAGCACTTTTCACAACCACCGAATATCTCAAAGTGCTTCACAGCCAATGAAGTACTTTCGAAGCGTCGTCACTGGTGTAATGAAGGAAGCACAGCGACCAATTTATGCACAGCAAGCTCCCTCAAACATTGTGTGATAATGGTCAGAGGATCTGTTTCTGTGATGTTGAGGGATAAATATTGGCCAGAACATTGGGGAGAATTTCCCTGCTCTTCTTCAAAATATTACCAATGGATCTTTTACATCGACCTGAGAAGGCAGATGGGGCCTCAGTTTAACATCTCATCCGAAAGCCAGCCCCATTTTCCCTCGTAATCCCCATATCCCTTGATGTCTTTAATGTCTAGAAATCTATCTCTTTTTGTCTTGAACAGACTCAATGACAGAGCCTCCGCAGCCCTCTGTGGTAGAGAATTCCAAAGATTCACCACCCTTTGAGTGAAGAAATTCCTCCTCATCTCTGTCTCTAAATGGCCTACTCCTTATCCTGAGATTGTGTCTCCTGATTCTAGAGCCCCCAGCCAATGGAAAATTCCTACCTGCATCTACTCTGTCAAGCCCTGTAAGAATTTTATATGTTTCACCTATCCTTCTTCTAGAGAATACAGGCCCAGTCTCTCCTCGTAGGACAATCCCACTATCCCAAGAATTAGCCTGGTGAACTTCCGTTGCAATCCCTCTATGACAAGTATACCCTTTCTTCAGTAAGGGGACCCAAAACCATACACAGTACTCCAGATGTGATCTACAATTGAAGCAAGACTCCTTTACTCCTGTACTCAAATCCTCTTGCAATAAAGACCAACATACCATTTGCCTTCCTAATTGCTTGCTGCATCGGCTTTCAGTGACTTACGAATAAGGACACCCAGGTCCCTTTGGGCATCAACATTTCCCAGTCTCTCACCATTTAAGAAATACTCTGCATTTCTGTTTTTCCTTCAAAACTTCACATCTTTCCACATTGCCATGTTCTTGCCCACTCACTTAGCCTGTCAAAATCCCCTTGAAGCCTCTTAGCATCCTCCTCACAACTCACATTCCCAGCTAGTTTTGATTGATCAGCAAACTTGGAAATATTATTTTTGGTCCCTATATCAAAATCATTGATATAGATTGTTAACGGCAAGGGCCAAAGCACTAATGTTTACAGTCAGCCTGTCAACCTGAGATTTATGTTGAACAAGCAGTCGGAAAGAACTGAGGCAGTGAAGAGACAATCAAGTTAATGTTACAAGGGTTCCAAGAATGCACAATGGTCATGGCAACAGTTGCTTCAGAAGACTGCCAAAATTGAAAATAAACAATAGCTTGAGAGATGAATGGAGATGCTTAGATACATTTATGGTTGAGAGAGGAAATTGAGGTAGAAAATACAAGGGATTCCAGCAAGTATCAAAGAAACAAGGAGAATTGGCAGAATGAGAGAGGAAAGCAAAATAAAATGAACATGTTGTACAGTTTATGAAGTTTCCTTTCACTCTGTGCTACTTTTTTTTTCAATCTTAGTGGTTTACCCTATCAACATCTTGGATCAAAAACCTCTAACAGTGAGTGTCAGCTGTGGTTCTGTAGGTAGCACTCTCAGCGATGATTCAGAAGGTTGTGGGTTCAAGTTTCAGACCAGAGACTCGGGGCTGAATTTTAGGCTGATCGGGTGCACGCGCCACCCGATTGGACGCGAAATTGCACAAGATGACGTCTGGCAAGCGTCCCGACATCATCCCGCGCTCGCACAATGTTTCAGTTGGCGGGCGGGCACAAAAGTTGGAAGCACGTCCACCGACGATTAAGAGGCCAATTAAGTTTATTAAAGATGCAGTTGTCTCCGATTTTTCGTGGTCGCGAATTGGCAGGTGGACTTTGCATTTTTCACGAAACCCCATCCAAGGGCAGGATGAGGTGTCCGTTATTAAATGAAAGGAAAATAAAAATCAATGGACGGCATTTTTATCCGGGGCAGAATTTTGCCTCGATGGACGGGCGGGCCTGGGAACGGCCGCGCAGCCAACTGCTGCCCCCGATTGGGCCCCAACCGCAATTACACGGTGGCCGGCCAATTATCAGCCAGCCAGCGTCAAACACACCCAGCAGCGCTCAGCACTGCCGGGGTGGTGGGGGCGAGAGGAGTGCGCGCACTGTAGCTCGCGCATGCGCATGGGTGGGCGCCATAAAAAGTCCCTGAGACACAGAGCTGCCTCGGGGAGCTGAAGATTTTTGACCATAAAGATATTTAAAATCACGAACACATGTCCCCTCGTGTGACTCTGTCACACGAGCAGGGACGTGTTAAATAGGAGTGTGAAAAGTTACTATTTGTTTTTAATCACTGGTCGAAACCTCGTCTCGCCTGTGGATAAGGTTTCGCCAAAAATGCAAAGGTCGCTTGGCTTTTTCACTCGCATGCCAACTGAACAGTTGGACGAGTAGCGAAAAATTGTACCCAATTAATTGGTTAAGGGCCTTAATAGACCGCTTAATTGTCAGTGAGCGTGCTGCCGACTCCCACGCACACCCGCAGATATATCGAGTGTCAATTTATGCTCGTTTAGGTTGGACCACTCGACAAGAGCAAAGTTCTGCCCCATGTATATGTCCAGGTGAGTGATTGTCATGCTTGGACATTTTTTTCCTGATTTAAAAAAACTTTATTTAATGCTTTTCAGGTCTTCAGCTCCCTGAGACAGCTCCCTCCCTTCGGGGAGCTTTCTGTCAGCGCTTGCCCACCTCCCACCACCGCCCCCCCCCCCAGTGATGCTGAGCTTCTCAGTGTGTGTTTCACGCTGGTTGGCCATTGATTGGCCAGCCAGCGTAAAATGCGTTTGGGGTGGGAGGGGTGGTGCTGATCGCGGTCAGCAGTCCGTTCCCTCACCGATTCTGGACCTGCCAATCGCACCCGCCCATTGACCTAAAAGTCCTGCCCCTGATGACAAAACTCTAGACTGACATTACCAGTGCAGGACAGGTGGAGTGCTGCACTGTTGGAGGTGCTGGCTTTCAGCTATGTTAAACCAAGGACCTGTCTGCCCAGCCAGGTGGACGTAAAAGACCCCAAGGCATCATTTCAAAGAAGAGTTGGAGAGTTAACCCCGATGTAACTAGCCAAAATATATGCCTCATTCAACATCACATATCATATGGCTGTGATCACTTTGCTGTTTGTGGGAGCTTGCTGTGCATAATTGGCTGTGTGTTTCCTACATTACAACAGTGACTACACTTCAATAAGTATTTCATGGCCTGTAAAGTGCTCTGGGATATCCTGTGGCTGTGAAAGGTGCTGTATGAATGCAAGTCTTCTTTGTTTCCACCATAGTGTTGGTGCTACCTGATTTATGCCTGTATAGGAAAATACACAGGCAAAAACAATAATGAAATTCTGAAAGACATTGGAACACAGTCATTAAAAACCTGAGAAACTTAAATTTCTGAATTGCCACTTTGAGAGAAAAATTCCTCTGCTCCGTTTTTATGTAGCTAAATTGCTAACCTATTCCAGCTCCATGAGTTAGAAAGAGCTACTTTGCTTTAGGACTTAGATGAAGCATTCTCATCGACACTCAGATTGGAGTCAGCTTGTTTCCAAATGCTTGACTCTGTGTTTTGCAGTCTTCATGTCCGTTTTCTCGCCCACCTCACCTGAAAACCTATTTTAATTTTTATTTTCAGTGTTTCTGAGGAAGGATTTTCTGATAATTGCTGGAGCTGCCTCGTTTCTCCACTCAGTGATTGAAATAGCAACATTTCAGTTCTACTCAGCATGCCTGCATCAATTTAAGCCATTTGGATACAATGAAGTCCTGTCAGTCACCACTAATAATATCTTGTTAGTGTTTCTGTTGCCAGGCCTTGATGGTGAAGAAACCATTTTCATTGTCGTGAGTCAATAATAGTCAAGAGGCAAAATTCCTACAGAAATTTAGTTCCTGGTCTGGGTGACTGTGATGTGTAATGGTGGTGGTGTGTTACAGATTACTCAGGGAGCCTGAGTTACTGTGACAATGTGTACTTTTACCTGTATGTTGTTGTCTGGAGCTATAATGACGGTACAGGCTCCAACATTCTTTCTATCACATGGCTGACAAGGAATCTTCTCTTACCACCTGCCGTTGGCGTGTGTTGGAAGGATTTGCAGGTTGATACTCAAGCCTGTTTGGCCACATTATGCAACTTCCTTGGCCATCAAGTCCTGGAGTGAGACTCAAAACTGGAGCTTCTGATTCAGACGCAGAGGTGCTACCTGCTGTGCCACAAGACCTCAGCGTATGTACTAGAGCAGAGCAAACCCAAAACTATAGCCATGAAACATTTGTTGGATATTTTAGTCTGCGAATGAGTAGTGTGTTTGTGTGATGTTCCTCTGAATGAGTTAATCCCATTTAATTTGGTTAATGCCTGGAATAAGGTGGCAGACAAAGGGGTATTACACAAATACGTTCAGCCTTTTTTGGGTTAATGCAATCAATAGTAATTTCAGGGCTAATCTTCATGTAAATCAGTTCCAAACCAGGCTGATACTGAACTCCGTATTTACTCTAACAGCTATTGCAGGTTTAACCGTGAGCTGAATCTGTGCCAAATCTATCCTAGATTATAAACCAAAGCCTCAATAAGAGGTAAAGATACAACTAATCTGGAACATTATAACCTGCTTAATTTCAGACTGACATAGATCAGCTCAGTTCATTGGTAATATAGAAATCCACCCCCCCCCCCCATCCGCCTCCCCCCCCACTTCCCACACCTGCTCCCCTCACCTCGGGATGGTTTGAAAACAACACCATTGTAGATCAAAATTATGTCTATGTAAATTTAAAATAAAATTCCAGATGACTTGGACTAACCTGAGTCTGCTGAATTAAGAATAGTTCTGTGCTGTGGAATCATGCCCCAGGGGTTGAACTGAAACATGAATTCCTTGGAACAGGGGACGCATAGACTTTAATGCCAGGTTTTTACACTGAATCATGCTGCACTTGGCAGGGGATCTCTCTAATTGTGTGCAGGCTCGAATACTGTATAAGCAACACATCTGGAGAATAGTTTCCAAAGACATACGCTAGAGTGTGTTTAACGCTGTAATCCCAACTGAGACATCTCACTACTCTTCGTAATGAAATGGAAGTTACTGCTGAAAATACATTCAGAAGGTTTTAAACTCTGGGTATTTGATCATTGGAAACAAAAAGGCTAAAAAGAGCGACATTATCAGTGACATTGTCCGTTTCTTTTTAACAGGGGGAGCGTGGACCAGATGGAAGTCGAGGTGCCAAAGGTTATCCTGGCAGGCAGGTGCAGTAAATCTTCTCGTGCCGTGCAGTTTAACACAGAGAAAATGTTGATATGTTTGCAAAACACGTTTAATTGAGATTCTATGAAGCAACCCAAAAGGCACATTATTGTGAGGTGATGGAGGCTGAATGAGCTAACAAGAGAGCTATTTGAAACAGGTGCATTGAGCATCACATAGAAACACAGCTGATTAGAATTCCAACCCTCAACTTTCCAGCACTGAAGTACGGACAACATGGGTGAATTATCATAGTGTCTGTCCCTTAGCAAAATATGGTGCGAGCGTGGTACAGAAGTTGAACAGTTGCATTTGGAGTATAATGGCAGAGTTAGGTGTGCGTTTTTTTAATGGTAACTGTATTTATTAATCAGAAAGCACCTGTATTTTTGCTATCCCTGGTTCTGGGCTCACCTTTATTCCACTAGTGTAGATGTTGTTTTAAATATCTATAATTGGAACTGGGTCAAGATCCTGGAACTCCCTGGCTGACAGCATGGTGGGAGTGCCTTTACCACACAGACTGCAGAGAAGTTGAAGAAGACCTTCCATTCTCTAGGGCAATGAGTGATGGGCAATAAATGCCTACAATTCCCACATTCCAAGAATGAGATTAAAAATGAATCATCATGGTATATCCATTACCTAGCAGTAAGCCCGTTCACTACGCAATCAATTATATTATGCAGACAGCTACACACCTTTGATGGACTAGTGTCCCATCCTGGGTGTACCCCACCTAGCGTCCATTGCCTATTGGGATAGGCTCTTACTCCCCGCGACCCTGAATTGGATGAAACGGTTCTGGAAAAGTGAGCGACTGAGTGAGACAGCAACATGCCATAAGGCAATGTAGTTGTGAGTCAAACAATAATGATTATAACAAGCTCCATGAGCAAGGTTGCTTACTTTCATCTGTAACTCAAGAGGGTATTCCATAATTTGAGTGCTGCCACACTTGATATCCATGTAAAAATGGCATCTTTATATGCAGAGTTCCAAAGGCAAGACAGAACATTTAGACATTGAATTAATTAGTTTAATCTGCTCTATACATGTATAATCTGACAGTATTTAAATAAATGTTTTACTCAATTGACAGCAGGTAAAAAATAAGCCCCGTGGGAAAATTTCAGTGTTCAGACTGAAATGTGTATTATGTATTTTTATCTAGTCTAATAAAAGAGGACTTATTTTTATATGATGTATGACCCACTTCTCTCATCATCAAGTAACTAATTAGCCCAGGATTTCTGTTTGCTTATGAAATTGCTTTGCCTTTTCTTTCAAGTTTGAGGAGAAAGGAAACACATACAAACCCAATTTGGATTCCAGAACCTCAAAAATATTAAAGTTTCTGAACAAACCAATGAACGATACAGCTATTGAGAACATTGTATTCAATAAAAACCCATTCCTTATTCAATTTCATGGTATTTGGCAAGAATGATACTTTAGTGCTATTTTGACACTGGAAGCAAATCACTTTTTTGTGAAAGATTGTTTTTTTTTCTCTCCAAAATGTTAATCAGACTGGAAAATGCAGTGATCCTACCCTAGTTCTGCTTTTTATTTTTCCTTGTGGGAAGGGAATGCATAACATCTGACTGTCTTCGCTCCAATAGAAACAAATAAGCCAAGTGAAATCAGGAAGGCATTCAGAGAGCTACATGAAATTTATTGGATGAGCTCCCTGGTGACTACATATTCTTTATTCCAATCAAAGATCAATTCATATTTGATGTAAGAATGGAGTAGATACTGTGCCAGCTGGAACTTAAGCATACAGAACTCCAGGGAGATTGTTAATTTAGATTAATTTACATTTATCTATCCATATACATTGGCAAATAACTTGTAAATACATGAGGGACAATGTCTGTTGAGCAAAAATCTTTGCCATCGTTGGTTTTTAGTTTGAAGTAATTCATGGTGCTTCAGTCCCTAGTCACATCTGGATTGGGGTTTTCTGCTTCTATGCTTGCAAGCCTGTGACTTTATACTTGTTTACTATAATGGGTGGGAAATCGCAGGCTGGCAAGTGGAGAAGCATAAAGCACAGCCCCTGATGTTTCCAGATTTCTCCCAAATTTTATAAATTGCTCTGTTAATCACAGTGTAGTACCTGCTATATTCCAGAGCTTTTGAAATGACCAATGTAGCTTGAACATATGGTGTGTCGAAGTATATTGAAAGTGAAATACTTTTATCGTAAACTCTTTTTAGAAAGTATGGTTGATCAACCAAGAAAATCTTCAGAAGGACTGCTTCATAGTACTGTAGGTGCTTGACACGCCACCAAAGCAGATATTTGCTTTGGTTAGTAAGCACTAAACAGCCATAAATATGCACAGGGCTACTGTTGGAGACTAACGAGTATGCCTTTGCTCAGATATAGAGACCAAAGCTGTGCTCAGTACACCAGGGGGAGAATTTTCTCCCCGTCTGGGGGATTATGCAGGGATGAGCGCGCAGCCGATTGGTGCCCCCAATCAGCTGGACACTGCCATTTTATGTGGGCAGGCCAATAAAGGCCCGCCCAGCGTGACAGGTACCCGGAGGAGCTGAGTGCTCCTTGTGTGGGCGGAGGGGGTTGCCTGAGTCGGGGAGTGTCTGTGAAAGAGCGCTGAAATCTCCCCTCTGTTACTTTCACCTGTGAAATATTGTAGAAAGGTTAAAAAAAAATTTAAGGACATGTCCCCTCATGTGAAACCGTCTTATAAACTGGGACATGTCCATTAATTTTATTTAAAAATTTTTCAAACACTTTAAAAGTGTTCATGAAACATCCCACCCGTGGATGAGGTTCCATGAAAAATGCGAAGGCCGCCTGGGCTCTTCGCCTGCCTCCCCGCCAACCTTAAGTTTGGACTGGCAGCTCAGCTAATTGCTTTATTGGCTTTTTAAATGAAAATCTAAATGATGTGCAGTGACGTCAGGTGTCATTTTACGCCTCGGCGAGCAGGCCCTGCCCCCGCTCGCCGAACCGAAGATTCTGCCCCAGGTGTGATTTCGCCAAAACCCTTTACAGTTGCAGCAAGACCTGCTCACTCTTGTACTTCAATCCCCTTGCAGTAAAGGCCATCATGCCATTTGTCATCCTATTTGCTTGCTGCGCCTGCATGCTAACTTTCTGTTTCCCTTGCACGAGCACACCCAAGTCTCTCTGAATATCAACGTTTAGAAGGTTTCGCCCCTTTTAAAAGACATTAAAATTGTAGCAGGGGTGCACATTTACCTGAAAATCCCTCTCTACCATTTGTTAGTTTTGAACTGTATTTTAACTTCCTGATGTCAGCATTGCAAAGATTGGTTTGTGTTAGATCATGACAACAAAATGTAAATAAAGTTAGGGCAGAATAAAAATCCCTAAGTGTTTTTAAAAGATAAATATATTTGTGAAATAGCATAAAATGCCTGTTTAAGAACAAATACAACGAGATATATGGTCCTGATTTTAACTCTCCCCACTTGGTGGGAACCAAGTGAGAACTGTTAAAGTGAACCAGGGCAGCTTACCCACTCCTTTCCTGTCCTGATCTGGCCACTGATTCTAAGTTGCTGGTGGCAAGGACACTTGCCCCAAGCTGGTGAAGTCCCCTTTAAATATGCAGATTATGTTGCGGTGACACCTTCAGGACCCCGTCCCAGGCCTGAGCCTGGGAGCAATGGTGGTGTCACACCAGACCAAATCTGCCAGAAGTGACACACAATGGTGAGTTTTTAAAATATATTTTTCTTTGTGGGTCAGGAGGAACAGGGATGTGTTCTCCTGACTCTCCTCCTTCGCCCAGACTACTCTCTCCACGCACTACCCGGGGTGTTTCTCTCCCACACCTCTGTCTTGTTCCAAGGCCATTCTGGTGGGGTACCCATGACGGCCCCCTGCTCCCCCCCCCCCCACTCCCCACGAAATTCCACTCCCACCCACAGACCAAACAGTAATTCTTGACAGGTCCGATCTTGCAAGCGGTAGCCATACCTGGGAGCTGTAATCTCTCAGGACTTTAGCATTGCGAGCTTGTCACTTGCCTTCCGTCCACCACCCGCTGATCCTGCCTTGAGTTAAAATCATGGCCGTCGCTGCTATAATTTCCTCTTTTGAATCTGTTGTTTCTTTTCCAGGGTTTTCCGGGCCCAATGGGAAAACAGGGATCAAAAGGAAATCGGGTAAGTGATTAGGCTGAAGCCATCTCTTGCTTTCTATGAAACCAAATGGTTTGGTTAAATGTGTCGTTAAAGTTGTTTCAGTGATTATCTCTCCATTGTGGATAATCCTCTTACTGAGGCACATGTGAGGGTCTTGTAGACAACCAGTCAACCAAATCCCAGTAAAAAGCTCACATTGATTTAGATCGGTCCTTTTGTATTACCAGGGGCTGTGCTTGCTGTTAACTGAGGTTCCTAACAGCTTAATTATTATGTTTATTAATGTAAAAGAAAAATCAAAACTGTTTCAAATCTTAGTAAACAATTTTCAGGTACTGAACCCTGTCTAGAAAGAGGTGGGACCAAACATCATGTATTGGCAGCATTTTAACTTGTGCCTTTTACCTTATTGTAAATGGAACAACAGCAGCTTCTTTGGTCCATTTCCCTCATTACACGCGATCCAGGAATAGACACGATAGGCTTAATGCCTTTTAGTTCTTACTTCCTTAATTTATTTCCTCATGGTAGACAAGGTGAAAGATCTTCAGATGAGTCTCTGAAGAAGTCATATGGATTCGAAACGTTAACTCTGTTTCTCTCTCCACAGACACTGTCAGACCTGCTGAGTTTTTCCAGCATTTTCTGTTTTTATTTCAGATTCCCAGCATCCGCAGTATTTTGCTTTTATATTATAAAACATCTTCATGACTGTGCTAAGACTATACAAACTTGAATATTAACCTATTCCTGGAGATAATCTCCAATGGTAATTAAGTTGATGTTTCTTCATTTTTGTCATCCTCGACACATTAATACTTCTGGTTTCTCACCATTTTCTGTCATTATCAGGTATTTGTATCCGTCAACCACAGATCAGTTCAGGGAAAGATGGTGGCATAGTGGTAATGTCACTAGTAATCCGGAGGCTCAGGCTAATGCTGTGGGAACATGGGTTCAAATCCGACCACGGTAGCTGGTGCAATTAATAAATCTGGAATGTAGCTAGTCTCAGTGATGGTGACCATGACAACAACACCATTGGTTGTTGTAAAAACCCATCTAGTTCACTAATGCCCCTTTAGGGAAGGAAATCTGCCACCCTTGACTCCAGGCTCCCATTAATGTGGTTGACTCTTAACTGGCCTAGCAAGATACTCAGTTCAAGGGGCAATTTGGGATGGGCAACAAATGCTTGCCCTGCTCCAGGGATGCCCACATTGCATAAAAGAATTAATACAAACATGTCAAGCCCAACACTAAAGATAGCAAGGCACTTATAATGGATAGTTATGGCTTCTGCCTTCATTGCCTGTTCAGTAAACATGTTCTCTTATCAGGAAGATGGGACTATCAGTGACAATTTCACTGTGCAAGTTGAAGCATGGCAAGACTGATTCTGTGCTAACTGACCCAGTGCCAACCAAATACCCAAGTATTAGCTCCCAATTTGTCTGGTGTGTACCATCCTGTACTAGGATACTGGAGGGTCTGGGTGATGAGGAAAGATTGGACAGGCTAGGGTTGTTTTCCTTGGAGCAGCAAAGGTTGAGAGCGGTCCTGATAGAGTTGTATAAGATTATGGGAGGGGCATAGATTTAAGGTAAGAGATGGAAGGCTAAGAGGGGAGTTGAGGAGACATTTTTTTGGAACTCATTGCCTGAAAGGGTGCTCGAGTCAGAAACCCTTGTAACACTTAAGAAGTATTTAGCTATTCACTTGCATTGCCATAGCCTCCAGGGCTATGGGCCAAGTGCTGGATCTTGTTGACCAGTGTGGACATGATGGACTGAATGGCCTCCTTCCATGCTGTAAACGTCTATGAGTTTATGAGTCAATACTGGGGAATAGTCACATGAATTATGTCTCATTAAGATGACTTGACATTGTACTGTGTCACCTACATATCCTTCCCAGCTCCCGTGTTTTATATAAGGCAACCATTGTGGTTCCCATAAATTCTATTTCTCTTTCGTCTCAGATCTTTGAACAAGTTCCTCAAATGAAAGAGTTGAAAACAGTAACGTTGCTTCAGAACATGCAGTCTGTATGTATGGGATTGGCTGTCCACCAACCTTAACACACTTTCACAATATCCATTTTCACTTGGCTATCTAGTTTTGTCATTAAATTAAATGTCCTAAAAAAAGTGGTTTTCAGGATCTCAGCAAACAGTACAAGGTGCTCCTCTCTTATCACCCTCAGTTCGGCCCAACCAGTCCATGCTGGTGTTTATGCTCCACTCAAGCCTCCTCCCATCATTCCTCATCAAAAAATGCTATTGTGACCATCTCCTTCATATGCTTGTCTAGCTTCCCCTTAAATACATCTATACTATTCACCTCAACCTTTCCCTGTGGTAGTGAGTGACACTTTTTTCACCACTCTTTCGGTGAAGAAGTTTCTTCTGAATTCCCTATTGATTTATTGGTGACTATTTTATATTGATGGTCACTAGTTATGCTTTGCCCCACACAAGGAAACACTCTTTCCCAGGAGATTTGTCTCCTCATCAAAAATAGGAAGTTTCAATTGGTGGACATAAGCCCTGGCAAAGTGTCTTGCCAAAAGGCTGGGATGTGGTGGTATGGAGTGGTCTCCACTCAGTTGAAAGGAGATTTGGATCACAGTAGAACACCTCTTCCATGCATCATTCTGACAATGGCCATCTGTGTACTCCCCAGTACGAGGCTGTTCAGAAAGTCCTTGCAGTTGAGCCTATTTTGTGAATGGTTCAGTTGTCCCAGCTAATGGTCAGCCCTGTGCACCAGATCAGAGATGGTCGTTCTACTGCAAACTCTTCCTCAGTCATCACCTTCATCATTGTTGGCCATAGATATGCTATTGTTCCTTGACGGCTCCTGAGAAGACTTGCACTTGAGAAGTGTGCATACAGAATTAATGGACTGCAGCAGAATGCACATAGGATATTAAAGGGCTTGAACATAAACATTCTACAACAACAGGAACAAATTATATTTACATGGCGCCTTCAACGTAATGAAATGCCCCAAGACGCTTCACAGGAGTACAATAAAAGAAAGTGTGACAAAGAGCCACATGATGAGATATTAGGTCAGATAATCAAAAGCTTAGTCAACGAGATAAGTTTTAAGAAATATCTTAAAGGAGGGAAGTGAGGTTGAGAGGCAGAGAGGTGTAGGGAGGGAATTACAGAGCTTAGGACCTAGGCAGTTGAAGGCACGGTCACCAACGGTGGGGCCATTATAATTGGAAATGCACGAGAGGCCATAATTAGAAGAATGCAGATATGTTGGAGGGTTATGTGGTTGGAGGAGCTTACAGTGATAGGGAGGGGCGAGAAGGCCATGAAGGGATTTGAAAACAAGGATTCTGTCCCCTATTCAGGACAAACTGTAGATACAAGGTACCATGTTAATCTGGTACACTGCTAAAAGCAAGTTGGGATCTAATCAGGACATCCAACAATACTATTGTTGCAATATTATTGGTGCTTGGCCATACCATATGTTAGCACTTGAATCAACATCTGCCTTGCTGTGTCTCTGTGTTATTGCTCCACACAACGTTGCACAAAGGCCAAGTGAGTTCCAGAAATATTTCACTGATCAGTCCTATTTTGTGCCATTCTACTCAAGCTGAATATACATCAAATTCTTCTTGAAAGTTATCATTTTTATTCAGGATATTGATGCCCCTTCACTTTATCTATTGCTATGGTGGTTTGAACTGGATTGTTCATTCTATAATGTGGAAGTATCCAGAACACCTGCCCTTTTCAAATCACTAGACTAGAATCTTTTGAGGAATTTTGTCAGTTCTTTGTAGGATGTGAACTATGTCCTAAAAAAGGACATAATGGAGATTAGCAATGTGGCTTATGGAATGTTTCCTCTACTGCTATCTCACCCTTTGGCTCAGTTAAAAATCATTCCACAGGGGAGTTTTAACAAGTGTCCATCAATGAATCCTCACATCTTTAAGAAGCATTACTGTTTGGACTTACAAACTCTGGATGCTTTACATTTGGCAACAAGCTCTGACTCTACCTCTTCCTAAGTTACTATTTGGCCAGTTTCCCGCAGTGTGTGCGCGCAGAGGTTGCCAAAAATGAAGAAGAAAGGTTAGCTGTATTGCAGACTCATAGTCATTCCTCAAAGATCAGGAATCCTCCAGCCGCCGCAGACCCACCCTGTTCTTCCATCACCCCACATAGGCAGTTGGTTCATTGAAGTATATATGTTTCCAGGGATTTTCCAGTCAGAACACAATGAGGCTTCAGGGACATAGCTTACCCAATAAATTATGCGAGAGCAGAGGAAGACATGTGATGATGTTCCTGACATTGTATATCACAGCTTCAAAATGCCTTGTTGGGAGGCTGTGGCTTGTGACTTTTGCCTGGATAACAGTGCTGAGGAATAAGTTCGCTATAGCAGCGTGTGGAGGATGGTTTCAATTTGAAGAACTGAGAAAAACCTACAGTATTGGTAATCCCCCTCTTCATGTTTTTCAAATGTTAGTAAGACCCTTTAAACATTGTTTTCTTGATCTTCCCCGTTAGCCTGGGGGTAGCTGGGGAGCAAGTGCACCACCAAATGTAGTAGTAAACTCTTTGGACAAAAGGTCCCAGCTTTGATTCCCAATCCTTGCTGTGAGTTAATTTTAGCTGGAGCAGCAGTTATTGCCAATTTGCTGAGATGTGGAAGCAGCCTGTACTCCTGCTGAATGCTCTCTGGCGGCCCATTCTAGAAAGTGTATGACTAAGAGCAGGGTTGGGTCTAGGATTAAATAGACCGATGATTTCTGTCTAGGTTCGTGCTTGAAGAGACGCCCCTTTTACAACAATAATGTAACCTTATCCTAGCATGAATCAACACCTCCAGAAGGAGAGAAAGTTCTGGTGAAGAAAATAAAATTGTCTAAATAAATTAAAGTCCTTTTCAGTTTAGAATATTTATAACTCAGCTGTTTCCAGTCTAATTGGTGTATCAGTACCATTAATTGTAGACCACGCAGGAGAGACTGTGATAAAGTCTATGTTTAAGTGATTACATTATCATTCAGGAATGTTCACCATTTTCATCTGAGGAAGAAAATAAATGGCGTAGAGGTTTTAAAATGACTTGTGTGAAATAAATTATTCTGACTAGAAATAGCTACTATGTTATGGTGATGTATATTTGTTGGAAAATCAAGATAGAGAACAGGTGGAGTCTTGTATTTATTTGACGCATTCGGCTCATTACTCAATTCATCACTACTCAATGTTATCATTGTTTTTATGTGCTATTATTGTCAGGTTTCAGTAGGATTGTAAATGTGATTCACCAACTACCTCTTAACTTGCAGCTCCAGTGTCTTCTACAGAGTAAATCCTCTTGAATGTTGACTACTCTTTAACGCACAAGAAATCAAGACTTGGCGTGACGTGGTAGCTTCAGTGATAGTCTCTCAGTTAGGAGATCTGAGAATGAATCCCAGGTTTCACCAAGATAATGTGTTTCCTTACTATTAGTCTGGTTAAAATAGATGGAGAGTGGAGAGTTCTATTCCCTTTCACTTTCCATTTCTCTGTGCTTATTCATAGTTCTTTTCAGATTTAGCATGATTGTATCTGTGGAAGGAGTGATAGGCCACATTGTTTCCCATCCTACTGACCAAGAATAGTGAATCAGCAAAGTGGAGATGTAAGAGAAAATTTGAATATAGAGAAAATTACCAACCCATTAAACTGGGTGTTATGGTTCTTTTGACAATACCTGAGACAATATTACTCCAGATGTAACTTGACTCCAGACCTATAGTCAAAACATTTCTTCTTAAAATTGCTGGTTGTCAATTTTTCTCCTTACTTGGAGTACCTCCGGTAAGCCTTTCTTCTGGAGCTTGGACAAAAGACAGACAGTGGGTGGCTTTAGCATTTGGTGTATCCTCAAGTGACAACTGTGCTACCAGCACTGGTGTTGATCGTACCTTGCCCAGGCGGCTGATTTTTGGTAGTGTAATGCTGTGAATAAAGGCTTGATCTCTTCACTTTAGCAGATTCAGAATTCCAGTCGTACTAATGCCAGGTGCAATGGCACATGTAATACTGAGGCAGTCTTCCCACTCATTGCTGACAGTTATTATAAACAGATATTTTGTTGATACCCTGTTAACAATGAATCAATCCATCGCGAGGAATAATCAGGATTTTTTTTAAATGTCCTGTGAATTATTCATTCAAACCAGTACAGCTTAAAAGTTGTTTTCAGATATTGTTAATCTGAAAAGGATGAATATTTTATGGATTGATAAAGAACAGTATGATCTAAAAATTTGAAACTAGACCAACAAATATGTGATTTTTGGAAAAATGTAAGCACAGGGTAGGATAAACTAAATATTTTATGGCAATTTTCAGAGAAAGACAATATTATGCTAAATAGTGCAGAGTCGTGACCTGCAAGCAAGTACGTGAGGCCCTCATAGCCACCAGATTCCATAAGGATGATGAGTTGCAGTGAATACCCTTTTTTACAAGTGCCCTCCATCAGGGGCCAACATGAACACCAGTGTTGCTATTCCTCTCATTTCAACCATGCGCTTCAATATGAGAGTGAATAGTTACACATCAGACTCACATTGTCCTGATCCTTTGAAGGATGCTGAAGCCTCAGGAGCGTGTCCTTGTTGAGATGAGGTGCTAACTGGAGGAGGGAGTCCCGGCATCAGACGTCAGAAGGTGCTGCCTCTTCAAGCATCTCTCCAGTCTCCCAGTCGCAGCGGCAGCCTACAAGAGTGAGGAGTTGTTCCACTAACCTCAGTGGACTCGTAGCCATATGCCTTCAATCTGACAAAGCTCCTCAAGGAGATCCATCTCCAGCAATGGGACAACGTATTCTATGTAACCTTGATGGTGAAACTGATAGGTAACACTTGGGCCAAGGATGTTTCGCTGGTGTGCATCTAATCAGAGATGACTCATTCCTCTGTGTTGCCTTCTTCTCTATCATATTAACACGCAGCACTCTCAGTTAGGGATGCTGGCCTTCTATTACCCTCACCTTACTATGCATGGGGACCACCTGAGGATGGTGATGTTCAACCACTTGTGGGCCAGACATTAAAATGCCTCCTCTTTAAGTCACACATTGTGCCCTTGTGGCCAGCTCTGGCCCTTGTGGACTTCAAAATTTTCAGACACCATGAGGCCCTCAAGGTGAGGAGTCATTGCTAATAAAGAGCAGACTTTAGCTTCAGTACATCCTTGCTGCTATCCCATTGCTCCCCTCAACATTGTCTAAAGCTATGATATGTGCTTCCACAGCATGCACAAAGGCTCTATTGACTGCCAAAAATCACCATTTGCAATGAGCATCACATGTCTCGGCGAGTGCTTAGGTGATGGGATGAACAACGCTGCATCTCAACATTATGACGAAAGCCTTGTGGCCACAATCCATACAATTACAGGTTGAGAAACAATCAAGGCTGTAGGTTCGAGCACCAAGGCACTAATGTGGCTGAGAGGGGCAGAACTTTGACACCTTGGGGTGGCAAGGTGCTCCCACTTGTTGGTGAGCTTAGCAGATGTACACTTGGAAAGTCAGTAAACAGGAACGCACACAAGCTGACTATGGGCTCATAGCGTGAAAACCCTGACAGATGACAGAGAGCACATGGAGTTGCATGATACATGACATTTCTCCATGCTTAAACACATCTTTCCTTCTACACAACACCTTCACCTTTCAAGAATGCAGACGAGATAGGAGAACACCTCTGCTTTAATCTTACACAGCCAAGAACAAACATGACATGACCCTGCAAAGCATGTGAACGAGGTTCCTCCCACAAGCACACTGAACATTAGGGTCAAGGCATCACTGAGGTTGAGAATGATCTGAAGAGCGGCACACACTGTGGTGATATGGAAGCACACTACATAGATGAGAGACCTATGATAGTGACATATGTGATAAGTGGGGGGAGGCACCATGGTATCACACCTGATTGACAGCAACACAGCTCATCGTAAAAAGGTGATATACACAAGAGGAGATGTGAAATTGGTGCGATTCTATTTACATTTGTCAACATTATACACATTATGTGATCAGCCGTGCCACCATTGTGCTCCTAAATTTTTTAACCTTCCAAACCCCACCACCACATCTGGGTGCATCCCTTGACATCCCACAGTCGAGCTACAGGCAGCCTGCTGACTGCTATGTACTGTTGTCTGTGATGACTTTGGCAGGCATCCTCTGGAGGGCTGATACGTGGAGGATTTCGGCCTGCTTTCGGGGTCCTGCTGTGGGCCAGTTGCAGCCTCCTCGGCCTGTGGAGCAGGAGCTGATGGGGACACGGGAGGAGGGGATTTGCATCAGTTGGACACTCCCGGAGTCACCTGGGTGGATGACCCCGGGGTGTTGAGCTGCTGGTGGTCCTTCCTATGGGTACTGGAGGGCACCTGACTGACTACTTGAAGAGAAGGGGCAGCTGGAGTGAGATCAATATAATATAAAACCAAAATACTGCAGATGCTGGGAACTTGAAATAAAAACGGAAAATGTTGGAAGACTCAGCGGATCATCTGGTGGCATCTGTGGAGAAAGAAACAGAGTTAACGTGTTGAGTCTGCATGAATCTTCTTCAGAGCTGAAAGGTGCTCCCCCTCCAGGTGTAGCCACTGACGGATGCCACCAATGGCTGCAGCAATGGAGTGCTGCTCCTGCAGTAGTGCAGGATTGATGTCCTCCCAGTGTTGACCTCGGTGCGTTGGCAAGCTGGCGCTATCACCTGAGACTGAATGTGGATGGACTCCTCCGTCATCTATAGCAATCTGAGGAACGCAGCTGACATCCCTTCCTGATGTCCCCGTGATTGTTGCTGCAGCTCCACCAACTGACTTAGGACCAAGTTCAGAGGTTCGTCATCTGACTCGGACTCAGCAGAATCGTGGCCTCCGGCAATCCTCCGAATGCCGGCGACCTCAGATGTCCCTGCCCCTGCCTGCTGTGCACCAGATGTGACCCCAAGGCTGCATTAGAACTTTGTCCCACCGAGGTGCGTGTCTCTACGCTGGTGGAGGATGTGGGTGAGTGCTGTGATGGGTCTTCAACGTTGATGTCCTTGGGTTCCTCATCTGAGATGATGTCGGGGCTCGAGCTAAGGGCTTGGCTGGTTGAGGACCTCGGGTGCTTCGCAGGGGTGCCCATGAAAGAAAGCAGAGATAATTAGTGCATGGCTGGCAGCTGTAAAACAGAACAATGCACTCTCAGTATCGTTGTTTGAGGGATGAGCTGGTGCAAGATCCTCACATGGGTGTTTGCCACCGACCTCGCCATCGCAGCAGGCACAGTCCACATCCTCTCTGGCCAGCTCGATGGCTCTGTTCTCGAATGCAGTGAGGACCTTGAGTTCTGGCATTCCACCCCGAGTCTGGGACCTTTCCCTGTGATTGTGTGCGAGTTTGTCCTGCATAAAGACAGATGGAGAGTGTGAGCAGGACACATGCCAGGGTAAGTGGTAAGGATGCCTGGCATGGGTGGTGATTGGAGCCATGAACGCAAGCTCCAGAGTAGATGAGCCCAGATGGAGAAGGTATGTGTGAGAGTGAATGGTGATATCCCTTGAACTGGCAGTGTGTTATATTCCTGTGAATGTGTGATGGATTTGTGAGTGTGTTAGTTGAGAGTGATGAGATGGTTGACTTACCCTGGCGGAACGGATGAGATCATTCATCCTATTTCCGCACTGGGTGGCTGACCTCCTCTGTGCAGCATTAGCACTGATCACCGCTGCTACTGCCTCCCAAGCCGGAGTGGTGAAGTTGGTGCATCTCCTCCAGCCATCACGGGGGTAGAGGACATCGTGGCGGGCCCCCGCGGCGTCCAGCAAGCGTTCCAGTGAGGCGTCAGCAAACTTGGTGTCTGCCGTCTTCTTGACTTTCAGGGAGCAGCCCTGGGCTGCAGACATTGAGAACACTGTGCACGGCTACTGTTTAAATATGGTGCCCCGAGTGAGAGCGTGGTGAACTCACGGTGGGGTGGGAAAATCAGAAGCCGCCCGCCCGTGATCTGGAGGGTTTCCCATGGGGCATAATTAACTAATGCGGTGGGAAGCGGGACAATATGGTGCGAAAACCCGCCACTGAGGGTTTTTCACACCCGCTGCCACACTTGGTGCACCAAGGAGGAAATCCCGCCCTGAGCATTAAGCCTTTGGCACTTATTCCTTCTTCACTCAAAAATATAAGGGGCTGAATCTTCAGCTGGGCAGGCGGGCATGCGCCCGAGCCAACCAAGCGTAAAACGTCGGGCGAGGGTCCTGACGTCATCACGCAGTCGTGCGATATTTCAGCCGGCGGGCGCGCACCAGAGTGGGCAGCCTTTTAAGAAGAAATTATATGTCCAGCCTTACGGTTGGTGGGCAGGTGAAAAAGCCAAGTGGCCTTTGCAATTTTTTTTTTTGGAAACCTCATCCACGGGCGGGATGAGGTTTTCAACAGCCCCACGTAGGCCTTAATTGGCCCGCCAGCGTGAAATCATAGTGTGGCCCCAGTCGCGGGCAGCAGTTGACTTCCCGACCGCACCCCCCCCTCCGCCAAGCCCGCCCAACATGGGCAAAATCCTGCCCAAGAATTCCAAAACTTATTGAGAGTTTGGAAGCTTAACTACAAAGCTGGATTTCGCCACCATTTTGATATTTAAATGATTGCTGTGTGTGTGGCCGGAAGAAAATTTTCAATTTAGATGTGATGTACCGTTCACTCCTTCAAAACTATTAGTGTCTTTCCGTCATTTCGAAATATCTAAAAATATAGTTGATACAATAGTTCACTGTATTGGTGCTCCAACACACTGGGTCACTGGAATGAAAGGGAAGAGAAAGTGTTACATTTATAATGTGCTTATTGTACCTCTCTAGGGAATGTCCCAAAGAGCTTCATTGTCAGTGAATTACTTTGATGTGCAATTACTATTGTTATGTAGGCAAAGAGTATTGGAATATAGGTTCTTGTCTGCAATATTTGTTTCCACACTTGGCAGGTCCCCAGTCTCCCTTTTACTGCCAAGAGGTTCCCTGCTGAGATGGGGTTTTAAATCAAAGAGGAGAAAAGGAAAGAGCGGGACACTCGAGGCTGTTCACTCTCACTTTCTAACAGCCACTGGTACAGTGGAATGGACAGGGCTTGGGAATGGAGCGCCTGCCTGCTTTCTGACCTGAATAATGGAGCGCATTGTCCACTGGGGGAATCAAACGAACTGAAGCAATATGGATTGAAAAGCTCTGAATGTGTTTTACACAGTCAAAAAACAGAATGAGCAGAACGTTCTCAATCCTAACTTTCCTGACGAGGATTGGGAATTTGCTTTGTGAGGAAAGTGCTCACTTCTTGGCTTAACCAATTCTTGTACTTTCTTTGAAAATTAAATTTTCCTTAATGGATTGGCATATTAAGTCAAGAAGTGAGCACTTTCCTCACAAAACAAATTCCCAATCCTTGTCAGGAAAGTTAGGATTTAGAACGTTCTGCTCATTCTGTATTTCGACCGTGTAAAGTACATTCAGAGCTTTTCAATCCATATTGCTTCAGTTCTTTAGATTCCTCCGATGGACAATGCACTTCATTATTCAGGTCGGAAAGCAGGCAGGTGCTCCATTCCCAAGCCCTGTCGATTCCACTGTACCAGCGGCTGTTAGAAAGTGAGAGTGAACAGCCTTGAGTGTCCCGCCCTTTCATTTTTTCCTCTTTGGTAACAAGGATCGGTTGTTCTAACTGTTTAACTTTCCATTGCCGTCAGCAACTAACCCATCTTCAGTTCAAACAATTAATATAAATTGACTTACCTCCATCCATAATAATGTCAAGCGATTTACTCTTTGTGGGAGCAATTTTGACTGTTCCCCAATGTAGAACTAATACTGGTTAAGCTAATCCAAAAATCATGACTGGTCATATTATAATTTTACAGTTGGTGCACTGTCTCAATGATAGTGAAGTTATAAAGAAATACTTCCTATTATAAAAACTAGACCCCTTTCCAGTCATCTGTCAGCTTCCAGTTGTTGGCTGCAGAATTTTCAGGTAATGGTTAATGCTCTGGAACTGATTCTGTGTTAGGAGGCAGGATGAAGAACATTCAGAAAGAAGGATTTAACAGGTTTGCTTTGGGGAGGACTAGGCCCAGGCCAGTGAAGTGGTCTAAAGGTAAACTGTGCTTCTGGAAAGTCCTCACACGTCATATTGACCAGTGATTGAGGAATTTAAGAATGAATCCCACTGCCTGTGAATGGAAGGGTCCACGGGAATTGGGGAGAGTGATGAAATGCAGCACAGCACACCTAATCAGAAGAGAGATGCATTTCAGCTGTAAAGCAGATTAGACTATTGATCCTCACCCTCAGATTCAAAAAATATAAAACATTCATTGATTGGTCTTCATTCATGAAATATTCATCATTGACTCATCGGACTGAAACTTAATCCACTAATTTAGGATTTCAGAAGTGCATAGCATGTTTTTTTATCTTTAGGACAGGTATATGAATTGCAATGGTTTGTTTCATGTCAGTTGTAGGACTGAACCTTGAAATTTGGCAACTTAATTTGAGTTCAATTTTGACACTTTAGTGCAGGAACAGGAAGCAGTACAAACTAGCCTTGAAAGAAACAACAGCCCATGCGATAGTTAGTCAGGAATGCATACAGGTTAAAGAATATGATTTATTGTGTGTGCAAATTTTCAAAATATTTCCAATTCTGAATTCCCAAATGATGGTTTGCTAGGTTGCAGATGTCAATTATTTCCTCTGTTCTGAATTCCTGGTTTATTTCTGAACACTCCTGATGTTTAAATGAAGCTCTTGAGACGTTAGTTAGCTGTTGTGGAAAGCTGTGTTGGGTCATTTGTGAAGTGAATTGTTGGCATTGTCAGGCGGGCAATTCAGAATACAATTCCGCACCTCAAACATACTCCTGTCAGAGACCATTTGGGATTTGATTTGTGTTTCGGGAACTGGGCTATTTGGAGTGAAGTGTGGTTGAATGAGACTGTTGACTTAGTGAGATGAATGTGCAAGGTAATGCTGGTCTGGACAAGGTGAACATACTATTTTATTGAGCTGAATGTTTTTAGCCATACTGGTTGGTGATCACATTGTTTAGGAAAATGTTAGAATGTTTTAAGTGCTAGGATATAGAGATACTGTTAGCAGATATAATTGCATAGCAATTACTTCATAGAACCAAGCTGTTTGGCACAACTAGTCTCTCTTTGTGTTTATTTTCTACAGGATCTGTAGTCCTACAGATACTTGCCTGTCTTGATTCCACTTCCCCCATTCCCTTCAACCATCTTTCCAAACTATTAAGTGTTGACACAGGGTTTGGTTCCATCTGTGGCTTACCCATTTCAGAATGGATTACTGGCTGTGAAAAATGGAGTGGATATCTTTGACGGCCAAGACCCATCTATTTCAATTTTTAGACTGCCTGCTTTATAAATGGCCAACCAGCACTCCCACCCAAAGCTAGTTTGGAAGCTAGTGAAATGTGCAATATGGAGGTCCTTCAATGGACCCGCTGCTCCAAAAACATGCTGGAATCTTTTCTTTGAGGGGTTTTTCAGTGAGAGTGCATCCCCAAACTCAACAAAAGAATAGTGGTCTGCTGCCAGGCCAGTTCTCACTTCGTCCCTCCCAACCTCCCTGAGAAGGCTCGACCTACTAGAAGGTTCCGTGCAGAGGCACCCAGTTCTTGGCCTCCCTAAAACCAGCAACAGGATCAGAGGTTTGGCACCTGCAGCTTGCAGCTTAATTAAGGCTCAATAGTCTGGACTTCTAGTTTCCCAGCAGTGCCTTTTCCCAACATTGGTTTTTTCCGACATTGGATACCGTGGACATATAATGTCTACTCAAAGTCCTTTTTGGGCTGAAGTTAAAATTTACTCTGCTTCAATCACTAACTCTGGTAGTGCATTCCACAGCCTTTCTCAACTCTTTGTGTAAAGAAGAAGGAAGATTCTCCTGCTCTCTATTCTAAAGTGTTCACATTTAAACTGACATAGTAATGACAGCACAGAAACAGGCCAATCAGTTCAACTGGTCCATGCCGGTATTTATACTCCACAGTGAACCTCCTCCCAACCCTCTTCATCTAACCCAATCAGCAGAACCTTCTTTTCCTTTCTCCCACACAGCTTCCCCTTAAAGCAATATTCACTTGTTCTAGATCCCTAATCTCTGGAAACTGGGTGCCGGTTAGCTCAGTAGGTTGCAGCATGTGTCTAATAGCTCCAAACCACTGATCTGCTGCTGCTGGTTTTGGGAAGCCGAGAATTGGGCTCAATCCATCTACTTGCTGAGGGAGTTCTTAGGGCTTTACCACTTCAACTTGGCCCAATGTGATTTTGTGGCATCATGGAGCCATGATGAACAGCCCTCAGACAAAGAGGACACTACATGCAAAGAGGGAAACAAAAACAGAAAACGCTGGAAAAACTCAGCAGGTCTAACAGCATTTGTGGAGAGAAAAAAAAACAAGTTAACATTTTGAGTCCGTATGACTCTTTTTCAGGGCTCTGAAGAAAAGTCATACAGACTCGAAATGTTAACTGTCTTTTTTCTTTCCAAAGATGCTGTTAGACCTGCTGAGTTTTTCCAGCGTTTTCTGTTTTTATTTCAGATTTCCAGCATCCGCAGTATTTTGCTTTTATATAATGCAGAAAGAGAACCTCTGGAAGTGGTCACTTTCTGTCTCCCCTGCCTCATCACTCCATCATTTTGAACATCCTTTCTTAAACCTCTTTTTCTTTAATCAATACAGCCCCAAATTCATATCCACATTTGCTTATGCCAGGCCAACATAATAGAATGAAAGAGATGAATGTTTATAGTAATGCTTAGCTAAGGGAGGTTATTTTTATGAACATCTGCTGGAATTAAAATAAGTTTTTGTGGAAAGATTAATTATAAGATAACTTTGTCTACATTGTATGAGCAGGTTCAGCATATGTGATATTCTAGTTGTGTTGCTAGAGAATGAACAATAGCCCACATGACATTTAGTCTTCAACCTGAGAGAAGGATTACATGGTGGCTTTCTACGCTTCATTGTTGAATGGACCTCTTTATTTGACCTGAAGTGGAAATGTCAAGGATATAATATGGTGTCTATGATATTAATCAAGTTGTTACTCCCTTTACCACGGAACGCAAGGTCGGCTTTTCATGTTATCTTTGTTTCTAGCAACAGTGTGCGGCCGACACAGCTCGATCCCTGGTGTGAGGGTATGTGCCCTTGGACTACATCGTGGAAGCCAGCACCATGCAGTCCATGGGCATATACACTTGCCTCAAGGCTTTGTTCATCACTTGCACCACTTCGCTGCATCGATGGAGCCAGATAAACGCATTGACATCCCTGAGGTTCTACAAGATCTACTGATGGCACTTCTCTCCTCTTTCTACAGGGCTTCATAGGCCCACGAGGGTTAATGGGTCTTCCGGGAGCAGATGGAAAGCAAGTAAGTCTTTATTTTGCTATGTATGCTGTATCTAGATCTACATTACCTCTCTGAATAAAAAAACAGAAGGAATCCATATTAATGTTGAACTGCCTTTGTCTTAGCACTTTCTAAAGAGAAACTGCTCTGTAATAGTTCCCTAATTGCATTACTATTGTATTTACCAGCACATTAACTTCCAGCTCTATAATTTGGATTTTCACCTTGGTATTTGCCATGTCAATTCCCTACTGGTTAGTGTAGGTGGGAAATCTTTCCAGCAAGTGGGAGCAGCAAGCCTGAGAGGTTTTCAACCTCATATCCGCCTGTTTCCCTCTCTATTTCCATCTCTGCAATTTCACCTGAATCAGCCCCTGTCTCAGCTTATCTGCTGTTGAAATTTATATCGATGCCTTTGTTACCTCCAAACCTGACTATTCCAACACACCCCTGGCTAGCCTTCCACGTTCTGCACTCTGTTAACTTGAGGTCATCTAGAACTCTGCTGCCCGTGTCTTAACCTGCATCAAGTTTCGTTCCCCATCACCCTGACCTACATTGGTTCCCAGTTAAGCAGCACCTCACTTTTAATATACTCGTCCTTGTTTTCAAATCTCTCCATGGCCTCACCCCTCTCTATCTGTATAATTTCTTCCAGCCCCACAATCCTCTGAAATATCTGCACTCGCCTAATTCTGTCTTCTTGAGCACGCCTAATTTTAATCACTCCACTATTGACAGCTCTGCCTTCAGCAGCCAAGACCCTAAGCTCTGGAATTCCCTCCCTACACCTCTCCGCCTCTCTACCTATCTTTCCTCATTTAAGACCCTCCTTAAAACCCTATCCCTGACCAAGCTTTTGATCATCTGACCTAATGTCTCCTTATGTTTCATAATGCCCCTGTGAAGCCCGTTGGGACATTTGGTGCTATACAAATACAAGTTGTTGTTGAGTGAGACCAGACAGTAAGTTGGCATCGATTACAAAAAGCTCAATTGAGGCACCGGGCTTTCTCCTTCAGTAAATCAGGCACAATTTCCACTGTCATGTGCTCTCTCTGGGTCCACATTCAGGTAAGGCTTTCTTTACAAAACTTGCCTTTTTAGTTGGCGACCCGCAGAGGTCTATGTAAGGACAGGCCTGGTAATTGTCTTTTATACCATTGCTTCCCTCTTTAGGTTGGTCATAATTCCATATATGAAGCACTTTGTGGACCTAACTCTCCCGTCCCTCCTTCGCCATCACCACCGCATCTACCTCCTACTCCGTCAACCTGGGGTTCTTTTTTGGAGTTTATAATTTTCCAATATGCCCTGGCAATGTTACTGTGACATATTTGCTTATAATGTTAAAGAGACCCATTTCCAGCCCAGCACCATGTTTAATAAGTGACCTCTCACGGTTCAGTTGCATAACTTAAGACCTGTTGGAAGTTGGTGAGTGGCTGGAACTTTTGACACCACAAACTTGTCCATGATGTTTTCACATTTGCCAGACCAACAATATCTACAAAACAAAAATCCAGCTGGAAATGAACCCATCCATCTGATGAAACCTGAAAACGGAGCGTACATGTGTCTGGATATTGATTTTGTAACAATAAGTGCAGTTTATTAATGATCCCATGGGTATGATTTCCCTTGTGGGCTTCAGGGAAGCCACCTCGAATTGGCCAATTAGTGGCCGGAGGGTGGGCTCACCATCCAATTGAGGATGGCAGGTGGACTGTCAAAGCGGGGGTGGGGATGGGAGGCAGTGGGAGGCCTTCAGCTCAGAAGCACCAGCAAGCTGCCTTTTCAGGTGAGTGAAGGAAAGCATGCCCCAAGATGGAGGCGCTCTCTCTCCAACCTTTTAAAATTTAAAATATAAAAAGCCCTCAGCTGCCAGGCAACCATTTTTGGTGAGTGGTGGGGTGTTTGGGGAGAGTTGGGGTTGGGGGGGGTTGGGGAGAGTGGGTGTGGGGAGAGCGGGGGGGTGGCGGTGGGTATACCCTCCATACAGTGGTTTGTACCTGCAGTTGAAGGCAGGCAGGAAGGGCCTCTAAGCCTGCCGGGAGCACTGCAACTCAATATCCACCCACCCCCCCCCCCCTCCACCACACCTTCCCAACAACCCTTATCTGACGTCGGGAGGTTACCTCTAGGCAGCTGCACAGTTCCCCATTGCCTCTGGGGAATCTGGAGGCTGACCGGAAAATACCAGTTAGCCTCCGACAATAGGCCTTAAATGGCCATTAACCAAGTCAGTTGGCTACCTGCCGCTGGTGGGCAGGGGTATCCCTGCCCTATCCCTTCCCCCCTCCATCATGCCTCCAGGATAGTGGTAGTGTGATGATGTGGGCAAACTAGCACACTGACTGCAGCTTGAATATTTGCCTCTGTGCTCAACCCCATCGGCAGCTAATAGTCCCCCCCCTATATTTTCACCAACATACTGCAGAATACTGATCTACAAAGAAATGGGGCTGCTGATAAAATACATTGGTGTATAAAATACAAAGGTTGGACAGGCTAGGCTTATATCCGCTGGAGTTTAGAAGAGTAGGAGGCGACTTGATTGAAACATATAAGACCCTGAGAGGTCTTGACAGGGTGGATGTGGAAAGGGTGTTTCCTCTTGTGGGGGAATCTAGAACTAGGGGTCACTGTTTAAAAATAAGGGGAGGCGAAATTTTTCCTCTGAGGGTCGTGAGTCTTTGGAACTCTCTTCCTGAAAAGGCGGTGAACGCGGACTCTTTGAATATTTTAAAGGCAGAGGTAGGTAGATTTTTGATAAACGAGAGTGAAGGGTTACTGGGGGCAGCGGGGGTTACAGTCAGATCAGTCAGACGTGGATAGATTCTTGGTGAGCAAGGGGGTGATAGATTATCGGCGGGATGCAGATTTGGGGTTACCATCTGATCGGCCACAATCTTATTAAACGGTGGAGCAGACTCGAGGGGCCGAATGGCCTGTTCCTGCTCCTTGTTCGTATGAACCGTTAAGCATAGCGACGGCACCTTGTCTTTTAGACACATTGCCCTCATTTTCCTTGAGCTAGAAATGCTTCAGCACAGTCACATTTATGGGGAAGTATAAACTAAACAGAGTTATTTACTCAGCTTGCCATTCAGTGTAAAAAAAAAAATTCCTTCCTTGCCTTTTATTTTGTCTGGGCTGCAAAGTAGAAAATTCACGTCACATCAAAGTATTAATCCCTCATGGAGGGAAAAACGTAAATGAAGTGTCAGCACATTTTTCATATAAAGGTAAGCAATTTGATTCACGTCTTCTTGGAGCACAATCTGACTTGAGGTCCCTTTAAAAGAAAATGTAAGTGTTGGAGGTGGGATGATCACATACACTTCAGGGTTACCAGGACTCAAACTAACTATAATCTACTCAGCTCATATAAGTTGAAGGTTTCTCCCCCGCATCGGGCGGGCATGGAGGGCAGGGCCGGGAGCGGCTGCGGAACAGTCCCCGCTGCCTGCGATCTCACGCTGGCTGGTCAATTAACGGCCAGACAGCGTGAATCCCGTGCTGATGACCTCAGCGCTGCCGGGGTGGGGGGGGGGGGGGGGGGTGGTAGCGGGAGGAAGGAGCGCGCTGAGGGCGCACTCAGTAAAAAAAACTCCCTGAAGGCACAGAGCTGCCACAGGGGAGCTGAAGATTTTTGACCTGAGAAATAGAGAATTGAAAAATAAGGAAAACACGTCCTCTCATGTGACTCTGTCACGGGAGCAGGAACATGCTAAAAATGAGTTCCTAAAGTTTTTAAATCGCTGGTCGAAACCTCATCCCACCTGTGGTTGGACGGGCAGCGAAAAATTCGATGTAATTACTTGATTAACGGCCTTAATAGGCCTTTTTGTTGGCGGCTGTGCTGCCGCCTCTCCTGCGATTCCGCCGAGCAAAATATCGCGAGAGTGCCCGGTGACGTCGGGACGCTCACCACTCTTTCACTCCCATTCGGGCTGGGCGCGCACCCGCTCGACGAGGGAGAAATTATGCCCATTATTTGCAATGTTGACCCTTACCCAGTGTAGCTTGCACCGCAATAGAAGCTATTAAGCTTAATACACTGAACTCCTTACACTACAACATCGTAATCATTGCTAAATAAGGCTGGGATTTGTACCACGGGAAGGCTTTGGTGGGTGAGTAGTTGCGTGAGTTACAAGCTCAGCCCGCACACCCCTACCCCCCTACTCCCCCTACCCCTCCCACCAGCTCTACAAATGAGGCCTAGTATTATATGGATTCCCAGGCCTCATTTAAGTCCCATCCCATTCCAAGCGGGGATTCGGCAGCAGGAAGTGGTGGAACATTGCGGGGCGTAGGTGACAAACATTGCATGCCTCTGCCCCCTTCCCCCCACCTCCCCCCACAGGGACTCATCATCGGGAAGAGGATCGAGTCTGTGGCAAGTGAGGCCTAGGCTTTCCGAGACGTGGTAGGAGCACTCCACCCAAAGTTTTAGAATTTGGAAAGCTTACCTGTCCTGGCCCTGAAGAACCTTCCTAGCTGGCATCCCCAAGTGGAAACGCTGCTGCAGCCTCCCGCTCAGGCTGCCCAGTTAAAATTGCAGACCTGCCCCAAATACGTCATTGGGACCTGACACGTATCTGTGCGCAGGGAGTCCATAAGCTTTGGTGAGATGCTGCTTGAGTCGACCAGATGTGCGCCACCCGCCATATTGAGAGGATGAGACACGATCTTTACTCAAGCCTGAAGCAAGAGTTGGGCCCTTTACACATGTGGGCCGAACACATGCTTGCAGTCCCCACTGCAAGTTGTGTTTACCCTGAGGCAGCCAATACCTATGACAACACACAGAAAGTTAAATTGTTTGCCTTTAAACAAGTGCTGGGAGGAGAAGGCGTGTTTCTTTCAACCCCACATTTAACCACACTCCAGAATGCCACTGCACCCAGTCACTAGAACCCCTCCCTAGAAACTCCCCCTCCCAGCCTATAACCAACCTCCAATTTCCCATTGCCAAGATTCCTGACACCCAGCACCCCACCAGTCCCAGGCTGAACCCGTGATCAGGTATCTCAACTGTGTAAACCCTCCTGCCAAGCTACCGTTCTCTCTTGACATCCAACCCACCTCCCTCCCAGGACAGTGATCCTTCAGGCCTTCATGCACCTGTGGGGACACCAGCAAGTGCCTGAGCTCTTATTGCTTGCACTTTTTGGGCCTCCTTCCACCGCACCATCTCCATTCTACTGATGTCTAATATCCAGGGTTCCTGAGACAAATCCATTTGGGTACAGGATGTGTATGCTGACAGGAGGACTGAATTTCCAGGCCCCTATCTCGTTTTAACACTTACCTGGCGACCATGTCTTTGATGCTTGGAATACTGAACCATTGTCCAATTGGGAGAGCAAGTACAAGCTGAGGCAGACCCTCTCCCTATCATCAGGCTGTACCATTATTACCCAGCACGAGATGGACTTCAATAGGACCAAGGTTTCCAACAGCAGATCCTTCCTTCTTTCAAGGTGCATTGCCCTCTTATCAAGTGAAGTTTTCTCCAGCAGCTGAGCTGAGAATTGATCACATTTGCCAACTTAGGCAAACAAGTCATGTCCCCAAATGAGTGAAACTTCCAGCCTGCTGGTTGGAAGACAGATTACATAGGATTACATAAGATGTATGGCACAGAAACAGGCCATTTAGACCAACCAGTGTTTATGCTCCACCTGAGCTTTGACCCATCTTTTCTCATCTTAATCTACCATGGTTTTCATCATTCTCTTCTCCCTCATATGCTTATTCAGCTTCCCCCTACATGCAACTATACTATACATTTCAACGACTCCCTGTGGCAATGTTCCGCACTCTCACCACTCTCTGGGTAGAGAACTATCTTCTGAATTCCACGTTGGATTTCTTGGTGTTTGCCTTATATTGATGGCCTCCAGTTATGAGCTCCCAACAAGAGGAAACATTCTCTCTGTATCCACTCTATCAAAGCCTTTCCTAATTTTAAAGACCTCTGTTCGGCCATCGCCCAGCCTTCTCTTCTTCAAGGCAAAAGACACCGGCCAGAATTTTCCAGCTGGCAGGATCTTTCAGTCCCACCAATTTGAAGGGAGATTTCAATAGTTTGCCAGCCCCGGGCTTGAAAATTCCGGCCGCCCAGTCTGTCAATCCTTTTCTTAAATGCAAACCCATGCATTTCTGGTATCGTCCTTATCAGTCTTCTCTGCACCCTCTTCAGTGCCTCTATGTCCTTTTTATAATATGGCAACCAGAACCATATCAGTACTCTAACTGTGGTCTAACCAAGATTTGGTGTAGGTTGAGCATAACTTAGATACTTTTCAATTCTGTCCCTCTAACAATAAAGCCTAGGGCTTGATTTGCCTTTTTTAATTCTTTTTTATTAATTCATGGGATGTGGGCTTCAATGGCTGTGCCAGCATTTATTGCCCATCCTTAATTGCCCTTGAGAAGGTGGTGGTGAGCTAGCTTCTTGGACCTCTGAAGTCAATGTGGTGTAGGTACACCCACAGTGCTGTTAGGGAGGGAGTTCCAGGATTTTGACCCCGTGACAGTGAAGGAACAGCGATATATTTCCAAGTCAGTATGGTGAGTGACTTGGAGGGAACTTCCAGGTGGTGGTGTTACCATGTATCTACTGCCCTTGTCATTCTAGATGATAGTGGTCATGGGTTTAGAAGGTGCTACCTGAGGAACTTTGGTGCATTCCTGCAGTACATCTTGTACATGGTACACACTGCTGCTACTGTGCGTCGGTGGTGGAGGGAATGAATGTTTGTGGATGTGGTGCCAATCAAGCGGGCTTTGTCCTTGATGGTGTCAAGCTTCTTGAGTATTGTGGGAGCCGCACTCATCCAGGCAAGTGGGGAGTATTCCATCAAACTCCTTACTTGTGCCTTGTAGATGGTGGACAATCTTTGGGGAGTCAGGAGGTGAGTTACTCGTCGCAGGCTTCCTAGCCTCTGACCTGCTCTTGTAGCCACAGTATTTATATGGCTAGTCCAGTTCAGTTTCTAGTCAATGGTAACCCCCCAGGCTATTGATAGTGGGGGATTCAGTAATGGTAATGCCATTGAATGTCAAAGGGTGATGGTTTGATTCTCTCTTGTTGGAGATGGTCATTGCCTGGCACTTGTGTGGCGCGAATGTTACTTGCCACTTGTCAGCCCAAACATAGATATTGTCCAGGTCTTGCTGCATTTGGACACAGACTGCTTCAATATCTGAGGAGTCACAAATGGTGCTGAACATTGTGCAATCATCAGCGAACATCCCCACTTCTGACCTTATGCTGGAAGGAAGGTCATTGATGAAGCAGCTGAAGGTGGTTGGGCCTAGGACACCACCCTGAGGAACTCCTGCTGTGATATCCTGGAGCTGAGATGACTGACCTCCAAAAACCACAACCATCTTCCTTTGTGCTAGGTATGACTCCAACCAGTGGAGAGTTTTCCCCCTGATTTCCATTGACTCCAGTTTTGCCAGGGCTCCTTAATGCCACACTCAGTTGGATGTCAAGGGCAGTCACTCTCACCTCACCTCGGGAGTTCCGCTTGTTTGTCCATGTTTGAATCAAGGCTGTAACGAGGTCAGAAGCTGAGTGGCCCTGGTGGAACCCAAACTGAACATCAGTGAGCAGGTTATTGCTAAGCAAGTGCAACTTAATAGCACTGTTGGTGACCCGTTCCATTTCTTTACTGATGATTGAGCTTAGACTGATGGGCCAGTAACTGGCTGTGTTGGATTTGTCCTGCTTTTTGTGTACAGGACATACCTGGGTAATCTTCCACAAAACCGGGTAGATGCTAGTATTGTAGCTGTACTGGAACAGCTTGGCTAGGGGTGTGGCAAGTTCTGGAGCAGAAGTCTTCAGTACTATTGCTGGAATATTGTCAGGGCCTATAGCCTTTGCACTGTCCAGTGTCTTCAGCTGTTTCTTGATATCATGTGGAGTGAATTGAATTGGCTAAAGATTGACATCTGTGATACTGGGGATCTCCGGAGGAGGCCAAGATGGAGCATACACTTGACACTTCAGGCTGAAGATTATAGCAAATGCTTCAGCCTTATCTTTTGCACTGATGTGCTGGACTCCCCCATCATTGAGGATATGGATATTTGTGGAGCCTCCTCCTCCAGTGAGTTGTTTAATTGTCCACCACAATTCACGACTGGATGTGGCAGGACAGTAGAGCTTAAGACCTGATCCTTTGGTTGTGGGATCGCTTAGCTCTGACTATCACTTGCTGCTTTTGTTGTTTGGCACACAAGTAGTCCTGTGTTATAACTTCATCTGGTTGACACCTCATTTTTAGGCATGCCCTCTTACACTCTTCATTGAATCAGGGTTGATTCCCTAGCTTGATGGTAATGGTAGAGTGGGGGATATGATGGGCCATAAGGTTACAGATTGTGTTCGAGTACAATTCTGCTGCTGCTGATGGCCAATAGTGCCTCTCGGAGGCCCAGTTTTAAGTTGCTAGATCTGTTCGAAATCTATCCCATTTAACATGGTGGTAGTGCCACACATGATGGAGAGTGTCCTCAATGTGAAGGTGGGACTTCGTCTCCACAACGATTATGCAGTGGTCAGTCTTACCGATACTGGCATGGACAGATGCATCTGCAGCAGGCAGGCTGATGAGGATGAGGTCAAGTATGCTTTTCCCTCTTGTTGGTTCCCTCACCACCTGCCACAGACCCAGTCTAGCAGCTATTTCCTTTAGGACTCGGCCAGCTTGGTCAGTAGTGGTGCTACCGAGCCACTCTTGGTGAAGGACATTGAAGCTCCCCACCCAGAGTATATTCTGCACCCATGCCACCCTCAGTGCTTCCTCCAAGTGATGTTAAACATGGAGGAGCACTGATTCATCAGATGAGGAAGGGCGGTACATGGTAATCAGCAGGAGGTTTCCTTGCCCATATTTGACTTAATGCCATGAGACTTCATGGGGTCCGGAATCAATCTTCAGGACTCCCAGGGCAACTCCCTCCCGACTGTATACCACTGTGCCACCACCTCTGCAGGGTCTATCTTGCTAGCGGGTCAGGACATTCCCAAGGATGGTGATGGTGGTGTCTGGGACATTATCTGTAAGGTATGATTCTGTGAGGATGACTATGTCAGGTTGTTGCTTGACTAGTCTGTGAGACAGCTCTCCCCAATTTTGGCACTAACCCCCAGATGTTAGTAAGGAGGACTTTGCAGGGTCAACAGGGCTGCGACTGCCATTGTCGTTTCCGGTGCCTTGGTGGATGCCAAGTGGTCTGTCAGGCTTCATTCCTTTTTTGAGGCTTTGTAGCGGCTTGATACAACTGAGTGGTTTGCTAGGCCATTTCAGAGTCAACCACATTGCTGTAGGTCTGGAGTCACATGTAGGCCAGACCAGGTGAGGACGGCAGATTTCTTTCCCTAAAGGGCATTAGTGAACCAGATGGGTTTTTACAACAATCGACAATCATCATTAGTCTTTTAATTCCAGATCTTTATTGACTTCAAATTCCAGATTCAAACCCAGCCCAGAGCATTACTGTAGGCCTCTGGATTACCAGTCCAGCGACAATACCACTATGCCACAACCTGTGGCACAACATTTAACGGCTGGTGTTCTGACATCACTCTGAGATCTGTTCAGGGGAAAAAGTAATTTAAGGGCAGAATTTTTAGGTTGTTGTGAGGGCACATGCCCAACCCAATGGGACATGAAACCGTGCGGGATGGCATTGGATGAGCATCCTGATGTCATCCCACGCTCACGTGATATTTTGGTTGGTGGACCTGCACAAAAGCCGGAAACACACCCGCCAACATTTAAGAGGCCCATTAAAAGTCATTAAGGTTGTCATTGTCTCTAATTTTTCGTGGTCCGGCCAACCTTACAGTTGGCGGGTGGGCGACTCTGCCAGGCGGACTTTACATTTTTCATGAAACCTCATCTAAGGGCGGGATGAGGTTTCCGCTATTAAATTTGAAAAAAAAATCTATGGACAGCATTCTTATCATGTATATGTTCAGGTGACTGATTGTGATGCTTGGACATTTCATTTTCCTGATTTTACAAACTTTATTTAACTGTTTTCAAGTCTTCAGCTCCCTGAGGCTGCTCTCTGTCTTCGGGGAGCTTTCATTCAGCCCACGCCCGTGCTTATGTCAGCGCCTGCCCTCCTCCCGCCCCTCCTACCCAGGCAGCGTTAATTGGCCAGCCAGCGTGGAAATCACTGTCGGGGGCTGATCGCGGGCAGCAGTCCGGCTCCCCAGCCGATCCCGGGTCCGCCAATCGCGCCAGCCTGCCAACCTGAAAATCCTGCCCTAAATTTCTTACCGGCATGGTCGTATAAGGAATCCCAAATTTGACTAATTATAATTTAATGCATGGTAGGTTGTTTCCTTGACCAGTAATCGCTTTTTTCTACTGAACTTGTAGCTCCCGTGTTCAAAGCACTCTGATTATCAGTCCCTTATCCCCAAGGCACGTTGGAACAAAATAAAGAATTCGCACCATGACTGGCATCAAATGACTGGACAGATTGATGCAGCCAATAATCCACAAACAATAGCACAGGCCCCCTCCCTCAACCTAAAGTGGTTCACCACAAGCCATCCACTGTCAGGAAAGACTAACGAGAAAACCCCTCAATTCCGCAAAGCATCAGGAATATTCCGCTTTACAGTGGGCCGGTTTTAAAAGGTGGCACTGCCCCTTGAGGATATCACTTATCAGTCTTACGGACGCAACAATCAGCCAATCATTGAAGTCTCTGGGATCAGGTGATGTTGGTGGTGGACATTGTCAACCGTCGCAGTAAGCTTTAGTGAATGAGTTTGGTGCTTGTTCATGTTTCAAACAACGGGATGAAAGCACATCAAAGGAACATACTGTATTTCGAATTCCATCTGTACAAGAAGCGTGGAAAGAAGTGCCCATTAGTTGCTCAAAGACACCACATTCTTCTTGAACTAATCCTCACACAAGATCAGTTATTGATTTGTCTTAATGGCAGTCATTATGTTCAAAAGACAGGAATCATCGATACAGAAATCGAGAGAAACTGTCACCCCCACACATCCACACTAAAACCATAACCCAGTGACTTCCATTCTCACTTCCATTTTTCCCGTTCGTCCAGTCCTTTAACCACAATTCGATGGGTCGACCACTCGATTTCTTAACTACAGCTGGAAGATTGCCTCTCTCCAGCTGCCGCTTGCCATTCTTCCTCCCCACGTCTCTGCGTTCCCATTTCTTCAGCCACTTTCTTACCACTATGTTGTTCCGGACCGTAACGGCTTACTTTCACCTCTGGATCTATTCTACCCTGCCTAGACTTGCACCGTCGAAGTAATGTGACCTTGCTATTCTTCCTACCAAGAAATACAACCTCACAATGCGTTGAACTTTATTTGCCAAGTATTTTGCCTATTCTGCAAGTTTATTAATATCTTCCTTGAGTATTGCTCAAAAAAAGAGACATGTCTAAGCTTTCCATCCTGCACTCATCAGGACACACAAGAATATCAATATAAGGGGGAAAACAACCATTTATACCGTATGTGAAGAGACTGCTGATTGGTTGGCAAGTGGCATTGCCATGGAGACTGCACCACTGATGGTGACTGGCAGTTAACTGCTGAGCATAGTTTGAAATTTAAACCAGGCAGCTTGATCCTGATTGGTCAAGGCATTGCCCTGAGGAATGTTAAATAATCCCCAATGTGCCAAGAATTACGCTGACAACCAATTTAAAAGTATCAGTTGGGCTCGCAATGTGGCACATTTACATGTACTGGAAGCTACATATATTAATACACAGGGCCCTGTTCTTTGCAGACAGAAAGAACTGTACATACGTTGTTGTAAAAGCAAAAAACTGCGGATGCTGGAAATTCAAAACAAAAACAAAAATACCTAGAAAGACTCAGCAGGTCTGGCAGCATCTGTGGAGAGGAACACAGTTAACGTTTCGAGTCTGAATGACCCTTCAACAGAACTAAGTAAAAATAGAAGAGAGGTGAAACACATACATTGTGCCTGTTTCAGCTAAACAAAGTAAGTGACAGCCATTCACTGACCCATTCCTCAGGGCACTGCCTTGAACAATCCAGGGTCAAGCTGCCTGGTTTAAATTTTAAACAATGCATGTCACTTAACTGTAAGTCACTAACAGTGGTGCATTCTCATGGCAACGCCACTTGCCAACCAATCAGTGGTCTCTTCACAAACAGTAGAAATTGTTGTTTTCCCCCTTATACTGGTATTCTTGCAAGTGTCCTGATGAGTGCAAGATGAAAAGCTTAGACATGTCTCTTCTTTCAGCAATAATACCTTCCTGTAAATTGTTGGAGTCTCCCTCAGTATTCATAATCTCTGGCAATTTTTTCAACCGCAATTTTAGAGATTTTATTTTTGATTACAAAGCATAAATTATTAATGGCAATTGTCATCAGCAGTAGTGTCAGCACATGTATGGAGTTAGGTCACAGATCAGCCATAATGTAATAGAATGGCACTGAATAAGGTGATGGACTGAATGGGCTCCTCTGGTTCCTATGCTGCTATGAGCACTCCACTTCCAACACTAAAACATAGAAACAGCCTCTGATTTACTTCACTTCAAAAGACTGCTTATAGTTCTAGAAAAATGCTTGTCAGTGAAGTCATCTCAGTGGACGCAAATTAGTGTACCAAGAGGTTCAACTAAGCAGGCGCACTTTGGGCTGTTTCCAAGTTCTTGTCCCAAATTCCTTATGGAAACATCATTTGTCTTTATTGTTCTTGAGGAGTGTGCATCTGGCGACTGTTACACTCAACATTCTGGGAGTTTGCTGGAAAGATAAACTAAGGAATTCTTTTGGATGGGTGGAAGGTTCTGAAATATGATACTAATATTTTACTGGTGTTATTACTAGCACTGTATAATATTTTATCCAGTCCCCATGGTTTACAGCAATTTATTTCTCATTGAAGCGTAAGTTTGTTACTTAATTAATCATTTTTACATTATCATTGTGGTGTCGCTGACATTAACTGACAGCAATCTATACTCTCCACTAAAGAAGCACGAACTGTGATGCGAATCCGTTAATATTTGTGTCTCAGTGCTTCCTAATTGTCCATTGCACAGTACAGTAACCTCCTCAGATCAGGCAAGTTAATTTATTGAACTGTTGATATTGGCTTCGCTGCTGCATCTAATGCAGATTAGTCTGACTAAATTGTTGCAGAGAATTTGATTAACTTGCACACATTTTACAATGCATTTAATTTAAGAATTTTTTTCCTGGATATCTGTGCTCCTCTCATTGTGGTCTCTTGTGCATCCCTAATTTTAAGTGCTCCACTATTGATGACCACACCTTCAGATGCCTAGGTCCCAAGCTCAAGAATACCCTCCCTACACCTCCCCACCTCCCAACATTGTTTTCCTCCACTCAGATGCACCTTAAAACCTATCGGTCATCGGCCCAAATATATCCTTAGTAGTTTGGTGTAAAATTTTGTTTTATAATGCTCCTGTAAAGCACCTTGGGAACTTTTATTGCATTAAAGGGGCAATATAAGTATAAGTTGCTGTTAAAAGTAATTTTCAGCTTTTGATTAGGACAATAGTGAATATATGATATCTGTTTTAAAAAAAAGTTGAGGCTCTTGATTGTTGGAAAGTTTGATCAAAGAATCTAATCACACAGCGCACTCTGCCTGTGATGTTAAGCACTGCCATCGCTTCTTTCCAGGGAAAAATGGAGTCTATTTCACGATAATTAACCAATGCAATAATAGTCCTTTACATTGTGAAGTTGAACATTCAGCTGAATAAAGTTTTCCATGTTACAGTGGTCTAATGTGTGTGTTTTTTTTCCCCTTTATTTTGCAGGGCATGCCAGGAGAAGCAGGGAAGAGGGGCAAGATGGGTAGGCCGGTAAAGATTTTCTCCATTTTTCTTAGCTGTTTTGTCTGAAAGTGCGAGACAGTGATGAACAGCAATGCAAATTTAAAACAAAACTTGCAAAAGAGACTGAGAAATGGATGAGGAAAGGGAAATTGCAATGAGAAATATACAGCTACACATCATATATAATTTATAAGCTGCTCAAGACTGTCTTGCACCTTTTAATTTGAAAGAAAAAATATTGAAATAGCTGCACCAATTGTTTTTAATTCTTTCTCAGGGTGCGGGCATCACTGGCTAGGCCAGCACTTGTTGCCCATTCCTAAGTATCCTTGAGAAGGTGATGGTGAGCCACTTTCTTGAACCGCTGCAGTCCGTGTGATGTAGGTAGACCCACAGTGCTGTTAGGGAGGGAGCTCCAGGCTGTTGATCTGGTGACAGTGAAGGAATGGCAATATAGTTCCAAGTCAGGGTGCTTTGTAGATTAGAGGGGAACTTCCTGGTGATGGTGTTCCCATACATCTACTGCCCTTGTCCTTCTAGGTGGTAGAGGTCGCAGGTTTGGAAGGTACTGTTGAAGGAGCCTTTGTGAGTTGCTGCAGTGCATCTTGTAGATAGTACACACTGGTGTCGCTGCATGCCAGTGAGTGGGGAGAGTAAATGTTTATGGTAGCGGCTGGAGTGCTGATCAAGTGGGCTGTTTTGTCCTTGATGGTGTCAAGCTTCATTAGTGTTGTTGGAGAGGTACTCATCCAGTCAATTAGAGAGTATTCCATCACACTCCTGACTTCCACACTTTGCAAGTTGCCTGTCATTAATTACCTACTTTATAATTCTTAGACAAGTTCCTGAGCCTCAAAAGATGATGTAATTACAGTACCAAGTTAATTGCAATCTATGCATGTGTTGACATTGAGTGTGAGGCTGAATGACTCACTATTTTAACATTCACAAACCAGTGGCTTCTATCCTTTATAAACAAAACCACAGGGGCTGGAGATAGGCTGATATAAAACATTAGTGTATATATAAAATACTTTACAGTGCAGCCTTTGTAAGAATAAGAGTCCCCATAAGAAACCGAGACATTTTTATGAGTTCCAACAGTAAAGCTGTGCAAAGATACACTTGCATTTGCAAATAAATGTTTTTTTTGGATGGGGATTATGGTAGAATGGGAATTCAACATTTGGAATGCAATGAATGGACAGGATTTTTGCATAATAGGAATGAAATGTTTTACATCTGTGCTTGGAGCGGTGGAGGGAGCGAATGGAAATTAAACATTGGAAGACTTTGTGCTTTGTTCAAGTGTTCGCTCATACAATTCAAACATACAAAAAGACAGCAATCTTTAACGATGCTAATGGTCACTGAACACCTCATGTTTGTGAAATATAGCGGCTGTAATCCTTGTTCTCACAGATAGAAATGCAACCTGTTCCACTGCGATTTGAATCCAGTGTGGTCTCCTACTAATTCAGGACACAGATTTTATGGTCAAGGATTAAATATTATTATGTGATCGTCATTAAATGCACCACCTGCTAAAATGTAAGATGTTCTGTGGACGGAAAAAAAAAACGCCACAAAACATTGTTCTCCAAAGAACGCACGCTAAGTGAATAACTTGGACTCAAGTGATGAAGTCATCTCAGGACAATAGTGAATTGGTGGAGTGTAATGTGGGCTGTCAGTTCCCAGGGACTAAACAACTTTTTTGACGATTTCTGCTGCAGCAGGGCAGACCTATGGCTTCACTTGACTCCCGGTCAGCTGGTTAATGATGGATTGATGTGACTGTGGGTGCCTGTAAGCCTGAGAATTTGGGCATAATGCGATTTAACCACCGCCCCCCCCCACAACGCACCCCAGTCATGTGCAATCACCGGAAGCACGCCTTTCCAATGTGTTATAAATTGTGGGTGGGGGGCAAAATATTGCCAAATTTTAAAGGTAACTGAGTTGTTCTGTTAATAGTATATTAATTGTGTTTAATGGTATGCAGGTGCTGGACACTAACTGGGAATTCACTTGTGCCCCCATAAAAAGCATTAGACTGAAACTGTGGCAGTTGGGTTAGCAGGCGCATGTTTATGTCTAATTTTGTAAATGGGCTGACAAGTGGCAAGTAACATTCGCGCCACACAAGTGTCAGGCAATGACCACCTCCAGCAAGACAGAATCCAACCATCACCCCCTAACATTCAATGGCATCACCATCTCTGAATCTCCCACTATCAACATCCTGGGGGTTACCATTGACCAGAAACTGAACTGGGCTAGCCATATAAATACTGTGGCTACAAAAGCAGGACATAGGCAAGCAATTCTGCAGTGAGTAACTCAACACCTGACTCCTCAAAGCCTGTCCACCATCTACAAGGCACAAGCCAGGAGTGTGATGGAATACTCCCCACTTGCCTGGATGAGTGCAGCTCCAACAGCACTCAAGCTTGATGCCATCCAGGACAAAGCAACCCACTTGATTGGCAAGCCATCCACAAACATTCACTCCTTTCACCACCGACGCACAGCGGCAGCAGTGTGTACCATCTACAAGATGCACTGCAGGAACTCACCGAGCCTCCTTAGATAGCCCCTTCCACATGGGGGGGACACGCGCAGCTTTTTGGGTGAAAACTGATTTGGATGAAGACTATTAAACAAGCTTAAAAGATTGTGCAGACTCAGGCTTAATGTAGTTATGCATGTTGTTGTATTTCATTAAGGCAGGCAGTGAAGGATAGAACTTGAGCATATCTTTACACAATTTTATATGTGTTTTTTTTAATTCATTCATGGGATGTGGGCGTTGCTGGCTAGGCCAGCATTTATTGTCCATCCCTAATTGCCCTTGAGAAGGTGATGGTGAGCTGTCTTCTTGAACTGCTGCAGTCCATGTGGTGTAGGTATACCCACTATGCTGTTAGGGAGGGAGTTCCAGGATTTTGACCCAGCCACAGTGAAGGAACGGTGATATATTTCCAAATCAGGATGATGAGTGGCTTGAAAGAGAACTTCCAGGTGATAGTGTCCCCATGTGTCTGCTGCCTTTGTCCTTCTAGATGGCAGTGGTCGTGGGTTTGGAAGGTACTGTCTAAGGAGGCTTGGTGAGTTCCTACAGTGCATTTTGTAGATGGTACATGTTGCTGCCACTGTTCACCAGTGGTGGAGGGAGTGAATGTTTGTGGATGGGGTGCCAATCAAGTGAGCTGCTTTATCCTGGATGGTGTCAAGCTTCTTGAGTGTTGTTGGAGCTGCACTCATCCAGGCAAGTGGAGAGTAGTCCATCACACTCCTGACTTGTGCCTTGTAGATGGTGGATAGGCTTTGGGGAGTCAGGAGGTGAGTTAATCAGCGCAGGATTCCTAGCCTCTGACCTGCTGTCGTAGCCATTGTATTTATATGGCTAGTCCAATTCAGTTTCTGGCCACTGATAACCCCCAGGATGTTGATAGTGGGGATTCAGTGATGGTAATGCCCTTAAATGTTAGGGGGCAATGGTTATATTCTCTCTTGTTGGAGGTGGTCATTGCCTGGCACTTGTGTGACGCAAATGTTAGTTGCCACTTGTCAGCCCATTTACAAGATTAGACATTATAAGCATGTGCCTGCTAACCAGCTACTATAGTTTCAGTCTGTTGCTTTTTATGGGGGTACAAGTGAAATCCCAGTTAGTGTCCAGCACCTGCATACCATTAAACACAATTAATATACTATTAACAGACGCAACTCAGTTACATTTAAAATTTGGCAATTTTTTGCACTATTTGTTATGATTTCCCCCAGATTGAGCTATTTTATTGGGTGGAAATCATGCAGAAATGCATGTGCAATATGTACATTATACTACCTGCAAAGTGGGAGTCTAGCTTTATTGCATGCAGATCCTTCACTAGCAGGACATTGACCCAGTGACAGTGAAGGAACAGTGAAATATTTCCAAATCGGATGGTGTGTGGCTTGGAGGAGAACTTGCAAGTGGTGGTGTTTCCATGCACCTGCTGTCCTTGTTCTTCTAGGTGGTAGAAGTTGTGGGTTTGGGAGATGCTGTCAAAGGGGGCTTGACAAGTTACAGCAGCGCATTATAGATGTTGCACTCTGCTGCAGCAGTGTAAGTCAGCTAATGACATGTGTAACCAGTTTAGACCCAGGAATGTGATCATGTAGCAGCTGGTAATCAGCGCTGAACAACCTCCTAAGCATCCATTATGGGGGAGGGAAGTGCGCGCTCATTACAAACAAGAAATGCACCAGCTGCCGTGTTGGTATTGGAAAAGAAACAAGCATCCATGGCCATGCCTGAAACATGCCCTTTGCACACACCCCACGATCCCCAAACCCTTTCCTTGGACCCACATATCTCAGAATCGCTGTGACACTATCAGTGGCCCAATCTCTCTCACCTCTTAAAAGTTAGCTTGGAACACAGTTCTCCAGCTCCAATACTTCAAGCCTCACCATTCAGGTGCAATGAATGTAAATCTGCACTTAGCTCCCCCGAACTCCTGCACCTTACACTTTGACTTGTTCAAAGTTCAGATTTAAGCTCGAGTATATAGTTCTCTGAAATTGAGAATGTGGGTCAATAAACCAGTTTAAAAAAAAAGGCCAATAGCATCTTATGGTTTTGTAGAGTTAGAGGATAAAGAAATAATGATGAATTTATGTAAAAAGATAGGTTAAAAGCCTGCTCTGTCAACTGTGTAATATTAGGCAGACAAACCATGGCAATCTATGTTTGAGTGTTTCAGGTCAGACATTGGCATGGACATTGTTCTAGTTTCACGGATGTGTATCCTCATCTACAAAGCTATGGGGTATCTGCCTTTTCCTTTTGACAAATCCCTTTGATGAACATCCCAAATATTTCAGTTACGTCCAGACAAACCCCATGGAGGGACTTCCTGTGGGACAGGTCATACCCTTTCCCCGTTTGTGAACTTCCCTCCTGGGTGGAAATTGGTCAGAGGTTGCTGACAAGTCCTTTCCACATAATCCTCTCCCCTCTGCCTTGTCACTGGGAGAAATGGTGATTATCGCTGCAAGGAAACAATCCACAAACTGTTACAAGTAGGCAGATGTAACTGGAACTGCAGAAAGACAGCTGCAGATGCCATTTGAAAGAAGTTTATATTTGCAGGTGATGTCCAATTGTGCACCATTGTATAAAGGATGTTCTGCATATATATTGGAAAATTCTACGACTTGTATGATATGATTTTTAAATGACCATTTATAGAATGTTTTTCAGGCTACTTTTACTTTGCTCAAACCTTACATGGAAGCTGAAGGTTTGATGTAAACCTAACCAGATATTGTGCACTCTTGGGTAGAGATTTTGATCTCTGGTATTATTTTGAACACTTTGCAATCCTGCCAATGTGGAGTTTTCTTTGGTGGCAGTATGCCTTGGCAATCTTTGACAATTGTGTGTTCAAACCTAACCTTTTTTCTGTAAGCCTTCATGTTGCTGATTTGTTTTCAACAGACCTGGCATCCAATTTTAGAATGCTTACCGTGCAGAGGAGGTCATTCAGCCCATCATGCCCACGCTGGCCCTCTGCAAGAGCAACTCACCTATTCCCACACCCCCATTTTTTGTAGCCCTGCATATTTTTTCTGTTCAGAAAATTACTCTTCTCGAAGCCTCAACGGAATCTGTCTTCACCACACTTTCAGAAAGTGCATATCAGATCCTCACCACTCGCTGCATTAAAAAGCTTTTCCTCATGTCACTGTTACTTCTTTTGCCAATAACCTTAAATCTCTGCCCTCTGCTCCCGGATGCTTTCACCAATGGGAACAGTTTCCCCTTATCTACTCTGTCCAGACCCCTCATGATTTTGAACACCTCTATCAGATCTCCCCTCAACCTTCCCTCCTCTAGGGAGAACAGTCCCAACTTTCTCAATCTATCTGTGGAACTGTAATGTTTGAAGTTTTGTAAATCTGTTTTCTTTTGTGTCAGACTCTGTGGCCTTATTTCAAGTGTTCCAAGTAATAATGCAGTTCGAAACTTTCCAAGCTACTTGCAAAGAAAAACAATTCTGTTGCACAGAATCTGTCCAAATTTCTCGCTTTCTGGTCTCCCATTTTATGCCTTCACCACCCTGGGATATAGTTACGTTAATTTGCATTCCTTAATACATGTAAATTGACTCAATGAGATAATCCGTTTGAATTGAATTGATATCCTGCTGGCCTGTACCCTTCCTGCACTAATGCTGGCTGATGTCTCCATTGCAACTATCACAATGGACATCATTTTCTTCATGGTGGACTACAGTCATACTGAGCATAAACAAAGATGGTTCTGGTTGTTGGAAGCCAATCATCTCAGCCCCAAGGCATCGCTGCAGGAGCTCCTCGGAGTAGTGTCCTAGGCCCAACCATCTTTAGCTGCATCATTAATGACCTTCTCACCAACATAAGGTCAGAAGTGGGGACGTTCGTTGATGATCACCACTGCTCAGATACTGAAGCAGTCCATGTCCCTATGCAGCAAGACCTGGACAACATTCAGGCTTGGGCTTTTTTTTTATATTCATTTACGGGATGTGGGCATCGCTGGCTAAGGCAGCATTTATTGCCCATCCCTAATTGCCCTTGAAAAGGTGGTGGTGAACTGCCCTCTTGAACCATTGCAGTCCCTGAGGTGTAGGTACATCCACAGTGTAGTTAGGGAGGGAGTTCCAGGAGACCCAGTGTCAGTGAAGGAACAGTGATGTATTTCCAAGTCAGGATGGTGAGTGGCTCGGAGGGGAAGTTCCAGGTGGTGGTGTTGCCATGTGTCTGCTGCCCTTGTCCTTCTAGATGGTAGCAGTTGTGAGTTTGGAAGGTGCTGTCTAAGGAGCCTTCGTGAGTTTCTGCATTGCACCTTGTAGATGGTACACACTGCTGCCACTGCTTGTCGGTGGTGGCAAGTGTGAATGTTTGTGCATGTGGTGCCAATCAAGCAGGTTGCTTTGTCCTGGATGGTGTCAAGCTTCTTGAGTGTTGTTAGAGCTGCACTCATCCAGGCAAGTGGGGAGTATCCCAGCACACTCCTGACTTGTGCCTTGTAGATGGTGGACAGGCTTTGGGGAGTGATAAGTGTCAAGTAACATTTTGTGCCACACAAGTGCCAAGCAATGACCATTTCCAACAGGAGAGAATCTAACCATCACCCTTTGACATTGAATAGCATTACCATCACTGAATCCCCCACTATCAACATCCTGGGCGGTTACCATTTCCAGAAAATTAGTTGGACCAGCCATATAAATACTGTCACTACAAGGTTAAATCAAAGGCTGGGAATTCTGTGGCGAGTAACTCACCTCCTGACTCCCTGAAGCCTGTCCACCATCTAAAAGGCATAAGACAGGAGTGTGATGGAATAACCTCCACTTACCTGAATGAGTATAACTTCAACAACTCTCAAAAAGCTTGACACCATTCAGGACAAAGCAACTCACCTGATCGGCACTCCAGCTACCACCTTCAACATTCATTCCCTCCACTACTGATGTACAGCAGTGTGTACCATCTACAAGATGCACTGCAGTAAATTGCCAAGGCTCCTTCAGCAGTACATTCTAAACCCGCAACTTTTACCAACTAGAAGCAGCAGGCAGCATATTAAGCTTATTAAAGGCCTATTAAGACCAATTATTGGATTGTTCAGTCAGCCTCCAAGCTCCGGTGGGGGAGAGTTTAGCTGTCTGGAGGTGGCGTCCCTGGCAGACAGGGCGGCCAGCATTCCTAGCAGGCTTGGAGGCCCTCCTTGCCTGCCTGTCTATAAACTGCTGCTCCAAGTTGCCCTGTAGAAAAATTTCACCCTCCACTATGGTGGTCAGACTGCTGAATCTAATTTCTACTTCAAACATTAAAAAGTTGGAGAAAGGGTATCTCTATTTGGAATGCCCTCTCTCTCACTTACCTGCCCTGGCATCCAATTGCTGTTGCAGCTTTCAAGCTGTGAGGTCTCTGGCTTGGACTATGCAGCTTGGATGGTGAACCTGTCCTTTGGCCACTAATTGTCCAACTCTGGGGGGGAAAACACAAGTGAGTGACTTTCCCACATCGTGACGGCACCTGACCCCCTTTGAGCCTAATGGTAGACTTCAGAAGCCCACAGGAAAAATCTGTCTGTAATATGGGATCTAACATTAGAAAAATAGATCATTAGCAATGTTGACATGTTTCATTATGTTAGGTATGGCTCGAAATTAGATTTGTGTAGTATTAGTATCTGACTACTTACCACATTCTTATACTTTTAAACGGTTATTAACTGATCTAAAATAAACTAACTCCCTTGTTAAAATTGCAAACAAATTTGTCTCAATAAATGTCAGCTTCAGTGCTGATTCTGTCGTGGAAGTGGTCTGATACACTGTCAATGAGCACCTTCTCTCCCTCCACACACGAACCTGCACCATGGGGTATTCAAGAATGCACAGTACAACATGTCAAACCATACCTGCAACCCACAACTGGCTTGCCCAACTGCTCGTTGACATTAGTTCACAGTTCTATAAGTTAACTGCAAAACTTTTCTGTTGCTGGATCCAAACATCCTGAATATTTTCCACAAGAAGAAAATCCTTACCAGTGTCAACAGTTGATCTATTCAGTTTTCAGTATGTCTTCCAAGTATGCTAAGCTGAAGAACAGTGCCACTCTCTTCCATTCCCTTCAGAGAGTTTTTTTGGTTACTATTGTCTGGTCATCGCTGTGAGTTGGTGGTTGAATGCAACCTTATCCTTGATGATTCCCATCCAATTGCCATGTTTTTTTTGTTCATAGAGGCTGCATTTTTAACCAGTTTGTACCCTTCTCCGAATCCTACCTTTCAGTGTTATCCTTTGGTGAACTGAGTCCCGTTCCAGATATTATTGCCATTGCCTTTTCCACAACCGCATCTGCTTCATTTACCAGAATTTGGCTCTCTTCCCAGTGCTAATTTCTGATCAACTCCAACCGCAATATTGTCACCCGGTGACTCATAGAAGAAAATGCTTCATCGCCTCCTTGTTGAGCTGCTAATTTTGCCCTTTGTTTTGCCCACTACCCAGTCAGGTTACAATTTCTCAGGTGCCTGGAGGCCTCCAGTATCCTGATGAAGTGACAACTCTTTATTGTTCATCTGCCTGGATGAGGAGTGTAGAGGCCAGCTGTGGGGGTTCCAACTCCCTGCCACGCTAACTAAAAACAAACACAACTTGAGTATAAGACTTTATAGTCTGTTTATGCTTCATGCTGCCTTAATATCTAGGCCATCAAACTATGAATAACTGCTTAACTGTAATTGTAGCTGTACGATGAGTGCATTAACATTCTGCTGACTTAAAGTTAAGATGCTGTGGATTATAATATTTCATGTTATTGGATGGGTGATAAGTGAATCCACTTACCACAGCAAAACTGTAAAATGCCTTTACTCCTTTCACTCCAGAAACAACCCATTCATCACTAAAAGCATTCCAAGTTAAACAAATTCGCATTTTTAAAAAATGATTGTCTCAAAGTATGGGTAATTATATAGGCCAGAGGTTGTCAGATCCTGGCATTCTATGAGTTGGGATATTTCTTCTCTGTAATCATGAACAATGAGTAGCTACTCACTATTTAATTAGGGCGACATAGAAGAGAAAGGAAAGGCTTGCATCTCCGTAGTGCCTTTCATGATCCTAGGATGTCCCAAAGTGTTTTACAGCCAAGGAAGTACTTTTGAACTGTAGTCGCCATTGAATGTAAGAAATATGGCAGCCAATTTGAACACAGCAAACTCCCACAAGCCACAATGTGATAATGATTAGATAACATGTTTCTGTGATGTTGGTTGAGGGATAAGTATTGGCCAGGAAACCAGGGATAACGGCTTTTCTTCGAAATAGTGCCTTGAGACCTTTCACACCCACTGTTCTTGCCCATTGTCAAGCAAGTGGTTAGGATCTGGAATGCACAGCCTGAGAGTGGTGGTGGAGGTGGATTCAGTCAGGGATTTCATAGGGAATTGGATAATTATCTGAAGAGAAAAAAAATTAGGGGCTACAGGGAAAGGTCAGGGGAACGCACCAGCTGAGATGCTCTTGCAGAGATCCGGCACAAACGTGATGGGCCGAATGGCCTCCTGTGCTGTATCCATTCTATGATTCTATGAATATCCACTTTTCTTTAGGTTGGTCAAGAATAGAGCTTTACTGTGGCTGTCCCTTTCCTGTTGCCAATGATAGCATCTTTATTACTAACCAACCTGGGACCAGAGATCAAACCTGCTACCTTCCTGAGCTGTGTGGCTCAGTACTACATCAAGTGGCCATCAGGTTGGAACTTAGAGACAGCAACTATTTGACCATGTCACATCTTCATTGAAAGTGTTTGCTGCTCTAACCTTTGAGCTTGCTATAAGACGGGAGGTAAACTAAAGTTGGGTTGGTTTTCGCGGCTTTTGTGCAACCAAAGAGATACAACGTCTCAAATCCAGCAATCTCAGGACTGAGGCTGTGCCGGATTTCGAATCTTGCCGAGATTTCAGCTCGGGCGGTTTGGGCCAAGCAGGGTTGGGTGGGGGCGAGGGTCGCTCAGAGCTCAGGAACAGACCAGCTCGCAAGGGGCGAAACAGATAACTAATCTGGTGCCAATGCTGCACCTAGCCAAATTGTCCAGGTAAGTTAGTTTTTTCTCATTTTCCTCAATTGAAATTGATGCAGGTCCCATTCTAAAAATGTCCTGTTTGCGGACAACTCTGGTTTTAGGCCAGGCAGATTTGAGACACTGTACTGTACTAGTAGGAACAATACTTTCTTTTTCCTCCATACGTCCCTGCAGCGGGACACTAGGCAGGCAGTTTCACCTCAAGTAAAATATTGGCAAAAGTCCTTTTGTTTTATCTGCACAACGAGCATTTTCAAACAGTCCTTGAATTTGTTCTAAAATCTGGTCATCAGCCAGGGAGAATTCAATTCAATCCTATTTTTGGATGAAAATAGCACAGAGGTGGAATTATGCCAGGATTTCCCGGACTCTCCTCTTGGCAGTCAAGCGTTACTCTTTACTCCAATAGGCATGTGCCACAAAGAAATAAATATAAAAAGGAAAGAGGTAGAGAAGGAATGGTGAAAGGACTGAAATGGAAGAGAATAATATTAAAATTGAGTATATGGATATCATGAAAGAAATAGAACCAGAGTGACAAGAGAGTATTTAATTTTGAGACTAAAAAGCTTGAAAGTTAGGGGATGGAAATGGTATGATTTGGAATAACTTGCCAGTTCTCCGTTATTCTGATATTTTAGATTTTTTGAGCAAAAGATTTCCTTTGCGCCTTGTTTGGTGGGGCAGGGGCAGGGGGGGTGGTGGGGGTGTGCGGGATTAGACAGAATGTGGAGCTGATCAGATCAGCCATGATCTTTTTGAATAGCGGAGCAGGTTTGAGGGGACTGAATGGACTATTCCTGTTGCTAAATTGTATGTTTGTGTGTAACGTAGCGAAGTTCAATTCAGGCAGGAGTCAGATTACAGCATCCCAATGGAGGCAGAGAAAAACTGCAAGTGGGAAATAAAAATGTGAAAACTTCTAATTGCACAGCATGGCAGATACTGCCCGAAGGAGAAAGGGAGGCCCTTGGACATGATTCTGAGTGGGAACTCTTTCACTCAGAGGAACTGGGGTGTCCCTGCACATGAATCACAGAGAGTTAAAAAGCAGGTTAGGAAGCCAAATGGCATGTTAGCTTTTTTGTAAAGGGATTAGAGTGTATGAATAAAGAAGTCTTACAATTATACAGAGCATTGGTGAGTAGGGTTGCCAGTTGTGATTAAATGTATTCCTGGAGGTTGCTTCGCATGACTTGCCCCCCACTAGTCGGCCAAAACGTTCATCCTTGTGGCATATTGCCTTCCTACGCCAATTGGAAAGCGAAAAAACTCATTACCCAATTGGATGATGATTGACTGTCAGACAAACTGCCCCTTTTTCCCCCCCCATTTTCAATATTTCTATCTGGTAAAGAGAAATGTTCAAAGAAAATGACAAACAAAAATCTTCTTTTAATGTCCTGATGTTTTTTCTTTAAGGTTGCACACAGCAGTGTCCTGGAGATTGATCTTCAATTCCCGAGACTCCAGGCCAATCTTGGAGGGTTGGCAACCCTCACAAACTTGGTGGTGGTGTGTGCAGTTTTGGTCTCCTTCCCTAAGAAAGGATATACATGGCCTAGAGGGAGTGCAAGGAAGATTCACTGGACTGGTTCCTGGGAGGGGAATTGCCTATGAGGAAAGATTGAATAGACTACGCCTATATTCGCTGAAGTTTAGAGGAATGAGAGGTGATCTAATTGAAACATAAAATTCTTAAGGGGCCTGACAGAGTAGATTCTGAGATCATGTTTCCCGGCTGGGGGAGCTAGAACACAGTGTCACAGTCTCAGGAGAAGATGTCAACCATTTAGGACTGAGATAAGGAGAAATTCCTTTACTCAAAGGGTTGCGAATCTTTTGAATTCTCCACCCACGGGGCTGTGGATGCTCAGTTCTTGAATACGTTCAAGAGGGAGGTTGACAGATTTTTGGGCGCTAAGTTAATGAAGGGATATGGGGACAGTGCGGGGAAGGTGGAGGTCAAAGATCAGCCATGATCTTGTTGAATGGCAGAGCAGGTTCGAAGGGCCGAATTGCCTACTCCTGCTCCTATTTCTTCTGTTATTATTTTCTATGATCATAGGATTACCTAGGATATACAGCACACAAGCAGCCCATTCAGCCCAATCAGACCAAGCTCCACTGCAACCACTTTCCATTTTTCCTCATCTAAATTTATCATTGTAACTAACCCTCTGTTCCATTCTCCCTCATTTGCTTGTCTAGCTTCCCCTTAAAGACATCTATACTGTTCAACAAAGCAGCAGTGACATGAGAAAAATATTTTTATGCAGCGAGTGGTTAGGATCTGGAATGCACTGCCTGAGAGTGTGGTGGAGGCAGATTCAGAAGGGAATTGGATAATTATCTGAAGAGAAAAAGAGTTGCAGCATTACAGGGAAAAGACAGGGGAGTGGGATGAGGTGAGTTGCTCTTGCACAGAGCTAGCAGGGACGTGACAGGCTGAATGGCCTCCTCCTGTGCTGTGATCATGTTATGATTCTATGATTCCCTGTGGTAGTGATCTCCACATTCTCTCCACTCTTTGGGTGAAGACGTTTCTTCTGAATTCCCTACTGGATTTCTTGGTGACTATCTTGTATTGATGACCTCTAGTTATGCTCTTCCCCACATTCTCTCTGTATCCACTCTCTCAAAAACCTTTCATCATTTTAAAGACCATTATTAGGACACCCTTCAGTCTTTTTTCAAGTGGAAAGAAACCCAGCCTGTCCATGCTTTCCTGATATGTGCACCCACACATTTCTGATGTCTTGTAAATCTGCACTCCCAGCGAGGTGTCACACTACATGGTGTGTAGGTTGGGGAATTAGGGTTAATACTGGCTAATATTTTCTTTGAAAACTGCTTCTCACTCAGAACTTAGGGTCATGGAGTCCCCTTAATGTTCTTTTCTTATTTTCCTTGATGGTGATTATCCTTCATTTCCCATTTAGTCCAGTGTAATCACTTCCCATCATTTTGACTGCATGAAATGAATAATCCAAACAGACAATGTTCAGGGACAATGTTGGATTCCTAACAATGATTCTGAATAAATAAGAACACACACACACACACACACACACACACACACACACACACACATTCAAAAAAAATTATATTCTTTAAGGGTAACTGGAATTTCTTCCCTTACTTGTTCTTATGGGCGGAATCGTCCCAGATTTGAACTAAGTGAAGTAGCGGGCGGGAGAAACGACATTTATCCCACCGTCTGCAATGGCAGCTTTTCACGCTGTATCACCTCAAACCTGCCGCATTAATTATGCATTCCTGGGACACACGCCGTTGTGATGGCGGGCAGGCTCCGATTCACCTGCCACGCTGTCACCTTGCTGCTTCATCATGCCAGGCGCCACATTCAAAATGCAGCCGCGCTCGGTGCTTCCAGCCCAGGACTTCAGCAAAGAAGACTGCAGCCCTCGAGTGCCACTTGGACACCCTGAGGCCCTGCTGTGACCTCCTCCACTTCTTCTCTGGCCGCAGGATGGGCAGTTACATTACCACTCCGGTTTGGGAGGAAATGGCCATGGTGATCAGTGCCAATGTTGCATAGAAGAGGTTGGCCATCCAATACAGATAGAGGATGAATGATCTCATCCATGCAGCCAAGGTAAGGCAACCATTTCATTACTCTAAACTCACACACTCAAACCCATCACACATTCACTGGCATCTCACTCACTGCCAGCTCCCGGGACATCACCACCCATTCTTACATACACACACATGTCCATCTGGCCTCATCTCCTCTGGAGACTGCCTCCTCAGCCCTCACAGATCAACATGTGCCCCCATACACACCCTGGGTTACCCTCCTTCCACAGTACAGCCCTCATCTTGTAGTCTCTTCCCTTGCCTGATGCCACTTCTCCCCCTTCCTCAAGCAAGCCCTATGCCTGCAGCCATTGAAAAGCCACCCACATATAGCTGACCTGGTAGCTAGAGACCTGCCCATGAGCTCTCCTAAAAGTGATGTGGTGCTGTCCGTGAAGCCTGGCGCTGATGACTATGAGTGCTGACCGAAGCAAGGTAGGCAAACAAACCTCAATGTGCAGCCTGCCAAGTGCACGCCTTATATTTGCTGTTCTGAAACATGTCGGTGTGTTTTCCTGCTAATGTGGGTGAATGATCCAGTGGGGAGGAATGAGTCTGGTGGGCCAGCCTTATAATGATATACTGATGTATTACAATGAAGTTCCCGATGTGCAATGGTGGGGAACGCTGAGTTGGCAATTGCAAACTGTTTTCAGGATGTCGTGAAACCGACTTTTGGCCTTCTTGCCATATTGTCTGCTCAGACCACCGAACACGCCTGATGCAGACGAGCATGAAAAATCCCAGCCTATGAGCAAACTTGTAGCCTAATTATAAACAGAGCAGAGACCAAGAGAAACTGAGAATCTTGGAAATCTAAAGTAAAAGAAATGAAACTGCTGAAATACGCAGCAAGCAGGTTGACACTTAAGGAGAGAACAGACGGAGCAGTGTTTCACACTGGGATTCTAATAGACCCATAGAATAGTTCTGCACAGAAGGAGGACATTCAGCCCATCGGGTAAGTGCTGGCTCCTTTGAAGAGCAATCCAGTTAGTTCCATTGCCCCGCTCTTTCCCTGTATTCCTGAAGTTTATTTTCCTTCAGGTACTTATCCAATTCCTTTGTGAAAACTGCTAGTGAAATTGTGTCCGCCACTCAGCTAATTCCTGGGATGAAGGGGTTACCTTCTGAGGAAAGGATGGACAGTTGGGCCTATATTCATTGGAATTTAGAAGACTGAGAGGTGACCTTACTGAAACAGATAAGATCCTTAGGGGACGTGACAGGGTGCATTCTGGGAGGACGTTTCCCCTTGTCGGGGATCCTAGAACTAATGGACACAGTTTAAAAATTAGGAGTCTCACATTTAAGAGGGAGATGAGGAGAATTTTTTTCTCTGAGGGTCAGTAGTCTGTGAAATCTCTTTCCAAGAGAGCAGTGGAGGCTGGGGCAGGGCATTTATTCAAGGCTGAGTTAGATAGATTTTTGATCGATAAGGGTTATGGTGGGGTGGGGGGGTCGGGGGCGGAGGCAGACTTGAAAGTGGAATTGAGGCCACAATCAGATCAGCCATGATTTTATCGAATGGTGAAGCATGCTTTAGGGACCGAATGGCCTACCCCTGCTCCTAATTCTTATGTCCTTGTCTTCTCACCCATTCAGGCAGCACATTCCAAATCCTAACCACTCGTTGCACAAAAAAAAGTTTCCCTCATGTCGCCTCTGGTTCTTCATCAAAAATTTCTGGAGAAGCGGAGGTTGGGCAGAGTTTTGGAGGTGAGAAAGTGACACTGTGCAGAAAGGTGTGTCATGTGGAATAAATTTACTGCCAGAATGATTCCATTTATTTGGAAGCATTGTTTTCCTCCCCTCAGCTGAGCGGCCTTGGAGCGATAGCTTAATAAAAATAGCACCTGCTCACTGGAAGTGATTTGGAACCTCGTTGGCCCATTCAAATCAGGATCCTGTGATACCAATTTTGTGATGCCAATGGAACACTCAAAAATAAGGGCCAGGATTTTTTGGCCCCAGCACAACAGGTCCCACCGTGTCGGATGCAGCATGCAAGCCAAGAGTCCACTAACTTCGGTGGGACTGGAAGATCTTGCTGATGGGCAGGGCCGGAAATTCCCTCCCAAGGTGTTTCCAAAGGTTTTCGAACTTTTTTGACTGGTCAAGAGGAGCATTAAAAGGAAAGAACGATCTACATGTATACAGTGCTTTTAATGACCTTGTGATGTCTCAAAGTGCTTTTCAGCCAACAAAATATTTTGAAGAGTTGTCATTGTTATATTGTGGAAAACACAGCAAGCTCCCATAAGCAACAATGTGACCATCACCAGGTCATTGTTTTTTGTGATGTTGATTAAGGGATAAATATTAACAAGGCCACTGGGGAACGATGTCCCTGCTCTTCTTTGAAATAATGTCATGGGATCTTTTACATTCACCTATATGCGCTCTTGAGGCCTCAGTTTAACATCTCACCCAAGAGACAGCACCTCTGACAGTGCAGCACTTCCTCAGTACCGCACTGGAGTGCCAGCCTGGATTTTTGTGCTCAAGTCTTTAGAGTGGGAACTTGAACCCACAACCTTCTGACCCAGAGGTGAGAGAAAGCTATCCACTTAGCCACAGCTGGCTACCTAAGAAGTTGACCCCCATCCCCAATGCCTGGCCATCCAAAGCCCTCCCCCAGGATCACCTGCTCACCCAGCTCAGCTCCATGGTGAAGCCACAAAATTTCCTGCCTCTCTTGATCAGCAAACATAGCCTGGGCCTCGGATCACCTCCTTCGAGTGGACATCAGACTCACTCCCTCCACCTTCCCGATGGAAGTGGCCACATGAAAATCGACCCACTAAGTATAATTGGAAATTAGTTTTCTTTATTCAAGTGACTATTCATTTAATTGAAATATAATTACACATTGAAGAATAAAAATATGAAGGCTATTGGAAAAGGAGAAGAAAATGGGATCAGAACAGATAGCCCAAATGTGGAACTAGGACAAGCTTAGGAACAGGTAAAAAGGCAAATGGTATGTTGGTCTTCATTGTGAGAGGACTTGAGAACAGGAGCAATGATGTCTTACTGCAGCTGTACAGAGCCTTGGTGAGATCACACCTGGAGTATTGTGTGCAGTTTTGGTCTCCCTACCTAAGAAAGGATATACTTGCCATAGAGGGAGTGCAACGAAGGTTCACCAGACTGACTCCTGGGATGGCAGAATTGTTGTGGGAGGAGAGACTGGGCCAATTAGGCCTGTATTCACTGGAGATTTGAAGAATGAAAGAAGATCTCATTGAAACATATAAACTTCTGACAGGGACGGACAGACTGGATGCAGGGATAATGTTTCCCCTGTCTACTGTGTCTAGAACAAGGGGTCACAGTCTCAGGATGCAGGGTAGGCCATTTAGGACTGAGATGAGGAGAAACTTCTTCACTCAGAGGGTGGTGAACCTATGGAATTCCCTACCACAGAAGGCTGTGGAGGCCAAGTCACTGAATATATTTAAGAAGGAAATAGATTTCTGGACCCTGAAGACGTTAAAGGGTATGAGGAGAGAGCGGGAGTATGATATAGAAATGGAGGATCAGCCATGACCATATTGAATGGCGGAGCAGGCTTGAAGGGCCAGATGACCTATTCCTATTTTTTATGTTCCTATGGCCGGGATTTTCTGTGCCCGCAGGCGTCGGGCGTGTTCAGTGGCTTGAGCAGACAATATGGCAAGAAGGCCAAAAATCAGTTTCATTACATGAGACCAGTTTGCAATCGTCCGCTCCGCCCGCCGATGGTGGGCCGCATTTCCTGCCATTAGATATCAGGAACCTCATTGTAATACATCAGCATATCATTATAAGGCCAGCCCACCAGACTCATTCCCCCACCCCCATGCTGGATCGTCAGCCCACATCGGCAGGAAAACACGCCGACGTGTTTGGTAACAGCACATCAGCGGTGTGCAGCTGGTGGGCTATACACACTTCACTTGGAACTTTAAGGTTTGCTTGCCTACCTTGCTTCGGGCAGCACTGACACTCATCAGTGCCACATCACATCCCTTTTAGCGGGGCTCACCAGCAGGTCTTTACCTACTAGATCAGCCATAAGTGGGTGGCTTTTCAATAGCTGCAGGGCAAGGCCTTGCTTGGGGAAAAGGAAGAAATGGTGTCAGGGAAGGAAAGAGGCTGCAGGGTGATAACTGTACTTGGGAAGGGGGGTATCCCGGGGTGGGGGGGGGGAGGCTGTGTGTGTGTGTGTGTGTTTGGTCATGTCCCTTGAACTGGTAGTAAGTGCGATGTCAGTGAAATGTATGGTGGGCTTGGGTATTTGAGTTTAGAGTGATGAGATGGTTGCCTTACCTTGGCTGCATGGATGAGATCATTCATCCTCTATCTGTATTGGATGGCCAACCTCTTCTGTACAGCATTGGCACTGACCACCACTGTCACTGCCTGCCATGCTGGAGTGGGTGGCGATGCTGCTGCCCGTCCTGCGGCCAGAGCGGGGGTAGAGGACATCACGGCAGCCTCCACGGCGTCCAAATGGCATTCCAGTGACGCACCTTTTTGCCTCTCGTGGACATCTTCCCTGCAGTGGTCATGGGCTGAAGACGTGTGCGCGCGGCTGGACTTTAAAGATGGTGCCCGGCATGATGAGGCAGCGAGGTGATGGTGGGTGGGCAAGCGAATGAGAGCCTGCCCACCATGGAAATGGTGTGTTCCCCAGTAATGCATAAATAGTGTGACGGATTTGGGACGATACGACATGAAAACCCGCCATCACGGCCAGCAGATAAAACGTCGTTTCACCCACCCGCTACCACACTTAGTGCGAATCTGGGATGATTCTGCCCTATGTTTCTATGGTTCTGTGTTGAATGTGCAATGATTCTGGATCTGGAGCTTATTATTCTATGTAAAAAGAAATCCCATTTGATCAGCAGCAATATGTTCGTTGATCTTCTGATGGCTGGGTCAGACAGATATATAATGTGGCCCAGTTCTTTGCCCAGTGTCTACTCAGGCTCAGTGAGCTGAGTTTTTCTTTTAGACCTGCTCGCAGTGGAAGAGACCTGCAGTTTGTTAGGTATAGGGAAGTTTCAGCAACATGTTTGTCAGTGGCTTTTTAAACCAGCCCCTGCCTTTGCATCTGACTTCTGTGTTTCCCGACCAGTTAGAGCAGGCGGGTGTGATGGCTTAACTATTTAAAGGGACTCTGCGCTGATCAGATCTGAAGGGTGGCAGGGGTTTTGTTAACTGAACCTGCACAGATGGAGGGTTAACTTGGCAAGGCAGCACCACGCTTCAGCGATACATCCCTGGTGATAATGCAGTGGAGTGTAAGTGCTTGCAGTGGGATTCTGTTCCCTGTCAATGGGAGGTTTAAGGCAGCTACTGAACACAAGCAGGCATAGCTGGAGACAGAGGAGGCCAGCAGCTGAAGTGTGGTGCCTCGCTCCTGGATACTGTGCCACGAGAAGTTTAGTGACCTGGTCAGGGTAGGAAGGGTAAGTGGCATGACATATTCAAGGACAAACCACCTCACTCTGCCTTTCCCCAACCTTCTCTTGCATGTCTCTGCTCATACCAGCATATGTTGCAGGTGCGTCTATCTCTCTCTGTCGAAGCGCTTCCTCACGTTCCCATTTGACCAGTCACCGCTGACATTCATCCTCATCTCACCACCAGGCTGGACAAACTCCTCCCAGAGATCCTGTCCTTCCATCCTCTCAATGCATTCTGCAGCTCACAGCCATAGATTTCTCTCTTTGCAGGAGGGTTGAGCACAGAATGCCAGGGAGAGGCAACGAACCGGGGGTGGCCCTCCAGACATCTCCACCTTTCCAGCTACAGAGGAGAAGGTGCTGGAGATAAGCTGGGCTGCGTCTCAGGGCCATAAGACGTAGGAGCAGAAGTAGGCCTTTCAGCACATTGAGTCTGCTCCGCCATTCAATGGGATCATGACTGATCTGATAACCCTCAGCTCCACTTTCCTCTCTTTTCCCCATAACCCTTGATTCCCTTACTGATTAAAAATCTGCCTAGCTCAGCCTTGAATATACTTAACGACCCAGCCTCTACAGCCCTCAGCAGTAAAGAATTCCACAGATTAACTACCCTCTGAGAGAAGAAAGTCTTCCTCATCTCTGTCTTAAATGGGTGACCCCTTACTCTGAGATTATGCCCTCTGGTTCTAGACTCTCCCACAAGGGGAAACAACCTCTCAGCATCTACCCTGTCAAGCCCCCTAAGAATCTTACATATTTCAATAAGGTCGCCTCTCATTCTTCTAAACTTCAATAAGTACAGGCCCAACTTACTCACCCTCTCCTCATAAGAAAATCCCTCCATACCTGGGATCAACTTAGTGAACCTTCTCTGGACTGCCTCCAATGCCAGTATATCTTTCCTTAGACAAGGGGACCAAAACTGTTCGCAGTATTCTAGGTGTGGTCTAACTGGTGCCTTGTATAGTTTTAGCAAGGCTTCCCTATTTTTATACTCCATTCCCTTTGAAAAAAAGGCCAACATTCCATTTGCCTTCCCTATTACCTGCTGAACTTGTATGTTAGCTTTTTGTGATTCATGCACAAGGACCCCCAAATCCCTCTGTGCTGCAGCTTTTTGCAGTCTTTCTCCATTTAAATAATATTCAGCTCCTTTATTCTTCCTGCCAAAGTGCATAACTTCACATTTTCCCACATTATATTCCATCTGCCAAGTTTTTACCCACTCACTTAACCTGTCTATATCCCTCCGTAGACTCTTTGTGTCATCCTCACCACTTGCCTTCCCACCTATTTTTATGTCATCTGCAAACTTGGCTATAGTACATTCACTTCCCTCATCCAAATCATTAATATATATTGTAAATAATTGTGGCCCCAGCATTGATCCCTGTGGCACTCCGCTAGTTACAGGTTGTCACCCTGAAAATGCCCACCTATCCCAACTCTTTGTCTTCTATTAGTTAGCCAATCCTCTATCCATGCTAATATACTACCCCAACACCATGGGCTCTTATCTTATTAAGTAACCTTATGTGCGGTACCTTATTGAATCTCTTTTGGAAATCCAAATATATTACATCTACTGGTTCCCTATTACCTACCCTGCTTGTTGCCTCCTCAAAGAATTCTAATAAATTTGTCAGGCAAGATTTCCCCTTCATGAAGCCATGCTGAGTCTGCTTGATTATTTTAGCATTTATAAATGCTCTGCTATTACATCCTTTATAATAGACTCTAACATTTTCCCAATGACGGATGTTAAGCTAATTGGTTTATAGTCACCTGTTTTTTTTTTGTCTCCCTCCCTTTTTGAATAAGGGTGTTACATTGGCAATTTTCCAATCCTCTGGGTCTTTTCCAGAATCTAAGGATTCACTATCAGTGCATCCACTATCTCTGTAGCTACTTCCTTAAATATCCTTGGATGCAACCCATTAGGTCCAGGGGACATATCGGCCTTTAGCTCCATTAGTTTCCCTAGTACTTTTTCTCTAGTGTTAATTCATTATACTTATTCTCTCCCCTCCTTTTGCCCTTGATTATTTAGTATTTTTGGAATGCTATTAGTGTCTTCTATCGTGAAGACCGATGCAAAGTATTTATTCAACTCCCCTGCCATTTCCTGGTTCCCCATTATGATTTCTGCAGCCTCATCCTCTATGGGGCCTATGTTCACTTTGGCCTCTCTCTTCCTTTTTATATATTTAAATAAGCTCTTACTGTCTGTTTTTATTTTACTTGCTAGTTTACCCTCAAAGTTTATTTTCTCCCTCTATTTTTTGGTCATCTTTTGCTGGTTTTTAAAACTTTCCCAATCCTCTGGCTTACCACTAATCTTTGCCACATTGTATGTTTTTTCTTTCAATTTGATATTATCCTTAACTTCCTTGGCTAACCATGGTTGGTTTATTCCCTTCCTAGAATCCTTTTTCCTTACTGGGATATATCTTTGTTATGAGTCATGAACTATTTTCTTTAACGTCTGCCATTGTTCATCAACTGTCTTTTCTGTTAAACTCCTATCCCAGTCCAGCCAACTCTGTCCTCATTCCTTTGTAATTACCTTTATTTAAGTTCAGCACAGTTGTGTCCGACTCAAGTTTCTCACTCTCAAACTGAATGCTAAACTCTACCATGTTATGGTCACTGTTTTGTGGGGAATCTTTTACTCCTAGATCTTTTATTAAACTTGCCTCATTACATATTACTAGATCAAAATAGCCTGATCCCTGGTTGGATCCACAACATATTGTTCTAGGAAACTGCCCTGAATACACTCCAAATTCTTGCTTTCTTGCTTGTGACTACCTCATAGAGTCATAGAGGTCTACAGCACAGAAAAAGGCCCTTCGGCCCATTGAAAAAAGGCCCTTTGGCCCATCGAACCACTGCCAATTTGGTTTTCCCAATCTACATAAAGATTAAAGTCACCCATGATTAATGTACTGCTTTTTTTTACATGCCCTCCTTATCTCCTGATTTATTCTCTGTCCTACAGTATAGCTACTCTTAGGCGGCTGATAGATTACTCCCACCAGCATCTTCTTCCCCTTGTTATTTCTTACCTCCACCCATATGGATTCTACATCTTCCAATCCAAGATCATTTATTGCTATCATACTTATTCTATCTCGTACTAACAAAGCTACCCCACCACCCTTTCCTTCCTGCCTGTCCTTTTGAAAAGTCACATACCGCTGAATATTTAGTTCCCAGCTTTGATCTCCTTGAAACCCTGTCTTGTAATGGCTATAAGATCATACCCATTAACCTCTATTTGTGCCGTTAATTCATTTATTTTGTTCCGAATACTATGTGCATTTAAGTAAAAAGCCATTAATTTTGCCTTTTTACCATTTCTTCTCCCTTTGACCCTATTTGCTGTTGTTTTTTTATGTTTGTACACTGTCCCTTCCTGTCACACCCTGGGTATCACTACCTAAATAGCTGCCCTGCAATGCTGCCATATCTTTTGCTTTGTAAGCCTTTGTATCCCCTCTCCGGAACCCTCCTCCCCCTCTATTTAGTTTAAAACCCTCTCTCCAGCCCTAATTATTTGATTCGCCAGGACATGGTCCAGGCATGGTTCAACTGAAGCCCATCTCACTGGAACAGCTCTCTTCCACCCCAGTACTGATGCCAGTGCCCCATGAACTGAAACCCATTCCTCCCACACCAATCTTTGAGCCACGCATTTAACTCCTTGACTTTATTTACCCTATGTCAGTTTGCCTGCGGCTCAGGTAGAAATCCTGAGGTTATTACCTTGGAGGTTCTGCTTTTCAATTTAGCTCCTAACTGTTCAAATTCTTTTAGCAGAACCTCCTTTCTAGTCCTAACAATGTCTTTGGTACCAACGCGGAAGACGACAACTGGATCCCTCCCCTTCCGCTCCAAGTTCCTCTCCAGCTCAGAGGAGATGTCCTTAACCCTGGCATCGGGCAGGCAACACAGCCTTCAGGACTCATGCTCACGGCTGCAGAGAATGGTATCTATCCCCTACCACTACTATGTTCCTATTTCCTCTCCCCACTTGAATGGCTCCCTGTACCATGGTGCTATGGTCAGTTCGCTCATCGTCCTTGCAGTCCCCGGTCTCACCCATACAGCTTGCAAGAACCTCATAACTGTTGGACAGTTGCAGGGGCCAAGCCTCCTCGAACGCTACCCCCTGGTCCTCCATACCTGCCTCACCTGCAGTCACACCCTCCTGGCCCAGATAACAGACCAAATTTGAATGACCTCATCTGAGGAGTGTGACCACCTCCTGGAGCAATGTGTCCAGGTAACTTTCCCCCTCCCTGATGTGCCACAAAGTCTGCAGCTCGGACTTCAGCTCCTCAACTCTGATCCGAAGTTCCTCGAGCTGCAAATACCTATTCTGGATCACCTTGGTGTATAGCAGCTGCCACATGCTGCAGTAGCAACACATCGCCCATCCTCCCATCACTATTGTACTCAAGGTGCATGCTCCGATCCCACTGCTCACTTCACGCTGGACACTGACACGAGGTGTATTTCTTTCCAGTAATCTCTCAATTTCCTCAGTTCTTATGGTCCATCGTGAAAAATGCACTCTCTGTTAAAGCTATCTATTGATTACAGCTGGGCAGAAGATTTTGCCCAATACTGTACAATTTTTACATTATCAGCAGATGTCATTGTGCTGTGTTTCAGAAAATAGAAAAATATTGAAACACATTTTAATGACTGCAGGTACTGCCTCAAAGTAACGGGTATATATGAGATTGGTGTTACTGTTAAATTCATTCCTTGTGCTAATGCTGGGCTTCACATCCTGGCCTTGTCTCTAAACATCACACGCTGATTTACTTATCTTTCGGTTAGTTCAATCTAAGTTTTGATCAGACATGTGTACAACTCTGATCCCTGACCGATTAACATGTGTAAAGGTTTAGTCACATGCCCCAAAAACTTTTGGTCGCTATCGTCAAGTAAATCCTACTGGAACATTAGAGGTAGTTTTTCTGTATTGGGTGTAATTTTCCAAGTATGGTTTTGGCAGCTAGGCACCATGCTCACTGCCAACACATATTGGATGATTTTGTGTGCACAACACAGGGTTTTAATTGATGGAAAACTGCGAGAATTGCACATGCTATTTCCTGATATGTGCTTGCAAAAGGCAAGATAGCCCAGTTGCAGTGCAAGCTCTGAAAAGAGTCCAATATTTCAATGTCAGGGGACGGGTGGGTGGAGGTCTACAATGGTATTTCAGGTGCCTTCTTATTTTCCAGTGCTACATTGAATCCTGTTGCCTAGATGATCTAAAACAACACTGGGCGTCACAAAAATATAAAGTAAATTCAGTGTTGCTGTAGTGCTAGTGACCCTGACTTTGGTCTCTTGTGCATCTCCCCCTACTTTTGTCACATCTTTGGCGGTTGAGCCTTCAGCTGCCTAGACCCCAAACTCAGGAATTTCCTACCTGAACCTCTCCACTTCTCTCTCGGCCTACTTAAATTCCACCTCTTCATTCCAGCTTGTGATCACCCCCACCTTTCAAAATCTTTTGGAAGTCAGTGGAAATGAAAATTGAGAGAGTTGTACAGCTGTCAGCCAATTTAAGCTAAAACCCGAAGTCAAAATTACCCCCAATGAATCTCATAAAACATAATGACCAGAATTTCACGCCCCGCAGGCGGGCGCATGCCCGACCCGCCCGGCTGTGAAATAGCGTGAGATGACGTCAGTCGAGCGTCCCAACATCATCGCGCACCCGCACGATATCTCACACGCAGCAGTCGGAAGTGAGCCTGCCGACAGTTAAGCGGGGCAATTAAGCCACTAAGGAGGCAATTGAAAGCAACTTTTTGTGTTCCGTCCGCTTTTGCAGTTGGCGGAAGGGCCAGTCAGCCAGGCGCTCTTCCCATTTTTGCTCAAACCTCGATCCAGGGCGGGATGAAATCTCCGCGAGGAAATGAAATGAAAATGGATATTTTTTTTATGAGGGTTTGCTTTCCGTTGCTTGATTGTGCTGCAGGGATGTATTTTGCAGCATTTTTGTTGCTTTGTTTATTCTCTGGAGGTCTGCAGCTCCCTGGGGCAGCCGTCTGCCTTCAGGGAGCTCACTGGAAGCGCTCACCCACACCCGCGGTGACTTCGGTACCCGCCCTCTCCCCTCCCCCACCGGCAGCGCTGAGCTTTTCTCCGGGCGCGGTTCACACTGGCTTGGCCGCTAATTGTCCAGCCAGCATGAAATCGCGGTCGGGGGCCGACCGCAGTCAGGGGCCCATTTCCCGTCTGCTCCCAGGCTTGCCGATCGTGCATGTCTGACAAGCGAAAATTTCAGGCCAGTGGAGGTGAAATTGGTCTAAGGCAGCAGTGCAATATGAGCTCATAGCGAATCGGCTGTCAATGTTTCGCTACCTTAGAAAATTTCGCCAAGGTTTTATCATTTCATACCAATTAAAGTGTGAAAGTGAGACTAGGAAACAAGTTGCCAGAAAGCACTTGAACCTTTGTCCTGTAAACTTTAGTGGAAAGAAGTTCTGGTATGGTGATTAACTACGAGCCTGTTTCACCCTGCTGATGTACAGCAAGTTCACCCTCGTGAGTATTTAATAAAGTGCATGCATTTTGACCAAAGCTGCTTATTTGTCAAAAGCGAAAGCATTTGCAGCATTTTAATCTGTCTCATTGAAATCGCCCCAGCTTTCAAAACTATAAGGGTTGTCCAATCCATCTACTTAACTGTGTATAATTTTGGTCGCCTAATCGCTGACAGGATATTATTTTCTTTGATAGGGTACATGGATCTGCACCTGAAGTTTATCCTTTTACTGAGAGACTGGTACCTGTGAGCATGTACCCTAAGAGAACCATTATTCTGCCACAAGGAGAGGAATTGGGTTTAGTAGAACAAATGCAGGGAGCCAACTCCTACTGCTCTCCCAAGAATGACCAAGATGGGTGTCAGAATACAAGCTTCAAAAGTTGACAATAGTTATCAGAAATTTATGCCATGACAACAGGTTAAAAATGATTGGGTTGACATTCTTTGGGAAAGGGGACTTCGAGACAACCTGATTTAAGGCTTCCAAGACCATGAAGGAAACTGTATAATTGGTTCCAGGCAAAAAATGTATGGCTTTGATACCAGATTAAGTAGGTAGCTTTCAATATTATTTCCTGGTAAAATGTAAGGGGGACCAAACTAAACCTTTGAACTGGACCCACGAACATCACCCCCCACCACCCCCCCCGCCTACCCCTCCAACAACCCCCAAGGGAAATGGCGCACCTGCCTAATGGTACCACAGAGTTGGTGAAACTATTTTTCAAACCAGACTGAAGAGCTGTTGCTGTAGAGTAACCTGTGTGAGAATGATAATCTGTACAGAGTTGGCAGCTGAACTGAAAATCACAGTGGATACTTCAGCTAAAAGCCACGCTTCTTTATTCTTGCGAAACTGGTTTTCTGTTCTTTGTGCTGATAACATGTTTCTCCTCCCCACAGGGATTTCCAGGAAATTTTGGGGAGAGGGGATCGCCAGGCGTGGATGGAAGCCCAGTAAGTTGACATGTCTGCCTTAGCATGTTAGTAGAATAGTCTGCTTTACTCTTCTGCTCCAATGATTCCTCTTTATTACCTGCCAAGGCTTGTTTTTAGGATTTTCAGGATGGAGATGAGGAAAAATTGCTTCACTCAACAAATGTCGGATGTCCTTGATCAAGGAACACAGAAAGTTAGCTTGCAGGTACAGCAGGCAGTTAGGAAGGCAAATGGCATGCTGACGTGTATTGCAAGTGGATTAGAGTGTAGGTATAAGGAAGTCTTACCGCAATTGCACCAGGCTTTGGCGAGACCACACCTGGAGTACTGTGTGCACTTTCAGTCTCCATTTTTAAGGAAGGATGTACTTGCCTTGGAGGCAGCGCAGCAAAAGTTCACGAGATTGGCACCTGGGATGAGAGGGTTGCCCTATGATGAGAGGCTGAGTTGGGCCTATACTCTCTGGAGTTTAGAAGAATGAGAGGTGATCTCATTGAAATATGCAAACTTCTAAAGGGAGTTGACAGGGTAGACACTGAAAGGTTGTTTCCCCTGTCGGGGATCCTAGATCACTGGGCACAGCCTCAGGATAAGAGGCCGAGCATTTAGGACTGTGATGAGGAGAAATTTCTTTACTCAAAGAGTTGTGAATCTTTGGAATTCTCTACCCCAGAGGATTGTGGATGCTTCATTGTTGAATATGCTGAAGGCTGAGATAGACGGATGTTTGGCCTCTCATGGATTCCAGGGACATGGGGAGCAGGCCTGGAACATGGATTTAAGACCGATAATCAGCTATGATCATATGTGGCAGTGCAGGCTTGAGGGGTATCATGTAACCCTGCTTCTGTTTCTTATGTTCTTATGTTGAGAAGGGCTGTGAATCTTTGGATTTCTCTACCTCCTAAGAGCTGTGATTGAGTATATTCAAGACTAAAATCAATAGATTTTTGGGTACTAAGGGAATTAAGGGATATAATTAGGTGGGAGGCGGTGGTGTAATGGTAATGTCACTAAACTAGTAATCTAGAGTCCCAGGCTAATACTCGGGGGACATGGGTTCAATAAATCTGGAATTAAAAAAATCTAGTCTAATGGTGACCACAAAACCATTGTTGATTGTCGATAAAACCCATCTGATTCAATAATGTCCTTCAGGAAAGGAAATCTGCCGTCCTTACCTAGTCTGGTCTATATGTGACTCCAGACCCACAGCAATGTCATTGACTCTTAAATCGCCCAGCAAGCCACTCAGTTGTCTCAAACAGCTACAAAGTCTAAAAAGAATGAAATGGAATGGACCACCTGACAATGACCTAGGCACCAGAAATGACAATGCACAGCAAGCCCTGTCGACCCTACAAAGTCCTCCTTACTAACATCTGGGGGATTGTGCCAAAATTAAGGGAGCTGTCCCACAGGCTAGTCAAGCAATAGCCTGACCATCTCATACTTGCAAAGTCATATCTTACAGATAATGTCCCAGGCACCACCATCACTATCCTTGGGTATGTCCTGTCCCATCAATAGGACAGACCCACCAGAGGTAGCGGCACAGTGGTATACAGTCAGGAGGGAGTTGTCCTGGGAGTCTTCAACATCAGCTCTGGACATGAAGTCTCATGGCATCAGGTCAAACATGGGCAATGAAATCTCCTGATGGTTACCACCTACCGTTCCCCCCTCGGCCTGATGAGTCAGTGCTCCTCCATGTTGAACACCACTTGGAGGAAGCCCTGAGGGTGGCAAGGACACATAATGTACCTTGGGTAGGGAACTTCAATGTTCATCACCAAGAGTGGTTCAGTAGCACAACTTCTGATCGAGCTGGCCAAGTCCTAAAGGACATAGCTGCTAAGCAGGGTCTTTGGCAGGTGGTGATGGAACCAACAAGAGGGAAAAACATACTTGACCTTATCCTAGCCAGTCTATCTGCCGCAGATACATCTGTCCATGACAATATTAGTAGGAGTGACCAACGCACAGTCCTTGTGGAGATGAAGTCCCGTCTCTACATTGAGGATACCCTCCATCATGTTGAGTGGCATTACCACCGTGCTAAATGGGATAGATTTCAAACAGATCCAGCAACTCAAAACTGGGCATCCATGAGACACTGTAGGCCATCAGCAGCAGCAGAATTGTATACAACCACAATCTGTAACCTCAAGGCCTGGCATATCCCCCATTCTACCATTACCATCATGCCGAGGGATCAACCCTGGTTCAATGAAGAGTGCAGGAGGGCATGCCAGGAGCAGCACTAGGCATACCTAAAAATGAGGCATCAACCTGGTGAAGCTACAGCACAGGACTACTTTCATGCCGGACAGCGGAAGTAACATGTGATGAAAGAGCTAAGCGATCCCACAGCCAACAGGTCAGATCTAAGCTCTGCAGTCGAACATGCATACGAGCATATGAAATAGGAGCAGAAGTAGGCCATTCGGCCCCTCAGGCCTGCTCCGCCATTCAATAAGATTATGGCTGATCTTCTTGTGTTTTGATTTCCACATTCCCATCTACTCCCAATAACCTTTGATTCCCTTGCCTTAAAGATATTCATTGACCCCTCCTCCAATGCCTTCTGAGGCAGAGAGTTCCAAAGTTGCACAACCCTCCGAGAGAAAAAAATTCTCCACATCTCTGTCCTAAAAGGATGACCCCTAATTTTAAAACAGTGCCCCCTAGGCTGCACTCACTCACCAGAGGAAACATCCTTTCCACATCCACCTTGTTAATATCGTTTAGGACCTTATATACTACCAAGTCACCCCTCACTCTTCTAAACTCCAGTGGAAATGAGCCCAGTCTGTCCAACCTTTCCTCATAAGACATTCCAGGTATCAATCTAGTAAACCTCTTCTGAACCGCCTCCAAAGCATTTACATCCTTCCTTAAATAAGGAGACTAAAACTGTGCACACTATTCGAGATGTGGTCTCACCAATGCCCTGTATAACTGAAGCATAACATCCTTACTTTTATGTTCAATTCCTCTCGTAATAAAGGATAACATTCCATTAGCCTCCTTAATTACTTGCTTTACCTGCACACTAACCTTTTGTGACTCATATATTAGAACAATTAGATCCCTCTGCATCTGGAAGCTCTGAAATCATGCTCCTTTTAGGTAATACCCTGCTTTTCAGTCTTCCTGCCAAACTGAACAACTTCACATTTTCCTACATTATACTCCATCTGCCAGATTTTTGCCCACTCACTCAACCTATCTATACCCATCTGCAACCTCCTTATGTCCTCTTCATAATATACTTTCCTACCTATCTTAGTGTTATCTGCAAATCTAGCTACCATGTCTTCACTCCCCTCATCTAAATTATTGATGTAAGTTATAAAAGGTTGAGGTGCCAGCACAGACCCCTGCGGGACTCCACTTGTTACATCCTGCCAATCAGAAAAGGACCCATTTATGCATACTCTCTGCTTTCTGCCAGCCAGCCAATCTTCTATCCATGCTAATATGTTACCCCCTACACCATGTGCTTTTATTTTCCGCAATAATCTTTGATGTGGCACCTTTTCAAATGCCTTCTGGAAATCCAAGTACAGTACGTCTACAGGCTCCCCTTTATCCACTGCGCATGTTACGCCTTCAAAAAACTCCAGTAAATTGGTTAAACCATGCTGACTTTTCCCAATTATATTGAGTTTCTCCAAGTGCCCAGCTATGATCTCCTTAATGATTGATTGTAACACCTTCCCCACAACAGACATCAAACTAACTGGCCTATAGTTTCCTGTTTTCTGCCTCTCTCCCTCTTTGAATAGAGGGGTTATATTTGCTACTTTCCAATCTGATGGAGCCTTTCCAGAATCTAGCAAATTTTAGAAAATTAACGCCAATGCATCTAATACCTCATTAGCCATCTCTTTTAAGACCCTAGGATGAAGTCCATCAGGACCCGGAGACTTGTCAGCCCACAGCTCCATCAGTTTGCTCAGTAGTGCTTCCCTAGTGATTGTAATTTCACCAAGTTCCTCTGTCTCCTCCACCTCCTGATTTACAGCTGTTACTGGAATGTTTTTTGTATCCTCTATAGTGAAAATAGAAGCAAAATATTTGTTCGTTTCATCTGCCATTTCCTTATTATCTACTATTAACTCCCCATTCTCACCCTCTAGAGGGCTAACACTCATTTTACTTACTCTTTTCCTTTTTAAGTACCTGTAGAAACTCTTGCTATCCATTTTTATGTTTCTAGCTAGCTTCTCCTCCTGATTAACCTTTTAGTCATTCTCTGCTGTTCTTTATATTCTGACCAATCATCTGACCTGCCACTCATCTTTGCACAGTTAGATGCTTTTTCCTTAAGTTTGATTCTTTCCTTAACTTCTTTAGTTAACCACGGATGGTGGGTCCTCCCCTTAGAATTTTTCTTTATCATAGGATTATACTTATTCTGAATATTCTGAAATATCCCCTAAAATGTCTGCCACTGCTTCTATATTGAGCTATTCCTTAGCCTAGTAAACCAGTTCACTTCAGCTAGCTCAGCTTTCCTGTCCACATAGTTGCCCTTATTTAAGTTTAAAATACTAGTCTTAGACCCACTCTTCTCCCTTTCAAACTGGATGTAAAATTCAGTCATATTGTGGTCACTGCTACCTAGGGGTGCCTTCAGTCTTGAGGTTGTTAATTAATCCTGTCATGTTACACAATACCAAGCCTAATATAACCTGCTCTCTGGTTGGTTCCAGAACATGCTGCTCTAAAAAACTATCTCAAAAGCATCCTATGAACTCCTCAGTCCTGCCACATCCTGTTGTGAATGGTGGTGGACAATTAAAGAACTAACTGGAGGAGGCTCCACAAAAATCCCCATCCTCAATGATGAGCAAGCCCAGCACATCAGTGCAGAAGACAAGGCTGAAGCTTTGCAGCTATCTTCAGCCAGAAGTGCCAAGTGGATGATCCACCTCGGCCTCCTGCTAAGGTTCCCAACATCACAGATGCCAGTTTTCAGCCAATTCAATTCACTCCACGTGATATCAAGAAACGGCTGAAAGCACTGGATACTGCAAAGGCTATGGGCCCTGACGATATTCCAGCAATACTGCTGAAGACCTGTGCTCCGGAACTTGCCGTGCCTCTAGCCAAGCTGTTCCAGTACAGCTACATCAATGGCATCTACCTGGCAAAGTGAAAAATTGTCCAGCTATGTCCTGTACACAAAAAGCAGGATAAATCCGACCCGGCCAATTACCGCCCCTTCAGCAAAGTGATGGAAAGAGTCATTGACTCAGCTCCTCACCTCATTACAGACTCGCTCCAAACATGAACACAAGAGCTGAACTCCCAAGGTGAGGTGAGAGTGACTGCCCTTGACATCAAGGCAGCATTTGACCAGGTATAGCATCAAAGAGCCCTAGCAAAACTGGAGTCAATGGAATCGGGGGGAAATCTCTCCACTGGTTGAAGTCATACCTAGCACAAAGGAAGATGATTGTGGTTGTTGGAGATCAGTCTCAGTCCCAATGTATTGTTTCAGGAGTTCTTCAGGGTAATGTCCTTGGCCCAACCATATTCAGCTGCTTCATCAATGACCTTTTTGCCATCATAAGGTCAGAAGTGCGGATGTTTGCTGATGATTGCACAATGTTCAGCACCATTTGCGACTCCTCCGATACTGAAGCAACCCATGTCCAAATGCAGCAAGACCTGGACAATATCCAGGCTTGGGCTGATAGGTAGTAAGTAACATTCAAGCCACACAAGTATCAGGCAATGACCATCTCCAACATGAGAGAATCCAACCATCGCCCCTTGATATTCAATGGCATTACCATCACTGAATCCACCACTATCAGCATACTAGGGGGTCACCATTGACCAGAAACTGAACTGGACTAGCCATATAAATACTGTGGCTACAGAGGCTAGGAATTGTGCGATGAGTAACCCACCTCCAGACACCTCAAAGCCTGTCCACCATCTACAAGGCACAAATCAGGAGTGTGATGGAATACTCCCCATTTGCCTGAATGAGTGCAGGTCCCACAACACTCCAGGAGCTGGACAACGACCAGGACAAAGCAGCCCACTTGACTGGCACCACATCCACAAATATTCACTCCCTCCACCACTAACACACAGGAACAGCAGTGTGTACCATCTACAGATGCACTGCAGGAATTCACCAAGGCTCCTTCGACAGCACCTTCCAAACCCACGACCACTACCATCTAGAAGGACAAGGGCAGCAGATAGATGGGAACACCACCACCTGGAAGCTTCCCTCCAAGTCACTCACCATCCTGACTGGGAAATATATTGCCGTTCCTTCACTGTTGCTGGGTCAAAATCCTGGAATTCTCTTCCTAACAGCACTGTGTGTGTACCTACACCACATGGACTGCAGTGGTTTAAGAAGGCTGCCCACTACCACCTCCTCAAGGGCATTTAGGGATGGGAAATAAATACTGGCCTAGCCAGCAAAGCCCACATCCCATGAATGAATTTTTAAAAATGCAACAACTCTCATCGGCAATGTTCAGCCACCAACAGTATCTAATTTATTTCAATGAAATCTTATTTAATGCTGAGATACAGTTCCTTCAGTATTATTGGCAGTGACCCATATTTTTCTATTGATAGTTTTGTAATGTTAGTAGAAAATGTTGTGATAATTCTTATTCCAAATGTGGATTCATTCATTCATTCATTTTCGCCAGAGCCTCCTCTTACTTTTCCTCTGGCTTTCATAACTCCTTCCTCAGTCCACATCTCAATGTTATCCATCCATCTGATTTTTTTTTCTTCCTCTTCTGTTTTCACTCTCAGTCTCTCCTTCAATTGTTGCCAGGACAAGGCTGTTTCCAATTCATTTCCAATGTCTGTACCTGGCCATTTCTCTCTCTCTCTCTCTCTCTCTCTCTAACTGTACTTAGCAACCCTTTTAATTCCTGAACTTCTACTCTTGACGTAGCCATTCATTTGTCTTTCTGTCCATCCTGATTCTGACCGTCCTCCGCCATGCCCACATTCCAAAAGCTGTCATCCTCCTCTCATAGAAAGCTTACGGCACAGAAAGAGGCCACTTGGCCCACCTTGTCTGTGTTGGCAAAGCAAGGTACCACCGAGATCCTCATCCTCTTCAGAATGCAACTCTCACATCCATAGAGAGCAACACTCGACACTAATGACTGTACCAGATGTTTTTAACACTGCCAAAAATGCATCCACAAGGCTGCGTTTTATTTGCTTGTTAAGGCCTTGATAATGCCATTTTGCTCCTTTATCAGAATTGGGTTAGGTCAGTTTAATTAATAAAACATCTTCACAGGACCAGGAGGGAGAGTTAGCTGTTGAATTAAGTCACTACTCTTCTCAACCTTAATGACATAGCACCTTCCAGACTTGCCCATCTTCCACACTCTCTCTCTCTCTCCCCCCCCACCCCCCAACCTCTCTGTTGAAGTGAGTGGTTTTGTGGGCGGATTTGAATGGAAGTACTGATCTTTACGACTTTAATCACCCTCTCCCAACTCAAACCTGTCTGTTTTTGTGATTAAAACTCCCCCTATAGTGTCTGTATCTATGCTTGTACATGCTTAAAGTTGACTGATGACAGTTGATGCTTTAATGCATAGCGCTTTTCCATTTTTTTAAGAGAATGCATAGCGCTTTTCCATTTTTTTAAGAGAGTGGTTGGTTCCAATCTCTCTTGTCTTTGGGAGGTGTATAACACATTATCAATTATGTAAGTGTGCGCGTGTAAACTCTTGAATGTACTGTCAGTTGTCACAGTGCAAAAGTGGTCATCATTTTGATAACTCATTTAAGAATTGGCTGAAATATCACATTAACATTAAGTGTTCAGAAACTGAGCAATGAGGGAAATTTACAAACTAATCATCACTTGTCACTTACACAGCCAGGAAACAGCTGTGAACTACCAAGCAGCAAGCATTAGCCAAAATTATTGCTGAAAGGATTTTTTCTTAAGTAGTTTGAGTTCTGTTTGGATTTTAAAGCCTAACTTATACCAATGGACAAACAAGAACAATAAATTTACAGCCGAAGCAAATAACCTCACCCACACAGTTGTCTCTGAGAGTTGCCAACGTTTCCATTCAGATTTTCTTCACAAGGTCAATCCCTGGGAATGGAATTTTAGAACCCTTTAATTCTTTAATGCCGGTGTGTGTGTGTGTATCTGTGTGTGTGTGTGTGTATCTCTGTGTGTGTTTGTGTGTGTATCTGTGTGTGTGTGTGTGTGTATGTGTGTGTGTGTGTGTGTGTGTGTGTGTGTATCTGTGTGTGTGTGTATCTGTGTGTGTGTGTGTGTTGTGTGTGTTGTGTGTGTGTGTGTGTGTGCATGCGTTGTGTGTATGTCTGTGTGTGTGTGCGTGCGTTGTGTCTGTGTGTGCGTGTATTGTGTGTGCGTGCGTTGTGTGTCTGTGTGTGTGTGTGTGCATGCGTTGTGTGTGTGCGTGTGTTGTGTGTGCGTGAGTTTTGTGTCTCTGTGTGTGCATGCATTGTGTGTGTGCGTGCGTTGTGTGTGTGTCTGTGTGTGCGAGGGTCTTGTGTCTCTGTGTGTGTGCATGCGTTGTGTGTGTGTGCGCGTGCGTTGTGTGTGTGTGCATGCATGCGTGCTTTGTGTGTGTGTGTCCTTTAAAAGAAACAGTTTATGCTTATTTTGTGCATAGGCCTTTGACTTAACCTTAGGTTGCTGCAACCGCGCATACAATTGCTCAAAGTTCAAGCAAGAAGTGCTCTTTCCCCTATCCTTGTGGTCATATTATACAAATTTGTGCTTTGACAAATGGGCTGTGTTGGTGGGGGAAGACCACATTCAGGATGAATGGGTTTCTGGATTGGTGGGCATGGTTATTCACTTGGCATTTCAATAAGCTCAGGGTGTGAATGGTCTGTTGAAATATTGTTCACTTTCAGCTCAGTTAGTGGGGTTGGTTACCTTAGATGATTAGAGCGTGATGCAGAATGATGCCAGTATCGTGGGTTCAACCCCTGTACTGCTGTGGTAGTTCCTGGAGGCCTATCTCCTCATCTTTCCCCATGTTTGCAGAGTGGTGCCCCCTTAGCTATAAATAACCAATCGTCTCTCTCTAACTGAGAGAGATTCCTATGGCCCATTGTGGAATATGGCTAATTACATGCAGAGCAATTTAAGCTTTATGATTTCATATTTATAATTACCTGTTAATGTATTGGCAGGTTCTTATTTAAATACTTTTCAACATAGTCGAAGGGGTGCCTTTCAGGTTGGTTTGCCTTTACATTTCCTTTAGGAGTAAGGGCAAGATCTTATGAGAGCCTTGGAGGGGAGGTTGGAGGTGGGACTGGAAGGGAAATCAGAAAGGTCAACATTGGGTCAGTGGGTCAATGCATTCCAGCCTCCAGGCAATCTTGCTGACCTTGCAGGTGAACAACAGAAGTGGCTACCTGCTGGACAGTGGCAAGTAGCCAAGAATTTCCAATTAAGGGCCTATTGAGGGGAATGGGAAGGACTCCGCTGGGATCTTCCCAGTGTTTGAGTGGCCTCTCGCTTGGTGCCTAGCTTGGCAGCTCAGTGGAGACATGTGGTCGTCAAAGCCAGAGATTCCATGTCACAGTGATGGGGCCAGGGGCAGAAAGACTGCAGCAGTGCCCAAGCAATTCATCTGAAGGGGGTTTCTCCTCTGTTTGGAAAGGCCTACCAGCTTTGGCCCTCAGCATTTTCAAATTTGACGCATGTCTCTGAAGTGCCTTCATGCTCTCCTTACTGCCTGAGCAGTGCTAACCTCTACCAGTGGAGCTGTCGGCCTTCCAAAACTGTGGGCCTTTGGTTGGGCCATTAGTGTCAGGATCCTGCCTGCCACCCTCAAGTGGTCAAGGTTCCCAGAACCACATTTCTGCATGGTTGTCAAAGGCAGCAAGATATCATTCAAAGTTACTGAGCGTTATAAAGCATGTATATACTTCATCATTCAATTCCGAATATTATTCAGACTATTGTACCAACAGAACCTACTGGATGAATTCTAGGTTTCTTTGCTTACTGTGGACAGTAAGCACTGCAGGAATTCACCAAAGCTCCTTAGACAGCACCTTCCAAATCCATGGCCACTACCATCTAGAAGGGCAAGGGCAACAGATAGATGGGAACACCACCACCTGGAAGTTGCCCTCCAAGTCACACACCACCCTGACTTGGAAATATATTGCTGTTCCTTCACTGTCACTGGGTCAAAATCCTGGAACTCCCTCCCAAACAGCACTGTGGGTCTACCTACACCACACGGACTGCAGCAGTTCAAGAAGGCAGCTCACCACCACCTTCTCAAGGGCAACTAGGGATGGACAATAAATGCAGGCCCAGCCAGCAAAGCCCACATCCTCTGAATGATTTTAGAAAAGTTAGATTTGTGGAAGTTCTTAAAGTGCATGTGTATCTTAGAAAGCTTTGAGCTTAAAATGATTCTGGATTATTTCCAGAATGGATGTTCAGAAAATTGCTACAATTTACAAGGATGATACTAGATTTATAAGGATGATACCAGATGTGTGACTATACAGGGATTGGCTCTCTTTTCTCTTGAAAAAAGGAGGCGGAGGGGGTCACCTAATAGAGGTCTTAAGGTTTTGATAGAGTGGATACAGAGTGAAGCTTCCTCTTGTGAGGAAAAGCATAAACTAGAGGCCGTCAATTAGATATTGAGCAAGAAATCCACAGGTAACTCAGAAAAGACTTCTTTACCCAAGAAGTGGTGAGAATGTGGAACTTGCTGCCACAGGGAGTGGTTAAAGTGAATTGTATTGATGCATTTAAGGGAAAACTAGATGGAGAAGTGAATGAGGGTTACAATATTAGATTTAGATGAAGCTTGAGTGGAGCATCAACAGCAGCATGGATTGGTTGGGCCAAATGGCCTGTTTCCACGCTCTTATAAGGCGGAGCAATTGCACTAGGTAAATTGCTCGTTTGGAAGGCCAGCACAGGCTGGATGGGTGGAATGGCCCTCTTCTGTGCTGTAGCAGTTCTGTGATGTCTTATGTAATCCTAAGTATTTGCTCAAGGCATTCTGATAACATGATTTATATACTCCATAGTGTAACCTTCCTGCCATTATAAAGTGGCATATCCTCTTGAGTTACATTGAACAACACCATTAGAAATGTACTAGTGAATAAATGAGCAAAATTAACAATTTGGCCCTGCTGTGTGAATCCCAGTATTACATGTGGTTATACCCTTGAACAAAATCTCTGGTTTGTACAACTGTGATGTAAGACCTTACTCAAGTTTAACCTTTGACTATAAGTGGTGGAGTTTGAGATGGTGATCTGACAAATGGAAATCTCTTCTTGTAACTGTGTTCTCTTACCCACCTTAGTAATTATAGTGTAATTTGCATAACCCAACACCAGTCACTTCTAAAACCTTACTTGCAAACATATCTTTGCCAGTAATTTTTTTTGCACTTGTCTTTAGCAACTACTTGAAGTACAAATGATTACCTAAAATTACATGGAATATACAATACAGAAATAGGCCATTCAGCTCAACAGGTTCATGTCGGTGTTTAGTGCCCCACACAAGCTTATGTAACCCTACCACCATATCCTTCTATTCCTTCCTCCCTCATGGTTACCAGGTTCCCCATAAATGCAATTTTTAAATTTTATTCTTTCATGGGATGAGGCTGTTGCTGGCAAGGCCAGCATTTGTTGCCCATCCCTAATTGCCCTTGAACTGAGTGGCTTGCTGGGCCATTTCAGAGGGCAGTTACATGTAGGCCAGACCAAGTAGGAATGGCAGATTTTCTTTGCCAAAGGATATTAGGGAATCAGATGGGTTTTTCCAACATCAGTTATCACAGTCAACCTCTATATTCCAGATTTATGTGTTGAACTTAAATTCCACCAGCTGCTGTGGTAGGATTTGAACCCATTTGAGAGCATTAGCCCAGACATTTGTATTACTAGTCTATTGACATTACCACTACACCACCATCTATGCTATTCCCCTCAACCACTCCTTGTGATAGAGAGTTCCACATTATGATTGCTCTAGGTAAAAAAGTTTCTCCTGAATTCCTTGTTGGATTTACTCATGACTATCTTATATTCACAATGCCTGGTCTTGGTCTGCCCTACTCCAGGGATATGGGGAAAGAATGGGGGAGTGGGATTAATCGGATTGTTCTTTGAAAGGGCTAGCACAGACACATGGGTCAACTGGCCTCCTCCTGTGCTGTACGATTTGATGATTCTATATGGTTGGTGTTATTATGTTGAGATGTGGCCAACAAGGTGCACTGGCTTGTTTCTGGAAGTGGCCCATTGTCCTTCTCCAGCCAGCCAGCTCTCACTTACTGATGGAAACGGCTAAAAAGCTGAGCATCAGGAATAGTTAAAATCTGCTGGGCCTCTGACACACATTCTCTTGTGGAATTGTCATCTACTCCTGTTCCCTTCTGAAGAGGCAGAAAACAAAGATACTGAATTGCAAAGACATATGGAAAAAAAATTGAAGAGGTATAAAGCAAGAAAAGAATGTCAAAGAGAAGGATAGATAAAGAGGGATCCAGATAAACATTACATAGTGTGAGACAAGAGACAATATGGGAGATGCAGTTTGTTTTCGAATCTTTGTCCAGATAATAAGATAATAATAGATACGTGTTCCTGCATATGCTTTGCATAATTCATTCTACAATGTTGCTATCAATTTCAAGGCTTACCCACTAATTTAACATCAGAATTGTCTAATAAAGCACTGGGGAAGCGTTTCACTGATTGGTATTGTGTTCACTGATTGGTTTGTGTTCACTGATTGGTATTGTGTTCACTGATTGGTATTGCTGGTTCCTGTCACTTGTTCATTGATATCATTCCTGCCAGCGAATTGGTTTAGTCATATTTGAGGTAATCGACATTGTTCAGTTAACACTGATCTTGATTTTTTTTGTATGACTATGAACCAATCTGGATGTCAAGTGGGAATCCTTTGAAAGTGATACAACCTGCAAAGGACACTTTCCCAAACTCTAAACAGTTGAAACAGATTAATATAGATAGCTTGATAAGTAAATAGGTACATAGACCAATCAGAAAAATAACTAATTATGGTTTTGTTCTTTGAGCCTCCATTACTCCAATGTGCACCACTCCCCAGTTCCCCACTGTGCACTGCTCCCTGGCTCTGTTATTTTGCACATGCTGCCCCACTGTGCTGTGTTCCCCAACTCCAGCTGTGTCTTATTGCTGGGACCATCCCTGCTTGGAATGAAATCACAATGTTGCATTCCAATGAATGTGATATTTGAGCCAATCAGGATTTCACATGCATTGGCATTTTGTGGATGTGCCATTTTAGAATGTGAAGGACCTTTTTCTCAGCCAATGTGTACGAAATAACAACAACAGACCCTAGACTATTGTTGAGTAGTTCAAGATATCGATCAATTCTTTGCTCAGAAATAAACTCTAGCACTTAATGTTATCAAAAGTTTACTTGTTAATATTCTGTAACAAATGTTCAGTATGGCAATGATCTAGAATCTGCACCAGCTGCTCATTATATCGTAGCTTGCAATTTTATATATACAGTGATCTATATGGTAATGGCCATTTAGTTTTTTTCTTCAAACTAATCTGCCAAACCACAAATATTGCTGCTAGGGTTCCAACAGTAATGAAGCATTTGGTAGAATTTAGTTTGTTTACTTAAGAAAGTGTGAATAAAGATTGAATGAAAATACCAATAAGCTGTACGATAACTGGAAAACTGGTGCTTTGTGGTCTCATAGCAATGTTTTTCAGAACACCACTTCATTAGTAGTCTAGCCTTAGCCTGCCAGTATTTTATTTCCAGTTTATTATTGTATAGCTTATTTTATACTTTGGATTCCTGTTCGCTAAAAGGACATAAAATCTGATTTCATTTCAGTTAGGCCTCTTAAGCATGCATTGTTGCCATATCAGGGAAGAAAAAAGGATCTATTGTCCAGAAATTATTGTTTTGACATAAGCGTCAACCTCTTAAAAGCAACAAATTGATGCCTGTATTAGAATAGTCATAGGACTGAACATATCAAGTCTTAATTGGGATTTTTTATTCTTTCATGGGATGTGGGAGTTGCTGGCAAGGCCAGCATTTAATGCCTGTCCCTAATTGCCCCTGAACTGAGTGGCTTGCTTAGCCATTTCAGAGTCAGCCACATTGCTGAGGGTCTAGAATCACATGTAGACCAGACCAGGTAAGGACAGCAGATTTCCTTCCCTAAAGGACATTAGTGAACCAGATGGGTGGTTTTTGCAACAGTTAGTGATAGTTTCATGGTCACCATTACTGAGACTAACTTTATATTCCAGGTTTTGTTTTATTACATTTAAACTCCACTCACAGCTATTGTGGGACTTGAACCAGTGTATTAGCTAGGGCCCTTGGATTGCAAGACCAGTGATATTACCACCTAGCCACCATCTCCCCATATTGAGCCAATCGACATTACTGAGTTTGCATCTTACCTTGCAATGATCTCAGAAATGATGTTTTGTAATGTAATGTTGCTTTTGTGACATGCTGGAGTTCTATGAAGCATTACTATGTTGTGTTTTCATAAATCACCACTTGTGGCATCACTTATCCAATGGCAAAGATACCTGTATCAATCTTATAAGAATGGAAGAAAGGATAGACCATACCACCCCTTGAGCTTTCCCTGCCATTCGACACGATTATGGCTGAACTTCTGCCTCAGCTCCACTTTCCTGCCCAGTCCCGATATCCCTGGACTCCCAGAGAGACCAAAAATCTTGTGCCCATCTCAGCATTCAAAATATTCAGTGATGGAGCATCCACAACCTCCGGGGTAGAGAATTCCAATGAAATCTTCATCCCTTATTCAAGCAGGAATTTTAATTAAGCCTGTAGAGCGTAGAACTAAATGGCCATTACCATATAGTGTTTCTGCTTGTAGTTGAATGATGCTAGGAGATCCTGGACCAAGAGTATCTCGGGGTCAATACCTAATCTGGCCAGATTTAGCTGATTTCAAGAGGGGGAACAGTGAAGAACATTAAAATTGACTTTCCTCCCCAAGCAAAGAAAGCAGCAATAATTTGCAATGAAATCCTTCCAGGTCTGGATAAAGGTTTATATCTTTAGGTACCAATTAAATATTATCAGCATTGAATAAAAGATGATTACCAATACTGGCAAAGCAAGATAAAGCATTGCTTATCCATCACTTCTTTGGATTCATTTGTCAGTGAGTGCATTTGCCATTGGTTGAAACAACACAACTACTTGTATTTACATCACACCCGTTAAAGAAGAAAAAGTCACAAACCATTTTGTACAGGGAGAGAAAACCTAGAGAGATCTGCCAATAGAATAGTGGCAGAGCTAAAGCTAGTTAGAGGGGGTGGGTTGAGGGTTTTCACAGGTGGGTTCACATGGAGGGTTTTGGGCAGAGTGACAAAGAACGAATGTTCATTTATATAATGAAAATCACTACCTCAGGGTGGCCCACAAAGTCTCACAGGGAATGAAATATAGCCACAGTTGTAATGTAAGGAAGCATGAGAGCCAAAATACACAAAGCAAGATCCCATAAACAGCAGTGAGCTAAATGACCAGGTAATCTGTTTTTGCGACGTTGGTTGAGGGATTGGCCAGGCCAATGGGGAGGAACCGAATGCTCTGCTATTGTTGGTGGGCCAAAAGGCTGAGGAGAAGGACTAAGATACTATCCACAGTCATTTCTAGGTGGATAAATCATCACTAAAAACTTAATTTGTTCACCACAAAAAAAATGATAATCTATATATATATATAATGTGTATAGCTGTGATAGGAATCATTTAAATTATTAATTTAAATCTCCATCTCACCTGTTAACATGTTCACCAGTCCAGGATATAGACAAATTCAGAAACAAGTGGGGTTGAAGCTTGATGAAGGGAGGTGAAGAGTTCAGGCAAAATTCTAAATAAGTGGCATAAAAATTGTTAGCTGTCTCTGCCATCAAGAAGTCTTGAACTGAAATAGGAATTCTCAGAAATGACCGCCCTAAAGGCAATTCTATTTTGCTGCTGGACTGGAACCACGACTGCTGGGCCGAACCTAACAGAGATTGACGTGCCACTACCCCCCATTGGTGGAAAACCGCGACTTGCCCAAAATCTCCAACTTCCTGAACCCTGCAGCCAAGGTTCTGAACTGGGACCATTATTCCCTGAAATTACCCCTAATCTGCACTTCAATTTTCTCATGGGATATTGGCATTGCTGGCAAGGGATGTTGCCCATTCCTAATTGCCCTTGAACTGATTGGTCTGCTAGGCTATGCCAGAGGGCAGTTAAGAGTCAACCATATTGTATGTCGGCCAGACCAGGCAAGGATGGCAGATTTCCTTCCCTAAGGGCAGGATTTTTACCTTGTCGGGGGTGGGGGGGGTGTGGTGGGTGGGCGGGCCCAGGAACAGCCGCGAAACCGACTGTTGCCCACAATCGGGCCTTGACCGCGATTTCACACTGGCCGGCCAATTAACGGCTAGCCAGTGTGAGAGGTGCACTCAGACTCTCAGCGCTGCCGGGGGATGGCAGGGCGGGTGGGGTGTGTGCGGGAGGAGCACGAGCGCTGATGTGTGCGCATGTGCGAAGGGGGTGCGCTCAGTGAAAGCTCCCTGTAGGCACAGAGCTGCCTCAGGGAACTGAAGATTTCTAACATTACAAATGAAGTGTTGAAAAATAAAGAAAACATGTCCCCTCGTGTGGCTGACACGTGAGCAGGGACATAGTAAAAATGAGTTTTAAAAGTTGTTTTTTTTTAATCGCTGGTCGAAACTTCATCCCACCCGTGGATGAGGTTTCGCAAAAATGCAAAGGCCGCTTGGCCTTCTCGCTCGTCCGCCAACCCAACGGTTGGAAGGGCAGTGAAAAATTTGATTTAATTCATAGACTAAGGGCCTTACTAGGCCTCCTAATTGTCGGCGAGCGCGTTGCTGCCTCTCGCTCGCCCGACCTCATTGCGCACTATTTTACTGCTGATCAGGTTTGGGTGTGCACCTGCCCACGGGACGAAGAATTCTGCCCTAAACGGCATATGGTGAACCAGATGGGTTTCTACAACAATCAATGATAGTTGTCATGGTCACCAATGCAGAGACTAGCTTTATATTCCAGATTTGTTCATTTAATTTCTAAATTCCACCCACTATGTGGTGGGATTTGAACCCATGTTCCTAGAGCATTAGCCTAGGCCTCTGAATTATTAACCCAATGACATTACCACTACACTGCCGTCTCCCCCAATGAGATAGTGTACCCAAAAGATCCCAAAAATAACCACTGGATGTGGAAATCTGACATTTCAAAGGCTGCCAGTCAGGTCCAGGGTAAATGCAGTGTGAGAGGTTTTCCAGGGTGTTGTCAGACGGTGGAGGAGAGTACAGGCAGACATGTTTCCCCTAAGGGGCGCAGAGGTGCATTCCTGAGCCTTCAGTCCCCACCAAGAAAAGTAACAAACTTAAATTAAGATGCCAGTTCTGTTGATCATCGTCCTCCTGCTAGCTTCCCTCATTGGAAAACATGGGATTGGTGCTGGATGCCATGAGGTAAATCCACCCCTCTAATTTTAAAGGCTTCACCTGCCTCAATTTTCCAGGTAAATGCAAGAATCATGATTTTGTTGGGAGCAATGCAATACAGAGATGATTGTGGTAAGACCCAAGCATGTTGGTCACTTTCCGTCACATGTTAGACCTTTGCTCACGTTGATATTTCTTTTTGACAAATTGTTTAATCCTCCCTTCAGTAACTCAGCGTTTCCATGTGTCTGCTTTAGTGCTAGACAACACCTTAATGGAAACAACCACGATGAAGTAGACATCATGTATTGAAATGATTTAATTAATCTAGCCTGCAGTTTGAAAATGGTTCCTTTCTTTGTAGCCTGTAACTGGCGTCTCTATTTGTTCACCAAGTAAGAAATGATTGGATAGCTTTAGCTCCATGTTGAAATTATTTGCGTGGGTTTTGTTAGTCGTTGTTTTGTGATTTTCATCAAAGAACACTTTGAACTCTCTAGAGGATTTAGCCAGCGGTGGTTTAGTGACAGTCATTGAACTGTGTACTTACTGTAATGGTATCCAGATTGAGGTAGTGGTATTTTTGTATCTAATCATACCAAAAAGCGAAATCTCTCTGAATTACTGGTAAATCAGATATATCACAGTGGATCTTATTCCTGATGTTATCACATGATAACCCCTTTGGATAATATACTCTTGTAGAGCACATACTGTTAATGACAGTGTCAGTAATCGAGGAGCTTTATAATACACATTTTGCTGAAAAAGGCATTTAAACTTTTCAGCGACCTGTACTAGCAGAGGTGAACTTGGCTATATTCAACCCCCAATCCATTGCTGTCGATTAATTCACACATTTGTCAGTAGTCATTTCCAGTGTGATAAAATCAAGTCAGTCTTCAGGTTTTTGCAGATCACCTTATGGACAGTTTGTGGCCAAGGTAAGTTTTTCAAAGTTGCTTCCATCTCCGAAAATGGATTGTTGGAGGAAAGACACAGGGAGGAAACACATCGGCAGTGAGGGTTAATGGAGGACAGAAAATAGAAAGGGAGAGAGACAGAATATTAGCTGCTCTAAATTGTTTTAAAATTAACATTCAAGCAACAGAAGTATGTTTGAGTGGGCTTATGAGTGTAATGCTGGTGTCTATTGTAGCAGCTGCAGCCTGTCATCTAAATAATAACAAAGTTTATAGGCAAGACAGAAAGGAATTTCCCTGAACCTACATAAGGAAGACTTGTATTTTTATTAATCCTTGTTACATCTTCAGGACATCCTAAGGTGCTTCAAACAACAACAAACCTATATTTATATGGTACCTTTAATGTACTAAAATATCCCAAGGCATTGTAAAACAAAATTTGACAGCAGGAGTAGCTACAAGCAGGGTAGGAAAAATAGTTTCTGACAGTGTAGCCTTACCCTAATGTGTGCGCTTAAGCCCTGGAGTGGGGCTTGAACCTGCTGAGAGGCAACCTTCTGAACAAAGTTGACACTGGAAACCATATAGTCACCCTCAATTTCTGTAAACGTAATTGCATGTTCAGGGTGAAGATATTTATAACAGACTGACTACACTCATAAGTAGCAACACTATCAACAGCAAACTAAATACCAAATCTTTCAAATTTGTCTCTGCCGGGCAAAAGAAATCCACCTGACGTTCACTCTTCTCCATTACTGCATATGCTCATAAGTAGGGTAATGGGAGCTGTAGTCCAGTATGACAATAAACTGTCCTGACACTGAGAGGGCATTGAAGTTTTTCACTCTGTTATGAGATGATAAGACACCACCTGGTAAAGGTGGTAAAGGCCTAAAAATCAGTGCGCAGCGAAACAAGTGTTAGGCCCTTTCACATATCTAACAGAAGAGCTCAACGCCTGAGAAACCCCAATCACAAGGTTAATTAGGCTTAATGTTTAAGTCTGGTCTAACATGAACCCCTCAAAGGGAACACATATCAGACCACATGCAACAAGAGAAGGTTTTAAAAAATACTTCCTTGCATGTGGAGAAGCAGTTGTGCCCATGTCCTTAACTAGCACCAAGTCCCTTACTTTATCACCCCTGTGCTCGCTGACCTACATTGACTCCCGGTCCAGCAACATCTTGACTTTAAAGTTTTCATCCTTGTTTTCAAATCCCTCCGTGGCCTTGTCCCTCCCTATCTCTGTAACCTCCAGCAGCCCCACCACCCTCCAAGACAGTGGTGGGCAGGCATGCGGCCCATCAGGACTCTGAGTGCCTGCGAGACATTTTGTTGACCGTTCCCCACCCACAGGGTCACCAGATTCCGCTGGTTTCTGCCAACCTAGGTTTTTTTCCTACTGGTATTACTGAAGTGATACACACGCAAAGCAAGGGCACATGAAATGAGGTGTGTGCCAATTGCACACGACATTGACTATGAGAGCCGTGTGCTCCCTCTGCATCCAATCAAAGTGCTGCTATGGTTCAATTGGTGCAAATTCTTATTCATGGGGTCATGGTCAGTACACACATGCCCGATTTCAATCTTGCGGCCCAATGAGATGGAGGGTCACTCATGCAGCCACTCGCTAGCCTAGGTTGCCCATCATTACTTCAAGATCTCTGTGCTCCTCTAATTCTGGCCCCTTCTGCTTCCTCAGTTTGAACTGTGGTTTAGGCGCCTTCTGCTGCCTGGGACCTATGCTCTTTTATTTCTTCTACCTTTCCACCTCTCTCTCTTTCTTTAGGATGCTCCTTAACCCCTAGCTCTTTGACCAAGCTTTTAGTCATCTGTCCTAATATCCCTTATGTAGCTCAGCATCAAACTGTGAGACCACATGCCGACTATTGGGTGAGACCTCAGGCCCCACATTTCAGGCATAGCAATTGTTCCATGAACCTGCCCACTTCCCACACTCAACTGTCCCCACTTCAAAAAAACTGGCGCATCCAAATGTCCTGGCTTCCACATCCTTGAATACTTTGCACTCTTGTGTGGCCTAACATTTGTAAATTTAGTTTGGTCTTAATAGTGTTGTGGTGGTGTATTTATCTTCTTATTCAGTGAATGCACAGTTGGCACCACAAATACTCAACACCGCACCTTCCTTTGCAGCAAGGGCCAGACTCTTAGCAGTTTGTACCAGATAATAGTTGGATCTTTAGCTCCTACCTTTAATTGATGAAGAGATCCCTGGAACTGCCCTTTAACTGTACCTAGGTAGTAAAACACAAATCTTGAATAGTTAGCTAAACAAGTGCTGCAGCCAGTGATTTAACTTTCCGTTAGCTGAATAAACAGGAATTTCAACTGTGTTAAACTGTGTGATGTTTGTTTTAATCCTTAACCTGCTAATTAAGCTGAGAGTCTGCAGGCAACAGTTTCTATTGTGGGGGGAGGAATGTGCATTTTATAAAAACCCACAGTCTTCTTTTACCTGTCCACATTTCCACCCACAAATTACCTCATGTAGATCAGACCCATGATTCATATTCAGGCCCATGAGGCTGATTTTTTCCTATATTGGTGTAAATTAGCACATGTACATCTGCCCAAGGTGGTGATAATGATGGGAGCATTCAGTTTTCATGTGTCTGTCCCTTCTCAATAAGTATTCACAGCTCTATGTAAGTTTGTGCATTTACACATAGCAACAGAAACAGAAAATTGTCCTGGAGTGAAAATTGCAGGGTGTAGACAGTTGAAGGAAAGTGGTACAAGGGAGAAACAAAGAGCGGGATTTCCCAGCCCCGCCAGTATCCAAGGCCACTCTCCAGATTTTCCCATTCCGCCTGCAACAATGCCTGCCACTGGCGGGACTTGAAAATCCCGACCAAAATACCTTACAACCTTTGGGAAGATTTGAAAAAAAAAATCACCTGTTTTGGAGCCTAGGTGACGGTTCATGGTTTACAGTCCAGAAACTATTATGCCTGAGGCGCCATCTTCTCAAAATTGTCAATTTCTCGTGTCTTAGAGTCTTCCTTAGACGCTTGACATCTATCCACTTGTCCTCATCCTCCTGCTAGTTTATATAGAAAGAGTTTCCCTGGAGTTAATCCTGTTGTGGGCACTAATGGGGTCCTGTAAAAGAGCACAAAAATGGCAGAGTAACAATCAAGAAAGTTCATGGAAACCTTTGTGACAACAAAGAGACAAACATATTCAGAAACAAGCTGCATAAATGAGCCTTAAAACTGTTCATTTTGATTTTTTCCTGTGCCCTTCGCACTGAAGTTCACTTGCAGCTTCTCCCTGAGCAACCCCGAACACCTATTTATGTGGCGTGCTTATAAAACGTGGAAAAAGCAGGTTTTATCACACCACTTGCACATCATTCATTCCATGTCCAACTTTTGTATGAGGCATTAAACCAAAGCTAACGTCCTGGCCAATATTTATGCCTCAAATAACATCATTGAAGCAGATGACCTGGCCCTTATCCCATTGCTGTGTAGGAGAGCTTGCTCCATTCAAGTTGGCTGCCCCATTTCCTGCATTGCAACAACGACTACTCATCAAACTACCTCTTTGACCGTAAAGTACTTTGGGATGTCCTGAGAAAAGAAAAGGAAAGACTTGCATTTGTTGTAGCGCTTTTCACAACCACCAGACATCTCAAAGTGCTTTACAGCCAATGAAATACTTTTGAAATGTAGTCACTGCTGTAATGTAGGAAACATGGCAGCCAATTTGTGCACAGCAAGCTCCCACAAACAGCAATGTCATAATGACAAGGGATAATCCCTTCCTTGTGATGTTGACTGAAAGATAAATATTGGCCAGAACACCTGGGAAAACTCCCCTGTTTTTCTTCGAAATTGTATGAGCTCAAAAAAATTGCTGTACAAATGTCCTTGCTTCATTTGAAAATTAAAGTAAAGTCCCTGCCTGTTTGTGTTTACACTCCTCCATGGTGACCAGACACTGAATTTGTACAGCTCAGAACTGAGGGAGTCCATCAGTTCACAGTATTTCTCAATTCTAACAAGGCTACTTAATAATTGGCTTTAATGCCCCATGTACATAGAGGCTTAGAACACTGATAACCACACCTACGCGCACACACAAAAAAAAGCGCTGATTTAAGGTGATTGGTAAAAGAAGCAACGATGGCATAAGGAGCGATGTGAGGAGCGATGTTAACTCCAATAATTGTAGATAAGGGAAGAATGAGTCTGACGCTGGTCTTTTACCTCAAGCAGGTTTATTCTTTAGCCAGCTCAACAGAGTGACAGACTCTCAGTCAGCAAGGTGATTGTTATTGGATCTTGACAAAGTAATTCCTGATACATTGACAAGCGAGTGGTTAGGATTGGGAATGCACTGCCTGAGAGTGGTGGTGGAGGCGGATTCAATCGGGGCTTTCAAAAGGGAATTGGATAATTATTTGAAGAAAAAGAAAATTAGGGGCTACAGGGAAAGTTCGGGGGAGTGCACTAGCTGAGATGTTCTGGCAGAGAGCTGGCACGAACACAATGGGCTGAATGGCTTCCTGCTGTGCTGTATCCATTCTATGATTCTATGAAAAGCCCCTGAATTATCAGGATTTTGAGAGTTGGAATAGAGATCATTGCGACACGCAAAAAGGACGGATAACAGACACATGATGAAGAGATCAAAATGGATCAAAAGAGAAATGTCAGAGGTAACTGAGAGAGACTGAGAACTATTAAATAGAAAGGACACCATGATAGCAAAATTTGTCATGTGTGAACCAATAGCATTGACTTCACAAATGATGCTTGATTTGGCTACTGAGGGTTTACACAAAATGTAAATAAGTAGTAGGTAACTCAATAAAGAGCTGTTTGAAAAGATTAATATCAAAATGTTTTCATTTTAAAAGGCTTTGGACCCTAAAGTTTCCTTGGGTTTGTCTTGAACTCAGTCCAATCCGTTTGCTCCTCCAAAATGAAATCCTAGACAGAATTATATAAATATCATAGAGAAGTAGAAGCAATCAGAAGTGGTGGGATAAACAAACAGAACTATCCAAATAAATTTTCACTGTAATTAATTTAATGCTGAATTAATAAATTGAAACTATATTTATGATCCAATGTTCACCAAAATTTCAATGGGCAGGATCTTCCCCCCGCCCCCGTTTGTGGGGGTGGGAGTGGTGGGTGGGGGGGGGGGGGTGGTGGTGGGATGTGCGGGAGTGGGCAGGTCCATTAATCATGTTAATTACTTTTTTAATGGTCTTAATAGGTCTTTGACAGTTCAGCGAACTGAAAATCTAAATGACGCGGGGTGACATCCGACGTCATTCCGCATCATTTTAGGCGTTGGCGAGCGGGCCTTGCCCCCACCTGCCAAACAGAAGACTCTGCCCATTGTCTTTTGGTGCACGTGCCCATGATGATTATTTCTATTAGTTTCTAACTAAATAAAATTACATACAAGGGGATTTAGTTGGCCTGTTTCAATTTTTATAAATAGCATTTACTTACATAAAATATGATGGAAATGAATCTACAGGGGATTACATAGGATATACAACACAGTGCCAAGCGATTGGCCCAATCAGTCCATATCTGTGTTTGTGCTCCATTTGAACCTCCTCTCATCTAAATCTACCATTGTCATCCTCTATCCCTTTCTCCTTCATGTGCTTGTCCAACTCCTCTTACGTTATTAATCTGCGGCATTGTTTTAAATATTACTTGAGAAATTGCAGAGGTATTCATTTCCAATGTGCCATTAACTTTATGAGCTTGAAGCCATTAAGCTCCAGGAGCCAACGTTTCAAACACACACCATTATCAGGAAGGTTTGTCTAGCTGATTCGCCAATCGGGAAATCGTGAATGCGCTTTCTGCGATTTCCTGTCCAAAATAAGGGGAAAATCAATACATTTTCTGATTAAATATTCCATTCAGGCCCTGCTGCCCTCTCTGTTCTGTGACCCTGCGAGAAACGTCAAGTTGAAATGAAGCACCACAGGAAAGTAGCGGGATTGGGGGAAGTGAGTTGTTGCAGCCCCCCAACCCGATTTCAACGCCTCCTCTGGCCAGGCTGGCAGGGTTAAAGCATGGGATGAAAGCAAAGTACTGAAGAAGAGTCTTACGGACTGGAAAAGTAAAACCTGTTTCTCTCTCCACAGATGCTGCCAGACCCGCTGTGTTTTTAGAGCAGTTTCAGTTTTTATTTCAGGGTTAAAATATGGCCTATCGGTGGGGTGGCGGAGGTGAGGGGAGTGGTTTGGGTCAAATTTTGCTATAAGTTTAATGGCAATTCAGCTTGCTGACACTTCACGTCAGAAGAGCCTAAAGCATTGCTCTCAGCTGCCACCAGAAACTCCACTCCTTTCCAACGGACTCCACCAGTTAGCTGACCACTTACACAGTCCGTGCAAAATCTCTGCAACCTGTTCAAACCAGAGCTAAGCTTCAAATCGCACGTCCCCTTTAACTCCAAAGGCTGTTAATTCTGACTCAGTAATACTTTTCGCCTCTACTCATACTGCTGCTTCAAAAACCCTTAGCCATACTTTTGTTGCTTACCCTCTTAGACAAGGTCTTCTTATCCCCTATTCAGTGTGGCCAACTCTTATGAAATAAAATAATGGACACTCCGATGGTAGGACTGGGAGGCGAATTGTTGCTGGTAAGGATAAGAGTAGGTGGCAGGCGCTGTTGAGTGTGAGAGTGGGAGTTTCTGGTGACCATAAGAGTGGGGGGAAGGGCATTTAGCGCACCCAAAACTTGTCTTGTGGATTCGCCACATTATCGTCTCGCTGCTGGCCAACTCAGATTTGCAGTCCCATTCAAATCACTCAACTGAGACTCCCAGGCTCCATCTCCAATAGGCTATCCTAGAACGGGACAAAAGGCATCCCTTAAGGGACACGGGACTAACAGTCAGAATAAGGGACAATCGCTTAAAATACGGGACCAGTTGATCACCCAACCTGCACCCTCCATGCAAAGACAACTACCAAAATGCAGCTTCTGACATCCTGCCCACACCGTGCCCGCTGCCCCAGCACCCGGCCCTCGCTCACCCACATTAATTCCTATCCATTAATGTTTTTGGATTTATAATCCTGGTCCATCTCTTCAGATTCCCCTCCCCACCCCACATTATCTCTGCAATGTTATCCTGCCTTAAACCCCTCTTCCCCACCTCCCCCATCCCACCTGCCAGTCCTCTGATTCTATCCTTTACGTATCCACCGTTGATGAACTGATGAGAGATTCTTCAGCAAACTTCTTCTTTACCAACCAAGCTTTCATTCACTGCTCTGATTCCCTCCCTCCATACCTCAAGTGTGCATTCCTGGACTAATCTCATTCATTTGGTGTTGTAATAAGCAGTATAGAAACAATTATTAGGAAGGGAAATTTATAATATATTTTCTGATATGATCAAGAACAACAAGCAAATTGTGTGCCATCAAAATCTCTTGAGGTTTTTCATTACATAGTTTGGGGACTTTCAGTTTGATGATGACGATTCTCTAATAGTGGAAACTCCTCTTATAACTGTCACAAAAAATGAGGTGGTTGGATAAACAAGGGCAGAGCTGAGATATACTTTTCTGCAGAATGTTAATACATTTTGTGTGATGTGTGTGATTTTGAGAATGTTGGACATGTGTATCCAATAACAGTTACACTGGCTTCCTCTTATAACTATCATTTAAAAAAAGAGGAATGTTTTAATTGCACACCATTGATGTTTTCCTGAACTTGTGTAGTTTGAGATCCAAATGCATCCTTAATTCTCATCACACACATTGAATTTCATATATAGTTAAGTGGTGTTAATGAACTATTCTATATTTCATTCAAAGAACAGTTACATCAGTATTAGTGTAATGAAAAAGCAAGAAACTTTATTGAGATTATAATTCATTGCAGGGTTTCAATAGCATAGAAAAATAATTTAGAGAAGGCAATGCTATAAATCGTAGCATGGTACAAAAAGGGCTGTGATTCAGCCTGTGTTGGTACAATAACACACATACAAAGGTTGTAATTCAGTAAATGTTTGAGGTTTGTTTGGATTGAGATCAATGTCATTCAGACCTTTATTTACAGGATTAAACCTAGCAGTGATTCTGCTAACAGAAACATCCGTGGGACACAAGTTCATTATTTTAGTTGGGATTTTTACCCCGGTTCTATTCCAATTTGCTACCAGTTCACCCAACCCAAAAACAGTGCTGATTGCTGGGGTGGTTACAGTTATCTCTTTCACTAAAGTGTTCCTGTACTCCCGCTGGCTGAGCGGAGGAAATCAGGTTTGCTCATAACTAGGCCACTGAAGCCGGACAACAAGCAGGTCTCTGTTTGAATACAGAGTGAATGTGGCTGAGCTTCATTCATTTGCGTGCCTTCTTTGGATGGGAGCTGCAGATTACACAGGCCAGGGAGGGAACTAGGTCTTCCCCCTTGAGCCTGCACTTTCTCAGAGATCTAGCCACTTCCAAACTCTTATTTGTTTAGAAAAGAGCCAATAATCTTCCGATCTTTGCTTACAGGGAGATTTGGGAGCCCCAGGACCTCCTGGCGTTCGTGGATTGGTTGTAAGTATCAAACATTCCTTAGCTGCTTCAATGCCACTTTTATTTTGCATTGAGCCACATTGCTCTGCTTTCGGTTCTATGTTAGTATATGTGGAAATATTACAAATCTGGAGAATAATGTCTTTAGTCATTCAAAAAATTGCATGAATGTCACATTATCCTCTGTTTCAAAACACAGAACTGAAAACTGAATATTAAAGCCTTCATGTTTAATAGTTGATATTTATTCATTAGTGTTTAATTGAAAGTTATTCAAAGCATTAACGCCTTAGTTACTTAAATTCTCTGATCTTTTTACTTGCTGAAGCCTAATGCTGCTTTAGTCTCAAAATATCATTGGCCTGTTTCTACTAGTGACTTCAGAATCACAGAATTGTTACGTTGCAGGAGCCCATTTGGTCCATCGTGTCTATACCGGCTCTCTGAATAAGAAACTCACTTATTGCCATTTCCCCCCCACCCCCACCTTCCCCCTGTAACCCTGCACATTCTCCTCTTTCAGATAACAGTCTAATCCCCTTTTGAATGCTTCGATTGAACCTGCCTCCACCAAGCTCTCAGGCAGTGCATTCCAGACCTTAACCACTCGCTATGTGAAAAAGATTTTCCTCATGTCACTTTTGCTTCTTTTGCCAATTACTTTAAACCTGTACCGCCTCGCCCTCGATCCTTCACGAGCAGGAATAGTTTCTCCATGTCAGCTCCATCCAGACTCCTCATGATTTTGAATACCTCTGTCAAATATCTCTTCTCAACTTTCTTTTCTCTATAAGGAAAACAGTCCTAACTTCTCCAATCTTTCTTTATAACTCGTATCTTTTCTGCACTCTCTCCAATGCCTTGACATCTTTCCAAGTACAGTGCCCAGAACTAGGAGGTTCAACATAACCTCCTTGCTCTTACACTCTATGCCCCTATTAATAAAGCCTAGGATACTTGTGCTTTATTAACCATGCTCTCAACCTGTCCTGCCACCTCCAGTGACTTATATATACACCCAAGTCCCTCTGCTCTTGCACCCTCTTTGGAGTTGTAACTTTAATCTTTATATTCTCTCTCCATGTTCTTCCTACCAAAATGAATCACTTCACATTTCTCTGCATTGACTTCATCTGCCACCTGTGTGGCCATTCCACCAATTTGTCTATGTCCTTTTGAATTCTACACTATCCTCCTCACGGTTCACAATGCTTCCAAGTTTAGTGTCTTCTACAAATTTTGAAATTGTGTCCTGTACATCAAGGTCTAGGTCATTAATATATGTCAGGAAAAGCAAGGGTCCCAACGATGACCCCCTGGGGAACTCCACTACAAACCTTCCTCCAGCCTGATAAACATAACCACTACCCTTTGCTTCTTGTCACTCAGCCAATTGCGCATCCATTTTGCTACTGTCCCTTTTATTCCATAAGCTATGACTTTGCTCACAAGTCTGTTGTGCAGCACTGTATCAAATGCCTTTTGGAAGTCCACGTACACCACATCAACAGCATTGCCCTTATCAATCATCGCTGTTACCTTTTCAAAAACTCCAGCAAGTTAGTTATACATGATTTTTCTTTAAGAAATCCATGCTGACTTACCCTTAATTAACCCACATTTGGTCATGTGACTTTTAACTTTGCCCCGAATTATTGTATCTAGAAATTAAATTGAATAACCTGTAGTTACTGGGCTTATCCTTACACCTTTTTTCAGCAAGGGTGTAAGGTTTGCAATTCTCTGACACCAGCCCTGAGTCTAAGGAAGACTGAAAATATTTGGCCAGTGCCTCTGCAATTTCCACTTTCACTTCCTTCCGTATTCTTGGATGCATCTCATCTGTTTCTTATCAACTTTAAGTGCAGGCAGCCTATACAATATCCTTATCAATTGTAAACCCTTCTAGTGTATGAATTACTACCTCCTTCACCATGGCCTGGGTGGCATCTTATTCCTTGGTAAAGACAGATGCAAAGTATTCATTTAATACCTCAGACATGCCCTCTGCCTCCTTGTGTAAATTCTGTTTTTGGTCCCTAATCAGCCCTTCTCCTCCTTTTATCACCCTTTTACTATTTATATGGCTATAGAAGACTTTGGGATTCCCTTTTATGTTAGCTACCTCTTTATTTTTCTTATTTGCTTCCTCACCTCCCCTCTGAACCTTCTATATTCAGCCTTGTTCGCAAGTGTGTTTTCGACCTGACATCTGTCATAAGCACAGTTTTTCTTCTTTATCTTAATTTCTATCTCCTTTGTCATCCAAGGAGCTCTGGATTTATTTACCCTACCTTTCCCTTTCAAGGGAATATACCTTGACTGTGCTCAAATTATCTCTTCTTTGAACGTTGCCCATTGTTCAATTACCATTTTTCCTGCCAACCTTTGACTCCAATTTATTTGGCCCAGATTTGTTCTTACTGTTTATTCTTACACTGGATTGTTCTTTGATCTTTTCCATAGCCAGCCTAAACCTTATGATACAGGGGTCACTGTCCCTTAAACTTTTTCTTACTGACACTTGATCCACTTGGCCCACCTCATTTCCATGAACCAGGTCCATCAGTGTCTCCTTTCTCTTGGGATTGGAAACATACTGCTATATAAAATTTTCTCTGCCCTTTACATTAATTACCCAATACAGACTGGAATAGTAGTAAAATCCCCCATTATAACTAATTTTTGCACCTCTCTAATGTGATCACAGATTCGTTCCTCTACAGCTTTCTCACTACTTACTGGCCTATAGACTACACCGAGCAATGTAATTGCACCTTTTTTATTCCATAGAACCAAGCGCATTTTAACTCTTACACTGTTGGCAGCTCCAAGAGCATTGCTGCCTCCTGAGAAATTCCCATCTCCAGGTCATTCCAGTCTCCAGAGATCAGCCAGTTTGTCTTCAGCGTGCAACTCTGAAACTTACATTAACACTCACATTATACAATTAGGAGTAGTTTTATTATTGTAATATTAAAGCTGTCAACCACTCTGCAATAAGAAACTCACCTCCTGACTCCCCAAAGCCTGTTCACCATCTACAAGGCTCAAGTCAGGAGTGTAACAGAATATTCTCCACTTACCTGGATGAGTACAGCTCCAAGAGCACTCAAGAAGCTCGACACCCTCCAGGACAAAGCAGCCGCTTGATTGCACCCCATCCACCACCTTCAACATTCACTCCCTCCACCACCGATGCACAGTAGCAGCAGTGTGTACCATCTACAAGATGCACTGCAGCAACTTGCCAAGATTCCTTCGGCAGCACTTTCCAAACCTACGACCTCTACCATCTAGAAGGACAAGGGCAGCAGGTGCATGGGGATACCACCACCATCAACAAGTTCCCCTTCAATTCACATAATATCGTGACTTGGAACAATGGGCGAAGTTTTCCAGGCTCTGCCACAGCGGGTTTGATGGCAGGCAGGGGTAGGAACAAAATGCGACGGGAGCTGAGAAGTCAGTTTCCTGCCAGCGTAAAAATGAGGGCGGGATCTTCCGCTCCGGTCCGCCATAGTGGTTCAGTTCCTGCCAGAAGCCAGTGGGAAACTGATTTGCATCCCATTAATGGGGTGCAGATGAAGGCCCAACCGGAATTGGCCTCCCCTCACCCGCCCAATCGTCCGCGCCACCAGTGGGAAAGCACGTCATCTGGACCAACGTGGCATGTACATTTCAGCGTTTAGCTGAAGAAGGCCAGGGGCTGCCTCCAGAGTTCTGATGGAGGCCTCCAGTGGCTGTGGGCCCTGGAACACACGGCAGTGGGTGGGGGGGAGCATCCAAAGGGTGGATCTAAAAGCTTCACTGTCTTCGAGGAGCTTCATCTTCCAGCTTCAGAGTATTCCTGGAGGTCCATCATCTTTCTCCAGGAGGTCCATCTTCTTCCTTCGATGGTAGTTCAGTGATGTCCAGATGCTTTTTAAAGATGGCGCCTGGATATGATGGTGGGGCGCGAGCCATCCAGCCCAACCTTCCGTGCGGTACATTGGGAAACCGCTGACAGCATAACTAATGAGGCCGGTGTTGCGTGATACAGCGTGAATCCCCAAAGGCCTCCGCGGCGGGAAACACTCCTCATCCCTATCCCCACCACGGGACTTAGCGCCACGAGGGAAAATTCAGTCCTATATCACCGTACCTTCACTGTCGCTGGGTCAAAATCCTGGAACTCCCTTCCTAACAGCACTCTGGGTGTAACTTTATGACATGGCTTGCAGCATTTCAAGAAGGCGGCACACCACCACCTTTTCAAGGGCAATTAGGGATGGGTAATAAATGCTGGCCCAGCCAGCGACACCCACATCCCATGAAAGAATTTAAAAAATGGTTAAAACACAATTTAAACTAAAATTAAACACTTCCATTTCATGATGTTCCTATTTTATCCCTCTTTTTCTTCTTTCCCATTCTCTATCTAACCTATTTTTAAAAAGTAAAGAAATACTTGCGTTTATATAGCACTTTTCACAACCACCAGATATCTCAGAATGCTTTATAAGCAAGTAAGTGTTTTTGAAGTGTATTTAGTGTTGTAATGTAGGAAACATGGCAGCCAATTTTCACACAGCAAGCTCCCACAACAAGCAATGCGATAATGAAGAGATGATCTGTTTTTGTGATGTTGATTGAGATAAATATTAGGACAAATATTGGCCAGGAGACTGGGGATAACTCGCCATCTCTTCTTTGAAATATTGCCATGGGATCTTTTACATCCATCTGAGCAGGCAGATTGGCCCTCTGTTTAATGTCTCATCTGAAAGACGGCACCTCCCATGGTAAAGCACTGCCCCAGTACTACACTGGAGTGTCAGCCTTGATTTATGCACACAAGCCCTGGGGATTTGAACTCATAACCTTGTGACTCAAAGAAAGGAGTTCTGACAAAGGATCATCATCACTCTAACTCTGTTTCTACTCCATGGATGCTGCATAACCTGCTGAGTATTTCTGGCATTTTCTGCTTTTTATTTCAGATTTCCAACATGTGCTGCATTTTGCTTTGGTATTACTGTTCCAATCTGACCTAGTACACCCAAACACTCCAGGACGTTTCCCTATAATGGTTTGAATTAATGGAAGTATAATTCCACCCTTAACATTGCAACTTTGATAAAGATTGATTCCAGATATTCACAATAACTAAACAGAACATTTTGGGTGCCACCAGCGTTCCTTTTAAAAAGGACATAAACCATTTGCTTAACGATGCAAGATGGCTTTAGTAAATACAAAATTGCAAAACTTGCCTAGCTCTTTCTCTAATATGCCTTGCTATCCATTGTGAAAATCTAGCTCACTTTGTTCTCAGCTTTTATCTTGCAAACTCTGGGAGCAGAATTTTTCCTGTACAGAAATTATATGGGGTGATAGAAGGAAGAGCCATGATTTCAGAAGCCACCAAATGCTGGCAGCATTTTGCTAGACTTAAACGACTAGATAGCATTTTCCTAATAACACATCGAAGTTACTCGATGTGATCTATGAGTAGCGAAAATCAGATAAAAATCATTCAGCGTGTGATATATGGAATTAATCACAAAGGGAACTTTTGCAGAAGTTGGCTGAGTAGTTCCCAACTTGTTTCAATAAGAACACAAATCCTTAAATGATTCAAAAAAACCATTAATGAGCCTTTAAGCTACATGCTGGTAGATTAAAGACTAACACTCAATTTTGGAAATGAGTGGTTTGAAGCCAGAGGAAGACTTTTATCTACAATGCCACCCATTGCACAACCCCACTCCTCCCCCCGCACCCCCCCCCCCCCGCCCCAGCCCCCAGCTCACAATTATTCAGGCACAAGATGAGTTATCTCTCTCAATAGGATGAGGAATGGATGTTACATCCCATCTTAAATCAAAAACAAGACCTTCATTCCACCACCCCTGCCCCGACACAAAGGCTCCTGAGTTACACAACATCATTGCTGGGGGAGTCCCAGAGTTAGACAATGGGCTGAATTTTCCCCCTGTCAGGGGAGAAGTTGAAGGTGAAGGGTGGGCATGCACAGGCGCGCTTCCGATTGGCGGCTCCCAATCAGAGGCGCGGTGCCATTTTTCATGGGTGGGCCAATTAAGGCTCACCCAGCTTGATGTCCGCACAGAAAGGCTATGCACTCTGTGTGTGGACGGGGGGAATCCCAAAATCAAGAGTGCGCTCTTTCGCGCATGCGTACGAAAGAGCGCACTCATCCCCCTGAGGCTAAGTGCAGCTTCAGGGAGATCGGCTCAAAATGTACAAAACCTAAAAAATAGAAACGTAAAATTTCCCCAACATGCCCCCTCATGTCACATGAGTTGGGACATGTCCATGATTGTCAAAAAAAACTTTATGAAAATTTTTTAAACCATACATGAAACCTCATCCCACCCATGAATGAGGCTTCTTGCTTTTTCTAGTTCGCACTGGGGCTCCTGGCCTGCCCGCCAACCTTAAGGTTGAACGGGCAGGTCCTTTAACTACATAATTGACTCAATTGGCCATTGACAGGTCGGCGGGTGTGCAGCTGATTTTGCTGCATCCATGCCTTTCTGAAAATTTAAATGGGGCGCGGTGATGTCGAGAGTTCCCCACAACGTCACCGCGCGTCGTTTTACGTGTCAGTGAGCGGGTCCCACTCGCCAACGCGTAAAACCCTGCCCAATGAAAAACTAACTAAGTTGGTCTTGCAGGGGCATGACAGGCCAAATGGTGTCCTCCTTTGATTCTATGATCTGTTTCAACATTATCTAAAATGACATTGCCAGATAGGCTTACAATTAAAATTAAGATAACTTTGACTTTAATACAAGTCTCTTTTAACCCCTAACATCTTTCCAGAAAGCTGAAGAGAAAAATTAGTGAATGAACAGTTTCTTTCCCCAACAAATATAATTCTAAAGCAGCTCTAACACCATATACGTTGAGGGTGATTTGGAGGCTTTGCTCAAAGAATAGGCTATTTCCACAAGTAGCTGCCTCCTTCAGGGGACACCCACAGCACTGCAGAAAGTGTGCACATAGCTATTGAAATTATAGGCCTAGATTTTGCAGTCAATGACAAAGTGGCAAGGCTCACCAATGACCCCAAAGAAAGTTGCCCACAAAGACCAAGGGATCCCTGTGGTGTGAATTCCCTCTTTCCCAATGTTAATTTCATTCTGGCACCATTTGTAGGAGATTTCCAGCATCCAGCTATAATGATGGCTTAAAGCTGGCTAAGCAACCAATTACATTTAAGAATTCTCACAGGCAGCAAACCTGGAAATGAGAAGTAGATATTAGTATTCACATTTTATGATTTTGCAGAAAATTAAATAAATGCTGGGATAAATATATATAGGATTAAGGTAGAATTGAAATATCATAACTAAACTATTATTTTAAAAATCTGTGGAATTTTTATCATGGAATGAAGAAATTTGAAATTCTTCAAGTATGAAATTATTTTTCAGGACAAGAGAGGTTGTTCATAAGTATTTGTGACTTAGTGTACCATTTAAAAATCAAGTTACACCTCATTCATCGAGGCTTAACTTTTTCAAGGGATTTGACAGCAAGAATAGAGCATAAAAGTGGAAGTTCATATCAATTCAGTGATTTCTAATTGATTTCCATCTACAAGCATCCTGTGGATGAGCAGGGAATCACTGAGAGCCACATCTGGGTGAGAATTTTATGCCAGGGGATTTTCCAGTCCCACCCAAGTCTTAGGAGTTTAGAATGGCTCGCCGCATTTTACGGCTCCCATCCCTGTTGTGATGAGGCCATAAATTTCCAGCCCTGGATTTTCATGTTTACCTGCCCATGTGTCCGTGCCAGAAGTTGCTCTCAGTTTCACAGAGTAACGACATTGAACATTGAGAGTTTTCCATTATTGCAATTGCTTTGAAATAATATCAGTAAAAATAGCTGGTGCTTGCCACCTGCGAATCTATCTGCTAATGGCTAGCTGTCCCCTTTTCACTTCCAAATGTCCATCTGTAAAACGTGAATTGAAGTGTTTTGGAAATGTACTTTTAGACCTGGGCTGAAGAAGCTCAAAAGAGATGATATTTTCTTTGATTTTCTTACACAGATCCAAGTGTTTTTTTTTAACTAATTGCAAAATGGCACTGTTAGCATTCATATCATCCCTTTCATTCTAAATCTTAGGCTATTGAAGCTCAGAACCTATAATTTTTGCAGATTTTGAAATGTTATATAGCTCTGTCACTTCTGTTTAATGCCCTTAATTCTCCAGGGGCAGAACATCTATAGAACAAGGGGTAATTATCTGACTTTCTTTTAAATACCTCCAGGTGGTCTTTTTAAAGCACTTCAAAAAATATAATTATAGTCAATACTACTCACTCTTGTGCATAGTTATGTTTTTAGACCTGAATAAATAAACTGCCATGTGCAGAATAACTTCTGCAACCAGATTATTAAAAGTGTAGCAGTTCTCTCAGAGTATTGCAGTTTAGCTTCAATTACATAAGCCTCGCTGTTTTCAAGGCTACAGGCTACTTAAAGCAGCAACTTAATCACAAAAAGTTTTTTTCTCAAATATTAATTTAAAAGACAAACTTTACAATTATTCACTTCCTGAAGATGATTGTAATGTTAGATGTATTCATTGCACTAGATTCTTAATTCAGAAGGATTTTTTTTTAACCTCCCTCACTGAAGGTGGCCGGAGGTAATGTTTTCACCCTGTTAGTCAGTTTGTAAACATATATCTCAAAGGCTAATTGATGGATTTCAACAAAACTTGGTACGCAAATAGGGCATGACCCAAGGAAGAACCAAATAGATTTTGGCGAAAATGTAGATCCAAATCCAGATCCTAGAATTTTTTAAAGGATCTGTTAACATTGGGAGATAGGGTGAATTGACTTTTTTTTAAAGTATGTTATAGGCTGTTTTATTTTGAATTTTGCTGATTGTTTTAGACTGTTGTGGATTGTCTCAGTTGCTGTGGTGCAATTTGTCACAGCTGTCGAAATGTGAGCAGAGTTTTCAGAGCAGGTTATTGGATGTGAATTGGCCTGAAGCCTCCTCCGTGAGATGGAAGTTCTTAATAAAAAGATTTCTTTTTGCAGCTTTGTAGCTCCAGAGCATCAACCAGGCAGGGAAAACCCTGAAGAAAGAGTGATGTAATTATAACAACATTGAGTTAACCCAACATGGTGGAGGTATGCGCTCTACTGAGTGCCCTCTTCACTTGTTTCTTGTGAACAGAATTTTTAATGATTTGTCTTTCAGGTGACTTAAAACAGTTTGTATTGCTGCAAATCATTTTCAGCAACTATAGTGTAATGCAGCTGTGAAGTGTCCATGGTGGCTAGTTGGTAACACTCTTGCCTCTGAATCATATGATTCCAGGCTCAAGTCCCATTTTAGTGACTTGAGTACAAAAATCAAGGTGGACACTCCAGTGCAGTATTGAGGGAGTGCTGCGGTGTTAGAGGTGCCAACTTTAGAATGTCTTCTTGAATGCCTCAATTAAACCTGCCTCCATCAAACTTCCAGGCAGTGCATTCCAGACCTGAACTGCTCGTTGTGTGAAAAAGTTTTTTTCTCACGTCACATGTGCTTCTTTTGCATATCATTTTGAATTTGTGCCCTCTCGTTCTTGATCCTTTTATGAGTGGGAACATCTTCTCCCTATCTACTCTGTCCAGTCCCCTCATGATTTTGAGCATCTCTATCAAATCTCCTCTCAGCCTTCTCTCCAAGGAGAACAGTCCCAACCACTTGAATCCATCTTCATAGCTGAAGTTTCTTATCCCTGGAACCATTCTTGAAACCTTTTCTGCACTCTCTCCAATGTGTTCACATCCTTCCTATAATGTGGCACCCAGAACTGTACACAATACTCCAGCTGAGGTCTAATGAGTGTCTTATATAAATTCAGCATAACCTCCTTGTTCTTGTACTCTGTGCCCCTATTAATAAAGCCCAGGATACTATATGCTTTATTAACTGCTCTCTCCACCTGTCCTGCCGCCTTCAATGATCTATACACATATACACCCAGCTCTTTTTGCTCCTGCACCCACTTCAAAATTTCACCCTTTATTTTATATTGTCTGTCCTTCCTACCAAAATGCATCACCTCATACTTCTCCACATTGAACTTCATCTGCCATCTATCTGCCCACTCCACCAACTTGTCTATGTCCTTTTGAAGTTCTACACTGACCTCCTCGCAGCTACAACACTCCCAAGCTTCGTATCATCTGCAAACTTTGAAATTACCCTCTGCACACCAAGATCTAGATCATTAATATATATCAGGAAAATCAAGGGACCCAATACCGACCCCTGGGGAACTCCACTACAAACCTTCCTCTAGCCTGAAAAAAATATCCATTGACCATTACTCTCTGCTTCCTATTTTTCAGTCAATTTTGTATCCACATTGCTACTGTCCCTTTTATTCTTCAGCAATAATTTTTCTCACAAGTCTGTTGTGTGACACTGTGTCAAATGCCTTTTGAAAGCCCACGTACACCACATCAACAGCATTACCCGCAGACCTTTTCTGTTACCTCTTCAAAAAAACTCCAGCAAGTTAGTTAAACACAATTTCCCTTTTAGAAATCCATGCTGGCTCTTCCTTATCAACCCATATTTTTCCATGTGACTACTGATTTTATCCAAATATTTTTTTCTAGAATCTTGCCCACCACTGAAGTTAAACTGACTGGTCTATAATTGCTGGGCTTATCCTTATAACCTTTTTTGAACAAGGGCATAATGTTTGCAATTCTCCAGTCCTCTAGCACCTTCCCTGAGACTTGGAAAGAGTGAAAAATTATGGCCAGTGTCCTTACAATTTCTACTCTCACTTCCTTCATTATCCTTGGATGCATCTCATCCAATCCCAGTGCATTGTCAACTTTAAGGACCAACAGTCTATTCAACACTTCCTCCTTATCAATTTTGAATCCTTCTAGTGACAGAGCTTCCTCGCCTATCACCATGGCCTGGGTAACATCTACCTCCTTGGTAAAGACGGATGCAAAATATTCATTTAATACCTCAGCCATAGCCCCTTCATCCATGTGTAAATTCCCTTTCAGGTCCCTAATTGGCCCTACTCCTCCTTTTACCACCCTTTTATTATTTATATGCCTATAGAAGACTTTGGGATTCCCCTTTATGTTGGCTGCCAGTCTTTTCTCAGAATCCCTCTTCACTTCTCTAATATGCTTTTTCACCTCCCCTCTGAACCTTCTGTATTCCTCTTGGTTCTCAACTGTATTTTTTACCTGACACCTGTTATAAGCACACTTTTTCTTCTTTATCTTAATTTCTATTTCCTTTTTCATCCAGGGAGCTTTGGATTTGTTTTCCCTTCCTTTCCCTTTCAATGGAATATACCTTGACTGTGCCCAAACCAATTATTTTTTGAAGGTAGCCCATTGTTCAGCTACAGTTTTTCCCGCCAATCTTTCGTTCCAGTCTATCTGGCTTTGATCCGTTTTTGCCCCATCAAAGTCAGTTTTCGTCCAGTTAATTATTCTTACTCTGGATTGCCTATCATCCTTTTCTATCATTATCCTAAAATACGATCACTGTCTCCTAAATGTTCCCCTACTGACGTTTTATTTACTTGGCCCACCTCATTTCCAATAACCAGATCCAACAGTGTGTCTTTTCTTGTTGGATTGGGCACATACTGCTGTAGAAAATTTTCCTGAACACAATCTAGGAACTTTTGCCCCTCTCCACCCTTTACACTACCACTTTTGCCTTCTACATACAGGTAACTAAAGTCATCCACTATAACTACTCTATAACGCATGCCTCTCTCTGCAATTTCCCTGCAGATTTGTTCTTCTATGTCCTTCTCACTATTTGGTGCTCTATAGACTACACCGAGCAATGTAATTGCACCGTTTTTGTTCCTTAGCTCTAGCCAAATCGATCCTGTCCTTGAACCCTCTTAGATATCCTTTCTCCAGCATTGCAATGCCCTCCTTAACCAATACCGCCACCCCTCCTTTCCTATCTTTTCTGAACACCTGGTACCCAGGAATATTTACACCCAGTTCTGCCCTTCTTTGAGCCAGGTCTCTGTTATCACCACAACATCATATTTCCACAGGGCAATCTGCACCTGTAACTCCCCAATCTTATTTACTATACTCCATACATTCACATACATGCATAGTAATCCTGATTTAGATTTTGTTACTTTCTTCCTCACCCTGAGTTAACTTACGATGAACTTACTATTCTCTAGTCTAGTGTTATCTGTCAATCCCAGTATTTTGTGGACCCTGGTATTCCTCTGTCATATTCTCTCCTGGTTCCCACACCCCTGCCAAGTTAGTTTAAAGCCCTTCCAACGGCACTAGAAAATCATCTCACTAGCAACTCAGTCCCAGCTCTGTTCAGGTGCAACCCGTCCAGCTTGTACAGGTGCCATCTCCCCCAGAGCCTATCCCAGCATTCCAGGAATCTAAAGTCCTCCCTCTGCACCATCTTCCAGCCACACATTCATCTGCCTCATCCTCCTATTTCTGTGCTCACTGGCACGTGGTACTGGGAGCAATCCAGAGATTACTACATTTGAGGTACTGCTTGCTAGCTTTCTACCTAGCTTCCTAAATTCTGATTGCAGGACCACGTCCCCCTTATTACCTAAGTCATTGGTACCAATGTGGACCACGACCGCTGGCTGTTCACCTCCCCCCCCTCCCCCACCAAAAGAATGTCCCCCAGCCGCTCTGTGACACCCTTGACCCTGGCACCAGGGAGGCAACATACCATCCTGGAGTCACGTCTATGGCCACAGGAACGCCTATCTGTTCCCTTAACCAATGAATCCCCAATCACTATTGCTCTTCTTTTTCCTCGCTTCCTGTATGGTCGAGCCACTCGTAGTGCTACAACCTTGACTCTGATTGCACTCCGCTGAGGAACCAGCACCCTCGCAAGCTTCCAAAACAGAAAACAGATTGGTGAGTGGGACCCCAGGGGACTCCCGCACTACCTTCCCACTTCTCTTGGGCTGCCTGCTGGTCACCCATTCCCTCCAGGCCCTGAAGCTGCGGTGTGACCACCTCTCAGAACATACTAACCATGCAGTTCTCAGCCTCGTGGATGAGCCACAATGACTCCAGCCGCTGCTCGAGCTCTGAAACCCGGAGCTCAAGTTTTTGTAGCTGGAATCACTTCCTGCACATGTGGTCGTCCAGGACACCGATAGCGTCCATGACTTTGCGCATATTACAGGACACACATTCCACTCAACTGAGCTGCCCTCCCCTGTCTTAACTCTATTTCCCTTACGTTAACTTTATTCTACTTTGGATTATTTATATTACTTTATTACATTGGCCTTAAATTTCCCTTATTCTGGGTGCTTTTCAGTTAAATCCAAGTTTAGCTACTTGTTTAAAAATATTACACTTTTCTAATTTACTCACCAGGTCCTACTTACCAAGGCTGCCGCTCTTCTTTCTGAGGAAAGGTAGAAAAGGAAAGGAGCACCTCTTCCCTGAACTCCCTCAGTCACCAAACTCCAACTAAAGTACACTACTGCAGCCCAAAACAGCACTCCAGTACAGAAAAAGTCAGCACTATAAGTTAGCCTACTTTTATACTCTCTGCACCGAGAATCTGGAAACCTGATTAAGCAAGTTATCTAATTAACTCATTGTAGCTGTAAGCAGAGCCTGTATGAGGCCTGTTTTAAGGCTGGACTAAAACTCACCTTCCAACCCAACAACAACTTTTAGTGAATTGCTGATTTAAAAAAGACTAGACTTTAGAAATAATTTGACCCTTAATTTAACCCTTAAACTCCCTCAGTCAAACTACAACTTAAGCACTCTACTGCAGCCCAAAACAGCACTCCAGTGTTAATGTAATTTAAATTAGATTTGTATTTTGTTTTTGTAAGTATTTTAAAAATTAAACCTGCGGCTGCTACAGAACTTGCGTTTCAGCAACTTGGCGAACAGACAATGATTGCTTGCCTTCAGAATCTTGCACTGGGTTCAAACATTTAACTTCTGATGTCACTGCAGACTGAATGTGAAATATGTAACTCACCAACCTCCTTATTGTGGTTTGCTGATACATTTTTCACCATCATTGTGAGCCACATGAGAGAGGGCAGCTTAGTTCATGGTGCATTTCAGTTCTACATTGATTGTAAAATGATTTGTCACAGAAGGAGGCCACTTGGCCCATCATATCTGTGCCAGCTCTTTGAAGGAATTACCTCATTCCTCTGCCCTTTCCCAAAAGCCCCCTTGCAAATTTCTCTTTTTCACTATTTAACCAATTCCCTTTTGAAAGCTACTATTTAATGTATTTCCACTGCTTTTTCAGTTAGTGCATTCCAGAACATAACTCGCTGCATTAAAAAAATTTTCCTCACCTCCCCCCTGAATTTTTTGCCATTATCTTAAATCTGTGTTCTCTGGTTACTAAACCTTCTGCTAAGTGAAACAGCTTCTCAAGACTACACTCTAACAAAACCCCTCATAATTCTGAACATTGCTGTTAAATCTCCCCTTAATGTTACCTTCTCTAAGGAGAGCAATCCCAGCTTCTTTTGTCTCTCCACATAACTTGGGTCCTTCATCCCTGGTCCCATTCTAGTACACCTCTGCTGCACCCTCTGCAAGGCTGTGACGTCCTTCCTAAAGCAGAATTGGATACACTAACCCAGCTGAGGTGAAACCAATGTTTTATGAAGGTTTACCATAACTTATTTTTTGTTTACTATACTCCAATTAATAACGCCAAGGCTTGCATATGTTGTTTTTAAACAGCTTTATCAACTTGTCCTGCCTGCTTCAAAAATTTGTATTTCTTGTCTCTGTTCCTTCACCCCCTTTGAAGTTGTTTGGTGAGTTACATATTTAAATTTACTCCACTGTCGCTGGGTCAAAATTCTGGAACTTCCTTCCTAACAGCACATAGACTGCTGTGGTTCAAGAAGGCAGCTCACCACCACCTTCTCAGGAACAATTAGGGATGGGCAGTAAATGCTGGCCCAGCCAGTGACATCCACATCCCATGAATGAATGATAAAAATATATCTCGTCTCCCTTTTTCCTTCCAAAATGTATCACTTCACACTTCTCTGCATTAAATTCCATTGGCCTTATGTCTGTCTATTTCACAAATCTATGTCTTCCTGATGTCTGCTATGATGCTTCTCACCTTTTACTGCAAACTTTGAAATTATGCCTTGCCTACCCAAGTCCAGTTCATTAACATAGATCACAAAGAGCAGTGGTCTCAATTCCGAGCTCTGAGGGACCCCAATGTATTCTTTCTTCCAGTCTTCAACAGAACCATTCAACATTACTCCCCGCTTTCTGTCTTAGCCAATTCTGTATCCGTGCTGCCGCTGCCCCATTAATCCCATGGACTTCAATTTTGCTAGCCTAGATTATGTGGTACTTCATCAAATGTCTTTGGAAAGTCCATATATACAACTCGGCTGCAGCCTTCATCGACACTCTCTGCTATTTCTTTGAATAACTCTTCATAGTTAATGTTGAATGTGTGCTGCAATAGAATACGTGCTTTAAATTGGGAATTAAGCACAGCTGTCCCCAATTGGGGAAGGATTAGGGAAGCATTGCAGGAGTATATAAACCAGTTTACTCTGGGTGTCTGGGAGGAACTGGATGAGTCTGTGACTTTACTTTGCTGTCTTGGAAATAAACCTGTTTTAAGGTGCAAGCTAGCTTCAGACTGATTCTTCCTCACCATACAATTATTGGAATTAGTGTTCATTGCAGTGTTGGATGTTTTGATGAAGAGGGGAGCCTGTGCCTGAAATTCTAGATTCTGAGGATGTTAATCAAGGAATATCTGAAGTAATTTTACCAACTTGAGCTAAATTATTTTCAAGATTTAGAAAACTCAGTAACATCAGTGCTTTAATCTCACATCCTTTGCTCCATTTTAACCAATGCCGTTACTGCCCCATATCAAAATTATTGTTGACTTCTTTACATTGAAAAGCCTACATCAGTACTTCCCAAACTGAGATTTTGGGGTCATGAGCTCAGAGCCTGCGCAGCAGAAAAAGCCTTTGAATAGGTAGGTATTTGGTTTTTTTTTTTGGAGAAACCTGGCCTTTTCATCAATTCTACCACCCACCCCCCCACCCTCCCCCAACCCCACCAATGCTCAACTCCACCCCCTGCTCCCCGCTCAACAATTGAAGCCTCACCCCCACCCACTCAACAATTCATATACCCAGCCCCCCTGCAAATTTTCACCCTGAGGTCACACAAATTTTGAGTCATTAAAATGGTGTCACACTGGGAAAAGTTTGGGAAGCACTGGCCTACATGACATTTTCTATCCTTTCCAAATATGGTACCATTTATATTTTCCTCTCCCTCTCTTGGAATACACTGCATATCCATGCACAATTCTCCCACCTCCTGCTATTCAAATCCATTTCATCTGATTTCTAATCTGCCCACAGTAAATCCATGTTCATCCTCCATAACCTCTCCCTGCACTTTGATATAGTTAACCACCCCATCTTCCTCCAGTGAATGATACGGCCTTCACAAGGATCCTACCTACCTCAATTTAATCAGGAATGTCTTAGTCTCTTAACTCCATCTGGCCACATCTGGTGTGTCCCTACATTACGTGCATGCTCATCTCCTTTATCTCATGTATTTACTGAGCCTCAGAGGTGATATCCATAAGGATGAAATCAGCATTACTATGTAATCTGATTAAACAAGGCTCTCTTCTTTCTCACTCTGCCCCTCTCTCACTCTCCCCCTCTCTCTATCTCCGCACCCCCTCCCATCCCCCCACCCCCACTCTCTCTCTCTCTTTCTCTATACCAATAATTTCACAATGGTTGCTGCGGTGTCCACCTAATTAATGGAAACCAAATCATGGTTGAGTTAGTGTTTCCTTCAGGTCAACAGTGACAAGACTGAGGCCATCCATTTTTGGCACCTGTCAGAAATTCTGCATCACAGCCACTAATTCTTTTTCCTCCCTGACTGCTTGCTCAACAGTGTGCAGCCTTAGTGCTAGGCTTAAAAGTATGTTGTTTTCCTAGACTGTACGATACTCTATATTCTCAACCAACATTGACTGGTGGCCTGGGAGTCCGATCCCAGACACTAGCAGAGTTTTAGTAGAAAAAGAAAAGGGGAGGTGATGGCGTAGTGGTATTGTTGCTGGAATAATAATCCAGAGACCCTGGGTAATGCTCTGGGGACCTGGGTTTGAATTCTGCCATGGCAGATGGTGGAATTTGAACCCAATAATAAAAAAAAATCTAGAATTAAAAGACTAATGATGTCCATGAAACCACTGTCAAGTGTTGTAAAAACCCACCTGGTTCACTAATTCCCTCCAGGAAAGGAAATCTGCTGCCCTTACCTGGTCTGGCCTACATGTGACTCCAGACCCACAGCAATGTGGTTGACTCTTATAAATGCCCTCTGAACAAGGGCAATTAGGGATGGGCAATAAATGCTAGCCTGGCCAGCAATGACCACATCCCGTGAATGAATAGGGGGAAAAAAAATAGCTCCTTTCATAACCACTGGACACCTGAAAGCACTTTACAATCAACATGTTTTTTGAAGTGTAGTCACTGTTGTAATGTAGGAAATGTGGCAGCCAGTTTGCACACAGCAAGCTCCCACAAAAAGCATCGTGAAAATGACTGGATAATCGAAAGACAGCACTGTACTGCACTGGAATGTCAGGCTTGATTTTTTCAATCAAGTCCTGGGTGGAATTTTACATTGACCCCACACACCATCCCCCTACCCCCACCCCATTCCCCCCCACCCAGATCATCCAGATGGGGGCAGAAGATTCAACTTGTGCCCATCAATATGGCAGCAGCTGTTAAATCGCTGAAGCCAAGTGGGTGGGCTCACCCCAAACCTTTCAGCCGGGGTCCCAGGCCCCCACCTTCACTCCTGGAGCGGGTCTTGAACCCACAACATTCGATTCAGAGATGATGAGAGTGTTACCAGCTGAGCCATAGCTCCCCCAAATTTTGAATGAAGAGAGGGGAAAGAAGCCTCTTTCGGGGAAGAGGAAGCCACGCTTATTAAAAGCTGCACTAACACAGGAAGAGACGAAGGGATTCGATTTCAGATTGAAGGCTAAAAATGGAATAATAATAAATGGAAGATTTAAATAGAAAAGGAAAGATTAGGGTTGGAGCCAAAAAAATATGAGGTGGCAACTGTTGGTGGAGCCTGTAATAGTAATGAAGAAATTAGCTTTTAATAATTGAAATGAAATAATTGAGGGGGATTTTCATTTTCCTGTTGAAGAGCATAGATCTAAATTGCAGCAATACAACAATGGCACTGTGAAAGGAATGATCTAAAGGCTGTGAAGGAAGCAGAAAAACGCAAATTGAATCTTCATCTAATGAGTCAATAAATATATTGGAGGCAGTTTTGTAAAATTTTACATATAAATTGGGGGAGGTAACAGGACCAAAATCATGGGGGAGGGTTAACATCCATTCTGACTTTCAGCAATCTCAGAAGCTAGAATTATAGCCAAGATCAGATGGAAGTCTTGCTAATATATACAAATTGGGGTCAAATGATCCAATTAAGATCAATCTCCCTGTTAAAACTCTGCACTTTCATAGCTGCCTGGAAGGTACCGTGCAGGCCTGGTTCAAGTTAAATACCGCGCGTAAAAATTTAAAGATCTTGCACATTGGGGAAAATAAAGGCTGGCTGCACGCAACAATGAAATTTTACAGGGAATGTTGGTTAAGATCCAACACCGTGCTGCCATTGTCAGTTCACTTATACCTGCTCACAAACCATGAGTGGGACATGTTGGAGGTGGCCACTGGTGGTGATATTTGAAGGGATCATTGGCTGCAGTCAGAGAAAGCTGGAAACAGGTCTGGCACACATTTTTACTACGGTTTCTTGTGTGCTCTGAACCTTTTAAGGCTTCCAATATTTGTCACTGTAGGTGATGCAAACATTGCTCTTGATAACAATAAACCACAGGTCCTTCTTGGTCCCACACTTCACCCCTCCTGTTTAAGCTGCTGCTGCTGGCACACTAAAATGAACCCTGTTGGATTCCTTACCACCCCATCAGTGAGTGTCCTATAAACAGTGCCAGTAGCCCTGTCAGCTTGCCAATTCAGTGTTAATGAAGCCCAGATATGATAATTGATTGGGCAACTCTATTGGACAGATATATATCCCACCTCCACTCTAACCCTAACCCTAATGTACACCTGAATTATCCCCAGTATGAGTGGAGACGGTTAATGAAAAGAAGAAGGAGCAAGGTGAGTGAACACACCCTATAAAACATGTGTTAAAGGACAATTTATCCAAGAATTCACGAAATGATCAGGATTCATTGAACTATCACAGTGAGGTTCGTTTCAACTATATCTTGATAATCCATATTGAAATACTCTAACCCATATGCACTAACCCTAAACCAATACCTTAATCCTACCCTAACCCTAATTTACTAACCCTGACCCTAACCCTAATGCCCTCACCATAACCCTAATGGCTTAATCCTAACTCTAACCCTAATGCACCAACCCTAACCTTAATCATAACAATAGTGCAGCAGCCTTAACATTAATCCTAATGCATTAACCCTATTAATCCTGACCCTAACACCCTTACCAGGCCAGTCCTCACACTACCAACTCTACAAGCTCTTTCTACCCCAAATACAATAAACTTCCTTTGATTCCAGCTACAATCAGTGATCCTCCGTCTCATAAATCTCGTGTCCAGTTATTGCCTGTAATCCTGTGTTTCTCCTTTCTCCTGCAAATGCACATTCTTTAGCCTCAGCCGCAAGTACAATCAGAATCTTTTCCTGCCATAGCAACAATCAACAATACTCTGGCTGCAGGTGCCATTTCCCCCCAAGTTGCATGAAGCCTGGTGTCTGTTTTGCACACTTCTTCCAAGTCAACCAACAGTTCCCTCCCCCAGGCTCTTCTGCACTGCCACAATCAATGAATCCCTAGACTCTCAGACCGCGGTTCTCTCGGCTGCAATATCTTAATCTTTCTTCTCATTCTGCAACTACCATGTTCAATTATTGTAACTGCAATAAGAACTAAATTCCTTTACTTTTCATGCAACTACCAGTAATTCTCCCACTTGAAGATGCAAGATATTAGATTCTATACTTGGTGACAATAAAGTTTGGATTACTGGCTTGACTAACATTCTAACTTGATGCCCTCAATGGACTGTGTGCATATACTTGGCCAGTTAATAAAAGAACGATTCCTACTTGACTAATCGTTTCATTGTATGGATTCGATCCAGTAAAACAGGAACTAACAGCTCTGCATGTTGCTTTTTCCCTTTGAAACAAGTAATTATATAACAATGTTGCATATTGCTGATCAGAAGGCTAACTTTAAAAAGTTAAAATGTTCTGAGACTCATTTGGGGATATATACAATATTTGGCTTGTATGGTTGTTAATTAGAAACTTTGTCCTGAATTTCACAAAGTGACAAAGAAAGGTGCCTACAAAGATTGAATAATCTGGTGGCACGAGTTTCCCCTTTCCTGGCATTACTTTGAATCTGGTGCCAAGTCAAGGGCATCCAGCAGCAATGGTGTCATCAAACAGAAGGCAGACAATCACGCTGAAGTATTCTAACAGCCAGCAAACCAGGAAGTTAAATTCACTGATTATTCTTCACTTTTATTTCAGTTTTTAAAAATTAATTCATGGGATGTGGGCATCGCTGGCTGGGCCAGCATTTATTGCCCACCCCTAATTGCCCTTCAGAAGATGGCGGTGAGCTGCCTTCTTAAATGGCTGCAGTCTGTTTTGTGTAGGTACACCCACGGTGCTGTTAGGGAGAGGGGGTTCCAGGATTTTGACCCAGTGACAGTGAAGGAACGGCGATATATTTCCAAGTCAGGATGGTGAGTGGCTTGGAGGGGAATTTCCAGGTGGTGATGTTCCCATCTATCTGCTGCCCTTGTCCTTCTAGATGGTAGTGGTCATGGGTTTGGAAGCTGTGGAGGTCAAGCCACTGAATGCATTTAAGAAGAAATTGATAGAATTCTAGACTCTGAAGGCATCATGGGGTATGGGGAGATCCCGGGAGTATGACGTTGAGATAGAGGATTAGCTATGATCATATTGAATGGCGGAGCAGGCTCGAAGTGCTGAATTACCTACTCCTGCTCCTATTTTCTATGTTTCTATGCTTATGGTGTAGGTACACCCACAGTGCTGTTAGGAAGGGAGTTCCAGGATTTTGATCCAGTGACATAAAAGGAACGCCAATATATTTCCAAGTCAGAATGGTGAGTGGCTTTGAGGAGAACTTCCAGGAGGTGCTGTTCCCATCTGTCTGCTGCCTTTGCCCTTTTAGATGGTAGTGGTTGTGGGTTTGGAAGGTGCTGTCTAAGGAGACTTGGTGAGTTCCCACAGTGCATCTTGTAGATGGTACACACTGCCACTATGTGTGGTGGTGGAGGAAGTGAATGTTTGCAGATGAAGTGCCAATCAATTGGGCTGCTTTGTGGATGGTGTCGAGCTTCTTCGGTGTTGTTGGAACTGCACTCATCCAGGCAAGTGGAGAGTATTCCATCACACTCCTGACTTGTGCTTTGTAGATGGTGGACAGGCTTTTGGGAGTCAGGAGGTGAGTTACTTGCCACAGGATCCATGCCTCTGACCTGCTCTTGAAGCCACAGTATTTATATGGCTAATCCAGTTCAGCTTCTGGTTAATGGTAACCCCCCCAAGATGTTGTTAGTGGGGGATTCAGCGATGGTAATGCCCTTGAATGTCATGGGGTGATGGCTAGATTCTCTCTTGTTGAAGATGGTTATTGCCTGGCACTTGTGTGGTGTAAATGTTACTTGCCACTTGTCAGCCCAAGCCTGGATATTGTCCAGATCTTGTTGCATTTGGACACAGACTGCTTCAGTATCTGAGGATCCGCGAATGGTGCTGAACATTGAGCAATCATCAACGAACATCCCCACTTCTGACCTTATGGTGGAATGAAGGTCGTTGATGAAGCAGGTGAAGATGGTTGGGCCTAGAATATTACCCTGAGGAACTCCTCAGAGATGTCCTGGGATGAGAAAATTGAATGATTGGGTCATAAATGTGGGATTGGGGTAGAAACTGGAATATCACAAACTTATATATTTTAAAATATAAGATATATATTTTTAAAATATGTGGAATGTTGCATCATTATGGAGAAACTTGGCTGTCCGCAAATATAAGATCAGTTTCTCTGGGCCAATGAGGATTTTTGGCATGATTATGAAGTAATTATGAATTAGTAAGGTTAAAAACCCAGTTATACCTCATTCAACAAGGCGGAACTTTTCCAAGGCATTTTTACAGTGAGACTAACAGCATGAAAGAGCTAGTTTTCATCAGTTCAGTGATTTCTAATTGATCACAATTTTTAACAGTGCACACTATGGAGAAGTGCAGAATCACTGACAGCAACTTTTGGCTGTGGGCATTTAACTGCACAGGTGCGGATTCTGTAAGTTTTTATCAGTCTTCGAGGAGCAATGATGGCAAACAGTGATAGTTCTGTCATCATAACTACTACAAATCCAGGCCCTTATTTTTGCAAATCTAGTTTAGATCTACAATGATAAAGTAGTGCTGTCATTGAAAAAGGATCTTGTTGGTTTATTTAATATTAATGTATTGAGGTGCAGTTCCACTTTAAACACAAAACAGCAACGAGGAAATCTATTTTAGACCATTAGTTAATGAACAGAACCTGGAGGATTGAAGCCACATTGTTAAAAAATCATAATCATATTTTAAAGTCCTATTTAAATAACCAAAAAGTAAGATAGTGGTGCTATATCTTACACTGCCTATAATGTTCAATTTGTTCTGTGCTTGATTATGTGAGTCTGTTTACTATTGATGCTCACTGTGCTTGATTAGTTAAGCCTGAGTATGGACTCAGGGAAAAGAAATCAAGCTGTAGAAAAAGCTGGATGTCATACCTGGAGCGTGGCGTAGACATTTTAAAGCACTGTGAATAAAAACTGTTACACACATGTAAGCTGGTGTCATCTCTGCATAGATCTGAGATATAAAGTATACAACACTGCCCATTCGCCACCGCCCCCCCCCCCCCCACCCCCCCCCCACCCCCCCCCGCAAATGACACAGACACGAAAGCAATTCAGACAGAGGAGTGATAATGTAATGAGCGTAGTGATATGAATGTGAATAATATTCATCCAATCCTCAAAAGGTGAAAATTCACAGTTGAAAAATGTTTTTAAATTTGGGTGTTATGGAGCATTAATTTAGCCCAATTGGAAATTCATCAATTCACTGGAAAACCATGAGACAAAATTGCTTGATGGTGTCACAACACACTTGAGTGTGTTGGAAATGGGAATCTCTTGTACCTGCAGTAACAGGCAGCAAGCTCATTAGTGATCTATCATCAGAAAAGCTTTGTAATGCCTTTGCCCTTCGTGTACCTGATCTGGGAACGCTGATGCCAAGCACTGCTTAGAACATGTAGGAATTCCATTTCCCAATGAAACTAAGGAACTGTTCGCATAAAATGTTTTATTTGGTTTGACTGTTTTATTCAATGTCGGTAAATGCCAGTACAAGCTGCAGACTTTAATTGATTCTTTGTTGTTCTTGGCAGGGTGACATGGGGCATCTTGGGAAGATGGGCTTGCCTGGACATCGTGGACCGAAGGTGAGGTGGATTATTTAAACTCTTCTTTTGTTAATTAATCAAAACCTAAGTGATCGGTTATCAGTCAGATTATGTTACTAGCCACTGGTTGAAATTTCTTCAAAGTAGCAATTTTTTCAGTAAAATTGTTAATACATTAGTAGGTCGAACCTAACATCATATTCCTTGGGTTGTTCATGAAAGGCAGAGTACAGACTGTACCCAACCAGCCTGCACTTGCAACACCAAAAATAAAATGTCTACAGTTAGATGTGATTCTGCAATTGGTCAATAAATTGCTGAATAACCCTGACTGTGCTAATGGCTACACTAACAACCAATTTAAGATATCAGTAAACCTTGTAACAAGGCTCATTTATGCTTGGTAGAAGTAACTTCCATTCATACACAGGGACCCATTCTCTGCAAACAAAAGGGATATGTTCAAGTCTTGGAGGGTTATAGGACTAGAGGAGGTTACAGAGACAGGGAGGGACAATAAGGCCATGGAGAGATTTGAAAACAAAGATGAGAATTTTAAAATCAAGGCATTGTTTGACAAGGAACTAATGTGAGTCAGTGAGCATCAAGGTGATAGTTGCTTATGCTGTTTGATTACATTGGGAATTCTGTAAATTTTGGCCTTGTGCATTTTTCAAAATTAACGTTTTAATATTTAGCACAATAGATACATAGAAAATGATTTATACAATGCAAATTGTGTAATGTGAAAGATAGAAATATATATTCAGCACTTAAATTGTGTTGCATTTCCTCTATAATCTATAATATATATACTTAAGGTCTGTTGCCAAAACAGAGCTTGTGTCAAGAATCAAAAATAACTCCAGTTGTTTGGAAACCTTATGACAAAATACCTATCCAAAATTTTGGAAAAAAATAGCAACTCCATGTGCTAAAGATACATATTGGCACATTAATGAAGCTTGCTGGATTTTTTTGCCACAGTTTAATTCTTTGTTATTGACTGAGTTTGTTACTGAATGCATTGTATCAGAGTGATTGAAAATACATTGTGCATCAGCTGTATGCTGATGAATGTGTATTGTGGTTTTGTGTAAAGTGTCATACATTGTTCAGCATAATATAAGCTGATGCTAATTTCAACCAAGAATGGACATCATGTAATTTTAATATGACCACCCAATTGTCTTTTCTTGGGGGTAACAACAGTACAGCCATTCATGTGGTTTAAAGTTGTGAAGTATTTTTGAGGTACGCCACTGTTAAAAATAAGCGCTAGCTCCTCCGCAGTTTTCCACACTACTAACCACTCTGAGTGTACATGCCGCAGGTAGTTTTGCAAAGGGTTTTTGTTTTTTCTCAGCCAAGTATCATGTATAAACAGAAGCTCATGGCCATGTTAGGAAACCTCCAAATCAAACTCCTAAGAAATTCACAAACAGAGTTTCTGGTTCAATCATAATAAAAAAAAGCATTGATGTGAGTGTAAAGTGATTCCTTATTTTATACCCATGGAGGGCTTTTACTCCCTTTCCACTAAGGTCCAATAAAAAATTTTATGGGGTGCGTAGGAATAATGAAAAAGCACAGACAAAAAGGCAGCTCAGTTGCTCGATGTATGTGATACAACTTTGGTAAACCGTGAAAGAACTCCGTGCAATAAAAACAGAAAATGCTGGAAACACTCGGCAGCATCTGTGGAGTGAGAAACGGAGTTAACGTTTCAGATCAGTCAGTTCTGATGAAGTATCATCACCTGAAATGTTAACTTTGTTTCTCTCTCCAACAGATGCTGCCAGACATAATTAGTATTTCCAGCATTTTCTTTTTTATTTCAGATTTCCAACATTTCACAGAATTGTGTGTACCTGCCTGAATACATCATTATTTATTAACTGTCCTGCCACAGTGTTACCCTTTAAACCTTTGTAGGCTTAAGTGATTTCCCTTCTTTCAGCTTCTCCCCTTTTACTCGGGGTCGCCACAATACTGGTTGATCATCCTTCTCCATCTCCCTCTGTCAACCACCCATTCCTCTTCCAATCCCGATGTGTTTAAGTCTCCCTCCACCGCATCTTCCCATCTGGTCTTAGGCCTTCCTCTTCTCTTTCTTCCTGACAGTCCCATCTCCAGCACTCAATTCACCGCAAATCCTTTCTCTCTCTCTCTCTCTCTCTCTCTCTCCCTCCACAAGAGATGACCATACCATTTCAATCTCTTCTTGGCTACTTTCTTCGATGCTCTCACAATCTTCACTGCCCCCCTCCCCACCCCCGCCCGATGTACTGGTTCCTGATTTTGTCCTTTCTCATTACTCCACACATCCATCACAGCATCTGCATCTCATTTGTATCCATGCATTGTTCCTGTGTTTTTGATATGACCCAAGTTTCTGCACTATATAACAAGGCCAGTCTCACACTCTCTTGTAGATCCTTCCTTTCAGTCTCAGCGATACTTTTCTATCACACAACATTCCACTGCACTTCTTCCAACCACTCCAACCAGAGCTAATCCGTTCCTTAATCTCCATTTTCATACTTCCATCTTCTGTCAGTGTTGACCCCAGGTCACTTGAAACTACTCACCTTCTCCAAGTCTTCACCCATAGTCTTTGCACCTTCACTCTGATCCTCTTCCCTAGACTCAACTGATTTCCATAAATTGGATACTTGGTCTACTGATCTTCAAACCCTTATCTTCCAGTGCTTTTCTCCAGATACTCGGTCGTGTTCTAATCATTCCCACCACATAGCTCAATGGCATCTGCAAACATCTGTTGGATTAGTGACATTAGGGTTGGATTTCTGTAAGCATCTTACAGTGTAGCTTCAACAGGAGGTCCACAGGGAATCTGGTAAACACCATTTGCCCTGTTTCTCTGACATTTCTGCAGACTTAAGAGGGCAGAGGCTGGGAATTCTGAGGTGAGTAACTCACCTCCTGATTCCTCAAAGCCTGTCCACCATCTACAAAGCTCAAGTCAGGAGTATGTTGGGATATTCTTGACTTGCCTTAGTGAGTATAGCTGCAACAGCACTCAAGAGGCTTGACATCATCTAGGATAGAACAGGCCATCTAACACCTCAACCATTCGTTCCTTCCACCACCGGTGCACAATGGGAGCACTGTGTACCATCTACAAGATGCAATGTAGCAACTCGCCAAGGGGCCCTTGAAAGCGCCTTCCAAACTCGTGACTCTATCACTTAGAAGCCAAGCATATGTCTGGGAGCACCACCACCTGCAAATTGCCCTCCAAGTCACACACCATCTTGATTGGAAATATATCGCCGTTCCTTCACTGTCACTGGGTCAAAATCCTGGAACTTATCCTAACAGCATTATGGATGTACCTACATCACATGGACTGCAGTGATTCAAAAGATGGTTCACCACCACCTTCTCAAGCGCAATTAGGGATGAGCAATAAATGCTGGCCAATGATGCTCACATCACAAGAATGAATTAAATAGCAAACTAGGACAAGACCATCAGGAAATTCAATCTCATCACATGGTAGTTTGTTTTATATTTTACTTATTTGTACCTTTACCAATGAACATAATCAGGAACCTGGCATCTACATGCCTCCAGTATGTTTATGTTTTCTAATCTATCTGCTTGTTTTCCTAGGGGCTGATTGGAAACCGTGGAGAACCAGGAATGAAAGGTGATAAGGTGATCTGAATACCTCCTTATTGCACTGTGATGTGATATTAATACTTTCTTCCAGCACTTGAGTTTAATATTCTCTTATTGCACTGTGACATAATATTAATCTTTTCAAACACTGTGTCTATTACTCTGTGGTAATACTCCCTTACTGCACTATATTAGTATAGCACTTCCTGATAACAGAGTATGTTGCACTAAATTAGAAATAATACCTTTCCACCATTGGCTTAATATTAATTCTCACTCGAGCATGGAGTTTAATTCTTCATCAATATCTGTGATTCAGCTTTAATACCTTGAAGCACTGAGTTTCATAACTTTTACAAAACATTATTTAAGCTCCCTTATTACATTGCACTGTAGTTTTAATACTTGTCAGGATGAATTAATCCTCCTTAGTAGTCCATAATTAAAATTTCCATCCATTCTTATTACTCCTGTTTAAGTACCTTTTGCTGCAGAATACTCCTATCCAAGGAGCACACAAGCAGCTTGCTGATCCCACGCTTTTTTTGCCATTTGTAGAAGGGCCTGAGCGTGGTGTCTTTTAGAATGGGAAGCCGATTGTACAGTGAATGCTATGCTGTGTGGGTGGGGAATGGCTGGTTGCAATAATCAGACGTGCCTGTATTATTGAAGACAAAGCCATGCTGCAACTTTTTCACCGCCTTCACCGCGATCGGCCGATCCACCATTGAAGGATTTTGTTGTGGTGGAAATTATTGAATGGCGACCCTCACTCGCCACGTCCTCATGTGTTATAATTCGCTGCTCATTCACTAAGTAAAGGAGGAATCTGGAGCCAGTCTTTCCTTAACCTAGGTTTACTCACAAAACCCAGAGAGCATAGGCACAGACTCCCTTTTCCTTCCACCCTACACAGGTGGAAACCGGTTCTTATATATACTTAAGAATAATGCCCCAACCTTTTCCCAATTATTAACAACTGCACAACTGGACCATGCACTTCATTGTGACAGGATTGCAACATTAAAAATGGGGTGCTGTAAAGTAGAGTTATGGTGGGTTTTTGAATGATATTGAGGCACTACCCTCTACCTTACTCCAGCCTCAACACCCTGCCACTGTGGTCCATGACTGCTTAATCATCAGGAGAGGCTCTGCTTTTCTTGCAGCTAGCCTCCATATCTGGAGGTTGTTTTGGTTACCTGCCACCCGTCATCGTGGTTGGAGCTACAGCTCACCCCAACACTCTATAACTGTGCACTAAGAGGTGTGTGGCAGTGGCTGCAAATGAGTTCATCATTTTTAAACATTCTCTTCCCTTTCTCTCTTTGGGGAAGTGCTAAGCCTCTCCTTGAAGTGTTCACGATGGCATGCCCAAGCTTGGGATCTCAATCTGTAGGAAATTATTCATAAAGAAAATCACAAGCTACCTTTCTGTGGCACAGCATGCTCAACCATCAATGTTTTGTGCCAGTGTTCAAACTGTCAGAGTATCCTTGCTGCTTGGCATTAATGTGTAGCTTGGTCTAATATACACTTTGAATATATATATATATTATAATATATATTCAGTTGTCACTAAATAGGCAAGATTAATCATGGCTCTCCCTCACAATCGTTCCTCCTCACACTTGTTTCATTTCCTGTTTCTTTAATGTGATTGTTGATTGTGCTTTACACACTATTCCTTTCCAAGATAAGGATATGCCTCTATATTAATTGCTTCTCAGGGCAAAGGAATTAGCGCTGCAATTTTTCTATAAATAATCTATAGCCAGGATTTCCCGGTCGGTGAACCAGGGGGCAGGGCCCGCTAGCCGACGCATAAAACGACACGTGGTGATGTCGGGCAGAACTTCCGACGTCACCCCGCCCTGTTTAAATTTTCAGGTAGGCGGAGGCTCAGCAGAATCAGCTGTGCGCCCGCCGACCTGTCAATGGCCAATTGAGGCCATTGATAGAGTCATTGAAGTAATTAATGGACCTGCCCATCTAATCTTAAGGTTGGCGGGCAGGCTGGGAGCCCTGGCGGGCATTAGAAAAAGCGTGAAACCTCATCCTCAGGCAGGATGAGGTTTCATGTAGGTTTTTAAAAATGTAATTAAAGTGTATTTAAAAGTGATGGACATGTCCCAACTCATGTGACTGTGTCACATGAGGGGACATGTCAGGGAAATTTTGTTCTTCTATTTTTCAGATTTTTTTACTGTAGAGCTGATCTCCCTGAGGCAGCACTTGGTCTCAGGGAGATGAGTGCGCACTTTCGTGCACATGTGTGAAAGAGCACGCTCTCGGCTCAGGGAATCCACCCCTCTCCCGTCTGCACGGGGAGCGTCGATCGGAGGCGCGCCTCTGCGTGCCCGCTCTTAAACATCCCCCCCAGTGGGGGGATAATTCTGCCCTATGTCACATTGCTTAACATGAGACTGTTCATATAAATAACCACACTTCCTATTTAATCACTTCAGTATAATGAAAAATGTAATTAGAAATACATATTTGAAACTTATTTAAACAATACAGCTGTTAAGGAAATATTTTTCACACGTTATTCTAAATATAGTTAACTATCTTCCGCTGTAAACAGATGTCTTTTATAAATATTCTGTGTACTGAACACATCTTGTTTTTATTTTTCAACATGCGATTTAATTCTTACACTAGCCCAGTCGGCAAAGAGAAGCTAATTAAAGAATGGAATGTCACTATAAAGATTCCACACTGTGTTTGCCTCAGCAAATATGAATTAATGCATCCCAGAGCTGCTAAAAATAAATATACCACTCACAAGCTTCCATAGCCACATCGATTCCTCTCTTGAGCTTATAATGTAAATTATTTTTGATAATAAGATATCATTCTTTTTGTTTTCATGCAATATTTTTCGATTTTAAAACATTTATTAGCCTATATTTAGCAAAATTATTCTACCTTTTTTATTAATCAACAATGATTAACTTATTATTTTACGGAAAGTAATTTTGTTTGAACAATATTGAACATATAATAATGAGCTTACAAATTGTTCTGGTCAGCAATAGATGAGCATGTTCATGGTGATTTCTCCTGATCAGTCGCTCTGCTAAAATTCTAATCATCTGCTTTTTGAATGCTGAGCTAGCTACAAGAAGTGCTCATGTACAGTAAAATCCCAATGAGTCGAAACCCAGGGGATCTGCCCACAAATGCAGGTTAAGTGGAACTTCATGATAGCCGAGGAGGCCCCATTCCCACATGAATGCATCTCTATGTAACCCAATATGCCTACAAATGCAGTCTATGTCAAAAACAACGGCCAAATGCCAAATTGAAATTCAGTAAAGCAGCAACTATGTGAAAAAGTCTTTATTCAATCTGTTCACAACTTACAATGGCCTGCCCTTGTAAAAGGCCGGAACTTTGCATTGAAAAATGCAGCAAACACATGGGAGCACCACCACCTGGAAAATCCCCTCCAAGCCACTCACAATCCTGACTTGGAAATGAATCACCATTTCTTCACTGTTGCTGGGCCAAAATCCTGGAACTCCCTCCCTAACATCACTGTGGGTGTACCTACACCACACAGACTGCAGCAGTTCAGGAAGGCAGTTCACCACCACCTTCTCAAGGGCAATTAGGGATGGGCAATAAATGCTGGCCTATCCAGCGACGTTGACATCCCATGAACAAATAAAAAAAGAGGACAGGAGATAGCTCCAGAAAATCTCCGTAATCTTTCTCTGCTTAGTGTGCTGTCTTCGGACATGCACAACGCAGTCCACCATGTTATCGATGCAGTCAAACATGTTTTTCGTGTGTTCATGCTGCAGTGTGAAATCCTGCAGCATCTCTACAGCCCTTACGGCATTGGCTAGGGAAACAGGCAGGCGGGCGGGAATTTAGCCATTCTTGCATGCCTTGCACATCCTTCCACAGGGAGCTCTCAATGTCAATTGATGACCTGCCCAGAGCTCCATGATTTTGTGCTCTTGTGTGGTCTAACTCCGCTCTGATTGGTTGGCGCAGTCATATGACAAGCTTAGACAATTGAGTTCGGCTAATCTGGAGTTACCCGTACGTAATTTTGGCTTATCATGGGCGTCATTCTATGGGATTTGCGGGAATGGTTGATGACTTCGATATAACTGGATTTGGTGTCATTTGAGTTTGACTCATCGCGATTTCACTGCACATATTTTTTACATTGTGGCCGGAGCAATTCCTCCCCCAGTGCTTCTGGTGGTGATTATTTGTAGCCCGCCTGTTTCAGAAGCTTAAAAAAGTCGTAGATTTCAGTTATATTTCACCTATCTACTGCTTCCCACGGGTCATTTGTTATAGAACCTGCCCAGTTTTCACTGAGACTCCGTCCGTTCCTACAGCGGAAAACCAACCCACGAAGCCAATGTTATGCTCAGGCGGAAAGTTCAAAATCTGCCCCTTTAGGTCGAGTGGGCAAGCAAGGTTTTCTCCCAGTATTTCACCAGAGATGAGTTAAAATACAAATCAAATCGGTTACTCTTTTCAGCTTTTCCGCATTGTGCCTGTAGCCTTTAAACGGCAGCGTTAAAATCAGAGTGTTTTCACGTGAGGGAAATGCGTAAAACTTAAGCTGAAGAAAATAAGTTCTCAGCTTAAAAAGACCTATGAAGAGAAGCTTAGTCAGGGTGTTAATACAACAATAACATGAGCAGCAGACAGTACTCTTGTAAGACTGAGAGTACCTTGTATGTTTATGATACCCACCTACCCTTATGTTTGTGATAATTGCCCTATAACTATTTGAAAATGTTATAAAATATATATATATATTTCATAGAGAATGCACCATTCTGCTCCAACACAATGGGCTGAAGTTTCCTGCAGGTGTTGCGATTCTAACATCAGGGCCATATGTGAGCCATGAACCACCAGAGTAACTTTGCTTGAGGGAAGAGTCATATTCGAATCAAAACATTAACTCTCTTTCTGTCTCCACAGATGCTGCCAGACCAGCTGAGTATTTCCAGTACTTTCTGTCTTCATTTCTTAATTGGCTGCATCTGTGTTCGCCGTCCAGTTAAGGGTGGTGGGCGGACCAGGGAAACGGGCGGAACAGGGAAATGGGTGGACCAGGGCGGACCAGGGAAACGGGCGGACCAGGGCGGACCAGGGCAACGGGCGGACCAGGGAAATGGGCGGACCAGGGCGGACCAGGGAAACGGGCGGACCAGGGCAGACCAGGGAAACGGGCGGACCAGGGAAACGGGCGGACCAGGGCGGACCAGGGAAACGGGCGGACCAGGGAAACGGGCGGACCAGGGAAACAGGCGGACCAGGATAACGGGTGGACCAGGGAAACGGGCGGAGCAGGGAAGCGGGCGGACCAGGGAAGCAGCAGGTCCAGGGAGAGGGCGGACCAGAGAAACGGGCGGACCAGGGAGAGGGCGGACCAGGGAAGCGGGCGGACCAGGGAAGCGGGGAAGCGGGTGGACCAGGGAAACAGGCGGACCAGGGAAACAGGCGGACCAGGGAGAGGGCGGACCAGGGAGAGGGTGGACCAGGGAAACAGGCGGACCAGGGAGAGGGCGGACCAGGGAAGCGGGCGGACCAGGGAAGTGGGCGGACCAGGGAGAGGGTGGACCAGGGAGAGGGTGGACCAGGGAGAGGGTGGACCAGGGAGAGGGCGGACCAGGGAAGCGGGTGGACCAGGGAAACGGGCGGCCCAGGGAGAGGGCCCGCTGCAATACCTGGATCGCAGCCTCGCTGGCATAGATGAACGCTGCTGAAGAAAAGAGAGAGCCAAGGGAGAGCCTCAGTGGAGGTGTTCACAAAGGCCTCCCTCTTCAATGGCAGAAACAAAATGACAAACGCTTGTGAGAGGTCTCAGGGTGGGGGGGGGGGCCGACCTTTCCAGAAGGCTGCTGGTGGCCACTGCTGAACCACAGTAAGAATTCTGCCCCACCACCCCCACCACCGATGCTGCCAGTTAATTCAGCCACCCATGGCCTGCAGGCCTCCCATGAGAGAGCCCACACCCCACACCTGCAGCGTTGCTGGGCTCCCAGCACAGCGGGGGTGGGGGGGAGGTGGGGGGGGTGGGGTAGCGGGGGCAGGGGGAACCCATGCCACTCCAGGAAAATGACCCTTGATTGGGGCTTTAATTTACTTCATTGCTCTGTCTGCATCCACGGAGCGAGCTGCTAATTCCCATGGCAATCAGCCCTGGGAAAGTAGCCCAGAGTCAGGACAGCTTCAGGGAGCCATGCTGACAGGATTTTTCAAAATGTATTCTTTCATGGGATGTGGGCTACCAGCAAGGCCAGCATTTGTTGCCCATCCCTAATTGCCCTTGAACTGAGTGGCTTACTAGGCCATTTCAGAGGGGCAGTTAAGAGTCAACCACATTGCTGTGGGTCTGGAGTCACAGGTAGGCCAGACCAGGTAAGGACGGCAGATTTCCTTCCCTAAAGGACCTTAGTGAACCAGGTGGGGTTTTTTTTATGACAATCAGCAATGGTTTCATAGTCATTATTACTGAGAATAGCTTTTAATTCCAGATTTTATCAATTGAATTTAAATTCTACCAGCTGCTATGGTGGGATTTGAACCCGAGTCCCCAGAGCATTAACCTGGGCTTCTGTATTACTAGTCAAATGATATTGCCACTACACTACTGCATCCCATCTCCCACTACTTCCCACGCCCACCCTGGCGCCCACCAGCCTCAAAACCTGTCTCTACAGGGCCGAGAAAATTCAGCCCCAAGCTGGCTGAGTAAGGCATAAATATTAAAGCTTGCTTGTCATGGACAAGTGAACCTTTTTGAAATGTTCATGCGAGCAGATTATCAGAACAGGAAGACTTAAATTCCAAAACTGATAGAAGGCAAAAGAGCCTCTCACTTTCACATTAAGGTCCATCATGAGATGCACTAAGGCTCAACAGCATCCTTCCGCTTTCAGCCTGAAACACAGTGGGCAATCATGTAGTGACGTAATGTCTCATGCCCACCCCCTCCTCCATTCCTGAGGCTGTAAGCACAAATCTCAAATCCATCAGTTCCCAGTAAAGTTTATTGATTTGGAATAGTGGAGGCCTCACATGGGGGAAGCTGAGGGAATATTGTGTTTGCCAAACAGTCTCGGTGTCTTCTGTCAGTTGATTAACATGAATAGATCTGTTACAGGTTTTTTTTTTCCCAGTTTGTCAGCAGAGGATTGCTGAAGTTAAGAATCTATTCAGGGTAAACTTATAGAAACAGCCAAACGCACTAACACAAATATTTTGACAATAATTGCTACTCAAAATGGCCCAAAATCATGAAATAACATTTTATTTTGGTTGCCTTGTATGTTTCAGGTAAGGTAAAACATGTAGTATGTTTTATTACAGTCTAGTAATCTCTTGGAGAGAAAATTTGCACTTTTGTCAAAGCTATTATAGGTTTGCATTGTTCAAATTGAGGTGATAAATCGATGGAAAATATTCCAAACTTTTCACTTACACAGGAGCATTTTAACAGCTGAAATAATTCACTTCAAAGTATTTTATTAATTGTAGTGCCTTTTTTTTAGCTGACTAAATTTCTGCATGATACTAGGTGGTGTAGAAGAGCACGAGGCAATATTGTGATTTCAGTGTTATCACATTGCCTTAACGTGGCGTGGCAACACCTCAGTACTTTGCCGTTTTGCTGTGTCAAAAGGAATGAGGCAATGCTCTAATATTATCTTGTTATGTCTGCATTTAGAAACAATATTCTAACATCTGTGTTTTACCATGGATCTGCAGTATTAGACAGCACCGTAATGCTGCACGGTAACTCCACGTAGAGTTGTGAAGCAGTCTACCCAACTGGGCCCATTGTGTTGGAGTATTACGGCAACATCTTGACTTGTGCAGTATTTGTAGAGTGACAGGCTAGGTCGAACTGCGCTGTCTGGTCCATTATATTGAAATTGGTGAGAGAATGTTGCAGATCTGTGTTGTTCTACTGTGTATTAAGAGGGTTGAGGCAATGCTCTAACACTATGCTGTCTTGTACTGTGAGTTTAGGGTGACGAGGGCATTCCAGGAATACCAGGAGAACCGGGTTTCCCTGGCGATAAGGTGAGAGTTTTTGCTAATCTGACAAGTGTGAACTTTGAAAATTCAACCTCCTTAATTTCCAGTTTTTACCCGGTACTTAAATAGCTAACGGTGATTTCAGTGGAAGGTGCATAGTGGGATGAATGTGACCTCTTCCTTTTCATCTTTTAAGCATAGCTGTTTCCCTTACAAATAAACTTTTTTTTGTTGTTGTTTCAGAGTAATTAATTTAAAGTGCAGGAAGGAAGTGTTTGTTTCACATTTATACAGCTACTTCATGCCCACAGTTTCCGAATTTCTTTCCTTCGATAATTAATTGTGATCTCGACAAATGCACCAAGATGAGAGCTCGGATGTATTTTTGGTTCCATCAGGTTTAAGCTTATTTGGATCTGAAATGTGATACAACAACCATTTAACTTTTATTAAAAACATTTCAATCAAAGTGAAGACGGAGCCGGACTGTACTGTTCATTAGGGGAAAACGATGGTCTCCCTTAGATCCCTAGAAAGACACTGCTCACCCCTCGGAAACCATGAACAGTCAGGGCAGCAATCTGACAAGGTCTTCATGACAGGAAGATAAAAGGAAAATAGGACATAAGAACAGGAGGAGGACATTTAGCCTTTCCAGCCTGTTTGCCAGTACCTGGTTGATCTGTGACCTAACTCCCTTTCCCCAAATCCCTTAAAATCTTCAGCTGAAATCCTTCAATCTTAATTTACAATTAACAATTGATCCAGCACCAATTGCTGCTCCTGGATAAGTGTTCAAAACTTCTACCATCTTTGGTGTGGAGATGTTTTTGACCTGGCTCTAATTTTTACACCGCGGCCGGGGTTTTCCAGCCCCCCACCGTGCTGGGATCCGCTGCAGGAAATTCGGCAGTCCTGCCCAAAATCCATTGACTTTTGGTGGGACCAGACGATCCGGGCAGCGGGAAAATCCTGCCCTGTGTCTTCTAATCCTAGACTCCCCAACCAGTGGAAATAGTTTCTCTCCATCTGGGCGGGAAGTGGAGGGGGGAGGGGGGTTTGTGTGGGGGGGGGGGGGGTGCGGGTGTGGACCTGATCAATGCCCCCGATTGGGTCCACGCCGCCATTTTACATGGGTGGGCCAGTTAAGGCCCACCCAGTGCGACGAGCGCCAGGAAGCGTTGAGCACTCCCTGTGCGGCGGCCAGGGGTGGGGGGGGGGGTCCCTGAATCAGGGCCTGCGCTCTTTGATGCATGCGTGTGGCGTTGCCTCAGGGAGATTAGTTTAAGTTTTAAAAATCTAAGTAAAGAAAAGAAAAAAATTTTAAGACACGTCCCCTCATGTGACAGTGTCAGTGACGTTTTATAAAAACTTTTATTCAATTTAGAAACACTTCATGAAACCTCATCCCGCCCGCAGATGAGGTTCCATGAAAAAAGCAAAGGCTGTCTGGGCTCTTTGCCTGCCCCCCCCCCCCAACCACCACCACCACCGCCAACCTTAAAGTTGGACGGGCTGCTCAGTTTATTAGTTAAATTCGTTTTTAAATGGCCTTAACAGGCCTTTGACAGTCTGGCGGGCGCGCAGCCAACTCGGGTGCACGCCCGGCGAACTGAAAATCTAAATGAAGCCCGCCTGACGTCACCGCGTGTCATTTTACGCCACAGCGAGTGGGCCCCGCCCCCGCTCACCAAGCCAAATATTCTGGCCTTGAAGTTGCAGGGGAGGGAACTGTTGGCAAAGGTACTGTTGGCTGCCGCACTGCAAGCTTTATAGGTTGCACATGCTGCAGCCCCAGCACACCAGGGTTGGAAGGGTTGGAAATCTAAGCTGTAATTTTCCAGCCCCCTCCCCCCCTCCCCCAGCCCGGGGTGGGTTCCCTCACGGCAAGGCCGGTGAGCCGTTGAAATCTCCGTTCACATCAGTGAGACCAGAAGATCCCGCTGGGGCGAAGGGCAGGTAAAATCCGGTCCTCGTGCCCAGAAAACATCCAAACAAGTGATGACTACTCCGTCATACTCCTGGCCTGGTCCTTGTGGGTGGTGGAAAACTTTGAGGGGGTCATGAGGTGAGCCACTCATTGTGGAGTACAAAGCTACAGCCTACTCCTGTGGCCGCAGGGCTGATATGATTGAACCAGTTCAGCTTCAGCTCAGTGACAACTCCCGTGATGCTGATGGTAGAGAACTTGGCAATGTTGGTGTGACTGAACATCAAGAGAAAATGGTCTTGGCCCCCTCTTGTTCGAGATGGTCAGTAACTGACCCTTAAACGACACAAAGTCACTTGCCACTTATCACCTCAAGTTTGGCATGGCTGCTTCTTATCAGGCTGGTTCTGAATTTATTTCTACAGCCTGAGACGGTTCGGATGATAAAGTGCAAACTAATAACAAATAGGCATCGCGATTATTAATTTTGAACAATATTTACAAACAGTTGTTACAGAAATTTTTTTTCTGATCTTCCACCTGTAACGATGGATTGATGGAATTCACTCATGCTACCAGCTATAACTACTCCTTTATATATCATAGGTCTCTACAACAAGTAAAAAATTATTTAAAATAATTATTGTAATTCACACGTTTGGACTAAAAATACCATCAAGATTAATCACTAATGGAACCGTTCTCATGAATAGATGCCAGATGGGCAGTTATTGGAGTTGTAGAACTCTTGAGTGTGATCCAAGTGTAAAATATGCTGCAAGATTATTTCTCTGTAAATTCTATTCTTTCCATGTTGACGGCTTGAGCTTAACTTGCAAATTGCATTCAGGGATGCCAACGTTTTAAAGCTGGCCAGCTATAAGTGTTTCCATGAATCATCCATTTGTTACAGGGAGCTCACGTCCAAATAGGTGAAAAAAAAAGCTCTCTTAAGCTTTACTGGGCATAGTTATACATTCTGAGAAACCTCGCCCAGAGTTAATTCGCACTTGGGTGTAAATTTAAGCAGTCAGCTCATGAGATGTGCATGGCATGGGAAGGAAAAAAGTTTGGAACTCCGATTCAGCATTTGGCCCTCTCAGGATGCTGAAAATCAGCCCCAACATTGTCGTTTGATGAGGGATTGTTTCCTTAGTATTATGCGATGGCACAGGAAATATTAATGCATTCTTTGGACATAACCAATCCCAGAGGGGAAAATGATTATTTCAAGATGAACTATTTCACTATAAGTGTGCTGTTACTATTCTTTTTCCTGGATGGACTTACTACTGGAATTTTGTAGGTGGTTTAATTTCATGTTTTTTTTAAAGGAACTGCATTAAATTACAAGAAAAACTGATAATTTCAGTTTTATGAGGGCTGAAAGTTAAAACGATACATGGGAGATTCTGGCAATATAAAGCCAACTTTATAGGATAAAAATGAACAGGAGCCCATTGGAAAATATTCCTGGGGAAAAGAATACCAGAAGACAATAATGGTACATTTTAATCTCAATGCCCCAAGGTATTGTATTCAGCCCTGCAAGTATCCCTCCAAGTCACACACCATCCTGACTTGGAAATATATCACCGTTCCTTCACTGTCGCTGGGTCAAAATCCTGGAACTCCCTCCCTAACAGTACTGTGGGTGTCCCTACACCACATGGACTGCAGCGGTTCAAGAAGGTTGCTCACCACCACCTTCTCAAGGGCAATTAGAGATGAGCAATAAATGCTGGCTTAGCCAACGGCGCCCACACCCCATGAACGAATAAAATCAAAGGACAGAAGATTATTGGAGAGTGCATACCTTGAACTCCCAGAATGCATCCCTGGTGTAGGAAGCTCTGTAGTAGGCGTGCTGATGGTTAAAATGAGCCTCTAACCATAAATATATTGGCTACAGGCGTTAAATATATTTACTAAGATAAAAGCAAAATACTGCGGATGTTGGAAATCTGAAATAAAAACAAAATGCTGGAAAAACCCAGCAGGTCTGACAGCATCTGTGGACAGAAGAACAGAGTTAACGTTTCGAGTCCGTATGACCCTCCTTCAGAACTCCAAAGAAGAGTCATAAGGATTTGAAATGTTAATTAAGTTTCGCTCTCCACAGATGCTGCCAAATCTGCTGGGTTTTTAAAGCATATTCTGTTTTTATTTTATATTTAAATATATTTGCCACTGGTTCAGAGGGGAGGCAGATGACCTACTCCTGAAATTGCTCCAGAACAGCTAGAAGATACACTGAGTGCTTTGCGTATTAATGAATTGAAAGTATACCAGTTGCAATGGGTACTGTGGTTCCTGAACCTTTTGACTATATTACTTTTGAGTTCTGCAAAACCAGGATCTATTTAGTTTAGTTTAAAGGGGGATACAGCTGCACTAAACACCAACTAATGAAGTGATAATAAGTCTAATCTCCGTTACTTCAAAGAAATCTGTCACTGCTATGTTGCTGTCACTTCGTAACCCCAGAATCCCACATTGTCTTTTATGTTTCCGTGAGTACAGCTTGTGCTGTGTTTCCAAAGAGTAGGGACAGATGTTCCCAGAGAGACTGAAACGTTGTCACTTAAATATGCTGCAGAGATGTTTATCTTTGCAGGGACTGGTCTGCAACACATGTACTCGAATCAATTCCAATGCAGTGAAATCTGAAATAAAAACAAACATGCTGGAAATACTCAGCAGGTCAGGCAGCATCTGTGGAGAGACAAGCAGAGTTCTGAACAGTTTGGATGAAAGGTCGTCTCGACCTGAAACGTTAACTCTGTTTCTCTCTCCAAAGATGTCTCGTGACCTGCCGAGTATTTCCAGCAATTTTTTTTTGACATTATTTCAGACTTCTAGCATCCTGAGTGTTTTGTTTTTGCATCGTTGTGGTTGAAATATCATTTGAACTCAGGGGACCCAGGAGAGGATAGTTACATTAGCTCCATATCAGTAAAACTTGGAACAATAAAAAGATTCAGCCAATCTTCTCCTTCCACTGTTCAGTGTATCACTACATTCATGGACATAGCCCTGCAAACTCATCCCCCCCCCACCACCCCACTACTCCCCACCTACCCCTGAGTATATCTCCAGTCCTCCAGTTATGTGAATGAAACACATTTATTAATAATGGTAAAACTCTCAAGTCATCCACCTGAACAATTGTTGTAGTTCCTTTTTAAAGGTACCATTAACCCAGAAATAGTTTTTATATTAGCCTGTTCCATATATCCACTACCCTTTGGGTAAAGCATTGCTTCTGGTGCTTAATCTTGTTTGAGGATTGTGTTTTTGTCAAAATGTGCCCTCTAGTTCTGCAATCACTTTCCAGATATAATTATTTGAGTCAAATTCCTTTCTGCTTGCAAACTGCAGCTACTAATTTGACGCCTCTCTTGGAAATTGGTTTTGTGAGTCTAATGACCGTTGAGCAGATTGCTATGATTGATAGCGTAAGTAATTAATGATAATTATATTACTCAGCATCAGCAAATCTGCTGTTATGTTGGCTTAAAGTGTTGTTATGTCGCTACAGGGTAATCCTGGGTTACAGGGAATGCCTGGAATGAGGGGGAAGCCCGGGATAGCTGTGAGTATCCCAACATTTCTCATTCTTAAACAGGCTTGTCCAACCTTTTCGCGTGAGGGGCCACATTTCAATTTTTTTCTCACTCAAGGGTGGATGAGTAAATTTTGGAAAGATAAGTTTTGGCACATTAAACGAGAATTGCAAAAAAAATGTTGAGCTACGAAGAAAAGAAACAACTTGCTGAGCAAAATAAATTTAATGTCAAAGCAATAAATTGATCATTTAAAAAATGAGTAATTAATAAAGATGACCATTAGAGTGTGAAAGGGTGAGTGTCTACGTCCTGCTCACTCCCAGTCTCAGGGTGCTCACTCACTCACTCTCACCCACTGTGTGAGTGGGAATGAGGGTGAGTGAGAACCGTGAGACTGGGAGTGAGCTAGATTGGCGCGCGCGCATACACACACACATGCTGTCTCACATGCACACGTACACTCTTTCTCTCACACGCACACACACTCTCTCTCACACGCACACACAATCTTTCTCTCACACGCACACACACTCTCTCACACGCACACACAATCTCTTTCTCTCACACGCACACACACTCACACACACACAATCTCTTTCTCTCACATGCACACAGACTCTCTCTCACACACACAGACGCTCTCTCTCTTGCATGCACACACACACTGTCAGACGCGCACACACACTCTCTCACATGCATACACACTCTCACTCTCACTCGCACACACTCTCACGCGCACTCTCACGTGCACTCTCTCAAGCGCACTTTCTCATGCGCACACACTCACGCACACATTCACGTGCAGACTCTCTCATGCGCACACTCTCTCTCACACACACACTCTCTCTCACGCACACACCTTCTCGCACCCTCACACTTTCATGCACACACTCTCTCTCACGCACACACTCTCATGCACAGTCACTCATTCACTTACACATCCCAGGCTCGGGTGGTTTGGAGATTAAAACGCTGAGGAGAGGTTCAGGACAGGCCTCTTTCTCCCCACCCTGTCTAACACTCCAGCTGTCCAGGGTTCCATTGTTGCTGCAACCATGTTGACTCATGTAGGGGGCTTTTTCTCCCCAAGCCTTGGCAGCCAGTCTCTCTCTCTCTCTCACTCTTCCCCACTCCCTGAAAGCCTCTTCTCGTCCCCACCTCATCCCAGCAGACTCACCACCACTGCCGGTGTTCAGACCTCAGGCTGAACAAAGTCACTCACCTTCACACTGTACATTGTTCCTCCAGTTAGAGACAGATCTCTCCTGCATTTGCTGCCGATGGGCTCATTAGTGAGCCTATTAGCAGCAAACACTGGAGAGAAACGGCCAATGATTGAAGGAGCAGCTCGTTGTAGAATCTTCCACTCTGCTTATATTTTACGGGTGGGATAGAGAGGAAGGGCGAGCCGGATTGTGGCCCCTGGACTGCGGGTTGGACAAGCCTGTTCTTACGATACTTTTTACTCCTTATTGGTGCATCTTTAAAAATAGCACAGCTCAGCATCCAAATATCTGCATTTGTTTGATGCATGGAAGATGTTTTATATTTTTCGAATTTAAAATTTCCTAAATATGTATAAAAACATATCCGTAGGTGAATTATTTAGTAATATTTGCGATTGCTGCAGTTTTGGAATGAATGCTCGATGTAACTGCACTATATTTCTGTCTGTGCTATTTTGGAGGTTCATGCCATCATAGCCATTGTTTCTTGCCTGTGTTTTGATTTGCTAGAGGTGTTTGAAGCCATGAAGGATTTAGAGTAAATAAAGAGAAGCTGTTTCCAGTGGCTGAAGGGGCAATAATGAGATTGCACAGATTTAAGGTGCCTGGGAAAAGAAGCAGAGGCGACATGAGGAAACACCTTTTCATGCAACCAGTGACTAGGATTGGGGTGGATACAGATTCAATAGTAGTCTTCAACAGGGTATTGGATAAATACTCAATGAGAAAAAAATTGCAGGAATTCAGAGAAAGAGCAGGAGACTGGGACGAACTGGAGTACTCTTCGAAAGAGCTGGCACAGACTTGATGGGTCAAATGGCCTGCTGTGCTGTAACATTCTATGATTCTATTCTGTTTTCTATTGCACTTGAAGATTTATTCTGAATGGAATATTGTCTCATGTTACTCTTACATTGGTACACCATATATTGCACATGATGGAGTAGGGCAGAGGGTTGTGCAGTAATTAGTCCGGTCATTAAGTCTAGCAGCCCCATAACCAGATTCAAAAAAGAATGTGTTCAATTTCACAAGAAAGGTAACCAGCATGCTTCCCCACCCATGGCTGTGTTCTGCCACCTAGCAAGCACTTAGGAAGGCAAATGGTATGTTGACCTTCATTACAAGGGGATTTGAGTACAGGGGTAAAGATGTCTTGCAGCAATTTTGTAGAGCCTTGGTGAGACTGCACCTGGAGTATTGTGCACAGTTTTGGGCTCCTTATCTAAGGAAGGATGTACTTGCCATAGAGAGAGTCCAACGGAGATTCACCAGACCAATCCTTATGATGGCGGGATTGTGTTATGAGGAGAGATTGAGGAAACTGAGCCTGCATTCTCTGGAGTTTTGAAGAATGAGAAGTGATCTAATTGAAACTTACAGAATTCTTACGGGGTGTGACAGGGTGGATGTGGATAGGATGTTTCCCCTGGCTGGTGAGTCTAGAAGTAGGGGAAACAGTCTCAGAATAAGGGGTAGGCCATTTAAGACTGAGATGAGGAGGAATTTCTTCACTCAGAGGGTGGTGAATCTTTGGAATTCTCCACCTCAGAGGGCTGTGGAAGCTCAATCATTGAGCATGTTCAAGACTGAGATCGATAGATTTCTGGAGACTAATGACATCAATGGATATGGGGATAGGGGGGAAAAATGACATAGAGAAAGATGATCAGCCACGATGTGTTTAAATGGCAGAGCAGGCTTGATGGACTGAATGGCCTATTCTTGCTCCCATTTCCTATGTTCATATTTTCCTATGATACTCAAGCCTAAAAAATAGGCAAAACATGTTACTTATTTAGCCTGAATATGTACAACTAACCTGGGGGTACTTCAAGAGACTATAGTCTAGGTCAATATTCCTTTTCATTTCCAAACACGTGAATTAGGTAACAGTCAACACAAATTTGTTGAAGGCAAATTGTGTCTGAGAAAAATGACTCGGGACTTTGACTAACTAATGAAGGGGTTGGTGAAGATAGTGCAGTTCATGTTGTTTAGGTGAACTTTCAAAAGGCATTTGATGAAGTGGCACCTAAAGACTTGCTAGCAAAATTGAAGCCTATGTGTAAAAAGGGATTAAAAGATCCTGAGAGGTTTTGACAGGGTGGATGCTGAATAAATGGTTCCCTTTATGGGAGACACTAGAACTAGGGGGACACAGTTTAAAAATAAGGGGCCTCCCATTTAAGATGGAGATGAAGAGCTTTTGTTCTCTCTCAGAGGGTCATTACTCTGTGGCATTTCCTTACCCAGAGAACATGAGAGGCTGGGTGAAAGAGTATAGGGGGTAGGCAGGAAAGTAGAGGCCACAGTCAGATCAGCCATGATCTTGTCAAATGGTGGAGCAGGCTCGAGGGCTGAATGGCTTACTCCTGCTCTTAATTCATATGTTCGTATGTGTTTATGTATGTAAGAGCAGCATGTGTACAAGATTGGCTAAGAGACAGGAAGCAGAGAGTAGTGATGAATGGCTGCTTTTCAGATTGGAGGGACCGATGAAATGATGTCCCTTAGCGGTCAGTATTATATATATATGATATATTATATATATATATATATATTCTTGACATGGATTTGGAGTAAGGGGGTTGTTAGGGCCTAATTTCAAAAGTTTGTAGATGGCAGAAAACTTGGCAATGTAGTAAACAGTGATCAAAATAGTAAGATCAGAAGGACATAGACAGACCGGTAAAATAGGCAGACACATGGCTGATGAAATTTAATGCAAAGAAGTGTGAAGTGATGCATTTTGAGGATAAGCAATATTAACTAATTGATGCAATTTTAAACTTGGATTGACCTTGAAGGTTGATATCCACAAATCTTTAATAAAGCTGATAAAAAAAGCATATGGGCTACCTGGTTTTATAAATAAAAGCATAGATTTCAAAAGGAAATGATGCTACACCTTTATGAATGATCGGTTAGCCCTCAGCTGGATTATTGTGAATTGGAAAGCTTCTTGATATGTTATTCGTGTTAATTTTTTTAGGGGGAAATTGGTGAAAAAGGTCCAGTTGGAATACCAGGACCTCCTGGCCTAGAGGTAAGTGTGAGGTTATTTCATTAAGTGTTGAGGTTTGAACTGAGCAAACACAATGTAAATCAGCAGTCAGATTTTTACTTTTGCTCTTTCTAACATTCTCCTCAGAGTATGTTTTCTTCTCCATGGTAGAACTGATATGCATTGCTTTTTAATTCTACAGTATGAGGGTTAGATCCACAATATTAAAAAGTATAAAATAATTGTCATGATATATAAAGTAATGCAACCTCTTTGAAAGCATCCTGGAATGGGAAACTGAAGACAAATGTACGTATCTAAGTCTGTCTTTGATAGTTCAAACTATCTGTTGTAGCACTCTCGCCTCTGAGTCCCAACTCCAGAGACCTGAGCACCTAAGGTAGGCTGACACTTCAGTGCAGGCCTGAGGGAGTGCTGCACTGTTGGAGGTGTCATCCTTCAGGTGTGGCACTAAACTGAGGTGCACTCTGGGCCAACACCCAGCTCACAAACATCAGCAATGTCTATTCACCCCATTGCCATTTGTGTGATATTGCTTTGTGCAAGTTAACTACTGCATTCCCTCCATCACAACTGTTGCTGTACCTTGGAGTCTTGCGAGATTTTGAAATTTTAATGCATTAGTCAAAGGAGGTGAAATTCATGGTGGGAATGCAAACCATGTTGAATCAGACCTGCTGCTTGTTATATGTCACGCAATATTCCGTTCCATTGACACATGAAATACTGTCCACTTTGTATCCATGCCCAGGTTGAATTTCACCTCCAAAATGTTCAGTTTTTAGCTAATGATGTTACCAGCCACTCTTAGCAGAAGCTAAAAAAGCAAGGAAATTATGCTACACCTTTATAAATCAACTTTGTCTGACTTTCCAAGGGAATTGTTCTTGTGTTTGATTTTTTGCATCATTCTCAGGATCTGGGCATCACTAGCAAGCCTGGCATTTAGTGTTTTTTTAAACTCTTTTACGGGATGTGGGTGTCACTGGCTAGGCCAACATTTATTGCCTATCCCTAGTTGCCCTTGAGAAAGTGGTGGTGAGCCGCCTTCTTGAACTGCTACAGTCCATGTGGTGTAGCTAAACCCACAGCGCTGTTAGGAAGGGAGTTCCAGGATTTTGACTCAGTGACACTGAAGGAACGGCGATATATTTCCAAATCAGGATGGTGAGTGACTTGGAGGGGAACTTCCAGTTGGTGGTGTTCCCATGTATCTGCTGCCCTTGTCCTTCTAGGTGGTAGAGGTCCTGGGTTTTGAAGATCATGGTGAAGGAACCTTGGTGATTTGTTGCAGTGCATCTTATAGATAGCACACGCTGCTGCCATTGTGCGTCGGTGGTAGAGGGGTGAATATTTAAGGTGGTCGATGGGGTGCCAGTCAAGTGGGCTGCTTTGTCCTGGGTGGTGTTTAGATTCTTGAGTGTTGTTGTTCATCCCTAGTTGCCCTGGTGGTGGTGATCTGTTGCAGTTCAAAAGATGCCTCCACAGTGCTGTTGGGTAGTGAGCTCCAGGATTTTAATTCAGGGATAATGAACAAACAGTGATACATTTCCAAGTCAGGATGGTGTGAGATTTGGAGGGCAACTTGCAAATGATGTTTTCCCATGTGCCTGCTGCTCTTGTCTTAAGGTTGCAGGCTTAGGTGCAGCTGAAGAAGTCTCTCCCTTCACAATATCTGCTGTACATTTATGTAGCTCATGCAGTCAGTTTTTGGTCAAATGATGATCCCCCAGGATGTTGATGGTGGGGAAGTCAGTAATGTCACAGATGTTAAAGAGGGATCGTTCTGCTCTTTCTTGGTGAAATTGTTCATTGTTTGATAGATGTGCACGGTGTGAATGTTGCTTCCCATTTACGAGCCCAAGCCTGGATGTTGTCCAACTCCTGCCTCATTCAGGTACGGACTGCTTCATTATCAAATTGGTCTGCATCCACTTTTTCTTAATCGCCTTCCTAATCAGAACTTGCGGAGGTGAAAGATGAGGAAAACAACTGAGCAGTGGAAAATGGAAATTAAGTGATGTCAGATTAAGTAAGAATCAGGAAGCAAACATGTTTAACAAAAACAGAAACAGAAATACCTGGAAAAACTCAGCAGGTCTGGCAGCATCGGCGGAGGAGAGCACAGTTGACGTTTCGAGTCCTCGTGACCCTTCAAAAATGTATAACCTGCAATTGCCGACAAACAAGGAAATGACAGGTTGGGTTAATCGTTTGCAATGTGTTTTCAGACAGCTGCTCCCCCTACTGGAATGTATCCAGCTGCTGAACTGTAAAAAGAGAACAAAATTTCAAATGCACAGTAATCAAATGCAGTTTTACCCCCAATGAAAAATCCATTAGAATCTTCATTAGTAGCAAAATTAAATACTAACTGTTGAATATATTGTGGGTGCAGGAGGAGGCCATTCAGCCCCTTGAGTCTTTTCCACCATTCAGTTAGAACATGGTGGATTTGCACATCAACTCCATTTACCTGTCTCTGCTCTATATCCCTTGATAGCCTTCCCTATCAAAAATCTAACTGTCAAGGTTTTTGAAAGTTCCAGTTGACCGAGCATCCACGGCCTGCTCAGCGATCAAGTTCCAAAGTTTCTCCACCCTTTGTATGAAAAAGTGCTTCCTAATTCTACTCATGAATAGTCTGGCTCTAATTTTAAGTTCTTGTTCTGGATTTGCCCCCAACAGAGAAAATAGATTCTCTTTATTCTCCCTATTGAATCTCTTTATCATCTTGGACGTCTGGATTAGGTCAACACTTGACCTTGTATTTTCAAAAGACTGCAAGCGAAGTTTAACCCTCTCGGCCCTGGTAAGTTTGTACAGTTTAACCTCTAGGCCCTGGTAAATTTGCACTCCTCGAAAACCAGCATATCCTTCCCGAGGCACCAAGTGCTGAACTCCATAGAAACATGGAAAATCAGAGCAGGAGTAGGTCATTCAGCTCTTCGAGCCTGCTCCTCCATTCAATACAATCATGGCTGATCCTCTATCTCCCCATATCCCTTGATGCCTTTGGAGTCTAGATAGGATCTGACCACGCTTCTTAACAACTGAAGCAGCACTTCCTCCCTTTCCATTCCACACATGTTCTAACCATTATAGTGTCAGCTGTGGCTCATTTGGAAGCACAAGCACTGCTGAATCACAAGTTTCTGAGCTCAAGTCCCAATCCAGGGCTTGAACTCAAAAATCAAGGCTGATACTCCAGGGCAGTACTGAGGAAACTGTCAGAGGTGCTATTTTTCAGATGAGACATTAAGCTGAGGCCTCATCTGCCTGCTTGAGTGGATGTTAAAGATCCCATGATACTACCTCATAGAAGAGCAAGGGAGTTACCCCTTGTCTCCTGGCCAATCTTTATCCATCAATACTACAAAAACAGATTATCTGATCATTATCACATTGCTGTTTATGGGAGCTTTCTGCTCACGAATTGGCTGCTATATTACCACACTGATTACACTTCAAAAGTATTCCATTAGCTGTAAAGCACTTTGAGATATCCGGTGGTTGTGAAAAGTGCTATATAAATGCAAGTCTTTCTTTTTCTTTTCTTTCATTTTGATCAGTTGGATGTTGAATATTTCTCATAATTCGTGGAAATAGATGCAGGTCATGTGTTATGGAGCAGAAATTTAAATACAACTTTTAAAATCCACTTTTGTTTGCAAGTGGCTTTGCTGATTCAACAGCTATCCTGCCATTTTCACTACATTTTATGCACCAGTCACCAATCATGCACATGTTTAAGGGCATCAGTTTTTCTAGGACTGTGGTTAATCAGGGCAATTACATTTATAAAGAAAACCAACATTCTTGTCAAAGAATTAAAGGATTGCTTATATGGCACCATGATGATTTATATTCAAGTAAACAACTGCGAGCACACAAGACCCATCGGACCACCATTGCAAATAATGGAAAACTCACAAGCACACTGTGCAGTCACAAACAGCAATAACTGTACAAACACACGCTATGCTCAGCACAAACAGCAGCCATTACGCAAATACACAGCATAATGTCAAGCAACAATGGACGTGGAGTCAGGAGAGACCAGGATAGCCACACACAAATGGTAGCAGCTATACCACACAGCATAGTCATGAGAAACAGCAATGATTCTTTCGATGAAGGGAAGATACTAAAAATGTGTGCAATTTTGTAAAGTACACAAAAAAAACGTACGATCCTAACACCTCAATCACTCCAGGATATGTTTTAAAAATGCAGCTAATCTGTTGAAAGAGTTAACTGAAATATGGGATATAGCATCATTTGCTGTTGAGGAGTGGAATGTAAAACAGATGTAATAAGCTTGTTTCTAAGCAATTTTAACATCCATCATGCCAACCCTCTTTGTTGTGTGCATCCTTCATTATGTTATAATTCAACTGGACAGAAGGAGAGGGAGAGACTGAATCTGACCCCTGAGCAAAAGATTTAAATCTCATGTAGTGTTTAAATTGGATAATTGTTTCCTGAATACCTCCAACTTCAGTTGCTGTAGAAACGACCATGTTTATGTTGTGTAGTTATTTCCACAGTAGTGACACCCTATTTATATGTTATAATGGTTCCGCGGTAATTGTTTTAAAGTGATTGTTTATTACAGACTGAGAAAAGCTTGTGCACTCCATTGGGAGAAAGCTACTTGGCCGGACCCCGAACGAGCAAATATCAGTGGCTCATGGGCTCAAACTACTAGTTGCAAAAATATCTGACCGTCTGTGAAAGCCATACGCTTTGAGCTTGTTTTGCATCCGGAGGTGCAAGCCAGTTCACCCGTTCTGTTAAAGTGCATGAAGCATATGTTACAGGCTTCTCCATACTGTCTTCCATTATGTGAGATAACACTACACCTAACCCCTGCGGTGAGGCACCGCAAGCTAAAGCCAATTGTTTCTTGGGATCATTGTGGGTAAAATAGCATTACTAGTCAGCACTTTCTTCACTTCTTCAAATGCTTTCTGACATTCCGCAGACCACTCCCAAACTATTCCATCGTTGAGCGGTTGATACAGTGGAGTGAATGTATTAGCTAAATCAGGGATGAACTTAGAACATTCATAGGGATTGTTGTGTATTATTCTAAGTTCTTCTCTGTTCTCTGGTGTCTTTGTTTTCAAAATTCCCTCAACCTTCTCCTGCATTGGGTGGATATCTTCACCATCTATTCGATGACCCAGATATGTTACACATGACACCATGAAGCAATACTTGTGCTTTTTAGCTTTGATACCATGATCTAGAAGTCAATCTAGGGCTTCATTCAACCTTGCAATGTGCTCTCCCTCTGTCTTACTGCTAATTAGAATGTCATCGAAGAGGCAGCACACTCCTTTCATCCCACTCAGTGCTTGATGCATGACGCTCTGGAACACTGGTACAGTAGACAGACTAAATGGTAACCTTTCGTAATGATACAACCCTTTGTCTGTATGAATGGTGAGCAGCTCCTTGCTCTTGTCAGTCAATTCTAATTGCAAATATGTATATGACTAATCTATCTTACTGAACACCTTTCCATTGGCTAAATTAGAAAACAAATCTTCACTGGTAGGCAGTGAGTAAGCATCAGCTTATTTACCGTTTGTTTATAAGCTTCACAAATCCAAACAGGCCCATTTGCTTTTGGAATGACTACATTGGGTGAAGCCCATTTACTGCTCTTCACCTTCTTACCAGCCCCTGTTCTTTCTAATCTATTCAGCTCTTGATTTACAGCTTCTAACTTTACATAAGGCACTAGTCTAGCCACGCAAAATGTTGGCTGTACGTTGTCCTTTATCTTGACTTCAGCCTTGTGAGGCCTAATTTTATCATTTGGTCCTCCTTGCTCAAAGACCACTTTGTGCTCTCTTAGTACTTCCTCAATGGCAGATGTACTTAACTGATCCCTGCTGTATATAAATCTGCCCTGTTTAACCATATTTTCTTAAACCAATCTCTCCCCTTTAGGGAGACTTTGTTCCCTCCTATGGCAAGTAATAGGATACATCATCCTATTCCACTTTAACATTAACTTCACATAACAATGGAATACTGTTATTGGAATAACTAGTCAGTTTCATGTCAGCTTTCCATAAGGGAATGTGACTTAGAGATTTCTTGTGCTCTCCTTCTGAGATAAGGGACACTGCTGCAGCAGTTTCAATGATGAAATTAAGTTGTGAATCTCCAACTTGCATTTTTACTGTGCAATCTTCAGCCCTATTACTATCTTCTTCCATGTGCTATTTTTCTTGCTGTCAGACTAAGTATAATTCTTGATCCTCCTGTTCGATAACATCAACTTCTGCTTCAATGTCTATCATATGTGCATTCAAAGATTTCCAGGCTCCTGAACTAGCCTCAGATCTACCACAGCCTCAGCCTGGTGCATGGTGGCAATCTGAAGCATGACTGTTTCCTCTACTCCAGCATGCTGCCTTGATATGATCAAATTTCCCAAAGGCATCGCACTTTAACTGGAAAAAGGATAATTAGCTGATGGTGGCTACCATGGCAACGGTAATATCTAAATTTATGATTCTGATACTGTGAACTCGGCTGTCGTGGCCTGGATTGTGCTGAAATCTGGTGGATCTTACATGTCAGCGCAGGAAAAGAACTCCCTTGCAACCTGCAACTATTTCTTTCTGCCATTTTGGCTGTGGCCCCAATGCAGATCTCCTTCCAGGTCAGCTTATTGCCTTTGTTGAAAAGCTTGGCCTGGATTTTTTTGTTCTTTAAGCATCCTACGAATTGTCTCTAAGGTCAATTTCTAAGTTTGCGTCATACCCACAATGATGAGAGAGTTTCTTTAATTCAAGAATGTAATCTGCAACAGTCTCACTTGGCAACTGATTCCTTTCGCAGAATGCAGCTCTTGTCATGCTATAATATGAGTCTAGAATCTCATTCATTTCAGAATAGCCCATAGCACTGGGGTCTCACGGGCAACTCTAGTTAGTCACCGTCTCAAAAGAATCTGTCCCCATCATAGTGAAGAAAATTTATCCTCATCTTCTATTTTATTTGCTTTAGTTTTAGCCAAATGTCTAACCTTGGTTCATACTGACACCAGCCCCCTTTGTTAGTGCTGAGTCCCCCATTGTCCTCAAATATGCCTTCAGTGCTACGTTTTCAATTATGTACCATGCTGACTCACTGCGTACCTGAACATGATGTGCATGTGGAACAATCTTTCAACTCGCTCAAACGTCCTCAAAATCAACTTTAGGAGTTCCAAAAAAAAAGGCGCAATGTTCTTCAGTCCTTAATTTCTCAGATGAAATGTAAAAGAAAATTGCATCCCATCCTTGTGGCCATTTTTCTGTTGTGCATTGCACGGAGAGAAGGTTAACATGTGGACTCACTGTAAGCAGCTATTATTGAACTTACTTTATTTACACCTCAGCAAAATAACAGAAGGGGCAGCAGAGAGGGCCGCTCCACAATATTACACAGTTCCTTCACTATCGTTGGGTCAAAAGCCTGGAACTCCCTCCCTAGCAGCCCTGTGAGTGAACCTACATCAGATGGACTACATCTGTTCGAGACGGTGGCTCACCACCACATTCTCGACAGCAATTAGAGGCGAGATTTTCCAGTCCCGCAGGAAATTCCCGCCCGAAGCCAAAGGACCTTCTGCTGGTCCGTCAAATTTCCCATCCCGCCCATGATGACGGGAGAATCCTGGTGTCGGGATGGGCGATAAACGTTGACTTTGCTCACATCCCACAAACAAGTGAGAAAAAGCACAAAGCTAATGCACGCAGAACGGATCAATGTATTTAAAGATTGAGCTAATTGCTTTAGCTGACATTTGCACATTTGCCAGTCCCAGTGAATTGTATCATTTAACCAGCTGGGGTTTGGTATAATGCAGATCTCTTAGAGGCACCAATAGTCTAAGTACATATCAGGTGTACACTGATGCCACATATAACGGTGTATGAAAAAACCTGCATTTGCATCATGCCTTTAACATAGCAAAACATCCCAAGATGCTTCACAAAAACATTATCAGATAAAATTTAACACTGAGATATATAAAGGGGTATTAGGACAGATGTTCAAAAGCTTGGTCAACAGGGTAGGTTTTAAGGCACGAATTCAGGAAAGAGAGAGATTGGTGGATAGATTTAAGGAAGGAATTCCAGAGCTTACCAATGGCGTGACTGCCAATGGCAGAGAGAAGAAAACCAGGGATGTGCAGGAGGCCACAACAGGAGCGCAGAGATCTCAGCGGGTTGTAAGGTTGGAGGAGGTTACCCAGATGGGGAAGAACAAGACCATGGAGGGACTTGAACACACGGATAAGAATTTTAAAATCGAGACACTGCCGACTGGGAGCCAATGTAGAATAATAATAGAATAATAAAGGACTGACATTTTTGTACTCTAAATAAAAATTAGGTCAGTTTTTGGTCTGCCTTATTCTGTTTGATGTTTATGTTGGATTTGAACTGGTAGCAGCTGTTTCTGCAAGTCTCTTGTTCTGTAAATAATGTGATTTAATAAGGCACTGATTCAGTTAGCAGTGATACAGCAACCCAGCTCCTCCATTCCATTCAGGACTAAACTTTTACATAAAAATTAATACAAGATGACAATATTCCCATGAGTGCAAGAGAAAAAAGGAGTTCCCGATAGGTTTTAATAAAAATGTTCTACAGATATGGTTTGACAAGCTGACATAAAAGTAATTAAATGATTTTGTAAGCACATTGTTTGAAGTTTTGCTTTTCTTCTGCACTCCCCAACATTCATAGATATTTAACTCTTTAAGTGTGGACATTTTTTTTATAACCGCAAAAAAAATCATCTTGTAAAAACAGAAAGGACAGATCACAGAGCATATGATTGCGTTAAGTGAAGCAGGTTTAAGGGCCAAAAAGCAATAGACAGATTTTTGATCTACAAGAGTTATGGAGGAATAGGCAGGGAAATGGAGTTAAGATCAGCCATGATCTTATTGAATAGCATAGCAGGCTCGAGGGGCCAAATGGCCCACTCCTGCTCCTATTTCTTATGTTCTTATGTAGCAGTGCACAAACTGGATAATAATGGGTTCCCCAACAGAAACTTCTAACATGCTGCACACTGATTGTGAGGGCTTGTGTGTTGTTCAGCTCTGGAAACAGAATGGTTTAACGTAACTAAAACATTCGTGTTGATTTTTGGGTTCACCTTATCCAGTCGTTCTATTGTAGGATGTTCCTAGAAATTGGACATTTGATCATTACAGACTCTCATGTCATGTTGTCTGATGCTTCAGGACGTTGAGCGCGAGCTTGCCAATTCTAAGTACACCAACTATATCCATATGTGTAACAGGGTTAGCATCATACTTGATGAACTGGCAAAGTAATAGCTGGAATTAAGCCCTTACTGGCTTTCAAATTACATATGACTAAGCAACTGTATTAGGTTTTTAGTTTTACTTTGTAGCTCAAAGTTCTTTCTCATTTGGGCAACGCTTTTTTTTTTATACTGCAGTAAAGTAGCCCACATGCGGTTGTTATCTGCACCGGCAGTTGCATTGCTTCAGTCTGTGTTAGCTTAATCCATGTGGAAGGGAAGAAGTTTCAGGAACCATGCCAGATGAGTGAATTTAATTTGGAACTGGAGCTGGGCTCCAAGGATTATACTTCGGTGACTTGGGGCCAATTCAGCAATCCCTTTCTTCAGTCCAAGCAACATTTTAGTTGGCTCCAAAACAAGACTGCACAGATCCAGATTGTTCATCCGAATAATGTGAAAAAAGTTAAGTCTAATCGTGATGTTAACAATAAAGAGGTTCGACGGTGAAGCAAGAGTAATAACAGATGTAAAGTTTGACAAAATGATATCCCCGATATAATTGAAAAATTGCACTTTTGGCATTTTAGGCAGGATTTTGCTTATTGGGCCTGGAGCCTGATGTTGGATTCCAATGTGGGTCCCAACCCCACGCTGTGTCGGGAGCAGTCACCCGGCAGTGGTTTTCTCTGAAATTGGCTAATCAGTGGCCGGAGGGTGAGCTCGTTGTCCCATTAAGGATGGCGGAGCAGCCATCCGATCGAAGGCCATCCAGCTCGGAAGGAGAGTTGCAGCCTGGCATTGTAGGTCAGGGAGAGGGAGGGCACCGCCACCTTGAGATGCCTCCTCAGCAATTTTGAAGCATTTTGATTAAAAATTCCCTACAGCTGCCGGGCCGCCATTGTGGAGGGGAGTCCCTCCAACCTGGGGCCGCCGCTGAGGCCAGGCGGATGGGGAGGGCCTCAAAGCCTGCCTGGAGTGCTGGTCCCAGCCTGCCACCAGGAGGCCGCCTCTTGGCAGTTGGCCTAGTCCCTGATGCCTCAGGGGCCCTGTAGGTTGACTGAAGGCCTCTGATAATTGGCCAAAAACTACATTAATTGGCTTCCTGCCACTTGCAGGTGAATAGCCATTCCACCTGCATTCTCAGCTCTGAGAAAATGGTCCAGGGGCAGGAATGATACTGAGGAACCAGCATGCCTGCTGGTCACGCAAACTGACGCACGCACCCACCTCCATTCTCATACTCGTAAGGGGCAAAAATGACATTCCTTACGTTCCATTTGGCGGCGACAAATTTTGTGTTCACCGAGCTGAGGGATGCCCATGCCATCCCACCCAATTTTATACCACCCGACTCCCCTGACCCCCCCCCCGCCCCCCCGGCATCCCAGCCCACCTCCTGGGGGCGATGAAAACCTTCTGCACTTTGGCACCTGTTGTCATTGCTGAACACATTCGGGTATGGCGCAGCATAGTTTGTGGCTCAGCAAAGCTTGCTTCCTGCTGCTTCAGAAAGGTGCGCTGGTTGACAGCTTCAGTCAAGCATTCCCAGTGTAAGAGCAGAGCTGCCCGCAACCCCTACCTTGGTGGCACCTCCAAGTGAGCTGTCCAGCTTAATGACAAATTATTCAGTGCCCACTAGAAATCAGATTGAAGTCAGCCCATTAATTTCACACCAAATCGATGGAGCTGTGAGTGAGACAGATCAGTTGGATAACTTTGGACAGAATCCCAGATATGAAAGGACAGTTTTCTCATTCACTGTGTGAGTGAGCTTGCTGGTTCGTATTTCTAAACCAGCTATCTTGGTGCAGCAGGGGACAGAACTGATAAAATTATATACGTCATTAAACCACCATTTTTCCTAGCATCAGTGGTTTTTCAGTAACTTTGTGCTAAACCGTGAAATATTTGCTGATTATCCTGTTTCTTGGAAATAAAATGCAAATGATTTCTCATTAAGTATTCAACGGCTATGTCACACTTGCTAATCATTCGGCGTGCCATCACACATCAACACATCAACTTGGGCTGTAACAGGAGTTGCCAAAAAGCAATCCTGTACAACTACATGGCATTCACACTGTATTTTAAATAAGTTAGCAGATGCCAAGGAGTGATTTCAAGGCTGCAATCTAATCCCTGGGGTAGAATTTCCTCCCGTCGAGGGGGTTGTGCGGACGCGGGCATAGACCTGATCGGCGCCCCTGATGGGGTCAGCGCCGCCATTTTAAGGCCTGCCCAGCGTGACCCACACCCGGAAGCACTGAGCGCTCCCTGTGTGGGCAGTGGGGTGGGGGGAGGGGGGTGGGGTCCCTGAGTTGGGGCCTGAGCCGCCTCAGGGAGATTAGTTTAAGTTCCTAAAATTTTAATGAAGAAAAACAAATTAAGATGTCCCCTCATGTGACAGTGTCATGTGAGCTGGGACATGTCAATGAACTTTAATTTAAAAATTTATTTAATTTATAAACCCTTCATGACACCTCATCCCGCCCAAGGATGAGGTGCCATGATAAATGCGAAGGCCGTCTGGGCTCTTCGCCTGCCAACCCACCCCCCCACCCCCCACTGCCAACCTTAAAGTTGGGTGGGCAGCTTTCTCAATAGGGTTAATTAGTTAACTAATGGCCTTAACAGGCCTTTCTTTGACAGTTCGGCCTTAACAGGCCTTTGTGACACCCGACTTGGCTGCGTGCCCTCCAAACTGAAAATCTAAGTGACGCGCAGTGAGGTCAGGACATACGCCCGACATCGCCCTGCGTAACTTTACGCCTCGGTGAGCGGGCCCAGCCCCCGCTCACTGAGCCGAAGAATCAGCCCCTTGTGTTTCACTGTCGCAATTTATGACATTTTGAGAACAAGTCATTCAGATTACTGCCTTGGAAGCACTGAGAGTAGCTTTTATTCTAGCCAGGAATGTGGGTGTCTCTGGCTAGGCCAGCATTTATTGCCCATTCCTAATTGCCCTTGAGAAGGTGGTGGTGAGCTGCCTTCTTGAACCGCTGCAGTCCATGTGATGTAGGTACACCCACAGTGCTGATAGCGAGGAAGTTCCACGATTTTGACCCCGCGACAGTGAAGGTACGGTGATATATTTCCAAGTCAGAATGGTGTTTGACTTGGAGGGGAACTTGCAGGTGGTGGTATTCCCATCTATCTGCTGTCCTTGTCCTTCTAGGTGGTTGAGATTGTGGGTTTGGAAGGTGCTGTTGAAGTAACCTTGCTGAGATGCTGCAGTGCATCTTGTAGATGGTACACACTGCTGCTACTGTGTGTCAGTGGTGGAGGAGTGAATGTTGAAGGTGATGGGTGAGGTGCCAATCAAACAGGCTGCTTTGTCCTGGATGGTGTTGAGCATCTTGAGTGTTGTGGGAGCTGCACTCATCTGGGCAAGTGGAGAGTATTCCATCAAACTCCTGACTTGTCCCTTGTAGATGATGGACAGGCTTTGGGAGTCAGGAGATGAGTTACTCTCCACAGAATCCCCATTCTGACCTGCTCTTGCAGCCACAGTATTTATATGGCTGGTCCAGTTCAGTTTCTGGTTAATGGTTATCTCCAGGATGCTGATAGTGGGGGATTCAGTGATGGTAATGCCATTGAACATCAAGGGAAGATGGTTAGATTCTCTGTTATTGGAGATGGTCCTTGCTTGGCACTTGTGTGGCATGAATATTACTTGCCACTTATCAGTCCATGCCTGAATATAAATGAGGTCTTGCTGCATATGGGCACAGACTGCTTCAGTATCTGAGGAGTCGGCAATCATCTGCAAACGTCCCCAATTCTGAACTTATGATTGAAGTAAGGTCATTGATGAAGCAGCTGAAGATGGTTGGGCCGAGGACACCACCCTGAAGATCTCCTGCAGTGATGTCCTGGGACTGATGCAATTGAACTCCAACAACCACAACCATCTTTCTTTGTGCTAGGTATAACTCCAACCTCTCAATCCACAATGAGCCCAACCTGACATTCAGCGGGAGTGGCTGCCACTTAAATTGGTTTCTGTTGGTTGGAGCATATCATCGATATGCTAAGCCAGGCTTCCTCACCTTAGGTTTCAGAAAATTTATGTGAAGCGTTCCAGGTATCAGGGACTTTAGTTACCTGACTAGGTTAGAGAAGCTGGGGCTGTTCTCCTTCATAAAGAGAAGATAGAGAGGAGATTTGATCGAGGTGTTCAAAATCATGAGGGTTTTGGACCGAGTCAACAGGGAGAAACTGTTCCCATTAGTGAAAGAATTGAGAAGCAGAGGTCACTGATTTAAGGTGGTTAGCAAAAGAAGCAATGAAAAAAGTGTTTTTTGTCACTATAAGTGATTAGAACCTGGAATGCATTGCCCAAGAGGGTGGTGGGGGCAGATTTAATTATGACTTTCAAATGAGAATTGGATAATTATCTGAAGAGAAAAAATTGTAGGGCTGCAGGGAAAAAGCAGGGGGTGGAGCTAGCTGAGTTGCTGTTGCAGAGAGCTGGCATGGACACGATGGGCTGAACAGTCTCCTTCGGGGCTGTAACCATGCCATGATTCTATGAGGCACACCCTGGAATGGCCAATGGAAATCATGAAGAAGTAAAATTGAATGAACCCAGAAAGATCATTATCCAGCAATAGATAAACAAAACGATAAAAAGGGATTTGCTGTATTGCCTAGGAAATAGCAAAAACTGATCAGATGAGTAGCGTCAGAGAGGGGAGATATCAGATGTAATACTGTCATACTGTCTTCACCCAGGATCTGAGTCCAATTCTTAACCTTTTGTCTCTACTCCTTCCACCACCAAAGAAGTTGTTTAAAAAAATGTCAATTCTGGAAATATTTCCCCAAGGACAGGCGTGTAATGCAGAGGCAAACAGTAGGATGTGGAAGCTGTTCAGATGGCAGCAACCAGAACTCTTGCTCCCAGCTGAACACCCTGATTCATATTCTATTAAACATCCCTTATAAGCTTATGTATGTATTGTTACAACATGCACAAGAATTTAATTGTGAATTCTATTTGTAATGAAGTAATGTTCTTACAGTTAAACTCAGAGACAATTTTTGTAATCAGATGCTTCCTGAAGTTACTTTACAGTCAGTTTTATTTTTAACACTTTGGTTTACAATTATTAGACAAAATTAGGCAAATTGCTATTTTTTTAAGTAGAAACCTTTTATTGATGCTGCAATCTTTGTCACTTTGGTGTCCCATCCCCATAAAATTGGGATTAAAATGACTTTTAAACAGTACCTGACAAAGATGAGTCATGACACAAGCTGCCTGGAGACAAACTGGAATTTTTATACGTCCAAACCCAATTTATCAAAATTTAGCTTTGACCCATTTATGATCAGACTAAAAGTTAATTTAAGTATTTTTTTTTGTGGCAAATTTCTTACATGGTTTCAAATTTATACTTATTTGTCCGTCCTTTATGTTTACCTCACCTGTCTTTCTTTCCATACTCCGCAATTTGTCTCCAGATCCCACCCTCCGATCCGCAATTAAGGCCAGGATTTTACGGCCCCCACTACAGCCTGCCTCTCCCCCGCCCAGCAGATGTGGCGAGCCATTTAAATCTCCATTCCACTCGGCAGGACCGTAATATCCCGCTGGGTGGGAGGGGCCATAAGATCCTTGGCCTAAATCTTGGACAGCCGCAAACATGATTGTTAACATTCTAGGAGCTTATGAGAAAACGAATTATCTTGAGAATCTGTGGCTTTGCAAAATTCTGACATCTCAGACAATTTCCTTCTACTGATAGAGAAGCAGAGGTGGGGCATCCCCTTCTACACCCTTGTGCATCTCCAAACAACAATCTGTTGAAATAACATAACTGTATGCCTTACAAAGATGTAAAAGATCTTCTGGGGGAAAGAACTCACTGGTAAATTGTAAAGGACTGGTGCAATGTGTTTTTGGACACACTTGTATAGTTAATTGAGATATCAAAGTTCAACTTACTAATCTTACCAACCAAACAAAAGCCATCAAAATTGATTCACAATGATTGGGCAACAACTAGGCTCTAACAAAATAATAATCACAACTAAAGGAATGTGTATGTCCATTAAATATGAACATATAGTATGTTAGGCGTAACCTCTATTTTGAGAAGTACTGGTGACTAAATTGAAACTGAGAATTGTCTGCATGCAAATAGAGTTGTTCAACTTAATGAATCAAACAAAAGAGGTTGGAGGGCAAAAGGCTGAGCAATGGGTAGGACAATATATGAGTGTTAGAAGTGTGTTTTCAACATATCTAGTTGCTGTTGACAATGTAGCTGTTTAGCTTGGCTCTCATTCATTGTTACGGCTAGACTTGACTATTCCAACGTACTCCTGGCTAATCTCCTACATTCTACCCTCCATCAACTTCGGGTCATCTAAAATTTTGCTGGCCCTGTCTTAACGCGCAGCAAATCCCGTTCTCCTATCACCCCTGTGCTCACTGACCTGCATTGACCCCTGGTCAAGCAACCTCTTAATTTTAAAATTCATATCCTTGTTTTTAAGTCCTTCCAGGGCCTCGTCCCCTCCCTATCTCCATAACCTCCTTTGGCCCTATAACCATCCAAGATATCTGCGCTTCTCTAATTCTGGCCTCTTGTGTATCCCTGATTTTAATCGCTCCACCATTGGGGGCCTTGCCTTCAATTGCCAAGGTCCTAAGCACTGGAATACCGTCCCTAAACATCTCTGGCTCTCTGCCTCCCTTTCCTCCTTTAAGACACTCCTTAAGACTTACCTCTTTGACCAAGCTCCTGTAAGATGCCTTGGGATGTTTTATTACATCATTATTGTTGTTGTTGACATTAAACTTAGTATTTTATTTGACCTAAAGCTTTATTTGGCATTATCAATAATATTCAGAAAAGGTCTCATTTGCCTCATTCCTCAATCATATTTTGGTCTAGACGACCAAAATATGATCACATTTTCTTGGGATTACTAGATATCTTTCTCTTCTTCAGTTACTCCCACCCTGAATCTTCTATTTGCACCTTTTCTAGATGTTTCTCTCTTGGTTTTGCCACATTTCTCCCATGCCTCTGTTACCCTCCAGTATTTCCCTTCTGCTCCTTGCTTGGGAGCTGAAGCCAATGGCAGCATCCACCGTGCAGCTAAACTTTCAAAGGAATTAAAAGTCTGATGATGACCACGAAACCATTGTTGATTGTTGTAAAAACCCAGCTGGTTCACTAATGTCCTCTAGGGGCGGAAACCTGCCGTCCTTACCTGGTCTGGCCTACATGTGACTCCAGACCCACAGAGATGTGGTTGCCTCTTAAATGCCCTCTGAACAAGGGTATTTGGGGATGGACAATAAATGCTGGCCTAGCCAATGACGCCCACATCCCATGTACAAATAAAAAAAAGTAAAGGTTACAGGTATTTCAGGTCTAAGCCTTTTGACATTTATACATAATCTTCGCAAATCTTTCTGCTCTAATAAACTAAACTTTTAAAAACTGAAAGAGTCACTTGCTCAAACAACTTTTTACCTAACCATTCCTCATCTTTATCAGGTATTGTTTAAAAGCCATTTTTTAATTGCAACTTCATTTCTCCATTTTGTCATTTTCCCTTTGCACTTACCATAGAATGGTTACAACCCAAAGGAGGCCATTTGGCTTATATTTACATCTGCAAGAGCAACTCAGTTTGTCCCATGCTGTAAGATGTTGAGTAGTTCGGTAGGTCTCATGAAGAGGTTCTGAGTCTTGTAGAGTTTAACACTAAGTGTTTATTAGTTACTCGTAATTATATACATATATACAGTATAAGATCTAAGCTAGGAGCTGTCTCCATGCTTGCTTCTACACATCTCTGTCCAGTACAAGACTTCCCTCCAGACACATGTCTTGTGTTTCTTTACATCACACTGTGGGCGGTACTGTACCCAATCCCACATCAACCCTTTCTATGCTAGACTCTTATACTAAACCTATCCCAACATATTTACAATGCATTCCTGTTTATCCAACGTACTTACATTACTTCTACTACCCCTTCTTCCCCACTTCGTCTCTGTGTTTACAGGTTCAGGCCATCTGGAGGCTTTATAATTCTTACAGATTTTGTCTTTACAACAGGTGGAGGAGTAGAAGACTCTGTTGTGCTGGGTCAACCTTGCTGGATAGGTTGTTTTGAATGTGGTCATTCTGGTATTTGGTTGGTTGATCTTAATTCTCTTTTTTCGTTCTTTGGAGTTGAATGGTACCTTCTGCACTCCCCACCTGGATTTAATGATGGTCATTGGTTTATCCCATTCCTTAGAGGGAAAATGAATTGGCAGCTCGTCGATAGTGCTCATTCTGTTTATCTTCCTACATGTGGTTCAGCGTGATGCACATTGGGATGGAAGATGCCTCTTCCTATTGCGTGGGTGTGACTTATCAACGGGCTCACCACACAGCTTCCTGTGTGACAATGTTCTTGTTGGTTTGCCTCCTTGCTGAGGTGTGCTGCTTTTGATTGATGGCTGCTTCCTGCATCGTCTGGCTAACATTCATACTGGACGGAGGTTGCAATGTCTGTGTCGTGGTGTCTTGAGGTATCTTACCAACAGATGTTAGAGCCAGAGGTTGAGGCTCTTCTCGCTGCTAGTTCAGCTCTTGGCTGTCTTCCACTGAAGGCGTCATGGTAACCATCTGAGTGGTTGGCTGGCCTAACCAACAAGGAGCTTCTGGCACCCGCAAAGAAAATGAACAAACCAGCTCTGCAAAGAGTAAGACGATTCAGAGCTGAAGTCCCAGTCGAGAGCATCTTTTCTGTTGGGGCTCTCGAGAGCTTGCAGTTCTGTATAATTAATGACAGAGGCTGCTTTGACGTCTTCTGCTGTTTTAAGAAGGCTCTGGGCACCACAAGCATCTCTGCTCAGAAGAGAAAAAGACTGGTTACAGATGATGTACATGACGTCAAAGATTTGTTTGCCGCCATACCTTAATGGTTCCAGAATCATGCCTATAACCAGAAGTCAGATTCTTCTGGGCCCGTAGAGTGGTGTCTCCGTTGTTTGTAGCCAGAGATCTCTCACCCATGGTTCCTTGTCTGAGAGGACCATGACAGTGGCTTCGTGTCCAATTTAAAGTTTGCGAGGTGACCTTTAACCGAGATGTCCGCGTTCCAGAATGATAATCCCTGATCTTTGCCCTCACCTCAGAAGCATGGTTGTGTTTTCTCTTGGTGTAGTACCTCAACCTCATGAGTCATCTTGGGATTTCCTGTGCATCTGGTTGTGTTAGCTTTGCATTGGTCTCCGAAGTGTCCTATGAGGTTGCAATTAAAACACTGTGCTGAAACTACCGCACATTGATCATGTCTGTGGGGTCACTTGGTTCCACAGTGCTGGTGCGGTCGCCCACCCTCTGGTGGTCAGGTAGGGTATTGCTTCACTTGACCTGGCGTGTCTTTGCTCCTCTGCTGCTTTACTGGCTGGACATTGGGGATTGCTCTGTACCATAGCTTGCTTTCACTCCTTAAGATGAATCTGTGCTGTAAATGGATTTCGGATTGCCTGACAATTCAAATGTCCTTTTCCAGGGTCAAATCTTCCTTAGTTTGAAGCGTGTCTGAGAGTGCAGCATCTGCCATTCTGACAACAATTCTGTCCCTGATTAGCCCTGATTTTAGGCCACCACAGTCACAGCTTTCAGCCATTCTGTACAGCTGATTAATGAGCCAGGTTTTCCTGGCTGATGGACACATTTGTTATACTTTGTTCTTTCAAGGATCTTGTTACTGCTCAGATTAAAATATGTATCAAATTATTTTAAAACTTTGTCAAATTTTGCTGAGGATTCATTGATTCCTTGTCTAGCAATTATATTGTCAGCTATTGGACCTACTGAATAAAACAGTGTGTCAACCTGTTCAGCTTCTGTCTCCATGTCTAGGCCTTAAGCAATCATTTATCTAAGGAATCTCTTTCTCCAGCATCCTCAATTTTGTGACTGGTCTGGACCTTGGCTGAGTCCAAACTGGTCTGGTAAGGTAGATTTTTGATCCATGGTCATTTTAAAATTAAAAAATGCGTATAGCTTTAAATGCTGTTAGGATTCCAGGATAGTGCTGTCATTCTTCTCAAAGAGGTATCCCACGCTTGTCAGCTTTGGCAGGCTTCTGCAGTAATGGCTGTCGCAATATCTATGTTTTAAAATTTTCAGTAGCGACTCCCCGGATCAACCTTTCTTTGAGTCTTTCCCGCAGTATCTAAGTATTTACGGGTCTTGAAACTGTTGATTCCTGGCTTTTGCTGGGTTTTTTAAGTGCTGATTTTTTTTTTCAATTATATATCTTTCTCGATCGGAACAAGCTTAGTCACCACGTGTTCAGGTGCTGACTCAGGCCTTGGGCTATTCATGGTGCGTTTTAAAACGGTAATTCTGACTGCTGCTGATTAGAAAGCTTTTTAAAACTCATTCCGGCTAAGAACTTAATTTTCTTTTAGCCCACCCCGCTAGGTCTTCTGACTCTGCATTCTTTGGCTATTGAAGCTAGACTTCCCCGGGATTCAGTTGAATCTTCTGCTGCAGTGTGGAGTTTTACTTCTGCCTTCTGCTTCCAATCCTGCTTTGGCGTTTTTCTCTGGAGATCTCCTTCTGTGCCTCTGATTCTGGTGTTTTTCGTCAGGTCAGAATGCTGCTTGTTTCAATCTTCTAGCTTTCAAATTTCTTCTCTGGCTTCTGTGAGGTTCCAGGTTGTCCCGATAGCTGTCACCATGTTGCAAGATGTTGTGTGTAGCTCGGTAGGTCTCTAAAGGAAGTTCTGGGCCTTGTAGAGTTTAACACCAAGTGTTTCTTAACTATTTGTAATTATATACATATATGCAGTATAAGGTCTAAACTAGGAGCTGTCTCCATGCTTGCCTCTACACATACCTCTGTCCAGTACAAGACTTCCCTCTAGACTCAGGTCATTGTTCCTTTACATCACACTGTGGGCGGTATTGTACCCAGTCCCACGTTAACACTTTCTATGCCAGACTCTGATACTACATTCCACACCCCTGCCTTTTCACCGTAGCTCTGCAATTCTTTTCTCTTCAGACTATTATCCAATTCCCTTTTGAAAGCCACAATTAGAATCTGCCTCTACCAGGCTCTCAGGCAGAGCATTCCAGATCCTAACCACCATAAAAAGATTTTTCCTCTTGTCACCTTTGGTCGACACCTTGAATTCTTTCATTTTCACCCTCTATTTCTCCTTCTTCTCCCTGTCCTTATTATTCTTTAACACGTTTTTAAAATGTTATTTTACAGGTTTTCTCTCCTCTCTTATTTCTCTTCTTCTCCCTCGTTCTCTTTCTACGCACCTTAATACAGAATCAGTCGCATGAAGGAAGATTTCAGGCAATATTCCACTTGTTTGTAGTAGATGTGAGACATACACAATTAGTCATTTCTTAAGTAAACAAATGAAACCAAAGAGAGCAGTTTTCTGGAACATCAGTTGCATCCAACAGCAACAGTGTGGTGGCGTTGTGTTGGAGCTCCTGTGGATCCAAGATACCAACAGGAAGTGCTGCGGCTTCAGTCTTCCGCACTCTAATAGGCAGCCTTTTGGTTTTGATGGGCATGTATACTATTATCCTAAAGAACCCATCATTTACCACATTCCTGCCCACTAAAAAGTCCTTAAGCAGTTCCTCAAGGATTTCTGACAGCTGAGTAATCTCTCTACCACAGGCCCATGCTGGAACAGCCCAACGTATTCTGAGCAAAATAGGCTAGGTTTTGCTAGGTGATGACTTTATTGACATAAACGAACTGGGGTAGACCACCCACCAGAACTATATTGCCAAGGACTAGCCCAATTTCCTTTACTGCACCTTCACTGAGTATCCATGCCAGGTTACCAGTACTGTTAAAGCCTTCCTTTGGATTCTAACTCTTCTAACAGTGCAGCCATTTTGTGGCTGTAATGATGTGGCTGACTGCAGTGCCTGAAAAAACTGATGCTTATGAGGGAACACAAGCCACAAATTTAGATGTTTCAGGTGCATTGTTGCTGTCCAAAATCTGGCAAAGGAGAATCTGCAGCTTTTCGAGGAGAGCTACATTTTGTTTTTATTGGTTTCCTGGGATGTAAGCATCACTGGCAAGGCCAACGTTTGTTGCCCATCCCATGCCCTTGAACTGAGTGGCTTGCTAGGCATTTCAGAGGGCAGCTAAGGATCAACCACATTGCTGTGGTTGAATCACATGTAGGCCAGACCAGGTAAGGATGGCAGATTTTCTTCCCTGAAGGACGTTAGTGAACCAGATGGGTTTTTCTGGAAATCTGGCAGTTGTCAATTAATCATTGTTAATGAGACTTGCATTTTGTTCCAGAGTTATTAAATTAATTGAATTTAAATATACCCAACTGCCAAGGTGGGATTTTAACTCATTTCTCTGGAGCGTTAATCCAGATCTCTGGATTACAGGCTCAGTAACATTACCACCATGCTTACTGTCTCCCATGACAGCAAGTGAAATGAGTTGAGTTGTTGCCAAAGGTGAAGCATGAAACTTGCACTCAGTTTAGTTAGCTAAATGTTTCCCTTATGATTTGTGCCACTCTTGTTATTGAATAGGCCAAAAAAGGATGAGTGTCAACCCTCCATGGGACAAGAACTGCTGTTAGTCAACATCAGGAATGTGTGTTTACATTTCGTTTGAGTCTTTTAGACAAAGGAAGAGTTCCTCTATGGTTGGACTGGTGACATAAGATATTATTTAAAATGACTCATAGCAGCTTTGTGTGGTTGGGGGCCTGCAAAGTCATTAGTGTTTAGTCATTACTGGAAAATTTTAGAATTAAGCCTTACAAAATTTGTAACCACCAAATCTTACTCATGATCTGGAGAAGAATAATTCCGAAGAATATTTGTGAGGGAACATTTATTTGTATCTGGCTTTTCCACAGCATTGACTTCCAAGTTCATTGCAGAATCTCATGTAATGTGTACTCCACAAACTGGAGGCTTTCAAGAACAATGTAGAATTATCAGGTAGTACAGCACAGGAGGCCAATCCACCCATTGGGTCTCTGCTGGCTCCTCCAACGAGCAACCCAGTTGGTCCCACTCTCCTATTTTTTCCTCATACTCCAGCAATTATTTTCTCCTTTCTGCATATTCCTTTTTATTTCGGAGCCTCTCTGGCTTTTTATCCATTTGCATCTTTTACTTCCTGCTCCCATGGGCAATTTTTTCAGTGTTGGAAGGAGTCATTTAAAAATGGCGGGCAGGACCCACTTGTGGGATTTCTACCCCCCCGCCCCCCCCCCCCCCCCCCCCCCCCACCCCTCCCCACCCTCCCCCCACCCCACCCCGTTCCTGTGCCCCAGATTTTTGCTGGCGCAGGATAAGCATGTGGGTAGCGAGCCCACATCCTGCACTCCCAACCTGGCCAGTTCAATTATGGGGGTAGGCATCTCCTAATCCTCCTGTACTTTTCATCGAGTCAGGTCAGCTTCTCCATGACTTATGACTCCATGGATCTCAGAAGAGTCATGAACCATACTCAGGATTCAGGACCTTTTGAAATGTAACTTCAAAGATTCCTATCAGTGCCCCAATGCTCCCTCCACGCCAAATTGTACCCACCTCCCGGCACCCCCCCCCCCCCCACCACCCCACCCCAACCACCCACCCACCCCAATGGCCCTTCATATCCTCCTCATCATTAAACTCTACGGGCAGAATCATCCTAGAATTGCACAAAGTGGGATAGCGGGTGGGAAAAAGGACATTTTACCCACCGGCTGTAATGGCGGATTTTCACACAGCATTGTCTGCTTCCCACCTCATTAATTGTGCAGCCACAGGAACCACACTGTCTCGCTGGGTGGCAGCCTCTGAATCGCCCGCCATGCCGTTACCTCACTGTTCCCTCATTCTGGGTACCATATCCAAACTGCAGCCTCCCACACAGTTTTCAATGCCTACAGCCCAGGGCTGCTCCAGTGAAGACATGGCCCTGAAAGCCAAGAGGGTTTCAGTGACCCGTCACTGGAGTGCCTTTTGGAGGCTCAGCGTGATGTCCTCCACCCCCGCTCTGTCCACAGGAGGTCCAGCAATCTCACCACTCCAGCTTGGGAGGCGGTGACAGTGGTGGTCAGTGCCAATGCTGCACAGAAGTGGTTGGCATCAACTGCAAAAAGTGGATGAATGATCTCATCCATGCGCCAGGGTAAGGCAACCATCTCATCACTCTAAACTGACACACTCAAGGCCATCACATATTCACTGGCAGCTTACTCACTGCCAGCTCAAGGGACATCACCACTCACTCTCTCACACACACCCTCACATCTCCACCTGGCCTCATCTCCTCTGGAGTCTGCCTCCTCACCATCTTGAGGCCACTTGCTCAAATCAACATGCGCTCCCACACATACCCTGGGATACCCTCCCTTCCCAGTACAATTCTCACCCTGCAGCCTCTTCCCTTGCCTGACACCTCTTCTCCCCCTTCCCCAAGCAAGCCCTAGCCCTGCAACTGTTGAAAAGCCACCTCCATCTTATGGCTGGTATGGTAGGTAGAGACCTGCCCATGAGCCCCCTTAAAAGTGATGTGGTGCTGCCTGCGAAGCCTGGCGCTGATGACTGCGAGTGCTGCCTGAAGCAAAGTAGGCAAACAAACCTTGAAGTCCCAAGCAAAGTGCAGCTTGCCAGATGCATGTCGCTTATGTACAGTTGTGATACAGGTTGGCGTGATCCAGCATGGGACGATGATTCCAGCGGGCAGGGAATATAATTAAATGCAGATGTATTAAAATGACATTCCCAGCGTCTGGCAGCAGGAAAGGCAGCCTAGCATTGACGGGCAGAGCGGACGATCGCAAACTGCTTTCATGACGTTGTGAAACCGAGTTTTGGCCTTCCTGACATTTGGTCCACTCATGCCCACCATGATACCCGATGCCAACGAGGATGGAAAGTTCTGGCCTGCATAAGCCTGACCTTTCCCAATGCTTTCAACGTTGCACTGGCAGCACTGGATAAACCATCAACTAAGCAGCACTGAGATCTCTCTGTTTACTACAGTTAGACACCATGCACTGTTCTCTTTCGTTTGCCCATGGTCATCATCCAGCTGTGTTTTGCATCTTATTTTTTTTTCTCAAGCCCTTTTAACTGACCAAAATCAAAAGGAGCTGGAATTAAACAGTCAGCTGCTCTGTGGGTTTCATTGTGGGGGTTGATGTTCATCAAGCTGCATGTCTCAAGACGCGCTCTTCCCTTGCTCACTCATTTCATCCCCTGGCTCTTTCTCTGATTTACTCTGGGATGATTCAGTCGAGCCTGACTAGACTTTCCGCCACAAGCTACTCAGCTGACCTTGTACCAGTCTTGAGGATTTGGATAAAAACAAAAAACTGCGGATGCTGGAAATCCAAAACAAAAACAGAATTACCTGGAAAAACTCAGCAGGTCTGGCAGCATCGGCGGAGAAGAAAAGAGTTGATGTTTCGAGTCCTCATGACCCTTCAACAGAACTGAGTGAATCTTAGGAAAGAGGTGAAATATAAGCTGGTTTAAGGTGGGGGTGGGGGAGAGAAGTTGGGGGGGGTGGTGTGGTTGTAGGGACAAGCAAGCAGTGATAGGAGCAGATAATCAAAAGATGTCACAGACAAAAGAACACAGAGGTGTTGAAGGTGGTGATATTATCTAAATGAATGTGCTAACTAAGAATGGATGGCAGGGCACTCAAGGTATAGCTGTAGTGGGGGTGGAGTGGAAAAGCTAGCAGGGCATAAAAGATTTAAAAATAATGGAAATAGGTGGGAAAAGAAAAATCTATATAAATTATTGGAACAAACAAAAGGAAGGGGGAAGAAACAGAAAGGGGGTGGGGATGGAGGAGGGAGTTCAAGACCTAAAATTGTTGAATTCAATATTCAGTCTGGAAGGCTGTAAAGTGCCTAGTCAGAAGATGAGGTGCTGTTCCTCCAGTTTGCGTTGGGCTTCACTGGAACAATGCAGCAAGCCAAGGACAGACATGTGGGCAAGAGAGCAGGGTGGAGTGTTAAAACGGCAAGCGACAGGGAGGTTTGGGTCATTCTTGCGGACAGACTGCAGATGTTCTGCAAAGCGGTCGCCCAGTTTACGTTTGGCAAGCAACAGGGAGGTTTGGGTCTTTCGTGCAGACAGACCGCAGGTGTTCTGCAAAGCTTTGCAGAACACCTGCAGTCTGTCCGCAAGAATGACCCAAACCTCCCTGTCGCTTGCCATTTTAACACTCCACCCTGCTCTCTTGCCCACATGTCCGTCCTTGGCTTGCTGCATTGTTCCAGTGAAGCCCAACGCAAACTGGAGGAACAGCACCTCATCTTCCGACTAGGCACTTTACAGCCTTCCAGACTGAATATTGAATTCAACAACTTTAGGTCTTGGGCTTCCTCCTCCATCCCCGCCCCCTTTCTGTTTCTTCCCCCTTCCTTTTGTTTTTTCCAATAATTTATATAGATTTTTCTTTTCCCACCTATTTCCATTATTTTTAAATCTTTTATGCCCTGCTAGTCTTTCCACTTCACCCCCACTAGAGCTGTACCTTGAGTGCCCTGCCATCCATTCTTAATTAGCACATTCGTTTAGATAATATCACCAACTTCAACACCTCTGTGTTCTTTTGTCTGTGACATATTTTGATTATCTGCTCCTATCACTGCTTGCTTGTCCCTACAACCACACCAACCCCCCCACCGCACCCCCCCCCCCCCACCTTAAATCAGCTTATATTTCACCCCTTTCCTAAGATTCACTCAGTTCTGTTGAAGGGTCATGAGGACTCGAAACGCCAACTCTTTTCTTCTCCGCCAATGCTGCCAGACCTGCTGAGTTTTTCCAGGTAATTCGGTTTTGTTGAGGATTTGGATGTTGTTTGGAAGCTGCTGCCATTGACATGGATACTGCAGCTTGGAAACTCCGGGCACAATTTTTGCCCCTATATAGGGGCATGCATGGTGGCAGGCGAGCGGGTAATTTTGCAGTGCCGCCTGGCATGACCATCCCACCCCTGGGCAAATTTCCTGGAGGTGGGATCATGGACAGAAGGGCTAGCCCCCACCCCTATTAAGGTATGTCAATAGCCAATTAAGGTCAGTTATCAGAGGCTGACTGTAATTGTCCTGTTGGCCTGCAGGGCCCACCCATGGTGTTGGGGTTTGGGTCGGCTGCCCAGAGGCAACCTCTGGTTGCTCACCAAGGACCAGAGCTCCCTGCACGCTCTGAAGCCCTCTCCATCCTCTTGGCTTGGGCTGCGGGCATTGTTCACCCTGTGGTGGGGCTGCCCCTCCACAATAGTGGCCCAGCAGCTTTGGCCATTTTTTAACTGAAAAGTTTTAAAAGCGCTGAGAGGACACCTGAAGGTGGGAACTAATAATTGGCCAATTTAGGGGACTCCACTGCTGGGGTGACTGCTCCCAACTAAGAGTTACAACCCGTACTGGACCCTGACCTTAGGGGTCCCGACACAAAACTCCAAATCCTGCTTTCTATGTATCAATAAAAGTCATATATTTACACACCGAATCTCACACCGCAGATATGTGCCGTGATACAACAATGAACAAACAATTAAAACTGCATCCTTAGTGATTATTATCAATAACACTGCAGCTCAGAACAGGAGATTATAGACATTCTTCTACCTGAGTACTCTGCCCGCAGGCAGGTCTGTTCCCCCATTCTGCCGTGACCTCCGTCACAAGCAGGGCAAGGAGGCAGGTCCCAGATGCATCCCAGCCGGTCCAGGGATTGAACTCCATGCTGCTGACACCGCACCAGCCGTCCAGCCGACCGTCCACTTATTGATTCTTTTAAAAAATTACGCAGCTGGAATTCATATTCAAATTTCACATTCAAACTTAGTTTGTGGGTCGAAGTTATCTGATTGCGATTTTCAACGTTCTGCAGTATGATTAGATCACTTTGTTGGACTGGCTGTGATTCATGAATCCTTGGCTCTGTATTCCACTGTGTAACTGGATTCTGATTGCAGGTCTACCTTCAGCTTTTTCACACTTGGTAAATCGGGCATTTTCATACTTCCCCTTCGCACTTCATATATTTAAAGCAATTATTTAAAAGTCTAAATATTAAAATTGTACCTATTTTTGAAGTTATGTACTCCCTCGCCTTCAGACGCAGAGGTTATTTTCTATTTATTCTTTCATGGGACGTAGGCTAGGCCTGCATTTATTGCCTGTCCCTAATTTCCCTTGAGAAGGTGGTGGTGAGCTGCAGTCCATGTGGTGTAGGCACACCCACAGAGCTGTTTGGAAGGGAGTTCCCGGATTTTGACCCAGCGACAGTGAAGGAATGGAGATATAGTTCCAAGTCAGGATGGTGAGTGACTTGGAGGGGAACTTCCAGGGGGTGTTGTTCCCATCTATCTGCTGCCCCTGTCCTTCTAGATGGTGGAGGTCAAGAGTTTGGAAAGTTAATTATTGCATCATCATGACAATTTTTATAGCCATATTTTACAGAATTATACCTCTGCCCTAAAAACTGTAGTGCAGAAATTAAGGGCTAAATTTTAATTTAGGAACAGGCTGATTTGGGTTCGGGGAGTGTGGTGGGGATGGGGTTTTAAAGACTCAGAAATCTGTTTCCCGACCCAAACCCACCCAGTTGCAACTGTAACTGAGGATGGAAGGTGGGTGAGCGGCCAACCTAATTCAAAGAGGCAGGTTGGAACTTTAAATATGATAACATATGCTCCAGCCTCATTGTCATTCAGCTTTTGGAGTGTATCAGCCGTTGGCCAGCTTTCCCAAGCCTTGGGGAGCCTGATGGTTTCTTCAAGATGGTGAGGGTCTTTATACTTATCCTGTGGATCCAAGTGCATGCCTGACAGCCTTAGTGATCGACATGGGCTTCCCCACCAGCCTCCAATCACACCCCACCCCCGCAGGCCACGATTCCCTCTCCACCCCCACCACCCTCCAAGACACCCGACTGATCCCTCACTCCAATGCTTCCCATCGCCCCCTTACCACAAGGCCCTGATTGCCCCGCCCAACCCCCCCACCACACCCACCAGGCCTCTGATCACCCCCACACATAATGGGATCCCCTTCTGGCTGAACCCCATCCCTGTCCCCAATTGACTAACCCCACCCCCACCTCCCGCACCTCCGCCACCAAATCCCAGCATGGACTTATGTGCTGCTGTGGCTTTATCTCATTTTTTGCAGGGTGATCGGCATCTCCAACCCTGGCTTTGGATTTGATAACGTTACTCAAAATCATGAAGGGGTCTGGACAGAGTAAATAGGGAGAAACTGTTCCCATTGGCGGAAGGGTCAACTGCCAGTTGAAGGTGATTGGCAAAAGAAGCAGCAGCGGCACAAGGAGACAATTTTTCACACAGCGAGTGGTTAGGATCTGGAATGTTCTGCCTGAGAGTGTGGTGGAGGCGGATTCTAATTGTGGCTTTCAAAAGAGGAATTGGATAATTACTTGAAAATAAATAATTTGCAGGGCCACAGGGACAAGGCAGGGGACTGGCATTTGTGGAATCGCCCTTGGAGAGAGCCCGTAGAGACGTGATGGGCAGAATCTTGTGCCCTCCACCTGGCACATTTGGGGACGGGGGGTCATTTCATCGGGGGGGGGGGGTGAGTGGTGGGTGGGGTCCCTGCCACCTTCCCACCACCACCCCATTAAGTAAGTGGCGGAAATGCCTGTGGAGAGCCTTCCCACCCTGCTGCCAATCGAGGCTCTTAAATGGGCAGTTAATGCCCAGTGAACAGACTCATCCCTCTGCTGCTGGTATCTGTCCAGTGGCAGGTGGGGGCCTCATCAAGCAGGGGGCCCAATAAGCAAACCCTGGCATGTTTGCTTGCGGGCTCCCAGGAAAGGGTGCCCCAATCAAAGGCGCTCAGTGGCTGATCACGGAACCCGGCATCAGGAAGGGTGGACCCGCTGAGAGCCAACCCCTGCCCTTGCTGCCGAACCCCCTACTCCCCAACCATTGACCTTCAACCCTCTCTTCCATCACTCACCTGTGCCTGGGTCCCACCACTGTCCGAGGCTGGTTGGTGTGGTACCGGCAGCAACCACTGCTTCCCTGGTGGCGCTGCTGAGTACAGAAGAGCTGCCGGCCTCTGATTGGCCAACAGCTCTTGTCGGCTGGGACTCCGCCCCTGGGGCCCTTGATCCCAGGGGAAGGCCAGCCGCTGGTCTGTCAAGTGCCTGAGTGGCACAAGATGTGGCGGGCCTTCTCAAAAACACGCGGCGCAGGCCTCTCGCTAGCTAGCCAGTGGCAGAGATTTCCACCACCTCCGCAAGATTCCACCCGATAGGTCGAATAGTCTCCTTCCTGTGCTGTAACCGTTCTATTGTTCGATGTAAGGGGTCTGGAAACATGATTTGTGTTGGGGTTGCCCACAATGCATCATGGCATGCACCACCTGACTCCTGTGATCTGCGTACGCATGGGTTTATGTTCCTCTGCACTGCGGCTGAGTAAAGGATCGCCTGCTCTGCAAATTCTTATGCCAACAGTTGGGTTTGTCCAAGTGCTGTGGGCTAGATCCAAAGGCAATGGCATTCTTTGGGTCAGAATTGCACAGCACATGCCAGACCAAAGTTGAAGTGCTGCAACTTCATCTCAAATCAAAATGTGCAAACGGCCAAGAAGCAGGCAATCTGTTACTACACAATAAACCATACATTATTGAGGACAGGGCTGTGTGGAGCCAATGCTTTTCCTTACCATCAACAGACTGCTGGTTTCTAAATACTTTCTTTCAAGGCAATTGCAGGGGTTTGTTAATCATCTGAAGGAGGAAGGGGAAAGGGTTCCATACTCGCAACATAAAATAGCTTTTGGACCACTTCTCTCCCCGTAGCCCCAGTCCCGCTACATACACACTCTTCATCTCAAAGAGAATAGGAACAGTTTGAAGCTAAGAATTTGTACTAGGACTTGGTGAGTGTCATCCAGTAACGTAACAATAAAGTTCAAGGAAGTTATGGTGAACTCTAGTGAGGCATCAGCTGAAGGATTGTGCACCACATTTTAGGAAGGATCTGAAGGCGTTAGAGAGGGTGCAGAAAAGATTTTACTAGAATGGTTCCAGGGATGAGGGACTTCAGTAACGTGGATAGTCTGGAGAAGTTGGGGCTGTTCTCCTTAGAAAAGAGAAGGTTGAGAGGAGATTTGATTGAGGTGTTCAAAATCATGAAGGGTCTGGAAAGAGTAGGTAGGCAGAAACTATTCCCATTGGTGGAAGAAACGAAATCAGAGGACACTGATTTAAATTGATTGGTGAAAGACAGCGATGACATGAGAAGAACATTTTTTTCACAGTAAGTGGCTATGAAATGCACTGGCTGAGAGTGTGGTGGAGGCAAATTCAAAGGGATTGGATAAGCACCTGAAGGGAAAAAAGTTCCAGGACTATGAGGAAAGGCAGTAGTGAACTTGCTCTTACAGAGAGCCAGCACAGATCCGACGGGCCAAATAGACTCCTTCTGCGTGGTAACCGTTGTGTGTTTCCTAAAACATCTTGGCCCTAGTTTTGGTCTTTGGTGTGCCTCAGCTGGACCCTGTGGGCAGAACAATCGCGCTTAATGGTTGGGCCTCATTTTGATTCAGCTGATGAGCTGTCTAAGTGTTATTGGGTAGTTTACCATTTTGGTGGGTGCAGGAAATTTAATCAGGCCCAATGAATTAAAGGATGCTTTCATCTCATTATGGGGGAGGTGGCTTTTCAGTAGCAGGAGTATTGCATAGAAGAAAGATTAATCTTCTCTGGAAAAACTTACACAAATATAGTTCCTTTCATAAACTCAGGGCATCCCAAAGCACTTTCTAACCAATGAAGCACTTTTCAAATATTGGCAATGTTGTAATGTTGAGGAAATGACAGCATGCTGGTTATGTTATTGGATGAGTAATCCTGAGAACCAAGCTAATGATTCAGAGGCAAGAGTTTAAATCCCACCTGGGCAGCTGGGGAGATTTAATTCAGTTAATTACAGTTATCTGGAATAAAAAGTTAGTATTAGTAATGCTGGATTGTTGTTAAACGCCTGTCTGGTTCACTAATGTCCTTTAAGCAATGAAATCTGCTTTTCTTACCCAGTCTAGCCTATATGTAACTCCAGACTCTCAGCAACGTGGTTGAATCTTAAGTGTCGTCTGAAAATGGCCCGGCAAGCCACTCCATTAAGGGAAATTAGGGATGGACAATAAATGAAGGCCTTGCCAGCGACAACCTCATCCTGCGAATGAATTTTTTAAAAAAAAATCAGAAATGCAGTGACCATTTTGCACATGGCAAACCTTAGTGGTGTTGTTTGGGAAATAAATACTTGGCCCAGGACTCTGGAGGTAACTCGCTTGGTGTCCTTCGAAATAGTGCCATGGGGTCTTTATGTTCATCTGAGAAGGCAGACAGGGCCTTGATTTAATAATATCATCCAAAAGAGAGCACCTCTGACAGTGCAGCGCCACCTCAATACTGCACTGGCAGGAGCTGAACCCGCGACCTTCTGACGCAGCTGCGGGAGTGCTAATCTCTGAACCGCAGCTGGCAGATGTATAGGATTAGCAGAAAGCGACTTTTAAAGAAAGCTGCTTGCCAAACAGAAGATTCTGCCCAATGTTACAATTCGTGGTGAGAGCAAAGGTTTACTAAATTACCATGGTGGAGCGCTGGGCAGACCATGTGCGACTCTGTTTGCAGCATTGGAGAGAATGCAGAGAAAAACAGCAAAAATGAACTTTAGTGTAAAGGCGGCGAGGTACGAGTTAAAATCATACTTCACCAGCCTAACAAGAAGGCAATTAATAGAAGATCTTGTTAAAGAAACATGAAATATTAAATGTTACAGATAAGCTGAATCCAGAACATTACTTTGCGGTGCGTCAGGCCAATAAGATATCGATTTAGCCAATGGCGAATTGAAAAAACATCGGAATAAATTATTTCCTCAAAAGATGATAAATGTTTGGTGTAATGTCTCTGGTGAGCCTTGGGGCTTAGTTTTTTAAAAGTTGAAAATACAGGTGAATATTAGATTGGGCGAGTTGGAGTTTTAGAGAGATCAGCTCACTGACCTGAAACACCTGAACCTTTCCTTAACTTTTTCTTAAGCTCGCACAAACTTTGAAATCTATGTAATAGATTTTGACGTTGATTCTCTGGTATTGTAAAATGTTGGGTTCTAAGGTTGTGCAATGCCTCTCATCTTGTTTACTGGATGGGTCCTAGAGAGGCTGATCTCTGATTCAGAATCCCCCCCTCCTCCCCTGGACCTCCAGCCTCAAATCTGATCTACTCATTTTTAATCTTCATTCTTTCACAGGATGTGGGTGAACATTTGTTGCCCATCCCTTATTATCAGGGACTGAGTGGCTTGTGAGGCTAGCTTTATATTCCAGATTTTAATTAATTGAATTGAAATTCCACCAGCTGGGATTTGAATCCATGTCCCCCAGAGTAGCCTCTGGATTACTAATCCAGTGACATTACCACTACACCACTGTCCCCCCCATCTGCCCTTTGTGATGAACCCTGTTAACTTTTACTTCACATTGGAGGGCTAGAGATTGGAATGGGCAAAATGAAGTCCATTGTGGCATGAAGGTCACACCTACAAGTATTTGATACTTACAATATAACACAGTGTGGACTGCAGCAAAGGGTGAAGGCAGAGAAACACCCCCTTTGGTTATCCACTGTAGCTGCCAAGCTCCCTCGACGTCTCAGATCCTCCTTGTCTCTGGAATTATGCATAAAGCAGCTGGGGGAATGGGGACAGCAGCGTGCACCCTCCACCACAATCAAACTCTTTAGCATAGGTTTATCTGTGCAGTGTCACTTACACAAAATCGCTCACAGATTGGACATACTCATCTACCATTCTTGTAAGATGCAAGAAAAATTGATTAGAATATCGGTTTTATAACTTCAAAGACTCTTGACTGTCAGTGATCCATAGTGTATTATGTGCAAATATGAAGGGCCACTTACTCATGAACTATCCGTCATCTTTTATTTTATCTTTTACATTCCATTTAGGGTTTCCCAGGAGATATCGGTCCTCCAGGGCAAAATGGTCCAGAAGGTCCAAAGGTGAGTACAATGAAATTACTTTCCAGTCAGGCAGGCAATCAGTGAACTGAAGTCAGTGATCCTGACTTCATTACTGGCTGAAAGATTTGAATTTTCAAAATTTCCATTTCAAAGCCCACAAGCTGGTCAGAACCATAAGTGCTGCACCTCACTTACCACTCCACGATGACCTATTCAACCCACCTACTGTCTGCCTTCCATCTCGGTGCTCCATATGGAGCACCCTTCCTAAGCAAGATCTACCAGTGGACGTCCTTTGGAACAAGGAATAGAAAACAGGGGAAGTCACCAACAAAGTCCCTTGTGACAAACCCCACCTGTCGAATGGCAGGCTTTGAACTGCTATGATGATGGTGGTCCTTGCTAAATACTTCAGGACAGGCCATGGCCCCTGTGTAGCCACCCTCCAGTGCTGGGCCCTCAGTACAAACCCCTCATGCACTTGTGGAGAGATGCAAACAATGCTGCGCATTACCAAGGAGCGTCCCCCCTACAGACTAAGTGGCGGACCAATCATCTTAAACTCAGCAAATGAGGAAGCTATCGCTCAGCTTCGGGGATTTGCATTTGCTAAATAAATAAATTACCGGGCTGCCTTTCCAAAAGATTGACTGACTAATAATGTTTGTGTTTTTGTTGCTATTGCTCCAAACTGGATTAAAAAGGGGTGCTGGAAAGTCTTCCCAGGCAGCCACGAGTTGGAGGTCAGCCCAGCTGTGGTGGCTCCAGTGTTTTAGGCCTCAAAGAGTTTGATAATTTTGTAAGAAATTTGCTACGTTTAATATTTTCTTTTTGAAATATTCCCCAGGGAAAGCCAGGAGCGCGAGGGTTACCTGGGCCACAGGGCCTACCTGGTCAAGAGGTAAGCGCCGGGAGAAAATTTACATCCGTGATGCTGTTATGACTGTAGCTAAGCTTTCAAATGAAGCGTTAAAACCAAATCCCCGCTTGGGTGGGGGTAAATGAAGCATTAAAACCAAACCCCCGGGCACTACTTTGAAGAGGAGCAGGGGAGTGTTCCTTGTGTCCTGGAGCCAATATTTATCCCTCAATCAACATCATAAAACATTACCCAGTCATTTATCACATTGCTGTTTATGGGAGCTTGCTGTGTGAATTGGCTGCCGTTTCTTTCCCACATTGTGCCAGTGATTACACTTCAAAAAGTATTTCACTGGCTATAAAGTGCTTTGGAACGTTCTGAGGTCTTGAAAGGTGCTATATAAATGCAAGTTTTTTTTATATTAGCAGCAGTGATGGTACTTAAAAGGAATTGTTTGGTTGTGAAATACTTTTGAGTTGTCCTTGTTAATATATGTTAATTATTTGTTAAGATGCACAGGGTGAAAGACATTGTTTAATTAAGTAATTATAGTGGTTTGTATCCCCGCCTGTCACGTGGGAGACTGGGGTTCAATTCCATGATGGGGAGGCCAGTCCTTGTTCCAAGTGTGCACTGTATAAGCAGTGCTCGTGCTTTGCAGTCATCGAGCCCGACTGTCTGCCCCTCTTCTGCAGTTATGTTTGCGGCTGGATGTCCCTGGAGAGGGACCATCAAGGCCTTCTGTGCTCGGTGGGCACCGCAGAGACGGGGATGTTTTATTGACCCCCTTAATCACATTTTGGTTTAATGTTTGTGAGTTTCCTTTAAATTTTATCTTTGGTTTTGCAGTCTCCCTAATTTATTTTGTCCCTCATTTTGTTAATTTAGCTTAATTGGTTGACTCCAAAAGAGTTACAAATAGGGGATAGCTGGGACACTGTGTTTGTGTGAGAAAGGAGAGCCATGAGACTGAATAAAGTCAATAAACCCTCTCAGTAAAGAAAAGCTCTGTGTCCTGGCTTTGACTTCACCAACTGGCTTAGATTCTATTAACAGTCCTGAAAGCTATCATATAAATGCAAACCAAGTTCTATTGATTGAAAAGAACTAAAGGTAAATTCAAACTGAATTGTAATCAAACTTCTAAGCAACTAAATTGAAAAGTGAACTTAAAATCCATGACATTTTCAAAGACAAGGTAAAAAGCGAGTTTTTGGAAGTGTGATCTGTGATTGCAGACTGTACCAAGAGGTCCAAACTCTCCTTTCACCGCCAGCTTGATATATAAATAGCTGAAAGTTCAGTCACAGAGGGTGGGACATGAGGAGAGCAGAACACACAGGAGGACTGATTTAAGGCATCATAGGGAGCAGGCAGGGAGGTAGAACTGAAGGATTTTGTCAGAGGTTGAGATAAGGCCAGGAGCAATTTAAAGAATTTCTAATTCAGGCTGATAGTAAACTGGATAAAAGGGGGGTGCGGGGTGGGTGGCAGTGGAAGAGCAGAACCTGGTGTGGGTTGGGATGTGAACAGCAGAGTTTTCTAGAAGGTGGATAAGATGCTCAATAATTCACTTCTTGAACTGTAAGAAGTGTGGCTTAGGCTTTCTGCACTGGCTGGAGCAGATTCAGAGTTGGACCGTTATGGTCTTACTGACCAACAACATTCAGTGTTTGAGGCTGCGCAAGCTTAGATTGTGTTTTTTTAAAAATCCAGCACAACAAAGGGTTAAAACAGTTCACATCACAACTCAGGGCAATTCCATATTGGTGTCAGTCATAGCCAACAGCTGTATCTGATGTGAGTATGGGAATGGGATCAGAGAGTTTTCAAAGGAAGAATAGGAAAATTAATGGAAAGACTTCCTTATAAAATACATTTGGTTTATTCAGTATATCATCCAGCTAAGATCAGAGATAAATGATTCCAGTTTGGATCACCAGTCATTTCAATAGATGTGAAGAAACCACATGCAGACATTGAGTTTGTTTTCAACTGTAGTTATTGAAGCATAAGAAACAAATATATTTTTCCACAGTTCAGGAATGAACTGAAAGGAAGATGCCAGGCTCTAAATAAGTTAGATTTAGCACAAATATAATCAGTCTCTAATGTTTGTTTCTAAGCAAAATGAAGACTTGCATTTATATTGTGCTTTTCTTGTCTTTTTATTCAAATCCCTCCATGGCCTCACCCCTCCCTATTTCTGTAACCTCTCCAATCCCACAGCCCGCCAAGGTTTCTGAACTCCTCTAGTTCCAGCCTCTTGAGTACCCCCGGATTTTAATCACTCCACCATTGGCGGCCATGCCTTCAGTTGCCTCATCCTTCCCTCCCTATACCTGTCTGCCTCTCTACCTCGCTTTCCTCCGGAAATCTTACCTCTCTGACCAAGCTTTTGGCCATCTCACCTAATATCTCCTTATGTGGCTCAGTGTCATATTTTGTTTTTAATGCTCCTGTGAAGCGCCTTTACATTTTTATTACATTAAGCGCGCTATATAAATGTAAGTTGGTTCAATTTGTTGTTAATGCTTCAAACATCTTAACGCCACTTTTAAAGTAGCATATTGATGCCTTACAATTGCTGTACGCATTCGCTCGCTGATATTGCCAACATAATTTTTTCGTCTTTTCTTTACAAAGGCAGCGAAAACGAGAGTTGGAAAAACATTTAAACAAGAGCCTCTATTGAAGGCAGATGTTTATATAGCTGTCTCAGTGTTGTCAAGACAAACTAGGGTCCAAGCGATAGTCTGCACCCAGAATCAATATGACTAGAAATGATGAGAAACCTGTTGTGATCATTTTACTTTGACCAGTAGTTATTGCTGGATGGTAAATTATAAAAATGATACAACTCAAGCAAACTAGAATGGCTACCCTATCTAGGGGTATAAATTTATACTCCTGTCATGCCAATCAGCAGTGACTATGCAAATCACAAAAATGCTGAGCCTCTTCCTATTGAAAAGAGTGCGGCTTATCCCACAGCATGACAAAGCTTTGATGTGAGAATGGTAAGGCGTATTCTAATGAGTAATACTTGTTATTCATCGATTAATGGTTTTTATGCGGTTCATTGCAGGGCGATGAAGGACGAATAGGACCACTTGGAGATCCAGGTCCTGAGGTGTGTTTACGCTTTAAATTAATAATTATTCATTTATTGCAATGCTCATGGACAGTTGAAAATAAACACCTTGGCCTGAACGTTTTGCCCGTCGGGCCTGTGTGAGCGGTGGGCCTGGGAGCGGACGGGAAATGGGCCCCTGACCGCTGAGTTCACGCCGGCTGCCCAATTAACGGGTAGCCAGCATGAAACACGCGCTCAGAAAGGCTCAGCGCAGCCGGTGGGGGTGGAGAGAGGGCAGGCGCTGACGTCACCGCGGGTGTGGGTGAGCGCTTCCACTGAGCTCCCTGAAGGCAGACGGCTGCCCCAGGGAGCTGCAGACCTCCAGAGAATAAATGAAACAACGAAAATGCTGCAAAATGTGCCCATGCGGCACAATCGAGCTCCTGAAAGCACGTCCTCATTAAAAAAAAACAGCCCCCCCAGATATCTCTTTTTATCTTACTTCCCCACGGAGATTTCATCCGACCCTTGGATCGAGGTTTGAGCAAAAATGTGAAGGCCGCCCTGGCCGATTGGCCAGTCTGCCAACTGTAACATTGGACGGGCCGTGAAAACTCGCCTTCAGTTGCCTCCTCAATGAGCTCAGTTGCACGCTTGATTGTCGGCGGGCCCATTCCCACTGCCACGCGTGTCTGCTGAGCGAGATATTACATGGGTGCGCGATGACGTCACCTCGTCAACGTCACCTCGCGCTATTTCGCGGCCGGACGGGTCGGGTACGCTCCCACCCGCGGGGGTGTAAAATCCTGGCCCTGCAACCTTAAGCATGTTATGGCCGGGCGAAGTCTTAACAAAATTTACTAGGTATAAATAGTTTTTAGCACCGTGAAGCAAAGGCATGCACGATGTTAAAAAAGCAGATAAATGAATGATTCGGACACAAACTCACCTTAAATAAGTTAAAATTTAAACCTCTAATCCCTTAGTGATGTGGTGACATCATTGAATGGGAGAACATGGATTGATGGCTGGGCTGTGTTCACAGTGTTTCCTCTCCAAGGAAGGAGCTTTTCCTCCCTGTGGACGGAACAAGATGCTTGTTACAAACAATAGTGGATAAGGACTAAACAAAGCTTGAAACACTGAACTTCATAAAAGCTTGGGGTCTTTTCAGTGATGTGGCTGCATGGCAGCAGTAAATAGGAATTTGTCCCAATTATTTGACAATTGCAAGTGTTCTTTAGATGTCTTAAAAACATGATAATAAGGTACTTATTCAAGCAATTACAAATTGAGATGTAATTGCAATAATGGAAAGGCACCATACTGGGGAGCAGACCCTCAGCATGACTTCAGATTCCTAATGCAGTGTATTTCATTATTCATTCTTACACACAGTCTCAAATGTTCAACAAAGCTATCATATTCCAGTTGTAACCATTACTTTTTTATTGAAGGTCATGTTTATATAATTTTTATTATATCATTATGTATATCATTATAACTAGTTTAATAATTAAGGGAGTTGATATGGGCCTTTACCACTTCAGCAGCATTTTTATAGCCTCGCGTACTTTTTTATTAATAATCTGGCTTGGTGAGAATTGTGATGGGGTGAGCCCTGTGGATAATTTGAGGAGGGTTAGAGCTGAGTGAAACCTGAAGATTTGGGGTTGGAGCACTGAGCAAGATTTGAAGGGTGAGCATTGGGAGCGACTTAAAGTGAACGCCGAGCAAGGTGTGAGAGAGTCAGTGTAGAATGAGATTTGAAACAGCGAGCCCTAGCCTGGGCTTAACGAAAGAAGCTATGTGCGATTGGAGGAAATGTGTGAACCGATGGGGAGTGTGTACTTGAGTAAGATTTCAAGGCAGAAGCATTACACAAAATTTTGGGGAGGTGACACTACACTATTTATGAAGGAGCATTATTTAACATTTAAGGAAGAGGCTGTGGGAGATTTGAAGGAGATGCTGAGTGAGATTTGTCGGAAAGGACACCAGGCAGGAGTTGAGGTCTGGTCTGGTCTGGTCTGGTCTGGGGGCTTTGGGGAAGTAAGATTTGGAGGGAGCAAAGTTTTGATAAAGGAGGCACTGAGCAAGATTTTGGGGAGAAAGTCATTATTGACATGTGGGAAAGCCATTGCCGAGTGTGATTTAGAATGGGCCGCTGAATCATAATTTGCAACTGAGTGCTAAAATTATTTTAGGAATGATTGTTTAGAATGATTGAACTTGTGACCGTATAAATAACTTTAGCAATGCCTACTGACTGAGTGAGATGCAACTGAAAATAATGTACTGTCCAATTGAGTATAGAGTAGCTGTCTAATATGATTAGGAAGGGGTGCCATCTGAGCAAGAACAGTAACTTGCATTTATATAGCGCCTTTAATGGAATAAAATGCCCCAAGGCATTCCACAGGAGCAGAACTTGACAATGAGCCACATAAGGAGTTGTCAGGAACAGTGACCAAAGCTTGATCAGGAGGCTATTCTTAAAGGGAGAAAGAGAGGTGGAGAGGTTTACAGAGAGAATTCCAGAGCTCAGGAGTTCGTCAGCTGAAGGTACAACTGCCAGTGGTGGGGCGATTAGAATCGGGGACGCTCAAGAAGCCAGCTAGCATTAGTTGAGTGCAGAGATCTCGGCACTGAACCCCAGATTTGGGACAGACCACAACACCAATGAAAGTGACATCAGGATTGAGACCTATCAGTAACCATGTGACGATCCACTTAATCCATTTACTCACTCAGATCACTGACTGGGATTGAAATTCAAACATGCGTTGGCCACAATTTTCCATTTGACTGAGAAACCATAGGGAGCTCATGCCCAAATTTCCACTGGAAGCACCAAGTGGTTGAAGCTCTTCCTACATGCCGAAGATAAAAAGCCTAGCCATTCATATTTTTGTGCTGAGTAAAGTAAGGAACTTTCCTACTGGGAAGTGAATATTCTTCTACGTTTGGCACCTAATATCAACATCAAAGTTTCCACAGCACGGTCAGCTTCATAGGAAAACTCCCCTCGCTCCGCTCTCGACACGACACAAAGCACCAACTCGGAACGACACCCTCTTCTGTGTGAATTTTCCCGTTTCCCACATCAACCATTCTTGTGCTGTGTCCCTCTGCCAGTTTGTGTTGAACGGTGGCCAGCTTTGTGGAGCAAAGCCTGTGCTTGCTAACATCTGGCTTGAGGCTGAACAGTCCTTATTACATGTAGGACCTGCCGAGTAAAAAGGAGAGAAAAGACTTTCATCCCAGCAATGTGAGCAGCATTCAAACCCACGGGATGGGATCTTCCAGCCCCACCCCTTGCCGGGATTGCCCAATCCCGCTGGGCCGCCGCACCCACCCCCCCCCCAAATTGTGGCAGGTCCCTCCATGGCAGGGCCGGGAAATCCCAGCCAATGGGCAGGATTTTTCAGGTGACAAGGTTTCGCGCCCAATCACTCGGCTGCCTCATGGCCACTTAAAGCTTGGGAGAGACTTCTGCCCCCCCCCCCCCCAATCTGGGGAGGGAGTCCCACCTGAGAGAGCCAATTGGCTGGCTGCTCTGTAGCCCCAGCAGCGCCAGGCTGGAGCGGTGGCCACTGCTGGGACTACAGGCAATCTCCCAAACGTGGAACTAATGGAGGCCTGACTGAAGGTAAGTCCAAGGTATTGGCGGGGCCTGGCCAACAGGCCTCAGCAAGAGGAGAGGGGTTTGGAGGGCTGGGTTTGAGAGGTTTGGTGGGGGTGGAAGGAGGATTAAAGGGTCTATGACTTTGTTGGCGGGGGTGTCTCCAATGGATTCAGGGGCTCCTGAAAGGAGGTGTATCCCCCACTTGCCCAACTCCAGCCCTTACAGCTAAAGCTGCCAAGCTACCTGCTTGGCGTGAGCCTCCTCCTGCCATGAGTCAAATAGTGGCGGGGCAGGATGAGGCACGTGGCCATTAATTAGCCATTTTAGGACTTTAATAGGCCCAAGGGAGGGCAGTGGGGCTACCCGTTGCCTCCACTGCTCCCGCTTCCCTCTTCAAATGGGAGTCAGATCAGGGTGGGTGGATAGATGGTGCGCAGGCTCATGTGCTGCATTTTACGAGCCCCTCTGCCTTAAAACTCACCGGCAGGTGACCGTAAAATTCTGCCCCATGTGGCAGATATGAAGGCAAAAGGTGCTAACCCTAAACTGCCTATCACTGATGCAATTATCATTCCCTCAAATTTGCACCAACTGTTTAAATCAGGACTGCCACAGAAACGTAAACCTCAAATAGACCATTGAGTTCTTCTGATAAATGTCAGGGTGAGTGCATCGCACAGATCAGGAAGATCTCAGCCCTGGTCTGTGCTGGGTTTACTAATCACAGCTGTGTTGACATTGGATGCTCTACAATTGGCCTCCAAATCACTGGACCAGAAAGTATTTAAAAAAAAAATCAGCCAGGGTTCCCAACCCTGATTGCCCACTGAAAAGTTAATGTGTGTGGATATCACAGTTTCTGCTACCAAAGATGACTGAAGTATCTCGTGTAAGTTTTCTGCCCATTATTAATGCGCTTCAGTAACACAAAATAGGGCCCATAGCGTTATGATCTGTCACCTCCAAAATCTGCCTCATCTCACTCTATATCATTGAATTAGGTGCATGCATCGTAGGAACTTGGGAACATAGGACTTAGGAGCAAGAGTAGGCCAGTCAATCCTTCGAGCCTGCTGCGCCATTCAGTTAGCTCACGGCTCTGGTTGTGGTCTCAATTCTACTTTCCTATCTTTCCCACATAACCCTTGACCCCCTTGTCTATCAAATATGAGTTTTCTGTATAACTCAACCTTGAATAAATTCAATGACCTGGCCTCCACTGCTTTCTGGGAAAGAGAAGTCCACATATGAACAACCCTCTGAGAGAAAAAAAATTCTCCTCATCTCCGTCTTAAATAGTAGACCGCTTATTCTTAAACTGTGTCCCCTAGTTCTAGTTTCTCCCACAAGTGGAAACATCCTCCTGGTGTCTACCCTATCAAGACCTCTCAGGATCTTAAATGTTTCAATAAGATCACCTCTCATTCTTCTGAACTCCAATGGGTATAGACACAATCTGTTCAACCTTTCTTCATAAGGTAAGTCCCCCATCCCAGGAGTGAGCATAAGAGTGTCCCATTCATATACAGTTAACTCGCAGATCGGCCATGATCTTATTGAATAGCAGAAGAACATGAAGCTCTGAATAGCCTGCTCCTTGTTCCTATGTTCATGGTACCTTAAGATTTTCTGGTCATTATGTCAATCAAAGAGCTTCTCCCACTTGGACCACCTGTCAGAAATTTGGGGCGTGAGTTGCCTGTGATTTTTCCAAAGTACCTTCCACTTGAGCAAGGCTCACCAATTTCAAAGACTATAGTGTAATTACAGTGAGGTTATTAAGTACTATAGTAGTCCAAGCATCTGCCAAACGATGTTTCAAACTCTCCTGAATGGGTTTTGGAATTAATTCATGTGTTCCAACATGTAGCATTAATTTAGTTCCATTTATATGTATCATTCTAGGGACGTCCTGGGAGGAGAGGATTTCCAGGAAAACCAGGGCCTGATGGTCCTAAGGTAAAACACTAGGTAGATGTAACAATCTGGATCATATTTTGGCTGTTTCATATACATTTAACTCAAGTTACAGCTAAGTAGTAAAATGTAAAGTGTATGTGTCAAGTTCGCAATTTGTTTCTTTGCACAAACCATGTTCACTTCTGGTCAAAAATCACAGATACCTTCTTGTTATTGCATTAATATGACTTCCAAAACCAGTCATAGAGGCATTACGGGACAGAAGGAGGACATTTGGCCCATTGAGTCTATACCAACTCTCTGTAGACCGAACTAGTCAGTCCCAATCCACCTGCTCTATCCCAGTGACTCTGAGAATTTATTTCCCTCCAGTAGCCCATCCAATTTCCTTTTGAAATCATTCATTGTCTCCGCTTCCACCACCCTTGAAAGCAGCCAGGTCCAGGACATAACTACTCGCTGTGTAAAAAATAGTTCTCCCTCACATCCTCCCTGCATCTCTTGGCCAAAACCTTAAATCTGTGTTCCCAAGTCCTTGGACCATCAGATAATGAGAACAACTTTTTTTTTGTCTGACATAGTTAAACTTCTCATAATCCTGTACACCAGCTATCAAGTCTCCCCTCAATCTCCTTTGCTCCAAGGAGAACAACCCCAGCTGCTCCAATCTAACCTTGTTGCTAAATTCCCTTATCCCTGGAACAATTCTAGTAAAACTCCTCTGAAAACTCTGTGGTGTCCAGAACTGGACATAATACCCTAGTTGTAGCCTAACCAGAGCTTTATAAAGGTTCATCATAACTTCTACATTCATTTTTATTTTGTATCCACTTATTTTTATTTTTGTTCATTTATCCGTGGTTTATCCCCCCCTTCTATCCCATTTTCTATCCTTTTTGTCCCCACCACTGCCCCCTCCCCCCCACTCCATTCCCCCACAGGTCCATCTGTTACTTGTTCCATGTTGTTCTTTCACACAATGCTTCCCTTGTTCTGCTATAATCACATTCTGCTTTCTTACCTTTATGCCACTATCAGCGCCTTTTTTTAGCACAAACCACTGCCATTAACAATCCCTTTGTCCTTTAGTTCATGACATCTTTGTCAATCCCTCCTTTGTCCCCACCTATCTCTGGCCTTCTATCCGGCTCCACCTGCCCCACCCCCCCTTAAACGGTTTAAATTGCATCACATTTCCACTTCTCTTCAGCGCTGAAGAAGGGTCACACGGACTTGAAACGTTAACTCTGTTTCTCTCTCCACAGATGCTGCCAGACCTGCTGAGTATTTCCAGCATTTTTTTGTTTTTGTTTCATCATAAGCTCCTTGCGTTTGTACTCTATACCTCTATTTATGAAGCTCAAGGTCCCACATGCTTTGCTACTTATTGAATTGCCACCTTCGAAGTTGATGCCCTCGAACCCCTAGGTCCCTTTGTCCCTGCACGTTCTTTAGAGTTATGCCACTGTTGTCCTGCAGCAATGCATTGAGTACTGAATGCAGCTTGTCCTGCATGTCCTAAATTGACCTGCCGCTGACAACGTGTGCAGCAATTGGAGAGGAATGTGGTGTTGGGTTGAAAATCCAACCCCTTTCCCCAAACCTCTGAAATGAGCCTGGGTCTTGATCTAAGTGCAGTTGGATCAGGTTGAACCAAACGGAGCCAGCGCTGCTTGGGTGTTCACTTGTCTCTGGCGAGAGTTAAAATGAATGTAAAGCAACAAGTGGTTGGACTCACTTTAATTAAAAATTTGTTTTCTGATGCAGCTAAAAAAAATACGCGGTAGGCGTCCAGGATGGGGTTAGACTTTAACTAGCTGTCAGCCAATTGCATGGCACACGCACCACCCAGTTGGGGTCCTGTCATTGTTGCACCACCCAATTTGCATATTTAAAGGGACTACCACTGGAAACACACAGATCATCAGCCTCCTTTGAGGAAGGCAGTGGCTGAAAAGGAACGAGAAGACATTTTTGGGTCACTACCAAGTGGAGTTAAAATCTCCCTAACGCTTGTCTGAACAAAACAATTTCATGCATTTTTGAGCATTAAATGTTGTGTGAACTCAAACCAATTTTAGTTTTATTCTTTTGCTACACCCACTCTTTATGTAGTAATATGTGTTTAATCTTTCAACAGTTGTGCATTTAACACTCCTTCAAAATTGTAATCAAACTAACCATTATATTTGCAGCTGTGAGTCAGAGTTCCATATAATCATTTCAGTGTGGAACACACAATTTAATCTGCATAACACTGGGCTGAATTTTCACTTTGGCAATGGGAAACAGGAGCTGAGAATGCTTCCTGGTCCCAAGCCCACCCCTTGTGGGGGGAAGCAGTTACTTACTGGGTCGGCCCTTAAATTGGCATGGAGATGGGTTCCCTACCCAACTGGGGGCGGTGGGCAGCTTCTCGAAACCGGAGGGCCAGTCAGAGACCTTCCAGTTTGAGAGGAGCAGCAGACTGCAGGACGAGGTAAGTAACAGAGACGGCACTTCAACAGGAAGATTTGGCCACTTCCTTAAAATTTTAATTTAAAAATAAAGAAAGCAGATAGGCCACCTGTAGGGGGTGGGTAGGTGGGGGTTGTGGGGGTGGGGGGGCTGGTGGGGGGTGTGGGGGGGAATCCCTTTGTAGGGGTAGCCTTTGGCTTCACTCACTCCCAGGCGGGTATGGAGCGCCTGTAAGGAGTGCTGCTGGACTCTCCCCCCATCCCAAACTGGCCTGCTGCTGGGTGCCTGCCTTCAAACAGCTAAGCTGCCCCCTGTTACATCAGGAAACTAGAAAATCGCAAATCAGCCTCCTAAACTTGACCTTTAAGAAGGAGGCTCTTAATGGACCTAATTGCTGGCCCGCTTCATGGGAGCAGGCAGCGCCACTGAGCTGGAACCTGCCTTGGCCAAAATGGTTGACACCGTGAACAGAGTCCGGAAACCAGCCTGCCAGCCAGTTCCAGTATTTTTGGGCACCGTCCACCTCTGTTCCCCACCTCGGGAAGCCCTGAAAATCCTGCTCCACTGAGAATTTCATAGCGAGGGCATTGACTACACAGGCTAAACTGGAACCAGTTGAGGGGAGGGTCCCTGTCATTTTCTCAACCTTTAACCTCACAACTAACCTGTTTTCTGAGAAGTTGCCGGAGCAACACTAAACTCTGGTCGCCAGGGAGCTTTGTTTGACACTCCCTTTGGTTTGCTTGGTGACTAGTGTTGACACGAGCACTCTTTATTTAATGTATGTATCCTGCAAAAGGAAACAGAGGCAAAGAAGCTTGCCACATAATCTATGTTTATTTTGCTATATTATCTGCATTAGGATGGAACAGTGATATTTTATTTCAGGACTGAACCATGGGAAGGTTTACAGACATTCCGATGATTTTTGCGGCCTTGTGAGATTTCTGTGGGAGTAATTGGATAAGCCGGAAAATGGGTGCGGGAATGGTGATGCCCATTAACTCATGCCCACTCGTTCCAATGTCAGCAACACACAAACATTGTGCTGCCTGCTAATTTAAATAATATTACGTGCAGCCCAGTGGTAAACACTCTGCCGAGTGGCTGCACCCCTCAGCAGGGGGGGCCCCCAAGTCAATGCAAGGCTATCAAGACTTAAAGCTAGCCTGCACCCCTTAAAGGAGAGCTGCATTCTGGCTGCTGGAGGTGCTGGAACTGGTTGCAGAGGACGTTCTGAGCAGGAAGTAGAGTGAAATGGCACAAGAGGGGCAGAGACTCCAAGGTTCTCTGACGCAGCACTGGAGGCCTCAGTGCAGGAGGTGGACAGTAGGAGAGAGATCACCTCCCCACAGGTGGCCAGAAGGCCCTCCAGAGAGACACTGAGAAGGTAGTGGGAGCAGATAACCATCGTTTTCAATGCCAGAATTGTAGCCCTGAGAACCTGGACGCAGTGCAGGAAGAAGTTTAATGATCTCACACAAGTGATCAAGGTCAGTAGATGCATCTTCAAAAGCCATATTAAATAACAGCCTCAAACACTGCTTCATTCACCACCCTCCCCACCCATCTTCAGTTACCCACCAACATTCTCTGTCAATCATGATTCATAACTAACCTTCAAAGCCTCACCTCACCCTCACTGCTGCAAGTCTCACACCCAATTCTCACAGATTTCACACACTGCCAGCTGTTCAACTATGACAGGCACATCACCCAAGCATATTGCACACCCACTGAGACACTTCCTTCTCTCTTGCAGAGCAGAGAGCAGAGTGCCACATCTAACTGGCTGCGGGCTGGCATGGCTGCATGCCCTCATCTCCATGGAGGAGGTGGCGCTGACAATCACTGGAGGAGCCATGATTTAGGAAATAGTCAGCAGTGGGGCTGAAACCACATAAGATAACAATATGTCCCTACCCAATCCACCTTCTCACACTCATTGCCACCACCACCACCACCCCCCCCCCCCTACCCCCCCCCGCGAACCCCAACACCATCCCACAGCCTTTTCTGACCTACAAGCTTCAGATAGTGTAAGCATGCAGCTCTTGCTTCCCCCCTCCCTCCCCTCACTGCAACTGTGCCTTTCTGTGCCTTTCTCCTCTCAGATACCCAAGAACTGTCGCCTGGCCAGGCCGTGGTGCAACAGAGTGAAGTCCCAGAGGAGCAGGACACAACACCATCACTCAATCCCACGCTCACAGGCACCAGATTCTACCGCCATACATTCTTTAGAGGGTAGCATAGAGATGAGGCCTGCACATGATGAGTTACCAGCTACAAGTCAGTAACAGCCAGGAGTGGGGTAAAGGTCACACAGGTGCCAGCTCCCTGGAGGGTGAGGTCTCCCCTCCAGTGGTCAGGGATGAGCACTTCAATGGGATGGCATTCAAACAGATGGTGAAAAAGTAACAGGCATGCTCAATTAAATGCTTGATGCATTAACCAAAAGACTGCTGTCACTGTCAAGCAGCATGGAGGACTCTGACACCAGCTTGGCACAGGGTTTTGTGCAGAGTTCGGAGCCTGTCCGTTCCAGTGTGGCATCGGTGGCCCACTCCGTGAGAACACTCACCGAGCCAACCACGGGGCAACGTCAGGGTGGCCGATGTCTCAGCTTTCATTGCAGCACAAGCAGAAGCCAGCCAAACTTTTGAGTGCAGCACAGGAAGCACAGGCCGAGGTCATGTAACCTCAGCTTGCTGCCATCTGTGGTTACCAGCGCTCAACGGGGCTTGAGAGTACCAGAGCAGTGCCACAATCTGTCCTCCAGTAGATTGCATGGATTCCTGTGGTGCCAGGGGAGTGGCTGTGGCTTTGTGGAGTGCAAACCTGTTGCCCTCTGTCAGGATGATACCTTCTCCCATCACTGCCAACTCACCACGGCTCTTGCTGTCAGCCTGCCAGCCTGATTACCCATGACAAGGTGGTACCATCCAAAGCGAGGCCTTCTAGGCCTAGAGCTAGTGAGAAGAGTCCTGCAAGGGCACCTACAGTCTCCCCCATGAAAGCAACCTTCACCATGCTGCAGGCAGTGGGGTCGCACTGCCTAGGATCACCAGGACAGGTAAAGGCACGCACAAGACAGGCACCAAGGGAAGGCGAAAGGATGATTAGTTGACTTTAGTATGAAAGATTGGATGTTTGCTGAGGTTGGTTTGGAATGGTTATTTCGTGGTGGCTTTTATTTTCACATTGTAGCTAAGAGGACACTGTGATGTCAGTGACAGCTGGAAGGTAAGGTGTGTAGAATGGGGATTTGGGGTTGCATTCACTGGAAGTAGAATTTGATCAGACAGCCCATTAGAAAGAGTAAGTGTCAACTACCTTCTCCCACCCTCCCTCCTCAGCTGCTTACCGTATCCCTCATGGCAAGGGTCATGCCCTCATATTGGCTAAATTGGGCACAATACAGCAGACCATAATGAATCGTGACTCACATCCCGTTGAATCCTGCAGAGCTCCTCAAGGATGGTCCAGGCAGCAGAACCTTTACCTCAGTGGTCTGCCCTATGGCAGCCTGGCTCTCATTATATGCATGCTGGCCACGTGTGGTGGGTTTATGCCAAGTGGTCAATGGATAGCCCTTGTCACCCTGCAACCACCCTCTGGTTTAATGTGCCAGGAATGTGGGCATTGACCTGCATGATGTGATGAGTGTTGTTGCATACCAACTGCATACATAGGGGGTGGAAGCTATTGCAGTTGCATTTAGATGCAGCACCCACAAAGCCATGTGGGTGCAGTCCATGGCACCTGATGCCATGGGAAAGCCCTCTATCCTGCCAAAGCCATGTGCATACTTCACCTGCTTCTCTCTGTTCAGAGAGAATACAATGTAGTCCCCTGTCCTGACATGAACAGCATCAGTTACCTCCATTACGTAGCGGTGAGATATCACCGTGCCAGCCTGGAAGGATCCTTACGTGAAGAAATTCAGCCTGGAAGGATCCTTACGTGAAGATATTCAGGGCCAGAGTCACCTTCACAGTCATTGATAGTGCCATCCTTGCCCTGCTCTGAGTCCACAAATTTTCACGAGCAGCTCCTTTGTAAAACAAAGTCAACACACACAACTGCTCCTGTCTTAGGTGGAGTGACAAGAAATCCTCCCTGAAGAGTAGATGGATAAGGCCTCCCATCAAGAGCCATTGTCCCCTTCCTCCTCCTCCCTCTTCGAGCAGATTGTCTCCTTCTGTGCTGCCTCTGTTCACCTCCCTGTCATGCTGCAGGTGGGTTGGTAAGAGAAGCACCCATGACTGGGAGCAAATGGTCTGACCAGAACCCTTGAAGTCAGAATCAAGTCCTTCGTCACGCGCAGCACCTCTCCCAGTTGACCTTAACGACTTTAAACAGCAGTAGAAAACTAACAGCATTTCAACAAATGCAGACGGAGCCAACAGAAATCAATCAGCATTTAACCTGAAAGTAGATGATGATCCTATTAAATAGTGCTGGTGGGAGGGGATCTTCCTGCTTCTGAATGCATGTCGAGCTGTGCGTGCTTGAGAGACCGATAGTTGGAGTAGCGTGGTCGAAAACGGCAGGGCTGGCATCAAATTATCGTGACACTCTGACTGATGTCACGATCTGCCTGTATACAGTGTACTTCCAGCACACACTCATAACACCCGCGCTACCACCCTCACCAAAATGACGTCTGATACGTGCCGTGACGGAAGTCTGTACACGCAGTGCGGGTGCCACTTTGGCATCAAAACAGCACCCATTGCACAGAAAGAGGTGCTACGTGGCCACTGTGTCCCCCAGTCCTAACCAGTCCTGCTCTTAATGTTTTAATGTTGTTGAAGGAGACAACAGGGATTGTGCTTGTGTGAAGCCAAAGGCCAATTCTTTATGACCTTATGTATGACATTAACAGTTCTCTCAAATAAGTCATTGCAGATATGTCAACTCGAGAAAAGATTTATTCAGCCCCCCACTGGCTCTGGAAGTGTGTTTCCCATCTATAGATTGAATTGTGCAAAGAAACCAATTTTCTTCTGCAGTAAAATGTCTAGGGAAATTAAATAACATTTCAAAACAACTTGCAGGCTCTTGAAACATGTTTTTACTCAGAAACTGCGCATGCTAAGATTTTCTTTGTTCTCTTACCCCCCACCCCCCAACCCCTGTTTCCCCCCCCCCACCACCCCCACCACCACCTAGGGTGAACCTGGCGATTCTGGAAAGGTGGGGAAGGTTGGAGAACAGGTAACTGTTACCTCATTTCTCATTGTATGAGCAGAACTGATTTATATTGTGCTGAACTCTGGTTAATCTGTAACTCATTTGTATCTAAAAGTTACCAGTTTTGACCTGATAAAACCACAATTTGAACTTTTATGTGTCTTAGTACACAGAAGATGGTTAAAATGCTATGAAGTGGCAACACTTAATGTGCTAACCAATTAAAAATACAGATTGTTGGGGGATATTTGATACTCAAATAAGGATTGAGTATTATGTTTGTATCACAAGTTCATTCTAATGAGACAGAAAGTGAACAATTTGGTACATTGGAATACTATGAAAATTACAGTTCACTCCAGAGTCAACTATACAGCACAGTTGGGAAATTGGCCATTGTTAGTCAAGCTCTGTAGAATGTCTTATTTCCAGATCAGCTTGTGTCTGGAAAGTTTTCACAAGCGTCCTGATCATTGTGTGCTTTTTTTTCCACTATGCATGCTTCGGTAATTGAAGTTATTAAATATATTTCAGAGGTAACGAGCAGACTAGGACTGGGACATGATTGCAAGTGGAATAATTTTTTGGACATGTTGCTATAACATGTGGGTGTATCGACATGCATCAGCATAGTATAAAAATGTATTTTGCTAAGGGAAGGTGCTGAGCTGAGGCCAGGCACCTACATTTGCATGGGGAGATTGCAAGGGAGAATTGTCCCTGCTCAAAGGTAATGTCTAACTGATCCTACATTGGCAAATACCTGGCAACCAGTTGCCTGCTCGCTGTCTAAACCACGTGCTTACTACCCTAAGGCTCTCAGGTGGAGGATGCCAAGGCAACCTCAGCAACTATAGCTTTGATCTGTTAAATTACGACATCATTGCAGTAACTACAATCGTGGTTCCAAGCATATGAAAAAGAATGGATAAATTCTGATTCGGTGTTGAGTCTGGGGATTCAGGCTGCACTGAGGCCTGAGGGACAGGAAAATGGTCCAGTTTGGTAATGTGCATGGATCTAAACAATAAGCTAGATAGGTTCAAAGGTGTTTCCTTGTTTGTGAGGAGAAAACAGTTGTGAGGATATATAGAAAGAGCAAGGGGAGTGGGACTATCTGAGCTCCCAATGAAACAGCTGGCTCAGACTTGATGGGCCAAATGGATTTTTTTTTATTCTTTCATAGACATCACTGGCTAGGCCAGCATTTATTGCCCATCCCTCATTGCTCTTGAGAAGGTGATGGTGAGTTGCCTTCTTGAACTGCTGAAGTCCATCTGGTGATTCTGGAACAGTCCCGGCACATTGAAGGGTGACAAATGTAACCCCACTATTTAAAAAAAGGAGGGAGGGAGAATAAAGGGAAAAAAACAGATGTTAGCCTAACATCAGTAGTAGGGAAAATGCTGGAACCTATTATAAAGGATGTGATAACAGGACACTTAGAAAAGATCAACAGGATTAGACAAATTCAACGTGAATTTATGCAAGGGAAATCATGTTTGACAAACCCACTGGAGTTTTTTAGGCCTTAACTAGCAGATTAGAAAACAGAGAACCAGTGGATGTGATGTATTTTGATTTTCAGAAAGGTTTTGATAAAGTCCCACATTAGAGGTTGGTATGTAAAATTAAAGCTCATGGGATTGGAGGTAATATATTGGCATGGATTGAGAATTGGTTAGCAGACAGGAAAGAGAGAGTAAGAATAAATGGGTCTTTTTCGAAATGGCAGGTGGTGACTAGTGTGGTACTGCAGGTATCTGTGCTTGTGCCCCAGCTATTCATAATTTATATCAATGATTTGGATGATGGAACCAAATGTAATATTTCGAAATTTGCTGATGACACAAAACTTGGTGGTAATGTGCGTGGTGAGGAGGATATTAAGAGGCTTCAAGCCGATGTAGACAGATTGAGTGGGTGGGCAAATACATGGAAGATGCAGTATAGTGTATAGCTTGGATAACTGTGAAGTTATCCACTTCGGTGAAACAACAGAATGGCAGCGTATTATTTAAATGGTGATAGATTGGGAAATGTTGATGTACAAAGGGACCTGGGTGTCCTTGTACACCATCACTGAAAGCTAGCATGCAGGTGCAGCGAGCAGTTAAGAAGGCAAATGGTATGTTGGCCTTCATTGTGGGAGGACTTGAGTACAGGAACAAGAACGTCTTACTGCAGCTATACAGGGCCTTGGTGAGACCTCACCTGGAGCAATGTGTGCAGTTTTGGTCTCCTTACCTAAGAAGGGATATACGTGCCATAGAGGGAGTGCAGTGAAAGATCACCAGACTGATTCCTGGGAAGGCAGGATTGTCGTATGAGGAGAGATTGGGTCGAATAGGCCTGTATTAACTGCAGTTTAGAAGAATGTGTGCGGATCTCATTGAAACGTATAAAATTTTGACAGGGCTGGATCAGCTGGACGCAGGGAAGATGTTTCCTCTGGCTGGTGGGGTCTAGAACAAGAGGCCACAGTCTCAGGATACGTGGTAGACCATTTAGGACTGAGATGAGGAGAAGCTTGGCACCATCCAGGACAAAGCAGCCCACTTGATTAGCACCCCATCCACAAACATTCACTCCCTCCAGCACCGGCGCACAGTAGCAGCAGTGTGTACCATCTACAAGATGCACTGCAGAAATCTACCAACGTTCCTTAGGTGGCGCCTTCCAAACCCACGACCACTACCATCTAGAAGGACAAGGGCAGCAGATAAATGGGAACACCACCGCCTGGAAGTTCCCCTCCAAACCCACTCACCATCTTGACTTGGAAATATATCGCCGTTCCTTCACTGTCGCTGGGTCAAAATCCTGGAACTACCTCCCTAACAGCACTGTGGATATACCTACACCACATAGACTGCAGCGGTTCAAGAAGGCAGCTCACCACCACCTTCTCAAGCACAATTAGGGATGGGCAATAAATGCTGGCCTAGCCAGCAATGCCCATGTACCATAAATGAATAAAAATAAAGTAGGGGGGAAGTGAACCTGTGGAATTTTCTACCATAGGGAGCTTTTTTTTTATTCACCCATGGGATGTGGGCTTCGCTGGCTGGGCCAACATTTATTGCCCATCTCTCATTGCCCTTGAGAAGGTGGTGGTGAGCAGCTTTCTTGAACCACTGCAGTCCATGTGGCGTAGGTACATTCACAGTGCTGTTAGGAAGGGAGTTCCAGGATTTTGATCCAGCGACAGTGAAGAAATGGCGATATATTTCCAAGTTAGGATGTTGAGTGACTAGGAGGGGACCTTCAAGGTGGTAGTGTTCCCATCTATCTGCTGCCCTTGTCCTTCTAGATGGTAGTGGCCATGGGTTTGGAAGCTGTGGAGGTCAAGCCACTGAATGTATTTAAGAAGAAACTCGTAGAATTCTAGACTCTGAAGGCATCAAGGAGTATGGGGAGAGCACGGGAGTATGGCGTTGAGATAGAGGATCAGCCATGATCATATTGAATGGCGGAGCAGGCTCAAAGGGCTGAATTACCTACTCCTGCTCCCATTTTCTATGTTTCTATGTCTATAGTGTAGGTACACCCATAGTGCTGTTAGGAAGGGAGTCCCAGGATTTTGATCCAGTGACATTGAAGGAACACCAATATATTTCTGAGCCATGTGGTGTGTGATTTGGAGGGGAACTTGCAGATGGTGATGTTCCCATGCATCTGCTGCCCTTGCGCTTCTATGTGATGGAGGTCACGGGTTTGGAAGCTGCTGTCTAAGGAGGCTTGGTGAGTTGCTGCAGTGCATCTTGTAGATGGTACACATTACTGTCACTGTGCATTGGTGGTGGAGGGAGTGATGTTGAAGGTGATGGATGTGGTGCTAATCAAATGCGCTGCTTTGTCTTGGATGGTGTTGAGCATCTTGAGTGTTGTTGGAGCTGCACTCATCCAGGCAAGTGGGGAGTATTCCATCACACTCCTGAATTGTGCCTTGCGGATGGTGGACAAGCTTATGGCAAGTTGTACAACTACGATGAGGGAGTTCGATGGGAATTGTAATTCTGAATCAATGGGTTGTTGCCATCCCATCTGAATTACCATTAAAGTGGGCAACAATATGGAAGAAGCTCTTGTGTTGCAGAATTCTGAATCCACCAAACAGAAACATCTGTGCGATGTCAGCCTTCATTCCCAGGGAAGTAAACGCGCTGGGAATGATTTTCCTGTGCATTTTTAGCAGTAATATTCTCTGAAACCCCATCGTCCTCATTTCCCAGGTGAATGTAGATAAGAAAGGCAAGAGCTGTCAGTTCTTGCTTCATTAAAAAAAAAATCCTTCAGTAAAATGAGGATGAATTCCCTCCTGATCAGCACAGTTAACGATCTGTGAGTAACAGCCTGACTTTCAAAAATCTGTCAGCTTTTTTTAGAATCATTACTTCCACCTTGAGTGATAATCAGTACAGTGTCTGAAGGGAGCAAGGAAATAGCTGTCATCACTGCTATTGTCACAGTCGATCTTAATTATTGTAGCCAAGTCTTTGGCCTGTTGATCTTTGATAATATCTCAGGAAAATGTTGCATTGTGCAGCCCACACTCTTGCAGCTATGGAAAGATTTTATTTTATCTTTACAATCCACTTATGCAAGGGTCTGATCACTAGGCAACTTATGACTGCTGGTCCCCTGACACTTTTGAGTTGAATCTTAAAAAATTACACAGCCCAGGATGACACAAAGGAGCCAATTTTAGTCTAACCTTTCTGTCAGAAAACTGACTGGATCTGTGTAAGTCTGCTTTCCTACACTGCTCAATTTTAATCTCTGTTGAAATCGATATAGTATCATCAATATGCTGAGGGTTACCCTATTAAATTAACTGGACCAGTCATACAAGACCAGGTTAAGAATTGGGATTTCTGTGACAGGTAACTCACCTCCTGACTCCCCAAAGCCTGTCCACCATCTACAAGGCACAAGTCAGGTCTGCGATGGAATACTCCCCACTTGTCTGGATGAGTGCAGCTTCAACCGCACTCAGGAAGCTCAACACCATCCAGAACAGCCCACTTGATTGGCACCCTATCCACCATCATAAACGTTCACTCCCTCCACCACTGGTGCACAGTGCCAATGGTGTGTACCACCCACAAGATACAATGCAGCAACTCACCAAGGCTCCTTTGACGGACCTTCTGAACCCATGACCACTACCATCTAGAAGAACAAGGGCAGAGGATGCACTGAAACACCACCCCCTGCAGGCTCCCCTCCAAGCCACACACCATCCTAACTTGGAAATATATTGCCGTTTCTTCATTGTCGCTGGGTCAAAATCCTGGAACTCCCTTCCTAACAGCACTGTGGATGTACCTACACCACATGGACTGCAGCGGTTCAAGGGGATGGTTCACCACCAACTTCTCAAGGGTAATTAAGAATGGGCAAGAAATGCTGGCCTAACCAGCGACACCCACATCCTATGAATGAATAGAAAAATTGGCAGGAATCACAGGATTCCCACTGGTGACTTAGGTTCAGATCTCTCCAGCACGCTTTTGGTTTTCTACAACCTCCACCAGTCTACTTTGAAGATGCATCACATATTTTAAGGTAATGGCAGTTTCTGCCCCAGTGTGACCTGTAACCCCCCCCCACCGATCAATCTGTAAAGCAGGAAATACATTTGAACCCATAGAAAGGAGAGACTGATTATTGGGATGAGGGGATTGTCCCATGAGGACAGAAGGAGAGATTGAGTAGACTAGGCCTTTATTCCCTAGAGTTTAGAAGAATGAGAGGTTATCCAAACCAAACATATACGATTCTTAAGGGGCTCGACAGGCAGATATTAAGGAAATGTTTCCCTCTGGCTGGGAAATCTAGAACACAGGATCACAGTCTCAGAATACAGGGTCAGCCATTTAGGACTGAGATAAGGAGAAATTTCTTCACTCAAAGGATTGTGAATCAATGGAATTCTCTACTGCCGAGAGAGCAATGGATGCTCAGCTATTGAGCATATTCAAAAGAGAGGTCGATAGGTTTTTGGGTACCATGCAAATTAAGGAATATGAGGAGAGTGCAGCAAAGTGATAAAAGACCAGCCATAATTTTGAATGGTTGAGCAGGTTCAAAAGGCCAAATGGCCTACTACTGCTCCTATTCCTTATGTTCTTATGTGCTTAAAAGTTACGTGGAAGCACACCTTCTGCTTACAATTTGTGCAATCATTGTTTTGACTGAATCCCTGGCTAGAGTGGTGAAATGGTAGGGAACTGAATACACTGCAAACCTTGATTGTTCCCTGTGAAATGAAACAACTTTTCTGTTTGTTTTCCTTTACTAGGGGGAGCCAGGATTCATGGGACCAATTGGAGAACTCGGGAAAGTTGGGGAAAAGGTACATTAAATTTACAGCCAACAATTTGTGTTTAAAGCGAGTTATTTGGAATTTAAATTACACTTCAATGACAGTGTATTCATAAGTATCGTTTGAACAAAGGTGGTGGGAACACAGTGCAGTCTAACCTGGTGGCATACCTGAGTGTCATAGTCTAATGCCAGCCGATTAGTCAGCTTTACCAACAAGATAGCCCCCTGTCTCTTCCACTTGGAAGGCAGTGGCCTAGTGGTAATGTTGCTGGGTTAGTAACCTAGAGGTCTAGGCCAATATTCTAGAGGCATGTGTTCAAATCCTACCATGGTGGAATTGATTGAATGAAAGTCTTAGTCATGATTGTTGTAAACACCTGCCTATGTGTGACTCCAGACTACCCTCAAGGGCAATTGTGGATGGGCAACACATCCCATGAACAATTTTTTTTTTTAAAAATGGAATGGTTATAGAAGTTTTATCCTCAAATCTGAAGTGACTCAACCCATCTTCATGGCTTCTGAGCACAGAATGATTTGGTAAAAGTTAATGGGGGAGGTTGAAGGTTAGAAATGGGTTTACTTGTATTGGATTGAGAGATGTAATCCAGACATATTAGTGTAAAGAATGGTTAGAAATGGTGGCTGTAGCCACCAAAGTGAGGAACTGACAGACAAAAATAAAGTAAAAGAAAATCCAATTTACAGACACATTTTAAAAATTGGGTTTTATGTAGTGTTACTCGATAGTATTTAGAACAGGGAAACAGACCTTTCAGCCCAACTGGTCCATGCCATTGTTTATGCTCCACATGAGCCTCCTCCCATCCTTCTTCACCCAATCCCATCAATATATCTTTCTTTTTCTTTCTCTCTCAAATGTTTATCAAGCCTCCATGTTGGGATGGACAATTTTTTTCCTAATCTTCCTAGTGTAGAGTACATCTGGGATCATGCCCTTTTCTTGTGGTGTCAGTTGTAACTCATTGGGTACCACTCTCGCCTGAGTCCAAAGGTCATGCATTCAACTCCCAGAGATTAAGCTCAAAAATCAAAGCTGACACTCCTGTGCAGTACTGAGGGAGTGCTGCACTATCTGTGATGCTTACTAGTGAGGCAGTATGTATTACCAATCCTGGGCTCCCTGGAGATGTTTAGATGCATTGTGAGGCTGGAGTCGAATACAGGCCACACCCATGAAGAATGGCCCTATCCCTTCCTCGAGGATATAGGGGAACTCGGATCTTTCCCCATGAACTTGTCTGCAAATTACCAAATTACAGAAGTAAAATCTTGCAGATTCTGGAAATCTGACATAAGGACAGAAAATACTGGAACTACTCAGCGGGTCTGGTGAACACTGTGTCTTTATACTAATACAGCTGGATTACTTCTCTCAATCCCTGTCAGGACAATATAAGTAAGCCCATTTCTGTGGAGAGAGAAACAGAGTTTACAGGGAGGATGTGGGCCACTATACCAGGACAGCTCCCCGCTGAGGCCCAGCCACCAAGGCATTTTCCCAGCAGTGGGACCAGAAGTCAAGCAGCTGCCCTTGCCAAGGTTGCAGCCAGCCAATTAGCACAATTAAAGGTGCTGTTCAGGGCCATTTTGCCAGACTCCTGACATTTTGCTGATGGCAGAGTGCCAACGCCACCCCACCCCCACCCAATGCAGGGGGAAGACATCGGCTTCATGGAGGTGGTCTCCACGCACCAGCCCCAGAGTGGGCTTATTGAAGCCGGGAGCAACATAGCAGGAAAGGCATTCCCTGCATCCCCAATAATTCCCCACCCTCGCACAGGAGTTTCCCCTTCATCCCTCGGCCATCTGAAGTTTTGTATTTTATTTAAACTTAACTGTTGCAGCTCTTGAGGTCTCCCGTGTGTCTCAGCGGTGACCATCTCTAAGTGCTAAAGAACATTGCGACAGTGCACCCAAAATCTCACCACTCTAATAGCGTGCTTTGGTTTCACAGAGCAACATAGCACTGTTCTTGGTTTTGTATTTTTCTTTGACACCTGCAGTATGTTTTCCAGCAAGGCATGGACATTGTTTGTGTCCCACTTTCCCTGAAATAGCCAGAACTGGTATCTCAAGTCCAAACTGCATAAGAAAAGAGAAACTTGCATTTATATAATGCCTTTCACAACTACCAGAAGTCCCAAACGCTTTCCAGCCAGTGAAGTATTTTTTAAGTCATGGAGTCATTTTAGCACAGAAGGAAGCTATTCGGCCCATTGAGTCCATGCCGGTTCTCTGTAGAGCAATTCAATCAGTCCCATTCCCCATTCCCCCACTCCATCCCCATGGTCCTGCAAGCTTATTTCCCTCCATCCAATTTCCTTTTCAAATCCTTGATCATCTCTACATCCACCACCCTCATGGGCAGCATGTTCCAGGGTCATTACCATTCACTGCGTAAAAATATTCTGCCTCACATTCCCCCCTGCATCTCTTGTTCAAACTCTTAAATCTGTGTCCTCCCATCCTTGTACCATCTGCCAATGGGAACAGCTTTACTTTGTCTATCTTACCTAAATCTGTCATCATCTTGTACACCTCTATCAAATTTTCCCTCAATCTTTGCTGCGAGGAAAACAATCTCAGTTTCTCCAACGTAACCTTGCAGCTAAAATCCCCTATCCCTGGATCCATTCTGGTGAATCCCCCCTGCACACTGTCTCAAAGGTCCCCACATTCTCCCTCATATGCGGTGACCAGAACTGGAACCAGTTCTCTTGTTGTGGCCTACAGAGCTTTATATAGTTTCAGCATAACTTCCCTGCTTTCATACTCAACGGCCTGAATTTTCAGGATGGCAGAGGCTCGGCCCCCCGCCATCCAAAGAGTCAGTGGGGAACACATCCGCACCCACACCAGCTGGCCCTGCAGTCTTGGGGACGGGCGTTGATTGGCAAAAAGTGGGACTTCTGCCCGTCGTTTGGAGAGCTGCCGGCTAATCAGGTTGATCCAGCAGCTCTGCAGGCCCTCCAGCCACAGCGCTGCAGTGGCTGGAAGAGGCACTGCAGGGAGCTGCCTGGAACTAAGTGCCAGGAACCAGAGGGGAGGTAAGTGGCGGGGGTCCCAGGTGGAGAGGGTAGGGAAGGCCTTGGGAGCCACGAGGGGGCCGAAGGGGTCAAGAGGGATGGGCCCCGGTGGAGGGAGGTTCAGAGGTCACCAGGCCTTAAGGGGAGGGGAGGGCGCCCCCAGTGAGAAGGAGGCTTCTGATGGAGGCACCCACCTCCCTCCACCCTCCCTACCTGAGATCAAACTCTGTTCATTTTTGGGTTTGTCCCCCTGATCTGTCATCCATCCACCAGCCTAAATATTGAGGCTGGGCAGCATCCCGGAGGGAATCCCATCCATGCAATTTCACACTCTCCCCCCCCCCACCGGCCCACCTCAGAACCTGTTGTGGGGGGGGTGGGGGGCAGTGTAAAATTCTGGCTAATACCTCTATTTATGAAGCTCAAGGCTCCATATACTTTATGATCGCTCCCCAACCCCTCTTGTCCCTGCATACTCTTTAGACTGTGGAAATTTAATCACTGTTACAGGAAACCGAGCAAATTGCCTGGGTAGATTTGAATTCAGAAACAACTTTTCAGCTCATTCAAATGAAAATATCTACAGAACAGTCAAATAAAACACTTGTGACTCGGTTCATAGTGACATTGTTGCATGACTTTAAGGCTGAATGTTTCCAGAGGAGAATGACACCAGCTGTCACTGGTCTACATTTAATGTCAGACCATTGCCCAGCAAACCGGCAACAAGAACCCAATGCATGCAAGGATTGGAGAGGTCGATTTCTTATTTTCCTCATTTCTCATTTTAATGATACCCGAAGGAGTTTCCCCCAACAAAAAAGCCTGCTTTATCTGTCTTTGTGTGCTTGTTTGTCCATGTTACTGTATCCACAATGCAGGATGATACCTGCATAATATTCTGGTCACCTGCTCAATGAAGTAATGCAAACAAGGACAGGTTTTGAAATTAAGGAAAATCCTACAAATGGAGGGTTTATTGTGGATGCCTGGCTTCTTGCACTGTGTGTATAAGAGCACATTATATTCCAAAAGCGACTTTTGTCCAGGCAGATAATGACTCAGCTTGTTTGGTTTTTTGGGCTGTTTGTACAGAGCATTGGAACAGTACATTTCAGCCAGTGGAAAAGCACAGTTACAAAACATCAACATGCTGTGTTACATGAATGATTGTACACACCAAACACAGACCTCTTGGCCCATCTTAGTGTACGTATTGTTGGAGTGTACATGTAGTCTGTTTTGTGGAATTCCACTGAATGTCATTTCCTCTTGTTTCTACAGGGTGATCGTGGTGAAACAGGTCCTCCAGGGCCTCCAGGAGTTAAAGGAGCGATGGTAAGGAGTAAGTCTGTTCTCGCTTGCTCTCTCCTTCCCCTTCCCCTCTCTCTCCTCCCCCACTCTCTCCTTCCCCTCTCTTTCCTCCCTGACTCTCTCCTCCCCCACTTTTTCCTTCCCCTCTCTCTCCTCCCCAACTCTCTCCTCCCCCACTGTCTCCCCTCTCTCCCCTCACCTTTTTTCTCCCCTCCCTGCTCTGTCTCCCCCTCCCCCCAACCTGTCTATCCTCCCCACTCTGTCACTCCTCTCCCCTCCTTTATCTCTTTCTCTTTAACCTGTCCAGTCGGTATTTTCTCAGTCAGGTTCTCTTTGCTGTAAAGCTTTTGCATCGTGACAAATGGCCAACTCACCAGTTGCACTGTGGATTACATGGTATAAATGTGCAATAGTCTGTAACACAGACATTGACTCTGACCAATACACAATCTGAAATTCTTCCTTAATATGCAGGTTTCTGAGTAGAGCTGCGAGCGATTGGGGCTCGTGTACTTGTTACTTTTAGTTTCGATGCATAGTCATAAAAACTGCATTTTGAACAATACGTTATTGGGAAACAGAGTTAATATTTTGGGTTGATAAACTTTCATCTGATCTGGACCTGAATCTGAAATAAAAACAGAAAGCACTGGAAATACTCGGCACGTCAGGCAGCAACTGTGGAGAGAGAAACAGAGGCCCAAATCTTCCGCTCCCACCCACCACGGGAATCATCGCGGGCAGGGTGGAATATTTGATGGACCAGCAAAAGGCCGGTTGGCTTTGGGAGGGAATTACCTGTCCTGCAGTTGGCAGGGCGGGAAAATCCCACCCACAGTTAATGGGCGGGCTCTTTTGTGACCCGCAGAGGCGACACTGGGAGGGAAATGGGAAAGGCCGGCGTTGAATCAGGGGGGCTGATGCATCCCCCGCCTCAGGCAAGATTGCCCAGAAGTAGGTGAACAGCGGCTACCCGACCAAAAACAGCGGGTAGGCAATCTGCGTAATTAAGTGCCCTTTTATGAGTAGATTAAGTTTGCCACCAGTGGGTGGGTTCCCCACTGAGGGCCCCCAGGCTTGTCAGGTGTCTGGAGGCAGCTGACTCGGGGGTGGTGGGGGGGTGGTCGGGTGGGGAAGGCCCATGAGGCCTCCACAGAGGTGGCCTCCCAACCGTGGCCACTGTTTATTTTGTTAAAGTACAAACAGCTTCGGAGGGTGTCTGAGGATGGAGGCACCCTCCTCCTGTGATTGAGTCAGCAGCCTCTAGAACCTTAATCGGATGGTGGATCTGGAGTCGGGGTCTTACTCAGTCGTCTCCAGGAGGATCTCGCAGATGGGCTTGTCAGGGCGGGGTCGGAACCTGAAAATGGTCTCAACTCGCATTCGTAGCCTAAGAGCAGAAGATTTCACCCTGATCGAGCTATCCATTAATCCTAACCCTAATTCATCCTAATCCCACTAACTCTAGTGTTAAACCCCATGACCCTGCAAATTATTGCTCCACAAGGGAAATTAGTCCTCTGGGCTGAAGTAATGAGACCTCAGACTCCAGTCAACAGTTTTACAAGAGGAAAGGTAGAAAAAATTTTTTAAAAAATAGAAATATTTTGGTATGATAGTTTTTTCATTCAGCACTATGATTGTGTAAATATTGTCAATGTCATTGAGCTTTGTATTATAATATACTTTGTCTGGGTGTCTTCCAATAGCAAGATAACACTATACTACATAAAAGCCACATACATCAAAACATCTCAGTAATATTTTATTCAGCCCCTAAGTAAACCTGATGTAAGTGGTGGTGGTGAAACTTGTAAAGACAATAATCCGAGACTAAATTAAATGGCATTTGGAAAAGTATGGGCTAATAAATGAAAACCAGCATAGATCTGCTAAAATAAAATTGTGTTTGACAAACTTGGTTAGGCTCATTGATGAAGCGACAGAGAGGGTTGATGAGAGTCACACTCATCAGTGGATGTTGTGTATATGGACTTCCAAAGGGTGTATGATAAAGTACAACACAGTAGACTTGTTAGTAAAATTAAAACCCATGGGGGTCAAAGGGACACTGGCTGTATTGGTATGAAATTGGCTAAGAGACAGAAAGCAGAGGGTAATGGTGAATGGTTGTTTTCGGACAGGAGTGAGGTATACAGTGGTATTTCCCGGGTGTGACCACTGCTCTTTTTGATATTTATCTAATGGAGTGGATTGGATTTACAGGACATAATTTCAAAGCTTTCAAATGATATAAAACTTCGAAATGCAGTAAACTGTGGGTAAGATAGCAACAGACTTCAGGAGGACACAGGCAGACTGGTGAAAAGGACAGACACATGACAGATGATAATTTCGCCCAGCAAAGTGTGATGTGCTACATTTTGGTAGGAAGAATGAGGAGAGGCAGTATGAACTAAATGGTAAAATTTTAAAGGGATGCAGAAACAGAGAGATGTGACGGAATAGGTCAACAAACCTTTGAAGGTGGCAGGTCTCTTAACATTATATCAATTGTATTGTTATGGTCAGGGTTAAATAGATGGAGGGTATTGATTGATTAAGTATCTTGAGCACATATAAAGAGGGACTGCTGGGACACTGGGTTGGTTGGTGAGTAGGTATAGATACCTAGGCGGTAGAGAAACGTAATGCTACATTCTGTGAATAAATCGACCAGCAAGCAAAGGATTTGGGTTTGAAATCATTCTTCGCCATCTGGCTTGGCATCCTTGTAACAAGGACAGGTTGAGAAGCGTTAAACAGCGTACAGGATCCTTGACTTTATTATGATAGGAATGGAATACAAAAGCAAGGGAGTTATGCTGAACCTTTGTGAGACACTAGTTTGATCCTAACTGGAGTATTATGTTAATTCCTGGGCACCACACATTGGGAAGGATGGCAAGGCCTTGGGAAGTTTGCAGAAGAGATTTACTAAATTTTCAGGATGAGGGACTTCAGTTATTTGGTGATACTGGAGAAGCTGAGCTTGTTCCCCTTGGAACAGAGAAGTTCTAGAGGAGAAATAGGTAAACAAGGAAAAGCAGGCAGAAGGGTTGGTAACCAGATTGCAGGTAATTGGTAAAAGAACCAGGAAATATGAGGAAATACTTTTTACACAGTGTGTTGTGATCTGGAGTGCACTGCCTGCACATGCGGTGGAAGCAGATTCAGTAGCAACTTTCAAAAGTGAATTGGATAAATAGTCGATAGAGAAAAATTTACAGAGCGACGGAGAAAGAAAAAAAGCATGGAATCCATTGAATCACCAAGGAGCTGACAGAGACACAATGGGCCGAATGGCCTCATTCAGCACTGCATCATTCTCTGACTCTATTGCAGAAATGTAAAACCATGAGTGGTAGAAAATGCCAGGTCCATCAATATTTGAAAAGGTAAAGGACAGCTTAAAGTTCCATGTGAAGCCTCATTTCCTGACTATTGGTGTTACAAAGTTCCTCTTCCAATAAAAGGAGCATTTCTAAAAGGCAAATTGAAGTCTTGCAAGATTTTTTGTCATCACTTTCACTCCATCCCAATGATAAAATGCTCCATCTGGTGGCCAAACTGAATCTGCAAAATCATAATTATTCCCATTGAGGCCAGCTGAGCCTGAACTGTGGGATTTGAATTCAGACTGGGCTCGATTTTAACTCTGTGCAGGTGAATGGATTTTGAGTGAATTAAAATCTCACTCAAGAGTACCTGGCAGAAGGTTCAATGTTCACCCAATCCAATGCAGCCTAAGATAAAAGCAAAATACTGTGGATGCTGGAGATCTGAGACAAAAACAAAAATTGCTGGAAAAACTCAGCAGGTCTAACAGCATCTGTGGAGAGAAAGCCAGAGTTAATGTTTCAAGTCCGTATGACTCTTCTTCAGAACTCAATAATATGGTCTAATCAATACAGCCAATGAAGTGCTTTTGAAGTGTAGTCGCTGTTGTAATGTAGGAAACACAGCAGCCAATTTGTGCGCAGCAAGCTCCCACAAGCAGATATGTGATAACGATCAGATAATTTGTTTCTGTGATGTCAATTGAGGGATAAATATTGGTCTGGAAAATTTAACATTTCATTCATTGCCTATCCCTAAATGCCCTAGCAAAGGTAGTGATGACCCACCTTTCTTGAACTGCTGCAGTCCATGTATAATGTGGGAAAAATGTGAGTTCCATTTTGGCAGGACAAATAAAAAAGCAGACTATCTAAATGGTGAGAGATTGCAAAGCTCTGAGATGCAGAGGGATCTGGGTGTCCTAGTGCATGAATCGCAAAAGGTTAGAATGCAGGTGCAGCAAGTCATTAGCAAAGCTAATCATGCAGGTGCAAACTCAAACCCACCATTCTGTTGCATAGTACGCTAAGGCCTAGACCACACTCATGGCATCTTATTGAATGGTGGAGCAGGCTCAAGAGGCCGAGTGGCCTACTCCTGCTCCTAATTCGTATCATTTATTGTGAGAGGAATTGAGGACAAAAGTAGGGAGGTTATGCTTCATTTGTACAGGGCATTGGTGAGGCCACATCTGGAGTGCTGTGTACAGCATTGGTCTCCTTATTTAAGGAAGACGTTCATGCATTGGAAGCAGTTCAGAAAAAGTTTACTAGACTAATACCAGGAATGGGTGGGTTGTCTTATGAGGAAAGGTTGGACAGGCTGGGCTTGTTCAGCTGGAGTTTAGAAGAGTAAGAGGTGACTTGATTGAAACATGTAAGATCCTGAGGGGACTTGACAGGGTGGATGTGGAAAGGATGTTTTCTCTTGTGGAAAAATCTAGAACTAGGGGTCACTGTTTAAAAATAAGGGATCACTCACTTAAGACAGAGATGAGGAATTATTTTTTCTCTCAGAGGGTTGTGAGACTTTGGAATTCTCTTCCTCAAAAGGTGATGGAAACAGAGTCTTTGAACATCTTTAAGGCAGAGGTTGATAGATTCTTGATAAGCAAGAGGGTGAAAGGTTATCGGAGCTAGGCCGGAATGTGGAGTTGAGGTTAAAATTAGAGCGGCCATGATCTTATTGAATGGCGGAGCAGCCACAAGCAGTGGCCTACTCCTGCTCCTAATTCGTACGTTCATGTAGGATTCCTGTTTATTAAGCAAGGAAATAGTTACCCTGCTGGGTCACAGCATTTGTTTGCATAATTGCGTAGGGTCACAGCTTATCCAACAGGAAGAGCTAAGATAACAAGAGTTTAGAAATAAAATTCTTTCAGAATTCAGTATGTGACTGCCAAAAGCTGGAATAGTTTCAGCATAACCAACATCAAGATCTCAAAACTGATGTGTTGGGCATTAACTGAAAAAGAGACTTTGCCACCAATAAAAAACAGAGCCTGTAATATTTCCTGAAATCTCTTAATTAACATATGGTTAGTTCCGTACAGTTACAATTGAAATAAAGCCATGAGTGTGGTCTAGGCCTCAGTGTGCTATGCAGCAGAATGGTGGGTTTGAGTTTGCACCCGCATGATTCACCACACAGCAATTTGCTGACTTTGTTTCTGCTGTTGGAGCTCTGTGCCAAGTGAAGACCAGTGTTTTCCAGTGAAGACGTGGGAGGGGGTGAATTAGTGAGATTCATATCCAAAGCTGGCCTTCCACACACACGTAGGCATACACATGTAAGCGCACACACACACACACACACACACAAACACACACACACTCTTCCCTGTAGGTGATTAGAGAAGCATAATATTGGGACACCATTTACTCCATTCCCCAGCAATGATTCCTGGCTTGAGGAGACCAAAAGAATCACCAAAATAACATTTAAGATGTGACCATAGGAATAAAGTGTGAAAAGGAAACAGTGGTAGTTTTCTTGGATGGAAGATGATGATTAGAAGGGAGGATTATTACAGCTCAGATTTTCCTGGAAATGATGCTCACCATAATTTACATGCGAGTCGACCAGCAACTTTTGGCAGGGAAGAGGTAACCTGGGTATCATGAATTGCCACACATTGCTCTCTGATGTTCACCACCCTGTTTTTAGCAAAAAATGGCATCTTGCGATGAACCACCTCGTGAGTTTCATGAACTTGCTGGATTTGCCCATGAATTGTCTATTAAACCATCCACAGAAAGTTGGATCTAGTAATTAGCACCATAAGAGCCCTTTTAAGGACATGATAATTGTTAATGACTAATGAACAACTTCCATTGCCCAGAAAATGAACAGGATTAGTGTGGAGTCTCACTCCTTCAAGTTGTGAATTGTTGTTGGAGATTTGGAAAATGTCATTTAAATTCAGAAATATTTTTTCTTACTTTTCCTCTCCGGATAGAGAGAGTGAGAGAGAAAAGTGACAATCTTTCTTTCTCTCTATTTCTCTTCTGGACATGATATGAAACAAATTCACCCTTGTCCTCGGTCCCTACTCTGTTTATTTCTCAATCCTTTATCCTCATTGGTTGTGGTGTTGTATTATCTGTCCTATTATTAGGACCTAGCCGGCTTGTTGGCCCTCACATCTCTATTATCAGCTCACACATTCTATAACTTTCTGGGCAAAAAGAAGTGTTAAAACTTAAATGTGCATGAACAGACCTCGCTAACAGCATGGCTGAAGATGCCCCGTTCGCGCAAAATCTGGGCCAATAAATCAGAAACGCTTTGCTGACTTTTTTTTTAACATTGTAACTTAAGAAATCACAAGTGCACTAACCCTGGCCACACCAGCAGATCTCCAGAAAATATGACAGTATTTCTTATTTAGTTTTTTTTTCTCTGTATAGCTTTCAAGCGGTCCACATTTTCCCAGCATTAAAATGGCCAGGCTTCATTGAAAATCCCACATACCAACAAATCCCATTGGAGTAAAGCTCTTTACCACCGATGTAATGGAAGAATTCAATACTCCTGGTGCACGCCTGGAGCACATATCAAAAGGTTTCATACTGTGAACAATGATCTTCTGTTTCCTAATTTTAATGGACAGAAAATCAAGGGCTGGGGCTGCAGAATTTTCTGCCATGCGCCACCAGTTTACGTCAGAAGCAGAGAAGTGGAAAACCTCCCCTGTATTTAGATTGACTAAAGTTGACTGCAGCCATGGATTCCTGCTCCCTCGCATTATCTACACACTAGAGCTTGAAGCATTTACAGTTTGAGCACCTTCTTGAGACTCCCTCCCACATTTTGGAATTAAAAAGCGTCAATTAATGGCACACGAAAACAAATGAGACAGAAAGAGCTGCGTACAAAGCTCTCTGCTTCTTTTCTGCAATTTTGTTGAAATTACTATTGCTCGAAAGATTTATATTTATATTTATATAGAGCCTTACCACGTTCCCCCCGGAGCGGGTCTTCTGGCTCAGTTAGTCGCAGCCCTGCTTCTGAGCCAGGAGGCTCCAGGTTCAAGTCCCGCTCCAGGACTTGACGGAGGTTTTCAATCAGCCGGCAAAGACAAGGCTTGAAGTATTTGCAACAATCTTCAGCCAGAATTGCCGTGTGGATGATCCATCTCAGCGTCCTCCAGAGGTCGCCAGCATCACAGATGCCAGTCTTCAGCTAATTCGATTTACTCCATGTGATATCGAGAAAGTTGAGTTTTGATGAAAAAAAGAGACATGTCGAAGCTTTTTGTCTTGCATTCATCAGGGCACTTTGCTAGAATACCCATATAAGGGGAAAACAACAATTTATACTGTATGTGAAGAGACTGCTGATTGGTAGGCAAGCGGACCCTGATTGGTCAAGGCATTGCCCTGAGGAATGAGTCAGCGAATGGCTGTCGCTTATTTTGTTTAACTGAAACAGGAGCAATGTGTGTACATGTTCTTTCTGTCTGCAAAGAACAAGGTCCTGTGTATTAATATATGTAGCTTTTGATACAAGCAAATGCACCACACTGCGAGTCCGACTAACAATTTTAAATTGACTGTCAGTGTAATTCTTAGCACCTTGAGGACTATTTAGCAAATGTTGTCCAATCATGGAATCACATCTAATATTGGACACTGTGTTTTGAGTTTTGCAAGCATGGGCTGGTTGGGTACCGTCTGTACCTTGCCCGTTGTGAACAGCAGCTGGGATACGCTGTTTGATACAATCCGCAGTCTTTGGGACCTACAGCCTACATACCTAGCATCACACTGGCACTAAAATTCATATACCACGTTATTCATTTGTGTGATAGGCACAATATCTTTTGGCTTGACGGCAGCATCCTGTTAGTGGCGAAAACCACTCATGTTGCTACTGCATAGTAGCAGCGTGAAACAGCAAGCTTCACCTGTTGCTCAAATTTTTGAGATACCTTACCCATCCAGGATAATCTGAGGTAGACTGGGCACTTTTCAGGGTCAAAAGTGAAGGCCTTAGGCCCGTTCATGAGTTTGCGTGATACACAGCACAAAAGGATCTGATCAGGGTAGCTTGTATCCTGCAGGATGCCTTTGATGCCCTATTTCAGCATCAAGTTTGCATGGTGAGAAAATGGCCCAGGTCCTATTTTCAATGTTGCCAATAAGACCAACCTTATAGTGTGCAGAACTGTAAGAACCCCAACACGTATATTGACCAGTAGGCTTGTGGTAGAGAATCCCCAGACAGATTTCTCAACTAGTACATAAAGAAAGGGGAATTAATTTGACTGTTCCATTTCAAAGGTGAATTTGAGCGCAGGTTGGAGCCCGTTAAGACATGTGAGGAAATTGTTACATGCAGCTGTGGATTTAAATACAGCGAATGTATCATCCACACATCAGAAATATGCGAGAGGTAGGAGGTTAGGTGTCATTCCATTGAAGACACGTTTCTCATGGAAAATGTTTGCAAGAGCTGAGCCTAGAGGGGATCCCATGGCAACGCTATCTATTTGGGCATATATGATGTCATTAAAACTGAACTCAATTGGGCAAGTTGCCGAGTGCATAAGCCCAATGAATACTGATTCACACAATGGTGTCTAGATCACCATGACATAGCGCTGCAGCGCAAATATCTATGGCTTCCTTAAGTGGAACATTGGTGAATAGGCTAGCAATGTCAAATGAGCACATGGACACAGCATTGCTATTGGTATGCAAGTCCTGTACGGCCTTCGCAAATGTGATGGAATCCTTCAGCGCGTATGTGGAAAACTTGGTCAAAACTGGTTGTAACAATTCGCCCAACCACTTGGCCAATTCATGTTGTGCAGAACTGGTCATAGATTAGATGTGACATAACAGGACATCACTTTTGTGTGCCTTAGGCTGCCCATACACACACAGCAAACCATGAGGATAAACGCAGTCATATATATCATGCAGAGCTCATCACTCTTACACAATTCGAGCAAGAGTTTTTTTTAGATTACTTTCGAGCAAGGCTGTCTGGTCATGTTGAGCGGCAGATCCAATGGATATAAATTTGGACTCGTCATTAAGAATGATGTGCATTTTGTTGAAATAGTCACGTTTGTTAAGGATGACCAACCCAGACATATACACACATTGCATTTGTTTCAGCTAAACAAAATAAGTGACAACTATTCGTCGACTCATTCCTCAGAGCAATACCTTGACCAATCGGGGTCAAGCTGCCTGGTTTATATTTGAACCAATGCATGGCAATTAACTGCCAGTCACCATCACTGGTGCATTTTCCATGGGAATGCCTCTACCAATCAAAGTCCACTTGCCAACCATTCAGCACTATCTTCAAATACAGTGTAAATTGTTGTTTTCCCTGTATATTGGTATTCTTGTGAAGTGTTCTGAAGAGTGCAAGACAAAAAGCTTCAGATTGTCTCTTTTTTCAGCAATACTCAAGGTCTGTATCACCAAATGACTATTATCAAGAAACGGATGAAGACACTGGATACTGCAAAGGCTATGGGTCCTGACAATATTTCAGCAATAGTACTGAAGACTTGTGCTCCAGAACTTGCTGCGTCCCTGGCCAAGCTTTTCCAGTACAGCTACAACAGTGGCATCCACCCGGCAATGTGGAAAATTGCCCAGGTATGTCCTGCACACTAAAAGCAGGACAAATCCAACCCGGCCAATTACTTCCCCATCAATCTATTCTCGATCATCAGTAAAGTGATTGAAAGGGTCATCAACAGTGCTATCAAGCGGCACTTGCTTCACAATAACCTACTCACTGGCGCTCAGTTTGGATTCTGCCAGGATCAGTCAGCTCCTGACCTCATTACAGCCTTGGTTCAAACATGGACAAAAGAGTTAAACTCAAGAGTTGAGGTGAGAGTGACTGCCCTTGACATCAGAGCAGCATTTAACCAAGTGTGGCATCAAGGAGCCCTAGCAAAACTACAGTCAATGGGAATCAGGGGGAAAACTCTCCACCGGTTGGAGTCATACCTAGCACAAAGGAAGGTGGTTGTGGTTGTTGGAGGTCAATCACCTGAGTTCCAGGACATCACTGCAGGAGTTCCTCAGGGTAGTGTCCTCAGCCCAACCATCTCCAGCTGCTTCATCAATGGCCTTCCTTCCATTGTAAGGTCAGAAATGAGGATATTTGCTGATGATTGCACAATGTTCAGCACCATTCACAGCTCCTCAGATGCAGAAGCAGCAAGACTTGGACAATATCCAGGCTTGGGCTGACAAATGAAAGTAACATTCATGCCACACAAATGCCATCCCCTGCAAGAGAGAATCCAACCATTGCCCCTTGACATTCAGTGGCATTACCATCACTGAATCGACACCATCCAGGACAAAGCAACCTGCTTGATTGGCACCCATCCACAAACATTCACTCCATCCATCACCGACGCATAGTAGCAGCAGTGTGTACCATCTACAAGATGCACTGTAGGAATTCACCAAGGCTCCTTAGCATCTTTTCAAACTCCCGACTGCTACCATCTAGAAGGACATGGGCAGCAGACACATGGGAACACCATCACCTGGAAGTTCCTATCGAAGTCACACACCATCCTGACTTGGAAATATATCACCGTTCCTTCACTGTCACTGGGTCAAAATCCTGGAACTCCCTCCCTAACAGCACTGTGGGTGTACCTACACCACATGGACTGCGGCAGTTCAAGAAGGCAGCTCACCACCACCTTCTCAAGGGCAATTAGGGATTGGCGATAAATGCTGGACCAGCCAGTGATGCCCACATCCTGAGAATGAGTTAAAAAAAACTCTACGCTATTCTCTCCAAGGGAAAGAGTGTGAAGATACAAAACAAACAAATATCTCTCGGAAATATGTCAAATGCAGTGAATTACTGTTGGAATACATGGGGAGAAAACTGTTCCCATTGCTGGAAGTATCGAGAACCAGAGGGCACAGATTGAAGGTAATTGCATACGAAGCAATGGTGCAGCATGAGGAAAAACATTTTCATGCAACAAGTAGTTAGGATTTGGAAAGCATTGCCTGAGAGTGTGGTGGAGGCTGATTCAACTGAAGCATTCAAGAGGGAGTTGGATTATCATCTGAGTTTGTGGGGTCAAGGAGAAGGCAGGGGAGTGGCTCAGGGTGAATTCAGAGAGCCAGCATTGAAGCGATGGGCCTGTGGCCTTCCTCTGTGCTGTAACCATTCCATGACATCAGCAAACAGGACTGCTAGATCCTACAAACAGCTATAAGAAGAATGACCAATTAACCTGACTTTTGTGAGCTTGGCTGCAGGTGACTATGGCCGGGATTTCCCGTGCCCACTGGTATCGACCATGTTTGGTGATGTGAGCGGACGATATGGCGAGAAGGTCAAAAATCAGTTTCACAACTTGTGAAAGCAGTTTGCAATCATCCGTGTCTGCTCAGCCCAGCCCATCTTCGGGAACCTCGTTGTAATACATCAGCATATCATTATAAGGCCAGCCCGCCAGACTCATCCTCACCCTGCTGGATCGTCCACCCATGTCAGTGGGAGAACACGCCGATGTGTTTCACAACAGCATATTTCAGGTGTGCACTTGGCGGGCTGCACCTTGCTGAAGAAATCAAGGTTCGTTTGCCTACCTTGCTTCAGTCAGCACTGATAGTCATCAGCACCAAGCTTCGCAGACAGCACCGCATCACTTTTAGGAGAGCTCACGGGCAGGTCCCTAGCTACCAGGTCAGCCATATGTGGGTGGCTTTTCAATGGCTGCAGGCATAGGGCTTGCTTGAGGAAGGGGGAGAAGTGGCCTCAGGCAAGGGAAGAGACTGCAGTACGAGGGCTGGACTGCGGAAGGGGAGGTATCCCAGGGTGTGTGTGGAGGCACAAGTTGATTTGTGCAAGTGGCCTCAAGCTGGTGCAGGCTGAGGAAGCAGTCTCCAGAGGAGATGAGGCCAGATGGACATGTGAGGGTATGTGTGTGAGAGAGAGAGAGTGGTGATGTCCCTTGAATTGGCAGTGAGTGAGATGCCAGTGAATCTGTGATGGGCTTGAGTGTGTGAGTTTAGAGTGATGAGATGGTTGCCTTACCCAGGCGGCACAAGTGAGATCGTTCATCCTCTATCTGCATCGGATGGCCAACCTCTTCGGTGCAGCATTAGCACCGATCCCCACTGCCATCGCCTCCCAAGCCGGAGTGGTAATGTTGCTGCCCCTCCAGTGGCCAGAATGGGGGGGGGGGGGGGGCGGGGCTAGAGGACATTACAGCGGGCCTCCATGGGGTCCGAAAGGCGCTCAAGGGCTGCAGTCTTCTTCCTTTTCGGGGCCATGTCTTCTTTGCTGCAGTCCTGGGCTGGAAGCACTGAGTGCAGCTGCACCTTAAATGTGGCGCCTGGCGTGATGAAGTGGCCAGGTGAGGCGTGCCAGGTGAATCGGAATCCGCCCGCCTTGGAAACGGCTTGTATACCCAGGAATGCATAGTTAATGGGGCGGGTTTGTGACGATACGATGTGAAAAGTTGCGTCGTTTTTCCCGCCTGCTACCGCACTTAGTGCAAATCTGGGACAGTTCTGGCGTATGGCACTTGGATTTGCACTTGAAATACCCTAAACTACAGGGCGATAGACCAAGAGCTGGAAAGCGGGGTTAGGCTCGCCAGCTATCTCCCAGCTGGCACGGACACAATGGAATGCATAGCTTCCTCCTGTGCTATATGTTTTCTGTGTTTTCTAATGTTCAGGCCACTGGGAGAATTTCCTACTTTAGTTAAAAAAAAAAGGCTGTTCTTAAAATTACATGAGTCAGATTGTTTTGCAAAAAAAACCTAAAGGGAAGGATTTTCAGACCCCGCTGAACTCAGCCATGGAAGCAGATAGGGCCCAAAAATACTGGAACTGGCCAACATGCAGTTTCCTGGTGTCAGCCATTTTGGCCGATGTGGAATTCGGGGCCAATAGGGCTGCCCCATCCCCACAAGGCAGTCAGCCAATGAGGTTCGTTCAGAGCCTTGCTAAGAGCAGTTGAAGCAGACCCATTGGGATTTTCCAGCCAGCCTCCAGTTTCCCAATGCAATGGGATGTAGGTGGGGAGAAGCAGATTAGCTGCCTGGGGGTGGGTGCCCATTGTCACGTCAGGGGTGCCAGCACTCCAGGCGGGCCAACAGGCCTTCCATGCCAGTCTGGATGTGGGTGCGGCCAAAGGCAACCCGGTAGACCGTGGTGGTCTGGCCACTTTTTCTATTTTTAAATTAAAAGTTTTAAAAAAGCTTCCTGCTCATGCACCCTCTCAGTCACTTACCCTTTACTGCAGCCTGCTGCCCCTCTCAAGCTGCAAAGATTCTAACAGGCCCTCCAACTTCGAGAGCTCACCCGCCGCCCTTAATCGGAGAGGGAACTGGTCTCCACGCCAATTGAGGGCGTACCTGGGTGGAAGATGATAATTAGAAGGGAGAATTATTCAGGTCCAGATTTTTTCAGGAAGTGATGCTCACTATTATTTACATGCAAATTGACCAGCAGCTTATGTTGAGGAGGAGATACCCTGTGCATTGTGAATCACCATACATTGCTCTCTGATTTTCGCTGCCCTGACAGTAGCAAAAAATGACATCTTGCACTTAACCACTTGGTGAGCTTCATGAACATGTTGTATTTGGACATGAATTGCCCATTAAGCTCACCACAGAATGTCAAGTCTAGTAATTAACATCACAAGTGCCCTTCTAAGGACATGATAATTGTTATTGACAGATGCACAATCTCTCCGGCCCAGAAAATGAACAATACAAGCGTGGAGTCTCATTCCTTCAGGCTGTGAATTGTTGTTGGAGATTTGCAAAATGTCATTTAAATTCCAAAATATTTTTACTTTTCCTTTCTGTCATTTTGTCTTTCTCTCTCTCTTTATTTCTCTTGCTGAACATGATTTGACTCTAATTCACCCTTGTTCTCAGTCCTTATTCAGTTTATTTCTCAACCCTTTATCCTCATTGGTTGTAGTATCTAACCTGTTATTAGGTCCTGGCTGGCTTGTTACCCTCATGACTCTGTTATCAGCTGCAGCTTTCTGGGCAAAAAAGAAGCGTTAAATGCAAATGTGCATGAACAGATCTAACTCACAGAATGAGACAAGATGCTTAAAATCCCAAGGGCGATGGGCGGGGGTGGGTTTGGGACATAGAAACAGTCCTGGTCCCTATTTCCCATCCCCAAAGCGAACATTCTACCAAATCTGTTTATTGTTTTGTCTTTTTTGCAAATTATCCACCATGTAGCAACACTTCTGCGGTCGTTATGTTTACACAGTTTGACCAGAGTAAACTCTGAATGGCTAATATTTACACTATGGCTTGTGCTGTGTGCTGAAATAGTTATGGGCTATAACGTAACAATTTGTGAAAGCTACAGTTACCAAAAGGATTTTTATTAAGGAAAGAAGTTATTCGGTGTAGCTTTTATTTTGTGTCTGGGAATCTGGAATATATGTTTAATTACATCACATTGATGCAAATGCACTCCAGTTCCTCATTATAAGTATGGATTTGCTATATTGTGATGCTGAGGCCCATGAGAATTTAATTCCAACTTTATTCTCCATATTTCTTTGTAGGCTGCATTCAGATTTTCATCTCAGTTCTGCTTTGGGAATGGAATTGAGTCAAAAATTGCCGACCTTACTATTTTTGTCTCAGGGAGCAAAAAGGACAAATTGATCTAAAAGCTGTGCAACTTTGCTGACTTTCTGAGTGAAGTCAGACATAAGATTTATGCGTGGATGTGATGACAACATATGGTGTGTGCATCAGGCTTTTGTGATAGATTATTTCCACCAATTGGCTCACTTTCAAGGCGTTGGTACCGGTGTGGATTCCCTTTTAATTCATGTCTTTTCTCTGCACTCCAAAAGCTGCCAAACCTGCACTAACCACATTCAGACTGCATATGGAGGTCTGTCTGAATGCAGTTCCAGCGTTGTGTGTCAATAAACCTTTCAGTTCCTTGCTGGCAGTTGTGAACATGAGTTTAGCTGCCCACCCAGAAAGACAGAAGAAAGAGCTTGAAAACTGGTAACTATTTTTGGAACAGTCGGGTCATTTTACCTGATATCTGTTCAATATGTTGATAATTGCTCTGAAACTGTGGACATTCCCCCAATAGAGCCAGAACACATATCCCATGTATTTTCTGTGTCTCTTGGCCAATGTAGGCAGGGAGATGGAACATAGATGCTTCAGTCTTCACTTGCCAGGGACTGGGGTGGGGGGGAGGGGAGGTGGGGGGGTGGGGCTTGGTTGGGGAGTGGTTTGGCACATCTGAGTCTAAGGGAAGTTGGAAAAGTTAAAAAGGCAGAAATATTTATTGAAAGCAGTTTCCTTCACACAGGAAACAGCCAGGAAATGGCAGCAAAACGAAGGCTCCACCAATAGCCAATCATAAGCGTTAAAGGGAAATTTATTTCACATGGACGCCATTTCTTATTTCCCACAAATTGAGATTAAAATTTCTGTTTTATAAAATTCAGATGAATGAACACTTGTACCTAAGAACATTTTCCAACTAAAAATGCCAAAATCTACACTGTCTCTCATTCAATGTCATTAAACATGCCAGTTTTCCTGTGTAAAATGGATATCCTTGTTTTGTTTAGTCAGTTCTTCCAACCTGTCCAAAAATGAATGTATTCCTATTTTAAAACATTTGGTGAACTTTAATTTTATTTTGTGGTGGCAGGAGGTTTATATACGCATGACTTTATGATTGAAGGGTTTTAAATAGTTGGCACACAGTATTTTCTCGGTACAGTTACACCCCACCCTGTTTGGACGATTCAAATTGCTGTTTTTAGGAGTGTGCATGATATCTGTTTCATGCGCATCATCTAAATGGTAATTCTAAACTGTTAGTCAATTAACCCTGACTGGCCTCCCACACAATTCTTCTCTCCTAGGTCATCCAAAACTCTGATGCCCATGTCCTTACTCGCAACAAGTCCTCTTCACCCATCACCCCTGTGTTCGCTGACCTATATTGGCTCCCGGCCCAGCAATGCCTCAATTTTAAAATTTTCGTCCTTGTTTCAAATCCTTCCATGGCCTCGTTGCTCCTTGTCTCTATTCTCCTCGAGCCCCACAACCTCTGGAAATAGCTGTGCTCATCTAATTCTGACCTCGAGTAACCCCACTTTATTGCTCCACCGTCAGCAGTCATGTCTTCAGCTGCCTCAGCCCCAAGCCCTAGAGTTCCCTCCCTCCACCTTCTCTGACTCCCCACCTCACTTCCTTCCTTTGAGCCTTTTCTCAAAACCTACCTTTTTGATCGAGCTTTTGATCATCTGCCCTAATATCACCTTAAGTGGCTCATAGTCTAATTTTGCTTCATAACGACCCCCTGAGGTGCCTTGGAAGATTTTATTATGTTACAGGCACTATATAAATATAAGCTGACTTTGCAGATGCAAGGTGCAGGGTAGATGAAGCAATAGCTCTGCAGACAGGCTGCCCTGAGCATTAAGAAATGGAACATCTCCAGGTCTGTAGCTGGACAATTTACCATGGCTTCACGGATTTATTCATTTTCTTCCGTGCTCCTAAAGGATTGCTTTGCGTTTTTAGATTCAAAGAATTGAACATTGTGCGTTCTTGATAGCTACTCACATCTACCATGTTAGCTTTTAACATGGTGTTGCCATTTCTGAGTTAATGATATCACACAGCAATAGTTCATGATCTTGTGTTCATGAAGTTACAAAAATTTTTTTTTTTTTTATTCGTTTACAGGATGTGGGTGTCGCTGGCTAGGCCAGCATTTATTGCCCATCCCTAATTGCCCTTGAGAAGGTGGTGGTGAGCTGCCTTCTCGAACCGCTGCAGTCCATGTGGTGTAGGTACACCCACAGTGCTGTTAGGGAGGGAGTTCCAGGATTTTGATCCAGTGACAGTGAAGGAACAGCGATATATTTCCAAGTCAGGATGGTGAGTGACTTGGAGGGAACTTCCAGGTGGCGGTGTTCCCTTGTGCCTGCTGCCCTTGCCCTTCCAGATGGTAGAGGACATGGGTTTGGAAGGTGCTGTCAAAGGAGCCTTGGTGAGTTCTTGCAGTACATCTTGTAGATGATACACACTGCTGCTACTGTGCGTCGGTGATGGAGGGAGTGAATGTTTGTGGATGGGGTGCCAATCAAGCAGGTTGCTTTGCCCTGGATGGCATAGAACATCTTGAGTGTTGTGGGAGCTGCACTCATCCACCAAGTGGAGAGTATTCCAGCACACTCCTGACCTGTGCCTTGTAGATGGTGGACACATTTTGGGGAGCCAAGAGTTGAGTTATTCACCGCAGGATTCCTAGCCTCTGACCTGCTCTTGTAGCCACAGTATTTATATGGCTAGTCCAGTTCAGTTTCTGATCAGTGGTGAACCCCAGATTACCCCCCCATCCCTACCAAATATTTGCAAAAACATGTAAAAAAACATATTTCATTTTCAGCTGGCAACCATCATCATCGTTTGGGTTTGGCAGGTGGTTTTACAGGAGGAATCTACAAGACAGTTGTGAGAATGGCCTTGTTATTTAGTGCAGAAATTTGGGCAACATCAAGAAGAGAGGAACAATGAGATGCAGATGCTGAGACAGGTGTGTGGGGTAACGAGAAAGGACAAAATTGAGGTACCAGTACATCAGGGGGTCAGTGACGTTTGTGGGAGTATCGAAGAAAGGAGCTGAGAAGAGATTGGACTGGTATGGTCATCTGTCGCGGAGAGAGAGAGAAAAATGTGGGGAGATGAGTGATGAGATGGGACTGCCAAGAAGGAGGAGAAGAGGACGGCCTAAGACCAGATGGGAAGATGTGGTGATGAGAGACTTAAATACAACAGATTGGAAGAGGAATGAGTGACATAACAGGGGGAGATGGAGAAGGGTTGTGGTGACCCCAGGTAAAATGGGAGAAGCTGAAAGGAGAATGGCAACAGAAACAGAAGAAGGAAGAAACTTTACTTAAAGCAATTTGAGAAAGGAAAGCACAAGAAAAGGAAAAGAATTTTACATTTTAGTAGGCCCCAGCCCAAATACAGCCAAAAAGGAAGTTGCTGAGCTGTTTTTAAATAATGATTCTAATTTAGAACCTGGATCACTTCATCAATACCCATTCTATTTCACTGAGCTACCCACTCCATGCAAAATGTAGTAAAGACTAATGATTCTCTTCTGCAAACCTCTAAATGCATTATACAAAAGGCAAATACTGTGGACGCTGGAAATCTGAAATAAAAACAGGAAAATGCTGGAAATATCCACCAGAGAGAGAAATGGAAAAACCCTTTGTCATTTCATCTACCCTGCCCTCCACCCTATTATAGCCCTTTCCTTTTGTTCTTCTTTCCACCCTCCCCCCCCCAACCCCACTCTTCACTCACCCAAAAGCCTACTGCATTTTCGACTGTTCCCAGTTCTGATGAAAGGCCACAGCCCTGAAACATTAACTCTGTTTCTCTCTCTCTCCAGATGCTGCCTGACCCACTGAATATTTCCAGCATTTTCTGTTTTTATCACTATAACTGCATCACATTGGTTTGTTTAGTTATGCCTAAATCTTGAGCAATTTGTGAAACCAAACTTCACAAGGCTACACCGGCACTCAGTCAGCAGTGTGTACTTTACTTACCATTTCTTCATGGTAAGTACGCAAGAAATAGGAAGAGGAGAAATCCTGCTTTGAATAAGCACATGACTGATCTTTTACTTCAAGTCCCCTTTCCTGCACTATCCCCATATCTGTCTTCTACTTTGGCTAATTTAGAAATTCGGAGCATGTAGGTTATTTGTGTAGTGTAAAGGGTTAATGATAAATATATAATTAGACAGTCCACATCATCAGTGATGTTAGATAACATGACGACACAGCATGCTGAGAGATAGTTCTATGTGAAGCCTCGTGCAAAGCCCTGTAGTTAGAATTATCAATAGTCTTGCCTCCAACGGTCTCTATCACTCCTAATCAAGGACAACCTAAGCTAAGGCCCACAATGATGGTAACAGAATTTGGGAAATAATTGTTACACAAAAATACAATGGATGCTGGGGATAGACAAGTACAACTTAGTAGTGTCTAAAGTTGCACAAAATAGAGTGAAGAAATTATTACCTTTTTAATTTTATTTTGGGACTGGCTGACATGCAAATTAACATTTCTTGGGCATGTGTTTGAAGCTGACCCAGAATGACAGGATTAAAGTTTTCTTTTCTGATGCCTATAATCACGCCGTGTGAAGTGATCTTGGATAATCTCCATTTAGCTAAGCTCAGCTCTTAGCTTTGCTCTTTCCCACAAGTGAAGACACTTTCAATGTCTACTCCATGAAAACCTTTCATCATTTTAAATACCTCTAATCACTCCTCACCCTTCTCTTTTCCAGGGAAAAATTGACCCAATCTGTTCATCCTCTCCTGTAAATTGTTTCTGCACCTTCTCCGGTGCCTCTGTATCCTTTTTATATAACTTGGTGATTGGTACAGGACAGACTACTCCAGGTTCTGTAGGAGAGTCATATTGGACTCAACGTTAACTGGTTCTCTCTCCACAGATGCTGCTAGATTTGCTGTGTTTTTCCAGCACCTTCTGTTTTTATTTGAGTCCTCCAGCTGTGGTCTAACCATGGTTCAGTACAAGTTTAAAATAACTTCTCTTTTTTTCAATTCTATCCCTCTAGAAATAAACCCTAGTGTTTGGTTTGCCTTTGTTATGGCCCTGACCTGCATCACAACCTTCAGCGATTTGTGTATTTGCACTCCCTGATCCCGTTGCTCCTCTACCTCATTTAGATTCTTATTTTTCAAGTTATATGTGGCTTCCTTATTTCACTTACCAAAGCATCATACTGTACCTGGCACAGGAGTATTCAGTGCTGGCACTGATCCTGAAAATGGAAAAGCATTCCACTATTCAGCATTCACATCCCTTCCTGTGAGTACAAAAATTTGCCAGAAAGGGGAGTAATATTCTTTCCCCTTAAGTAGGTAAGTATGAAAAGGCCATCGGAAGCACCAACATTATAGAGCAAGCAGCTGCATTAATTCTTTCTGATGTGGCGTTAAATCGAGACCCCCGTCTACCCTCTCAGATGAACGTAAAAGATCCCAAGACACTATTTTGAAGAAAAGGAGGGGAGCAATGCATGATGTCCTAGCCAATGTTTATCCCTCAATTAACATCACAAAAAACACATCTGGTGTGTGTTAACTCTTCAAATTTCCCATCTCAATGCTCTTTCAACTATTTCTATCCATCTCTATTTGCAGGAATGTACTGACTTATTCCAACTTTGTAATGTCTCCTTCACTGAATTCACATTTTTTTTATTGCTGTAAAGAGAAACATGTTGCCGAAGTCTTGCACCCATCAGGACAAACACAAGAACACCAAATTTCAAACCATCACAGCAATTTATACTACAGGGAGAAAGTGTGCTGATTGGTCAGCAGGTCAAGTCTAATTGGCTGAAATGTTGCCATGGAGAAAGCAACGGGGAACTACAGGCTTCCCAAGCTCCCAGATAATTCAAAAAAGGCGCAAGGCTTGAACATATTCGTTTTGTACCCGGGTGCTTGGGGAACTCCATGACAATGCCTCAGCCAATCAAAGTCAACTTGCCAACTAACCAGCACACTTTTCAATAGTAGTATAAACTGTTGTGATTGTTTGAAACTTGGCATTCTTGTGTTTGTCCTGATGAATGCAAGATGAAAAGCTAATGCAACATGTCTCACTTTCTGCGGTATTCTAGTTCTGTACTACCAAGTCATGTTGTTTTTTTTTCCATTTGACTTTAAGGGACACCCCGGACCTCCTGGAGAGCTTGGCCCCCTGGGACCAGTTGGACCACCTGTAAGTGCCCAACAGTTTTCTGGATTATATTAACTCTCACGTTAATAGGAAACCTGGTCAGTAAGCTTCAGTGTACAAAGACACAAATTAACCATTTTCCCTCACACCGTCCTTCACTGCTTCTGTTTATTCTTTCAACAATGTTAAAGCAAAAGCTTCTCAGAAAGACTACTGGCTACCAAAGTGTAGGGATGTGAGATATAATCCTGTATCCAGCCCTGCATTCACAATGGGCCCCCTGTTTGCCAAGATTTTGTGGATCTGCGAACATGTTTAATAATGTTCCTGTGAACAACCTTGGAGCATTTTTACTACCTCCTTCTTGTGTTCTCTGCCCAAAGCCACGTCTGACCCACAGTGCCACAACCTCCACTGTGGGTTAGGGCACGTAGGCAGGTCCGGAATCCACCCCAGCCGGAATGGGGATTGAATGGCATCAATCTGATTCACATCGGCTGTCCAGTCAACTGAGCCAAGCAGCCCCTCAAAGAGTCTGGGTTGCTGTGGTAGAAGCTTCCATTTTTTTTTCTATCATATGGCTGACCAGGAATCTCTCCCACTTTTACACCCTGCCATTAGTGTATGTTGGAAGGATTTACTGCTTGATATTCAACCTATTTGACCACCTTCCTTGGCCATCAAGCCCAGGAGTGGGACTTGTACCCAGAGCTACTGGCTCATTGGCAGAGATGCTACCCACTGTGCCACAAGACTTTTTTGCTACCTTAAAGGCACTTTCTTCCCCCATGCACAGAAGGGACGCGCATGTGTGCTTGCTTGTGTGTGTGTCCCTTACCTTCAAATTTACCCTGATAAAGGTGTGTAACATTCATAGAATTATAGACATTTACAGCATAACAGGAGGCCATTGGGCTAGCCAACAAGCAGCCTTCCAGCCTAATCTCACTTCCCTGCTCTTGGTCCATATCCTTATAGATTACCGCACTTCAAATTTTTCAATGGGATGAGGGTTTCTGCCTCTGCCACCCTTTCAGGCAGTAAATTCCAGACCCCACCACCCTCTGGATGAAAAAACTTCCCCTCAAATCCCCTGTAAACCACCTACCTCTTACTCTAAATTGATGTCCCCTGGTTATAAACCTGTCAGCCAAGAGGAATAGGGCCTTCCTATCTACTGTATCTGGACCCCTCGTAATTATTAACACTTCAGTTAGGCCTCACGTGGAACCTTTGTATTTCCTGTGAAAGTGCTTTTTTGACATTCATTGCTCAGGCTGCCTAACATCTAGATTGTACTGTGCGACAATATCAAATTTCTTTAATGTGGGGGCCACCCACTGGTGTTAAACTGACCATTAAGACCATTTCCACAATTGTGTTACATATCTAATGGTTGCAAAGATCGCCTGCAGTAATAAACTAGTTCTGAACAGTCTGCCTAGCAGCCCACTATGCAATGTTAACTTTAAATGTATTTCAGTCTGTGTGTGTGGACACAGGCCAAGTGTAGGATAATTCTTCTGAAAGCCGTGGGTTGCATCAGGGTTGAAGAAGTTAAATATTTTTCATGCTTTGAATGCATGTAAATGAGTATAGAGACGTGTAGTCATATATGTTTATTTATATATGTGTTTGTGTATGTGTGCGCGGATGTGTGTTATACACATACACTTGCAAGTACCATGCAACATGCTCTTGAACAGACCTCCTACTGGCTGATCAAGGCTCCCGAAGTATCATGGTGTATAAATATCTCCAGAGACTCTTCATGCTGGTTCTTCAGAGACTGAAACTCATTTATGAATGTAACCAATACAACTTTTCCTCAGGCATTAGAACCCAGCGCCAATACCACTGTCCTACTGGACAAAGGGTCTTTATTTTCATTGAACTCTGTCCTTTAGTTGCTCGAAGAGCGTTTTTTAATGGAATAACATTGTGCACCTACTGTTAAAGAAAATATTTCCTCTCCATCTTAAGGTAAAGGAATGTGAAATATCACAGGATAACACCCCCCCCAATCACTACACCATGGGGACTCTTTGATGTGGAGCACATCTCCAGGATGGAATAAACACTCAGCTCCCAAGATGGATTTTTTTGTTCCCTTCCGAATCAGATATTTAAACTCTGTGGGCAATTTATGTATAGAGCCTTTAATAATGGCAAACTATTTTACTTTGTTCGAAAATGACTTTTAGTTCACACATCATTGGTATGCTAATAAACCAGAATCCTGGTTCCCTTCATTGGAGAACGTACAGTATCATCTTTGTATATGCACACACGTTAATGAATCATATGTACAGGAATTATGGTGCTCACTAGTCTCCTGAATGCAACTAACATGATGGTTTGCCTAAACAAAATAATATTTTGTGTTCTAATACAATGTTCTGGCTTTTCTCATATGATATATTATTTTAACTTTCCATACTTTCCCTGTTTGCCAAATGAATGCAAAAATGTGATTTTTTTTTAAAACTAAATTGAACTGAAATGCTCTGCTTTCTCAACACTTTGCTTCTTTGCCTCTGTGCATTTTTCAGTTGTTTTGTTCTCCCAAGCCTTTGTGCTTCTCTTTTCTTGAATGTTTTTTCCTCATTTTGCCATTTCCGCAGTTCTTCATTCCCTCCGTTTCTCTGATTTATATCTCCAGTTGTTTATCTTTGCTTCTCCAACTTCCTCATTTCTCTTATCTCCCTTTTCTGTTCCTTTAACTTATTCCTGCTCTGAAATAAACAAACAGTACATGCTACAACAATATGCTTGCCGAGATTGGAGACAAATTATGCAAGGACTTAGAGAATCTTAGCAGCAGTTGGTGGGGGTGGGGGGGCTGTGGGGAGCGGTAAGAGAACGAGTGAGCTTGAATTTATGTAAAACCTTTCACATCCTCTGGATATCCCAAACTGTTTTGCTGTTGTTTTGTAGGCAGATATGGCAGCAAATGTACATACCGCCAGATCCCACTAACAACAAGATAAATAAATACCTCAGGTATTTTCAGTGGTGTTCAGCTAAATAACGTCTTAAAATATTGACACTTCACTTTTGGATGTGGTTTTGGATGCAGCCGATATAAATTGGATGAAGATGGTTGGAGATTTGACTGGCCTGGGAGTGTTTAATGATGATACTAGTTACCAAAAGTAGAATAGTGTTTTTGTTCTCTAGCACTAACTTCCTTCAGCTTTGTTGGCATAATAATCAATTTAAGACAAGTATTTATGCAGCAGTAAGTCTAAACTGCACAGATACCGTTCCCTGTTATCTTTGTTTATTTTCTGCCTTTCAGCTTGTTGTTTCTCAAGCTCTGACCTCTTTACCTATCCTCCTGCTATGTTTTCTCTATTCCCCACTCTCTCTATTAATCTCCCCTCTAACTCTTCTGGAATGAATAAACTCTTCAATAATCTTCCACTCCATGTTTGTCCTTGCACTGTTGTTTCTTCACTTGGAGTTAACTATGGTAACACTCTGGCCTCTGAATTGCAAGGTTCAAGTCCCATTCCTGGATTTGAGTACAAGAACATGGACTGATACTCCAGTGCAGTATTGAGCCGAGGTGCTGTCATTTGGATGAGATGTTAAAGCGTGGGTCCCATCTGCCTGCTTAGGTAGCGAAATTCCTATTGCACTATTTGAAGAAGAGCAGGAGAGTTTTCCCCGGTGTCCTGGCCAATATTTATCCCTCAACCAACATTTAAAAGAACAGATTATTTGGTCTTTATCACACTGCTGTTTGTGGGAGCTTGCTGTGCGCAAATTGGTTGCCGTGCTTCCTACATTACAACAATGACTACACTTAGAAACGACTTCATTGGCTGTAAAGTGCTTTGGGATAATCTGAGATCATAAAAGATTTTACAGAAATGCAAGTTTTTCCTTTTCTTGAGCTAATCATGTCCAGGTGCTAGTAGTAATCACACTGACTTGCTTATCTATCTATCTTAGGGTGCCAAAGGAATTCGAGGATCTCCTGGGATGCGAGGAATCAAGGGCCGCAGGGTAAGCAAACACTTTCAAATACAAGTGAGAACAAATCACATCGAGAACTTCTTATTGAGTAGAGTATTTCAGCATAGAATGAGTTGAGTGCTCCTATTTGTATTATGAATTCTGTGTTATTAATGTACCAAATTAATATTGAAGAACATTGCTGTGCAGCATATTTCAAGGTAAGACAATTGATTTCTGTGTTTTAAAAAAATAGCTGAAATTGGCCTTTTAGAAGTGTTTCGGAGCTGCAATATCAGCCTACTGGTGCTGAAACTTTGCTGCCAAGTTGTTTTATACTTGCATTTGCCGGGAACGTTAAGTCCCCTTGCTGTATCTGACCAAAAATTACTTCATTAGTAAGAAAAGGTGGCCCTATATTGGGGGGTGGTCCACCCAGCAGCTTCCATATTGTGTGTGTGCCCACTATGAATATGTAAAACATGTCGCCTAAACTTGACCCCAGTTGTCCCAGTTAGGGTCAAGACCAGAGGTCAGTGGCACCCACTGTGCCCCATTTGTGCCAGTCCAGGGGCTCCAAGGATCTTCAAGCCCACTGTAACTCAGCACAAAATGCAATCAATAACGAATTGCAGGAACTTCCCCTTGTGTAGTGTTTAAAAATTATTGTGTGTGATTTGTGTAGATTAAAAATACAGAATTAATGACGACGTAGCGATATGAAAGGATGTGGGTGCGAGCAAGAAAGTAGGATTAGAGCATGCGGCTAATGTGGAGAAAGACCCCAGTTCGGACTTCCTGAGCCAAGTGTGTTGTGATGTTCAATGGTTTCATTCTCATGAATAATGTTGCATTCCAGGTGATTTTTGTGGGTCAAACAGAGGGTCATTCACTTTGTCTACTGTACACCATGTCCAAACTGTATCGGATTGAGACCAGAGTATGGTCGACACTTTATGAATCCAGTATTCATTCAAAATGGCGGCGGAGACAATGTACTATTTGGGCTGGATTTTGACACAGTCAGAGAGGCTCCATGGACATTTAAAAATGGTGGCCAGGACCCAATTCCGGGATGCCCAACCCCATCCCTGGAGTTTCCAATTTTCGCCAGGGCCTTTTAAGGGTGTGGGCTGGTTCAAGACGTGAGCCCGCATTCTGCGTTCATGTCCTCATCCTCTGCGATTTTCATGGAGTCAGGTCAACTTTTCAAGAATCGTGATCACTGCACCTCAGAGTTGTCATAAACCATAGTCTGCATGAGGGATCCTTTTGAAAGACATGTTCAAAAGGTCTTTCTCATTCCCTCCATGCCGAGGGATGCCCCCAAACACCCTCTATGGCCCCCATGCCCCCATGCCAATGGATGCCCCACTCACCCAAATGGCCCCTCATGCCTCCCATGCCAAGGCATGTCCCTCATTCACCCTCTATTGGCATTCATGCCTCCATGCCAAGCTATGGCACATCCATACCCTTTCATGCCCTACATAGAACCAATGAACGCCATAGTAACAGTGGGGTATGTGAAAAAAGTGTTCTTTAAAAATCATACATTCATTGATAACTTTCTACTGCTTAAAAAGGAAACTCCTTTTTCCTACAAGCCAATAAAAGTGTCATTCATTCAGACTCTTTAGAGTATCAATGGCAGAAACTGCAAGCACTTAATACCTCTTTCTCTTCTGTAAATAAACATTGCGCAATTGCCAACATAGATCAGAGAGCCAGAGCTGTCAATCAAGCAACGTTTTCCCGAAGCCCAGGTGTTTCAACAGACTAATAGATTCCTGGGCTCTCAGCCTAGCCTCGTTATGCTGAGAGCCCAGGCATCCATTAGGGAGCTAAAATACCTGAGCCCCAAGGAAAGCATTGCTTAATGAAGGGACTGAAGACATTTCATATGGAGTGGGTGATTGGGCATGGAAATGCCATAGCTGTGTATGAGAGGCCATGGGGAAATGTGAGTGGACATGCTTTGGCATGGGGTCATGAAGGGCCATGGGTGAGGTGGGTGGGGGAGCATAAGATGGTGTGGATGGGACATGGCGAGTATGTGGGGAGTGAGGGGTGAGGGCTAAGCGGCTTTACTTTCTTCATTATAATTGGGATGAAGTGTCACAGCACTATGGTGGGCCTTTTAAACAGCCTGCCTTGGCAGACGGCAGCCCCCATGGCTGCCTACGAACTCTTTCCCAGGTCGACTGGCCCGACTGCGGCCCATTCCCTCACCCCCTGACGATGAAAATCCTGAAGTGGGCGGCTGAGGCTGGAAATTTCCTGCTATCCGCCTCGAGGGCAAAAATCCGGTCCTCAGTGTGACAAGTGCTTTTAATTTGCATTCATGTTAGGAATTTTTTTATCTACTATTTTTGGGAAAAACTTTACTCATTGGCATAGTACCAGGGTAAACGTTGGTATCCCCTCAAGGTAATAAACATGCAGCTGTATTTTTAATAAATTACAATTGGAAGCTACTGTGTGTATTGGTCAAAACACCAATGTTAATACTTTGATAATTGTGACTTTAACACATGATCGCCATTGGCAATGGCTATGTGAACCAGATTCTATAGTAATTCACAGAATGACAGAATTGCTGTGGCACAGAAGTAGGTCATTCAGCCCACATGTCTGCACGGCTCTCTGAACAAGCAATTTATTTAGTGCCGTTCTCCCACCTTCTCCCCATAATCCTGCATATTCTTCTTTTTCATATAACAGTCTAATTCCCTTTTGAATGCCTTGACTGAACCTGACTCCACCACACTCTCAGGCAGTGCATTCCAGACCTTAGTCACTCATTGCATGAAAAAGTTTTTTCTCATATCACTTCTGCTTTTTGCCAGTTGCTTTAATTCTGTGCCCTCTTGTTCTCGATCCTTTCATGAGCAGGAACAGTTTCTCCCTATCCACCTTGTCCAGACCCTCATGATGAATACCTCTATCAAATCTCCTCTTAACCTTCTTTTCTCCAAGGAAAAGAGTCCCAATTTCTTCAATCTATCTTTATAACTAAAGTTCCTCATCCCTGAACCATTTTCATGAATCTTCTCTGCACTCTCTCTCCAAATCCTTCACATCTTTCCTAAAGTGTAGCACCCAGAACTGGATGCAATACTCCAGCTGAGGCCAAACTAGTGTCTTATACTCGTGTCTGAATTGTAATATAAAAATCCTTGCCTTCGGTAAACATTGCATTCAGTGGCTGCCTGTCTCCATTCTGGCCGGTCTAACATCCAGTCTGTGCAACAAGTGTACCTCAGTGTATCTTGGACTTCAGCAGACTCAACCTTAGCTACAATAGACACAATCGTCATTCTATCAGGAAATTGTAGTCAGTGGTCTGTACCTCAACTGGCCTGCCACTCCACAGTTCACTGGTATAGTACAGCTATTTGATCAAACTCTCCCGCATTTTAAAGAAGCTCTTTCTTCCCTTACATATTTTTCTAAGCTTTCAGCATTCACAAATGTCAGGACTGTGGTCTCTCAGTCCCAGCCTTTGGAAAGTACAGTCTGTTCTCCATAAACCTCGGGGTCTTGAGCAGAATAGTCCATAAAATCTTTAACCTATAAAGCGGAATTATGACCAATGAGGGTGGTGCATTTAAATATTTAAAGGAATATAATTCTTCTTCAAGGGCAATTAAGGATGGGTAATAAAAATGCTGGCCAAGCCAGCGATGCCCATGTCCCATCAAAGCATTTTGAAAAAATTAAGCTTCTGAAGCATAGGGCCTGATTTGCAAATAAATTACTTCTGTTCTCCCCGGATGTTGCTTGTGATGAACGAGACTTACAGTCTTCCCAAAGCAGGGACATTATAACATAACAAGCAATGAATTAAACCAAACTGTCTGTGAGTTCCACATGGTAAACCAAAATCACAACATGTTGCACAATAAAAAAATAAATAGGAAAATTATGGTGATGACATTCCCAATAGAAATCAATTACACCAAAGTGTCCATCTAGTGATTTGTGTGGGTGGAAAGGAAGTTTTTCCAATGACTTCATTTCTGTTTGGAACATCCCTGAAGTTATCTTTTTTTATTATTGCAAAGCACTTACAATAATCAAAATCTTTTCATAGTTCTTTTGTTGAAACAGCTTAATGAATTAAAGAACGAAACAAATTCACAACACTGCCACCTTGTAAATGGAAACAGATTTATAAAAGTGATTGAGGGAATCGTTGTATTCCTGTGTGCCTCCCACACTTTCTGTCTCCCTCTGTCTGTTAATGTTTGTCTTCCAGTCATAGGATAAGCAGTGAACAAATGATTATAGTCCATTATCTGAATTTTTATTTCCTTTCCCTGCTCCACACTCAATTCATTAGTTAATTAATTAAATCAGGTTAATTCTTCTGTTAAAGGAATCCGGAAGAGTACTGAAAACCACCAGCTCTTTAAAGTACTGATAACGTTCCTCTAAATTCTGAGAACTTTCAGCAGTTTATGTATTTAATCTTTCGCTAATATTTGATGTTTTGTACAATGTGTATTCTCACACCCCACAGACTCGTTTTAAAGCCTTACTGGTTTATTTTCTCTCTCCCTATCCTTACACAACACTGCACATTTATCAGCATTCTTATCCATGAACTATCTATATGACTTTCTCTTTCACTCTTTCCTCCTGTCTGCCCTTCTCCTTAACTTTCTTTCTCCTTGTATGTCTCAGTATAGCTCCGATACCTGTGATCTTTACTTTGTGTTTAACTCCTATAAAGCCCAGCCTCTGCAGCCGAGGTCTACCACAAAGTGAGTCTAAGGTCTCAGCACACTGGTACTGGGTGGATTCAAGCCAGGTGTGGGTTGTCTGAGGTCTCAAACCGTTCAGGGAACGAGGGAGACATGGAAGCTTTCGGGAAAAGAAAGATGAGGCTCGTAAGCAGCAGAGTTTGGGGTCAGGACACAACAGCAGCATCTTGGCCCTGGATGAACCAGTGAGGTACAAGCCTAGCAGAACCTAGGTCCACCAGGAAAAATGGACTGGGAGGAAGAGAGCTGAGTAACATATATTCATCCTGAAACACAGCAGAGTTATGCCAGGAGGTAATGGCAGAGTGAAGGCGCAGGACAGTCCTGAGTTATTGGCAAACAGGAGCCGAAGGGAAAGGAAACCATATTTTCCTCAGTTGCACACATTTCCTAGAAGGTGTAAGAAGGCTGGGAATTTCCCATTTCCAGTCTTCTCGTGTTTATTAACTCTTTTCCTGCATTATGACAGTGATTATACTTTAGAAATGCTTCATTGGCTGTTAAGCTCTTCGAAACACCCTGAGATCGGATTAGTAGCTATATAAATGCAAGTCTTTCTTTTTTTCTCTTTCATAGGGGAGAATTTTCCTCCTGTTGCCCGGGGGGGAGGTGGGGGGGCATGGACCTGATTGATGCCCTTGATCGGGTCCGCGCCGCCATTTTACGAATTGGCCCGCCCAGCGTGACATGCGCCTGGGACCGCTGAGCGCTCCCTGTGTGGGCAGAGGTGGGGGAGTTCCCTGAGTTGGGAGTGTGGATACACGCAGATTGGTTTAATTTCGCAAAATTTTAATAAAGAAATGAAAAAGTTTTAAGACATGTCTCCTCATGTGACAGTGTCAATGAACGTTAATGAAAAAATTTATTTAATTTATATCTCCCCGTGGATGAGGTTCCATGAAAAATGCGAAGGCCGCCTGGGCCCTTCACCTGCCCCCCAACCTTAAGGTTGGACTGGCAGCTCAATTTATTAGTTTAATTGATATCTAAATGGCCTCAATAGGTCATTGACAGTTCGGCGGGCGTGCAGCCGACTCGGGTGCGCCCCCGCCAAACTGGAAATCTAAATGACGCGCAGTAACATCGGGACCTCTGCCCAACCTCACCGCGCGTTATTTTAGGCCTCAGCGAACAGGCCCCAGCCCCGCTCGCCGAGCCGAAGATTCAGGCCATAATGATTGTCAATGACACATACATTTCCTGTCTCATCTCTTTTAACTCTGGGGATTTATTAACTTTAAGGCCATATAGCACTGGCCTACATTTAACTCCAGGCCCACAGTAATGTGGTTGACTCTTAACCGCCCTCGTAAATGGTCTAGCAAGTCACTCGGTTCAAGGGAAATTAGAGATGGGCAATAAATGCTGGCCTTGCCAGCAACGCCCACATCCCATGAAAGAATAAAAGAAAAAGCCTGTCTAAGTAAAATCCCTTGGTACTACGTTCTGTTCACTTATGACTTCCTTTATGAATACTTTTGAGGGAGCAATCGTTCAGAATGTTTATTATTTTATACTCATCTTCAGTTTCAAACCTTTTTGCATCTTTCACTGTTCTCAGCCTCTTCTCAGACAGCCCTATTGCAGTGCAATCCTGAAAGAATTTGTTATATTTAAGTTTAGCCTCGACGGGCGTGGTTCATTCCCCATGCCACTTTGTCCCTCTAACACCTTTTCTTTTATCGTCTTCCACTCACACTCCCTGGGATTTATGTGTTGGAATCCCTTGGTATCTGTTCACTTACAACTTTTGGCAGCTCCCCTTGGGGAAGGTACTCCCGTTCGCAACACTACACAAGAATTAGGTGCAGTAGTCGGCCATTCAGCTCCTCAAGCCTGCTCCGCCATGCGATAAGATCATGGCTAAAATGAATCTGACCTCCATTCCGCTTTCCTCCCTGTGTAATGGTCATCATTACTGACCCAAGCTTTTTATACCCCAGGATTATTTAATTAATTGAATTCTGATTCCCCAGCTGCCAAGGTGGGATTTGAATTTGTGTCTTTGAATCAGTCATCCGGAACTCCGGATTACTAGTCCAGTGACTTAACTGTCCTGTTGCTTTTGGCCGTTAATGCAAACAATATAGGCAATGGATTTTTTTTTTGTGAAAATCCACAAGAATGCTCGTTTTGACTTGTTTCTGTACAAAATCATTCTGTTTGAATACAAGTGGGGGCTCACTGTTCACACAACCGTGCTCATGAAATCACACTTTGATATGGAAGAGAAAATTTTAATATTAGCTTGGAGAAAGGGAACAGGTTAAGCGTGAACGTGCTTATTCCTAAAAGCAGAAGATTCAGAAATTTTCGCATGTAGGGGAGATGAGTATCAACGGTGGGAGCAGTAAAATGATGCACCTTAATCCTTTCAGCACTTTAAAAGTGTGATAAGCACTTACAAAGAGGGTTTTTGAAATAGCCGAGCCCTCCACAGATTTATTGCATGTTAAATATGAAGGATTTAGTGTGGACCTCTTGTTAAAGCAACAGCAACAAATAAAATACAGGCTGTTTGCCATTACACAGTGATTTAGAACTGAAATACTTGATCCGTGTAGCCCTACCTAAAGCTGCATGGCCCCACTGTTCCTATATTTTATTGCCTCATGTTTTTAGCTTTGAATTCAATAGGAATTAGCACATGAATGCTTAACCTGTTCACATGACATTATTTCCGCTTTTGTTTCAATGCAGAGATTAATCTGCTTATTTTTATTGGGTCAACAGTTCTGTTAAAAGAACAGAGAAATGTCAAACGAATATGTTAAATGTTTACGGCACTAATATCACAAACAGTAACTTCTTGGCTATAATGTTTCAAATTAGAAGGACACACCCTATTTTACTCCTAGATTTGCTAACTACCCCTTATCCCAATCAATTGTAGGTAAAGTTAAACTGGGTATGTGGACTGGGAGTTGATTAAAGAAAATCAGAAAGCAATTTTCCTGGTGCCTGAACAAGTCAGTAGTGTACAAACTCACAGCCAATTCCACATAACCCCCAGAATCAAAGAGTTATTACTGCTCAAACGAAGGCCGTTTGGCCCGTTGGGTCCATACTGACTCTTTAGGAAGGGTCCCTGAGAGGACGCAGAGGAGTTATACCAGAATGGTTCTGGGAATGAGGGATTTTAGCAACAAGGCTGGGCTCGGGAGACTGGGGTTGTTCTCTCTGGCGCAAAGGAGGTTGAGGGGGGACCTGGTAGAGGTGCACAGGGTTATGACTGGCTTAGAGAAGGTAGACAAAGCAAAGCTAAAACAAAAATACCTGGAAAAACTCAGCAAGTCTGGTAGCATCTGCGGAGAGGAACACAGTTAACGTTTCGAATCTGAATGACCCTTCAAAAGAACTAAGTAAAGCTGTTCCCATTAGTTGATGGTAAAAGGACCAGGAGGGCACAGATTTAAGATTTTGAGTGAGAGATGCAGGAGCGGGGTAATGTGAGGAATAACTGTTTTACACAGTGAGTGGTAATGACCTGGAACTCTGCCCAGGAAGGTGGTGGAAGAGGAAACAGTGAATGATTTCAAAAGGAAATTGGATGGACACTTGAGGGAAACAAACTTGCACGGATATGGGGATAGAGCAGGGAATGGAAGTGACTGGATTGCTCAGCTACATATTAATTTGCATGCAATATCTTTGCAGACTGTTTGCTAGTTTGCATCCAAAAAGCTCAGGTATCAGTCTATTAAAATAAGCTGCGATCCTTCACATATTAGGAAAGAATTGTAGTGTTTTTTGTTGCAGGAAGTGAAATTGTTGCTTTGAATCTCCGTGGTCAGCTATGCCATTGTTGCACCATAAAGTTACACCATGCACCAGCAGAGGGAGTTACACACCGGTTTCCTGGGATAGGTTACACTGCAACTCCTGAAGCCATTGGCCAGACACCAAGGGCTGAATTTTCCCCCTCCCCCCATCGGGGGGGGCGGGGGGGGGGGGGGTGGCGGGGTTGTGCAGGGTTGGGCGGGAGCCAGCGTGAACCCGATTGGCACCCCCAATTAAGTGTGTGCTGCCATTTTACGCGGGCAGGCCAATTAAGGTCCACCCAGCGTGACGTTGGCCAGAAAGGGCTGAGCGCTCCCTGTGCGGACGGGCGGGGATTCCCTGAGTTGGGACCTGCACGCGAAAGAGCATGGAAATCTCCCTGAGGCATCTCCGTTAAAATTTTTAAAAGCTAAATTCGGAGAATAAAATATTATAAGACATGTCCCCTCATGTGACAGTGTCACGTGAGCTGGAACAGGTCAATGAAATTTTTGAAAAACTTTTAGAGAATTTTGAAACCCTTAATGAAGCCTCATCCCACCCGTGGATGGGGTTTCATGAAAAATGCGAAGGCCGCCTGGGCTCTTCGCCTGCCCGCCTACCTTAAGGTTGGACGGGCCGCTCAGTTAATTGTTTTAATTAGTTTTTAACAGGCCTTAATAGGCCTTTGACAGTTGGGCGAACTGAACATCTAATTGACGCGCGGTGACACCGGGATGCCCGCCCAATGTCACCACGCGTCATTTTACGCGTCGGTGAGTGGGCCCCACCCCTGCTCGCCGACCGGAAAATTCTTCCCCAAGGGCAGTTGCACACACGCACTCAGCTTGCACCGCATCCACCAGTGCGTGTGCTGTTCTAACCACTGCTGACGCCATTGGCGTGCACCCTCAGCCGGTGCCAGTGCCGTTTTGCGCCCCAGGTTCACACACCTCCTGTCCGCTGCTGGCCCTTCGCCGTCCCTGTCCCCAGTGTGGCGCTCCCGTCTCTGACAATTGAGCAATGGGCTCTATTTGGAATCCCATTTTGGGGATATTCAAGCTCTTTCCATACCGCATTATCCATGACATTCCCGACAACTGTGTGTTTCAAAACAATTTAGCCTATCAAAATAAAACGGCTCACCTTTCAAATAAAAATGCAAGTAAGCCTTCACTTCCAGTAATGTCTACAAGAGTAATCAATCAGTTTGTATATGAAAGAACAAGTTTTGGGAGGCGTAGGCACCAGTTTCAGTCACTGGCTTTGATGTCATAAGCAGTGCAAGTACATGTGCAGGAAGTGCACCCCCTGCAGTTGTGGCGTCACCAAGTTCAGCCTTAGTTAATTGAAGTATTTTTGGTGCAGCTCTAGTGTAATGTGCGAATAGGAACTATATAAGTTGCTGACAGCCCCAGGAAACCTCTGTGCAATAATGGTGTAACTCTTTAAAATCACTCTACTGACAACCAGCACTAGGAGAACTCTATCTCGCAGCTAGATAAGCAACTGATAAGTATTTTCACTGCCAATTTCCACCAAGTCATTTGATGACATCTGTCATCCATAGCATCAGTCCAGGTTGAAGGCAGTATGTCAACTTAGGTGCCCACTGAACACCATTGTAGGACAGCAGGCAGATGAAGCACAATAGGCTTGTCTGATAAAGGCCCATGAACCATCCTCCAAGAGCTATGAGGTTCACGCTCCTGGGTTTTCTTTTCAGTAAGGCAGGCACCAACATCAGTGGTGCTAGCAGTAGGAAGCTTGTGCTGTCACTGACAATCATCACTCAATACTGATCAACACCGCAGCAAGATCTTGAGAGGAGATTTGATAGAGATGTTCAAAAATCATGAGGAGTCCGGACAGAGTAAATAGGGAGAAACTGTTCCCATTGGCAGAGGGATCAAGAGCCAGAGGACACTGATTTGTGTTTGAGCCAAAGGCAACATGAGGAAAAGGCTTTTTACACAGATAGTGTGGTGGAGGCAGGTTCAATCAAGGCTTTCAAAAGAGAATTCGATTATGATCTGAAGAGAAAATATTTGCAAGGCTATGGGGAAAGGGTGGGTGAATGGGACTAGCTGAGCCGCTATTACAGAGAGCTGGCACAGCTATGATGGGCCTGAGTGGCCTCCTTTTTTTCTGTAGCCATTCCATGATTCCATAAGTCAAAACATTTCACGAGGGGAGGCAAGGGTTGCATGTCACCACGTTATCTCTTTACACCACCTTCCAAGGACACCTCAACACATTGCAACCTGTTAAAACAACTTTGCAACGTTAACCTGCCACACTACACTCTGGACCTACATCCCTCCTAACACACATAACTGCCTTGCACAACCCTAATCTTCTATCTGCAGTCTACCATCCTCACCCTCACCCCCACATCTCCCAATTCTGTCATTGCAGCCAAATCAGGTGATATAAACATCATGCAGAATCTGTCTTCCAGTAACCATTGTGGTGACCAATAAGGACATGACCTGGTTTGCAATATAGACAAGCTGAGTACCATGGGACTGAAACCCCTTCTAGCTTTGTTAATCCGTGATTGGTGGGGCTTTGAAATTGACTGCACAGAACTGCCTCAGGGAGCTGAAGATATAAAAAAATGAAAAATAAAGAATTATAAAATGGTTAAAAAAAGTCCCATCATGTGACTCTGTCACATGAGCAGGGACATGTTCTTAATGAAGTGTTAAAATTTTTATTTACTTAATTGCTGTTGGAAACCTCATCCCGCCCCTGGATGAGGTTTCCTTAAAAGTGCAAAGGCCAACCGTAAGGTTGGACGGGCAGCGAAAAGTAACATTTAAGTGGGACTTTAATGGCCTTAATAAACCTTTTAATTGTTGGTGGGCGCGCAGCCGACTCCCGCACACACCCGCCAACCAGAATACCGTGCAAGTACGCGATGACTTCGGGACATTCGCCCGTCGTCATCGCGGGTCATTTTACGCTCGTTCAGGTCGGGTGCGCGCCCGCCCAACGGGTGTAATACTCTGGCCCAGGCGTGGCTTCACCAATGCTCTGGATGGCAGTGCTGATGGCTCAGACAGGCAACTGAGAGCATCTTGCATGCAGGCTGGACAAGCACAACATTAAACTGATTAAAAACAAGGATAATTATCTGCAAATTGTACAAACTAAACGACATTTCTTTTGCAGGAGACCTTTAATTTATTTCACAATTTGGAATCATGCAGCTTTTTTTGAGGCACTGTCAAAGTTTCAGTAAATTTAAGGTAATGCTAATGGGGGAAGGGGCGTAAAATGTGAACTTAAATGCATAGGCTCCTTTGATACAACGCATTTAGGCTGAAGTTCAAGTCCATGAAAGATCAAACCCTCTGGAAAGCATCTTATCAGCCTGCTGTAAGAGCAGTAGCAACTTCATAGCGACATGAATGCTGCATAATTTTCCAGAGAATATTTTTTGAGAAATGAAATGTTTGCCAGATTTTGCTGTCATTTTTCTAATTTCATTTTCTAACATGTGGCAAGAGTTGTTTTCAGAACAATAACTTTTAGGAGCAGGAGAGCTGATGCAAACTTTGTAAGCACTGGCCCTGCTGAGAAAGATGGTTGAGATTTTACAAGTTAAACGAAGAGGTCTACGAAACTTTTAGGATGTTGCGATCCAATTCAATACCAGTATGACCGAGATTTCTTGACCAACCATGTGTAGTTGACAGTCATACCCAGTATCAGTGCCGTAACAGTTACCAACCATACAGATTTTCTCCTTTCTAGTTACATATAAGGTTTCCTTTGCAGTGTGTTCAATCTAGCTGAATGCCGATTGCTATATTTTGGCTCAGAGGTACTCTGGTCAGAACGCATTCTTGAGAAAGCAACTACATAAAAAGCACAGGAATTTTTAATGCAGGAGGTCATGTGTTGTTCTTGATGGCACTGAATTTCTGCCACTCTGATTTTACACAGTATGCTTTCTCCCCCAAAGCAATCCCATTTTCCTCCCTTTTCTAATGTTTTAATATTTATCCATCATGTTTTTGAAAACGTCCATTAATTAAGCATCAATCACCACTCGTGGCAAAGACTTTTACATTCCAATATTTTTTGCATTAAAAAAAAAATCTGCTGATAGATATACTGCTTGTCTTGAGGTCAATGACCTTGTCATTGATTCAGCTACCAGTTTGGGCCTGATTTTAACTCAATCAAAAACCCATCATTAGAGTTAAAATCAGACCCAAAATGGCTGGGGTTCAGGCTGCTGGGGCTAGGTGTGAGACCAGAGTCTCATTAATGTGGAGCGTGATGAGATGTGCCAGCTTCTGGATGTCCACCAGTGGCCTGAACCCAGAAGAAAGCATTTGAAACAAAAAGTGGCCACAGAACCTGGATCGGTCCCCATACACAGGGGACTGAAGGAGTAAATGATGGGACTCAGAGAGAAATCTTGGACAAACCCACTGCCCCAAGAGGCAGGCAGGGCATATTATGTCTCCATGGGACAGGCAAATGCCAGCAGCTCCTGCAGTTCCATGTTAATTAAGTGCCCTTTCACTGACCCTGGGCTTAATAGGGTAGACGGATAAGGGGCCATGATTTAGGACTGAGATGAGGAGAAAGTACTTCACTCAAAGGGTTGTGAATCTTTGGAATTCTCTATCACAGTGGATTGTGGGTGCTCCATCGCTGAGTATATTTAAGGCTGGGATAGATGGATTTTTGACCTCTCAGGGAATCAAGGGATACAGAGAATAGGAAGGAAAGTGGAGTTGAGGAGCAAGATCGGCCCTGATTGTATTGAATAGTGGGGTACACCCAGTGGGCTGTGCGGTCTACCCCTGCTCTTATTTCATGTGTTCTGGTAGAGGACTATGTAAAATAATCCCACCCCACATACTTTCATCTGTGACAACCCTCTGAGCATTCAGGTCACAGGAGCAGCAGCTGCAGGAAATACAAACCTGAAGAGCAGAACTTGGCGAAGATACTGGGGGGGAAAAATTGTGCAGATTAGAACACTGTCTGTGTTGTTAAAATGCAGCTGTGTTAGATAGTGTGTTGCATCGATTCGGGCAACAGACTTAGGGTTTAAGCAACATCACCTAAATGCTTTCATTGTGTCATTGCTTCACAGCACACTGAGACATTGGGCTGGATTTTCAATTGCTGGTGGGGGGTGGGGGGCAGGTACAAGTGTGGGCACAATTTGAAAATGGCATTTGTGGAGGGCAGCTGTATCCCACCATCTCGGTTTCAAATTTTCAAAGTGCTGGCTGAGAGGGAGGGAACAAGAAACCCACTCGCCAGCAATTATTCGGCCATTAAGATCCTTTAGGAGCTTGTTAAGGGAGGGGCATGTGCAGTCGGGAATGCGATTTTCAATCTTCGTTTCAATAAACACGAACAGTGTGGTGTGCATGAGTGTCCGGTTTGCTGCAGGGACATTTGACCCACTCACTGACTTGCTTGTTAAAAGCGGAAGCTTCATGGGCCAACTGGCGCCCGGTCCAGCGTTGTACCTTAAATTTAATTGAATGGCCGCATTCTGGAATTTTCCAGCTCCTGGCCTTCTGATGAACTGCCTGCTCTAATCAGCGAGGCGCTGGCAGCCCTCAACATGGCCGCAGTCAGCCTTTTCCACTGGTGCCAGACAGGCTGCTCCTGCCTCCGGGAGGTGCGTGGCAACGCTGCCAGGCTGCAGGGTCAGGACCCGGATTCCTTCCTCGTTCCCAACCCCGCTTTGATAATCTGGGCCCCATTCTGTCTATGTAATTCCAACAGGTGTACCACAGCAAGGTGTGCAGAAATGTGTACAAGGGCAACATAAATTGATTCCATTATTGTACACAAGAAAAACAGTAAGTTTCATATGGAATCATTCCAGTCACGTCCCATACGTATATAATCCCTGTGCCTGAATGAGTGAACGCAAGGCTCACCTGATGTCAGGTCTCTGCTCTCATTTATATTACGCCGGGAAATAGGAGCAGCAGTCCCTTAAGCCAGCCCCACCATTCAATACAATCGTGGCTGAGCTTCTGCCTCATCTCCACTTTCTCCCCTGCCCCTCTTATCCCTTGATCCTCTGAGAGATCAAAAACCTAGTCTATCCCAGCCTCGAACTTATTCAACGATGGAGTATCTACAACCCTTTAGGCTGGTGAATTCCAAAGATTCAGAACGCTTTGAGTGAAAAAAAATTCTCCCCACCTCAGTCCTAAACAACTGACCCCTTGGCCAGAATATTGCCGTCGGTGTGTGGGGGGATGGGCCCGACACACACAAAATGACATCGGGCGTGCGTCCCAACATCATCGTGCGTCATTTAGGTATTTCGTTCGACAGGCGCGCACCGGAGGTGGTTGCAAGCCCGCTGAACTGTCAAAGGCCTGTTAAGGTCATTAGGAAAGTAATTTAGCTAATTAACAGTGCTGCCCATCCAACCTTAAAGTTGGGCAGGTGAAGAGCCCCAAGCAACCTTCGCGTTTTTCAGGAAACCTCATCCACGGGTGGGATGAGGTTTCCTGAAGGTTTAATAAAATAATTAAATAAATTTTGCTAAATTAACAAACATGTGACACTGTCACATGAGCGGACATGCCTAAATAATTTTTCTCTTTCTTTATTAAAAAACTTCGATATGTACTTAATCTCCCTGAGGCATGGAGCTGCCTCAGGGAGATTGCTGCACTCTTTCACACTCTTTCACGCAGGCCCTGACTCTCCCTCCTCCCCCCTGCCCGTACAGGTAGTGCTGAGCGCTATGGAAAGCATTTTACGCTGGGTGGGCCTTAATTAGGCTCCCGTCCGGCCCACTCGACATAGGTAAGTTTCTGGCCCTTATCCTGAGACTGCCTCCAGTGTTCTAGATTCCTGAGCCAGTGGAAACAGCCTCTGAGTTTACCCTGTCAAGCCCCTCCAGAATCTTGTACGTTTCAATGAGATTACCTCCCAATCTTCTAAACTCCAGAGAACATAATATTACTTATATCCCGAGCCAGATGGTGCAGTATGAAACTAGATGCAAATCTTTTTCTTGATAGTTGGTTTATTTACAGAATGCAGCATGATATGTGCCTGCCTTTTACCTACTAACACCCAGTATCCCACAAGTCTTTCTTTTTATGTGCTCAAGGTACTTAATCAATCAATGCCCTTTACCTGTTAATCCTTAATCTTGATAATGCAATTAATATACCATTAACATAATATTCAGCCTCTCATCATAGGATAACCCTCTCATTCCAGGATATTAGGTATCCACAGGCAACTCGCCAGTGAAGCAGCTCTGAATATCGAGTTGCTGTGTGAGAAGGTTTGGCTGTACAAGGGACACTGTCACAGAGCTATGTCACCTTCAGTAGCACAACTGCAGCCCAGTATTCTGGTCATACCCATTCTTGTCTTGTCGGCGGGGCAGGGGGACAGAGAGGGGGGGCGGTTGCGAATGTCACTGTGGCTCTAAATGTTTATGGCGCTAGGTTATTCCAGTCTGCAACACATGAGATTAGCCTTATAAAGGTGATACATACACTCTTTGCCAGATGAAGCCAATGCTTTCATTTCGCTTTTGTCAGTACTTCATGGGATGTAAGGGTCACTGGCAAAACCATCACTTATTGTCCGTCCTTAGCAACTGAGTGGCTTGCTCGACCGTTCCATACTGCTAAGTTAACTCTGTTAAGAGTTAACCACATTGCTGTGGGTTGGGAGTCACATGTAGGCCAGACCAGGTAAGGAGAACAGCAGAGTTCCTTCCCTAAAGGACGATAATGAACTCAATAAGTTTTTGTGAAAATCCAGTAGTTTTGTTATTAGTATTACCGACACTAGCTTTTTATTCCAGTTTTAGCTATCTGTGACTCAGTTGGATAGGACTCTTTTTTTAGTTGGAAGGTTATAGGTTCAAACCCCACTCCAAGGGCTGAATTTTCCCCCTGTCGGGGATGGGGGGGTGGGGGGGGGGGGGGTTGTGCGGGGGCGGGCAGGAGCAAGCCCGAACCCGATCAGCGCCCCCAATCAGGTGCGCGGCGCCATTTTACGTGAGCGGGCCAATTAAACACTGTGCACTCCCTGTGCTGGGGGGGTGGGGGGATTCCCTGAGTCGGGGCTTGTGCTCTTTCACGCATGTGCACGAAATGGGGCAGAAATCTCCCTGAGGCACGGAGATTAACGAACCCTTCATGAAACCTCATCCCGCCCGTGGATGAGGTTTCACGAGAAACGTGAAGGCCGGCTGGGCTCTTCACCTGCCCCCCTCCACCCACCAACCTTAAGGTTGGACGAGCAGCGTTCTTAACAGCTTTAATGACTTTGTTAACGGCTTTAATAGGCCTTTGACAGTTCGGCGGGTGCACGGCTGGTGTGGCTGCGCCCCCGTCGAACTGACAACCTAAATGACGCGCGGTGACATCAGGATGCCCGCCCGACATCACCGCTCATCATTTTACGCATCAGTGAGCAGGCCCTGCCCCCGCTCGCCAGCGGGAAAATTCATCCCCAAGACTTGAGCACAAAAAAAAAATCACAAAAGGTTGACACCATGGGCGGGATTTTCTGGCCCCGCCCACCACCAGCATCGCCCGGTCTGCCGAAAGTCAATGGGCTTCTGACCGGGGCCACCAACTCTGCCGTGGCGGGTCCCACCATGACGGGGCCGGAAGAACCTGCCCTATAGTTCAGTAGTGAGGGCATTGTGCACGGTTGGAGGTGCTGTGTCTCGGGTAAGATGTTAAAATGAGGGCCTGCCTGCCCTCTCTGGTGGATGCAAAAGGTGCTATGGCACGATCTCATAGAAGAGCAGGGGAGTTCTCCCTGGTGCCCTGGCCGATATTTTTCCCTCCACCAACATCACTAAGACAGCTTATCTGGTCGTTTTCACGTTGACGTTTGTGAGACTTGCTGTGTGCAAATTGGCTGCTGCGTTTTCCACAATACGACAGTGACGACACTTCAAATGTACTTCAATGGCTGTAAACCACTTTGAAACTGCTGGTCATGAAAGGTGCAATATAAATACAAGCATTTTTTTTAATAGATTTATGATATGAAATACAAATGCGGTGCAAAGAAACTTGAGTCCTTGCACCTGCCAGAATTACAGTCTGTTCCAAGTACCCCAATTGGAACTATTCTCACTGCAAGTGAATGAGGATTGATGTTTACTTGAAAGATTGGTCTATAGAGAGGAGGATGGAGCTGTTTGGAGGAGATTGCTAATAAGTTACTGACTTATAAATAAGGTAAAGATGATTTGTGCCAGAAATCAGTTCTGGCTCTGCAACCATCAGTACTTGAAGTCACTCATGGTTACTGCTATGATGTCATGCCCACAATCAGTCAACATCTATTTATTGGACCCTTAGAAATTTCTCCATGGATCAGCAACATTCAGATTTGAAGTTTGAGTGTAAACAATGAACATCCCCACAGAGCTGATACAATAAATTAATACATTTTATTGATGTTCTTCCAAAAAGGAGATGGCGTCAGTCATTCAAAATCCTGCAACTCCTGTAATAAAGTTGGAAGGGAGATTTGTCCTCAGCAGTTTCACCATTAACTCAGACCCCACTGTTTAAAACCTTTTAAGTCTCCCATCATGAACCTATTGTTAAGAACAACTGTGTGGATTTAAGGTGAAATACACTTCTGTATCACTTATTTTTCATGGGATGTGGGCATCGCTGGCTTGGCCATCCCTAACTGCCCTTGAGAAGGTGGTGGTGAGCTGCTGACTTGAACCGCTGCAGTCCATGTGGTGTAGGTACACCCACAGTGCTGTTAGGGAGAGAGTTCCAGGATTTTGATCCAGCAACAGTGACGGAACAGCAATATATTTCCAAGTCAGGATGGTGAGTGGCTTGGAGGGGAACTTCCAGGTGATGGTTTTTCCATTTATCTTGTCCTAGATGGTAGTGGTCGTGGGTTTGGAAAGTGCTGTTGAAGGAGGCTTGGTTAACTCCTGCAGTGCATCTTGTAGATGGTACACACTACTGCCACTGTGTGTGTTGGTGGTGGAAGGAGTGAATGTTTGTGCATGGGGTGCAAATCAAACGTAGTGCTTTGTCCTGGATAGTACCAAGCTTCTTGAGTGTTTTTGGAGCTGCATTTATCCAGGCAAGTGGGGAGTATTCCATCACACTCCTGACTTGTGCCTTGTAGGTGGTGGACAAGCTTTGGGGAGTCAGGAGGTGAGTTACTCGTCACAGGATTCCTAGCCTCTGACCTGCTCTTGTAGCCACAGTATTTATATGGCTAGTCCAGTTCAGTTTCTGGTCAATAGTAACCCCTAGGATGTTGATAGTGGGGGACTCAGCAATAGAAAAGCTGTTGAATGTCAAGGATTAAACTCTCTCTTGTTGGAGATGATCATTGCTTGGCACTTGTGTGGCACAAATGTTACTTGCCATTTGTCATCCAAGCCTGGATATTGTCCAGGACTTACCGCATTTGGACCTGGGCTGCTTCAGTGTCTGCAGAGTCACGAATGGTGCTAAACACTGTACAATCATAAGTGAAAATCCCCACTTCTGACCCTATGATGGAAAGGAAGTCATTGGTGAAGCAGCTGAAGATGGTTGGGCCTAGGACACTACCCTGAGGAACTCCTGCAGTGATGTCCTGGACCTGAGATGTTTGGCCTCCAACAACCACAACCATCTTCCTTTGTGCTAGGTATGACTCCAACCAGCGGAGAGTTTTTCCCATTGATCCCCATTGACGCCAGTTTTCCTAGGGCTCCTTGATGCCACACTCGGTCAAATGCTGCCTTGGTGTCAAGGGCAGTCACTCTCACCTCGTCTCTGGTGTTCTGCTCTTTTGCCCATGTTTGAACCAAAGCTGTAATGAGGTGAGGAGCCCAGTGGCCTTTGAAGAACCCAAATTGAGTGTCAGTGAGCAGGTTATTGCTAAACAAGTGCCGCTTGATAGCACTGTTGATGGACCCCTCCCATTAGTTTACTGATGATTGAGAGTAATTGGCTGTGTTGGATTTGTCCTTCTTTTTGTGTACAGGACATACCTGGGCAATTTTCCACATTGCCAGGTAGGTGCCAGTGTCACAGCTGTACTGAAACAAACTGGCTAGGGAAACAGCAAGTTCTGGAGAACAAGTCTTCGGTACTACTGCCGGAATTTTGTCAGGAACCATAGCCTTTGCAGTATCCCGTGCCTGCAGCAGTTTCTTGATATCATGTGGAGTGAACTAAATTGGCTGAAGGCCGGCATTGACCTCCAACAACCACAACCATCTTCCTTTGTGCTAGGTATGACTCCAACCAGCAGAGTGATGCTGTGGTGCTGGGGACCTCAAGAGGAGGCCGAGTTGGATCATCCACTCAATATCTCTGGCTGAAGCTTGTTGCAAATGCTTCAACCTTATCTTTTGCACTGATGTGCTGGGCTTCCCCATCTTTGTGGATTTGTGAAGCCTCCTCCTCCAGTGAGTGTTTGATTGTTCACCACCATTCACGACTGGATGTGGCAGGACTGCAGAGCTTAGACCTGACCCGTTGGTTGTGGGATCACTTATCTCTGTCTATTGCTTGCTGCTTATGCTGTTTGGCACGCAAGTAGTCCTGTGTTATAGCTTCACCAGGTTGACACCTCATTTTTAGGTATGCCTGGCGTTGATCCTGGCATACCCTCCTGCACTCTTCATTGAACCAGGGTTGATCCCCTGGCTTGGTGGTAATTGTAGAATGGGGGCTATGCCGGGCCATGAGGTTACAAATTGTAGTCTGGCAAGAATTGGATTGGAACTTGAGTCTCTCAATCTCAGGGTGAAGGAGTCACATTGGAAAACATTACTAGTTCCTCAGGATTGATAATAATGGATTGAACTAGGCAATTTTCATGGATATTCAAGCCTGAGAAAGAATTCCCAAGTAAATGAGACAGCTAGTGAAAGGTAACGATGGAATGTAACACATAAATAATTGAGTTAAATAATTTTCTGATTGTTGTAACAAACCCTTTGAAAAGCCAAACATTATTTGGCAATTTTTCTAGCGAACTGGCCAACAGCAACACAGCTGTTTAATGTAGAAAAGCCCTTCCCTCCTGAGACAGTATTCTTCTGCAAAATTATCTGTCAACCTGCATAAGTACAAAGGATTCACTTCTAGCACTCAAACAAGGCTGCTTTCAGTAGCTAGGGAAATAACAGATCTCATTTTGATTGACACACATACACACCCACACACAAAGCACACCCACACACAACACACACAACACACATACACACACAACCCACACACAACACGCACACAACACACAAAACACGCACAACACACACATACACACACACCCACACCACACACACACACACACACCACACACACCACACACACCACACACACACTACACACACACACAACACGCACACAAAACACACACCACACACATACAACATGCACACACACCACGCACACCACACACACACAACACACACACACAACACGCACACCACACACACACACACAACACGCACATCACACACACGCGCACACACAACTCACACACGCGCACACACATACATAATTTCCACATGCCAGAACACATTAAACAGGTTTACTTTAGTGCAGCAGGAGAGATTGTCAGCAGTTTCATAAAACACTACATGTCAAGCTGCTACATCAAACACCTCTACAAACAATAATTAGATTTGGCGTGTAAATGTGATTAAGGCATCCAACAGGATTAGTATTGTTTAGTCTATTACTGCTTGATTTGGGAAAGAGGTATTTTCATGACAAACAGCCACGTATTCCAAGAGAGTGATGCTGAGAATCTCTCGTTAGAAAAGTTGATCTTGACAACTATGCGATTTCATCAGATTTTATCTTTATCCTTGCCAGTGTCTCAGATAAAGATTTTAGGCTTGAAATCCCTGGAGATCAGCTATGTTGACACAAATGCACTGGCCCCAAGCAGGAGACCCCATCCCAAGCTTGTCGCCCTCCCGATGACTGGATGTTAGTGGCACGCTCCCAAACCTCTGGCAGAATGTTGGATCGCCAATTAAGAGGCCGCTGCCAGGAAGACTGCTGCCACGGACACTGCCCGCCCAGCTGGGCTCGGGACCCGCATTCGGTCCCAGCATCGGAATTTACCCCCTGCTGGTAAAACCTTGACCAGTGACTACACTTCAATGAGCAATTTTGGCAATAGCTTTAAAAGAAACTCACAGCCTGGAGGGTATTGTTAGTATTAGCAGGTAAATACATAACAAGTTTGTATTACATTCCTCTGTCTAGTAATGCCATAAATGGGATAACATCTGTTACAATAACTGAGAGAGAAATATCACGGGGGAAAGATTTCTCCTGTTAACTCTTTGTAACAAGCCCATAAGCACAAGCTTTGAAAGGTGCATTTTTGAATTTGGTTTAAGTTGCAGAGGAAATCTCTCTCTGGTTGGAAACTGGCAAAAATCCTCATTCAGTCACGTGCTACAATACCATATTCCAAACATAATCCAGTGATTACTCTCCATGTAAGACTTAGATGCACCTACAGGTCACCGCTAGCCCCAAATATGTGTCTTATCTGGACTATAGTTAGCAATGTCACCAGACACTCAGTACTGAGTAAATAGGTTGGATGAAGAATTCAGTAACAACTCCTTGTAGAATGTAAAGCATAACTAACACATGAGCAGCAACATATGCCTTGTCTCTGTTTGTTCCTGCCTCATCAGCATGCTGCTTCCTGGCCCTGATTACTAATCTGTGCTCCTGTTTGCTCGGTACAGTTTTGGGGACAACTTTTAAGAGATTTAAGTAGTCTCAATTTTGTTGTATCTCGTTTATGATGTAAAAGTGCTGTCAAAGGATTTACAAAGTTAGCAACATTGGTCAAGAAAGCCATTCGACTATCTGGAAATATTAGTATTTGGAAAGGCGGTAACTAATTTGGAGTAAATGGAATCGCTAGAATTGTTACAGCACAGAAGGAGGCCATTCGGCCAGTCATGACCATGCTGGCTCTCTACAAGGGCGACTCAGCTTGTCCCATTTCCCTACCATTTCCCCGCAATCCTGGAAATGTTTACTCATCAGCTAATTACCCGATTCCTTTTTGAAAGCCACAGAATGCTCTGCCTCCACCACACTCTTGGGCAGAGCATTCCAGGTCCTAGCCACACACTGTGTAAGAAAAGCTTTTTCCCAACTTGCCTCTGGCTCTTTTGCCAATCACCTTAAATCAGTGTCCTCTTCTCGATCTTTTAAACAATGGTAACAGTTTCTCTTTATCCAGACCCTTCATGATTTTGAACACCTCGATCAAATCCCCTCTCAGCCTTCATTTCCTGAAAGAAAACAACTCCAGCTTTACCAATCGATCCAGGTAACTGAAGTCCTTCATTCCTGGAACCATTTGCATAAACCTTTTCTGCACCCTCTCCAATGCCTTCACATCCTTCCTAAAGTTTGGTGTGCAAAATTGGACACAATACTGGTCCTCCAGAGAGCGACAGTGGGGAGTTAATAGTGGATAAAAAGGAAACAGCTGAAGAAATGAACAAATATTTTGCTTCTGTTTTTACTATAGAGGATACAAAAAGCTTTCCAGTAATAGCTGCAAATCAGGAGGTGGAAGGGAGAGGGGAACTTGTTGAAATGACAATCACTAGGGAACTAGTACTGAGAAAACTGATGGAGCTGCGCGCTGACAAGTCTCTGGGTCCCAATGGACTACATCCTGAGGTCTTAAAAGAGGTGGCTAATAAGGTAGTCGATGCACTGGTGTTAATTTTCCAAAATTCACTAGATTCTGGAAAGGTTCCATCAGGTTGGAAAGTAGCAAATATAACCCCTCTATTCAAGAAAGGAAGGAGGCAGAACACAGGAAAATAAAGGCCAGTTAGCTTGACGTCTGTCGTGGGGAAGTTATTAGAATCGATCATTAAAGAGGTTATAGCTGGGCACTTAGAAGAGTTCAAGGCAATCGGGAAGAGTCAGCATGGTTTTGTGAAAGGGAAATCATGTTTAACCAATTTATTGGAGTTTTTTGAAGGAATAACATATGCGGTGGATAAAAAGGAGCCTTGTAGACATAGTGTACTTGGATTCCCAGAAGGTATTTGATAAGGTGCCAAATCAAAGGTTATTATGAAAAATAAAAGCGCATGGTGTAAGGAGTAAGATATTAGAATGGATAGAAGATTGGCTGGCTGGCAGAAAGCAGAAAGTATGCATAAATGGACCTTTTTTGGATTGGTAGGTGTCTGTGCTGGATCCTCAACTTTTTACGATTTACATCAATGACTTAGATGAGGGGAGTGAAGACATGGTAGCTAAATTTGCAGATGGCACAAAGATAGGTAGAAAAGTATGTTGTGAAGAAGATATGAGGAGATTGCAGAAGGATATAGATAGGTTGAGTGAGTGGACAAAGATCTAGCAAATGGAGTTTAATGTGGGAAAATGTAAAGTTGTTCACTTTGGCAGGAAGAACAAAAAAGCAGAGTATTACTTAAATGGAGAAAGGCTGCATAATTCTGAGGTGCAGAGGGATCTAAGTGTTCTAGTATACGAGTCACAAATAGTTAGTATGCAGGTACAGCAAGTAATTAAGAAGGCTAATGGAATGCTATCCTTTATTACGAGAGGGATTGAACGTAAAAGTAAGGATGTTATGCTTCAGTTATACAGGGCATTGGTGAGACCGTACCTCGAATACTATGTGTAGTTTTGTACTCCTTACTTAAGGAAGGATGTAAATACATTAGAGGCAGTTCAGAGGAGGTTTATTAGATTGATATCTGGAACGAGTGGGTTGTCTTATGAGGAAAGGTTGGACAGACTGGGCTTGTTTCCACTGGAGTTTAGAAGAGTGATGAGTGATTTGATTGAAGTCTACAAGATCCTGAATGGCCTTGACAAAGTGGACGCCGATAAGGATGTTTCCTCCTGTGGGTGAGTCCAGAACTAGGGGGCACTGTTTTAAAATTAGGGGTCGCCCTTTTAGGATAGAGATGAGGAGAAATTTTTCTGAGGGTTGTGCAACTTTGGAACTGTCTGCCTCAGAAGGTGGTGGAGGCGGGGTCATTGAATATTTTTAAGGCAGAGGTAGATAGATTCTTGTTAGGCAAGGGATTCAAAGATTATGAGGGGTAGATGTGAATATGGAAATCAAAACACAAGAAAATCAGCCATGATTTATTGAATGGCGTAGCAGGCTTGAGGGGCTGAATGGTCTACTCCTGTTCCTATTTCTTATGTTCTTATGTACTGTAGTTGAGGAAAATGAGTGATAAGGCGCATGCCTTGGGATTGTTCCCTGTAGATATAAGAACAATTCTAATAATATACCGAGGAAAACGTAAAACTTCTTTTTTATTTGTTCATGGGATTTGCGCGTCACTGGCTGGGCCACCATTTATTTCCCATCCCTAATTGCCCTTTAGAAGTTGGTGGTGAGCTGCCTCCTTGAACCGCTGCAGTCCATGTGGTGTAGGTACACCCACAGTGCTGTTAAAGGGAGAGTTCCAGGATTTTGACCCAGCGACAGTGAAGGAACCGCAATATATTTCCAAGTCAGGATGGTGAGTGGCTTGGAGGGAAACTCCCAGGTGGTGGTGTTCCTAAGTGTCTGCTGTCCTTCTCCTTCTAGATGGTAGCAGTCCTGGGTTTGGAAGGTGCTGTCGAAGGAGCTTTGGTGAGTTCCTGAAGTACACCTTGTAGATGGTACACACTGCTGCCAATGTGCATCGAGGGTGGAGGGAACGAATGTTTGTGGATAGGGTGCCAATCAAGCGGGCTGCATTGTCCTGGATGGTGTCAAGCTTCTTGAGTGTTGTGGGAACTGCTCTCATCCAAGCAAGTGGAGAGTATTCCATCACACTCCTGACTTGTACCTTATAATTGGTGGACAGACTTTGGGGAGTTAGGAGATGAGTTATTCGTCGCAGGATTCCAAGCCTCTGACCTGCTCTTGTGGCCACAGTATTTATATGGCTAGTTCAGTTCAGTTTCTGGTCAATGGTGACCCTCAGGATGTCGATAGTGGGGGATTCAGCAATGGTAATGCCATTGAATGTCAAGGGATGATAGTGAGATTCTCTCTTGTTGGAGATGGTCATTGCCTGACACTTATGTGGCGCGAATGTTACTTGCTGCTTGTCAGCCCAAGACTAGATATTGTCCAGGTCTTGCTGCATTTGGACATGGACTGCTTCAGTACCTGAGTCGTCGTGAATTGTGCTGAACGTGCAGTCATCAGCGAACACCCCCTCTTCTGACCTTATGATTGAAGGAAGGTCATTGAAGAAGCTGCTGAAAATGGTTGAGCATAGGACATTCCTTTTTGTGTACAGGACCTACCTGGGCATTTTTACATGCCAGGTAGATGCCAGTGTCATAGCTGTATTGGAACAGCTTGGCTACGGGCGGGACAAGTTCTGGAACACAAGTCTTCAGTACTATTGCTGGAATATTGTCAGGTCTCATATCCTTTGCAGTTTCCAGTGCCTTCAGCCATTTCTTAATATCACATGGAGTGAATTGAATTGTCTGGTATGGCATCTGTGATGCTGGGGATCTCTGGAGGATGCCTAGATGGATCATCCACTCAGCACTTCTGGCTGAAGATTGCTGCAAATACTTCAGCCTTATCTTTTGCACTGGTGTGATGGGTTCCCTCATCATTGAGGATGGGGATATTTGTGGAATCACCTCCTCCAGTGAGTTGTTTAATTGTCCACCGCTATTCAGGATTGGAAATGGCAGGACTGCAGAGCTTAGATCTGATCCGTTGGTTGTAGGATCACTTACCTCTGTCTATCACTTGCTGCTTATGCTGTTTGGCATGCAAGTAGTCCTGTGTTGTAGCTTCACCAGCTTGACACCTCATTTTTAGGAATGCCTGGTGCTGCTCCTGTCATGCCCTCCTGCACTCTTCATTGAACCAGGGTTGATCCCCTGGCTTGATGGCAATGGCAGTGTGAGGGATATGCTGGATCATGAGGTTACAGATTGTATTTGAGTACAATTCAGCTGTTGCTGATGGCCCACAGTGCTTCATGGTTGCCCAGTCTTGAGTTGCCAGATCTGTTCTAAATCTGTCCCATTTAGCATGGTGGTAGTGCCACACAACACGATGAAAGGTATCCTCAATATGAAGGCAGGACTTCATCTCCACAAGGACTGTGCGGTGGTCACTCCTACCAATACTGTCAGGGACAGATGCATCTGCAGCAGGCAGGTTGGTGAGGATGAGATCAAGTATGTTTTTCCCTCTTGTTGGTTCCCTCACCACCTGCTGCAGACCGAGTCAAGCAGCTATGTCCTTTAAGACTCGGCCAGCTCGATCAGTAGTAGTGCTACCGAGCCACTCTTGGTGATGGACATTGAAGTCCCCCACCCAGAGTACGTTCTGTGCCCTTGTCACCCTCAGTGCTTCCTCCAAATGGTTTTCAACATGGAGGGGCACTGATTCATCGGCTGAGGGGGGGTTGTGCAGTACGTGGTAATCAGCAGGAGGTCTCCTTGTCCATGTTTGACCTGATGCCATGAGACTGCATTTGATCCAGAGACGATGCTGAGGACTCCCAGCCTCCCCCCCGACTGTATCCTACAGTGCCGCCATCTCTTCTGGGTCTGTCCTGCCCATGGGACAGGACATACCCAGGGATGCTGTATACTACAGTGCCGCCATCTCTTCTGGGTCTGTCCTGCCCATGGGACAGGACATACCCAGGGATGCTGATGGTGGTGTCTGGGCCCTGCTACATAATAGTTCTAGATCACTAAGAAAAGAAAGTCTGCACACTATATGTGGATAATTTAGACATCAAACAGTAAGGTACGTTGTACGATAACATGGTGCAAACACTACATCGAAAAATACATGCACATCAACATTTATCTTGGGACAAGTGGGATTGTGCCAAGAATGGTGGTACCTCTAACAAAGTGTCATGAGATACTGGCAGCAGTAGCTATCTTGTTAGAATAGTCAAGCGACTGCTCGGAAGTGTTCAGCAAGTGTTTATACAAGAAGGGGCTGCCTCTACCATCTGGGAGAAGAGGGCAGGACATCAGCCCTTCATCAAGGGGAACATTTGTTAAAATGGCACCAATTGTTGAAAGCTGGAATTCTCTTGTTAAGTTGGAATTGCAGACACGCTGAAGAGTAGAAGACCAAAGAGACACAAAGGGGAAAGATCAGTGCAAGGGCTTCAGCTCTTTAGAGATTTGAACTATCCTGTTCCAGGATAGTCATGGTCAGAACTCAAACTTGTGATTTTAAACATCCTGGGAGTTACCATTGACCAGAAACTGAACTGGACTAGCCATATAAATACAGTGGCTAAAAGAGCAGGTCAGAGGCTAGGAATGCTGCAGCAAGTAACTCACCTTCTGACTCCCCAAAACCTGTCCACCATCTACAAGGTACAAGTCAGGAATGTGGTGGAATACTCTCCACTTGCCTGGATGAATTCAGCTCCCACAACAATCAAGAAGCTCCACACTGCCCAGGACAAAGCAGCCCAATTGATTGACACCCCTTCCACAAACAGTCACTCCCTCCACCACCAACGGACAGTGGCAGCAGTGTGTACCATCTACAAGATGCAGTGCAGAAACTCACCAAGGCTCCTTAGGTAGCACCTTCCAAACCCAGGACTGGTACCATCTAGAATGACAAAAGCAGCAGATAGATGGGAATATCACCACCTGGAGGCTCCCCCCCAAGCCACACGCCATCCTGACTTGGAAATATATCGCCGTTCCTTCACTGTCGCTGGGTCAAAATCCTGGAACTCCCTTCCTAACAGCACTGTGGGTGTACCTACATCACATGGACTGCAGCGGTTCAAGAAGGCAGCTCACCATCATCTTATCATGGACAATTAGGGATGGGCAAGAAATACTGGCCCAGCCAGCGACACCCACATCCTGTAAATGAATGAAAAATAAATTCCAGTTACCGTGCAGTTATTTTTAATGAAAGCAATAGGTCAACCTAGATTAGGTGCTGAAGTCCCTATCAAGGAGCATGAACCCATGACCTTCTGACTCTGAGGCTAGAGTGCTAACCATTGAACTAAGGCTGACACCTACTTGATAATTCCACAGCACTTGCGTCACAACTACTTTTAGATTAATGTTCAGTTCCCACGCTGGCACAGTTTGGATGCAGTGTGTGCCTTCTCTCTCAGCTCTCCTAGTCTGCTTTTATTTTTCCATGATCTTTTCCTATTTCATTCTAAATTTATAAACACTTTGCATTTGACCCTGGCGCAAGACCTACATTGCACGGAACTCAAAAATGTTACCAAATATTGTTCCCTGGCACTGCATAGAACATGTAGCCACAGTTCCCCACAAGGTTACTTGTACATAACATTCTCTACAATATTAAAGCGTATCGATGTTGTTAGAGTTATTTTTCACTTTCTCTGAGGGCGTTGCCTCACAAGCTCATCATAACCAGGACACAAAACCAGTAAACACCTTGAAACTGTGGAAAAGACAAGGCATGGGCAAAAATTGTCCACCCCACTATAGGGAGGAGGTGTTTGCACTCAAGAGGGCACAGAGGAGATTTGCAAAGATGTTGCTGGACTGGAGAATTTTAGTTATGAGGAAAGACGGATAGGCTGGGGTAGTTTTCTTTGGAATAGAGGAGGCTGAAGGGCAATTTAATTGAAGTGTATAAAATCATGAGGGGCCTAGATAGAGTAGATAGGAAGGATCTATTCTCCTTGATTTAGGGGTCCATAACCAGTGGGCATAGACTTAGGGTAAGTTGCAGGTGGTTAAGAGAGTATTTGAGGGGAAACCTTTTCACCCAGAGGGTGATGGAGATCTGGAACTCACTATTTGAAAGGGCGCTAGAGAGCCTCATCACATTTAAGAAGTACTTGGATGTTCCTTTGCTGTAACCTACAAGGCTACAAAATGAGAGCTGGAAAGTGGGATAAGGCTGGATGCTCCCTATTGGCTGACGCAGACAGCTATGGGTCGAATGGCCTCCTTCCATGCTGTATATTCCTATGGTTCTATGAGGTTTTGTTAGACCAATTTCAAGGTATCATCATGAAACTTGCAGTACACTGAGATCTTGTGAACCGACATTCTGTCCAATGAAAGAGTTGCATTGCCATGGTTCCTGTCATACCATTATGTGAGTGGGAAACTGAGTGAATTATTACAGATATTGCATGAATCATTGCACCTATGACTCCAACGTTTCCTGTTAACTGACCCATAAAATGCACCAAACACAAAGGCGATGAAAGTGCCCATTTACTCTGGAGCCGAAACGTCAAACTATCGGGGTGGATGGCCATCTGTAGTCAGCTGGCAAGGACAGAGGAAAGAGCAGGCTGTTAACCCAAAATCGTATGGGATTTGATCCATCTTGCTTTGTAAGAGGAAGCATTCAAACCTGTAATTTAAACTCCACAGTTGTGTTTTTAGTGGTTGCTGTTGGTCAGCCATGTTTGCATCACTCATCTCAGCACAGTGCAGCTGTTGTCCCTTGCATAGATACTTAATCACAAGAGATTGCTGATTATCAGCCTCCCTTGGTGCAATGTCTAATCATAGATTAATCATCATAAAGAAATACCTACATTTATACAATGCTTTTCACAACTGCTAGAAGGCTCAAAGCCCTTCACTACCAATGAAGTGCTGTTTGAATTGTTGCAATGTAGGAAACATGGCCAATATGTGCACAGCAAGCTCCCACAAACAGCAATGCTATAATGACCAGATAATCTGTTTGGTCATGTTGTTGGAGGGTTAAATATTGACCAAGGTAACTCATCTGCTCCTCTTCAAAATATGTAGGGTTTACAGCAGAGAAATAGCTCAATCAGACCATGCCAGTGTTTAGTCTCCACCCGAGTACCATAGGATCTTTTATATGTGCCTGAGCAGGCAGATGGGGCATTAGTTTAATATCTCATCTGAAAGACAGCACCTTCAACAGTGCGGTACTCCTCCAGTACCACACTGGAGTGTCAGCCTAGATTTTTGTGCTCAAATTATGGAGTAGGGATTGAGAGGACTTGAACCCAGAACCTTTTGACTCAGAGGCAAGCAACTGAGCCATGGGCTGATAGTAGGAATCAAGCACTGCAGCCATTTATCCTATTTTTTGAACTGTAGTTACATAATTATTCTGCGATAAGGTTTCAAACCTATGATTTCATGCTCCAGCCCTCCTGCAGCTTTTTAGAAATGTATTTGGCAGTGCAGAATTAGGACATTGAGGGAGTATTAAAATTGCCATAGCTTTGCCTTGGTCTAGGTTGATATAGCTTCAATATTCTTGCCTTTACCATTGTAATAACGAGGAAGGATGTACTTGAATTGGAGGCAGTGAAGCAAGGGTTCAGTGGATTGGTCCCTGGGATGAGGATTGTCCGATAATGAGAAGCTGAGTAAACCGGGCTTATACTCTCTGGAGTTTAGAAGAATGTCAGGTGATCTCATTGAAACATGCAATAGGCTTAACAGGGTAGACACTGAGATGTTGTTTCCCCTCTTTGGGGAATCTAGAACATGGGGGCACAGTCTTGGGGTAAGGGGTCAATCCTTTAGGACTGAGATGAATAGAATTTTTTTTAACTCAGAGGGTTGTGAATCTTTGGAATTCTCAGCCACAGAAGGTTGTGGATGCTCCATCGCTGAGAATAGTCAAGGCCGAGATAGATGTTTAGCCTCTCAAGGAAATCAAGGGATACAGGTAGCAGGAGGGAAAGTTGAGTTGAGGTCAAAGATCAGCCACCATCGGATTGAATAGCAGAGCAGACTCAAGGGGGCATATGGTCTACTCTCCCAGTTCATATGCTCTTATGAGGTCTGTGGCTTTGTTAATGCTGACACTGAATACAACTTCTACTTGAACCACATGGGATGGCCACTCAAGGGGACATAGTTAGAGAATGTAGGAAGTATAGCCACAACCATAAATTTATTTAAAGAAAAGACTGACAACCTTATGAATTTTCCAGATTGCGTGGTTTAGCTTATCCACGTTGTGTGACGAATGCTTTCATTCAAAGAGTGAAGGCCGCTCTGTCTACAATAGATAACCCATCTCTCATCTGCACAGGGGAAAAAACAAGTTATGTGGACTTTGAAAACAAAAAGCTTTTGAAATCACTTCACAGCAGTATCTGCTAAAGCAGCATTAAGTTCTCAGTTAAAAAGCTACCCGCGAAAATGTTCATGTTTGAGTAATCTTTGATTAAAAACGTTTCTCAGGATGGAGACTGCTCTTCCAGCAACAGTGAGATTAAGTTATTATTTTAAATCTATTTTCATTGCCAAGTTCTGAGCAGCCCAGCAGAGTCAATGAGGCGCTAATGTGATGGTTACTGGAAGTAATTCAGGAATGCCTTACTTCCTTCACTAATATTTAATAAAGCATGTCAGGTTTAGTAAATTTAATAGATTTCATTTTCAGTTAATGGGCAGAAACTTGCCCGACTAAATTATAAAGATGCCTATCATGCATTTGACATCTACGGTTTGTGGTTCTCCTCACCTGTGCTGGGGCTGAGGGAGAGAGAGCAGAGTGATTACTGACTGAAAGGTCTCAGCCCCAAAAGGCTGTTGCAGAGCTGTTTGCAACCTTTTCTATACCCGTCCCATTCACAACATTGGAAAATACTTTTAAAACTGCCTATTTGTTAAAATTGATATCTCTCTTTGTGTTTTTGGCCTTTTCAATGCAAGGCAATCTCTCCAGCCACTGGGAAACACCTTTTTTCTCTTTTAGACAATGTTGGAAAAAAGGGAAGATGTTGGCAGAGAGCTCGAACAGACTAGCCGCTTGTCCATTGTACAACTCCAAAGAAATCTAACCCCCCTAAAAGGGTTTCACGAGCATTTGGAAAAAATTGAGGGCACAAAAGCCCATTTTTCTTGTAACAATGTTGATAAAGGTTTTATAATGAAAACAAATATGCAGAATCACACAGCTGTGGAGGATAATTGAAAAGTCATTATTTTAATCCAAACCAGATCTAGAATTAGTGAATATTTCTTGCAGTGTGACAGGCAGGAGGAGAGGGGGCATGGTGTGCACTAGAGAACATAGCAACCACAGGGTATGTAACAGTCTGTGTCAAGCTTGCCATCCACATTGTACTGTTAGTAACAGCAAAGGTCACCCCTACATTCTGCTGCCCATAGCCTATCCCACTTGCCCAGCACCTCACAGGCCTGTATTAGTTCACATTCCCCCAAAGCCACAAATTCATAGTTTACGTCCTTGTGTTTAAATCCTTCAAGGCCTCCCACCTCTCTATCTCTAACCTCCTCCAACCCTACATCCACCCCCACCCCACTCCCCTAACTCTCCATTCCTCTGATCCTGGCCCTGTTCATGCCCACTCACCCTACTTTGTGCCACCCTGGACAGATATACCTTCAATCACAAGACCATAAGAAATAGGAGCTGGATTAGACCACTTGGACTTTCAAGCCTGCTCTGCCATTCAACAAGATCATGGCTGATCATCTACCACAGCTACACACTCCTGCACTGTCCACAGATCCCTTAGTACCCAAAAATCTATCAACCTCTTGGCCAGAATCTACTGTTCGGGTGTAGGGGCGGGCCCTGCTCGCTGATGTGTAAAATGACGCGCAGTGATGTCGGGCGTGCGTCCCGATGTCACCGCGTGTCATTCAGATCTTCAGTTCGGCAGGCGTGCGCCAGAGTCAGCTGCATGCCCACCGAACTGTTAAAGGCCTATTAAGGCCATTTAAAAACTAATTAAAGTAATTAACTGAGCTGCCCATCCAACCTTAAGGTTGGCAGGCAGATGAAGAGCCCATGCAGCCTTCGTATTTATCATGTAACCTTATCCACAGAGCAGGATGAGGTTTCATGAAGTGTTTACAAATTGAATAAAACTTTTTATTACAGTTCATTGACACGTCCCAGCTCACATGAGGGGACATGTCTTAAAACATTTTCTTTTCTTTATTAAAATTTTCGACAAACTGAGCTCTGTGCCTCGGGGAGATTTCTGCAGTCTTTGTCGTGCATGCACGATAGGGCGCGGGTCCTGACTCTCGCTCTTCCCCCCACCCGCACAGGGAGCACACAGCACTTCCGTGTGCACGTCACGTTGGGAGGGCCTTAATTGACTTGCCCAGGTAAATTGGCGGTGCGCAGCCAATTGCAGTCACGATCGGCTGCGCTCCCACCCCCGCCCGCTCCTGTTCAGCCCCCCCAGACGGGGAGAAAATTCTCCCCCTTGATTTGCCATCCTTACCCGGTCAGCCCTCACCGACATGGTTAACTCTTCAGCTGCCCACTTGGGCTGATTAAGCAAGCCAATCAGTTGTATCAAACTTCATATCACTGGGGTTTTATTTTGCATGTTCTTTAGCCACTAATACTTTCCTTCATGTCTAAATATACCCTGTTCAATTACAAAGAATCAATCTCAGTACAGTAATAACTTGTACTTTCTTTCATGTCCAGATACATCCTGTGCTGCTCCTTTTCAGTAATATTCATGCGTTATCCTTGTACTGCACTTTATGTTTTGCAGGCTTTTTTAGATCTCTTGCCATCTCTTGCAATTACTTGGCAAGATGTTACACTTTCAGTGACTTGATATGTCTTTCATGTGTTTGAGGGTCATCCTCCTGCAATTCCCTGATACTGAGTTTTTAGGCATACGCAGGTCATTGAAACTAAATTGGTCTTTTCTGTGTAGCTGCCATTATCTTCAAAAATGTTGTAACCCAAAGCTAAAGAAAAAGAAAGACTTGCATTTCTATAGCGCCCTTCAGGACCTCAGGACATCCGAGGGAGCTTTGCAGTAAATTAAATACTTTTTTAAAGCGTAGTCACTGTGATAATATAGGAAAAATGGCAGCCAATTTACACACAGCAAGATCCCACAAACAGAAGTGTGATAATGTGCAGATAATCTGTTTTCTTGTGATGTTGATTGAGGGGTAAATACTGACCAGGACTCCCCTGCTCATCTTCAAAATAGTGGCCGTGGGATCTTTTACATTCACCTGAGAGGGCAGATGGGGCCTCAGTTCAATGTCTCACCCAGAAGACAGCACCTCTGACAGTGCTGTACTCTCTCAGTACCGCACTGGAGTGTCAGCCTGCATTTTTGTGCTCAAGTCTCTAGAGTGGGACATAAATTCACAACCTTCTGACTCAGATGATTAACAAATGTTCCAGCACTTATGCCAGCTGTTTCCATAGCTTGTCAGGTAAAGTGTTAAAGGATCTGTAGTGCTAGAGTGTATTGTGAAGAAGTACAAATTGTGTTCATGCGATTTTATTAACAAGCCTTAAATTACAGTGAAAAATGGGCAATTACCCCGACTTTTTGGAAAAGTCACACATATGGCCCCTGGAATCCTGTAATCCCTCCCTTCAACAATCCCAGCAGTTCTTTTGGTACAGTATCAAATGCCCAGCTCAGGTAGAGATCTAGCCATGCAATGAAATTCCAGGTGAAAATGTCAGCGTAGGCCAATGATTTGGACTCAGATTTGAATTTTTGACTATCATTTTATTGAAATTTAATATGGGTGTGTTTCATAACTGGTACAGCTGCTGCTCCAATCCCTCCGGTGTATTAAACACCCAAATATGATTAGTTTAGATTTTTTCACAGGCCAGTCGTTAAAAATTATTTTTCTGATATCCAGTCAGGGTTTTAAGTAACATGAACTCCACTCATCCTAGCCAAATTACCACTGTCTGCAAATTCACCGTCCGCAACTGCTCATAATGAGACACTGATTGACACCAATTAAGCTGCCTCATGCAGGGCAGACATAAGGATGGCTAGAATGGGAAAGGGAAATTAGCTGCTGTGGTTGAATGGCGAAGGCATAGCAGCCTCGTTCATAAAGATTGCATTCAGGCAGGAATATAGCTTTTGCTATTTTTGTTGAAAATCACAGAATTTTTCTGCCGGCGAGCCTGCAAATGACCTTTTGGAGAGACACTGGGAAAATCTGTCCGCTGGCTGATTTCTAGAGGTTCTGTGATAAGTGGCCTTTGTTGTGGTAGTCTGTCAGCACCTTCATCTTGCACTCGAGCTTTGTGCGGCTGACCTCGGAACAGCTCAGACTGATGCTAAGGGGTGATTTGAATGAGATCCCTAGGCCTTTAAAAGGAATTGCTAGGTTAGATAGAGAGAAACATATTTCCCCACAGGTGGAAGAGTCTTTGGCAAGGGGACGCAACCCGAAAACCAGAACCAAACCATTCAGCAGAGGTGTCAAGAGGCACATCTTCTATGCAAAGGTGTGGAACCCTGTCCTACAAAAAGCCGTGGATGCTGGCTCGAGTACTCAAGAAATCTGAGACTAATGGATTGTTGCTAGCCCAAGGGCATTAAGCGATATGGAGCCATGGTGGGTGGGTGGAGTTAGGGTATAGCTCTGCTTGGATCTCACTGAGAGGCGGTACAGGTTCAAGGGGCCGAATGACCTCCTCCTGTTCCTATGTTTAGGGGCTGACTTGACAAATGTATATCGCGAATGACGAGTCTCACCCATCAACCAGCCTATCAGGAAGACACAGGGGTCTGCAGAAAATTAAGGTCCACGAGATCATCCCAGTCACAAGCGGTGCATTTTTAACACAGACCTATAGTGCAGAAAATATTAAATGTATTTGTGTCCTAAACACTCCTCATTTTGATAACCGTGCAACTTACAGATTATTTAAGAAGAATTTATTTGTGTTGCTTATGGGAAAAAATTCCAGCAGTCATTAGAAATCAACACACAGCAGAAATCTTAAATTTGTTACTCCACAGTGATAGCAAATCTACATTTATATAGTGCCTTTAACATAATAAAATATCCCAAGGTGCTTCACAGGAGCATCACAGGAACAAAGTCTGACACTAAAAGCTACATAAAGTGATATTAGGCCAAATGACCAGAAGCTTGGTCAAAGATGTAGGTTTTAAGGAGTGTCTTAAAGGAGAAAATGGAGGTGGCGAGGCAGAGAGGCATGGGGAGGGAATTCCAGAGCTTTGGGGCTAGGAAACAGTAGGCACGGCCAGCAATGATGGTGTGACTAATATCAGGGATGCTCAAGAAGCCAGAATTAGAGGAGTGCAGATATCTCGGAGGGTGCTGGAGCTGGAGGAGATCATAGAGATAGGGAGAGGTGAAGGCATGGAGAGGCTTGAAAAGAAGGATGAGAATTTTAAAATCAAAAAGTTCCTTAAACAGGAACCAAGGTAGGTTAACAGGCACGGGGATGATAGGAATATGGGACTTGGTGCACATTAAGTCAGGGACAGTAGAGATTTAAGGTACCTCACGTTTCACTGTCATCATCTACAATCCTGCTGCCTTGTGCTATTTTTCATCTGTCCTACCTTCTATATATCTTCATTTTGAAATCAGCAGTGACCACATGCACAGTATTATAAAGAAACAGTTTGTTACTGAGTTGGCCTTGTTTCATCAGCCTGACATGTCCGCTTTGTTTGTCTCTGTATTTCTGGCTGTATCGTTTGATCACACTTGCCAAGAATACAAAGATGGTTTCTTTTCCCCCGCATAATTTCCTCTGTAAATCTGGCAGTTTCTTTTCCATTGAGTTTGTCCATTTAATTCTTTTCGTACATTCCATATAGAAGATACAGTAATTGAGCTTAATGCAAAGCAGAACCATCAGGCTTCTACATTACACATATTTAATGTCAAGCTGTGGATTTACCATGACTGCTCATCATAGTAATGTTGAGGACCACGTGCATAACATTGTTCTTTACTCCATTTATGTCTACTCCCACTTTCCCATTCCACATGCCCACCAAAAAGAGAGGTAGTGTTTACCAGCAATGGGCCAGCTGAGCTTTGCTACAGGCACCACCTCCCAAAGATTTTACTGAAAGTGAGTTTAAGTTGAGGTGGAACTTGTACTGCGAAGCCCATAACATCTGTATAAACTCCCCTGTTTACAACCCAATTTGTAAGTTTAAAATACCCCTTTCACTTTCAGATTCTTTGCATTGTGTGTTCACAGTGCTATATTTGTTTCTGTTGACCGGACCAGTATTCCTGTGGTGTTTATGTTCAGGAAGTGTATTTTAGGATACGTGAACCCCTTGTCAACAGTTAACCTTCTATTCAGAGTCAGTCTTGCTCAGTAAATCTTTGCACGTTAATTTTGCCCAGTTTGGGAATAAAAGTGTCTGCACATTCAAGTGCCCCAAGGCCAGCCTAATTGTTTTATGGAAAATTGCACAAATAAAATCACACAAGCGATCTCAAACAATTTGGTTTTTACATCGTCAAATGGTTATGATTTTTATCTCAATATCTTGGGCATTTGGAGAATCTTTCTTAGCTGTTTTAACATCTGCTTTATATGATTACAGTGATTGTTTACATAATGGTGGTGAGAATGTTCCAGCTCTACCCTTTATATGTTGGAGGTTACATTGGACTCTTGACACTGTTAATGTTAACACTTCTATTTAAAGCAACAATACATTTACAATGTTTACCTCAGACAGCTTGCCTCCAATTGCTGAATATGCCAGTTATGCTCATATGTTGAACTCTACCTTCATCAATCCAGATTACAGTTTAATGTTATCTGTGACAGTCAATCCAACATCAGATCCTTATTGTAATGAGATCTCCATCTCTGTAATTTCCTCCAGCCCCAGAAACCTCTGAGATATCTGTGTTTGTCTAATTCTAACCTCCTGAGCATCCCCAGCTTTGACCACACCACAATTGGTGGCTATAGCTTCAGTTGTCTAGGCCCTGAGCTCCCTCCCCATGCCTCTCTACCTCACTTTCCTCCTTTAAGACACTCCTTAAATCTGCCTCTTTGACTAAGCTTTTGGTCATCTGACATAATATCTCCTTATGTGGATCAATGTCATACTTTGCTTTATCATGCTCCTGTGAAGCATCTTGGAATGTTTCATTATGTTAAAGTTGCTACATAACTATAAGTTGTAGTTGTAGCTGTTGAGAAGCCATGTTTGCAGAGTGAAATTACACAGTAAGCCTATAGAGCTGGCACACTCACCAGGACTGCATGCGGTAGGTTCGCAAGGTAATCAAATCATGATGCAGTCACAGTGCTAGCTGCAGTCAGACAGTGAGAGGCCAGCAAGCAGTGACTTTGTCCCACACAGAGAGCAATATAGCACTCTAGGCAAACTGCTCAATACAACTGACATAACGATCAATGCAAACGGTGGGATAAGCTCAGGCTTCATGCGGCTGGGATGCAAAAATCTTCATCTGAGCATTATAGAATAGAAATGATCTTCACCACGTTTCCATTTGGAGCATATGAGCTTGTACCAAATGCCTCTCTCCACTTTTTTTTAACAGCAACATATTTATATTGCACCTTTAATGTAATGCAATGTCCCAGTCGTTTCACAGGAGCATTATAAAACATAATGTGACACTGAGCCACGTAAGGAGATATTAGGTCAGATGTCTAAAAGCTTAGCCAAAGAGGCAGCTTTTAAAGAGTGTCTTAAGGGAGGAAAGTGAGATAGAGAGGCGGAGAGGTTTAGAGGATAAACCAGAGCTTAGGACAAAGGCAACTAAAGGCACGTCCACCAACGGTGGGGCAATTAAAATCGGGGATGCTCGAGAGGGCAAAATTAGAGAAGGGGTCGGAGGGTTGTGGAGCTGGAGGAGATTACAGAGATAGGGAGGATCGAGGCCATTGAGGGATTTGAAAACAATGAGAATTTTAAAATCAAGGCATTGCTTGACTGGGAGCTAATGTAAGTCAGCAGCGCAGGGGTGACAGGGGAATGGTACAAGTTAATACACAGACAGTGGAGTTTGGATGACCTCAAGTTTACTGTAAGAGACCAGCCAGGAGTGCATTGGAATTATTAAGTCTTAAGGGGTAGTCAGGCACGAATGAGGCTTTCAGCAGTGGATGAGCTTGTATGAACACAGATATTGGACCATTTTAAATAAATCTGGAACTTGTTTCTTCCAATTAACAGCTCTTGTTCCTATACTTACAGACATATTTTTGACCCCAGCTGTCTAATTGCTCATGTGATGTATACTCGCATTGCAATGTATTTGTTTCTTAGGTGAATTGTGATTAGTGCAGTTAGATTGTATCCAGCTTTCTTGAGTGATGATGAGTAAAGATTCTGATGGTGCTGATTTGTAAAATACAGGATGCTCATCATCTCCATGGGAGAGCTACAGTCAGATTAATCTAGTTAACTCTTTCCCTTCACCAGTAACATGGTCTAAAGACTCTGTCTGAGTGAGTGGAGTTGGGAAGTATTTTGAATCCTGTCTTTCCAACACCAGCACCTGTCTCTCATGCAATTACGTTTATTTAAGGAGAAAGATCAAACACTGCAACAAGCTTTCATTAAGTGTAAGTTATGTCTAATTACTGCAGTTCTGCTATCGTTATCTACTCTGTGATTAATATGGGAAGTGTTCGTGTTGATTATTTTATAATTTAGCTCGGGGCAGTCAATAAAATTACTGCTGGCATCAGAGCGTGTAGACACTTCAGGCTGGACATTTAGATCCCACCAGCTGTGGGAACGGTGGAGGGCGAATGCGGAATTCGACACCGCCAGCATTCTGCCACCCACTGCCACCCTGCCCTCCACCCCCCCAGTCCTGAGGCAGGAGGAACAGCAGCAGGGCTACTTGCCCACAAGTGACAGGTTGACAAGTAACCCAACTGAAGGCCTATTAGAGCCTGTTAATGGAGAATTGTCCAGTTGTTCTCCACAATTTCCCAGAGGTGGCAGGCGTGCAATTTTGCTGCCTGGAGGCAGCCTCCCCCTGGCAGACAGGGGAGCCGGGCAACACCTCCTGCATGCCTGGCTGCAGCAGCTGCAAGCTGCCCCACAAAGGGGTATTCCGACCCCCCCCCCACACAACAACAACGCTGCTCCACAGTGATGGCACAGCTAGAAAGGTCAATTCTAGTTTAAAGCTTTTAAGAGAGAGTGCCTCCATTTTGTAGCCTCCTGTCTCTCTCACTTACCTCCCATGGCATCCTGCTGTTTCTCCCAAGCTGGGAGGCTCTGATTGGCCCTCCAACTTCGAGAGCCCACCCAGAATCTTAATTGGATGGTGAGCCTGCCCTCTGGCCGCTCTGAGGAAAATCACAATGAGTGACTGTTTCCCACACAGTGCGGGTGTCTGACCCCAATTTGAGCCTGATGGCGACTTCCACAGGGAAATCTCAAGAAAGTGAGAAATAGGAGGAAGAGTAGACCACGTGGGTCCTCAAACCCGCTCTGAAATTCAATATGGTCATGGCTGATCTTGGACTTCAACTCCATTTTCCTGTCCGCTCCCTATTTCCCTTCATTTCCTGAGAGACCAAAAACCTGTCTATCCCAGCCTTAAATGTATTCAGCAATGGAGCCGAGAATGCTTCTCTGGGACAGAGAATTCCAGAGATTCAGCCATTTGGTACTGAAATGTGACCTTAATATCTAACAGTTTGACGTTGGTTAGATATTGTTTGTAGCCACTTGGTAAACGTTTTTATTGCCAAATGTCACTTTGCAGTAACCATTAGCTTTCAAGAATTTCCCTATCAACTACTCAAACCCAAAATCATTCAGTCAATTAATGCAGTATACAAGTAGGCAACAGTTTTGGTTTTCAATCTCTATCTATTTAACCATTATACACCATTATCAAGTAGCACATTGTTTGGTTCTGGAGTTTAATGGATTGCCCTTCCCAGAAGCAGGGACTGAAAATCAGCAGCAACCCAGGACAGAGTTCCAGGAGAAATCAAGTTTAATGGAAGTGAAAGTCTGGAATTTCCTCTGCACATTAACCATCTCATCAAATTTTAACTGCTGGATCTTGGCCCTGCGTTCTGCACTGTGTTTTTTTTTAAACAAACTAGAACCTTTAAAGACAAGTAGAATACACCATCTTAAAAACTGCGGCACATTCAAGAGAAAAAAATCAACCATCCTGCCCTTGCAAAACCCTAAACAAAATGCCTGTTGTTAGATGTGATTCTGCAATTAGGCAGCACTTGCTGAACAACCCTGAGTGCTAATAGTTACACCAACTACCAATTTAACATAATCAGTCAAGCCTGTAATGTGGTTCATTTACCCTTTCTATACACAACATACATCCATAAGGATTAATCCTCTCCCTGCAAACAAATGGAACAAACTCAAGCTTTGCACCTTTTTGAAATTACCTGGGAGTTTGGGGAGCCTATAGTTTCCCGTTGCTTTCTCCATGGTAAGGCCTCAGCCAATCAGAGCCCACTTGCCAACCAATCAAGCACCCCTTTTTTCCTGTAGTATAAATTGTTGTAATCATTTGAAAATCTTGCGTTTGCCCTGCTGAGTGCAAGACAAAAAGCTGTAGCAACATATCTCTCTTTTCAGTAATATTCAAGAAATAAAACTGTGCCTTTCATTCTATGTAACAAAAACAATACAAAACATATGCTGGAAGCCAGGAGACACAGGAACTGTAGATGACCCTGTGGTTGTTTAATGGAAGTATGTGCAATTGTTTGAACTTTCTGTGCACTGAATGTAAAATATGCATTTTCTTTTGTCTATGCAATTATCAAAAATACTTTTTTGTAATTTACACTCCCTGACTATTAGTACATATACTTTATAAACTAAAGAAATGTTTTCAATCACAGAGTCCTCATTCACACTCTTTTTTCAGGAAGTGTATTTCTTGTTGTACAATGCTCTAATTTTGATGCAAGTCTTCACTGATGTCTTTAGAAGGATTAATCATTCAGACAGGCCACAGAATGAAAAATCTGTTATCCAGAGAGCCAATAACTTCCACTAATACCAGAAAATTCAATGAGTGCAGGGTTTGTGGGGGGCAGGGGGTGGCAAAGTAAAAAGGGAGGATGTGAGAGAACAAAAACAGCAACAAAAAAAAAATTAGCAAGTGAATAAGCTAGAAAATTATAGAAATAGGGATACAGGCAGGAAGAATCCCAGTGCAGCACCAGCTCTGCGCTGATGCTAGAAGTTGGGAGAAGTGCGAGAGAGACACCTGCTGTTCAAATCATCTGCTCTGTCTTTCAGGGTGCAAGAGGTTCTGATGGTCCTACAGGGGAGCCGGGTTCATCAGGTATCAAGGTATGTAATCGGGAGTCGGGTAGAGAAGATGGGAGCCAGGACTAAAGGCAATGTTCCTTTATTTTGGAACTGTGAAAAATTGTTCACTTAGTAATTTAACTTCAAAGTAGAGTTAATAAAAAAGTCAAATATTTGTTTGATTTGTTTTTTCTATTTACGCATTAGCTTCAAAAGTAAGTTTCCAAGAATGTTTTCAGTACCTGAGTTAGATTACATGCAGCCATTCCCAAACTAATTTCCAGGTACAGGGGACCTGCTCTTAAAATTGAGTGGTAAATGAAAGTGATGAAGCAAGGCTGTTTATTGAATTACTTTGTGAGCCGTATTGTTTCTGCGAAAAGATTTCATATGCTACGAGCAGTATTTCAGTTTCGACTTTCTTTAGTGTTTTTGAAGTAACTGATAAAATTTATTGAAATTAATGTTTAATTTCCATGTTGCAATATGTTACATACATGTTTATGGAAATAATCCGCAACCAATCATTTATTCACACATGAATGTTGGTAGCACTTCTAATGAGGATTAACCTAAATAAAGAGATTTTCTATTTAGTCCAATGGTTCCCAACTTAGGGTTAGCGGATAAATAGGCCACTCGCTCCAAAGTCACTGAGCTAATTATGCTCTGATTGCCTGAAATAATCATTTTAAATTTTTAAAACTTAGTTTCTTTTTCCAACAGGGATCTCTAGGGGAACCAGGTCGGACTGGACCAGCTGGACAGAGGGTATGTAAAACCAAAGATTCGGTCCAATGTTATATTTTTTATTTAATATTTAAAAGATGTAAATTATTTTCTGGCAAGCACTTTAACATATGAGTCACATTTCCGACACCCTAATCATTAAACCCTTCCATTTATTTACAGGGTAAAAGAGGGGAACCAGGAGGCACAGGAGCATCAGGATTTCCAGTAAGTCATATGGTCATTATGGCACAGGAGGCCACTTAGCCCATCGAGTCAATGCCTGAATGTTTTGAAATGTTGGAATGCTTTTGAATAACATGTTTAGAAGCAAATTAATTTCAGTAACAAAACTTCCCTAAGATTTAACTGTCCTCAGCAAACACACTGAAACATACATCAAAAGTTCTTCCTTTAACAAAACAAAACCACAGAGTAAGCTGTCAGGAGAATAATTACATGACTAATAACCACTTGGTAGTACAGAACTTGAGTATTGCTGAAAAAAGAGACGTGCTGTTGAAGCTTTTCACGTTGCACTCATCAGGACAGACACAAGTATGTTAAGTTACGAAGGGACAACAATTTATACTGCATAGGAAAAGGGATGCCGATTGGTTGGCAAGTTGGCTGTGATTGGTTGAGATGTTGCCATAGCAAATGCACCAGGGAGCTATAGTCTCCCATGCTTTTGTTTATTCAAGAAAGAAACCATGTCTAGACATAATCGCTTTGCCCTTAGAGGACAGGTCCCTGCATATGAATACATGTAGCTTCTAGCAAGTGTAAGTGAGCTACATTGTGAGCCCGACTGATAATCTCATTGCACGTGTTTCCCAGGTAAAAAACAGATGCGGCAGGCTCCAATATGGCATATGTACATTCTTTTCAGACCATACGTCTGCTACTTGTCATAGAGATTAGAGTACTTTAGTGACTTTAGGCCCACTGCAGATGCAAATCAGAGGTTAAACACCTGTTTAAGGTCCCTTTGCCAAATTGGATTGCACTGCCCATGTTTCATTCACCTTTCTCCAGGCCACAGCCAGAAAACCAGAGGTTCCTTAAAGAGACCACTGCAGGCTGCCACCAATTGGGGAAGAGTTTTATATTTACCTGAATGTGGAACCAAAAGGAGTAAAATGCTCCTCAAGTGCCATCCTTGGTTCAGAGTAGCAATCTTGTCAAAAGGTTGTGGGCTCAAGTCCCATTACAGAGAGTTGAGCACATATACTAGGCTAACGTTCCACTGCAGTAGTGAGGGAGTACTGCATTGTTGGAGGTGGTGTCTCTAAAAAGATACCATGGCGCTATTTTGAAGCTCCTCCACATCCTGGTCATGGCAGTTGGTGGAATTCAATGAATAAATCTGGAATATAAAGCTAGTCTCAGTAATAGTGACCATGACAATTATCATCAATTGTCATAAAAACCCACCTGGTTCACTAATGTCCTTTAGGGAAGGAAATCTGCTGGCTTTACCTGGTCTAGCCTACATGGAATTCCAGATCCACAGCAATGTTGTTGGCTCTTAAATGCCCTCTGAGCACTTAGCAAGCCACTCAGTTCAAGGGAAATTAGGGTTGGCCAACAAATGCTGGCCTTGCCAGTGATGCCCACATCTCAGGAAAGAAGTTAAAATTGTATTGCTCAGCCAACATCAATAAAACAGATTATCTGGTCGTTATTACTTTACAGATTGTGGGGGCTTGCTGTGCACAAAGTGGTTGCTACATTTTCTACATTGCAACAATGATTGCACTTCAAAAAGAAGCACTTCATTTGGCTGTAAATTGCTTGGTATGCACTGAGGTTGTGCAAATGCAAGTACTTTCTTATTTCTTGGTTCCATATGGAGACAGTGATCTGCCTGCATTCCCTCCTCTCATGATTATCCAGAGCTGGGGACCCAGCTGGCCTATCTCACTGTCCCTCTCGACTGCCAAGCTGTCTCTGGGACTGCGGCTGCTGACCACAACTCTCTGGCAACAAACAAACGAGTCCGGCAGATCAACTTGGCCTGATTTTGTTGCTGGCCTGGTTAGGCGCATGGGGCACTCGCTGCATCTCAAATTTAAATTCTCCGGCTGCATCGATGGAACCTGAGCTGATGTCTCTGGGTCATTAGTCCAGGCCTCTGACTTACTGGTCCAGGAGCTTAGCCGCGATGCTGCCATACACCAGAGCAGATTTTTCTGGCATAGCAATCAAGAACAAAATCTATGGCTCACGATCTGCCAATTGGGCTGAAATCAGTAAGTTCGGAACAGACCATTGATTGAGCTTGGGATTTTTGTGGCTTAATAGTGCCATGTCAGGTGGTGGCTTTGGGCTGATCCAATTTCTAGGCCTTAATTTAATCCACACCATTTTTTTTATATTTGTTCATGGCATGTGGGTGTTGCTGGCTAGGCCAGCATTTATTGCCCGTCCTGAATTGCCCTTGAGAAGGTGGTGGTGAGCTGCCTTCTTGAACCGCTGCAGTCCATGTGGTGTAGGTACAGCCCCAGTGCTGTTAGGGAGGAAGCTCTAGGATTTTGACCCAGCGACAGTGAAGGAATGGCGACATATTTCCAAATCAGGATGGGTGAATGACTTGGAGGGAAATTTGCAGGTGGTGGTTTTCCCACTATCTGCTGTCCTTGTCCATCTGGATGGCAGTGGTTTTGGGTTTGGAAGGTGCTGTCTAAGGAGCCTTGGCAAGTACTTGCAGTGCATCTTGTAGATGGTACACACTGCTGCTACTGTGTCGGTGGTGGAGGGAGTGAATGTTTGCAGATGTGGTGCCAATCAAGCGGGCTGCTTTGTCCTGGATGGTGTCAAGCCTCTTGAGTGTTGTGGGAGCTGCACTCATCCAGGCAAGTGGAAAATATTCCATCACACTCCTGACTTGTGCCTTGTAGATGGTGGACAGGCTTTGGAGAGTCAGGAGGTGAGTCATTTGTTGCAGAGTTCCTAGTCTCTAACCTGCTGTTGTAGCCACAGCATTCATATGGCTGGACCAATTCAGTTTGTGGTCAATGGTAATCCCAGGATGTTGATAATGGGGGATTCAGTGATGGTAATGCCATTGAACATCAAGTGTCTTGGCTGGCACTTGCGTGACACGAATGTTACTTGCCATTTGTCAGCCCAAGCCTGGATATTGTCCAGGTCTTGCTGCATTTGGATATGGACTGCTTCAGTATCTGAGGAGTCACGAATGGTGCTGAATATTATGCAAACATTTCTCTTTGCTGCTGTTTAGTGTGTGTAACTGTGCATAGATGTGACCCTTACTGAAGAATATATCTTTGGAATTTCATCCACTGAGGCAAAAATTCTTGATTAAATACAAATGGCCAATTAGAAGCAAATTAAAACTTCAGCATGATATATGGGCCTCCAGCTGGAACTGGGAAGTGCAAACATTGAGAGATTGCTTTCCTGGAAGCCATAAAACACAAGCCGTCCCCCTGCTATCCACCAACCCCCACCCCCATCCCCACCTACTCCTCAAACACCAGTATACCTTCTAGGGAGAGAGGCAAATGATCAGAAGAAGGGAAAGTAAGTCAACTTCAATAGCCTGTTTGTTCTGCAATGCCCCCATACTGCTCTCGAGCTGTTCATTGGGGAAAATCACCAACTGATATGGCACTACGTCACAGGGATGCTGGGTTCAATCATTGGCCTCTTTGGAACTTAGTGATTTCAGCCCAGTTAGTAGATCATGAGCTCTAGTTGGCTTCCACACCTCCACAATGTCACAGATTTTGTTCTTGATTGCTATACCAACAAAGTCTGCTCTGATGTATGGCAGCATCGTGGTTAAGTTCCTGGACCAATAAGTCAGAGGCCTGGACTAATGACCCAGAGACATGAGCTCAGATTCCATCACTGCAGCTGGAGAAGTTAAATTCTGTTAATTAAGTAAATCTGGAATGAAAAATCAGTACCAGTGATGCGACCATGTAACTACTAGATTGTTGTAAGAACCCATCTGATTCACTAATGCCCTTTAGAACAGGAAACCCAGTGTTCTTACCCAGTCTGGCCTATATGTGATCGATATGAATGTGGTTGACTCTTAACTGCCCTCTGAAATGGCCTAGCCAGCTGCTCAGTTGTACCAAACGGCTAAGCAAAATATAATAAGGATAAAACAGGATGGACCACCTGGCACTGACCTAGACTCAGGATTCGGACCCATGAAGACACACCCTACCCAATAAATTCTGCAGAGTCCTCCTCACTAAAACCTGGAGACTTTGTCCAAAATTGGGAGAGCTGTCCCACACATTAGGCAAGCAACAGCCTGACATAGTCACCCTCAGAATCGCACTGTGCAGAGAATGTCCCAGAGACTTCCATCATCATTCCTGGATATGTCCTGTCCCATTGGTTGGATTGACCCAGTAGAGGTGGCGGCAACACAGTGATATACAAACATAGCCTGGAACTCCTCAACATTGATTCCGGGCCCCATGATATTTCATGGCATTGGGTCAAATATGGGCAAGGAAACCTCCTGCTGATTACCACTTACTGCCCTCCCTCAGCTGATGAATCAGTGCTCCTCCATGCTGAACACCACTTGGAAGAAGCACTGAGGGTGGCAAGGGCAAATAATGTACTCTGGGGAGGGGGCTTCAATGCCCATCACCAAGTGGCTCAGTAACATCACTATTGACCAAGCAGGCTGAGTCCTGAAGGACGTATCTTCCAGACTGGCCTTGTGATAGATGGTGAGAGAACCAACACAAGGGAGAAACCTACTTAACCTACTCTACCTATCTCAGATGGACTAGTGATATAATTACTGTGGCTACAAGAGCAGGTCAGAGGCTAGGAATCCTGCGGCATGTGACTCACCTCCTGACTCCCTGAAGCCATCTAAAAGGCACAAGTCAGGAGTGTGATCGAATACTTTCAGTTTGCCTGGATGAATGCCGGTCCAACAACACACAAGAGGTTTGACACCATCCAAGACAAAGCAGCCCGCTTGATTGGTACCCTATCTACCACCTTCAATATTCACCCCCTCCACCACTGATGCACAGTAGCAGCTGTGTGTGCCATCTACAAGATGCACTGCAGGAATTCACCAAGGCTCCTTCGACAGCACCTTCCAAACCCACAACCTCTACCATCTAGAAGGTCAAGGGCAGCAGATGCATGGGAACACCATCACCTGCAAGTTCTGCTCCAAGTCACACATCATCCTGACTTGGAAATATATCGCTGTTTCTTCATGGTTGCTGAGTCAAAATTCTGGAAATCCCTCCTTATCAGCACTGTGGGTGTGCCTACACCATATGACTGGAGTGGTTTAAGAAGGCCTTCTCAAGGGCAGTTAGGGATGGGCAATAAATGCCGCCTTGCCAGTGATGCCTACATTCTATGAATGAACAAAAAATTGCTTGTGGGATGAGCACAGAAATGCCCCATCTCTGGCACATGGCTGTGCATGTGAATGATATTTTAATTCAGCTGGTACATAAATATTTTTAAAAGTCCTTAACTATTCAAAGTTGCAACCAATCATGAAAGGCTTTCCATCAAATATGCTTTGAGATATGGATTTCTATTATATGGAATTCATTAACTCATTCGGTTCTAATGTATTTAATTATTCAGTCCAAACAAAAACAGCAAAATCTAATTAAAATCAGACATTTTATATGGAAGTTATTGAAGTATCTAAAATGACCTGCTGTCTCTAGTAATCGATTGACTGTGTCTGAGATCTTGATGACCAAATCTGGATAACTCAGGGGGTATTCTGTGCTTAGATCAGGATTTAATTTTCAAGTGTTATACTTGGATCTGATATTATATCCAAGAAAAGTGAATTACAAGTGGGTTGGCTCATTGAATTTTTATCCTTGTATCACCATTTTGTATTTAAATATTTTGCTTGGATCATGAATTGTGTACAGTAGGAGTCAATGGGAAGTGGTTTGGTAGACTGGGATTCTGTTCATCAATCAAAGCTAGACATTTAAATATCCTGCTTGATTAGCAGTTCCACACAGCATGAGCTAACAGGAAGATATTTGGTGCATTGGAATTCCATTCTTCAGTCAGGATTCTGCTTAAGTCAATACGAATTAATCTGGTGTCATGCAGCTTCAACAAACTACCGCTGCTTAAACCTGTTACAGTATTTTGTTACTTTTCCAATTATTTTCTTTTTCACATTAAAATGGAGTCCATCCACACCTTCAGCTGAATGCACAAGATTCCACTGTACTATTCAAATAAGGACAGGGGAGTCTTTTGGTATCCCATTAATATTTGTCCCTCAACCAAAACCGACCAATCATGCAGTTTCACAGAATGGTTACAGCACATAAGGAGGCCATTCAGCATGCAGTGCCTGTGCTGGCTCTCTGAAGGAGCAATTCACCTAATGCCACTTCACTCCATAGCCCTGCACATTTTTTCTTTTTATATAATAATCTAATCCCCTCTTGAGTGCCCCGACCACACTCTCAGGCAGTGCAATCCAGATCCTAACCACTTGCTGCATGAAAAAGTTCTTCCTCATGTTACCATTTCTTCTTTTGCCAAACACCTTAACTCTCTGCCCTCTGGTCCTCGATCCTTCCACCAATGGGAACAGTTTCTCCCTATCTACTCTGTCCGGACCCTTCATGATTTTGAACACCTTGATCAAATCTCTTCTTCTCCTCCTTTTCTCCACGGAAAACTGTCCCAACTTCTCCAATCTATCCACATAACTGAAGTTCCTCATCCCTGGAACCATTCTTGTGCATCTTTTCTGCACTCTAATTCCTTTGCACCCTTCCTAGAGCATGGCACCCAGAACGGGTTGAGGCCAAACAAGTTTAACATAACTTCCTTGCTTTTGTACCCTAGGCCCCTATTAATAAACCCAATATGCTGTATGTTTTATTAACCATGCTCCCAAACTGTCCTATCACCTTCAATCGTTTATGCACAGAAACACTCAGGTCCCTCTGCTCCTGCGCTCCCAAATAAATTAAAGTGGGCATTCATCTTATTTTTACTGATTGTGAGGCCTTATTTTGTGCAAATTAGCATGAGAGCAGTGTCTGCACTTCAAAATTGATTAACTGATTTTTGTAATTGCTCAGATAATTAAGCAGTCTGTACCCACATGCAGCATGACCTGGACAACATCCAAGCTTGGGCTGATAAGTGAAGAATGACACTTGTGCCAAATAATTGGCAGGGAATGACCTTCTCCAACAAGGGAGAGCTTAAATACCTCCTCTTGACTTTCACTGGCATTACCATCATAGAGTGTTCCCCCATCCTACCACCACAATCATTAGTGACCAGAAACCGAACTGGAGCAGCCACCTGAGTGTCATAGCTACTGGAGCAGCTCAGAGGTTGGATAATCAGTGGGAGTGGCTCACCTCCTGACTTCTCAAAGCTTCTCCACCACCTGTAACGCCCCAGTTCGGGGTATGTTGGAATACACTCCATTTACCTGGATGAATACAGCTGCAACAAAATTCCAGAAGCTACACACATCCAGGGTAAAGCACTCTGCTTCATCAGCAACCCATCCATCACCTTCAAATGTCACTCCCTCCTCCACTAGTGCACTATGGCTGCCATGTGCTCTATCTACAAGATGCACTGCATAAGTTAACAAAACCTCTTCAACAGCACTTCCCAAACCCCATGACCTTCACCTCCTGGAAGGACACAGGTAGCAGGCACATGGGAATATCACCTCCTGATTGCAGATTGCACATTATCCCGACTTGAACATGTCGCTGTTCCTTCATCGCCGTTGGGTCAAATTCCAGGAATTTGCATCCTAACTGCATTGTGAGGACACCTTCACCGCACAGAGTGCAGCGGTTTGCCCTTTTTTGTGACACAAATTCATCTCTGTGCCCGTACCCCAATTTATTGCACCACCGGATATCCTGTCATTCAGTCTGTCATAAGAGTCATACAGGAGAGAAGAAGGCCATTCAGCCCATTACATCTGTGCTGGCTCTTCTAAAGACCTAACCAGCAACTCGCCAATAGCACCTTCCAAACCCACAACCTCTACCATCTAGAAGGACAAAGGCAGCAGACACATGTGAACACCACCACCTGCAACTTCCCTCCAAGTCACACAACATTCTGACTTGGAAATATATCGCCGTTCCTTCACTGTCATTGGGACAACTCCCTTCTTAACAACACTGTACATACAGCACATGGACTGCAGCGGTTCCAGAAGGCAGCTCACCATCAAGGGCAATTAGGAATGGTGAACAAATGCTGGCCTTGCCAGCAGCACTCATATCCCAAGGAAAAATGAAAAAAAATCTTTAATGATATTTGTTAAGCCAGAATTTCAAGATTAAGTAGATTTCCTTAACCTGCCAGTAGCCTAACAGTGAAAAAACTAATTGTGACTCGTGGCTCTGTGCTGTACTCTCTTTTTTCCTGCTACCTGATACTAGAAGAGTTATGTCAAAACGTTTTTTTCCTCCTCTTGTTTTAATAACTCACTCTAGCCCCTGGAAGTCAAGTGCCCTGTTCCTGGTCCATTTTAATTCTTTTGTTCCCCTTTAAGTCAATATGTCAATCGTTAGCTCTCGAGTTAGCAAGATCTTAGTTTCTACAATTTGCTCCATCCCCTGCATGGTGCACAGGAGACAAAGATCTGCACAACTGGCATCTCGTATAAATTGCTGCTGACAAAACCTATGGGTGCCACAGAAATCGTGTGTTAGAGTGTAACAGAGATGGGAACAATCCACCCCTTCTCAAAACAGCAACGAGACATGGAAACATTAGATTAGAGACTGGAACAGTTTTTTTGAATCAAAACAGCATATTAATGTTACTTACTTTGACCTTGTCACGATTTCATTGTTTTAACTTGTTCACCAAACATTCGACTGTTGAGAATGAACTCGATCGTCTCTGTTGTTGTAGGGTATCCCGGGACCTTCAGGCCCTCCAGGAGCAAAAGGAGTCCCAGGAGAGCCCGTAAGTACCTTTATAATTGCTTAATACGACCCCAGCTGCATGAAAGAAGTGTTTGATAGGGAGAGAGAAGATCCATTTGTACCTAAAATCTACAGATAGGAAGTTTGAAGAAACTGTACTGTAATATCTGTGAGCAGGTTGCAGTCCCTGTAACCAAATCCATATTCCAGAAACGCCAGTATACCAAAGATATCTAACTCTGCATTTGGACATATTCATACAAGGGCTTAGACTTCAGTAAACAGGGGTTGGCTAAAAGATCGCCTGCAGGAGAAGAGATATGGGAAGCTGCATCGTTAGTAATGGGCAGACATTTGAGATCGATAAAGCTCACTGAGGGGCAGCAGCAGAAGCCAATCATGCTCCTGTCATAAACCCTGGAATCTGACTTGAGAGCTGGCAACTCATAGCATTGCTCTGGCTGTAAGTCTTACACAAGACAGATAGCTGGCTGTCTCCCTTATGTCGTAGAAAGGGGACTTGGGCATTGAGTTACATGTACTGGTGTGCATGACTCTGCACCATAACCTGTCCACAAAAGATGGGGTTTCTCTCTAACCTGCCAAAAAGCTACGATATTGAGTCACTGAATGAATATTGACTTCACAGAATACAGGAGTTTCAGGTAGTGAAGGCAGAACCAGGCATATTTAAGGATTTCTACTCTTTCATCTGTTTTTCCAGTGCCTTCATGACTTGCTTTCCTCAGGACAATCAGATGTGATTCTCTAGATGCTAAATGTATGAGAGGAGTGTTTGCCCTTATCCTTGCTTTTATCACCTCTGAATTTCTCCAGTACCCTCCTGTCAGACGCCAATGCTCCAGTTTCTACCAATTCCATTTTGCAATTTAAAATTGAGCTGCCCGAATCCTGTCCCGCACTAAACTGCACTTGCCCTTCATTCCTCACTTGCTGTCTGTCACCCACCACATTAAATTTAAAATCCTCATCCTTGTCTTCAGATTTCTCCATGGCATTGCTCCACCATATTTCCTCCCAGACCCTTCAGCCATCTGACACTGACCCTCTCCCCACCTACATCTCGCCATTGATAGCCAAGCCTTCAACCACATTGGCCCCACTTTCTGGAACTCACTGCCTATTACACTTTGTCTCTCCACTTCAATTTACATTTTTTAAAAATCAACACCCATTTTTCTTGACCATATTTGGTCCCTTCCTGTTCCTCATTTAGTTGCTGCCCTTTGGCGTTGTCATCCATATATATCCCATTGACATGCAACTGTAACTCACTCAACTCTGCCTACTGCCATCAGACTGGTGCCTGACATCAGCAATGGATGAACTGTAACTTCCTCCAGCTAAACATGGGACAACTGATGCTGTTGACCCCACCCCTGACCCTTCCCACTGTCTGCGAGTAAACCCGACAGCTGGCAACCATGTCTTTCTGTCTGACCTTGTATCCTCTCTATTGCAAGGGCCATCTACTTTTGCCTCTGTAATATTGTTACCTCCATCCCCACCTTAGTCTATTTGTCACTGAAACCTTCATTCATGCCCCTGTTGCCTCTAGACTTCATTATTCCAATTCTCTCCAGACTAACCTCGCATTCCCCACCTTCCATTGACTTTCACCTCATCCAAAACTCTTCTGTCCATGATGTATTCTACACCAAGTCATGCTCACCCATCATATCCATCCTCACTGACTGACATTGCCTCCTCTCCTGCACACCTTCAAATTTGAAATTCTCATCCTTTAGTTCAAATCCCTCAATAGCATCATCCCTTCCTATCCCTGGACCCTCAAGCCCTTTAATGCCCCCCACCCCCAGCCCCACTCCCTGCCAACCCTTCCACAAAATGAAAATTCCTCTGAGTCTGGTTCTTGTGCATCCCTCAATCCTGATTCATGCCTTCCACCCACCAAGATTCCATTCCCTGGAAGTCCTTCGCCAAACCCCTCCACATCGTCATCTCCCAATCTTTTGGTTAGCCCTCATAATCTTTCTGTTTTTTGGCTCAGTACGTTCCTAAGGAGCATCTGAGGGTTTTCTTTTAATGTTAAACACACTATTAAATGCAAGTTGTTGTTGACAACAACCAAACTTTTGGTCCCCTCTCCTAACTCATCCGCTTTGGCGGGCACTCTGTTTATCCATACCTTTCTCCCCCTATTAACACTAAATAAATACAAGCGCTTGTTGTTGCCACAATAATGGAGCAGAGATCATTATCATTATTATCAACCTTTCTGGCCAGAGTTACTCACATGATCTTCTCAGGACTGAAAATAATACAACATCCACGCCCATTATACACTTATTAATGCAGCTTGTCACGAAAGAAGCAAACAATTCTGCCTTATCCATTGAAATGTGATACATCTTCAAAAAAATGATGTGAAATTCATTCTTGTATCCTCCCCAACAATATGCCTCAACCCAGCTTTACTCCCCTACTACAACAGTTTCCACCATCCTTATGATCTCTCTGAATAAAACTGCCAACTAAATGATTGTGGGTAGTTATCTCTGGAGGGTCATACCCACTTGGAATTGGTTACAATAACTGTTTTTCTTTAAGTTAATTGAACTAGTCACTTGGTAGTGCAGAACTTGAATATTACTAAAAAGTGAGACATGTTACCAAAGCTTTTCATCAGGACAAATGCAGGAATGTCAAATTTCAAAATATCACAACAATTTATATGACAGCAGAAAAGGAAGCTGATTGGTTGGCAATTCAACTCTGATTGGTCGAAGAATTGTCATGGAGAAAGAAATCCCAAACTATAGGTGCCTCAATCCCCTGGGTATTTCAAAGAAGGCACAAGGCTTGAACATGCTCCCTCTGTTTTCAGAGAACGCGGGCCTGCGTATGAATGTATGTCACCTCTAGCAAGTGTAAATGAGCCATGTTATGAGTTTAAAATGCTAGTGTAGCTATTACCTTAATGCCTTATTGACTAAAGGATGTATGACACAATGTCTGAAAGTTTAAAAAAAATCTGAAATGCTTCAATGATGGTGTCATTCAGTGCAGTACGTTCTCTCTCAAAATGTATCAAGCTGTACAGCGTGGTCATTACAACCAAGTGAACAATACAAAGGGTTATCACTACAATTAAAACCAGCTGTGTGGGCTCACTTTGGTAATTGATGCCTGCTAGAGTCCTCTGGTCAGTCATTTGTACCTGAACATTTATCACCAGCCAATACTGTTCAATAGAAATTTCTTCATAAGCAAGCAAAGGCTTAAATTGTGAAAATATTTTAACTCCCTTATTTGTTTTCCCAGGGACCATCTGGGCCGGAGGGTGTAATTGGTGTGCTGGGGGAGATGGGACCAAAGGTAAAATTAAAACAATCATTTTAAAAAAGAACTGCATTTTCTGATGTACATGGCAATGCTTTGAAAGTGAATTTTTTTTTAATGTCCAGTATCAGTACAATATTTTTACTGGCCAGATGCAGTGAGAGTTGATGAAGTGCTATCTCTCTCTATACTGTCTCAATAGTGTGTTATAAAACTACCCCCAGATTAGCACCCAGGACAATATCAATATGGCATTCCCATTGGTCCACATTGTCTTGCTCTAAAACAAGGGGATTGTTTAGTTAATTGCTTCATTACAGACAGTTTGTGCTTTAGGCTAAAGTCCATTAGAACTGCTCCACTGCGGCTGGCCAAGTTAATTTAACTTTAGATTTTGGACGTTTACCTGGAAGATCATCGTTTCTACGTTGGATTTTAACCCGAGACCCAGACATGAAGGGACAGTATCTGAAAAGCTGTGTGACACAGCAGGGAGGCTTGTGGGGTTGTGGACATGCAGTCGGGTGTACTCATAGCGCCTGTCCAACGTGACAGTCCACAGGCTGCGGGTACTTTCAGGCTCGTTAACATTTCCTCAGCAGGCTGTTAACGCCAGGCGTCCCACTGCAGCTCGGGAAGAAAACCAGCCAGCTGCTGGACGCAGGTGAGGCCTGTTGGGAGGGTGAGCTCATGTCCAGGACGGGATGGGAAGAAAATGGTCTAGCCACAGGCCAGAATATTTTTGTGGGGCCAGGACAAACACTCCTCCTTCTTCCAGCACCAGAAAAAACCTTCAACTAAAAGAAAAGCTTACCTTTCGGGAGAGGCCTCCAGCAGCCTCTTTTCAGACCCCAGTTAGGCCACAGGATGCCTGGATGAGCTGCGACTGGCATGGGCCACACACGCATCCTTTGCCCAGTTCTCCTTGAAAGTTACAATCGGGGTCCCACAGAAAAGAAAAAAAAAGAACTTGCATTGAAATCGTGCCTTTCCCAACCGCAGGATGCCCCAAAGCGCATTACAGCTAAAGAAGTATTTGTTAAGCATAGTCACCGTTGTGATGTAGGAAACAGCTTGTGCACAGCAAGCTCCCACAAACAGCAGTGTCAATTTCAGTGATGTTGATTAAGGGATAAGTATTGGCCAAGGCTTCAGGAAGAACTCCCCTGCTCTCCTTCAAAATAATGCCATTGGATCTTTTATGTCCACCTGAGAGAGCAGACAGGGCCCCAGTTTTAATGTCTCATCCTAAAGACAGCAGCTTCAATGGTACAGCACTCCCTCGGTACTCCACTGGAGTGTCAGCCTAGATGATGCGCTAATATCCCTGTAACCACAAACCTCTGACTCACCTGCAAGGCTCTTGATGACTGAGCTATGGTTGACCACAGGTATAGGACCCCAAAGTGCGCATCTAAGCAGCGTCGTACCCGTGTTTGGCGGGAGTGAGGTACCCACTTGTAGGCCGGCCTGAAAGTTGAATCAAGGGGACAAATCTGTAAGGTTCCCACCAAACTTTCATCTCCAGGTCACTCATTATTCAAGTCAGAAACTGCAGGAATGAAGGTTCACCCCTTAATCTCTACAAACTCTTATTCCCAAAACGTTCTCTGAATAAAGGACAAGACCTCAGTAGAAATGCAATTGAAAACAATGTGACTTAAGATGTGAAGGCATCAGAGAAAGTGCAGAAAAGATTCACAAGAATGGTTCCAGGGATGAGGTAATTCAGTTATGGAGATAGATTGGAGAAGTTGGAGCTATTTTCCTCGGAGAAGAGAAGGTTGAGAGGAGATTTGATAAGAGGTATTCACAATCATGAAGGGTCTGGACAAAGTGGATTGGGAAAAGCCATTCCCACTGGTGGAAGGATTGAGAACAAGATGGCACAGATTTATGATAATTGGCAAAAGAGGTAATGAAGACCTGAGGAGAAATATTTTCATGCACCAAGTGTTTAAGGTCCGGAATGCGCTGCCTGAGAGTGTGATGGAGGCAGGTCCGATCAAGGCATTTAAGAGGCAATTAGATTATTATCTGAAAATGCAGAATGTGCAGAGTTACACAAGAATTAGAAGCAGGAGTAGGCCATCTGGCCCCTCAAGCCTGATCTGCCATTCAATATAATCATGGCTGATCTGATTGTGATCTGAACACCACTTTTCTGTAGCCCCCATAACCCTTGACTTCCTTGTCGATCAAAAATCTGTCTAACTCAGTCTTGACTATATTCAATGACCCGGCCTCCACAGCTCTGTTGGGAAGGATTTTCATTCCTCCTCATTTATTTAACTTCAACTGGTCAAGTTGATAGACAATCAATCCTTCCCAACTTGTATTATTTAGATTACCAAACCAGGATATACAATTGTGTTCCCCATCCCAAGCTGTGACCAGTTACTCTGAAAATAGTGGCTGGGAAAAGCTGGGGGAATGGCACGAGGTGCTTTGTTCGTTTGAGGGACTGAGTGGCCTCCTCCTGTGCTGTAACAATTCTACAAAGAGTTAGTGCGCGCATGGTGCCCTCTGCATCCTGACAGTATCAAGCAAAGCAGAGGAGGATGTGTTTTGACATGTTGTGCTATTTAGTTCCAACCTTGGCTTCAGCTACAGCAGACTTTCTATATCAGTCCTTCTCAGTTGCTGTTCTGGACACCAAACTGAATCCGATTGCCACAGATTCCATTTACATTCAAGTCATAATATTGGACATTTTCACTGAAGGCTGTTTCTGACTTTTTTTTTTGCTCTCTGTTTTTCAGGGGATTCCTGGCCCTATTGGTGAGCCTGGACTCCCAGGTGAACCAGGAGAGAAGGTATGACTTTCTAATCATCCCTGACTGATTTTCTATGGATAATGGGGGCTTTTGTTTTGAAGCCTGGCTCTCTCATTACAACCCAGTCCAACTGGGCAGTCAGACAGAATAAGCCAGAGTTTCTACAGCAGGCTCCATTCTTTCTGAAAAGGCGGGCAGAGTCTTTCTCACAGTAACCCTCTGTGTGCACTGAGTTTCTTTGCAGCTACTAAAATATGCACCTGTTTTCTATCAGATAAAAATTGATTTTCAGGAAGTGTCGAATTCTGAATGATAGAAAGCAAAATTAGAGAAATATAGAGAGTGCCTACTTCTTCAACAGAGATATGCTTAAGCAAGAGTTCTCAGGCAGGAAGAATTTTCCAACTCCAAAGTTTCCATTTCCACAGCCTGAATACTGGCTTCCAGTAAAGTTTACATGGCACCAGATGTGAAATCTGCAGCAGCGGAAATTTCTGAATAGCTATTATCAAATGTACATTAATATATGCTTGTAACAAGTTTATCCCTGATGGCTGTGATAAGTGATGCAAGTCCTCACGTGTTAGCAAACATTGCTTTCCCTGCTCCTTTTCACCCTGTACTCTTCAAAGGCTTTAATGAGTTAAATTTGCTGCCTTGAATTAGCCTAGGAACTTATGCCCATTGAGGTTGTTCTGTCTTTCAACTAGGTTGTGGTTCATCTGTACCTCAGCTCTATTTACCCACCTTTTGGTGCATATTACTTGATATTCTTGCCTAATAAAAATTTATTGATCGCATCTTGAGAATTCCAATTAACTCGATTCCAGACTTTGCAATAAAGTGCTTCCTAATTTCACCCTAAATGGCCTGAGTCTGATTTTAAGAATACGCACTCTTGTACTGGATTCTCCCAACAGAGGAAATAGCTTGTTGTGTTTAACATTTATCATTTTAAACACCTTTATTAGATTATCCTTCACTTTCTAAACTCAAGGGAATATTAGCCAACTTTATCCAACCTGACGTTATAATTTAACCTGTTAAATCCTGGTATGGCTCTGGTGAATCAGTCACCTCACCCTTTCCAATGCCTGTATAAATTTCCTGAGGTGCCCAAAGCTGAATACAGAATTTCAGATGTGGTCTAGTCTGGTCAAGATTACAGCTGAAGCATCACTTCCTCACTTCTGAATTCCAGTCTCCTTGTCATAACAGCCAACATTCCATTAATCTTTTTGACCACTTTTTGTATCTGTAAGCTAGACCTGAATGGTTTTCTATATGGATGTCTAAATCCCTTTGCTTCTTTACAGCTCCTATAGTTTCTTGCTGTTAAGAAAATATTCCAGTGTGTCTGACTCAGCTGTGTGGAGGACCTCACATTTCCCCACACTCAATCGTCCCAGATTTCCACTACGTGCAGCAGCGGGCGGGGGAAAAAAAACATTTTACCCACCAGCTGCAATGGCGGCTTTTCATACCGTATCATCCCAATCCCGCTTCATTGATCATGCATTCCCAGGAAACATGTCATTTCAGTGGCAGGTGGGCTCCGATTCGCCCGCACGCTGACACCTCACTGCTTCATCACGCCGGGCGCCATATTTAAAGTACAGCCCAGGACTGCTGCAAAGAGGACATGGTCCCAAAAGGCAAGAAGATTGCAGCCCCCAGGTGCCCCTCGAGCACCTTTTGGACGCCATGGAAGCCAGCCATGATGTCCTTTACCCCCGCTTTGGCCGCAAGAGGGGCAGAAATAATTACCACCTTGGCTTGGGAGGTGGTGGCTGTGGGGATCAGTACCAGTTCTGCACAGAAGAGGTTGGCCATCCAATGCAGATAGAAGATGAGTGATCTTATCTGTGCTGGCAGGATATGGCAACCATCTCAGCACTCAAACTTACATACTGAAGCCCATCACATATTCACTGGCATCTTGCTCACTGCCAGCTCAAGGAACATCACAACTCACTCTCACACACATACCCTTACATCTCCATCTGGCCTTATCTCCTCTGGAGACTGCCTCCTCAGCCCTCAACATCTTGAGACCACTTGCACAGATCAATCTGTGCCCCCACACACACCTTGAGATAACCCCACCTCCCTAGTACAGCCCTCACCTTGCTGCCTCTTCCCTTACCTGAGGCCACTTCTCCCCCTTCCCCAACCAATCCCTACCTTGCAGTCATTGGAAAGGTGGAGTAGGTAGGTAGAAACCTGCCCGTGGGCACCCTAAAAGTGATGCGGTGCTATCTGTGAAGCCTGGCACTGATGACTGCGGGTGCTGCCCAAAGCAAGATAGGCAAACAAACCTCGAAGTCCCAAGCAAAGTGCAGCCTGCCAGGGTGCACATCACTTATGTACTGTTGTGAAACGCTGACTTGTTCGGATAATCCAACATGGGGCAATGATTCTGGCGAGCTGGGCTTATAATGATATGCAGATCTATTACAATGAGGTTCCTGATGCCTGATGGCGGGAAACATGGCCGGAGATAGGCACAGCGGACAATTGCAAACTGGTTTCACGACACCGTGAAACCGATTTTTCGCCTTTGCGCTATATTGTCTGCTCACGCTGCCAATCACGCCCGCCACCAACGGGCATGGAAAATTCCGCCAATTCACTTAGACTGTCCAAGCCCCTTCGTAACTTCATCTTCCCATCCACTCAACTTACTGTGCCTCCTAACTTAGTGTCCTGTGCAAGCATGGATATACAACTCTCCATTCCATTCCTTCATTAATACATAGGCTGAAAATTTGAGACCCCAATGTTGGTCCTTGGAAAGTACAATTTACTACATCCTGCAAATCTCTACCTTCTGTTTTTCACAAATAAATTACTGTTCCATGTCACATGGCTGCCTCCAATTCCATGCACTCTTACTTTTGCCAACAATCTCTTGTGCAGAACCTACCAAATGCTGTCTGGAAGTCCATATGGACATTACCCATAAACTCTTCCCTATCCATCAGGCTAGCAAACCAGCATTAATTTGGAATAATGAAAAGAGTTTGAATCTTAACTAGATTGCAGTTTTTATTTCCTTCTGTAAAATTCAAGGACGTAATGTGGCTATTTTGGGGAATTAATTTTCACGCCTCAATTTTGTAAGTGCCAGGTAGTATTATTTTAATTATTATGAATCACACAAGTGGATCAGTTTGACTCTGTTATTTGCTTTCATGAAAAACGCAAAATCTTTTATAAAATTTATAAAGATGTTAATGCTCCTTTAAAGTCCTCCGTGTCCAAAAATAAACACAGTTATTCTGCCAGTAAGCTGAAGCTATTTTGGAAGAGACCCTAGTTGCTGTTTACTTCACTTGTTGAAAACTATGAGGGCACATGAGAGTAATGCTGTCCAAAGCTGAGTATTTTATAAGTGTCTTTATGTTTGCAATGTTTAAGGGTTGGAGCTTATACAGAGTTGCATTAAAAACCAAGTTGAAGTTAAAATATTTTGATGTAAATCCTGCATGAGATTATAGTTGTTTTTATAGTCATTTGGTAGGACAGAACTTGAGTATTGCTGAAAAAGGCACATGCTGTCAAAGCTTTTTGTCTTGCACTCATCAGGACAATTGGCAAGAATACCAAGTTGTAAAGGGAATGACAATTTACGCTGCATGAGAGTATATGCTAATCATGGGCTGAATTTTCCCCCCGTCAGGGGGGTTGTGCAGGAGTGGGCAGGAGCGAGGACAAACCCAATTGGCGCCCCCTTTCAGGTGCACGTGCAGGAGGGGGGGTTGGGGGGTCCCTCAGTTGGGGCCTGCGCACAAAAGAGCTCAGAGATCTCCCCAAGGTACGGAGGTGCCTCAGGGAGATTGGTTTCGGTGCTGAAGTTTGAAATAAAGGTTTGTAACACTTTTACAACACTATCACATGAGCTGGGACATGTCAAAGAATAAAAGTATAAATTTTTATTACATTTTAAAACACTCCATGAAACCTCATCCCACCCGTGGATGAGGTTTCATGAGAAATGCGAGGGCCACCTGGGCTCTTCGCCAGCCCACCAACCTTAAGGTTGGACGGGAAGCATTCTTAACAGCTTCAATGACTTTCTTAAGGGCCTTCATAAGCCTTTGACAGTTCAGCGGAAGTGCAGCTGACACGGATGCACGCCCACCGAACTGACAATGTAAATGGCGCGTGGTGACCTCGGGGTGCCCGCCCGACATCACCGCGCGTCATTTTACGCATCAGCGAGTGAGACCCGCCCCCCACTCGCCGGTGGGAAAATTCTTCCCTCTATGTTTTTATGCTAATCACGTCAGGTTTATAGCCCCGGGTCACGACATTCTGATTTAAATAATTCTGAATGGATGGACCAGCAGACCTTTTCTTATCTTCAGTTTCATTTGTTCATACATATAAAATGTTAAATCCACTTTCTATTGTAAATAATATGTTAATCTTGGGGCAAATTTTCAATTAAACAGGCATATGTTAAAGCTGATGTAACCCTAACTTAAATCCACCCCAAAAGACTGAAATCGTGCTAAGCGCATGGTTGCAAAAAGCAAAAAGAAACATCTCCAGCATTCCCTGTTTTTTCATTTTATATTTAAAAAGCAGTTTTCCTAATATCGGTTGGCCTACTCGCTATCCAGTTCACAATCATCAGCAGCAAAAGGTGCATTCTTAAAATGTGCCCACAAGGTAGGAGGTTTTTGTGACTTCTCCCCACATCACAGCAGCAGGATGCCTTGTTGAGAAGGAACCTCACATTATGCAACAGGCATAGATTCTGGCAGATGAGCTTCAATCCACATTGGCATGCAAGTTGGGTAGAGGTTCCAACACAACGCTCCATCTAGTTCCTTCATCCCTTCTGTTTGATTTGGATTTGAACCAAGAGGTGCAAACTGTTTTGCCACCACATTCCACACAGTTCCTGATGAGTACCTACTGTCAGTGTAAGAGCATAAAATAGGAGCAGGCATGGACTCTTTGGCATCTCGAGTCTGTGCTGCCATTCAGTAAGGTCATGTCTGATCTTCTGCCTCAGCTCCACTTCCCCTTCCGCTCCCCATCTCCATTGATTTTCTGAGAGATCAAAAATCTATTCATCCCCGTGAGTCTATTCAATGATGGAGAATCCACAACCCTGTGGGGTAAAAAATTCCAAAGTTTCACAACCCTCCAAGTGAAAAAATTTCTCCTCATCTCAGCCTGAAATGTTTGACCTCTTATCCTGAGACTGTGCCCCCGTGTTCTAGATTCCCCGACCAGTGGAAACAACCTCTCGGTGTCTACCCAGTCGAGCTCCTTCAGAATGTTTCAGTGAGATCACCTTTCATTATGTTTAGAAAGGCATTGTTGGCAATCAGTTAGACATCGAAAACCCACACGGGTGACTGAAAGGAAAGACAATATTGTCTATTTATTTTTAACATTATGAAAATAATATTTAATGTGACCTTGTGAACGGCAAGGTTTTGTTTATTTTCACATTTGGAACATAACAGTGCGGCTTTGCACGTCTAGAGAATGCATGTTAGCAAATGTTAGGACGTCCAGCTATACTCTAGACTGTTCCTTGGCTGTACTTGGTAAGGGAGGCAGTGGTGCAGTGGGAACATCACTGGACTTTGCCCAATTATGAGGGTGTGTGATGGTTCTGGCTGGGCCAGTACTGAAACCAGCTATTAAAAGGTACACAGAGCAACTTAACAAAATACTCTTCCTTCCTTCGGTATTCCTGCTCTTCCGGTGGAAAAATATTCAGCCTGGCACTGGTGTATCTGCATCATTATGTAGAGGATCGCAGATGTAAACATTATTCCTATCACTTCTGTGCTGTGAACGTCTATGATCCTAAATCCAAACACTAAGATCAGTTAGCTTTCGCAATGCTAGTTGCATGTAAATTAATGAGAGAAGGGATTTAAACTTTATGGGCAGTGTTGTGCGAAGCTTGTAAGACTGGGAAACATGGCAGGCGGGGTGATTTAGTTAGGCAGGGGCCGAAGCCTTGGTTTCGCAATGGTGGACTGCGGAGATTAAGTCACTAGCGTAGCAATGGCAGGTCAGGCCTCACGCCTTCCTGTTGTGGGTTCCTACTTGTCATACGTCTGCACGTCATGAATAATCATTGTGTTCAGACTTTCTGAAGTGAAGTCCTGCCTTCAAGATAAAGGGCGTGGCGATTCCCGCGGTGGGCGGGACCAGAAAGCCCCGCCCAAAGCCAGCGGCATAGGGGAATCTTGCGGCAGCCGGGAACCTCACGGTTTCTTTGTTCGAAGGTGGTGCGCAACCGTCAGCTTGGTGCAGCTGTGTCTGAGGTCAGCGATTTTCTTTGTTGGACTCTGCGGCACCAGGGAGGGGGAGGGGAGCAGGAGAATGGCAGCTTGCATGGAGGCTTGGGACCAGCAAGGGTGAGTCGGTGGTGGGGGAGTGGGTATTAGGGGCATAGAGAAGTGGCAGAGGGATCCGAGGGAGGACAGACAGTGGGGCTGGGGGCTTGGAGGAGTGAAGTGGGAAAGAGCTGGCATCCTGGGTGTGGTGGGGGTGGTGGTGAATGACAGTAAATAATAAGGTAGAGAGTGATGGGGGTGGGGGAGCAGCTTGAGGTGGGGGTGAGGGTCACAATATGTTGAATTGAGATAATAATGAGATTACTGAGGCAGTGGGGTTTGGCAAGTTTTGGCCGTGATGCTGGGCCTCCCTACTTGACCAGGAGGATTTTTTTTTATAGCCCGCCCATTACTTGCTGCATTGTCAGCGGGCGGTGTGTTTCAACAATGAAAATCTTCCTCCACCGCGTAATCGCACATGTCTCGAGCGTTTAGTTCCGTACACAATTCTGGTTCCGCCGTTGGGAATAGCGCACCACAGATAGAACAGTGTCCTACGTGTGGCCTCAGAGACCCCGTGATATAGACTTATGTGGCCCCCAAGGACAAAAAGTTTCCATTAGGGCAACATTCACTAATTTAAAAATTGGACACTTTCCAGTAGGGTGTGTTGAATCTTTTACAGGAAAGTACAACAGGCTTTTTTCTTTGTCATACAGAGGTTGCTTTGATGATATTTTTTGAGATGTTAAGCTTAGAATCTGTTGGATGTTACCACGTTACATGATGCAACCCTTAATAACGCAGTTATTATCTGCAGGCAAGAGTCATTGGGCGGGATTCTCCGCCCCCCCCCACCAACCCTCTGCCCGCCACTGGGATCGCCAGGCCCTGCCGAAAGTCAATGGGCTTCTGTCTGGGCCACTGAATCGCCCACGGTGGGTCTTGCCATGACAGGGCCAGAAAATCCCGGCCATAGAGTTAAAGAATCATTTAAAGCACCGAAGGAGGCCATTCAGCCTATTGAGTCCATGACCAGGATTTTTCCTATGGCAGGCAGGCTGGGCGGGGTCAGGCGTGCATGCCGCCATTTTGCATGGGCAGGCCAGTTAAGGCCAGCCCAGCGTAATATGCGGCTGGTAGCGCTCAGCGCTACCTGTGCGGGCGGCGGGGGTGGAGGAGGGAGAGTCGGGGCATGCGCGCGGAAGAGCGCAGCAATCTCCCTGAGGCACGGAGCTGCATGGGGGAGATTGAATGGATAATAAAACAGTTGAATAAATGACGTAAAAATTTATTTGACGGTGTCACATGAGTTGGGGCATGTTTGTAAATTTATGAAAATTTATTCGTTTATTTAATAAAAGCTTCAGGAAACCTCATCCTGCCCGTGGATGGGGTTTCCTGAAAAACGCGAAGGCCACTTAGGCTCTTCGCCTGCGCCCCCCCCCCCAACTTTAAGTTTGAACAGGCAGCGTTAAGTGCTTTAGTTAATTTCTCAATGGCCTTAATAGGCCATTGACATTTCTGCGGGTGCGCAGCCAACTCCAGCGTGCATCCGCCAAATGAAATATCGCGCATCATTTTACGTGTCGGGCCCACCCCCACACGCTGACTGGAAACTTCAGTCGCTTGTCATCTCCCTGCAGAGCAATCCAATCAGTCCCGTTGCCCACCTCCGTCCACCAAGAAGACCCTGTGGACAATGCAATTTCCCCCTGACCCTTGAGGAATCAGTGGAATTTGTCAAAAATTAATATATAACCCTGCTGCGATAATACTGCTCCATTAATAAAAACATTCTCAGATAAACAACATTTCCAAATATATTTTTTTTGTGCCAACAACACGCACATCTCATGAGCAAATAATAAAACATAGTCATGATTTGTTCCAAGTTGGATGATTTGTGATTTCGATTTTATGAATTAATATTTTCTCTTTGTAATTTTCACCTATCAGGGTGCAGTTGGGCAGCCAGGAGCCAGAGGTGAACAAGGACTCATGGGTCAAAGAGTAAGTGACGGATTCGTTACATATCAGAATAACCTCGTGCTGCCAATATAAAATGATTTTGCGAAAGCTTTCCAGTGCATTGTCGTGCAGAAGGCCATCGGAAAAGAAAATCTCTCAACTCTTGTATTGTTGAGGTTATTGTTCCACTCTGGCTACGATCTGAATTCCTGTTTGACCCTCAGTCCTCAGGATAAAGCTCTTAGAGTTTCACTTTGCACCAGATGCTCCCTTTCATGGGCTAGTTGAGAGCATGATAGCATATTGGAAGAAGTGCCAAGAAATATGGAATGGCTGCTATATCCTATTTTTGAGCAACGTCATCAAGGACATGGGGCTGGGTTTCGCCGCCAGGGGTATGCAACAGAGGTCGGGACTGTATCCAGGGTCCCAAAACCGGCCCCAAGGGAAACAGTCACTCAACTGGAATTTTCCCTAAAGCGAACAGTTAATGGCCAGAGGACAGATTCGCAGTCCAGTTAAGGATAGCGGGCAGGTTCCTGAAGTTGGAGGGCCAGTCAGAAGCCTTGCAGCTTGAGGGGTGCAGCAGGTTACAGTGGAAGGTGAGTCAGAAAGAGGGTGCTTCAAGATGGAGGTGGCCTCCCTCCAAATTTTTTAAAATCTTGAATTAAAAAATAGATTCAGCAGTCAGGTCGCCACTGTGGAGGGATGGGAAGGAGCCCCTCCACAGACCAGCCTGTGGCTACTCTGGCAGCAGTCAGGGCCGCTAGATCTGCCTGGAGCATTGCCCACCACCCCTCACCCCCAATCCCACTCTGCTGCTGGGTGACCACCAGCTGACCACCGTCCCCACCCCCCCCCCCCCACCAGTTACCCCCAGGAACCTAGAGGCCAACTGAAAAATCTGAGTCAGCTTCCTTCAGTTTGCCTCAATTATGCTCATGTTGATGCCTGATTGGCTTACCTGCCACATGTGGATAGGTGGCCCTGCTGGCTTCCGATTGTACCCACACAAAAATAGCCCGTGGATGGCAAGGAGCCGGGAAACCAGCACATTGGCTGGCGGGACCAATTTTAGCCCCTGTCTTGTCTCCAATCCCAGCCCAGGAGAGGGCCAAAAATCCAGCCCACGCTCTCAGAAGCCCGAGCGTTATTCCAACCTGATGTTCCTTCGGGCCAAATAAGTTGCTTTTCTTTAGGTTATGGAAAAAAATGGGTGGGTCAGGCGCCTAAATTCCCATTTTCTTTCCCAAGTTTCACAGAGGCTCTTCAACCCAGTCTCGCTGTATAACACAAGCAGAAGTGCTGCCTTGGCTGGGGAGGCCGAGGTTATTCTTTGGCCCAGTCAAGGCCGTCAGTAACTTGAATGCTTTTCACGGGAAAAGGAAACTCAAGAATGGTCACGCGTACCTCAGATAATTCAGCCAAGAGGGCCAAATCTTTGCTCCCACGCGTGGACAAATACGGACGCACTGCAGGTCAGCGTGCCGGTTTGTCTCTCTCTCTCTCTCTCTCTTACCTGAGCTGTAGGCCGTTGCTCCTTCTGAGCTGATTGGCCCTCCAGCCTCGAGTGCCCGCCCATTGTCTTTAATTGGACGGCGAGCCCACCCTCTGGCCGCTGATTGGCCAACTCAGGAAAAGAAAATCACAGCCAGGTGAGTGATGAGTGTTCCTCCCACCAGTGTGGGCTTCTGACCCCCATTTGACTCTGGAGTCAGGGTCCCAACCCAAAATCCTGCTCAGAATGTCTGCTCAACTTGTTGGATGCCCTGAATCCCAAGGATAGATGATCATATAGGGTCCAGCCTTACAAAATGTTGCCTCTCAGCCTTCTGTGCCGCATTCAAGTATTTACTTTTTGTAAACAGATTATTTTTTAAAAAATAAATTGTTTTCCTTTTAAACTATCCCTGATCAACAATCGAGCTGCTCTAGCCCACTGTATTTCCAAGTCTGACTACTCCCAGGCTACTTTGAGGGCTGCCTACCAACAGCCAGACATAATTCCCCATTCAAATATCCCACACTTTCAAATCAATCTCTGTCCATACCCCATGGTTCAGAGTCAAGTCCCGCCCCGGGGCTTGAGCACAAAAATCAAGGCCGACACTCCAGTGCAGCGCTGAGGGAGTGTTGCACTGTCGCAGGTGCCATCTTTCATGTGAGAGGTTAAACCAAGGCTCCCGTCTGCCTGCTCGGGTGGAGGTAAAAGATCCCACAGCAACTATTTCAAAGAAGAGCAGGAGAGTTCTCCCCGGTGTCCTGGCCAATATTTATCCCAAAGTCAACATCGCAAAAAAAAGATTAACTGGTCGTTATCACCTTGTTGGTGCTTTCTGAGTGCATATTGGTTGCTGCATTTCCTACTTTAGAACAGTGACTACAATTCAGGAAGCACTTTATTGGCTTTGAGGCTTCCGGTGGCTGTGAAAAGTGCTGTATAAAAATCCAAGTCTCTCTTTCACTCAGTGACACTGGTGACTCCAAGTGATTTTTAGTAGTGATAGCTGCATTATGTTTAGACAATTACCTTGCCCAAACCTGCACATAGCAGACAATGAGGACAGCTGTGGGGTGTGTATCTGGCCTATCCCAAAGGACCAGTTTTCAGGTAACTTATGAGAATTTCCAGTTAGAACCTGTTCAGAGTTTGGCCTTCACGGGCCAACAATTTAAGGATTTCTGGGGGGATAGTCAAACTTTATCCACTCTCTTGTGTTGTGATTGCAGCATCCCACCTTACTCACGGTACAACATCGACAACATGCCTGAAGTACTTAATTGGTTGCTGAGCACTTTGGGATGTCCTGAGATGGTGAAAGGCACTGTAGAAATTTATTTTTACGTGCTTAGTCTCAAAACTTTAACTGCACCGCTGAGTGTCGGGTGAGATAACTCAGTGATGCTGCTTCAATTGTAAACAAATTGTAAACACATGCATACGAATCAGCCGTGACCTGTTCGAAGGGTAGAGCAGGCTCGACAGGCCGAATGGCCTACGTCTGCTCCTATTTCCTATATTCCTAAATTTATCTATCAGTTCATAATGAGCAGCTGCCAACTGGCTCCTTCTAAAATCGCTCAGTCTCCTTTAAACTTTGTCTTTGGTTTTACAGCTGCCCTAATTTAGGGGCTGTGTTTATTTTAAACCTCAGCTTGTTAATTTAGTTCAGTTGGTTGACTCTAAAAGAGTTAAAATCGCTTAGTACTTTTCTTTTTTCTCAAGGGAGACCCTGGTCTGGTGGGAGATGATGGACCGGTCGGCATCGATGGGCTCAAGGTAAGAATTTTCAATGATGAATCTGCGTGGACTGTAATGTACAAAACAGATGCAGTGTCTCAAAACCAGCAGCTTTGAGATCGAGCCCGTGTCGCATTTGGGATCTTGCTGGTTTTCAGGCCGGGCGGCTAATCAAAACTACAGCTCGACTTTTCCAGCACAACCCCACCCCACCGCTGCCACAAACCACCACCACCGCTCCCCCCCCCCCCCCCCCCCCCCCCCAAAACCCCCTAACCGTGGGCGGGGGTCGCCGAGCCACTGAAATTTCCATTCGCATCGGCAGGACCAGAAGATCCCACCGGCATGAGGGGCTGGAAAATTCCGGCCTACATTATTATTTTCTGAGCGTAGACATGTACCCTGTCCTTGGCAGTCAGCTGAGAATGTAATGACTGCAACAGCTTGTTTGGATCAAAAGCCCTGTAGCTAACATCACACAGATTGCCGCAGCATTGCCCTGTCAGCAGACTCCGGAAAGGTTATTCCCGGCGAAGAAAAACACGGTTCAACTTGTCCTTAAAAAAAAAGATTTCCAGTTTTTGGACATCACCAATTTTTGGATAGCCCGATTTGAGGTACTGTACCTGCACTGTGGGTGCTGGAAATCTGAATATCCACATATGGTTTAAAGAAAATACAGAATTGACTTCAGGGTTCTGGTATATTTAAATTGGAAGAGATCCCTTGAAGACTACTGCAAAATGAATGCAGATTTTGTGAAGACTTTTATTTCTCCAGTTTAGTCTTCTGGATATCTTTTCGTCCTACCCTTTTGCACAGGGCTGTAATTACTCTGTCCCATTCATGTTGTTTACTTGAACCCCATAATCTGGGCTGACATCCCAGTCAGTACTGAAGGAGTGTCACACTGCCAGAGGTCTTTCAAATGAGGCTTTATACTGAGCTCCTATCTGACCTCTCAGGTGGACCTAAAAGACCATATGGCCCCATTTTGAAGAGAGCAGGGGAAAGTTACCCCTGGTATCCTGGCCAATAATTATCCTTCAGCCAACACCATAACATTCTATCTGCTCGATTATCTCAAGGCTGCCTGAGAGACCTCGCTGCGTGCCAGTTGGTTGCCGCATTACCTACGAGACATAATTGACTACATGTCTAAAGTATTTCATTGGCTGCTGAGCACTTTGGGATGTCCTGAGATGGTGAAAGGCCCTACAGAAATGTATTTTTATGTACAAATACTAATTTTTGTTTGTGGAATTCTATTATTTTTTACAATGCCAAAAGGGTAGCGACCATGGGCAGAATTGTCCCAGATTTGCACTAAGCATGGTAGTGGGCGAGTAAACCAATGTTTTACCCGTTGGCCACGATGGTCGCTTCTTACACCGTATCATCCCAAACCTGCCGTATTAATTATGCATCCTAGGAAACAAGCCGCTTCCATGGTGGGCAGGCTCCAATTCACCTGCACACCGTCACCTCGCCACTTCATCATGCCGGGCGCCAGATTTAAAGTACAGCCACGCATGCACTTCTCAGGGCTTCCAGCCCTGGACTGCTGCAAGCAGGACATGGCCCCAAAGGCAAGAAGATTGCAGCCCCCAGGTTTAGTGACATGTCCTCTGAGCGCCTTTGAACACTGTGGAGGCGCCGCCACAATGTCCTCCACCCCCCACTCAGGCCGCAGGAGGGGCAGCAACATTATTACACCAGCTTGGTAAGCGGTGGCAGTGGTGATCAGTGCCAATGCTGCACAGAAGAGGTTGGCCAACCAGTGCAGATAGAGGATGAATGATCTCATTGTGTCACCAGGGTATGGCAACCATCTCATCTCTCTAAACTCACCCACTCAAGTCCATCACACATTCACTGGCATGTCACTCACTGCCAATTCAAGGGACATCACCACTCACTCTCTCACACACAAAACCTCACATCTCCATCCGGCCTCATCTCCTCTGGAGACTGCCTCCTCAGCCCTCACCATCTTGAGGCCACTTGCACAGATCAACTTGTGCCCCCAGAACACACCCTGGGATACACTCCTTCCCCAGTACAGCCCTCATCATGAGCCTCTTCCCTTGCCTGAGGCCACTTCTCCCACTTCCCCAAGCAAGCCCTGGCCCTGCAGATGTACAAAGCCGCCGCCGCCCCCCCCCCCCCCCCGGTTTACAGCTGGTCTGGTAAGTAGAGACCTGTCATGAGCCCCCCGCTGTGAAGCCTGGGGCTGATGACTGCGGGTGCTGCCCGAAGCAAGGTAGGCAAACCAACCCCGAAGTCCCAAGCAGCTCGCCAGATACACGCCACTTATGTACAGTCGTGAAACATGTCGGAGTGCAATCACACCGACATAGGCAGACGATCCAGCGTCAGGGAGGGGGGATGAGTCCGGCAGTCTAGCCATAGAATGACATGCAGATAGATTACAATGAGGTTCCCGACATCGGATGTCGGGAAACGCGGCCCACTATTGACGGGTTGAGCGGACGATCGCAAACTGGTTTCACGACGTCGTGAAACCGATCTTTGGCCTTCTTGCCATATTGCCCGTTCACATTGCCAAGCACGCCTGACGCCAGCGGGCAGGGAGGATTCCGCCCCATATCTTGTCTTCTAATTAATAAGTCGGAAGGCTGGTTTCAGAAAGTGGATGCTTATGTCCCGATTCTGGTTTTTGTGATTGATGTCAATATAACAGAGCACAGAAATTGGAAGGTTTAATACACTGAACCGCTTTTGTGTTAGCTGGCTCACCAAAAGCCTCTTGCAAATATGATGAGTCCAAGTTAAAATTGGCTTCTTGTCTGCAAAGAATAAAATGCATGACCACACATTAGACTTGTTGGCAAAGTTAAAACCCATAAGACTAAAGGAACAGTGGCAGCATGGATACAAAGTTGAATAAGGGACAGAGAGCAATGGTGAACAGTTGTCTCTCAGACTGGATGGAGATGTGCATTGGCGTTCCCCAGGAATTGCTATTAGGATGACTGCTGCTTTTGATATATGTTAGCGGCCTGGACTTTGGTATACAGGCCATCATTTCAAAGTTTGCAAATGATACAAAACTTGGAGATATAATAAACAGTGAGGAGGGTAGTAAGAGACTTCAGGGAAACATAGACTGATGAGATGGGCAGATGAAATTTCACACAGGGAAGTGTGAAGTGATGTATTTTGGTAGAAAGAATGAGGAGAGGCTAAATGATACAATTTTAAAGGGAGTTTTGGAGTAAGAGACCTGGGCTGCATGTACACAGACCTTTGAAGGTGGCAGGACAAGTTGAGAAGCCTGTTAAAATTGCAAATGGAATACTCAACTTTATTAATAGAGGAATATGAACATACGAAATAGGAGCAGAAGTAGGCCATTCGGCCCCTCCCAACAGATCCACCATTCAATAAGATCATGGCTGATCTGTTTGTGTTTTGAATTCCACATTCCAGTCGACACCCAAATAGAGTCCAAAAACAAGGAATTTATGCAACACCTTTATAAAGCACTAGTTCAGCCTCAGCTGGACAACACCGAGTCTGAGCAACATCCTTTTCAGGAAGAATGGCAAGAACTCGGAGACTATACTGAAGAGATTTACAGGTAAGGACCTGGGTGAGGGGCTTCAGTTCTGTGACGAGTCTAGAGAAGCCCGGATTGTTTTCCTTAGAGCAGAGAAGGTGAAGAGGAAACTTGCTAGACATGTTCAAATTCATGTATGGTTTCAATAGAGTAAATAGGTAGAAACCGTTTCCACTAGCAGAACGGTCAGTTACCAGAGGACAGGTGATTGGAACAAAAAAACAGGGGCAATATAAGGAAACTTTATTTTACCATAGTGAGTTATTGCGATCTGGAATGCACTGCCTGAAAGGGCAGTGGGAGCAGATTCAGTAATAACTTACAAAAGAGAATAGGATAAATACTTGCAGGGAATCAAATTACAGGGGGATGGGAAAAGAGCAGGCAAGTGGGATTTGTTGGATAGCTCAACAATAGAGCCGGCACAGGCATGATGGGCTGAATGGCCTCTTTGTTTGCTGTACTGTTCTATGAATCTCTGAAAGAGTGATCAGCGGCCTCCCGCAAAATTAGTTATTCTTCAGCTGCAGCGCCATTGAGACATTATTTAGAGTAGTATAGGTGCTCTGGTGCTGTCATATAGGCAGTGTCATTAGAGTATATGCTTTTTAAAAATTATTTAGAATGTGGGCATCAAGGCCAGCATTTGTTGTCCATCCTTAATTGCCCTTGAACTGAAAAGCTAGGCCATTTCAGAGGGCAATTAAGAGTCAACCATATTGCTATGGGTCTGGAGTCACATGTAGCCCAGACTAGGTAAGGATGACAGGTTTCCTTCCCTAAAGGACATTAGTGAACCAGATGCCTTTTTATAACAATTGGTGAGAGTTTCATGGTCACCATTACTGAGACTAGCTTTCGATCCTGGATTTTATTGAAGATAATTTTCACCAGCTACCATGATGGGACTTGAACCCACGTCCCCAGAGCAATATGTGAATATGACTTCATATGTGGTCTGACTTCAGCAGTAGTGCTTCTCCCAATCCAGAGACAAATCCGGAAAAGCAATATCAACCTCAGACTCCATTTTCGTGACCGCTAACCCCCTTTTCCAATTTTCTCCTTCATCGTCCATCCTCACCTCTGATTCTAGATGTCCACCTCCAATGTCCCTAGCTCTCTTTCAAGCCCACCTCTTCATACACAACCTTCTTTACATATACAGGATTTATTCCCATCTCCTTCATGCTCCTTTGACCTCCTGTTTAACCAAGCACCTGACTACTCAACTGCCCCAGTGCTTAGCAGTATTGTCAACTTATCCATGACTTTATTGTTTCCATCCCTTTGAAAATTGTCATTTAACCCCTCCCTTAACTCCTCAAGCTTCCCAATTTATCACCCTATCTCTAACCTCTCCATTCTGTCCGAGATTCCTCTGCATCTTTAACATGCAACTACATACCCAGTTCTCCCACCCTCCCTGTACTCCCTCTGAGCATCCCATAGCACCAGGACTGGGACCTCTCAGGATAAAGTCATAACAATGTAAGAAGTAGGAGCAGGAGTAGAACTCAGCTCCTCGAGCCTGCTCCACCATTTATGGCTGACCTTGAGCTCCACTTTCCCACCCGCTCCCCATATCCCTTGATTCCTTGGGAAACAAAAAAAATGTCTTTCTCAGCCTTTATCATACTTGGTGACTGAGCACCCACAACTCTCTGGTGCAGAGAATTCCAAAGATTGACAACCTTTGAGTGAAGAAATTTCTCCTCATCTCTGCCCTAAGTGATCGGTCCCTTATCCTGAGATCGTGACCCCCATGACCTAAATTCCCTAGCTGGGGCGAAGCAGCCTCTCAGCATCCACCCTTGTCAGGCCCCTTTATGTTTCAATGAGATCACCGTGTCACCAATGGTATCTTGCGCAACAACAATTGGCTGTTTCTCCTAAACAGTTTCTCATGAACAACACTTAAAAAGGAGCAGGACAAGGAGATGGAAAGTGGAAACACAAGAACACACAGAGGAAAGAAATAGAAAGACCAGTACAGTGCTGAGGTGAAAAGAGACCGTTAAATGGCGGAAGTGATATAAACAACAACTGACATTGCCTACAATGCTAACCAAAAATGGAATATCTGTGGAGACAACTTTGAAGAGGAATCCAGCCTACTCCTGTTAATTCAACGTCCTTTTTCTTTACTTAAGGCTGCGCATATTTATGCCGCAACACTAGAGGGAGCACTTCCTGCATATGCTCCGATGCAGCTGCCATAGATTGGAGTTAGTGTCGCATCCACTGCATGCTCCACCCTAAAGGTATCCCTGAAAATGATGACCAGGCTAGCAAAACCGTGACAGAGTAAGAGAGGAAAATGCCAGTGAGAAAGTAGCAACAGTCCCAGCAACAATATCTGATTCTCTAGACGCTAAATCCAGGCTCCTTCCAATGAATGTGTCAGCAACACTTCATGATGCAACAAACATTAACTGGCAAAGAACTCTTCCCAAACTCTCTTGTTCAAAAGTTTATTGTTCAATTAATTGAGTGCAGTTTATTACCTTCTTAAATAAAATGTTCAATTTTAAAAAATTAACACCCAATTTAGGGCAGGACATCAGGACCCTGGTTTTAAGACTCCCAGTAACTACCCAGTGAGCTAGTCAGGCTACATAGGAACTTGGGTGACAACTCGTGGCCCAAAACTTTTCAATATTCTGCCCCCCCACCTCGACAAAAACACTTTTGAACAAGGTAGTTTTGGCACAGTTCTTTGTGGCCTTCAGAGTTTCAAACTTCACCAATAGTCCTGCCGCCTGCCAACTAGAAAAGCATCAGGAATAGTCAGGATCCAATAATCCAAATGGCATTATATGATGCAGTAGCTTTTCCAAGCTTAATTTGAATTATCCATTGCTAAGAACCAGCAGAAATTGACTGCAAATCACAATTCTAAGCTCTCTGATTGTTTTCTCCACCTCATCCATTCAACCTCTGTTGAGAGATTATGTACAATCTTCCTTCTCTCTAACCAATTTATTGAATTGCTTGGAAAAAGCTGAGCAGGGGTAAATCTTCTAAGGTGGACAGAGCTAAACTCAGGTCTCTCTAAGGTAACCCTGTGACACTCCAAAATTTCCAAAACATTTATGTAGTTATATTCCAAAAATTCACAATCCTCTAGGTGAAGAAAATTCTCCTCATCTCAGTCCTAAATGATCGATCCCTTATCCTGATACTGTGTTCTAAATTCCCCAATCGGGGGAACAACCTTTCAGTGACAGGTTGTTATTTATACTAATTGATCTTCTGTACAATTGCACAATGAGAGTGAAAACCAAGCCTAGTCTTCAGTTCCAGTTATTATGACACAGCTGATGGTAAAGGCTGAGTTGTTCAAATCCCAGAGGAAAACTTGAAACAACTGTCATAACCCAATTTTGTAATTTGTATGTTTCGAGATGCTTTGAATTCAGTAGTAATAAGACCACCGAGTCGCAAGGTTTTTATAAAACTAAATTAAACATTTATTACTACAAAAAAGATTGTAAACACATACATATGTCTACAAAATGACTACTATAATAACTACACAAAAATCCTCCAATGAATCTGACTCTCAGTTACACCCCCTTTAAGGCAACAGTAAATCTCACAGATTTGAACAGACACCAGGCTAAGCACACCTTGGACAGTCACATTCAAAATGAGTTTCTTTCAGCTCTGGGCCCTTGCAGACAGACTTGAGGCTTACAGGCTGGAAGTTTCTCACACTTGTTGGATCTTAAAATGCCTCTACCTTATACACAATCTCCTTTCCCCTTTATGCATATGAATGTAAATTTTCCATTGTATCACTAGGCTTTCAACTTTGCTTCATCTAACAATGACATCTTTTCATCCCACCAATTTTATTAATAAAAAATAAACACATTGCTTGGCGTCTTCTAGCTAGGTGCAAGATTTCACCCGCAGTCTTGAGTGGTTTCTTTTAACAACTGCAAATTTACACTTTACCTTCTACCCTCCTTATGTTTACCTAATTAACATCTCAAAATTACTATACATCAAAGCACCCAGACAAGCTGGCTTTGATCTAATTAAGACACACGCAGACCACACACATAGACATAGATCCCACTAGAACTCTATTTTAAAATAATCTCCAGTAACATTATTGTATCTTCTTGACATTCTCCAATATATATGCAAATCCTTGGTATCAGTAGAAATCATTCCAATTCAGTGCAGGTTTTAAATCAGAGAGTGGAGTATAATTCAACCAGGGCATGCAGAGTGATTATGTCTCCATTTTGAAGACCTTTCTTGCTGTAATTACACCCTCCTTCCAGCGCTAGTGCAGCACCACCAGGGGTGGGGATTGGGCAGTGTGAGAAGAAGAGTTTACTGCTTGACAGGTTTACATAGACATTTTCCATTATAAATGTGGACATAGGAATTTATGTTGGAAAAAAGCATATTGGAGAAATTACGCTGACAAGATTTTTAATACACTGTAGTTGTTAAACAGCAAACCGACTGCACTTGGAAGCAGAGAATTAGAATTGCTGGAGTGTTGCCATTTCTTTACTAAGCAGCTGGGAGATGTAAAATTGCAGTGCTTAAATACACAGGAACATGGGAATAGAAGAAGGCCATTTAACCCTTCAAGCCTGTTCCACTATTCAATGTGGTTATGGCTTATCTGTGACCTAACTCCAGTTACCCACTTTGTCCCCTATTCTTTAACACCTTATTGTGTGCTGCAGCATAACCATAGAGGCTGTTTCCATTCTAAATGTGGATGGACACACGAACTTGTAAAAAGAAGTGTTCACAGATGTAAATTTTAATATATTACTTTTTGAGCTCCTGTACTATTGCAGTGTGGGCACATGTAGTCTTCAGGTGAAGTGGGGTTAAAGGTTGAAGTATAATTCAACCATTGGGACTCACTATCAACATCCTGGGGGTTAACATTGACCAGAAATTGAACTGGACCAGCTATATAAATACTGTGGCTACAAGAGCAGGTCAGAAGCCCTGCATTCTGTGGCAAGTAACTCACCTCCTGATCCCCCAATGCCTGTTCACCATCTTCAAAGCACAAGTCAGGAGTGTGATGGAATATCCCCACTTGTCTGGATGAGTGCAGCTCCCACAACACTCAAGAAGCTCGACACCATCCAGGACAAAGCAGCCCGCTTGATTGGCACCCCATCCACAAACATTCATTCCCTCCACCACCAGCGCACAGTAGCAGCAGTGTGGACCATCTACAAGATGCACTGCAGGAACTCACCAAGGCTCCTCAGACAGCACCTTCCAAACCCGTGACCTCCACCAATTAGAAGGACAAGGGCAACAGATAGATGGGAACACCACCACCTGCAAATTCCCCTCCAAGCCACATTCCATCCTGACTTGGAACTATATTGCTGTTCCTTCACTGTCTCTGGGCCAAAATCCTGGAACTCCCACCCTAACAGCACTGTGGGTGTACCTACACCACATGGTCTGCAATGGTTCAAAAAGACAGCTCCCCACCACCTTCTCAAGGGCAATTAATGCTGGCCTAGCCAGCGACGCCCACATCCCGTGAAAGAATTTATTAAAAAAGATGTAAATCTGTTGTGTTTTTAAGTCTTACATCAGGTCCTTATTTTTATATTTCCTTTAAAAATTCCAATGTCCACATTTATAGTGGAAGCTGGGGGAGGTGTAATTACAGTATGATGAGCTTACACAGGTTTACATTGCAACATAATTTATAATGGAAAAAGTTGCCGGGAAGCACATGAAAACATGGCATTTTTAATATGTTATATCAATATTGATAACCAACCAGGTACATTTCACACACCCATGCCCTTCTGTAGATCACTTGTCTTGTTTTTTAACAGAACTTATGCTTGCAGGCTTAATCACACATCTCTGTACCTTTTTTTAAGGAATTAATCTGCCTTGACTGTTCCTACCTGAAAGACTTTGCTGGAGAAATTTATTTTCGAAAGTGAGGTCTCCCTTGCAGCTTGTTGAAACATACTTATGTCCTTTAGTTCCGTGATAATGGCTGATGTCATATAAACCTGCTGAAATCTACATTGACCAATGCTTCCTGCAGCATTTCAAAGATGTAGAACATATCCAGTCCCGATATTCTTTCTTTAGTGAAAAGAAGTTCACCTCCTTGAACCTTTCATTTGATAACTGTTAAGCCCCAAAATCAATGAAGAGTGCAGGAGGGCATGCCAGGAGCAGCACCAGGCATACCTAAAAATGAGGTGTCAACCTGGTGAAGCGACAACACAGGACTACTTGCGTGCCAAACAGCATTAGCAACAAGTGATAGACTGAGCTAAGCAATTCCACAACCAATGGATCAGATCTAAGCTCTGCAGTCCTGCCACATCCAGTCGTGAATGGTAGTGGACAATTAAACAACTCACTGGAGGAGGAGGCTCCACAAATATCCCCATCCTCAATGATGGAGGAGCCCAGCACATCAGTGCCAAAGATAAGGCTGAAGCATTCGCAACGGTCTTCAGCCAGAAGTGCCAAGTGGATGATCCATCTCCACCTCCTCCGGTGCTCCCCAGCATCACAAATGCCAGTCTTCAGCCAATTCGATTCACTCCGCATGATATCAAGGAATGGCTGAAGGCGCTGGATACTGCAAAGGCTTTGGGTCCTGACAATATTCTGGCAATAGTACTGAAGACTTCTGCTCCAGAACTTGCCGCACCCCTAGCCAAGCTGTTCCAGTACAGCTACAGCACTGGCATTTATTTGGCTATGTGGAAAATTGCCCAGGTATGTCCTGTACACAAAAAGAAGGACGTGTCCAACCCGGCCAATTACCATCCCATCAGTCTACTCTCGATCATCAATAAAGCAATGGAAGAGGGTCATCAACAGTACTATCAAGCGGCACTTGCATAGCAATAACCTGCTCACTGATGCCCAGTTTGGGTTCTGCTAGGACCACTCAGCTCCTGACCTCATTACAGTCTTGGTTTAAACATAGGCAAATTAGCTGAACTCCCGAAGTGAGATGGGAGTGACTGCCCTTGACATCAAGGCAGCATTTGACTGAGTGTGGCATCGAGGGGCCCTAGCAAGACTGGAGTCAATGGGAATCAGGGGGAAACTCTTGCTGGTTGGAGTTATACCTAACACAAAGGAAGATGGTTGTGGTTGTTGGAGGTCAGTCATCTCAGCTCCAGGACATCACTGCAGGAGTTCCTCAGGGTAGTGTCCTAGGCCCAACCACCTTCAGCTGCTTCATCAATGACCTTCCTTCCATCATAAGATCAGAAGTGGGGATGTTCACTGATGATTGCACAATGTTCAGCGACTCCTCAGATACTGGAGAAGTCCATGTCCAAATTCAGCAAGACCCGGACAAAATCCAGGCTTGAGCTGACAAGTGGCAAGTAACATTTGCGCCGCACAAGTGTCAGGCAATGACCATCTCCAGCCATCACCCCTTAATGTTCAATGGCATTACCATCACTGAATCCCCCACTATCAACATCTTGGGAGTTACCATTGACCAGAACCTGAACTGGACTAGCCATATAAATACTGTGGCTCCAAAAGAAGGTCAGACGTTAGGAATTATGCGACGAGTAACTCATCACCTGACTCCTCAAAGCCTGTCCACCACCTACAAGGCACAAATCAGGAATGTGATGGAATACCCCCGACTTGCCTGGATTAGTGCATCTAGTACAACACTGAAGAAGCTGGATACCATCCGGGACAAAGCAGTCCACTTGATTGGCACCACATCCACAAACATTCACTCCCTCCACCACCAATGTACGGTAGCAGCAGTGTGTACCAACTACAAGATGCACTGCAGGAATTCACCAAGGCTCCTTAGACAGCACCTTCCAAACCCGCAACCACTACCACCTAGAAAGATAAGGGCAGAGATAAATGGGAACACCACCACCTGGAAGTTCCCCTTCAAGTCACTCACCATCCTGACTTGGAAATATATCGCTGATCCTTCACTGTCGCTGGATCAAAATCCTAGAACTCCCTCCTTAACAGCACTGTGGATGCACCTACACCACATGGACTGCAGCGATTCAAGAAGGCGGCTCACTACCACCTTCTCAAGGGCAACTAGGGATGGGCAATAAATGCTGGTCCAGCCAGCGAAGCCTACAGCCTGTGAATTATTTTTTTAAAAATCATCCAGGTAACTCCTCCATGGACCATCTTGAATGAATCAGTATCAATTTGAAGGAAAAATGTACTTAATCTCTTGCTGTTTATATAGGAGGGGGAGGCCTGCCATATCCCCAATTAAACATCAGCGTCGACCCAACGCATGAGATGCGAGGTCTATATCAATTTCTGAGATCAACTAAGGAATTACTTGTTAGAGTTCATGGGAAAGAACATGAAAGCTAGCTTGTTTGCATCTTAACTACCTATAATCTTGCAGCTTTATTTCAGTAACTATCATGAGTACACAATGGGGAGATCTTGTCGGGCAGAGTGCAGCATTCCTGCCTCTGAGCCATAAACTACTCAGTCAAGAAAATTGGAGCCTCTACCATACTCCATTGATAGACCTGGACTATGACTTGTATGTAAAGGTCTGTGTTGCCACAGCAACTCAGACTCCTTAGCCAGGGCACGGGTTGGCACAGTTAGTTGGGCAGCCAGTGTGGATCAGATTGGTGCCAACAGCAGGGGGTTCGACCTCCCCATTCCAGCTGAGGTGGAGTTGGACTTGCGTCCTTGCCCTACCCATGGTGAAGATCGTGGTGCTGTGGGTCGGACCTGTCTTCAGGCAGAGAACTGAAGAAGAATAATACACAATGGTTTAAAACACAACATTTAAAGGTAACTCATGTCTTGAGCAACACTAAACATCAGCCAGCCTGGCCCAGTAATAGGCTATGGAGTTTCCATTGGAATCTAGAATTCTGCATGTCTCTATAAACGTATTACAAGCCAGGGCCCTGGGGGATCAAGAGCTGGAAGATGACCAGGTACATTTGAACCAGAGCATTCAAGACCTCATCTTGACATTTCACCTGACGAATAACACCTCCAACGTTGAAGCCATCTCTTAGTGGAGTGTCAACTTGTCCTGAAGCAGACAATCTTTTGACTCCGTATTCTGCTAAGAAAAGACAGTATTGTGGAATTTTCTTATGCTTTCAAAATATATTCGCCCGGATCTTCCAAGCAGCGGCAATGATCGTCAGATTGACACTGCGATCAAAAATTCCCCCAATTCGACACCGCTGCATATTCCTACTGGGACCTTCTGAGCCCAGCTTCCACAGAAACGGGCAGTGTCTATCGAAGCGGAGTTAGCAGAAGACAGGACATGCCCTTTTTTACGGCACTCACTGCCATATAGTAAGTTTAAAGGTCTAATTTGAATGTTAGTGGATGAGATGAGGTGGACAGGGTGGGTGAGATGGGTAGGATGGGTGAAGTCGGGAGGGTGAGTGAGGTGAGTAAGGTGGGTGAGGTCGGGAGAGTGGGTGAGGTGAGTAGGGTGGGTGAGATGGACAGGGTGGGTGAGGTTGGGAGGGCAGGTGAGGTGAGTAGGGTGGGTGAGGTAGACAGGGTGGGTGAGGTGGACAGGGTGGGTGAAGTGGACATGGTGGGTGAGGTGGACAGGGTGGGTGATATCGGGAGGGTGAGTGAAGTGGACAGGGTGGGTGAGGTGAGTAGGGTGGGTGAGGTGGACAGGGTGGTGAGGTGAGTAAGGTGGGTGAGGTGGACAGGGTGGGTGAGGTGGACAGGGTGGGTGAGGTGGACAGGGTGGGTGAGGTGAGTAGGGTGGGTGAGGTGGACAGGGTGGGTGAGGTGAGTAGGGTGGGTGAGGTGGACAGGGTGGGTGATATCGGGAGGGTGCGTGAGGTGGACAGGGTGGGTGAAGTGGCAGGTGGATGAGGTGAGTAGGGTAGATGAATGGGCAGTTGGATCTACAGGAGGTGGTCAGGGAGGTAGTCAGGTTGTCGAGATAATGGGGCAGGGGTCAGGGGGTATGCCTGGGGAGTCAGCTGTTTAGTTAGCCGGGACTAAGACTAGGGTTTAATTTGCCTAACATTTCCTGGACAGTACATCGGAAACTGTCCAAAGTCTCTCACTCTAACTCTCAGACTTTTGTGGAAGATCTCAGGGAGCAGTGGAATTGCCCATCAAAAGTTGAAACTTCCCAGGCAATTCCCAAGGAGGTCCATATGTTAGGGCTTCCACAGAATCCTGACGTGCATCTTCAGTCATATGCCCTGTTGCCTACTACCCCGAGACCAGAAGATTTGGACCATTGTGTTATTCCTATTCACAGACTATCATGTGGACTTGAGGAAAGGCTCAGAGATATTTCTTACGGAACGTTTTCCCAATCTCACTGACCAAGACAGGTACAAATGAACTCCTTAACCCATTGCTCCTTACCTCACTGATCTAGCACTGGTTTCATGACCTCAAGACTTCCCAAAGTGCTTCACAGGCAGTAACAACAACTAGCATTGATATAGTGCCTTTTACATAAATATCCTGAAGCCCATCACAGGAGCGATTATCAAACAGACGTTTACACCGACCCACATAAGGAGATATTAGGACTGGTGACCAAAAACTAGGTCAGAGAGGTAGGTTTCAGGGAATGCCTTGAAGGAAGGTAGAGAGGTAGAGAGTCGGATGGGGTTTAGAGAGAATTCCAGAACTTGGGGCCTTGGCAGCCATGTCTTTGGAGCAATGAAAATTGGGCATGTTCAGGAGACCAGAATCGGAAGAGTGCAAATATCTCGGAGGATTGGAGGAGGCTCCAGCTTTCACTAATCTTTCTCTTGTTGAATGATCTCCATCTTGTTGACCGCGCTCTTGTCTTTTTTCCATATTAGGGTGACAAGGGAGACCCAGGGGCAGAAGGAGATAAAGGAGACAAGGGGCTTGAAGGATTGAAAGGAACAGAAGGACCACCAGGAGTACCAGGAATCACAGGAGTTCAAGTAAGTACCATTTCTATTTTCACAGAAATCATGAATATGGAGCAGCTGAAAATAAGTTGGAGACAATCACAGATGAAGGATGTCAAAGTGCCCATGAAAAAGCTTTAAATCCCCAATAATCTTATGATAATTGCCCACCAAGATTATTCACAGACTTGATCATCTTTGATGCATTTGCAAGTTACTGGTAATTTTGCCAGGTTCCACTCTCTTCTTCTTTCGTGGGATGTGGTTGTCAAATTTGTTTCCCATCCTGAATTTCCCTTGAACTGAGTGGTTTGCCACACCATTTCAGAGAGCAGTTAAGAGTCAACACATAGATTTGGAGTCCTGTGTAGGCCAGACCAGTTAAGGACAGCAGATACCTTCCTCAAAGAACATTAGTGAACCAGATGGGTTTTTACAAGTGACATAGTTTCACAGTCACCACTACTGAGGGTCACTTTTTATTCCAGATTTGATTAATTGACCTTCACCAGCTGCTATGGTGGGATTTGAACACATGTCCCTAGATTATGAGTCTGGGCCTCTGGATTGCTCGTCCAGTGACATTACCACTACACTACCATCTACCCCACAGTACTTAGGAGATAGGACTACAATGCAGCAATCCAATTTTTCAACATGCACTGACTGCTGGCGAGGCTCTACACTGGAGTCGAGACTCACCCACAGCATTAATAAGGAGGGAAAAAATTAGAGTATGAGAGAAAGCAAGTTAGTAATGCAAAAACGGATAGTAAGAGTTTCTATAGATATTTAAATAAGCAAAGAGTTAACAAAGTGAGTGCTGGTCCTATAGAAAGAGCATCTGGGGAATTGAGAAAGGAAAGTAGGGAAATGGCGAGTGATTTAAACAGATATTTTGCTTTGTTCTTCACTATGGAGGACACGAGTAACATTCCGCACTAGCTGTAAATCAGGAAGGGAGGGAGGGAGAAACCCGGGAAAATTACAATCACCAGGGAAGCGGTACTGAGAAAATTGTAGGGGCTGCAGGCTGACAAATCCCCAGGCCCGGATGGACATCATCCTAGGGCCTTAAAAGAAGTGGCTAGTGAGATAGTTGATGCATTGGTTTTAATTTTCCAAAATTCCCTATATTCAGAGAAGGTTCCATTAGATTGGAAAATAGCGAATGTAACTCCTTTATTCAAAAAGGGAAGGTGACAGAAAGCAAGAAATTACAGGCCAGGTAGTCTAGCATTTGTCATAAGGAAAATGTTAGAAGCTATTATTAAACATGTTATAACAGGGCACTTGGAAAAATTCAGGGTAATCAGGCAGAGTCAACATGGTTTTGTGAAGGAGAAATCATGTTTAACCAATTTATTGGAGTTCTTTAAATAAGTAGTATTTGCTGTGGATAAAGGGGAACTGGTGGATGTACTGTACTTAGATTTCCAAAAGACATTTGATAAGCTGCCACATCAAAGGTTATTGCAAAAAATAGGAGGTGACATATTGACATGGATAGAAGATTGGCTAGCTAACAGAAAACTGAGGGTAGGCATTAATAGGTCTTTTTTCTGATTGGCAAGATATAGCAAGTGGTGTGCCACAGGGATCAGTTCTGGGGCCTCAACTTTTTTTGCAATACATAAATGACTCGGATGAAGGGACCAAAGGTATGGTTGCTAAATTTGCTGATGACACAAAGGTAGCTGGGATGTGAGATGTGAAAAGGATTCAAGGAGGCTACAGAGATATATAGATAGGTTAAGTGAATGGGCAAAGACCTGGCAAATGGAGTACAATATGGGAAAGTGTGAAATTGTCCATGTTGGCAGGAAAAATAAAAAAGGAAGCATATTTTCGAAATGGTGAGAGATTGCAGAGCTCTGTGGTGCAGAGGGATCTGGGTGTCTTAGTGCATGAATCGCAAAAGGCTAGTATGCAGGCACAGCAAGTAATTAGGAAAGCAAACAGAATGTTATTGTTTATTGTGAGGGGAATGAATTAGAAAAGTAGGGAGGTTATGCTTCAGTTATACAGGGCATTGGAGTACAGTGTACAGTATTTGTCTCCTTATTTAAAGAAGGATGTAGATGCATTGGCAGCAGCTCAGAGAAGGTTTACTAAACTAATACCTGGATTGAAACAAAAACAAAAATAGCTGGAAAAACTCAGCAGGTCTGACAGCATCTGCAGAGAGGAACACAGTTAACATTTCAAGTCTGTATGACTCTTCATCAGAACTAAGGAAATATAGAAATTAGGTGAAATATAAGCTGGTCGACGGGGGTGGGACAGGTAGAGCTGGATAGAGGGCCAGTGTTAGGTGGAGGTAAAGAAGAGATTGCCAAAGATGTCATAGACAAAAGGACAAAGAGGTGTTGACGGTGGTGATATTATCTAAGGAATGTGCTAATGGTGCCATTAAGGGTAGAAAGCAGGAAGAGCAAGTGACAGATAGCCCTAGTGGGGGTGGGGTGGGGGGAAGGGATTGAAATAGACTAAAAGGTAGAGATAAAACAATGGATGGAAATACATTTAAAAATAATGGAAATAGGTGGGAAAAGAAAATTTTGTTTTTAAATTATAAATTATGGGAAAAGCGGGGATCTGATAGGGGATGGGGATGGAGGAGAGAGTTCAGGATCTGAAGTTGTTGAACTTAATGTTAAGTCCGGAAGGCTGTAAAATGCCTAGTCAGAAGATGAGGTGCTGTTCCTCCAGTGTGCGTTGAGCTTCACTGGAACATTGCAGCAGGCTAAGGACAGACATGTGGGCATGAGAGCAGGGTGGAGTGTTGAAATGGCAAGCGACAGGGAGGTCTGGGTCATGCTTGCAGACAGACCGAAGGTGTTCCGCAAAGCGGTCACCCAGTCTGTGTTTGGTCTCTCCAGTGTAGAGGAGACTGCATTGGGAGCAGCGAGTGCAGTAGACTAAATTGAGGGAAGTGCAAGTGAGGTGCTGCTTCACTTGAAAGGAGTGTTTGGGCCCTGGGATGGTGAGGAGGGGGGAAGTAAAGGGGCAGTTGTTACATCTTCTGTGGTTGCATGGGAAGGTGGCGTGGGAGAGGGTTGAAGTGTAGGGGGTGATGGAGGAGTGGACCAGGGTGTCCCAGAGGGAACAATCCCTGCGGAATGCCGCCGGGGCGGGGTGAAGGGAAGATGTGTTTGGTGGTGGCATCATGCCGGAGCTGGCAGAAATGGCGGAGGATGATCCTTTGAATGCGGAGGCTTGTGGGGTGATAAGTGAGGACAAGGTGGACCCTTGCGCTGTCAGACCTGCTGAGTTTTTCCAGCAATTTTTGTTTTTGTTTCAGATTTCCAGCTTCTGCAATATTTTGCTTTTATCTTAGCTAATACCTGGTTTATGAAGTTGTCTTATGAGGAAGGATCGGACAGACTAGGCTTGTATCCGCTGGAGTTTAGAAAAGTAAGAGGTGACTTAATTGAAACATATAAGATCCTGAAGGGTCTGGACAAGGTGGATGTTGTCAGGATGGCCAGAATCTTCCAGCCCTTTGCAGCACATTCCCCACAGCAGGGCTGGTGAGCTATTGAAATCTCCGTTCACATCGGTGGGACTGGAGGATCACGCTGGCATGAGGGGCTGGAAAATTCTGGCCAATGTTTCCTCTTGAGGGAGAATCTAGTAAATCTAGAACTAGGGGTCACTGTTTAAAAATAAGGGGTCGCCCATTTAGGACAGGGATGAGGAGAAACCTTTTCTCTCAAAGGGTGGTGAGTCTCTGGAACTCTCTTTCTCAAAAGGTAGTAAAAACAGAGCCTTTAAACATTTTTAAGGCAGGGCTAGATAGATTCTTGATTAACAAGGGGGTGAAAGGTTATCAGGGGTCAGCAGAAATGTGAGGTTGATCAGCCATGATCTTATTGAATGGCAGAGCAGACTCGAGGGGCCGAGTGGCCTACTCCTCCTACTTTTGATATCTTTGTATGTTGAATAAGTGGACATTACAATGTGTTATTTAATCTCTACTCCTGTTACAATCAGGGGACTGAAGAGTTAACTCTGTGGCCAGGATTTTCCAGTCCAGCCTGCAGCGTGGATCATCACAATTGGGGCTGGAAGATCCCGCCCTATATCGCTGCATTATTTCACCTGTTACATCAGGTGCGATGCAGTGAAGGTTTGATTGATTCAGCAATTTCTGCCGGCAAAACCTAGGAAACGTGCATTTCACATTTTTGAGTCATTTGAGATGTGGTGGGAAGCAGTGGGATGTTGTTCTGTCACCATTCCCCTTCCCCCCCGCTTACAACTCACCCATTTTGTTCCAGCGTTGAATATCTTCCCAGCGTGGGAGATGGAAATAGTTTTTTTTGAAGGAGTTATTTTGTCTGTTACGGTTTGGGAGACAGGTCATGTCAAGGAACCTGCCCGGCATCATTTTTGAGATAAATTGACAGCATTTTACCTCTTAAAATGAACATTAGCACAGAGCAACCATGTTGCAAACTAGTAAGTATTACTCAGGTAGAAATCTTGCGTCGTTCTGCTTGTTTAAAACCACCACATAGCTCTGTTTTAGAAAATTACAGTCGGTCATCTTAGCTGTTAAAAGAATTCTTAAAAATATGTTCTTTTCTGTGTGTCAAAGTGCAGTGGTGTTTGATTTTGCTGTTTTTTTCCGCTGAATAATACTCCTGGTAGTTTCATTTACAGCAGTAGGCCATGCTAAGGTCTTTGTATACTGTTTCCTATCATCTCAGTTAATATTCTCAGAGGGGATGAATGTGGGAGCAGTGGCTTGCTGCCATCCTTATCTGCGGTTTCAAACTGTTTTCGAAACTGTTCAGGAACACTGTAAACCCTTTGTTGAAAAGAATGGCTTATTCAAAAGAAAATATTGTGTATCTTTTAGAGGCTATTTTTAAATGCTGCATACGAGTACAAACAAGAGATGCTTTTTTCCCAATAGGTCGCGGTTCTGTCCAATGTTTGTAGATTTAGGAAGTTGTTGAGTAGCGACTTCAAGAACCAGGTGCCCAACATCTGGAGGCTGTTTGAACCTGACATTTAATGACATTGTACAGTCAGGATTGTGAGGGAGCAGGCGTCAGGCAGGCAGGGGGAATTGGGTCAAGGCTGTATGTTCTGGATCTGAAACCAATTCCAAACGTTTCAAAATTACAGAACCAGCCACCGAGTAGACAAACTAATGTTTACAAACGCAGGTTAAATGCTCAATTATGGGTCGGTTGCGCTAAACCCCTTACAAAACTTGGTTATCTTTTCATTGTAAATTACGTGGACGCCAGCCAGACATGTTCCCACTTAAATCAGCCGCACCTTGTTTACAAGGTTCATTCCTTCTTCGTGTTCCCGAAGCAGAAGGGTTTTTGTTTTTTTTTTCTTTTGCCTGTCTGTGTGAATTGGCACCTGTATGGATGTGCCCAGGGACAGCGTTCTAATATTACAATGAAAAAAAAGCCAGCAGCAAAAACCTAAACATTGCACGCCACGTGACTTTTTAATAAAAATCTAAATCTGAATCTCCATGTTTCAATTCTGTGAAAAAAAGTTAATTCTTTTACTGCTAGTTTCATTTTACAAATCCTCATGATATCATTTTCTGTGTTTGGTGCTGGATTTTCCTTCTTCACCAACACAGGTGCGTAGGATCACCACTCACTGATAAGAGTGAGGACCACTAAAATGAGAAGTATTACTGGAGAGGGGCTGGGCACTAAGACCATACTATTAGTGAGAGTTTTGGATTTTCTCAGTATGCATTTTGGATGTGTTCTCAGAATGTTTAATGGGTGATTTCTATTGTGGTTACACAAGGGACTAGAATGCCAAAGGGTCTACCCATCACTGCATTTAAATCCACAACCTACAATGGTAGGCATGCAAAATGCCTTTTCTGATAACATTAGATCAATGAATTTGAACAAAGCTGACAGCTGTCATAGTCAGGCGTGACTGCAGTTTGGGAGTCTTGCAGCTGCTTTGGCTTTAAACAAATGAAGTGACACAAGTGCTTGCAGCTTCCATGCAGATTTGGTTGATTAAATATGGCAAAGGGTTAAATGGGCTACTGCTGCAAAGACTCATTTGAATTCCCTGTTTCAATTCATTTCCACTGTTGAGTTTGTTCAGTCTTGATGAACCCGTTAGATTAACTGTTTCCATTAAGTTTCAGAAGGGACCCAAGCCAATAAAATCTGGAATGAGTTTGTACTTAGTGCAAGTTCATGTTGGCCTGAGTTTGCATAAATCACTCCAGATTTTGGCATTCACTCTCCCCTGTAGATGGTGAAGAGCAGGAAATCTCCTTGTGACTCTTCCAAGTCTCTTTAATAATCAGAGCCTCATACTGCAACATAAGCACCCGCTCAGTCTTAACGTCTGGAGGCTTTGCAGGACACTATTGCAGCATTCCAGAGCATAGCTACATGCCTGTTGTTATATTCACAAGTGGTACATACTACTCTAGACTTGAATGTGTTAACAGCAATCCATCCAATCTGAATGAGGCATGCTAGTGATGCCATCACAAACCAATCCTACAAAACTAGTTTTGAGTTTTGTCTCTGATTTTTGCTCATGGGAAGTAGAGCTCTTTGAGCACACTGTCAGGCTCTCTGGCCACACTTAAACATTAAGACCACTAGTGAAAGCCCAGGGCTTATAAAATGGCAACCATATGACTTTCAGCTACTTCCAGCAAGAGCCACACAGCATGCCGAGATTGTAACAGCACCAGTGAGGCCGTGGTGTACATGTGTCGGAGGCTCAGAGAGTAGATAGACCATGACATCACTCCATGTCTAGTGATGGTTTGGTGCGCAGCTTATGATTTGGACCTCGTAGAACCTGTTAACACCCTCTCTTAGATACTTCCGTCCGAACATGTGTTCAACTGCATGAGGGACCTCCCATGAGTGCTATTTAAAGGGATCACCATGGGACTTCCAAGTGAGGTGCTGCAGAGTGAGTGGAATGACTATATTGTGTTGTTGGAGTGTGGAAAATTGGGAAGATTCTGAAGATAGTGCTGCTAGACTTTAACAAGGAGGAGTTTGGATCCTGTCAATAGAAAGCCTGCTTTCAGTAATGGGGGCTAGAGTTACAGTCACTCTTGGGCTGCAACATGAATTGAGGATGGAGCGTGGGCAGCAGAGGGGGGAGGCCATGCACAGTGAGAGGAGGAGGAGGTTCCCAATAGAAGGCCATACCCCCCAAGGGTCTTTAGAGAGCACTTGTTCTACCTCCAATTCAGCAAGGAGCAGTGTCCAAGATATTTGCATTTCACCAAGGAGGTGGTCCCTGAACTGTGGCCTCTCTTACAAATGGACCTACAGCCACCCAGCTGGATGAGGACAGAGCTGCCAATGGCTGGGAAAGTTCCTCTGGTCCTCAATTTCTTCACACCAGCAGATGCTTCCAGGTGGGAGCAGTGCTATTACCAACATGTAACAGTTTGTTGTGAATCACTGCATCAGGGGGGTTACGGAGGCACTGTACATAAGGAGACGGGACTTCGTACTCTTCTCTCCTACCAGAGAGAAGCAGAAGGTGCAAGCACATATTTTTGTTAAGCTAGCAGGATTTCCAATGGTGCAGGCAGCAATGGACTGTGCGCATGTGTCTCTGCGGCTGCCTCATAGTTACAGGGAGATGCACCGGAACCCATAACTACAGGGGGTGCCACATTCTAAGCTTGCAGTTGGTGTGCAGCTGTTACAGAAAACATCATGTTGGTGAATTCCTGCTATCGGGCATCAGCCACAATGCTTTTATCTTGCGACTGTCAGCTGTACCCACCATCTCTGAGCCACCACAAAGGACCAAAAGTTGGTTATTGGGTGTCAAGGGTTGCCCACCCTACATCTGGCACATGACTCCCCTCGCCACCTAGCCGTGCATGGATAGCGCACCTATGATAAGAACCGCTGCCACCAGGAATGTTGTGGAGATAGCCTCCAACATCCTGAAACCACAGTTACGCTGCCTGGACCAATTGGGAAGAGCCCTCCAGTACTCACTGGACCATGTCCCCATATTTATGGTAGTCCGCTACGCCCTCCACAACAACATCTGGTGATCCTGAACACCTCAGTCAAATCTCCTGTGCCCTCTTAGGCCTGCAGTCTAACTTACAAGGTTCAATTTTTATGGACCCCACCAGCGTATTTAAAGGCGGGGGCACATGAAATAATGTGAGTGGCTTGACCACCATCTTCCTGCCCATCCCCGACCCTGTCCGCCATATTTAAGGGGGGCAGATAAAGCATCAGGCAGCCCGCCTGCCCTTAGGCCTATCGAGGCCCTTAAGTGGACAATAACTGCCGCTTTTTTTTTAATTCATTCATGGGATGTGGGCATTGCTGGCCAGGCCAGCATTTATTGCCCATCCCTAGTTGCCCTTGTGCAGAGGGCATTTAAGAGTCAATCACATTGCTGTGGGTCTGGAGTCACATGTAGGGCCAGACCAGGTAAGGACAGCAGATTTCCTTTCCTAAAGGACATTAGTGAACCAACGGGTTTTTACAACAATCGACAATGGTTTCATGGTCATAATTAATTCTAAACTCTTCTAATTCCAAATTTTTGCTGAATTCAAATGCCGCCATCTGCTGTGACGGGATTCAAACCCGGGTCTCCAGAGCATTACCCTGGGTCTCTGAATTACTCGTCTAGCGCCAATACCACTACGCCATCGCCTCGCCTCATTCTGCCTCCGCCACAGATTCTCGGCCTGCAGGGAAGGCGGAAGAAAGGTAAGCAGCCGGAAGCTTTGAGTGCACGAGCTACTGTTGGGCAGGAAAGGGAGCTACCTCCTCTGGGAGTCCCCTGTGCCCATCAGGAGCAACCCCCACCCCCCCCCCCCCGCCCCACCCTTTATGCTTTGCCCTCCCCACCTCTCTGACACGATCCCCTCACCCTCCTTGCTGCAACCACCCAGCCATGCTCACCCAAAGCCCCTGGACTTCCCTTAAGACCAGTGTCCATCTTCACTTCTTCGTGGACACTGGTTGTAGTCCAGCAGTGGCCACTACTGTCTTCTGGCATTGCTGGGACGACAGAGCTGCAGGACATTGGGTGCGGAAATCCTGCTCTCAACTGATAAAAGTGTAATATCATTATGGGACAGCCGGATTGCTGGTCGGCAAGGTGCTGACTGACTTTTAGGCCAGGCCGGGTGGGGGTGGGGGGGGAGGGCGGGGCGGGGGGTGGGGGGGTGGTGGTGGGTGGGGTGCGCGGGGTGCTGGTGGTCTGGGGGCTAGTGGTGGTGGGTAGCAGTGTGGGTAATGCGTCACCTGTAAAGTCCACCCCTTCGTTTAAACTACATTTAGAGGCATTTTAGCCAATTAGGATACATATAAAGGTATTTGCATATGTACCTCTTCTGGAATAGTGAGCAAATCCTGCACCATCAAAGGAACTTGAATATCAGAATAGAAAATAAAGTGCAATAGAAAATACTAAAGTGGGAGAAACACAAATCTACCACAAATGAAGTGAATTAAGCTTTAGTGTAAGAGGAGAGCTTAAATCAAATCATTTTCTAGAAGGGTAGAATTGTAAAGTAGAGAAATGATATTAAACTTGTGCAGAACCTTGGATTGACCACATTTGGATACTGTGCACAATTCTGGTCTTCATATTATTAAAAAAGGATGTAGAGGTGCTGGAGAAGGTGCGAAAAAGATTTACTAGAATGATATCAGCAGTGAGAGCTTATACCTGTCAAGGAAAGTTGAAAAGGCATGAAGCTTTTTCTCTTTAGTAAAAAGCGGAATGAGGAATGGTCTGATAGGGGTCTTTAAGATCATGAACGGATTTTTATTGCCCATCCCTAATTGCCCTTGTGAAGGTGGTGATGAGCTGCCTTCTTGAACCACTTTAGTCCATGGATTGATAGGATAAATGTAGAGAAGATGGTTTCATTTTGAGATGAGACCAGAATATAAATATAAGACAGTCACTAAGAAATCCAGCAGTAACTTCTTTAGCCAGAGAGTGGAACTTGAACCACAGGCAGAATTGAGATGAGTAGCTTGGTTGCATTGAAGGGGAACCCAGACAAGTACATGAGGGAGAAAGGACTAGAAGGGTATGTTGATGACAGGGTCAGATGATGAAGGGTGGGAGGGGGCTCATGTAGAAAATAAGCACTGGCATGGACCATTAGATTGACGGACCTGTTTCTGTGCTGTCAAAGATTAGCATGCATTACACACATTTTTTGCTAGCTATAATTTTTTGTTTTATTCTTTCATGGGATGTGGGCATTACTGGCAAAGCCAGTATTTGTTGCCCATCCCTAATTGCCCTTGAACTGAGTGACTTCTAGGTCATTGCAGAGGGAAGTTAAGAGTCAACCACATTGCTGTGGGTCTGGAGTTACATGTAGGCCAGACCAGGTAAGGATGACAGATTACCTCCCCTAAAGGACATTAGTGAACCAGATGGCTTTTTACAACAATCATTGATTGTTGGGTTACTGAGGCTAGCTATATATTTCAGATTTATTAATTAATTTCTAATTTAAATTCCACCAGCTGCTATGGTGGAATTTGAACCCATGTCCCCAGAGTATCAGTCCGGGCCTCTGCATTATTAGTCCAATGACATTACCATCACACCACTGTCTCCCATGTTTCCTAGTACCAGACTTGGATTATCTCTTTGTACGGTTATATTAAGTATTGTGTTTCACTTTTGCTTTAAAGTGTCAGCTGCCCCTCAGTCAGTAGCTCTCTCGCCTCTTGAGTCCAAAGGTTGTGGGTTCAAGTCACACTCCAGGGGCTTGAGCAGAAATATCTAGGCTGATGCTCCAGTGTTGCACTGAGGGAATGCTGCATAGTCAGAGGTACTTTTTTTTCAGAGGAGCCTTCTTAGACTCAGAACAAAGAGAGCGGCTCACAAACTGCTGGGCCTTAAAGTCGATCGAAAGACCTTTCAAGCAACATGACCAACATTGATTCCTTTAATCAACACTGCAAATTGCTACCACCAACAACAATTTTTATTTATATAGCACCTTTAAATAATGAAACACCCCAAGGCACTTCATATAAAACAAAATATGACACGGAGCCACACAAGGAGATATTAGGACAGATGACCAGAAGCTTGGTCAAAGAGGTAGGTTTTAAGAGATGTCTTAAAGGAGGAAAGTGAGGTAGAGAGGTGGAGAGATAGTGGGAGGGTATTCCAGAGCTTGGGGCTTAGGCAAGTGGAGGCATGGCCAACAATGTGGATCAAATAAAATTGGGGATGCACAAGAGTCCAGAATTAGAGGAGTGCAGATATCTCAGAGGGTTGTGGGGCTGGAGGAGATCACGGAGATAGGGAGTGCAAGGACATGGAAGGATTTGAAAACAAGCATGAGACTTTTAAAATCAAGACTTGCTTGACTGGGAGCCAGTGTAGGTCAGGGAGCTTCGGGATGATAGGGGAAAGGGGACTTGCTACGAGATGAGACACGAGCAGCAGAATTTTGGATGACCTCAAGTTTGCAGAGGGTAGGATGTGGGAGACCAGCCCAGAGGGCTTTGAAATAATCGAGCCTAGAGGTAACAAAAACACTCCAAAAGCAAAGTAATCAAGGATTAGGGAGATAGGGCGGGAAAGTGGAATTGAGGTAAATCAGCCATCATCTTATTGAATGGCAAAGCAGGCTTGTGGGGCCTTTTGACCGACTCCTGCTCCTATTATTTATATGTATGACAAGGTGAAATGTAGTATAAAGGCTTAACAGATGGGATATGCTGATGTATGACATAGATGTTGAAGCATCACTGACATCAGTCAGTCATGGGTTAGACTTTCTCGAGAGAGAGAGAGAGATATTGGAACACCATGCTCAGGAGCAACATGCCTACTCTGTACCTTTTTGGATGTAGTAGTAATAAACAAGTGTTAAGCAAGTGCCAGAGTATGACTACAGTCTGTCTAGTAATCAAGTACCACACCTATAGTCCACAGAAAGAAAGGACCATTTCAGAACTTGGTGACTGCCATAGAGACATTGATGTAAAAATTACATTGCTCTTATCAAAGGAGCCACACAGTGAAGAAAAGCTTGATAGCAGCTCATACTTACTACTCAGTGGAAGGAGAAGGTAAACTGGAGAGAGGTAACAACGGCCATACCTGGTGAGCAGTTCCTGCCACTATCCCACCTGTTTGGCTGTCTCGAGGGCCCACAGAGAGGCCAGCAGAGGGAGTTATGGAAACGCCATTTCCTTCGGTGCCGAGTAACATCGGGCTTTCACACTGCAGAGCAGAAGCATCAAGTCAGTTCCTTTCTTTGTGCTGTAGGTCCAGTAGCAGCCGATGTCCTCCTGAGGCAGGAAGTGGAAGAGCCCACCACGGACTTTGAGAACATCCTCAAAGCCTTTGACACCTATTTTAGCCCAAAGCAAAACTTAGAGCCAGCACCTTTTGATTTGCAACAGAATTGACTGAATTATTTCTCACCAACTATGTGACCTAGCTAGTTCTTACATGTACGGGGCACTGAAGGACAAGCTAATCATGATCGCACAGCTATGAGTGTCCAGGATGGAAAACTCTCCGACTTCCTGCAGACCAAAGACAATCTTACTTTGGATCAAGCGGTCCAGTATGCAAGGCAGGTCGAGCTCAGAGGATTTAGCGGAGTTATACTATGGCGCGACTCTGAGGCTTGACATGACTCTGTTGACTGGGTAGGCCCACGGGCAGTGGCCCCACCCAAAAGAAAGCCCGCCGAACCGGGCGAAAGGGTGGAAAACTCCACACCGCCAGCCATTTTGAGATGCTTGCGTTGTGGCATAAAGAGCCAACATAGATGCCTGGACTGCACAGCACAGGGTGGGGGCGTGGGGGGGGGGAGCGGGGTGGTGTGTGTGGAATGTTTCCAGTGCAGCAAAACTGGACATTTCAAACGTTACTGCAAATCTAACAACTTTAATCAAAGTAGAAGACAAGAAAATATTAATGAAACACACTCCATCAAAGAGATTGGAAATCAAGATAAAGATGAAATTACAGAGTTCCCAGGGAAAAGGAATAATCTTAGCCCGAACTATTGGTCAGTTGCAGTGCAAGTTAAAGACTTCGATACCACCTTTAACATTGATACAGGAGCTGGTGTTAACATACTGGCAGATGATATTGACTGGCTTCATCCAATACCTCTTCATCCATTTGTCATCAAATTACAAAGGCCAGGCAGCGAATCCTTATTGAGTGGCGATGTTGGCATGCTTCCAGGAATCCTAGAAAAACCAGATGATGCCCAGCATTTGACCAACACAATGTCGTTCATCGAACAACCTTCGACCTTTTATTTAGAACTGGTGGAACTTCAGCCTATAGCAGCTGAGGAAGTTTATTCAATCAGCGGTAAGTTCCTTTCTTTCACAGGGACACCATCCATCCCGGGCGGAGATCGGAGTTATGAACCTCTCAGTTCTTCGTGAAGTTAGGGCAGAGGTGGCAGATACAGAAACACAGGGGCAGGCGGTGATCATCCACATGAAGACCTGCTGAACCTGAATTGCTCATTGCAGCAGAAAACAATGAGGAAGAAGAGATAAATCAGCCGTGATCTTATTGAATGGCAAAGCAGGCTTAAGAGGCCTTGTGACCTACTAATGCTCCTGTCTTTTATTTAACTTTGTTTTTTGTTATTCCTTCACGGGACATGGGCCTCACTGGCTAGGCCAGCATTTCTATTGCCCATCCCTAATTGCCCTTAAGTATCACAAGATGAAGTACATTCTTTTCATTTGTTCACGGGTTGTGGGTATCGCTGGTAAGGAAGTTCCAGGATTTTGACCCAGTGACAGTGAAGGAACGGTGATATAGTTCCAAGTCAAGATGATGTGTGACTTGGAATGAAACTTGCAGGTGGCGGTGTTTCCATGCTGCCCCATTGCCTTTGTAGGTAATAGAAGTTGCAGATTTGGAAGGTGCTGTCAAAGATGTATTTTGATTCTTAATATGTTATTTTTGTTAATTCAATCACCTGGAGCAGTCAAAATTAACTATTTTACTGCAGATCCAATTAATGCTGCACTTCAAAGTTGCGAATTATTTCAAAGACACCAGCTTACACTTGGATAAAGGCTAGAAGCTAAGAGGACAGTCCAAGACCCTAAAGTAAGGGAAGGAAACTTGCACAGAAGAGTGAAGTGTGTGTATTTGAATATCGGGTTGGAGGAGGAAGAATGTGCAGGGTTACAGGGAGAAGGCAAGGCAATGGCACTAGGTCTATTGCTCATTTGGAGAGCCGACACAGACACAATGGGCTGAATGGTCTCCTTCTGTGCTGTAACAATTCTGTGATTCTGAGGACACAGAGGTAGGGACTGGTCCTGTTCTGAAACTACTGCCCACCAACAAAGGAACTGGAAGAACTTGGTAAGCCTGAGGCCCGATTGACAAACCCTCATAGCCTTCAAAAGAAATGCATTGACGTGACTGACTTTATAGGGGAACATCATAAATAAAAATAACATTTCTGGTAACCCGATGTCTTGTGGTTAAAGCCTTGGACTTCTCAAAGGACCCAAGGCCAAATTCCAGCCTCAATTGACATTGGAATCAATTGCTCCCAATGGCAAATTTATTGAAGTTCAGCTGGCCACCAGATGGGGAGAATCTTAGTGTTAGGGGAAAATGTACCCCCTCCGCTCACTACATGTGCCTTCTGTCAAGTTGTACTGGTGCAGATTGCAGAGACTAGGTAGCCCAGACAACCTTTGTTGTAGGACAATAACACCCAGATGCAAGAAAGTAAAGGAAAACCAGCATATCAAGACATTAAATAAACAAATGTTGTTTGATAAAAGTTTATTGAAGTGCAGCAGGATTATTATCAGTTATGCACCCATTTGGCAAATTACCAGATAATAGCCTTTCATCAGATTATCTCCGTTTACTGATAGCTTCCTAAGTAATCAGTAAAATAGAAGTGATGTCATCTTTTCCTAAACCACTTGTTTAGTTCATTTAACATTTATTCAAACCTTATGTATGATCGCAGAACCAGGGGATATTTTTGAAGCAAGAAAGCATTTTTTTTCCAAGTAGTATCCCACAAGTATTACACGAAAACCTTTTAAAATCTTGATCATAATACGGCTGTGGCTTGGCGATGAACTGATCACATTTACTAGACCCGGAATTCTGTTGAGACGAACACAACTTTTAAGTACAGACCTGCAAGAAACATTTTATGACGGCTTTTTAAATTGGGCCTCGATATAGTAATAAAGCCCAGTGACTGTGACGTTCTACTTCCTACGTTGAGAGATGTTTAATGCTTTTTATTGTTTGAAACAATAACTTTATTTGGACTGATCTGGATTATTTATTCTTTCTTTATTTATGGCAGTCTGCCGATTAACTGGACACAAAGGAAAATCATAGTGCAAACCCAATATACTGTTACGATCCAGTTAGGGATCATTAACATTTAAAAACGATTATGAATACCTTGTTTTGACCAACAGAAGTATTTCACATTTTTTCACAAAACAAAGTTTGTAGTATATAAAAGAATTAAACAGAGCAAATATGATTAAGTTAACACAATAGCTTATAATTACATGTTGTGTATTCGGGTTACTTTTTGCTTCGCCCAAGAATTCTCTTATAAGACACATCAATTTATAGTTAGTTACTTCTGTAGGGGCCACCCATGTGTATGCCAAGTCCTCTGGGGAATTCTCCTCAGCTCCAGCTATTTGCCATCTTTCATTCACCATCTCCTGCCTGTGGGGGGCCTCAGTCACTTGCTCTGGTTACTTTTCAATACTCCCAAGCTAAATTCAGCTGAATACTTTCGTTTGCAGTAAGCCATGATGATTCGCCCAATGGATTCAAACTAGAAAACCTTCCAGCTTCTGTTCATTCCCTCATGGGGCAGTGATGGTGTAGTGGTATTGTCACTGGACTAGTAATCTCAGGGTGATGCTCTGGGTTCAAATCCTGTCATAGCATATGGTGGAAATTGAATTTAATAAAAATCTGGAATTTAAAAGTCTGATGACCACGAAACCATTGTCTCTTCTTTGTAACAAACCATCTGTTTCACAAATGCCCTTTAGGGAAGGAAATCTGCCATCCAGACCTGGTTGACTCTTATATAAACTGCGGATGCTGGAAATCCAAAACAAAAATAAAAATACCTGGAAAAACTCAGCAGGTCTGACAGCATCTGCGGAGAGGAACACAGTTAATGTTTCGAGTCTGTATGACTCTTCAACAGAACTAAGGAAAAATAGAAGAGAGGTGAAATATAAGCTGGTTTAAGGGGGTTGGGACAAATAGAGCTGGATAGAGGGCCAGTGATAGGTGGAGATAGCCAAAAGATGTCATAGACAAAAGGACAAAGAGGTGTTGACGGTGGTGATATTATCTAAGGAATGTGCTAATTAAGGGTAGAAAGCAGGACAAGCAAGGTACAGATAGCCCTAGTGGAGATGGGGTGGGGTGAAGGAATCAAAAAAGGCTAAAAGGTAGAGATGAAACAATGGATGGAAATACATTTAAAAATAATGGAAATAGGTGGGAAATGAAAAATCTATATAAATTATTGGAAAAAACAAAAGGAAGGGGGAAGAAACGGAAAGGGGATGGGGATGGAGGAGGGAGGTCAAGATCTAAAGTTGTTGAATTCAATATTCAGTCCGGAAGGCTGTAAAGTGCCTAGTCGGAAGATGAGGTGCTGTTCCTCCAGTTTGCGTTGAGCTTCACTGGAACAATGCAGCAGGCCAAGGACGGACATGTGGGCATGAGAGCACGGTGGAGTGCTGAAATGGCAAGTGACAAGGAGGTCTGGGTAATTCTTGCGGACAGACCGAAGTTGTTCTGCAAAGCAGTCACCCAGTCTGCGTTTGGTCTCTCCAATGTAGAGTATTGGGAGTAACGAATGCAGTAGACTAAATTGAGGGAAGTGCAAGCGAAATGCTGCTTCACTTGAATGGAGTGTTTGGGCCCTTGGACGGTGAGGAGAAGGGAAGTGAAGGGGCAGGTGTTGCACCTTCAGCGGTTGCATGGGAAGGTGCCGTGGGAGGGGGTTGAGGTGTAGGGGGTGATGGAGGAGTGGACCAGGGTGTCCCGGAGGGAACGATCCCTGCGGAATGCTACCGGGGAGGGTGAAGGGAAGATGTGTTTGGTGGTGGCATCATGCTGGAGTTGACGGAGGATGATCCTTTGAATGTGGAGGCTGGTGGGTTGATAAGTAAGGACAAGGGGGACCCTATCATGTTTCTGGGAGGGAGAGGAAGGTGTGAAAGCAGATGCGCAAGAGATGGGCCGGACATGGTTGAGGGCCCTGTCAATAACCATGGGTGGAAAACCTCGGTTAAGGTAGAAGGAAGACCTGTCAGAGGAACAGTTTTTGAAAGTGGCATCATCAGAACAGATGCGACGGAGGTGAAGGAACTGAGAGAATGGGATGGAGTCCTTACAGGAAGCGGGGTGTGAGGAACTGTGGGAGTCTGTAGGCTTGTAATGGATATTGTTGGACAGTCTATCACCAGAAATTGAGACAGAGAGGTCAAGGAAGGGAAGGGAAGTGTCAGAGATGGACCATGTGAAAATGATGGAGGGGTGAAAATTGAAAGCAAAATTAATAAATTTTTCCAGGTCCAGACGAGAGCATGAAGCAGCACCGAAGTAATCATCGATGTACTGGAGAAAGAGTTGTGGGAGGGGGCCGGGGTAGGACTGGAACAAGGAATGTTCCATGTATCCCATAAAGAGACAGGCATAGCTGGGGCCCACGTGGGTACCTTTTACCTGGAGGAAGTGAGAAATTGTTCAGTGTGAGAACAAGTTCAGCCAGACAAAGGAGAGTAGTGGTGGATGGCGATTGTTCGGGCCCCACCCCCCAACCTTAAACCAGCTTATATTTCACCCCTCTCCTTGGATTAACCTAGTTCTGTTGAAGGATCATGAGGACTCGAAACGTCAACTCTTTTCTTCTCCGCTGATGCTGTCAGACCTGCTGAGTTTTTCCAGGTAATTCTGTTTTTGTTTTGTTCGGGCCTCTGAGGAAGAAGCAGAGAACCATCAGACCATCCCAGTGGGGGATGAAGGTGTAGAGGATTGGACGTCCATGGTGAAGAGGAGGCGGTTAGGGCCAGAGAACTGGAAATTGTTGATATGATGTAGGGTGTCAGAGGAATCACGGATGTAGGTGGGAAGGGACTGGACAAGGTGGGAGAGAATGGAGTCAAGATAGCAAGAAATTAATTCCATGGGGCAGGAACAGGCTGACACGATCGGTCTGCCGGGACAGTCCTGTTTGTGGATTTTGGGTAGGAGGTAGAAGCGGACCGTCTGAGGTTGGGCGGCTATCAGGTTGGAAGCTGTAGATCCCCAGAGGAGATGAGGTCAGTGACAGTCCTGGAAACAATGGCTTGATGTTCAGTGGTGGGGTCATGGTCCAGGGGGAGGTAGGAGGAAGTGTCTGCGAGTTGGCGCTCAGCCTCTGCAAGGTAGAGGTCAGTGCGCCAGACAACAACAGCACCACCCTTGTCAGCGGGTTTGATGACAATGTCAGGGTTGGACCTGAGAGAACAGAGTGCAGCAAGTTCAGAGAGAGACAGGTTAGAGTGGGTGATAGGAGCAGAGAAATTGTGACTAATGTCATGCCGACAGTTCTCAATGAAAAGATCAAGAGAAGGTAAGAATTCAGAGGGAGGGGTCCAGGTGGAGGGAGAATATTGGAGGTGGGTAAAAGGATCCATTGAATGGGGATAGGACTCCTGCTCAAAGAAGTGAGCACGGAGACGAAGGCGGAGGAAGAAGAGTTCAGCATCGTGCTGAGCCCAAAATTCATTGAGATGAGGGTGTAAGAGTATGAAACTAAGTCCTTTGCTGAGCACTGAACGTTCAGTGTTGGAGAGGGGAAGGTCAGGGGGTATAGTGAATACACGGCTGGGGCTGGGATTGGAAGATGGGGTGGGGACGGAGGGACAGGCAGGGGTGGAGGGTCCTTGATGGGTGTTGGTGTCGATGAGTTGTTGGAGCTTGCGTTCTTTTGCACCTGAAAGAAAGAAACAAAGTTGTTGAGGCGTTGGATGAGACGAAGAATAAAATGAAACTGGGGGCACATGCAGCTTAGAAAAAGGGCACGGCAGTGCTGCTGGAGGGAGAGGTTGAGTGTGTTCATATGGCGGCACATGGCACTGAGTGTGGATCTCAGAATACGATGAGAACAGCAGTCCGAGGAGTGTTGTATGTCCCAAAGGTACCTGTAATCCTGGGTGGGTTCGAAACATGAGGGATGGAACTTCAGTTGAAATCCACATGGGGTAAGTCAGAGACGGAGACAGTCACTGAGGAAGGAAATATGGCTGTGAAAGCAGGTTTTATTAAACACCTTGTCAAACACCAGGAGAGAAATGGAAAGCAATGAAGGTGTACAAGGCAAAAGAGAGATACGGAAATTCCGCTTTGCAGAACACCTTCAGTCTGTCCACAAGCATTACCCAGACCTCCCTGTCGCTTGCCATTTCAACACGCAACCCTGCTCTCATGCCCACATGTCCATCCTTGGCCTGCTACATTGTTCCAGTGAAGCTCAAAGCAAACTGGAGGAACAGCACCTCATCTTCCGACTAGGCACTTTACAGCCTTCCGGACTGAATATTGAGTTCAACAATTTTAGATCATGAACTCTCTCCTCCATCCCCACCCCCTTTCCGATCTCCCCTTTTTTTTTTCCAATAATTTATATAGATTTTTCATTTCCCACCTATTTCCATCATTTTTAAATGTATTTCCATCCATTGTTTTATCTCTACCTTTTAGCCTTTTTTGATTCCTTCACCCCACTCCACCCCCACTAGGGCTATCTGTACCTTGCTTGTCCTGCTTTCTACCCTTAATTAGCACATTCCTTTAGATAATATCACTACCTTCAACACCTCTTTGTCCTTTTGTCTATGACATCTTTTGGCTATCTCCACCTATGACCGACCCTCTATCCAGCTAGTTGACTCTTAAATGCCCTCTGAAATAGCCTAGCAAGCCACTCAGTTGTATCAAACCACTGCAAAGTCATGAAACTGGGCAGACAACCTGGCATCAACTTAAGCATGGGAAACAACAGTAATTATTAATTGGGAGAGCTGTCTCACAGATGAGTCAAGCAACAGCAGGGCATAGCCATCCTCATGGAATCATACTTACAGATAATGTCCCAGACACCACCATCGCATTCCCTGGGTAGAGGTAGCGATACAGCCGGGAGGGAGTTGCCCTGGGAGTCTTCAACATTGACTGTGGACCCCATGAAGTCTCATGCCATCAGGCCAAACATGGGCAAGGAAACCTCCTGCTGATTACCACATACCACCCTCCCTCAGCTGATGAATCAGTGCTCCTCCATGTTGAACACCACTTGGAGGAAGCACTGAGGGTGGGAAGGGCACAGAATGTACTCTGGATGGGGGACTTCAATGTCCATGACCAAGAAGGGCTCGGGAGCACCACTGCTGACTGAGCTGGCCGAGTCCTAAAGGACATAGCTGCCAGACTGGGTCTGTGGCAAGTGGTGAAGGAACCAACGAGAGGGAAAAACATACTTGACCTCATCCTCACCGACCTGCCTGCTATAAATGCATCTGTCCACGACAGCATCAGTGAGCACTGCACAGACATTGTGGAGACCTGGTGAAGCTATAACACAGGACTACTTGTGTGCCAAACAGCATAAGCAGCAAGTGATAGACAGAGCTAAGCGATCCCACAACCAACGGATCAGATCTAATCTCTGCAGTCCTGCCACATCCAGTTATGAATGGTGGTGGGCAATTAAACAACTCACTGGCGGAGGAGACTCCACAAATATCCCCATCCTCAATGATGGAGGAGCCCGGCACATCAGTGCAAAAGATTTGCTACAATCTTCGGTCAGAAGTGCCGAGTGGATGATCCATCTCAGCCTCCTCTGGAGGTCCCCAGCGTTACTTCTGTCAGTCTTCAGCCAACTCGATTCACTCCACATGATATCAAGAAATGGCTGAAGGCACTCAATACTGCAAAAGCTATGGGCTCTGACTATATTCTGGAAATAATACTGAAGACTTGTGCTCCAGAACTTGCCGAGCCCCTAGCCAAGCTGTTCCAGTACAGCTACAACACTGGCATCTACTCATGTATATAGACATTTGCCCAGATATATCCTGTACACAAAAAGCAGGACAAATACAAGCTGGCCAATTACTGCCCCATCAATCTACTCTCGATCATCAGTAAAGTAATGGAAGGGGTCATCAACAGTGCTATCAGGCAGCACTTGCTTAGCAATAACCTGTGCACTGATGCCCAGTTTGGGTTCTGCCAGGGCCACTCAGCTCCTGACAAGATTACAGCCTTGGTTCAAACATGGACAAAAGAGCTGAACTCACAAGGTGAGTTGAGAGTGACTGCCCTTGACATCAAGACAGCATTTGACCAAGTGTGGCATCAAGGAGCCCTAGCAAAACTAGATTCAATGGGAATCAGGGGGAAAACTCTCCGCTGGTTAGAGTCATACATGGCACAAAGGAAGATGGTTGTGGTTGTTGGAGGTGAGGCCCAACCATCTTCAGCTGCTTCATCAGTGACCTTCCTTCCACCCATAAGGTCAGAAGTGGGGATGTTCATTGATGATTGCACAATGTTCAGCACCATTCGCAACTCCTCAGATAATGGAGCAGTCCACGTCTAAATGCAGCAAGACTTGGACAATATCCAGGCTTGGGCTGACAAATGGCAAGTAACATTCGTGCCGCACAAGTGTCAGACAACGACCATCTCCAACAAGTGAGAACCCAACCATTGCCCTTGATGTTCAATGGCTTAACCATCACTGAATCCCCCACTATCAACATCCTGAGGGTTACCATTGACCAGAATCTGACCTGGACTAGCCATATAAATACTGTGGCTACAAGAACAGGTCAGAGGCTAGGAATCCTGCAATGAGTAACTCACCTCCTGACTCCCCACAGCCTGTCCATCATCTACAGGGCATAAGGAGTGTGATGGAATACTCCCCACTTTCCTGGATGAATGCAGCTCCCACAACACTCAAGAAGCTTGACACCGTCCAGGACAAAGCAGTCCATTTGATTGACACCACATCCACAAACATTCACTCCTTCTACCACCACCGCACAGTAGCAGCAGTGCGTACCATCTACAAGATGCACTGCAGGAATTCACCAAGGCTCCTTAGACAGCACCTTCCAAACCCACGACCACTACCACCCAGAAGGACAAGGGCAGCAAATAAATTGGAACATCACCACCTGGAAGTTCCCCTCCAAGTGACTCACCATCCTGACTTGGAAATATATCGCCATTCCTTCACTATCACTGAGTCAAAATCCTAGAACTCCCTTCCTAACAGCACTGTGGGTGTACCTACACCACATGGACTGCAGCGGTTCAAGGAGGCAGCTCACCACCACCTTCTCTAGGGATGGGCAATAAATGCTGGCCCAGCCAGCGAAGCCCACATCCCTTGAATGAATAAAACAAAATAATAATTCAAACTTAGATTAAGCCTTATTGACTTTCCACAGGGGCAGCGGTGACATTAGTTCTTCTCTCTGCTTACAGTGCAGGTCTATCTGTCACTTACTTTGGCTAACTTCTCTCAGTGAGCTCCAAGCTGCTCACAACCAGTTTGAAGCTGCGACTAACCCTCCCAACAAAAAGCACCCAGATAAATTGAAACCAGAGAATCTTCCTCAGCTCCAACCATCTTCATGACGACCTTGGGCTGTCCTCAAACTGACCTTTATGTTAATTATGCCTGATTTGCAATTTCCTTTTAGATCTGATGAAGTAAATGGGTTTTATAACCTTTCATGGTTTGTCAAATGCTTTGAAACCAATTTAACTGAACCTCCCAAAAAAAAATCCCTCATCATTGCCATTGCTCTTGCAAGCTTTGTAGACATCACATCTCCAGCTCTAAGTAAGATAATCTGCTGTTTTATAGCTCTATCTCATCTATTCTGTCTTTATGAAACAAACATGGATCACACTCAAACAGCGCTGTGGGTGTACCTACATCACATGGACTGCAGCGGTTCAAGAAGGCTGCTCACCACCACCTTCTCAAGAGCAGTTAGGGATGGGCAATAAATGCTGGCCTTTCCAGTGATGTCCACATCCCAAGAAAATATAAATAAAACCTATTCCCTCCAGGATAGCATTCACTATTCTTGTGAATATCTAGTTTGCGGGTAGAAATTTGCACTGAGCGGGCGGGCACGTGCCCATCTCGCTCGAGTGTAAAATGACGTGCGATGATGTCAGGGGAGCGCTCTGACGTCATCATGCACTCGCCCGATATTTCGGTGGGCACGCGCAGCAGTCGGCAGAGCGCCCGCCGACAATTAACAGGCCTATTAAGACCATTAAAGTAATAATTGACTGAACCATTTCACTGCCCGTCCAACCATACGGTCGGTGGGCAGGCGAGAAGGCCAAGCAGCCTTTGGATTTTTTAGGAAACCTCATCCACGGGCGGGATGAGGTTCCCAACTGCAGATAAAAATTAAATAAAAGTCTTTGAATTTCATTCATAACACATCCCTGCTCATGTGACACTCACATGAGGGGACATGTTTTTTTAACTGAGGTAAATGTTTTAATTTTTTTGTTTTTAAATCTTCAGCTCCCTGAACCAGCTCTGTGCCACCGGTAGCTTTCATTGCACACACTCGCATGCTCGCCCTCCTCCTGCCCCCTCCCAGACAGCGCTGCAGCGCGCTTTTCTCACTGGGCGGCCGTTAATTGGCCAGCCAGCGTGAGATCGATGTCGGGGCCCCTATCGCGGGCAGTGGTTGACTTTATGACTGCTCCCTGGGATGTGGACATCACTGTTTTTCTTTAATTTTGTATTACCCCAGATGTAGTCTTTAAACAAATTCTGAGGGAGATCATTGCACAATGCTTATCATAAATTGTATGGAATGCTGAATTTCAGCACTGTTGAACTAGGAGGGAAATTATGGCTGGTACGTTGGGTAAATACGAGAGGGAAAGGATTTGCAGGGCTGTGGGGACAGGGCAGGGGAGTGGAACTCACTAAATTGCTCTTGCAGAAAGTATGCACAGACCTGACAGACCAAATGGCCTCCTTCTGTGCTGTAACCATTCTGTGATTCTATGGAGGTGCTGGTGTTACCATGTGCCTGCTGCCCTTGTCTTTCCGGGTGGTAGAGGTGACAGATTTGGAAGATGCCGTTAAAGGAGCCTTGGTGAGTTACAGTAGTGCATCTTGTAGATGCCACTGTGTCTCCGTTTAGATAATTTGCTCCAACAGATCTGCTCCAGGCCCATGCCCCTTGTCTGAGAACTATTTCAAATACCCAGATTGAAGGAAGTCAGTCTGTGAGATCAGGGATCAACCTCAGGTTAGTCACACCTCCCCATTTCCCAAGCTTTCAGAGAGAGAAGTCAGAGGAAATTCCTGCAATTAATAGCTTCCTGCATTTTGGTCATTTTCAGAGTGAAATGAATGATGTCACCATTAATGGTTGTGTGTTAACCAGCCCGTAGATCCCCAACAGGAGCAATTAAATGAATCCTGTACACGTAAGGTACCTTAGATAATTAGCCACTAGCTGTTTGCAGAGGGGTGAAGTCGCAATCACAGGCTGTCATCACCAATTCTCCAGGGTAAAATACCCATTTTGCCAAATTTTTTTTTAATCAAAAGTTTTCCTAAAGCATTTGCAGTATCGTCACAACCAAGAAATGTGCTTTTGGAAATGTACAATCAGAAAGCCTGGAACGAAAAGGACAATTCATGAAGAATCACACTGAATCATTGGCAGCCCAAAGCTGTGTATCAGCTGTGGCTCCATTGGTCACACTCTCTACTTTTAAGTCAGAAGGTTGTGTGTTTAAGTCCCACTCTAGGAGCGAAGCCTAAAATTCAAGGCTAGCACACTCTTGTGCAGTACCTCCCTCATTTTTGGAGGTGCTATGTTTTGGATGAAGCTTTGAACTGAGGCCCTGACTCCTCTCTCAAGTGGACCTGAAAGAACCCATGGCGCTATTTCAAAGAAAAGCAAGCAAGTTATCCCCCATCTCCTGGCCAATATTTATCCTTCAATCAACACCACAAAAGCACATTATCACGTTGCTGCTTATGGGACCTTGCCATGAGTAAATTGACTGCATTTATAAAACACTTGAAGTGCTGAAATCTACAAGGCTACGGGCCAAGAGCTGGAAAGTGAGATTAGGCTGGATAGCTTTTTCGGCCACCACAGTCACGATGGGCTGAAAGGCCTCCTTCTGTGCTGTAAATTATCTATGTTTCCATCCGCTTCATATTCCAACTCAGCCTTTGTCTCCAGACTCTGAGGATAAAATTCCTTCTCTGGTAATTTCCTGCTCAAACCCACTTTTTCACTATAGTTGTCACCAGGAGCAATTTCCATCCTCGAGTCTCCACAGTTATCTCAGTCAGCTCTGTTCCAGGCAATACAAACATCAGGGCGGCAGCTCTCTCCTGTTTCCATCGCTTATGCTATTCCTCTGCACAGATTTGAAAATGTATTATAATTTAGCAACGACTGAGAATTGGCACCAAAAAGATGTCTCCATTATTCACGCTCATATGAGCTATAAAATGAATAGTTCACTTAATACACACTATTTCCCCATACTATAAAAAAGGATATTGAGAAAGTGTGGAAAAGATTTACAAGGGATGTTACCAGAATCAAGAGGAAAAATTGTGCAGGATTGGGGCCCTTTTTTCTGGAAAAGGGAAGATACAAAGGTGGCCTAAGAGAGGCCTTTAAAATTATGGAATAATTCAAAGGATAGATGTGGAGAAACAGTTTCCACAGGTGGGTGAGTCTGGAAAAAAGGAGGGATAAATATAAGATAACCACTCTGAAAGGAAAGCAAAACAAATTCATGAGGGGGAAAAAAAAATCAGATGAGTGAAAAACTTTATGGTAAGACCACCTAGTGGTTTACTAATTTCCTCATTGACTTTTTCGAAAACTGAGTGCCCTATTCATTCCTGAAGAAATGGAAAAGCCCTTTATTTATTTCTGTTTGTGAATTGCAGGAGGGAGAATGAAATGGTGTCTGCGTAACTTTAACTTATGATCATTCGAGGTGGCTGTGGGGAGTTTTGTCTTTATTGGACAGGAGAGAATCATAATGGAATGTTACTTAGAGGTACATCACATGCCTACCTGCACTCTCTCTGAAAAGATGTGTCAGGAAGATACAATAATGTTATTTGTGGTGTGTGTGTGTATATATATATATATATATATATATATATATAATATAGCTGGTCAGGACCCTTTGATATAACAAAAGATATGCTAGGTTTGAAATAGTAAGTAGGTAATTCACCAAAGCACTTTAGACAGCACCTTCCAAACCGACAACCACTACCATCGAGAAGGACAAGGGCAGCAGGCACATGGGAATACCACCACCTGGAAGTTCCCCTCCAAGCCATTCACCATCCCGACTTGGAAATATATCGCCGTTCCTTCACTGTCGCTGGGTCAAAATCCTGGGACTCCCCCCCACCCTGCTAACAGCTAACAATTTAAGAAGGCAGCTCACCACCACCTCCTCAAGGGCAACGAGGGATGGGCGATACATGCTGGCCCAGCCAGCGACGCCCACATCCCATGAATGAATTTTAAAAAAGGTAAACATGGGGGAAGTTTAGAATGTAAGGTGCAAAAGGACATTTGCGTTTTTAAATAAAGCAGACTAGATTGTTTTCAAAGGAAGGGGTGAAATGTGTCACCTAGCCAGGTGAAGTTCAGAAACAGTGGGTTCATTTTTCCCAAAGATTACTGGTAAAATTAGTACTGTGATCATTTTTTATGATCAGGGAGGTAAAGTCCAAGGACATAGTGAAAAAATGGGGAAAATATGTATAAAGGAGTGAAGTCTGTCTGTAAGGGTAGGCATTTTAAGGTCTAACAAGTGCGAAAAGCCTTCAGCATCTAAGCCTCAAGCTGCTGTCTACAAAGAACTAAAGTTAAGGGAACTCACTTTGAATTGGATTGTTCAGGGTATCATGTTTCTATGCCTGTTTTTTTTTAAATCTATGGACAGAATTTTCCAGCTGGTGTGCGGGGGAAGGCCCCACACGTCCACACGTATAATTACGCACAGTGATGTCGGGCGAGTGTCCCGTCACCACGCGCCATCGCGATATTTCACTGGGAGGGCGCACAATGATATCTGCTGCGCGCCTGCCATTAATTAATGGGCCACTTAAGGCCCTTGACACCAATCGACGCCAATTTTTTGTCGCCCGTGCAATCTTCAGGTTGGCACACAGGCGCAACGGGCAGATGGGTCGGAGACATTTGTATAAACATCATCCATGGGCGGGATAAGAGGGGTCAGTGAGGTCATGAGTGTGCTCTCTCAAGTATTGATTTATCAAAGTTATTGAAACTTGCCTGTGTGATCAGCAATATTTCAAAGCGCGTACCAGCTGCCTGGACTGAACCCTTAACCTTCAGGTCAGCACTCTGCAGTCAGGAATCTTTTTTGGGCTTGCAGCTTTCAGGAAGCCTTCCCATAGCCTGGGAATGGGAGCTGAACTCTCCACTGGAGGCACCTCCTCTGAGGAGGAATGGATGGCTAGAAGGGGGAGGAGGCCAGGAGTGCACATTCAGCCTCCAGGGGAGTCACCTTTGGGCAGGCACAGGGGGCTCAGGGCCAAGAGGTGGACCAAGGTGGAAGGGGCCGCAGAAGATGCCACTTTCCTGCTGTAAGAGTATAAAGATGGCGAAGCAGCTACCTCAATATGTCTGAGGTGCAGTGCAGAAGGAGACTCCATCTCTCAAGGGAGACAGTCAACTATATCTGTCAGGTGATTAGGCCTGAGATCTCCCCTAACTGTGGGTGGACACCCCATGCCAGTGGCTCTAAATGTCACAGCTGCCCTCAACTTCTATGCATCTGGCTCCTTCCATTGGTCGGTGGGTGATCCTTGAGGTGTCTCCCAATCAGCTGACCACACTTGTGTCAAGCAGATCACAGACGCTCTGTGCAGGCGTGCATTGACCTGCAACCACTACCGCTGGGACCAGGCCAACCAGACACACTGAGCCAGAGGCTTCGCGGCCATTGCTGGCTTCCCCTGTGACATACAATAGACTGTACACATGTGGCCATCAAGGTGCCAGCAGGTGAGCCTGGTGCCTTTGACAACAGGAAGGCTTCACTCCATGAACGTGTAGATAGTGTGTGATCATAGGATGCAGATTCTACAAGTCTGTGCAAGGTACCCAGGCAGCTCCCATGACACCTACATCCTCAGACACTCCCAGGTGCCGGGGCTCTTCGGTGCTCCAGCCCGGCTGGATGGTTGGCTGCTGGGTGACAAGGGCTATCCCCTCAGAAGGTGGCTCATGACGCCTCTCCGCCATCCAAGAACAGAAGCTGAGCAGCGGTACAGTAGGAACCACGTCTCCACAAGGGCTGTGGTGGAGAGAGCCATCGGTCTTCTCAAGATGTGCTTCAGATGCCTGGACCATTCAGGGGGAACACTGCAATACCCCCCAGATCGTGTGCCAGTGATAGTGGTTGCAGGCTGTGCTCTCCACAATCTTGCGCTCAAAAGGGGGGACGCAGTGGACGATGAAGATGTAGACGCAGTGGCTGCGGTTGCACACGATGAGTCCAGCAGTGAGTCCGAGGATGAGCACGTACAGGGAAATACTGAGGGGGTAGACACTGACCCGGGCATACTCCAGGGAGGCAGGGACACCCGGGAGGCTTTAATCCAACGAACCTTCAGCCAGCACAACACAGATGGATCACCAGGACAAGCCTGGGCTGCAGGCTCCATACTCAATACCTACGTGCCAAATCTGTCAGATTAGGAACAGTAACTAAGTGTCTTGTTAATAAAGCTGAATGTTCCACAAAGCACTCCTAACAATTTTGAAAGCCGTCCACTAGCAGAAGAGGCACCCTCAGCCATGATCACATGTCTGAAATTAATATCACAAGCAAAGAAACTTTAGCCAAAAAAATGACGATGGTGTTCCAATTCAAAGCAAATCATGAAGACCTCATCTCGGGCCAACACAAAAGCAGCAGTGAGAAACCCGTGATGTGCCTAAGGTGCCTTATGTTTATGTTTCTGGGTGCTACGTCTTGGTGTTGCCCCATCTGAGCCAGCCTGCTGACTCTGCTGTCCTGTTGGCCTTGATGACCTTGGCGGCCGTCCTCTGGCCCATGGAGCCTGTGCTGGCCCCGCCTGGGAGGGATCTGCCAGTGCTACAGCTGGCATCTCCCCAGTCGTCACTGCCACACCGGATGATACGGTCACTGGGGGAGGGGCAGAGGAGCTGCCACCCTCATCTGGAGCGCCCTGAGAGGAGCCCGCAGAGGCAACAGGCAGCTGCTGCACCAACATGAGATTGCTTCGGACCTCCATGCTCACCTTGGATGGCTGGGCACCGAGCTGGGAAACTTGGTGCCCATACCATCTCTTACATTGGCGCTGACCAGCTGAGATCAATGCCGATGTGAGGGCTTGCTGGTCAGAGCGAATCCCCAGGAAGCCCTGTTGGGTCTCCTGGAGGAGCCTCTCTACGATAGTTGCCATTCTCTCTATGGAGGACACATAGCGCTCGGACATATCGCTTATTGCTTCGGCGAACGTCCGCGTAGACTCCTCCATCACGGAGACCAAGCCAAACGTAGCCTCATGTATCTCCCCCAGATGCTCCCGCACACCCAGCTGCATTTCCTGCCCCTGCTGTGTTGCAGACAACTCCAGAGGCACATCATCAGGCACCGACTGAGCATGTGCCTGGTCTCCTGCAGTCCTCCAACTGCTGGCACTATGGGCACTTTCTGTCTCTACCAGCTTCTCCAGCGACTGTGAAGTGCCCTCACCACTGTTCCCCGGGACACTAGCCAATGTTCTAATTCCCACCGAGGTGCTAGTATCTGCGCTGGTGCCTGGCAGAGATGGTGTGACACTGGTGAGACTTCAGGGCCCTCCGGTGTGAGAGGGGGCCTCTGCTGCTCCTCCTCCTGGCCCTGCTGCACTGATGTTGAAAGGAAGAACAAGGACATTGGATCAGTTAACTTGGAGACAATGACAAAGGGCATCCCTGTCCCCTGGATTATTATGTGCTCAAGCCATATTGCAAAATTAAATCACTTAACAATCAGCACTGCTGTAGCTGTTGGGAGGACAATGCTGACCTGACTGCTGTGCAAACATACCTACCCATAGCACCCCAGCCTCACCCACACCAGTGGACCTAGGTGCATGGCGCCTCTCCAAATCCAGGGCCTCCTGCTCAAACCAGCTAAGAATGGCGTCTGCGCCTGGCTGCTGCCAGTCCTCACCTGCTCTGCCGTGTTATGTGCATTCTTCTCCTGAAAATGAGAGAAGAGCTTCCATTTGTACCTGGACTCTCTTCACGCACAGCCCACCCCAGCCAGAGTGGGACATATCAGGGCTCCAGAGCCTCCTCACCCCGCTGCTACCGATCACTCGCACAAAGATGCTGGGCCTATCCCCCCTCCCCAACCCCCACCCCTTTGGCCATATGCTGCCTACATCACATTAGGCACCATATGGTATATCCTTCCATAGCAAGGACGCGCAAGCACGTGGAGCGCAGAGGGTAGCAGATGGTTCATTGCCACGCCACCTTGAAGCTCCTCTCCCAGCATCTCATCACCATGACTTGGACATGTCCTGCAGTTCAAACACAGCGCCTAGGTGCAGCTCCTCCAGGTTGCCCCCAAACCAGTCATGTGGGTCTCAGTGTACCACATGCTGCAGATGCAAAACACATCTCTTCACCACCCTCTCAGGCTGACCTCGGCATGGGCAATATCTGCGGACCCACCCAGCAAAGGACAAATGCCATCAATGAGTCAATGCAGTCACTACACTCAAACTTGAGGGGTTGCAGCAGGGGGTAAGCCGACCTGCTGGGTTAAGTGACCAATGCCAACATGGTACTCGCCCTTCCAGAGCGCAACAAATCACTGAAGTGCTTGCGACACTGGATCCAGGTGCACCGCACCACGTCGCAGGAGCTCACCACCTCCGCCACCTCCTCCCAGGCACGTTTCATCATGTGGGGGGGGCCTCCTCCTCCTGTCCTGGGGACCCAGCACCTCCCACCGTGCTGCCGCCTCCTTGAGAACAGCAAGGCAGTCATCGGAAAAATGAATAGCACACTGGCCCCCTGCCCTACCATCCAGCCTGGCCTGCCCTAGTGTTCTACCCTCCGGCCTGACCCGCCCCAATGGCCTACTCTCCGGACTTGCGTCACCTCCATTGCCCCTCTGCAGAGCCCTTCACCCAGACATTGCGAGCAGCCTTTCCAAGGCTCCCAGGCCTTCCTTTATACAGGCCACCGGGTCGCCATTGGACCTGGCAGGATGAGCGCACCCGCTGCCGCCTGGACACTCTCACTATGCACGGGAGTCGTGAAGTATGCTGGGCGGGCCTTAATTGGCCTGCCCGCTCAAAATGGCGGCACGGACCTGATCGCAAGCGACGATCAGGTCTGTGTCCGCTCCTGCTCTGCCCCCTACTGCCATTCAGAAAACTCTACCCTATGTGTTTAACTGTTGCCTTAATGAAGGTGTAACTGGGAGTCAGATTAATTATAGGATTTAGAAGTTATTATAGTAGTACACATTTCTAGACATATGTATGTGCTTAAAACCATTTCTCTTATTAATAAATGTTTAATCTAGTTTTGTAAAAACCTACAAGCCTCGGCGGTGTAATTACTACTGAATTCAAAGCCCGCATCTCGAAACATACAACTTGCTAAAAACAGTTGTTGCAGTTGTCTCAACTGTCCCTCTGGGATTTGAACAACTCAGCATTTCCCATCAGCTGTGCCATAACATGAGTTAGGTTGCAGATCAGCCATGACCTCATTGAATGTCGGAGCAGGCTTGAATAGCTAAACTCCTGTTCCAATGGACCTCATATTGACTATAAATATTGCAGAAAGATGAAACTTCTTTGGAACCCTGTATGAGAATCATGTCCAACTCGAAACGTTGACTCTGTTTCTCTCTCCAGTGATGCTGCCAGACCCGCTGAGGTGGTTTTTTCTGTTTGCCTCAAGTGTGCAATATGACAATAATATTTACAGAGAGATTATCAAATTGAGAGCCCAGGAAGTCATGTGAAAGTGCCTCTGACACATAGTTCCATTATGATTTTCTTTCGTACGATAAAAGCAAAGCCTCCCCCTCCCCCTCTCCCCGAATGAACATAAGTAAAAGTTACGCAGACACCATTTCATTCTCCTTCCTGTACTTCACAAACGTACTGGTCAGAATATCATACAATACTGAGGTACCATAAAGCCAAGGAATGGTTGAGAAGGAAGGGCCCCTTGTGAATTATTCCTCCTATCGCCCAGTCAACAAGCAGAGTTAGAGCAAAGCCAGAGACCCAGACCAACACAACACCAGGACTGTCAGCTTAATCAGTGATTGCTATAAAAGCTGTGCACAATGTCTTTCATCAGTGTTGTTATTTCCCACCCAGGGACCTGAAGGAAAACCAGGAAAACCTGGGGAGAGGGGAAAACCTGGCAGAAAGGTTAGTGGGGCCTGCATTTTTTAAAATTGAATTATAAAGATACATCTACCATAAATACTCATGCAAAAGTCGAATTTTTGAGGCCAGATTTTTTTTTAAGCCAAAAGTCCTGGAGTTGTCTTTTACATGGTAATGTTTTCGAAAGGTTAACATTTCATGCTTTGGGCCCAGGTGAAATCCAGATGAGGCTTCCTTAATGGAATAAAATTTTTAAAAATCTAAAGAACACTAAAGAATTCATAATAATTATTTAATATTAAGTAATTTACTTACTGGTATTCATTTTCATTAGTAGTTATGAATAGAATGACGTTGAGTCATTATCACCTCCAGGATTATAATTTGGTTTTGAAAGTTGTGGGCTTCAATCTCTGAAACATGGCGGGCCGACTTCTACACAGGGGGTGGAGTTTTCCAGTCCCGCCCCCGAAGACCTTTTGCTGATCCAGCAAATTTTCCATCCCGCCCACGATGATTCCCGCAGCAGGTGGGACCAGAAAATTGCGGCCGGGGTACATGAAAAATTACGTTTTTTTTAGGCCCAAAATCGTTTACACGAGTATATATGGTATTTGTCAGCCCCTAGCTCCAGATCTGTCTACCTGTTTGCAAAATCAGCCTGCGGTTATCTACCTCTTCGTGCACTTATCTTTCATTGTATTCATCTACCTTTCCCTCAGAATTTGGTACACTTCCTCATTCAACCTTCTCCATTGATAATGTATTGTCCTGACATCCAAAAGTTACATGCAGTTAAGTGCCAAATAGACTCACAACCCGTTCATGTAAAAGCATTACAAGGGTGTAATCTCTTGAGCATCATTGAATTGCGTTGAAAGTAACACATTCCGATCTCATATCAAAATAATGTGAAACTTACAAGGATATGTAGTTTCCTCTGTGACCTTGGACAAGATCCATCAGCAAACTGTAAAACCATTCAGTCCCTAGACGCTAACAGCATTCTTCCCCACCAACTCCCCACCCCCCGCAACCCCCAGCCCAACAACAAGTGATATTTTTTGGCGAATGGATTTTGAGTACAAATTAATCATTCGCACATCACTAAAACGAAAGCTGAAAAATCGAGAGATGGATCAAATCAGCTGTGTGGGAAAATTGTTTTGTATTTTTATTTTCTTTTGAATAAAGTTATTTGCTGTGGCCAGGAGCAATGCAGAATGGAGGGGAGGCATCTCTCTCTGAAAGACAGCTTATATCCATCCAACAGTAGCCACAACCTCTCTCAGATCACTTCCACAACCCAGACACGTCATCCACTCTTACAATGACTGCTCCTCAGATAAGAAAAGCCCAGATGATTTTCTTTCTGCCCCACCCCCCCTCCATCTAAAGTCAAATTATTCAATAAATTCAAGGCACTTGTTTCTTGGACTGCCCTGTTATTTGCAATTTATACTCCCCTTTGCGCAATGTGCTGGAATCACTAAGACTTTGCCAGTGATTAAATCCTTGTTAACACTTTCATGTCTTATGCATTGTAGGGTAGCAAAGGTCACTTGGGACATCTGGGAGAGACTGGTCCCCCAGGAGAACAAGGGCCCGAGGGAACCCAGGGGCCCAAGGGATCTCGAGGAACACGAGGAGCTATGGTACTTACTTTGTAATTACAGTATCTTTCACTGAATTAAACACATGTCAATCTGTTATCACCTAAAAAAATGTAAAGTTACTTCTTAACTCATGAAAGCACTGACAAACTCTACAATATTTAACTGTGGGAATACAGGTAATCTTCTTCTATATTGTTACACTTGATTGCTGCACAAAAGATGTGTTATAGTCAGGGTTACACTATTTAAAAATGATTTTCTACTAGTAAAGGAGGCGTAAATAATGCACATTTAATCAAAAGCTATGGTGTGTAGACGTGACACCTCCTTAATTGCCTGTATGATATTATGCCAGTTATGGACACTTAAGGATGGGATTTTAAATGAAAATAGGAGTCTGTAAGTATACAATGTAATTGACAGCTTTGTACGGTGAACATTTTGTACATTAAATAGCACGCAGAGGCTTTGTACACCGAACAGCACTGTATGTGAAATTTGAACAGTGAGCAAGGTGTTGCACACAGAAGCTGTGTATACTGAACAGGACATTTCATATAAATGATCTGTACACTGAATATACAGAAGCTCTAGATATTGAGCAGCACAGCAGACAAAGGAGATAAACTATCGCATTACAGCATGAGAAACTGGAGCAGGCATACAACATGTGTTATTTCCCAGTACATTTCCAAAAAGAGAACATTATTAATGTGCTAATTTATATGTCTCAAAACTGATAGATTAAAATTGCACCCTATTGAGGACTTAATTCTATTTTTGGATAAAACACATTTGTGCAGGAAGTATGAGTGTATGTTTTGCCTTCCCCAGCCCGCCATATCTGTTGTTAGAAGTTCCATTGAACTTTGCACATTCAGATACACTAGGTCTTGATTGGTGCTGCAAAAGGGGAGCTCATAAACGTATTTAGCATATTTTCCAAAGAATGGATGAGTAAAATGATTAAAAATGTACAAACACATTGTTATCTCTGCTTGCTTCCTGATTTAGCTGTCTGATCAACTTATCTTCCCCTCTTTGTTAGGGCGCACCTGGTCGCATGGGAGCTCAGGGTGAACCAGGGATCGCAGGGTATGAGGTAAGAGCACTTTACGATACAGACTCCGCTTTACTCCACAGCACAACAGGTAACAACACAGGTATGAAAATGAAAGAGCTATGCATAGTTTTTTTTCGCTATTCATTCTTGGGTTATGGGTGTCGCTGGCAAGGCCACAATTTATTGCCTAGCCCTAATTGCCCTTCAGAAGGTAGGGTAGTGGTAGTGTAATAGACTAATCCTGGAGGAGACATGAGTTCAAATCCCATCATGGTGACTAATGGAATAAAATGCTACTGTCAGTAATAATGATCACAAAACTGCTGGACTGTTGTGTGTGAACGTCTGTCAGGGAAGGGAATCCTCCATCCTTAACCAGTCTGGCCTATAAGTGACTTCAGATCCACAACAGTGTAGTTGACTCTTAACTGCCCCCTGAAATGGCCCAGCCACCACTCAGTTTGCCTGAAATAAGGTGAATCTTTTTTTCTCAGCGGGTCCTTAGTCTGTGGAATTCTCTTCCACAGAGAGCAGTGGAGGCTGGGTCTTTGAACATATTCAAGGCTGAGTTAGATTTTCGATCAACAAGGAAGTCGAGGATTATGATGGGCAAACAGAAAAGTGAACTTGAGGTACAATCAGATCAGCCACGATTTAATCGAATGGTGGAGCAGGCTCAAGGGGCTGAATGGCCAACTCCTGCCCCTAGTTCTTGTGTGTTCTTACCAAATGCTACATTTAATGCTTCTTAGCCCATAACCTTCTACTACATCTGAGTTAACTGTGAGAAGACTGCAATGACTTCACCACCTTTTTGATTTGTTCTTGGGGTGTGGATGATGCTGGAATGGCCACATTTATTGCATGCAATCAGCTTAACAATTATTTTTACAACTGAGTAACTCCCCACTCCAACTCAGAGAGCACAAAGAGTCAACCACTCTGGAAGCATGTGTGGCCAGAACCAATAGGAGGTGACAGCTTCCCTTCCCTGAAGGAAAGGCTTTTTCTGGTGCCAGGCCAAAAATGATCAATTGTATTGAATTCATAAAATCATAGAATGGTTCCAGCACAGAAGTCCATGTCCATGCCATGTCTTTGTGAGTTGCAAGAGCAACTCACCTAGTTCCACACCTCTGCCTTTTCCCTGTAGCTCTGCAGATTTTTTCTCTTCAGCTAACAATCCAATTCCCTTTTGAAAGCCATAATTGAATGTGCCTCCGCCACACTCTCAGGCAGGTGCATCCAGTGCTTGCTGCAGGTAAACGTTTTCCCTCATCGTGTCTCTGCCGTTCACCTTAAAGCGCTGTCCTCGGGTTCTCGACACTTCCGCCAATGGGAGCAGTTTCTTCCTATCTACCCTGTCCAGATTCCCCCTCATGATCTTGAACACTTCTACCAAATCTCCTCTTAACCTTCTGTAAGGAGAACAGCACTCCAAACTGTCTGCATAATTAAAATTACTCATCCCTGGAACCCTACCTGTAAATATTTTCTGCTCTTTCTCTTATTTGATTCTACAACTTGCTGCAGTGGGGTTTGAACTTGTAACCTTCAGATTTCTGGTGCAGTGCCAAATGTCAGGCAACAATGACTGTTTGCCACAGATGCTCTCTGACCTGCTGTGCATTTCCAGCTTTTTCTGTTTATGTTTTCATATTTCCAGTAATCCCAGTTGGTTCTATTTTTTTTAACATAACCACAGCACAACTGTGTCTCGGAACAATGCTGTTAAACCAAAACTCCCTGAAGAAGAGTCATACGGACTTGAAATGTTAACTCTGTTTCTCTCTGCATAAATGCTGTCTGACCTGCTGAGTTTTTCCAGCATTTCTGCGTTTGCTTTAGTACTTCATTCAGTCAGCACTCTACACCATGCACTGTAGCTTCCTGCAGTGCAAAAGATTTAGATACGTAAAGTCTACAGCACAGAAAAAGGCCCTTTGGCCCACTTGTTGCCTGATATCACACGATAATGCAGTAGGTGAATTGCATGTGTTACCATTGAGGTTTGTAGCACAGAAGGAGGGCCTTTCGGCCCATGATGTCTGCACTGAATCTTCGCTAAAACAATCCAGGACTCGTCTCCACTGCCCCATTTCTCCAAATGTGTATCTACTCTTCCTTTTAAAAACAACTGAACGGTCTCTGACTCAACAACTCCCTCAGGCATGTTCTAAAGTGACGCTGGCAAGCATATCATTGGTTACGGCCTGTCAGAAGATCCCAGCGCGAATCTGTACCTACAGGGAAGTGGGGGAGGAACATTGAGCACAAAAGAGTGGCTGAAGTAGCAGTCAGACAGGCTCGTTAGTCCATCGGATGCTCCCTCCTCCTTCGTAGGATATTCTGCTGGCAACAACAACTTATTTTAAGATAGCGTCTTTGACATAATGAAACGCCCCAAGGTGCTTCATCGGAGCACTATAAAGCAAAATCTGACACTGAGCAACGTAAAGAGCTCATCAGCCAAATAACTGAAAGCCCGGTCAAAGAGGTGGATTTTAAGGGGCATCTTAAGGGTGGAATACAGGATAGAGGGGTAGAGAAGCAGTGAGGTTTATGGAGGTCGGTCAGCATCTGCGGAGAGAAACAGAGTTAACATTTCAGCTAACGGGTGACCTTTCATCAGAGCTGGGTCAGGAGAGTCCCTTGACCTGAAATGTTAACTCTGTTTCTTTCCACAGACGCTGGCTGACCTGAATTTTTCCAGCATTTTTTGTTTTTATTTCAGATTTCAGGCATCTACTGTATTTTGCTTTCATATCGGGATGTAGGGATTATGTTCCAGAGCTTGGAGCCCAGGCAGCCAAAAGCACGGTCACCAGTGGTAGAAGGATTAAAATGGGGGCTGCTGACGATGTCAGAATTAGAGGAACGCAGAGACCTCAGAAGGCGTGGGGCTGGAGGAGATTGCAGAAATAGGGAGGGGTGAGGTCGGTGAGGGACTTGAAAACAAAGATGAGAATTTTAAAATTAAGGCATTGCTCGACTAGGAGCCAGTGGAGGCCAGAGAGCACAGGGGATGATGGGAGAACAAGATTTGGTGCGAGTTAAGACATGGGCAACAGATTTTCGGATAACTTCCCTCAAGTTTAGGGAGGGTTGAATGTGGGAGACCAGGCAAGAGCATGTTGGAATAGACAAGCCTAGAGGTAACACAGTCATGAATGAGGGTTTCAGCAGCAGATGAGCAAAGACAGGAGTGAGTACAGTAAACTTATGAATGTGAGCTAGGCATAACAAAGGAATATTATCACCTGTGTGATGACCCATTTGCTTTGGGAAAAGCCTATATTGGAAAAGTCTGTATTTTCTTTTGTGTCCCTTTAATACCGAAGAGGGCTGGGGAGTATTCTGAAAGAGGGTTAATTGGTTTCCTGATTATGACATCATTAGGTTCTACGAGATGCCCATGTGACCTGAGGTTGCCGTGGGGATGAACAGCTAAGAAGCAAAGAGTAAATATAAAGCTAATTGCAGTGGTGTTGGGTTTTTCTGTCCATCTTTGTGGCTGACAGTTCAGAACCCACTGAGAATTTGTGTGAGAGAGAAACAAGTAAGGTTCTCTCTCAGTTTTCTGTTTGGCAGTTCTGAAATGGATCTGGGTATTGAAACAGGCCTCTGAGAATAGAGCAGAGACTGAGTTACTATGTGTGTTATACAGTTGGAAAAAGCAGAGAGATGAAGACAGGAAGGGCAACGAAGATTATGGATTGGACAAGACCCATTTCTGCTGTTTCAGTATTGCCACAGCCCACCAGACCATTTAAAGAGATTGTAAAAGGGCGTCTCTGAGGATTCTGTGGCATCAAGACTGTCATGCCTTGTGTGAGGGGGTTCATAGACATGCTTCTTGTTGGTGGTAACCATGTCCAAGGACATCGGATGGAGCACAGCTGCTGGTGAATGCAACTCAAGGCTGAAATAATTGAGTGAGAGGTGAGAGATCCTACATAGCGGAGGCTGAGTTGGAAGGACTGAGATTGCACAAGGTGCCACAAATGTGTGGGTAGTAATGCAAGTGCTTGTAAATGCTTGAGGCCTGTATTGACCACCTAAAGTGAAAGCTATCTCTTGGTTTGAAATATCCTTTGCCTGTTAATTAAGGTGTGAGTTATGTTGATTTTGGTTGGTTTGTTCGAGCGAAAGCTTTAAAAAGTGAAATGTTGTGCATCGGTTGTCTTTCTGTTCTCACCGTGGGGATTCCAGTCTTTTAAAAGTTACCCCTCTTCACGGGGATCAGTCATCTGACTGTTGCGACATTCGCTGCAGCATTATGTAGCCGCAACTACATTTACAGGAATAAATAGTAAAGTTATCTTGTTTTCACAGCATTGTCCCAAGACGGCTAGAGTAGGGCAGTGGCTGTGATCAAAAAAAAAGCTACAGATGCTGGATCAATAAAAATAAAAACAGACGAAAGCTGGAAATTCTGCAGTCAGCCAGGCAGTATCTGAGCAATCAATGGGTGGAACTTTCCGGCTCCATCAGTAGCGGACATCGTCACGGGTGGGACGGGAGGATTTGGAGAGCTGTTGGCTTTTAACAGCTTCTCCAAATTTTCCCGTCCCGCCCACAACGATGTCCGCCGGTACCGGGTCCAGAAAATCCCGCCCAATGCCTCCGCTCTTCTGGTGCGGGAATAGAAATTTGGCTTCAAAACTCAGCATGGCAAGTTGTAAACGCCAACCCGGTTAAATATACTTTGACCCATTTAAACCTGTCACCGTGTCACATGGCGGCATCCAAACAGCGGAGCGAGAAAATATTTCACCGATGCGTTAAGGCAAGAAAAGGCGTGAATTGTCAATGAAGTCCGACGTCAGAGAGTGACCAGAGTTAAAACAGAATAGACGGTTTGGCCGGGTAAATGAAGTGGGTTAAGTGCGAAGGCCCTTGAGAGGGTGCGGAGGAGATTTACCAGGATGGTTCCAGGTATGAGGGATTTTAGCTACGAGGATAGGTTGGAGAAGCTGGGGTTGTTTGCCTTCGAGCAAGGGAGATTGAGGGGAGATTTGATAGAGGGGCACAAGTTTGTGAATGGTATAGATAAGGTAGAGAAAAGCTGTTCCCATTCGCTGATGGTATAAAGACTAAGGGACATAGATTTAAGGTTTTGGCAAGAGATGTCAGGAGGATATGAGGAAGACCTTTTTTCATGCAGTGAATGGTAACGACCTAGAACTCGTTACCTATGAGGTTGGTAAAAGCAGAGACAATGAGTGATTTTAAAAGGAAACTGGATGGACACTTGAGGGAAATAAACTAGCAGGGCTACAGGGATGAAGCAGGGGAATGGGACTAACAGATTTGCTCTACAGAGAGCTGGCGTGGACACGATGGGCCAAATGGCCTCCGTCTGTGCTGTATGACTTTTATGACTTTGAGTCTAAAGCCAAGGACTTTCACTTATTTTAAATCTTCAAATAATTTGAGTGATCAAGAGCCCCCCAGTGGATAATACTTAGTGCTTCAATTTAAAACAGTAACCCTTCACACAAATCACTTCCACTTTCAACCAATGCACAGAAAAATAATGTCTTTCTATCCAAACATTTAAATAGTTATGATAGTAAGAAATTTGACCATATGAATTAAATCGTAAAGCCCACCCAATCCAGTCAACTTCTCCTTGATTCAAATAGGGAGGGAAGCAGGTAACTTTTTTTTAATTCATTCATGGGATGTGGGCATCACTGGCTAGGCCAGCATTTATTGCCCACCCCTAATTGCCCTTGTTCAGAGGGCATTTTTAAGGGTCAACCACATTGCTGTGGTTCTGGAGTCACTTGTAGGCCAGACCAGGTAAGGATGGCAGATTTCCTCCCCTAAAGGGCATCAGTGAACCAGATGGGTTTTTATGACAATTGACAATGGCTTTGTGAGCAAAAACAGAAATACCTGAAAAACTCAGCAGGTCGGGCAGCATCGGTGGAGAAGAACAAAGTTGACGTTTCGAGTCCTCATGACTCTTCAACAGAACTAAGTAGAAATAGGAAAGGGGTGAAATATAAGCTGATTTAAGGGGGGGAGGAGAAGGCGGCGGGGTTTGTTGGGACAAGCAAGCAGTGATAGGAGCGGATAACCAAAAGATGTCACAGACAAAAGAACAAAGAGGTGTTGAAGGCGGTGCTATTATCTAAAAGAATGTGCTAATTAAGATTGGCGAGCAGGATGAGCAAGGTAGCTCTAGTGGGGATGGGGTGAAATAAACCATGGGTGGAATATATTTAAAAATAATGGAAATAGGTGGGAAAAGAAAAATCTGTATAAATTATTGGAAAAAACAAAAGGGAGGGGGAAGAAACGGAAAGGGGTGAGGATGGAGTAGGGAGTTCAAGATCTAAAGTTGTTGAACTCAATATTCAGTCCGGAAGGCTGTAAAGTGCCTAGTCGGAAGATGAGGTGCTGTTCCTCCAGTTTATGTTGAGCTTCAGTGGAACAATGCAGCAGGCCAAGGACAGACATGTGGGCAAGAGAGCAGGGTGGAGTGTTAAAATGGCAAGCGACAGGGAGGTTTGGGTCATTCTTGCGGACAGACCGAAGGTGTTAGAAGCTATTATTAAAGATGTTATGGCAGGGCACTTAGAAAAACTCAAGGCAATCAGGCATATCAATGTGGTTTTGTGAAAGGGAAATCATATTTAACTAATATATTGGACTTCTTTAACGGAGTCACATGTACTGTGGATAAAGGTGCCACATCAAAAGTTATTACCAAAAATAAAAGCTCATGGTGTAGGGGATAACATATTGGCATGGATAGAGGAGTGGCTAGCTAACAGGAAACAGAGGGTTGCCCTGGTTTCTGGTTGGTGGGTTGTGCCACAGGGATCAGTGCTGAGCCTCAGCTCTTTACAATTTATATAAAAACCTGAATGAAGGGACAGAAGGAATGTTTGCTAAATTTGCTAATGATACAAAGATTGATAGGAAAGTAAATTGTGAAGAGGACATAAAGAGGCATGAAGGGGACATAGACAGGTTAAATGAGTGGGCAAAGGTCTGGCAAATGAAGTATAATGTGTAAAAATGTGAAATTGCCCATTTTGGCAGGAAGAATAAAAAGAAACATATTGGCCAGAATTTTTCCGTCGGTGAGCAGGGGGCGGGGCCTGCTCACTGACGGGAAAATGACATCGGGAGGAACCACCGATCTCATCCCGGTCCATTTAAGTATTGAGGAAGGCGGGCGGACAGCGAAATCAGCTGTCCGCCCGCCGACCTGTCAATGGCCAATTGAGGCCATTGACAGGATAATTAAGCTCATTAAAGGCCCTGCCCGTCCAACCTTAAGGTTGGCAGGCAGACCAGGAGCCCCGGTGGGGAATAGAAAAAAACATGAAACCTCATCCACCGGCGGGATGAGGTTTCATATTCGTTTTAGAAATGTTTAATAAACTTTAAGTCCTTTTTATTAACATGGCCCATCTCATGTGACATCTTGATGTTGAAAAAACTTTGTGATCTCCCTGAGACAGCACTTAGTCTCAGGGCGATGCGCGAAAGAGTGCACTTCGACAGCTGGGGATTCCCTCCTCCCCCCCCACTGACCCTTGCACCGGAAGCGCATTTAAAATGGCGGCGGGGCCCGCTTCAGTGGCAGGGATTGGCTGCCTGCCCACTGCCGAGCCAGTGGGGCCCACCAACCATCCGAGGGCAAAATTCTGCCCATTATCTAAATGGTGAGAAATAGTGAGAGGTATCTGCATGAGTCACAAAAGGCTAGAATGCAGGTATAGTTAATTAGGAAAGCTAATGGAATATTATCGTTTATTGTGAGGGCCATTGAATATAGAAGTAAGGAGGTTGTGCTTCGGTTATATAGGGCATTGGTGAGACCACATCTGGAGTACTGCATACAGTATTGGTCACCTTATTTAAGGAATGATGTAAATGCATTAGAAGCAGTTCAGAGAAGGTTTACCAAACTAATACCAGGAATGGGCAGGTTGTCTTATGAGGAAAGGTTGGACAGGTTAGGCTTGTCTCCGCTGGAGTTTAGAAGAGTAAGAGACAACTTGATTGAAATATATAAGATCCTGAGGGGTCTTGACAGGGTGGATGTGGAAAAGATGGTTCCTCTTGTTAGAGAATCTAGAACTGGGGTTCACTGTTTAAAAATAAGGGGTCACCCATTTAAGACAGAGATGAGGAGAATTTTTTCTCTCAGAGGGTACTGAGTCTTTGAAACTCCCTTCCTCAAAAGGCAGTGGAAGCAGAGTCTTTAAATGTTTTCAAGGAAGGGGTAGATAGATCCTTGATAAACAAGGGGGTGAAAGATTACCGGGGGTAAGCGGGAGGTTACAGTCAGATCAGCCATGATTTTATTGAATGGCAGAGCAGGCTCGAAGGGCCGAGTGGCCTACTCCTGCTCCGAGTTCGTAAGTTCAGACACCAATCACGTACCACCTGATTCTCTCTGGATATTGCAACTTCTTGCAAGAGACAGAAAAAGACTAAAGGAAAAATCATTTGGTACATGTGGGAAAAAACTTTGGGAATTTGCTTCTGAGCCCTGTTATGATCCAGCAGTTGGTAAAGCTGAGTTTAAAAATCCCAGAGGGAAACTTTAAACAACTGTCATAACCTATATTTTTATGTGGTATGTTTGAGATGCAGCTCTAAATTCAGGAATCAGACCACCAGTTTTTGAGAGGTTTTTATGTCAAATTACATGAGACATTTATTAATTTACACAAGTTAAACATGGCTACAAATTACTACTATCATAACTTTTAACAAATTCCCAAACTAATCTCCACTAAAGCAACAGCAACCCATGGATTTTAAGCAGACCAGACAAAGCATTTTCACCTTACAAATTCAAAATGAAGTTCCTTTCACTTTGGTTCCTTTGCAGTCACAGTGGTAGGCTTACAGGCTTTGGTCTTACATTGCCTCTGCGCTGCACATACAAAACTGCTATCTGTTATACCCAGCACATCTCATTGAATGTAAATTCCCATTGTATCACCAGCCCCTTTCAACTCCACCTCTTCTAATAATAAAATCCCTTTCATTGTACCAATTTTATTAGTAATATAAACATTGCTAGGTCTCTGCTGGCTAGGTGCCAGATTCCACTCCCCTTCTTGAATGCTTTATTCAACAAAATACAAATGCACTCCACCTCTCTTACATCTCAAAACTAGCACACATCAAAGCACCCAAATTAGCTGGTTTTAATCCAATTAAGACACACCCACAGAGTAACCCTCTATTTAAAAAAAAAATTTCCAGTTACCTTATGTACATTAATAGCTTCATGACAAGCCCCTAAGGCAGTGAAGCAAGGTCCAAGCAGACTGCGGCTCCTTCAGGTTCGTCACAATCTCAGCAAACGAGCAAATTAACCCTGTCATTAGAAGTGGACTCTTCTCTCAGTAGCAGTTATCCCTGTCTGGTGGGATATGCTGATTGAGACAATCCATGGCACCCTCAGATTAATTAAGTGGTTTGACCCATAGTTATAGAATTTACTGAGGACACAGGAAGCCCTTCCTGTGCTTGGGGCCCCCAAAATTTATTCCAATCATTATCTTTCATCTGCTAAAATTTTGGTGATGGGCTGGAATCTGGCTTGATGGAAGTGACCGGTTGATTGCTAAGTGAAGACTACTGCAGCTTCCAGTTATATGGCCAAGAGAGATCAGAATCCAGATCTTTCACTTACATTCAGTAATTTGCAAAGATTTCCTGCACTACATCCGATGCATGTCCAAAAAGGAGAAAGGCAAAGCTCCAAGACAAGTCAAATCTTGCACCAGATGCTGGCTTAAAGTGATCAAACACCATCACATTAATATTGGGATGATATTTGTCATATCAAAACATTGTTTGCAGTCTGATTCAGTCAGAAAGATATATTGGAAAAGTAGGGACATTGTCTTTGAAGAAGAGAAGTTTGAGAGATTTGATAGAGGTTTTTCTCAATCATGAGAGGTCTGGACAGAGTAAATGGGGAGAAACTGTTCCCACTGGTGAAAGGACCATGAACAAAAGGGACGCAGATTTAAGGTAATTGGCAAAAGAAGCAATGGAGACATGAGGAAAAACTTCTCCATGCAGCGAGTGGTTAAGATTTGGAATGCGCTGCCTGAGAGTGTGGTGGAGGCAGGTTCAATCGAGACATTCAAGAGGGCATTGATTATTATCTAAAAAGGAAGAATGTGCAGGATTATGGGGAGAAGGCGGGAATGGCACCCAGTGCATTGCTTACTGGGAGAGCCAGCACAGACACAATGGGTCGAATGGCCTCCATCTGTGATTCTGATGGAATGTTCATTATTGCATTGTGCTGATCTATTCATTACCTATTAAATTCTGTTCCCAAGATCATTTAAAATCAAATTGGCACTTTACATTCAACAGGGAGTAATTTTAAACTAAAACTAACCACCCGAGGCCTAACAGGATGGAATCAGCGATAAAAGCAAAGAACTGCGGATGCTGGAAATCCAAAACAAAAACAGAAACAGAAATACCTGGAAAAACTCAGCAGGTCTGGCAGCATCGGTGGAGAAGAGCACTGTGCTCTTCTCCACCGATGCTGCCAGACCTGCTGAATTTTTCCAGGTATTTCTGTTTCTGTTTTTATTGTGGATGGAATCAGCTGCTGTTTTACAACTATCCCTATTTTACTTCCCAGTCCTTTATCATAATGGAACGTGATTGTGTTCAACAGGTTATTGTGCCTTCCATAAAGGTGAAACATATGTTTGCAATATCTGTGAGCTGTTCCAGTGATGAAGCTGGTAATCATCTGGGTTTATTGCATTTCTGAGGGGAATACCCCATTATCACACTGAGACTGCACCCACACCTGTCACAGATTAATTTAAAGTGGAAGAGCTGTGCAAGAGCAGTGGTTGCTACCCTTGCAGCCTTTTTTGTGCTGGTAATGGTGAATATTATGGTGTCTTTAATGTGCTGGTCTAAAATGCCGCATGACTGCCTGTATCCCTTCACTTTAACCTGGTTGCTGCTGTCTTTTACAGGGACATAAAGGACCACCAGGCCCAAAAGGACCACCTGGCCCGAAAGGTGAAAAGGTAAAATCGCCTAATTTTTTTTTAAAGCTGGCTTTTAATTACTCTGCAGCGAAAGCTCTGTAGAGTTAAATTGTGTTTTGGCAGCAACAAAAGACCCAAGCTAAAGAGTGAATCGTACACCCAGTTCCACAATCCTCAGCTGTTCCCCAGTTTATACAACTCAGTTGCATTAAATAACCTATATATATATCAGTCGTCTCAGTGACACATGCCTGGAGCTCTGAACCGTACTCCCTTTCAATGTACCCAATTAAATCATTAAACAAACTACTCCACCAACATCTCATCCTGTATGTGTTGACTAGACCGACTGCAGCCGGGCACATCTGGAAATGAGAAAAAATGAGTTTTTTGCTTTTATCTGGAAATGAGCTTGTGCACTGAAGGCAGAGCTGAATCAAAGATGGAACAGTCTTTTTGTTCAGTGGATGGTAGCTCATTGCTTTATATTTTAGACAGGCTTCTTTAAGGTCTCTAAATCTCCAGTGCATTGCGATTCCTTTACATCTTCCTCAAGGGGAGAGGTGAAGGGAAACATTTTGTTTATTTTTGTTTGAATTTTGTTGCTGTCAATGTTTAGTTGTCTGTGGAGGGAGATGGCTCTGCACCTGTGACCTTGTTTCTGAAATATACCCTGTGCCAGAGACCAACATCTGCCCAGGACCCTGGCCATCATTAATTGTGAATTTCCTTTTTTAAGTTATTTATGCTCAACATTGTGGCCTCCAGAAAGTTACACTTTTAGATTGAAAATGGTAAGACTGGCCAGTTCTGATATGTAAAAATAATTAGAATCATAGAATGGTTACAGCCTGGTTACAGAAGAAGAACTTTCGGCCCATTATGTCCATGCCAGCTCTCTGCAGTTGTTTATGAACCTTGAAATCCAATGAGATGGATTTATTAAAAATTGAGTTTTAAGTCTTTACCCACCCTGGCAAATCTTACCCCCCAGCAGCTTCACTCCTCGTACATCCTCCCTAAGCCAAGCACCCCTTGAAACTGAGAGGTTGGGACAAGCAAGTCAAGAACAGACTTTTCTTTATTCATTCACAGGAAGTGAGCTTCGCTGGCTAGGCCAGCATTTATTGTCCACCTCTAATTGCCCTTGAGAATTGCCCTTGACTGCCTGTTGCAGGCCATCTGGTGTAGGTACACCCACAGTGCAATTAGGAAGGGAGTTCCAGGATTTTGACCCAGAGACAGTGAAGGAACGGTGATATATTTCCAAGTCAGGATGGTATGTGACTTGGAGGGGAACTTCCAGGTGGTGGTGTTCCTTTCTATCTGCTGCCCTTGTCCTTCTAGATGATAGCGGCTGTGGGCTTGGAAGGTGTTGTCAAAGGAGCCTTGGTGAATTCCTGCAGTGCATCTTGTAGATGGTACATGCTGCTGCTACTGTGCATCGGTGCTGGAGGGAGTGAATGTTTGTGGATGTGGTGCCAATCAAGTGGGCTGCTTTGTCCTGGATGGTGTCAAGCTTCTTGAGTGTTGTGGGAGCTGCACCCATCCAGGCAAGCGGGGAGTATTCCATCACACTCCTGATTTGTTGTAGATGGTGGACAGGCTTTGGAGGGTCAAGAGACGAGTTACTCGCCGCAGAATTCCTAGCCTCTGCTCAGTGTCTACAGCAATGCTCCAGCTCCACTCTCTAATACCTCACATTGATACCACAGCACTGTGGAGATAGAGCCTGTGCCTTTCCACTCTGTGTTCCCGTAACACAGGGAATACACAACAAGCTCCCACAACAACAATGTGGTAATAACCAGACAATCTGGCTTTGTGATGTTTGCTGAGGGATAAATATTGGCCAGGATAACAGAGATCACTACCCTGCCGTTCTTCGAAAAAGTGCCATGGGATCTTTCACATCCGCCAGAGGTCCTCTCGGTTTAATATCTCACCCAAAGGACAGCACCACCATCAGTGTGGTTCTGAGGAGCGTCAGCCTTGCTCATTGTACTCGAGTCCTGGAGCGGGACTTGAACCCACAACCTTCTAACTAAGAGGTAATTGCTACCAACTGAACCACAGCAAACTGCAGACTCTCATAGTTCCTTAGCCCCGCAGTTCAGTGGCCAGACGTTGCACTGCACTGAGCACCCCTCTGCAAAGTGGGAACTGTGGAAATTTAGGCCATTTCCCTTTAGATTTTCTCTAAGCATCCATGCCTGTAAATGCTGCTTCCTGTTCACTATTGATGCACACTACAAGAATTCTCACAAAGTTAATGGTTAGAATTTCAATTCATCAGATTCCATCAAGACTTCAGACACTAATAGCTCTGAAAGACTATTACCCCTGATTGTAATTTCCTAAAACCAGTAGCTTCTATTTTGTAGAATCTCAGTATCCAACTCTTTAGGCTGACTGGTCTGCAGCAGGCATCATGGTGAGCGAGGGGGTAGAATTCGGTGGGAGGGGCAGAAATCAGTTTGACACTAGCGTTAAATCACAGCAGGATCATCCGATGGTGTCCACCATGGCTAATTGGGAATCCCGCTAAAGGCCGTCGTGAACTCGATTTGCATCCCACTAATGGCCAGACTGGAATCGTCCCTCCACCCTCCCCCCATGTCCGATTTACTGTTACACCGGTGGGAAAACTGGCCTACCCCCAGAACACATCTGGACAAGCGAGATGTGCAGAAGTTGAGACTTAACCTTAGGGCCTTGCTCAGGTCACAGGCATCCGAGGAGGAGAAGATGCTGGAGCCCTACAGCTACCAGACCCTGGAGGAACACATGGCATCGCATGGTGGGTGGATCCTCATGCACATGGCTCCACTGCGAAGCAGCTCTCAGAAGATGGGAGGTCTCCAGACAGCAGCTTCAACTTCGCTGAGGCTTCAGAACTTCACGGACTTCACCCTGGGCTGGTACGGGTGTTTGGTGAAAGATGGAGTGAGGAGAGAGGAAGGTCTGGGTGCGAGGGGGAGAGGAAGGTGTACCAGGGAGTGAGGTTGGAAGTTTGTGGGGAGGGCGGGGTGATGGTGAAGGTTTTAGGGAAGGAGGGGTGAGGGAGGGGGGTTGGCGAAGGCAACGGGGCTGAGGTTGGGAGAGGAAAGGAGCGTGTCTGGGGGGAGGATGGAGTACGGGGGAGGAGGGAGTCCAGAGGGGAGGAAGATATAACGGGAAAGAGTGCCGCAAGTGGGCAGGTGGATGTAAAGGGTTGGGGGGAGGATGTTGTAAGGGAGGAAGTTTGTAAAGTGGGGGGGGCAGGTGGGGGGGGTGGGGTGCGGGGGCCTAATTATCCAGGGGAAGGAAGGTGTCCAGAGGGGAGAAGGTGTCCCCAGGGATAGGAGGGAGTCCGGAATGGAGAAGGTGTCCCTGGAGATAGAAGGGAGTCCGGAGTGGGGAGGGAGTCCGGGGGATGGAGGGAAAATTGGGGGAGGGGGGAGGAAGGAGTGAGGATGGAGATGGATGTTGGGGGGAGGCGGAATGTTTAGGTGAACGTGCAAGGGAGGGGTCAGTGGAGTCAATGCCTTCTGGGGAGCAAACTCAGGATGGGTGTGGTAGTAGGGGATGGTTAGAGTAACAGGGCAGAGGCGCTGGTAGAGTGGGGGTGTAAGGGTGGACGGTATCGGTAGAAGGGGCAGCGCTAGCGGTTGGTGGGGACACAGAGGTAGGCATGGGGTCAGGGCGGGAAGCAGGAGGTCAGGGAAATCAATGTGGACGGGTGGAATTTTCAGGAAGATAAGGAATGTAGGGAACATGCGCATTCACCTGGACATCCTGGTATGAGAAGGGTTCGAGCTGGACGTTTACGGTGAGGAGGTTGAAGGTTATGCCGGGGGTGGGGGTAGGGTGGGGGGTTGGGGGTGACTCTATGGTTATGACAAAAGGACGTGGGTGACTGGGGGAGAGGAAATGGTGAGGGGGCTGATCAGAAATCCGATGACTGCCATCTTTTGGATATTGAAAGTGAGCGGAGCCTCGTGTTGGACGGACACAGGTGCTGCATGGGAGTGTGATCAGTGGCTGGGCAGAGATGCAATTCAGCTCAACTGGACAACCGAAAGAGAACCCCAGCAGGCAGCTTTAAAAATGCTCGGCACTGAGATGAGTGTGATGGATGAAGGTTCCACATGCACAGGAGAGTGCTTGCACAAGGCTCGGAAAGGCCCTGTCACAGACACTTCTCCCTCCAAATTCACTGCTTTCAGCCGAAGTGAGAGGAATGCAGGGGGAGCATTCACAAAGTGTGTCAATGATGCTGAAAGACACCATTACACATTATTCAGTGAAAGTGAATATATTTTCAGGTTATAAGGTGACAACATGTGTTCACCCATGCAATCACTTATGAGCAGAATTTCTTAACTTTGCTAGTCCTACCACTTCATCTAGGTGCTGCCCTGACATCCGCAGCAGGGGTGGAGACAGCCTGTGCAACGGTTGGCCTGTTGCCTCTTATGGTTCGGCATGCATCCTCTGGAGAACCGAGGCCTTGAGGGCCCCAGCTTGCTTTGGTAGTCCCTCCAGACATGTTCCTTTCCTCTCCCAACCTTGGTCCAGCTGCTCCCTCTGCAGTGACTGGGGTTGAGGTTGAGGAGGTCACAGGCAAAGGGAATTTGGAGGGAGCTGGCAGCCTCTGAGATTCCTGAGTGGATGACACAGGGTTGTCCAGCTGCTGTTCCTCCTCCCTTCAGGTGCTCGTGGGCCCCAGCCTGACTCCTTGAGGGGAGGCATTGCCACTGCAGGAACTCACCCATGACTCCCGCGATGGACTGCAGGTCTGCGCGCATCTCTATGCTCTGCTGGACCAGGGTCTCCATGGCATCTGCCATCCTCGCCATGGAGACCTCCATGTGTGCACATATGGGCAACACTTCATCAGAGAACAGGTGTACATACTCCTCTGTCTTGCGTGTCGCTCTGCTGAGGACTACCATCCACTCTACGTGACGTTCCCCCACCTTCTGCTGACTCTCCAGGATGAGTTGGAAGGCCAAATCCAGAGGGCTTTGTCCGACCCGGCCTGACAGATGCCTCTTCCCCAGTCCTCCGAGTGCCGGGGAGCTCGGCTGAACCTGCCTCCTCCTGCTGCGGACACGTGACCACCAGATTGTGAACCCAAGCCTGCTCTAGATCTAGGTCCCACAGAGGTATATGCCTCTGCGCTGTTAGCGGGTGTGGGTAAACGTTATGACAGGTCTTCCAGGTTGCTTATTTCCAGCTCATCCAAGGAGGAGGTGTCCTCTTCGTTGGAGGTGTGGACCTGGATGGAGCTGAGGAACTGGCTGGCTTTGGCCGTTGGTCGCTTGACAGAGCTCCCTGTGAACCAAAGTAGGAATAATTGGCAGGTGCAGCAGAGTGAACAAACAGGAGAGAGAGCACTCAGTCACATTGAGGGAGGGATGATGTGGTGCAGGATCCTCATGAGGACTGTTCGCCACCGACTCACCTTCACTGCAAGCGCAGTCCACGTCCTCACCAGTCAGTGTGATGGCACGCTCCTCAAAGTGAGTGAGGAGCCTAATGTAGGTCACTCCACCCCTGGCCTGGGAACTCTTCCTACTGATGCGAGCAGGCTACTCCTGCATGAAAACAGACGGAGAGAGTGTGAGCAGGACACTGTGTAGAATGTTTGTGTGGTGAACGGAGCCATGGACAGGATGAGGAAGTGAGCTCGAGCGGACACGAGCCTAAAGATGTGAGGGTGTGTGTGAGGGTTAGTGGTGTTGCCCCTTGAGGTGTGAGATCCCTGTGGATGGGTTTGGGAGTGTGAGAGTTGAGGACGATGAGGTGGTTGACTTAACCTGGTGGAACGGATGAGATCATTCATCCCCTTCTTCCTCTGTGCTCCGGTGGCGCTGACTGCCACTGCCACCACCTCCCAGGCCGGATTGGTGACTCTGATGGACCTCCTGCGGCCAGAGCGGGGATAGAAGACATTGCGGCGGCCTTCCACTGTCGCCTCAGAGAGGCTTCACTAAATTTAGATGCTGCTGTCACCTTTGCTTTTGGTGCCACCTGTCACCTGCTGCAGCCCTGGTCTGTAAGCTGTGCTCTGCTGGAGTGAGGAAGCACTGAGGCTCCAGCACGGCAGGAAAATCCGAGCCCGCCTGCCAGCGATCTGGTGTGTTTCCTGGTGAATACATTATTACTAAGGCAGGATGTGCCAGGAAGCGGACGATACAGCACAAAAACCCACCATTGCAGCTGCTGATGGGTAAAACCTCGTTTCTCATGCTTAGTGCAATTCAGGGATGATTCTGCCCTTTGACTCGAACTGTGACATGCAGTTTTGATCAATATGTTCCTTACTCCCAAATTCTTACTTGTGAAGCTGCTTCTGTCTTTGGTTTTTACCATTTGACTTTTATGTCATTTTCTTACCATTTGCACCATTTTGTCCTCGAAGCCAGCACCAGTTTGGGGGGAGGGGTAAAAACAAAAAAACTGCGGATGCTGGAAATCCAAAACAAAAACAGAATTACCTGGAAAAACTCAGCAGGTCTGGCAGCATCGGCGGAGAAGAAAAGAGTTGACATTTCGAGTCCTCATGACCCTTCGACAGAACTTGAGTTCGAGTCCAAGAAAGAGTTGAAATATAAGCTGGTTTAAGGTGTGTGGGGGGGGCGGAGAGAGAGAGAGAAGTGGAGGGGGGGGTGTGGTTGTAGGGACAAACAAGCAGTGTTAGAAGCAGATCATCAAAAGATGTCAACAACAATTGGGGGGAGGGGATTTGATTTTACAATGTCATCTATCGACTTGCCCTCTTAGAAGACTGACGGACTGGAGACTACATGGCTGGTTATGTTTCATTATGGTCAGTTAGAGACCTGGAGTTCTTGTGGCGCAGTGGGGAGTGCCCTGCCTCTAAGCCAGAAGCTCTGGGTTCAAGTCCTACTCCAGGACTTGATGGCTACAGAAGGTGTTTTCATAATGTTGACTATTCACCTGCAAATCTTTCCAGCACACTTGATAGCAGGTGGTAAGAGCCAGAAGAGAGACTCCTTGTCAGCCATGCTTGATGTGGAGCAGTGCCCATCAAGCTATAGCCATTGGCTTCAGGCTAGCAACCTGTTCCAGATAAAACAAGCTACAGAAAACAGATATAAGCATGTGCTTTGCCTGCCTCACGGGTCTATAAGTGTAGGAAACCTTCTAAGTTTTAGGGACCAGTTGCTGTCATAGAATTGTATTGAATCTTAAAATTAGAATTTCTCTTCTAATAATTTTGCTGTGATCAATTTAATCTTAAGCGTAGAATCATAGAATAGTACAACACAGAGACCATTCTGCCCATCAAGTCTAAGCTGGCTCTTTCAAACAACAATCCAATTCCGACTAGGGACTTTACAGCCTTCTGGACTGAATATTGAATTCAACAACTTTAGGTCGTAAGCTCCCTCCCCCATCCCCACCCCTTTTCTGTTTCCCCCTTCCCCTTTTTTTTATTCCAATAAATTATAAAGATTTTCCTTTTCCCACCTATTTCACCTATTTCCATTATATTAAAAAAAACCCACTAGAGCTATACCTTGAGTGCCCTACCATCCATTCTTAATTAGCACATTCGTTTAGATAATATCACCAACTTTAATTTTAACACCTATGTGTTCTATTGTACTATTGTCATTGACATCTTTTGATGATCTGCTTCTATCACTGCTTGTTTGTCCCTACAACCACACCCCCCCAACTCCCCCCCCTCCACCTCTTTGTCTCTCTATCTCTCCGCCCCCCACACACACACCTTAAACCAGCTTATATTTCAACTCTTTCTTGGACTCGAACGCAAGTTCTGTCGAAGGGTCATGAGGACTCGAAACGTCAACTCTTTTCTTCTCCGCCGATGCTGCCAGACCTGCTGAGTTTTTCCAGGTAATTCTGTTTTTGTTTTGGATTTCCAGCATCCGCAGTTTTTTTGTTTTTAATCCAATTAGTCCCAATCCCCAGCTTTATCCCCATATCCCTGCAGTTTTTCTCTCCTTCAAGTATTTATCCAATTCCCTTTTGAAAGCTACTATTAAATCTGTATCCACCACCTTATCAAACAGTGTGTTCCAAATCCCAACCACTTATTAGATAAAAAGGTTTTTCCTCATGTCACCTCTGGTTCTTCTGCCAATTACCGTAAATCTGTGTCCGCTGGTATCAACCCTTCAACCACTGAAAAGAGCTCCTCTTTATTTACTCAGTCTGAAGTCATAGAGTAATTATGGCACAGAAGGAGGCCATTCGGCCCATTGAGTCCATGCCAGCTCCCTGGCGATCATCCAATCAGTCCCCTCTCCCTATTCCCATATCCCTGCAAGTTTACTTCCCTCAAGTGCCCATCCAATTTCCTTTTGAAATCATTCATCATCTCCACTTCCACCACCCTCATGGGTGGCGGGTTCCAGGTCATTACCACTTGCTGTGTAATAAAAGTTCTTCCTTACATCCCCCCCACCCCCCCCCCCCCAACCTTTTTGTCCAGAACCTTAACTCTGTGTTCCCACTCCTTGTTACATCAGCTATTGGGAGCAGTTTTTCTACCTTATCTAAATCCTACATGAGTTTCAACACCTCCATCAAATCTCCTCTTAATATTCTAGGAGCCAACCCCAATCAGCATAGTTTTTGTCCTGAGCTACAATCAATTTGTACGAAACACCTTTTGAAAATTTTAACAGAAGCATTTAATTTAAACAGACCAATATTGCCATTAACACATTGGCAGTAATTTTTAAAAATTCATTCACAGGATGTGGGCTTTGCTGGTTGGGCCAGCATTTATTGCCCATCCCTAACTGCCCTTGAGAAGGTGGCAGTGAGCTGCCTTCTTGAGCCGCTGCAGTCCATGTGGTGTAGGTCCACCCACAGTGCTGTTAGGAAGGGAGCTCCAGGATTTTGACCCAGCAACAGTGAAGGTACGGCGATATATTTCCAAGTCAGGATGGTGAGTGGCTTGGAGGGGAACTTCCTAAGTGGTGGTGTTCCCATGTGTTTGCTGCCCTTGTCCTTCTAGATGGTAATGGTCATGGGTTTGAAAGGTGCTGTCTGAGGAGCATTGGTGCATTCCTGCAGTGCAAGTTCAGAGGCCATGACATGGGCTTGTTCATTCCTCTTCCAGGAAACTGGATCATATTTCAGAAGTAGATGATAAAACACCGTTGTCACACTTGCAAGCAATGATTTGTTTTTGGCTTCAAATAACATTCATTTTGTAGATACTTTTAATAAAATTCAATAATAGAATGAGGAGACAGGAGCAACCAGCTGAGAGTTACCAAATATAGCAATTGTACGTAAAAAAAAACGTTAGTGAGTTCATCGAAAGGAAATGGAAAGGATCTATCTTTTAAACTAGCTTTAGGTAAAATTACTCCCATTTTCCAATTGTTCTGATGTTTGGAGTTTTCTTGCTCTAAAACTGAATGAGTTCTCCAGACGTAGCAAAAAAGAACTCAGCCCTGTGGTTCATTGCTGACTCACCTCCCCACTATCTACGATTAAAAACAGACTCCGTTCCAGCTGGATTCAACCCACAGGAAAACAAAGTGCCCATGATTCTCTAACAATCCTGAAGGTGGGAGCAGCTGCCAAATCTTGACAGTCAAAATTAACTTGCTGTCTGCACACAACCCAGAGCGAAATATCTCATTTCACTGGGAGATTAGGAAAGAAAATTGTTTCATAATGTCTGGTGTTCTGACTCACAAGAACCAGAGCTGTCTTTTCACTAAAATCCTGAGACCCCATTTGTCATCATTTTTTTTTTAAATGGCTGAATAGGATCATAGAATGATACAGCACAGAAGGAGGCCATTCATGTCTGGGTCAGCTCTTTGAAAGGGCTATCCAATTAGCCCCATTCCCCAGCCCTGCAAATTGATTTTGTTTTTTCATTCATGAGTTATGGGCGTTGCTGGCTGGGCCAGCATTTATTGCCCATCCCTAATTGCCCTTGAGAAGGTAGTGGTGAGCTGCCGCCTTGAACCGCTGCAGTCCGTGTGGTGTAAGTACATCCACAGTGCTGTTAGGAAGGGAGTTCCAGGATTTTGACCCAGCGACAGTGAAGGAATGGCGATCTAGTTCCAAGATAGGATGGTGAGTGACTTGGAGGGGAACTTGCAGGTGGTGGTGTTCCCATGTATCTACTGCCCTTGTCCTTCTAGGTGGTGGAGGTTAAGAAGGTGCTGTTGAAGGAGCTATGGTGAGTTGCTGCCTGCCTTAATGAAATACAACAACATACATAACTACATTAAGCCTGAGTCTGTACAATCTTTTAAGCTTGTTCAACAGTTTTCATCCGAATCAGTTTTCACCCAAAAAGCTGTGTGTGTGCGGCCCCCCACCCCACCACTCCCCCACATGTCTAAGGAGGCTTGGCGAGTTCCTGCAGTGCATCTTGTAGATGGTACACACTGCTGCCGCTGTGCGTCGGTGGTGGAGGGAGTGAATGTTGGTGGATGGGGTGCCAATCAAGCGGGATGCTTTGTCCTGGATGGTGTCGAGCTTCTTGAGTGTTGTGGGAGCTGCACTTATCCAGGCAAGTGGGGAGTATTCCATCACACTCCTGATTTGTGCCTTGTAGATGGCGGACAGGCTTTGGGGAGTCAGGAGCCATGTCCTCTCTAAGCTGTGATGCTGCAAGGGCAGTGTGTGTGCAGCACTCCTACAGTGCTGCACTACAGCATCTGAAGTCCTGGGGTTGAACTTTTCAGGCTCTATCCATATCTCTACTTTACCTTTCGTCCCAATTTCTTTCATCTTCACAGTTCTCTTATATGGCATTTTTTTCAAACGCTTTTTGAAAGTCCAGGTTATTTTCTGTATTCCCTTTGCCTGTCTGCTCGGTGATCTCTTCAGAGAATTCATTTGAGCATGACCTGTCTTTAACAAATTCACAAATTCATCCTTAAGTAGCTCACACCTGTCTAAGTACTCAGTAATGTTATCTCTTATTCTGATCTCTCAGTTTTTGTTGACTCTATCTAGTGGCCAGACTGGTTTTTACTCCAGGAACAGGAATATTTCAGCCTGCTGCGTCCATTTAAAAATTGTTTGTGTGGAATTTGTGACATTTTGCAATGCAGCCATAAATAAACCTTGATGGAAATTAGTGAAATATTTCCTTGGGAATTGTAATTCTGACCGACGATCTCAAGTCTAGGGGCAGGATTTTTAACGTGCGTCAGGCACGTGTGCGCCTGGGCTGATCAGGTGTAACATAGTGCGAGATGACATCGGGCAAGGGCACCAAGGTCATCGTGCACTCACGCAATATTTACAATTAAGAGGGCTAATAAGCCCATTAATCAATTAATTCAGCTTACAGTTATGGTTGTCGGGCAGGCAAATCGGCCAAGTGGCGTTTGGATTTTTTTTAGGCAGCCTCATCCACGGGCGAGATGAGGTTTCCAACAGTAATGAGAAAAAGAAACATTTTTAAACACTCTTAACAAGTCCCTGTTCATGTGACTGAGTCACATGTGGGCACGTTTCCCTCACATTTTTAAAATCTTAATATTTGATTGTAAAATTCTTCAGCTTCCTGAGGCAGCTTTGTGCCTTCAGGAAGCTTTCAGTGCGCGCTCCCCTCGCGCAGACTTTAGCACTCGCCCTCCTCCCGCACCACCCCCCACCCCGGCAGCGCTGAGCTCCTCGGCGCACTTTTCACACCGGGTAGCCGTTAATTGGCCAGCCGGCGTGAAACCGTGGTCGGGGCCCGATCGCAGGCGGCCGACCACCGCGTCCACCCAACAGAGGAAAATCCTGCCCCAGATCCTCTGATCAATCTTATTAACTGCATTGGCAATAAGCAGTGTTATTCAGAAAATCTGGCTACGTTATAGCACCGACCTGCCAACTCAGAGTGATTACTAGGTTCAGTTATCAGTAAACCTGTACCACTTAATTGGACTTCCGGTTTCACTTTCTTTTATTTTGTTCACATAAAGTGTTAATCTTGGATCAGTTGGTAGCACTCTGGCCTCTGATTAAGAACAGGCTGGGTTTCAAATCCTATGCCAGAAACAGGAATCGAGGCTGACACTCCACAGTACTGAGGGAGTGCTGCATTGTTGGATGTGCTGTCTTTTGGATCAGAAATTAAGCTGCCCCCACAGGGTTATGTAAATGATCCCATGGCACTATTTTGAAGGAGATGGGGGGGGTTGGTGGTGGAAGTTCTCCCCAATGTCCTGGTCAATATTTACTCCTCAATCAATTTCACAAAAACAGATTATCTGGTCATCACTGTTTGTGGGAGCTTGCTGTGCGCAAATTGGCTGCTGCCAGTTGGCTTCCTACATTACAATAGTGACTACAATTCAAGAGTACTGCATTGGCTGTAAAGTGCTTTGAGATGCCAAGTAAGGTGCTACATGAATGCATGTCTTTCTTTTTTATTTTTACATTAGTGGAATCGTTGACGCTACCAGGGCTTTCCTGGCTAAGCCATTCTGTAGGCCCTGGTTCCCATGGTACATTGAGGATGTTACTAATCAAATTACTCTTGTGTCCCAGGGTGAACAAGGGGATGATGGGAAGGTGGAAGGACCTCCCGGCCCAGCCGGAGACAGGGTAAGTGTCTTTTTTTAAGAAAAACCCTTGTTAAACATAATTAATTAAACCTGTTCAACATTCTCCTTTAATTTTATATTTAATGGCTCTCGAAAAAATGCTGAACATTGTTTTTTAATGGCCTAATCTACTTTGCTATCTTCTTTAATAGACACCAGGCTCAAATATTCCATTAATTCCTTTAAAATTTTTAGTCTTATTTCCGAGATGTGTTACTTTATACCACTCTGTATTGAACTGAATCTACTACCTATCCGCCCATCCATCCCACTGTCCCCGTGCATGTCTTCCTGCAAATTTTCCTACATCAGCGAAATATTGCGGATGCTGGAAATCTGAAATAAGAATAGAAAATGCTGGAAATACTTAGCAGGTCAGGCAGCATCTGTGGAGAGAGAGAGAGAGAGACAGACAGAGTTAATGGGCGGCATTTAATGGAGGTGACTGAAGAGCTGGTGAGTGCCCACACACACTTCCCTTTCGGGAAGGCCCGCCGAATTAGGTGCCCGCCGGGTACTTGACCCTTGGAATCAAGGATCCAGGGGCCGGAAATCCCGGCACCCTCCCCTGAGAGCTTGTGGCGTATTATAATCTTAGATTGCTACCTGGAGGAGAATTTTTAGCTTGGTGGGCAGGCGCGAGACCGACCTGACCGAGCGTGAAATGACATGCGATATTTCGGTAGGCGGGCGTGGGTCAGAGTCAGCAGCGCGCCCGCCAACAATTAAAAGGCCTGTTAAGGCATTCATTAACTTACATTTTTCGCCACCCGTCCAACCTTGCAGTTGACGGCCAGGCGATAAGGCCAAGCGGCCTTTGCACCTTTTTAGGAAACCTCATCCACGGGTGTTTTTTTTAACATTTAACAATTCTTTATTTCTGTTTTTCAGAACTCTTCATCCCCCTGAGGCAGCTCTGTGCCTCGGGGAGCTTTCCCAGCGCGTACCCGCGTGAAGTTCCCCGCTCACCACGCTTGCCCTCTTTACCAACACCCCCCCCCTTACAGGCCGCGCTGAGCACTGCAGCACGCATTTCACGCTGGGCGGAACTTGATCGGCCCACCAGCGTGGAAACAGCGGTCTGCCCCGATCACAGTCGGTCCCCCCACCCCACAACGCCTCTGCCGAGCCTGCCCCACAAGGGCAAAATTCTGCTCAAAAACACATAACTGGGTTTCCTGAGTCTAACTCAAACCTCAGGCAAAGGAGCGGAAACCAGCCAAGATTAGAACCTGCTGAGTTTTTCCAGGTATTTCTGTTTCTGTTTTTGTTTAAGATTAGAACCTTGTCCCTGACAGCCTAGCTTTTAGCTAGGTTGTAATTTTCCCGGAAATCATATGAAACTCCTTCGTAAATATTCTCCCGCCAGGAATCAGGTTCATGACTCTGACTAAATGAGACAATTTAAGTTTTAAGTACGCACAAATTTATTGTGAAAGAAAGCCTGCAATTTTATATATGTAAAGCATAAATTGCGAACAGATAAATTCCAAAAAGAAAAAAGTTGCTGGCTCTTATTTCTCTCCAAAATTTAAGCTTCAAAATGTTACAAATCCAGTACTTCTAAAAGAAGAAACGTAAGGATGTCCATCAAATATTAAAGTAAAACTATCTTAATTCCTGAGTGTCTGAAGCTCGTTAGATTCAGAAGGACATGAAGCCAATCTAAACACCCATACAAACCTGAAATTATTTGAGTTTGGGTTCAGATATTTATAATAAATTTTGGAGTTGTATCATTAATGGTTAATGGTAGACGACGTTCACTTGTTCGATAAAAGATCAGCCTTACCTAATATCCCCTATTTGATAATAGGACCATTCAACTTCTAAGAAATGTTATTTTGAACTTATCCCAGAAAACTAGACCTTAGGTAACAGTCATATTGGTCAACTTTGCCTAGTCAAGTAACTGTGAGTTTACCCAAAGTAACCTTTGATCTAATATTCCCATAATGATTCCAACTTATTTGACCCCTTATTCCTTCACAACTTGCCGGCCAATCAGAGGCTGTCAGCTGTGAATTGCTTGAGAGCGCCACTGGGAATACGGTGGCTGCTACCAGTAATGCAACCCACCTGTGACACAGGATCACCAAGGGACCCAGGCCACAGGTGAGTGATGGCAGGATGAGATTGTGGGGTTGGAGATGGGAGTCAGCAGCAAGGACAGGGGGGTGGCTCTCCACAAGCTTTCCCCTCCCTGATATCGGGTCCTTTGATCAGATAGAGTGCCTTTGAACAAGAGACCTCGCCACCCCCAGAAGCCTGTAAGCAACCCCAACAGGTTTGCTCTTTGGGCTTCTCACGGTGGTGAGATGAGGCCCTTACATGGGCATAAATTGCCCACTTAAAGGCCTCAATTGGCAGCTGGGCAGGAAGGCCTGACTTAATCGGGGTAGAGTAAAGAAGGCAGTGAGGCCCCCAGCTGCCACCTTCCCACTCAGTTAAATGCCCCTCCGTCACCAACGCCACCTTAGGGCAGAATTTAATGCCTCGCCCAATGTTTCAAGTCGATGACCCTGATGAAGGGACTCATGATTCTGCCGACACAGTGAAAAGGGATGAGGCTAAGTAACTGTGTGAGACAACTGACTCATGAGCGAAAGCCAGAGAGACTGAGGCACCTGGACTTTGACAACAGGTTGGGGCAGGGGATCCTTTTTTAATTCATAACATACCAAATGGCTCAACAAAGTTAATCAAACTTTAATTATATGGTGTTAGTCGGACAGTGTGCCACAAGTTCAAGCTGCTGAGGGAATAATTTGGAGCTGATATCAAAGAAGAATTTCAGTAAAGAATACTCATCACTTGGGATGGAGTGCTGTGAAGAGTAAGTGATGCAAAAACTTCAAAGTTCATCGAACAGGAGTTCAGGATATTCTGATGGGCAGGGGTGGTGATATTGTAGCTTAATTTTTTCTTCCTGAATAGATGAGCTAAGATTAGCCAAATGACCTTTCCGGTCTGTAGCGATTACAAAGGCTTCGCAAATGGTTGTGCCAGGGATTCTGGCACATACCAGAAACACACCACCGGCTCACTGCTGACAGTCCCCCCTACCCCCGGGGGAGTGTGCAAGTTCATAGAGAAGGCACCTGATTTGCCTTTGTCCGGCGGACACCTGCACCATCTGTGCACACATTTGGGTGCCCACCTCTGGCAGGTTCCTGGGATATCCGAACAGTATCAGCCTAGCTCCCTGTCCCCTCGTAGAAACCTCCCGTTCTGGCTTCAAGCAGCCTCGCTGTAAGGGAATGGCGGAATAGCACAAACCTTTGGGGAACCAGGTGCTTCTCTACTCTGGAACCCCAAGGTGAACCCCACTTCCACCATTTGAACACCAGGCGTATGAGGGATAGGGGATCTTGGCGACTCATGGCCTAGGAGTCCCTGCCTCATCAAGATGCACCTCCTCCCCAGAAGCTAAGGCAACAGTTTATGACCCAGATAGACAGGACTACTGCCTTTGTCCTCCTGGGCCTTACACTTCCTCCAGAGTTTAAGAATAATGAATACATTCATCTGAAACTCCAAAACAAAAATTGCTGGAAAATGTCAGCAGGTCTGACAGCATCTGTGGCGAGAAAGACAAAGTTAACGTTTCGAGTCCGTATGACTCTTCAGAGCTAAAGGGAAGTAGAAATGCGGTGAAATATAATCCGTTTTAAGGGGGGGGGTGGAACAGTTGATATATAAACAGTATATATTTCACCACATTTCTACTTCCCTTTAGCTCTGAAGAAGAGTCATACGGACTCGAAACGTTAACTCTGTCTTTCACTCCACAGATGCTGTCAGACCTGCTGAGTTTTTCTAGCGTTTCTCGTTTTTGTTTCAGATTTCCAGCAGTATTTTGCCTTCATCTGAAATTCCTGTCACCTTGGAAGGGCACTGAAGGGTACGCCATGGCAGATGCCTGAGCTAAACATCCCAACAACCCCAGGATTGAGGGTGGGATCATGGCATGAGGCCAAGGGCAGGCAGGGTTCTGCTCTAGAGGAATTAGACCAGTGGAGCAATTAAGACACAGGGATTTCCTGACCAGTGTTTTGAGAGCGTATTGTGCAGCTGCATATGTATCCAGCAGAGGGAGCTGGATCACAATGGTAGGCTAGCACTTATTTGGCATTCTGTTGGCTGGGCACAAGTCTTCCTCTATACCCCTGTTGGCCTTAGAGTGGGAGTGCACTGAAGGAACACAGTGCAATATCTTTCTCAGCCAACTGCAAACTAAATACAGGGTAGCTTAACTCTCGTGGTGTAGCATCCGATAGATGCATGTACGGTTATATGATGGAGTCTTGGAAACTGAAATTACAAAGTTGACCTAAAGTAAATGGGGTATTGTCTCCATGAGCATTGAGAAGAATATAGGCTCTTCTGCTAGCTTCTGTACGGTCATATCCCCAGTGCAAAGTCATGCCCTAAATCTGATCTGCATTCACTGAGTAGATGTAACCTAATCCGAGTTGCCTTCAGTATGACGACAACTTCTGCAGTGAATCACAAAGACGATTCAGTTTCCAATCGCTAAATTGTTACCAGAGCGCTCAGGGCTAGCGCGCATCCAACTCTCAACAGATGCTCTTTAGATGACTTCCAGCCAAGGTCCTCATTAATTTCAAACTATAAATAATTTACTTAACTCTTGCCATCTTGCACTAGCCTTGACAGTCATCTATGTACAAAGGTAAAACCGCTTTGGAACACAGCCTCAGTTAGTGGAAGAAGCATCTACCATAATTTCTGCAAATTGCTAGTTATAAAAAGCAAAGCCATCATAAGAAGTGGGACATAAAATCGTGAAGTTTCATTTTACAGAGAGAAAGGAGGACTTGCATTTATGTAGCTCCTTTCACGATCACTGAGCTCAAAGTGCTTTACAGCCAATGAAGGACAATCACTGTCGTAATACAGAAAACACATCAGCCGATTTGCACGCAGCAAGATCCAACAAACAGCAAAAAAAACTTGCATTTATATAGCGCTTCTCACGACCCACCAGATGTCACAAAGCAATTTTATAGCCAATGAAGTACTTTTGAATTGTGGTCACAGTTGTGATGTCAGAAACGCAGCAGCCAATATGTGCACAGCAAGCTCCCACAAAACAGCAACGTGATAATGGCCAGATAACCTGTTTCTGTGATATTGATTGAGGGATAAATATCGGCCAGGGAACAGGGGAGAACTTCCTGGCTCCTCTTCCTCAGTTTAATGTCTCATCCAAAAGACAGTGCAGCACTCCCTCAGTACTGCACTGGAGTGTCAGCCTAGATTTTTGTGCTTAAATCCTGGAGTGCGACTTGAACCCAGAACCTTCTGACTCAGAGACAAGGGGTGCTGCTGACTGATCCAGAACTGACACTCCAGCAAGAGTAAAGTTAAACCAAAAAATCTTGTACCAGTACAGATATTCGGACACAAGATATAGGAGCAGGGATAGGCAATTTGACCCTTTAAGCCTGCTTCACCATTCAAGCTGGATCTTCTGCCTCGACTCCCCCCTCCAGTACTATCCCCATATCCCTTAATCCCCTCGTGCCCAAAAATCTATTGAACTCCGTCTTGAATCTATAAAGGACTGAACATCCCCAGCTCTCTGGGGTAGCAAATTTCAAATGTTGTCAACCTTCGGAGTGAAGAAATTTCTCTTTACCTCAGTCCTAAATTGCTGACCTCTTACCCTGAGACTGTGACCCCCGTGTTCTAGATTCCCCCAGGTGGGGGGGAAACATTTTCTCAGCGTCTACCAGGTCAAGCCCCTATGTTTCAAATAGATCACCCCGCGCACTTTTAAACTCCCAGGAATATTGACAGCGGACACTTGACATACTGAAAGAGGAGGAAGAAAACCTACGTAATTAAAGTGCTGGTGTGTTGTTTTCGCAGGGCCCTGTTGGGGATCGAGGAGACAGAGGCGAATCTGGAGACCCTGGTTATATTGTAGGTTATTTACCATTTCTCTCAGCATCTCCTGCCCCACCCTACCGTTCAAGTGGCCATCCCATGCCTGCAGCTGGTTGCAGCTGCAATAAGGCTCAGCTTTCCATGACTTAAATAACCCGTGAAGCTTTTATAGAGTTTTGCAGAGTTTGTCTCCGAGCTCCCGAACTACTGAGTAGCAAATCCCATTCGTGAATGATAGGGCAAAAGCAGTTGGTCACAATCAGTACCTTCACTTATAAGGGGCTCAGCATGTTGATGGATGCATTGTATTTGAAGCATTTGGTTGTGAAAACGCTGCCAGCAAAGTCGAAGAGCTAACAACAACAACTTGTATTTATAAAGCACCTTTTAATGTAGTAAAATATCCCAAGCTGCTTCACAGCGGTGATTATCAAACACAATGTGTCACCGAGGAGATAGGATTTGAGGACTGTCTCAAAGGAGGAGAGCGAGGGAGAGGGGCAGAGATGGAATTCCAGAGCTTAGGGCTTTGGTAACTAATGACATGGCTGCCCATAGTGGAGTGACTAAAATGGGAGAGAAACCTACGAAGGAACTGAAGGCTAGGTGGTGGAATGTGTAAGCCTACTGTCCAATTAACTCAGGGAACTGTGAATCAGCCACACTGACTGGATGATACTCCTCTCAGTCCGCAGTAAGAGTCCTGCATTAAATTGATTTAAGCCGCCACAGCTAAGTCCTGTTGTTTGATGTAATTTGACCCTAAACTGGCCTCTTGTTTAGAGACTGATTGATCTGTTAAATGGAAAAATAAACTAATGCAGTCACATGAACTGAACCATTTGATGATTGGGAAAACTGGCAATGAATTGTGATTGGCCCACAAGACACAAGGTAAACAGACAAAATACCAATAAAATGACTGTACATGTCTCAGGCGGCCTTTTAGATGGTTGAAGTGACAATTATTCTCTCGGTGTGGAATGTCCGCAGATACATCTGCAGCCTTCATGTGTGCAACTGTTTAAATATTTCCCCTCCTGTTTTCCTTCAAGTGTCCAGTTCCAATTCATTCTCAAAATTCACAGCCGCAAACTCCAGACAACTGTTCCCCAGCCTCAGCTCATCTGCTGCTGAAGCCTTTATCCATTCCTTTGTTACCTCTAGACTTGACTATTCCAATGCTCCCCTGGCTGACCTCCCACCCTGCGCCTTCTGAAAACTTGAGTTTGTCTGAAACTCAACTGCCCATATCCTCACTGGCACCAACCCCCATCCACCCATCACCTCTGTGCTCGACGACCTACACTGGCTCCTGGAGAGGCAATCCCTCAATTTTAAAATCCTCATCCTTGTTTTCAAAGCCCCCCCACGGCTCACCCCTCCCTAAACCTGTAATCTTCTCCGAAAGCAGTTTATTGATGGTGCATGCATATATGTGTAAGGATTGGGTACTTGTAGGAACTATGAGATAGCAAACTTAGGGACCTCAGTACCATAGTATCTTCACCGTGCAGAAGGAGGTCATTTGGCCCGTCGAATGTGCACTGGCTCTCTGAAAGTGCATTCCACCTAGTCCTACTCCCTTGCCTTATCCCCGTAACCTTGTGCATTCTCTCTTTTCAGGTAGCAATCCAATTCCCTTTTGAATACCTCGATCAAACCTGCCTCCACCACCCTCTCGGGAAGTTTGTTCCAGCCACCCTTTGGGTGAAAACATTTTTCCTCGCGTCACATTTACTCCTTTTGCCAATTTTTTTTGCCCTCTAGTTCTTTTTGCGCTCTCTCACTATTTACCCTGTCCATACCCCTCAGGATCCTGAATACCTCTATCAAGTCTCCTCTCAGTCTTCTTTTCTCCAAGGAAAACAGTCCCAACCTCTCCAATCTATCCTCACAGCTACACTTCTTCATCCCGGGAATTATTCAAGTCATAGCTGAATTGAGACCTCCACAAATGGGGCAGGCATCGTGGACCAATCACAGCTGGCACTTTACCTCATTGGAAAATACATTCTGATTTATTCAGCAGCCACTGACAGCAGTGGGGATTATCACAAGAGGCTGCGCAGTAGAGAACTATGCTCTACTATCAATTTGTTTTTAAAAAGTCATCTATACATTTAATGAGAGCAGTGGGCAGTGCACAATGAACAAATATGAAGCTACTTGGGTGTTTGAATTTAAAATGCCCAAAGTATGATAAACTTAGTAGGATTTGGCACGTTAGCATTGACTGGCATATGTTCACTTACAGGGACAGCAGGGGCTGGACGGCGAGAGAGGGAAGCATGGCCAGCAAGGTTTGCCGGTAAGTGGACATTAAAACTTCATAAAGATCCGCGAGCTGGAGTAAGTGCTCCCTGAGCTTAAAATTTCATTTTATTAGAAAGCCGGCATTTTTCATTGCAAACCACAAGTGTTGAATTACTTGTGTGATTGTGCAGTGGGAGGAGAATTTTTCTGGATGGGAAGCGTTACAGTAATTGATTCCACATTTTATGGAGTAAAAATGCTGACTTACACTAGATATAGTTTAACAGATAATTTCTTAATTGTTTGTTTTGAACTTCTAGGGTAACCCTGGACCTCCAGGTAAACCAGGTGTTAAAGGCTCTAAGGGGCAAGAGGTAGGTAACTGTACAGTGTTCAACTTTCTGCTCTATTATTCCCTACAGCCAACTTGAATCCTAAAAATGAACTGGCAGAAGGAAGGGATTTGGCATATTGCACTTGTTCTGGTTTCTCTGCTCGTGCCCAATATACATTTGACGTTTACCCTTTTAAGATATATATTCGGTTCCCTTCCAAGTGGCTTCTTATGTGTGCCTCGATAACCACTTGTGACAAAGCATTTCATGTTCTAGTAGCTTTCTGTGTGAAATGAATTCTTCCAATTCCCATCCTTGTCTTTCTAGTACTGATTCTCAGGCTGCTCCCCCTTGTTAACCGATTTGGCCGCCAATTTTTCACCAAATATCATTCAAAACCTTTCAAAATTTAAATGCTGATTGGAACTCCCCAACTTCCTCTGCTTCCGTGAAAAAATGCAAGTTTTAAAACTTCCACGATGATTACGCTCCAAGATTTTAACACAAAAATCCAGGCTGACACTTCAGTGTATTACTGAGGGGAGTGCAGCACCGTCAGAGACGAGATTTGAACCGAGGACCCATCTGCTCTTTCAGATGGACGTGAAGGACCCCATGGCACTATTTCAAACAAGTGCACCAGAATTCTCCCCAGTATCCTGGCCAATATTTATCCCTCCATCAACATGACAAAAACAGATTATTTGGTCATTATCACATTGTTTGTGGGAACTTGCTGTGTGCAAATTGGCTGCTGTGTTTCCTACATTACAACAGTGACTACACTTCAAAAGTACTTTAACATAGCACACTTCTATGGGATGTCCTGACAGTACTCCTGCCTGGAGCCCAATTGCCCACTTAAGTGGACAATTAGAGCCACTTCCCACCACCTCTGACATTTCATCAGCAGTTGGGAGACGTGGGGAGCTAAACCTTGGCAGCTTCCTAGTGGGTTCATGGGGAGGACCTTCCATTGTGGGCATTCCTTGACCCAGGGAGAACATCCCTGCCCCCGGTGGCAATTGCCGCAGCATCGGCATCACCTACCCTCAGTGACACCCACGCCACCCTCCCCGCAGCCAGTGTGAGACACCCCAGCACCCCCATTCCCTACTTACCTACGACTTTGAGGGCATAGGCCCTCATCCTCCAGGTGCAGCTCCAGCGATGGCTACAGCTAGTAATAGCGCTGCTGAGGCTACTGAACGGCCGACCCTCTGATTGGGCTGGCAGCTCTTGGGAGTTAACCTACGTGAGGTCGCTCCGGTTGTGAAACCCATGTGGCCTCCACAAAATCCAACCGTATATTGCATGGAGTGAGACCAACATGATAGAAGGGGTCAGCTGACATGAAAGAAGCTTTTACAGAGAAGCAATAAACTTTTCCTTTACTGCAGAATACTCCTACATGCACTCTAGCTAGAAAATAATGGAAGGGTGCATGTTTGGAATGGAATTGGCGTTGGAGTGACATGGTGTAAGATCATTACGTTAGCAGTCAGCAGTTTATTGAATGATAAGTCATGGGCAAGACAGCGGCAGAGCCAAAATACAATGCGTCATGTAGGCTTGGCAGGAATATTCTCTCTCTACCGGAAGGTATATCAGTGCAAAGAATTCTCATCTGGGGAAAAATAATCACCAAAGATTCCTGTTGCACATTAACTTTTAGTTTGTGTGACATCCAAAATCCACTGAATCAAGCCAAGCAGCACCAGTGTGATCTATTGCACAGATCCTTGTTAGTGCTGCGATTGGCTTGAAATTAACCTTCCCATTTTCATTTAAAGTGACTTTCCCCTTCTTCATGCATGATCTGTGCCTGAGATATTTGGGATGAGAACAGGTTGGAGGAGGCAAAGTAATCAATATCCCCTCCTATATCAGCTCTATTCTATGATTAATCACGCAGAGGTGGTTAAATCCAGCTGAGGATAGACCTCTCCTGCAACTTCCTTGGTGTTGCAAAGCATTCTGGACAAGATTGGGCGCTCAGCTTGTGTAAAGTGCTTAACACTTGTGCAATCTTCCAGCATTAGCATTCCAGCACTACACTGTTTATAGAGTCATCACAGCAAAGAACCAGGCCAACTGGCCCATCAACTCCATGCTAGCTCTCTGAAGAGCAATCTAGTCAGTCCCATTCCCTCACTCTATCCTAGTAACCATGCGAGTTTATTTCCCTCAAGTGCCCATCCAATTTCCTTTTGAAATCATTCATCGTCTCCGCTTCTACCACCCTCGTAGGCATCAAGTTCCAGGTCATTACAACTTGCTGTGTAAAAATGTTTTTCCTCACCATTCCCCCTGCATCTCTCGCCCAAAGCCTTAATCTGTGTCCTCTAGCCCTTGTACCATCAGCTAATGGGAATAGCTTTACTTTGTTTATCTTATCTAAACCTGGCACAACCCTGCATATCTCTAGATCTCTCAATCTCCTTTTCTCCAAGGAGAACAACCCCAGCTTCTTCAACGTAAACTTGTAGCTAAAATCCCCCATCCCGGGAACCTTTCTGGTTAAATCTCCCTCTGCACCCTCTCTAGGACCCTCACATCCTTTCTAAAATGTGGTGACCAGAACTGAATGCAGTACCCTAGTTGGGGCCTAACCAGAGCTTTATAAAGGTTCAGCGTAACTTCCCTGAACTTCTATCAATTAGAAAACGTAGACCTTGAATGCATCCTCACTTTGGAGTTTAAGTCACTTGGCCATAATTTCAATGTTTACATTTTCCAGTTGATATATATGTCTGAAGTATTATGATTAATCGTTTCGTAGTATAGAACTTGAGTATTGCAGAAAGAGACACGCTATTGAAGTTTTTTGTCTTGCACTCATCAGGACAGAATTTGCAAGAATACCAAGTGTAGAGGGAGCAACAATTTATACTGCATGAGAAGAGAGTGCTAATTGATTGATTTGGCAAGTGGACTCTAATTGGTCAAAGTGCTGCCATGAAGAATGTACCAGGGAACAGTTAACTGCCAAGCTTTTGTTTAAATTCAGATCAGGCAGGTCAGCTCTGGCTGGTCAAGGCATTGCTATGGGGAAATGAACCAGAGACTGGCTGTGGGCCAGTCTTTTGTAAACAAAACTTTTGTTTAGTTGAAAAAGGCACAATGTGTGGACATGCTCCTTCTGTTTGCAAAGGACAGGGCCCTGTTTGCAAATATATGTAGCTTCTAGCATGCATAAGTGAGCCACGCTGCGAGTCCGACTGATAATCTTAAATTTGTTGTCAGTGTAATTCTTAGTGCAATCAGGATTGTTTAGCCAGTGCTGTCCAATTGCAGAATCACATCTAATGTTGGATATTATGTTTTGAGTTTTGAGCCCACTTACCAACCAATTAGCACTCTCTTCTCATGCAGTATAAATTGTTCTTCCCTTTACACTTGGTATTCTTGTGAACCTGTCCTGATGAGTGCAAGACAAAAAGCTTCCACAGCATTCCTCTATCTTCAGCAATACTGAAGTATTATGCTTGACCTTCATGGACCCACATCAAGATTTCATTCCTTGCTTCATACATACAGCGCCTCACAACTCAAACTCAATTGCTGTGCGCCAAATATTATTCAATATTGGAAAATGGTAATCCACCCGGGAAGCACTGTTTTTCATCCTTAATGTAGGATTGTGCTGAGGACAGTTTAGCAGCAATGAGCAAATGGGTTAAGTAAGCCCAAATCCCACTGCAGCACTCAGCTTTCTCACCAATTAATTACAAACTTTCCCCTGTAGTAATCACCAGCTCGGTTCTCCACAAGTATGCCAAGAGTTTGAAAGTTGCAGCTGATGAGCAGAGTTTAAAATTTATAATGTGATCCATGTGGAATGACACCAAAAGTTCAAAAAAAATTGGGAAAATTACAAGTCCAGAGGGCCAGCCTTTCATTGAAAAGAAGCCCAACATTACATAACCATGTCTTTTGCAAGGGGTTTGAAATATGTAATATCTTCCATGTGCTGTGCTTTTAGGCCAATATTAAAGCACTCCAAAATATATTCATGGATGTATTCCCCAAAATGCTGACAGAAGAATATACCTCAGCAACACCCATCACTTTGCAGAGCTCTCTCTGTTTGAGTGGCAATTCCTTCATCGAATTTTCGATTCATATAAACATATAATCTACTCATTCCTTGTGAGGAGGTCTTGTGGCGCAGTGGGTATTTCCCTTGCCTTTGAGTCAGAAGCTCTGGGTTCAAGTGTCACCCCAGGACTTGATGCCCAAGGAAGGTGCATTCATGACATGGACAAACAGGTTGAGCAAATCCTTTGAACACACTGACAGGAGGTAACAGAGAGAGAGAGATTCCTGGTCAGCATATGATGGGAAGAAACTTGAAGCCTCTACTATCACTCTGATTAGCTCCAGACTACAGTATATGTGTGCAAGTGCACAGAAATTTGGACTCCTGAGTGACTGTAACACACCAGTTCTCTGTGATTTGTATTTGTCATACCTATGTGTGGTTAGGTGACAAGCTAGAGTCACAAAAGAGAACTCATGATTCTTTCGCAACATCAACTCTTTGACCAAAGCGCACACAGGGCAGAATTTCACTGGCTCCCAGGAGATGGGAAATCATGGATCAGCCCCTCGACCATGTCCCTCCATTGGGGAATTTAACTGATGGCAGAAGCAGGATTGGACAGTCCGCCCGCCCCAGGAAGCCAGGCAGCCAATTTGCATGAATAAAGGTCCAATTAGGGGCCATTTTTGCAGAGCCAATGGCATTTTGCTGACAACAGATCAACCCCGTCCCCGGTTGTGTGAGGAGGACGACCTCCCAGTGACAGCCCGGAGAGGATTGTTTTTATTTCAAAGAATAGAAGGGCCATGGACAGGGGAGGCAGTCCCCATGCGCACCCCCACCCCCCCCCCCCCACACACACACACACACACACACACACACACACAACAACTCCCCATGATTTCCTAGGAGGGGGCTTCCCCCCTCCATCACTTGCACATTTATTTGTTTAATATTTTCGGCCTACCTAGTAGGGGTCCCTACCTGCCTCCGAAGCAACCACCATTCCTGGTGACACCCCTGACGCTCCTGAGGCTGCCGGTCTGCTGACTGGAGCGGCAGGTTCAACGCCCATAAAATGGAGCGGGGAGGTCCCACCAACTGCCCATGAATGCCAGCGACTCATTTACCCAGACAATGTCAGGCTGCCTGCCCGATCGGCAAAGTTCAGCCAGCGTACTCTACTCCACTTATTGAGATTGAAATTGGCTTCCATCTCCATTTCACTGAGCGCAACAGCTGTTGGATAAACCACATTGCTGGAAGTCATGGTTGTGGTTTCTGCTGGTGTCTACGTGTGTTGGTATTGCCTGTGCCTGTAACCCCAATGCCCTGGCCAATATTTATCCCCAGTCAACGTCGCTGAAACAGATTATCTGGTCATTACCACATCGTTGTTTTGTGGGAGTTTCCTGTGTGCAAATTGGCGGTTTTGTTGCCAACGTCACAACAGTGACTGCAGTTCAAAAATGCTACATTGGCTGTCAAACACTTTGGGATGTCCAGCGGTTATAGAAGGTGCCATATAAATGCAAGTCTCTCCTTTTTCTTTCAACCCTTTCCTTTTTTGGTTTAGGGACGAAAAGGAAAAACAGGTTCCCACGGCACGCAAGGAAGCCCAGGCCCACCAGTAAGTGTTGTCTGTGGATTTTAAAACTATGCCTACGCATTCAATTCATCAATTCAGCTGCGTAGCAGCACTTCAAAACAACTTCAGCGGTTCCAAAGGGTCTGGCGATGTCCGGAGGCTATAAAGCTGCAAACATAAATGATTTCTAACAGTGTAATACATTATTGTAAGGTCTATCAGAACAAAGATGAATATTATGCATAATACATTCTAACACTGTTGTAATTCAGAATATTTTAAAGTTTAATTAATGGCATCACTTCTGCTTAACACTCAGGGTCCTGTCGGACCTCCAGGTCCCAGAGGTGTTGTTGGTCGACAAGGTCAAGAGGGGGCTCCAGGGTTGGACGGAGCTCCCGGAATCAATGGGAAACCAGGAATCCAGGTCAGATTTTGCTTCTGGTAAAGTGTTAAAGACATCTGTGTAGAGATCGTTTAAGATATCCTCCTTGATTGAATCTGTGCCTACCAGTAATATTGCACAACAGTAGAAATAAATATACCAGCCATACTGCACAGTTAAATACACAGTCGAGCCATCAAATCCATTGCAATTTGATACATTGCTGTTTGTTAATTTTTTTTCTCCCAGTTTAAAGCTCTGCTTCCAAATAATTCAGTTAGTAAATCCTGCCAGTGTCACTGTTTGTAAGCAACGACCATGGCTCCTTAGCCAACGCTGTATTTCAATTTGCTTAATGCAGATCAAACAATTAACCTCCCCCTTTTTTTTTAATTCTTTCACGGGATGTGGGTGTCGCTGGCTGGGCCAGAATTTATTGCCCGTCCCTAATTGCCCTTGGGAAGTTGGTGGTGAGCTGCCTTTGTGCAGGTACGCCCACAGTGCCATTAGGGAGGGAGTTCCAGGATTCTGCCCCAGCGACAGTGAAGGAACGGCGATATATTTCCAAGTCAGGATGGTGTGTGGCTCGGAGGAGAAATTGCAGGTGGTGGTGTTCCCATGTGTCTGCTGCCCTTTTTTGTTATAACTTGATGTCTGGAACATGTGTAAGATCAAAACAGCTGCTGGATTTATTTACAAATAAAATGATACATACTGGCAATGACACACGGGCAAAATACTAAACAGCTTGGGGAGTCTTTTCTCTCCCATGATGCATCTTTCTGTCTAAGCTGCGTTAATTGAAAAGTGAAACATGGGCCAGAATCTTCCGCTCAGGTGTGGGGGCGGGGCCCACACGCTGATGCGTAAAAGGACGCACGGTGACATCGGGCGTGCGTCCTGACATCACCAGGTGTCATTCCGATCTTCAGTTCGGGGGGTGCGCAGCTGAGTCAGCTGCGCACCCGCCGAGCTGTCAAAGGCCTGTCAAGGTCATTAAGTAGCGAATTAAACTGAGTGTCTGGGTCCACGGAGGGGGAAGAGGATTCATGAAGGATTTCAAACTTCAATAAGAAGTTTTTTGTTAAAATTCATAGACATGTCCCAGCTCATGTGACACATGGTGGGGGGGGGGGGTGGGGGACATGTCTGAATAATTTTTTTAATTTATTCCTTTTTCCCCACAATCCAATTAATCTCCCTGAGGCAGCTCCGTGACTCAGGGAGATTCCAGCTCTCTTCCATGTGCATGCGTGAAAGAGTGCAGACCCTGATTCTTCCCTCCCCCTCCTCCTCCTCCTCCTCCTCCTCCTCCTCCTCCTCCTCCTCCTCCTCCCCACCCCCCCCCCCCCCCCCCCCCCCCCCCACCCAACCACCACCACCACCACCACCACCCGCATGGAGTGCTCAGTGCTTCCGGATGCGTGTGTCACACTGGGGTGGGCCTTAATTGGCCTGCCCGGCGGGGAGAAAATTCTCCCCATGCAGTCCCGCTATCGAAGCATCTTTATGGTAACTAATATCTGATGAAAAGGGAATTTCCCCTTTGTGAAACATGACTGCCTCCCTCACCACCCCCCCCTCCCCCCCCACCACCACTCCTATTTTATAATCTAATGAAGAGATCGGGTTTCCTGGCTAAATGGAAGGTTATGCCATTGATAAGCTGTTCAAGTAAGGAGGAAATCAGTTGCTGAGGTTTTGTAAATTTGGCCGCGCTTTAGAAAGAATCTCGAGGCCCTGAAGGGTGTGCAGCAGTGATTCACTAAGATTACGCTGGGCTTCGGAAGCTTTGGTAATGAAAGGATAGAAAAAAAACTGTTTTAATTAGAACTGAGGTTAAAAGGCGATCTGATAAAGGCATTCAAATTTATGGATTGCAGTGAATTGCACCCAGTGTCCCTGTGAGTGACATTTGTTGGTCTGCATTTTATTTTCACTGCAGCGAATCACTTGTCAAGGATAAAGAATTGCAGCAGCTGTTCTTGGAATTAACTGACGACCATTTGTTCCTCTTGAGGTTTGTTAAGATGTCATTTTCCCTCATTCCTTAGGGAGAACAGGGCGACGACAGGAGTGTCGGGTTGCTTGGCAAACCGGGAGGCCGTGGCGGTGTTGGAGTCCCAGGATTACCTGGATCTCAGGGGCCTCCTGGCTTTAAGGTAAGCAAGTTCGAGGAACCCCCGGGCCAAAGCTCAGTAGCCAAAAGCTGGGGTGTACAACCGCTCACTAACTAGAAAGGCAGTGGTAGTTCCTCGAAAGGCGATTCGCCCACACGGATCACCCCTAAAGCCGAAACGCTTTAGGGATTTCCTCACAGCGCCTCTGAAGAGGTCAGTCTTCCCCGTCGACTCATGGGAGACCCTGGCTTGATTCCGACCAAACTGGAGAAGGCCCATTCAGGAAGGCAGCAAACACGTTCAGAGGAACATCGGGAACGTGCTGAGGTGAAGCCGAGGCGTTCGGAGGGAGCGCACAAACCTCCAAACTACCCAACGCTTCAAGGACTGCCTGCCCCACATGTAGCAGGTCCAATTTGCGATCTGTATACTCTTATCAGCCATCTCAGAACCCATCGAACAGGAGTGGAAGCAAGTTATCCTCAATCATTAGGACAGAGATGAGGAGGAATGTTGTTCTGTCATGGTGTTGTGTGACTTTGGAACTCTGCCTCAGAAGGCAGTGGAGGTAGGGTCATTGAATATTTTTAAGGCAGAGGTACATAGGTTCTTGTTAGGCAAGGAAATCGAAGGTTATCGGGGATAGATGAGAATGTGGAATTCGAAACACAAAACAGATCAACCATGACCTTATTGAATGGCGGAGCAGGCTCATGGGACCAAATGGCCTACTTCTGCTCCGATTTTGTATGTTCCTATGATCCCGAGGGCCTGCCCATCCAACTCAGAAGAGACCTTTATTCATTGGGGTGAAGGATGGTGTTGCTAATCAATAAAATGGTACACCACTCAAGTGAAAAAAGCAATAATACTCTAGAGGGAATTCTCACTCTACTGGGAGAGACACAGTTATGTAAGACATTGCCATTGTTGCATATTGTCAATTTTATGTTTTCTTTAAAAGCCATTGTAATTTTATACTTTTTTTGTCTTATCTGAGCTCAGTGGCAGCGCTCTTGCCTCTGAGGGAATAAAAATGTGGATCCTGACAAGTCTGACTTGAGTATGTAACCAAACTGATTGTACAGCACAGAATGTGCTGCGTTTGGTGAAATGTTAAATCGGGGTTGTTTGTTGGAACTCTCTCTAGTGTGCGCAAATTGGCTGCAATGCTTGCTTGGATCACAGCAGTCATTACAAAAGTACCTCAGTAGCTGTGAAATGTTTATGGACATCCCAAAGTCCTATGTAAATACCAGTCTCTTTCTCTTAGCAAGAGAAAGTAGATTTCACAACAACTTGGATAACAGATTCTGAGGGAGCTTGGTGGGGTGGAATGGCTCTGGGAGGCTGCTTCCCATAGCTGGATCATTTAAGATGGAGATGAGAAGGAGTTTCTTCACTCGGAGGGCTGTGCATCTTCTTCCCTCCTTCAGAGAGCTGTGGATGTTCAGTCATTGACCATATTCAAGTCAGAGAGCGATAGATTTTTGGATTCTCGAGGAATCAAGGGATATGGGATTGGGCAGGAATTGAATGGTTGAAGCAGGGTTCCATGGGCCAAATGGCCTGCCCCATCCCTATCTTTTATATTCTTCTGTTAGTTCATTATTCCTTCAAATATATCAAACCCAACTACAATCCTTAAATTTACACAACGTGTGGTACCAAGCCAACCATTCTAGGAAACTCCCAGCTTGAGATATTTTAGCTGAAGCAGCAGCGTTGCTATGGTAATGTTTATGAATCGTAATATTGATAAAATTAGGAAATAGTAATTTTGATGCAGAGTCAAAGTTGTGACCTCAAGATGAGCCTCGTTGCTAAAATGCTGGATCTTAAAGCAAAGGTTCAACTATTCTGACCTGGGGCGTTTTCCCACTTATATTTATACAGCGCCTCTTAACATCATAAAACATCCCCAGGCATTTCACAGGAGCATTATAAAGCAAAATAGGACACCAAACCAGATAAGGAAATATTAGGGCAGGAAACCAAAAGCTTGGTCAAAGAAATAGGTTTTAAGGAGTGTCTTAAAGGAGGAGAGCAAAGTGAAGAGGTTTAGGGAGGGAATCCCAGAATTTAAGGTCCAAAGAACGGAAGGCACAGCCACCTATGGTGGAGTGATTAAAATCAGGGTGCTGAAGGGACCTGGGATTAAAGGAACTCTGAGATTTCAGAGAGTTGTGGGACTGGAGAAGTTTACAGAGATAGGGAGGAGTGAGGTGATGGAGGGTTTTGAAAACAAAGATGAGAATTTTCAAATTGAGATGTTAAAATCATTTTATGTTCAAGGTGTTATATAAATGCAGGATGTTTTCTGGCAAGGTCAAGACAACTCTGTCCATTTGAAGGTTATATGAATGGTTTTGTCTCTAAATATTACTAAATTTCTTAGGGCGAAGCAATTTTGGATCTCCTGTCAGCATTTATAGTTCACATTGTATTAACTGGTTCATTGCTATTACAGTCAGATCAGTAAATAGGGTGGTTTAATGCAGTTACTGCAGGTTTGATAGCTGAAACGATTGGAACCCCTTGTGAGTTAGTAGCCTGCCCTCCTCCTGGATGCTGTTAATGTATCTGGTCATCTTCAATTCACACTTAGAAATCACCTTGCCATTGTGTGTTAGACCCTGTCTGATTCACACTTTTTGCGGACAAGAAATAACTTAAAAAACTATTTCAAACTTTGGAATCAATTTGCCGCATAATTGAATAAACCTATCACAATGTTCCCAGATCAGACAAATACTTCAGTATCTCAAATTTGGGAAAATGTAACCTAAAGATTGATACAAATTCTCAATTCATCTGTACAAAGGAATAACAGACATTTTACCTTAATTAATGTCTAATAGTGCTAGTGAAAGATTGTTATGCATCTATACAAGACTTCTTCCACCACTTTCCAATCATTTCCTGAAATTCCGTACCCTCACACAAACCTGTCACACAAAATCTAATAACAGGTGATAAAAATCCTGACGCCCCAAACTGCCAGAAGATTGACTCTAATTTACCAAGAAGCTTTAACAATCTGGAACAGAAGAAGCCAATTTGCCGGAGGATCACAATCTAAAGAATGAAGAATCTCAACAGCAGCGTCCTCTTCCAAGCCAAGTCACCCAGAATCAAGTCGCTAATCACTCAAAACCAGCTCCACCAGTCAGGCCTTCCCTGACACCAGGCTCCCAAAGCAACTGCTCTTCTCTGAACTCGGTCACGGCAGGGGACCCCCAGGAGGACAGCGGAATCGCTTGATGTCCACAAAGCATCCCTGAAGAGATCAAACGCCCCTGAAGAGATCAAACATCCCCCCTGACTCATGTGAGGACCCTGGTTTATGACCGACCAAAATGGAGAAGGCGATTTGGGAAGGCGGCCAACGCATTGAGAGGAACGTCAGAAACGTGCTGAGGTGAAGTCAAGGTGAGTGAGGGAGTGCACAAACCTCCAAACGACCCAGCTACCCAATGCTTCAAGGACCACCTGCCCCCCACATAGCAGGGTCTGCAGATCATGCCTTGGATTTATCAGCCATCTCAGAATCCATCAAACCGGAGTGGAAGCAAGTCGTCCTCAGTCCAGAGGGACTGCCTAAGAGGAGGAGAAATAGTTTTACAGGGAATTCTAATCACTTCTTCCTGTGTATTTCAGAGTGGAAACAACCCCAGTATTATTCTGTTTACCATGAACTCCATGGTGTATCTGATGTGGTCAATTGTCATTTCACAACAAATGAAACAAAGCCACACATTTTGCTCCATCTGTTAAGCAAATTGTAAACAAGTTATTTTAGTGGTTATAGACTGATAACAAACAAATCCCCAGTGTCTCCATGATTCACATTTTTATTTTATCTTCATGCCACGTACCCTATTCTCATTGTGATGTTTTTATGATAGTTGCCAGGAATTGCTCACTTAACTGCCTTAAGGAGTGCAAATGTTCCCCATTCTGAAGCCAGAATAACCCTTCGGTTGGGGTCAAGGAAGAAACATGATCAAAAGTTAAAATAGACTGTCACTACACTACAGATATCAAACGGCCATCTCTCTTTGCTCCTTTGGAGAGCTCATCCCCTTAAGTGATTAAGGTGCATGTTTATGCTCTCTTCTAACCTCTTGAGGTGTCAAATTGTTTAAAGTAGCGTGGTGTAGAAACAGCAACTTATATTTACATAGCACTTTTCATGTCATGAAACCTCCCAAGGCACTTTACAGAAACATTATGAAATAAAGTATGCCACTGAGCCTCATAAGGAGATCTTAGGTCAGATGAACTAAAAGCTTGGTCAAAGACATGGGTTTTAAAGGAGTGTCTTAAAGGAAAAAGAGGTAGAATGGTGGAGAGCTGCAGGGAGGGAATTCCAGAGCTTGGGGCCCAGACAATTGAAGGCACAGCCACCAATGGTGGGGCAATTATGATTGGGGATGCACAAGAGGCCAGAATTAGAGGGGCACAATTATCTCAGGAGGTTGTGGAGCTAGAGGTGATTACAGAGATAGGGAGGGGCAAGGCCAAGGGCATTGTCGGATTTTAAAATGAGGATAAGGATTTTAAAGTCAAGTCGTTGTTTGAAACGTATACATATACATTTGTGACAAAAGGGCTTGGGAACTCACCATTGTCCATTGTCTGTACAGCAAACTAGTGGGAGTATTGAAAGCTTTTAATATATGGAGTCACGTGATCTAAAAAAAGACTTGCATTTAAATAGCACTTTTCATCACCACCAGGTATCTCAGCCAATGGAGTATTTTTGAAGTGCAGTCACTGTTGTAATGTAGGAAAGATCCATTTGCACACAGTAAGCTCCCACAAACTGCTAACATGATATAACCAGATAATCTGTTTTTTGTGATGCTTATTGAGGGGTAAATGCTGGCCAGGGATAACTCCCCTGCACTTCTTCAAAAAATAGTGCCGACAAATCTTTTAAACCCGCGCAAGCAGGCAAACAGGGCCTTAATTTAACATCTCATCTGAAAGGCAGCACCTCTAACTGTTCAGTACTCCTTCAGTACTGCACTGGAGTGTCAGCTTTGATTTTTGCACTCCAGTCCTGGGATGCTGCTGACTGAACTATGACTAACACTGCAAGGAAAGGCCAAACTGTTAATTAAGTCATGTCTACAGGTGGCAGGCACTCACTGGGTAATGACTTGTGTACATATAAAGAGACATTTATTGACATTGGTAGTGGATTGTAGAGTTAGGAGCTTTACATAAAGTCTCACCTTGTGAATGAATCTGAAAGAGTTGACGTCTGGCCTCCTTCCTGTAAGAAGTTTAACACAAACCACTGCTTGACCAAGCTTCACACAGTCTGGTTTAATTGACCCTGCTTTGATTTGGCCAAATGAGCTAAAACAAAAACAGAATTACCTGGAAAAATTCAGCAGGTCTGGCAGCATCGGCGGAGAAGAAAAGAGTTGATGTTTCGAGTCTTCATGACCCTTCAACAGAACTGATTGAATATTAGAAGAGGGGTGAAATATAAGCTGGTTTAAGGGGGTGGGGGGAGTGAAGTTGGGGGGTTGGTGTGGTTGTAGGGACAAGCAAGCAGTGATAGGAGCAGATAATCAAAAGATGTTACAGACAAAGGAACAAAAAAGTGTTGAAGGTGGTGATATTATCTAAACGAATGTGCTAATTAAGAATGGATGGCAGGGCACTCAAGGTACAGCTCTAGTGGGGGTGGGGTGGAAAGACTAGCAGGGCATACAAGATTTAAAAATAATGGAAATAGGTGGGAAAAGAAAAATCTATATAAATTATTGGAAAAAAACAAAAGGAAGGGGGAAGAAACAGAAAGGCGGTGGGGATGGAGGAGGGAGTTCAAGATCTAAACTTGTTGAATTCAATATTCAGTCCGGAAGGCTGTAAAGTGCCTAGTCGGATGATGAGGTGCTGTTCCTCCAGTTTGCATTGAGCTTCACTGGAACAATGCAGCAAGCCAAGGACAGACATGTGGGCAAGAGAGCAGGGTGGAGTATTAAAATAGCAAGTGACAGGGAGGTTTGGGTCTTTCTTGTGGACAGACCGCAGGTGTTCTGCAAAGCGGTCGCCCAGTTTGCATTTGGTCTCTCCAATGTAGAGGAGACCGCATTGGGAGCAATAAATGCAGTAGACTAAGTTGGGGGAAATGCAAGTGAAATTCCGCTTCACTTGAAAGGACTGTTTGGGCCCTTGGACAGTGAGGAGAGAGGAAGTGAAAGGGCAGGTGTTGCATCTTTTGCGTGGGCATGGGGAGGTGCCATAGGTAGGTGAGGAGTAGGGGGTGATGGAGGAGTGGACCAGGGTGTCCCGGAGGGAACGATCCCTACGGAATGCCACCGGGGGGGTGTGAAGGGAAGATATGTTTGGTGGTGGCATCATGCTGGAGTTGGCAGAAATGGCAGAGGATGATCCTTTGAATGCGGAGGCTGGTGGGTTGATAAGCGAGGACAAGGGGGACCCTATCATGTTTCTGGGAGGGCGGAGAAGGCGTGAGGGTGGATGCGCGGGAGATGGGCCGGACACATTTGAGGGCCCTGTCAACAACCGTGGGTGGAAAACCTCGGTTAAGGAAGAAGGAGGACATATCAGAGGAACTGTTTTTGAAGGTAGCATCATCAGAACAGATGTGATGGAGGCGAAGGAACTGAGAGAATGGGATGGAGTCCTTACAGGAAGCGGGGTGTGAGGAGCTGTAGTCGAGGTAGCTGTGGGAGTCGGTAGGCTTGTAATGGATATTGGTGGACAGTCTATCACCGGAAATTGAGACAGAGAGGTCAAGGAAGGGAAGGGAAGTGTCAGAGATGAACCATGTGAAAATGATGGAGGGGTGGAGATTGGAAACAAAATTAATAAATTTTTCCAAGTCCAGACGAGAGCATGAAATAATCATCGATGTACTGGAGAAAGAGTTGTGGGAGGGGGCGGGAGTAGGACTGAAACAAGGAATGTTCCACATACCCCATAAAGAGACAGGCATAGCTGGTGCCCATGCGGGTACCCATAGCCACACCTTTTATTTGGAGGAAGTGAGAGGAGTTAAAGGAGAAATTGTTCAGTGTGAGAACAAGTTCAGCCAGACGGAGGAGAGTGGTGGTGGATGGGGATTGTTCGGGCCTCTGTTCGAGGAAGAAGCAAAGAGCCCTCAGACCATCCTGGTGGGGGATGGAGGTGTAGAGGGATTGGACGTCCATGGTGAAGAGGAAGCGGTTGGGGCCAGGGAACTGGAAATTGTTGATGTGACGTAAGGTGTCAGAGGAATCACGGATGTAAGTGGGAAGGGACTAGACAAGGGGAGAGAGAAAGGAGTCAAGATAACGAGAAATGAGTTCCGTGGGGCAGGAACAGGCTGACACGATCGGTCTGCCGGGACAGTCCTGTTTGTGGATTTTGGGTAGGAGGTAGAAGCGGGCCGTCCGAGGTTGGGCGACTATCAGGTTGGAAGCTGTGGGAGGAAGATCTCCAGAGGAGATGAGGTCAGTGACAGTCCTGGAAACAATGGCTTGATGTTCAGTGGTGGGGTCATGGTCCAGGGAGAGGTAGGAGGAAGTGTCTGCGAGTTGAAGCTCAGCCTCCGCGAGGTAGAGGTCAGTGCGCCAGACAACAACAGCACCATCCTTGTCAGCGGGTTTGATGACAATGTTGGGGTTGGACCTGAGAGAGCAGAGTGCAGTAAGTTCAGAGAGGGACAGATTAGAACGGGTGATAGGAGCAGAGAAATTGAGACGACTAATGTCACGCCAACAGTTCTCAATGAAAAGATCAAGAGAAGGTAAGAATCCAGAGGGAGGGATCCGGGTGGAGGGAGAATATTGGAGGTGGGTGAAAGGATCCGTTGAACGGGGAGAGGACTCCTGCCCAAAGAAGTGAGCACGGAGACGAATACGGCGGCAGAAGAGTTCAGCATCATGCCGAGCCCGATATTCATTGAGATGAGGGTGTAAGGGGATGAAACTAAGTCCTTTGCTGAGCACTGAACGTTCAGCAGCGGAGAGGGGAAGGTCAGGGGGTATAGTGAATACACGGCCGGGGCTGGGATTGGAAGAAAGGGTGGGGACGGAGGGACAGGCAGAGGTGGAGGGTCCTTGATGGGTGTTGGTGTCGATGAGTTGTTGGAGCAGTTCTTTCGCCTCCGTCGCATCTATTGATGCTACCTTCAAAAACAGTTCCTCTGACATTTCCTCCTTCTTCCTTAACCGAGGTTTTCCACCCACGGTTGTTGACAGGGCCCTCAACCGTGTCTGGCCCATCTGCCCTCACGCCGTCTCCTCCCTCCCAGAAACATGATAGGGTCCCCCTTGTCCTCACTTATCACCCCACCAGCCTCCGCGTTCAAAGGAACATCCTCTGCCATTTCCGCCAACTCCAGTATGATGCCACCACCAAACACATCTTCCCTCCACCACCCCCCCCCCCCCGGTGGCATTCTGTAGGGATCGTTCCCTCCGGGCACCCTGGTCCACTCCTCCATCATCCCCTACTCCTCAACCCCTACCTATGGCACCTCCCCATGCCCACGCAAAAGATGCAACACCTGCCCCTTCACTTCCTCTCTCCTCACCGTCCAAGGGTCCAAGGGCCCAAACATTCCTTTCAAGTGAAGCAGCATTTCACTTGCATTTCCCCCAACTTAGTCTACTGTATTCATTGCTCCCAATGCGGTCTCCTCTACATTGGAGAGACCAAACGTAAACTGGGCAACCGCTTTGCAGAACAACTGCGGTCTGTCCGCAAGAAAGACCCAAACCTCCCTGTCACTTGTGCCATTTTAACACTCCACCCTGCTCTCTTGCCCACATGTCTGTCCTTGGCTTGCCACATTGTTCCAGTGAAGCCCAACGTAAACTGGAGGAACAACACCTCATCTTCCGACTAGGCATTTTACAGCCTTCCGGACTGAATATTGAATTCAACAACTTTAGATCTTGACCTCCCTCCTCCATCCCCACCCCCTTTCCGTTTCTTCCCCCTTCCTTTTATTTTTTCCAATAATTTATATAGATTTTTCTTTTCCCACCTATTTCCATTATTTTTAAATCTTGTATGCCCTGCTAGTCTTTCCACCCCACCCCCACTGGAGCTGTACCTTGAGTGTCCTGCCATCCATTCTTAATTAGCACATTCGTTTAGATAATATCACCACCTTCAACACTTTTTTGTTCCTTTGTCTGTGACATCTTTTGATTATCTGCTCCTATCACTGCTTGCTTGTCCCTACAACCACACCAACCCCTGCCACTTCTCTCCCCCCAACCCCCCCACCTTAAACCAGCTTATATTTCACCCCTCTTCTAATATTCAATCAGTTCTGTTGAAGGGTCATGAGGACTCGAAACGTCAACTCTTTTCTTCTCCGCCAATGCTGCCAGACCTGCTGAGTTTTTCCAGGTAATTTTGTTTTTGTTTTCGATTTCCAGCATCCGCAGTTTTTTGTTCTTATCACTAAGCTGGCTATATCCAAACACCAGCAACATCAAGCACAAACGAGATAAAACTCCAGCAGTTAGTTTTTATTCATTCACTGGATGTGGGCATCACTGGCTGGACCAGCATTTATTGCCCATCCCTAATTGCCCATGGGAAGGTAGAGATGAGCCACCTTCTTGAACCACTGCAGTCCATGTGGCATAGGTACACCCACAGTGCTGTTAGGGATGGAGTTCCAGGATTTTGACCCAGTGACGGTGAAGGAACGACGATATATTTCCAAGTCAGGATGAACTTGCAGGGGAACTTGCAGGTGGTGATGTTCCCATGTCTCTGCTGCCCTTGCCCTTCCTGATGGTAGCGGTGGAGGGTTTGGAAGGTGCTGTCCAAGGAGCCTTGGAGAGTGCTTCAGTGAAATCAGTGGAGAAATGATGGAACTTATTCAACTTTCAAAAGATCTCTGATCACTCTGTGTGTTCATAGAGGATTAGGCCATTCAGCTTTTCAAGCCTGCTCTGCTGTTCAACTAGATGATAACTGGTCTATACCTCAAGTCCATTTACCCACCATGGTTTATATCCCTCGATACCCTTGCCATACAAAATCCTGTCCATCTCCATCATGAAAATTTCAATTGAACCCCCAACCCCCCACCATCCATAACCTCTTGGGGGAGTGACTGCACTTAAAAAATAAAGCCTGGTTCACTACATATTTGTTGGAAACATTTATTTGTGCGTTTTTTTTGTCTGAAAGTGAATTATTGTTGCATTAGTATGTTTACCAGTCTTCCCTTCAATGTTTTAGAGAACACTGAACTTAGTAGTCAGTTGGTGTTCAGTCAGATACTGTAACAACCACAGATGGTTCATTGTGAAGTAGCCAGTCCTATGTAATCTGTAACCAGTTTCAGTAAATTTATGCTTCTTTATCCACTGTGATTGCCACAGGGAGAGAGAGGTTTGCGGGGCCAAGCAGGACCTCCTGGAATCAAAGGAACAGAAGGCGGGACAGGCTTGCCTGGGAAGAGAGGCAATCCAGGTTCCAAAGGTCAACCGGTCAGTAATACATTGTTCTCTGAGCTGTATTCTAACAAGATGATGTCAAGTGCTTCAGCTGAGTATTATGGGAGCTATGATCACAGAAATGATAATGGCTTTGCTATCATTTAGGGAACAGTCTAAAATTAATTATTAGGAACAAGAGCATAAGAAATAGGAGGAAGATTAGACTCTACAGCCCATCAAACTTGCTCCACCATTCAATACAATCTTGGCTGATCTTCGGTCTTAGCTCCATTTTCCCCACCCCAATCCCCAAATCCTTGAATTTCCTGAGAGACCAAAAATCTGTCTGTCTCAGCCTTAAATATATTCAACGATGAAGCATCCACAACCCTCTGGGGTAGAGAATTCCAAAGATTCACAGCCCTTTGAGTGAAGCATTTCTCATCTAAATCCTGAAAGATTGACCCTGTATTCTGAGACTGTGACCCCGTGTTCTAGATTCCCCAGCCAAGGGAAAAAACTTCCCAGTGTCTACCCTGTCAACTCCCTTCAGAACCTTGTACCTTGCAATGCCTCTCACTCTTCTAAACTCCAAAGAATATAGGTCCAATTTACTCAGCTTGTCATCATCGGAGAATCCTCTCATCCCAGGGACTGATCTAGTGAACCTTCGCCTCCAGTTCAAGTATCCATTCATGAGTGCTCTGCCCATGATCTGCCAATACATCATCCTGAGTTGTTTCCTTGGTGGTGGTTTGTCATTGCCTCCCACTCTCAGGGGTAGGACAAGGAGGCAGATCCCAAGTCTACCTCAACTGGAACAGGTATCAAACCCATGCCGTTGGTTATATTGAACCACACGCTAGCCAACTGAACTAACTGGGTCCCTAATTCAAGTATATCCTTCCTTTAAATAGGGCACCAAAACTGTGCACAGTATTCCAGGCATGGTCTCATCAAAACCCTGTACAATTGTAGCAAGACTTCTTTACCCTTGTGCTCCAATTCCCTTGCAATAAATACCATTTGCCTTCCTAATTGCTTGATGTACCTGCATGCTTAACTTTCTGTGTTCCCTGTACAACTTGACCAAGTCTATCTGAATATCAATGTTTATAGGTTTCACGCCTTGTAAAAAATATCCTGCCCTTCTATTCTTTCTTCTTTCTTTGAATAATCTAACAATTCCCACTTTATACTCCATCTGCCACCTTGTTGCCCACTCTGTTACCTTGTCTATACCACTTTGCAACCTTTTTGTGTCCTCCTCACAGCTTGAATTCTCAACTAGCTTTAGATTAGGTAGAAAATGTAAGGTGGTTGACAAAAGAAGCAATGGAGACACGAGGAAAAACATTTTCATGCAGCGAATGGTTAAGATCTGGAATGCGCTGTCTGAGAGTGCGGTGGAGGCAGGTTCGATCGAGGCATTTAAGTGGAAATTGGATTATTCTGTGAAAAGGAAGAATGTGCGGAGTTACACAAGAATTAGGAGCTGGAGTAGGCCGTTGGTCCTCAAACCTGCTGCACCATTCAGTATGATGATGGCTGATCTGATTTTGGTCTCAGCTCCACTTACCTCCTTACTCCCCCAGCACCCCTCGCCCCCCTGCCCCCAACCAACATAATCCTTTACTTCCTTGTTGATCAAAAATCTGTCTAACTCAGACTTAAATATATTCAACAACCCAGCCTCTACTGTTCTGTGGGGAAAATTTTTCATTCTTCCTAGTTTATCTGACTTCAGCCAGTCAAGTTGAAAGACAATCAATCCTTCCCAACTTGTGTTGTTTAGGATACCAAACCTAAAAATCCAGAATAGTGTAATGGAGGCAGGTTCAATCGAGACATTCAAGAGGGAATTAGATTGGTATCTGAAAAGAAAGAAAACGCAGGGTTACAGGGAGAAGGCAGGGGGAATGGAACGAGGGGAGTTGTTCAGCTGGAGAGCAGGTGCAGACATGATGGGCTGAATGGACTCCTCCTGCACTGCAACAATTTTGTGGTTCAAGAAGATCGGATGATTGGGTATGATATATGATGCATTGCTCGATTTGATCTGTTAGATTGGTGGCGTTGTGTGCTGGCACAGTTGAATTGCCATCCAGTTTCAAATCATTGACCCACGTTCCTATGATGGGCTGAACCGGACCAACCAAGCAGGTCACAAGCTGATCTCAGTTGGGGCAGTGTAGGGTGCTGTGGTTAGCCTTAGCCAGCCGAAGGTTTAGGAGAAAGATCAGCCAGGATTTCCACTAACTTCCAACTGTCCAGTAACCCCACGGAATAATGTGTGTTGCGTGGGCATGCATGTGCGTGTATACTAACCCATCACTTCACTTCACTGCATGACTTAACCAATGCAGCACAGCACCAGAAAGTACTTGGTCTCATTTTCCATCCATTGCAGTGGGACTAACTAGCACTAGCATAGAAAGCAGGTATTCATGTGAATTAGAGCTTGAGATTATTGAGTCATTGTGAATGGGTTTTCTGACGTTAGAACTCTGTCGTCGAGTCTCCAGCGGCAATAGCGGGAAAGCAAAATCATTGTAGAAAAGAAATCTGTCCCAGAAAATCAGAAGAATTGTTTGTAACTCAAACATTGTTATTAATCCAAAAATAAATTTGTTTCATGAAATGCTCCAATATTGAAGATCCTTGCAACATGCTTAAAAATACAGCTTCTGACTTGCCCTCTCTTCCATGCCCGTGATGGTTTTACATTGCAAGCCTCGGAAGGTATGCAGTCTTTGCCGGCAAAACAAAGCAGGAGACAATACAGAGCCAAACTCTATCCCTGCACACCTCTTTCCAGCATCTGCTATTGGGAGTTATCCAGCTACATCCAGTTACATTGAGTGTACAGCACAGAAACTGGTCTGTGTTGACGTTTTTGCTTGTTCTTCATAGGATGTGACACTGGCTGGGCCAGGATTTATTGCCTGTCCCGAGTTGCCTTGAGAAGGTGGTGGTGAGCTGCCTTCTTGAACCACTAAAGTCCCTGCGGTGTAGGCACACCCACAGTGCTGTTAGGCAGGGAGTTCCAGGATTTTGACCCAGCAACAGTGAAGGAACAGCGATATATTTCCAAGTCAGGATGGTGAGTGGCTTGCAGGGGAACTTGCAGATGGTGGTGTTCCCATGCGTCTGCTGCCCTTGTCCTTCTAGATGGTAGAGATCTCAGGTTTGGAAGGTGCTGCTGTCTAAGGAGGTTTGGTGAGTTGCTGCAGTGCATCTTGTAGATGGTACACACTGCTGCCACTGTGCGTTGGTGGTTGAGGAGTGAATATTTAATGTGGTGGATTAGATGCCGAACAAGTGGGCTGCTTTGTCCTGGATGATGTTAAGCTTCTTGAGTGTTGTTGGAGCTGCACCATCCAGGTAAGTGGAGAGTATTCCATTGCACTCCCGATTTGTGCCTTGTAGATGCTGGACAGACTTTGGAGGGTGAGGAGGTGAGTTACTCGCTGCAAAATTCCTAACTCCACATGAGCCCCCTCCTGCCCTAGTTCACCTTCACAAGTATCTCTATCCTGCTGCTGACAGTTGCACAACTGTGACTCAGGTTAGCAGGGAAACATGAGCTTCATTCAGCGCCTAGCTCAAATCACGGCTAAAACTTGTGCTGAAGTTATGCTGGTTGTTCCTATTTCTCGTGTTCCAATGCTCTTGCATCCTGCCCATGTCTCACCCCGCAATGTGTTCTGCGGCTAACATGATCCTTCTCTTCATCACTAACCAAAGTTTTCTTCTTGACTTTAGGGGGACCCTGGAGAATCTGGTTTCCCTGGGCTGATGGGAGTATTTGGACCAAAGGTATTGTATCTGAAGATGTTTTGTGAGCTTTATTTTCATCCTGTGTTTGCTGTTGCTTTTTGGGGGACTTCTTGCCTATCCCAGCTTGTCCATTCCACTGCAACCAGGGAGGCTGAGCATTCAGGGCCAAAAGAGCAAGTGTTCACAGGTTTAGAGATATTCTCAAACTAACTTTGCAACTATCTTTTACGGCCACTGTTTCTGCGATTCATTGTGCGTACAAATGACAGGAGATAGACTAATGAATCTCCATTTACAGTGGATAGCATGAATATATTATGATGCAGATTCAATAGTAACCATCAAAAGGGAATTGAATATTTAAAAGGAAAAATTTACAGGGCAATGGGGAAAGAGCAGGAGAGTTGGACTAATTGGATAGCTCTTTCAATGAGCTAGCAAGGGCATCACGCTGAATGGCCTCCTCCTGTGCCATATGATTCTATGAAAATTGAAATGAACTTGAAAATATAATCTGCCCAATCTCAATCCTGCCTTTTTCTAGATCCATATTAAAAACATCATCAAACAATTAGCCCTTTGCGTGCAAAGCCAACAAGTGGGCAGGTGTAATCTGGAAAAAATCGAAGACTTCTCAATTTCACCTGTATGTGCAATAATGTGTACTTGCACAGTTCTGATCCAGCACAAGGTATTCTTCCAAGCCTCCTGACTGAGAACCAGAGAAATTCATTATCCCCAAACTGTGCAGAGTCATGAAAACCCAACACAAGCCAAACATTTTTTACCTGTGTTTATTACCTGATCTATTCCCTTTAATAAAACAGGTCTCATTACTCACTGAATCCACCTTATCGCAGTTTAAATAATAGTGCCGGTCAGATGATGAATAAGAAAATTACATAGAAGTTGCAGCACAGTTTGTCACCTCCTACAAATTGTGATATTGAGTGACTTAAGTGCAAATCATTAATGTAACTTCTGAATAGCAGTGGTCCCGGCACCAAGAATACCACTTACCACCTTCCTCCAAGCTGAATAACCAGCCTCTACCCCTACGCTCGATTTTTCTCGCTGTGTGAATGAAATGACACGAACACACATTTGCTGCATAATCCCTTCCTCCACGCTGGAGGCTTTATAAAATTCTTTCATGGGATGTGGGCGCCAGCATTTGTTGCCCATCCCTAATTGCCCTTGAGAACTGAGTGTCTTGCTCAGCCATCACAGAGGGCAGTTTAGTGGGTCTGGAGTCACAGGTAGGCCAGATTTCCTTTCCTAAAGGGGCATTAGGGAACCAGATGGGTTTATGCAACAATTGATTACAGTCGTCATGGTCACCATTACTGAGATTAGGGTCAGAATCTTCGGGCCGGTGAGCAGGGCAGGCCCCACTCGCCGACGCGTAAAATGACGTTGGGTGTGCATCCTGACATATCACCGTGCGCCATTCAGATCTTCAGTTCAGCGGGCGCGCACCGGAGTCGGCTGCGTGCCGTCCAAACTGTCAAAGGCCTGTTAAAGGCGTTTAAACAGCAATTCAAATAGTTAACTGAGCTGCCCATCCAACCTTAAGGTTGGCGGGGATCATGGCGAAGAGCCCAGACGGCCTTCGCATTTATCATGAAACCCCATCCACGGGCGGGATGAGGTTTCATGAGGGTTTTTAAACTTTAATAAAAATTTTCAAAACAATTCAGACATGTCCCAGCTCATGCGACACTGTCACATGAGGGGACATGTCTTAAGAAATGTCTTTTTCCCTTTATTTAAATTTTTATATATCACATGGCTGCCTCAGGGAGATTTCTGCGCTCTTTCACGTGCATGCACGGAAGAGTGCAGGCCCCGACTCAGCCTACTCCCCCCACCCGCACAGGGAGTGTTCAGCGCTTCCGGGTGCGCGTCACGTTGTGCGGGTCTTAATTGGCCCACCCATGTGAAATGGTGGTGCGCCCGCCCACACCTGCTCCTGCCCAACACTTCCCCCCCCCCAACCCCCGATGGTGAGAAAATATTCTCCCTTAGCTTTCAGTTCCAGATTTATTAATTGAATTTAAACTCCACCAGCTGCCATGGTGGGATTTGAACCCATGTCCCTGAGCATTAGCTTGGGCCTCTGGATTACTAGTCTAGTGATATTACCACTATGCCACCATCTCCCCAAATTTATTGTGAAATACTAAATGCATTTTGCTTGCAACAGGTTTCAAAGTTCTTTGAAGCCACTTAAACTTATTGGTGCCTCTGTTACAAAAATCAGGGTCTGTCCTGTTTGACACCTGTCATTGGAGAAGTTTATGAGAATTATCTGTATTAATGGTCAGGAAGTTTGTACTTCACATTTTATTTCATAGTTTATTTCATATCATTTGGACATTTTGGAAAGTGCATTAATTTCACCCCAGTTTAGGATCTCTGGGCATCCATTCAAACAGGTGAATTTGAGTACAAGCCATGGCTCTGGTAACATGTGATCAGACATGTGACTCACTAGGTCCACACTTAGCCTGTGAACAGGCCATTTAACTCAGCAAGTCCACACTGGTTTATATCATGGGGTTCAACAAATTTAACCCCCAGTCCCCAGCCCATCTAATATTCCTCTTCTTAAAGCTGCAACCCAATTCACTTTTAAAAGCATTAATCAATTCTCCTTGCAACCAAAAATTGCAAATTCTATTCAATCTCTTTGTGAAGGGTTTTTTTCCTATCCTCACTTTGATTCATCATATGTTTTTCTAAATTTGTGCCCTCTTATAAATATCACCGTTTCCATTGTCGGAACCTTTTCATCAAGTCACCTTTTGTTTTTCATCTCTAGTTTCCAGTCTTCTCAAGTCTTTTTTCATTCTAAATCGTCCCTGGTCATATCCTAGTGACGCTACCCTGCACCTTGTCTATCCAATGTAATAACCTGCCACAATGATGTGCACAACTCTAACTGCAGCCTAACTAAAGTCTTTGACAAGTTTACCTTTGCTTCCTTATTCTATGTTCTATACCTTTAGATTCTTTTTGCCTTTTTATAATGCCCTTACCTCCTCGTGCCAGCACCTTTAAATGTCTGTGTATGTGTAAACCAAAGTGTCTCTGTTTCACTTAATACCCTACGTTACAATTCTATCTCCTTCCTTCTTAGATGCATTATCTCCCCTCTTCTACATTAGATGCAATAATATTCCCTCTAATCTTTCTTTAATAGAAAGAAAGATGTGCATTTATATGGTGCTTTTAAGGCCACACGGCGTCCCGAAGCACTTTACAGCCGATGAAGTACTTTTTGAAGTGTAGTCGCTGTTGTAATGTAGGAAACACGTCAGCCAATTTGTGCACAGCAAGCTCCCACAAACAGCAATGTGATAATGGCCAGATAATCTGCCTTTGTGATGTGGATTGAGGGATAAATATTGCGCAGGACACCAGGGATAAGTCCCCTGCTCTTCTTTGAAATAGTGCCATAGGATCTTTTACATCCAACTAAGAGGGCAGACAGGGCATCTCATCCAAAAGGCAGTACCTCCAACAGTGCAGTCAGTGCTCCCTCAGTATCGCATTGGGAGTATCAACCTTAACTTTTATACTCAAGTTCTGGAGAGAGACACAAACCCAGAACCTTGCAGTGAGGTTGAGTGTCTTGGGCTACAGGAGGATATAAACAGGATGGTCAAATGGGCAGATAAGTGGCAGATGGAATTTAAATTGAAAGGTGTGAGGTGATACACTTTGGAAGGAATAATTTGATAAGGAAGTATTCAATGGACGGCATGACACTATGAAGTTCTGAGGAACAAAGGGACTTTGGCGTGTGTGTCCATAGATCTCTGAAGGCGGAGGGGCATGTTAGTGGGGTGATAAAAAAGACATTTGGGACACTTGCCTTTATCAATCGAGGCATAGAATACAAAAGTAGGGAGGTCATGTTGGAGTTGTATAGAACCTTGGTGAGGCCACAGCTGGAGTATTGTGTGCAGTTCAGGTCACCACATTATAGGAAGGATGTGATTGCATTGGAGGGGGTGCAGAGGAGATTCACCAGGATGTTGCCTGGGATGAAACATTTAAGTTCTGAAGAGAGGTTGGATAGACTTGGGTTGTTTTCATTGGAGCAGACTGAGGGGCGACCTGATCGAGGTGTACAAGATTATGAGGGGTGGATAGGGAGCAGCTGTTCCCCTTAGTTGAAGGGTCAGTCACGAGGGGACATAAATTCAAGGTGAGGGGCAGGAGGTTTAGGGGGATATGAGGAAAAACTTTTTTACCCAGAGGGTGGTGATGGTCTGGAATGCGCTGCCTGGGAGCTGGGAGGGTGGTGGGAGCAGGTTGTCTCACATCCTTTAAAAAGTACCTGGATGAGCACTTGGCACATCATAACATTCAAGGTTGTGGGCCAAGTGCTGGTAAATGGGATTAGGTGGGTAGGTCAGGTGTTTCTCACGTGTCGATGCAGACTCGATGGGCCAAAGGGCCTCTTCTGCACTGTGTGATTCTGTGATTCTTGTGATTGAGAGGCAAGATTGCTACTAACTGGGCCACCGCTGGCACACACTTGTTGGATGTGGTTTCATGCACTTCCCGGTATATTCCAGATTGCTGCACGACCCCACACCCATGCAGCGTCAAGGGAACACTCCCCCCCCCAACCACCACCACCACCTGCACTATCATATCGCCCACCAACACTCGCAATGTGAAGAACAGTTCATGAGCCAGAACATAGTGGGGAAAAAATAATTAATTTAGGAAAACTGTAGACTGATCTGGGACTCTGCCTTTCAAATTTGGAATGGTATATAATTTATTGGATATGTAAGAATGCACTCACTTTATGAACTGCCTACAGCTATAATTTATAAATCCTGCAAACACTTAACAGTCAGTTGTTCAATGAGACAGTATTGTGGTCTCACATCTCCCTCTGCTGTAGTCATTTATACCCAGTAGCTCTCCAGTAGCTACCATATGCTTTTCATTACATTCTCTGAATGAAGATAGTGATTCCTGAGGCACACACAAAGCTTCTTTCATACAAAAGATCTCTCTTTAAAATTCTCTGCACTCTATAAAGCTGCCACACAATTAGGGGAAATCATTCCTGCAGAGGTCACTCAAAATTTTTGTTTAAATTTCTTTATCAAAGTTTGAATAATTTATTGAAAGGAGTGAAAGTGGAAATGAATTATATTGCCCTCTAACAAATGTTGATGGTGAGTTTAGGAAAACAGGGGTCAACTTGCATTTTAAAAATACAAGAGTGGCAGACCCTAATCAATTCAACACATGATATCCTCCACAACAACCCTCCTGGCCCTCTCCATAATCCTCCATCTTCTTTATATCCCCAACTTCCTACCCTTTGTGATCACCAACTTATCTGTGTCTCCAAGATTCCTCATGAAGTTTCTTGTCTTCAAGGTTGCATCATCTTCTCCAACACTTCAAGGCCCCTCCCCAACTAACTCTCAACACCCATTGTTCCATATCTTTGAAACCTCTCATCTGCTTTCATCTCCTGAAAAGCCCACCTTCCCGCCATCTCTTACACCCCTCAAGTACACACACTCACCTTCTCCACCTGCCTCATAGTTGAGTCTTTTACTCCTCCCTCAACCCTGTTTCCTAATTCTCCTCTTCCCACATCCACATCCCCTGCCTCCAGTTATCCCAGTACTGCAGTACTGCCTCTCTCAGTGAGAAAAGGGGACATCAAGGCTAAATCAGCATCCCAGATTCCAGTGGTGACACTGCAATCCCATCAGTTGTGTTCAATGTGCTGTAGTGTTCCTCTGTTTCATTACCTGTAAAAGCAGGGACTTTAGTAGCATGATGAAGAGGAAACTGGTAGCGTTAATTGTATTTTGTTTCTTTATTCCTTCATGGAATGTGGGCATCATTGGCAATGCCAGCATTTGTTGCCCATCCCTAAATGCTCTTAAACTGAGTGACTTGCTAGGTCATTTCAGAGAGTAGTTAAAAGTCATGCGGATCCAGAGTCACTAATGGGCCAGACCAAGTAAAGATGGCAGATTTCCTTCTCTTAGTGAGCCAAATGTGTTTTTACAACAATTAATGATAGCTTCATGGTCACTATCACTAGCTTTATTTTCCAGATTTTGAATAATTGAATTTACATTCTACCAGCTGCCATGGTGGGATTTGAACCCAATCCCCAGAGCGTTAGCCTGGGCCTCTGGATTACTAGTCCAGTGACATTACCACCATATCTATTAAACTAATTGAGCATTTAATTGTACTCGGGTGGTGGGGATTCACTAGGGCTCCTATAGATACGAACATACTGAAATTGTGTTTGCTGGGTTTGGAGGCGCATGTTTGTGATTTGTGGCTCTGTAAATAAAAGCCTATAGCTATGTAAAGACCAGGCTCCGGTTCTATCATTCACTGTCCGGCTATCTGCCATGTAGCAGGTGGGAGGTTTGAGAATGTTGAGAAGTGGTTGGGGGCTTCACATTGGAGATTTCACATGGACAAGAAAAGATAGGAGGGAGGGAATTGAACTGTACAGAAAGCAAGTGACCAGATAGACCTGGAGCAGGCCAAGTCACTTGGGTTGTAAAATTCAATGGCATTTGTGCAATCAAGGGTTTTAATATCATGCAGAAGGACTTTTGACTCTATTGGGTAGCGCCCCTTCCTACAAGCCCGCAAACTCAGGGTTTAATCCACAGTCTAGGACTAGATGGCCACGGAAGGAGTGTTTGTGATGTGGCCAAGGTTGATAATCAGTCAGCGATTCCTTCTGAACATTTCCTCACTACTTTTCAAAGGAAAAGAGTGTGTGAAAATACGCAAAACTAACAAACAAGCCTCAAGTGTCTGGTAGTAATTATTTAAGCTAAGTGTCACAGCCTTTTCCAGAGTCCAGCATTCCAAATTTAGCCATGCACACAAACATTTGAAAAGGATAATGTGATGTCCCCCAGGGTATTTTCCAAGAGCTGATTAGAATCTCACAGGATTCAGTGACCTCAAGTGCGTTTGCTTGAAGTTGTTGCAAAGCTTGTTTGACCAATGCTTTTGATTTTAACATTTATTTTAATGAATTAAGTAAGACAGTGCAGATTTAATTCAACATTTCACCTTCAAGCTTGGTGAATTTGTTGATTAAAAAAAATGTTTTCTTTACAATGCTGCCTTCATAGCCTGGAAACCACTCAATGAACCAACCAGCAAATATTGCTCATGGCCAACATTATATGTACAGCAGATGTTGGGTAATTTTAAATAATTGTTCATAAACTCATTGATAAGTATCAACAAATGGGCATAAACATTTGTTGAGACCTGTGTAAGCAGATTAACTCTGACTTAAACTATTTAGGGTGTAATCAGTATTGACGTCTTCCTGTAAACAGCCTCATTATGTACATGTGTTCACGTCTAAGGAGCTGCATTGAAATGTTTAATTTTTATTTATTCATCCTTAAGGAAATATTTAAATACTGTGTGTGTCACCCTTGGGCAACAAGGAGTTATTTGTCTCTCTATCTCTCTATTACAACCATGTGGCTGTTTCCAATGGTAACAATTGGCATTACCCATGGCACTAAGAGACAGTTGCATATACACAGCTGACGGCATCAATACTCAGTAAAAATATAGTTGAACTCACAGTTTACTAAAGTAATTCCTATTGTTTTCAGTAAGGAGGTAATTAATGTGGGTCTGTTCTCGGAAGCTGTTTCCCCCAGCATCCACATATCAAAAGAATAAATCCCTACATCACCTACTAAACCTTTGTTTCAAAGTCTGGAACTTGAATCTAGGAAGGGATTAAAACCATCTAACTCACTGAGCACCTTTCTATAGCAACCTTTGTTGTGGTGTTATTGAAGTCTTTTAGTCCAGCAGAGAGATAAACGATCATGTCCAAGTGCTGGAAATTGGGAACGAGAGCAGAAAGTGTTGAAAATTTGCTGCGGACCACTCTGCATCTGTAAAAGAGCACAGGCAGGTTTATCTCATAGAGTCATAGAATGGTACACTGTTATGTTCCTTCTATCGGGTCACTCCGCTCAGCGAACATGGTTGCTCACCTGTCTACCGGTGGGTGGGTTGGTAAACAAGATACTGCAGACGCAGAGACCAATGTAAGATGAAGCACATGCTGTTTATTTACACAAGTAACAGAGCGGTAACACAATGTGTGCTTCTCCAACCAGACCCTATTCTAAACTACTGATTAACACTGTAGTCTGTGCTACGCAGCAGTTGGGTAATACAATCAGGTGGTCAATTTGCTCACATTCTCTTAAAGGTGTAGTGCATCTCAGATTACCACATCCCTCCCCCTTTACTTGAAAGTACAATTTACAATCTTTACAATATATAAACTATTTACATAAATAAACTATTTACAAATTCAGTCTCTCTGGAGGCTTCTTCAAACATGTTGAATGTCGTAGTTCTATGACTTCGGATGGTTTATCCGAGGCCTCTCTCTCTCAGGAGTCATCTGTCCACTAGGCTCTCCAGTCGGAACCTGTAAGTTTGTTTCTTTGCCTGTCTCAGACTCAACAGATCCTACAGGCACTTCCAAACCAAGTGCAGTTCCTTCCACATATGGTGTAGACTCCAACGGGAATGTTTTCACACTCTTTTGCGCCCAACTGCATGCACTTCTGCTGCCTCTCCCCTCCAAGTTCAACAATATGAAGGTCAACTGTCGGGAAGGTTCTTGAAATCAGGATGTTGGGCAAGGCTAAATTCAACACAGTATGATCAGCTTCCTGTTGTGTAAAAAAATTTCTGGGGCCTTCTTAGTATTTCCACATTTTCTTCTTATGCATCCTCTTTTGATGGCTTTTCTTCCTGGCAGTGCTGACTTTAATCTCAGCCTTCTTTTCACTTTCCCTATTGACCAGACTAGGCTCAGGAATAAGCTCAATTTAAGTGAACTCAGTGGTTGAGTCTTCCAGCATTTCCTCATCTGTCAGCTCTGAAAACTCAGAGGTCTCTATTTTTAAAGCTTCTTGGCTTCCACGCAGCTGATTCTTCAGCTCTTCCATTTCTTTTTTGTAGTTGTTAGTTGTTTCCTGGAGAATTAAACATTATTGTGTTTTCTCTGCTAATTTATTCTTCATCTCTGCCAGAGATATGCTGAATTCTTTCTGTTCTTTGTCATACTTTTTTTTAGTGATATAAATTGGGATCTGAGGGAATCTTGCAATACGCAAAAGTCCTTCAGCAGGTTTTCTTTTTCTTTTTGGAGGTTACTGGCTTCAACTCAAACTCTGTCCTGAAGCACCAGCTCTACGAATTCCTTTTGTTGAGTCTTTACACACTCATTTTTCCAAACAGTAGCATTTCCTGCTTCTGACTGAGGTCTCAGTAGTCTCTCAAGATTACTCTCTCCTGACCAGTTCCTTCCGAGGAGATTCGATCCTCTGCCTGCTGTCACTATTAGCAGTAGATTCACAGACTGATTTCCATACTGTACTGAAACCTTGCATATACCTCCTACTCATATGTCTTCACCATATGTCTTTAACTTAGCATCTGAATTTTCCATATTTAGTGAGTGGTCTCCTCCATTCAGATATTTGAATGCATGTTCCCCTATAACTGTCGTGATGCCCCTATATCCACCTCCATTCCGATGGGTTTCCTGTGAATTTCACATTATTTCACTGTCACATGGATTGGCTGTTTTACCCATTTTTAAGTTATGTAGTGAGTAAATATCTGGCTCTGTTTCTCCTGGTTCCTCTATTATGTGGATTTCACAATTTCTACCTTTTTCCTTAAAGTTTTGTCTTAATCTGTCTTTACAATATCGCATAATGGGCCCATTACGATGGCAGTGAAACACTTGATTCTTTTAAATTGTCGTTCACTTGCAGGCTGTCTGCTTCCAGTTCTGCCATTATTATTGTGGTTTTTCTCTGTTAAACCTTTGCTTTTTGCTGGTCTGTTAATGGAGGCTGTTTCCTGCCTTTCCGCGGAGCCCTGCGCTTCCACGCCATTTCTAACCGGTGCTTTCCTCCTGATGTGAAGGATGGAACCATTTTGTGCTCCCTTGACTGCTTCTGAATCCCTGATTGTGCTCTCCATTGCGAGCGCCAACTCCAGCACCTTGCTGAAGACTAAATTTGTTTCTGAGAACAACCTTTTTTGAATGGAGTCTTCATTACTCTCACATACTAATCTGGTCTCTTAACATGTCGTTAGTCGACCTCCCGAACTCACAGTGCTCTGTCAGTTGTTTTAAAGCTGCTACATAGCAACGACTGTCTCTCCAGGGGCAAGACACCTCGAATTGAATTTAAAACTCTGTGTTGTTACCGAGGGTTTCGGCTGAAAGTAGCTTTTCACGAGATTTACCATCTCATCAAAGCTCTCAGGATCTGGGGATTTGGGTGCCATTAGACTATGAATTAGGCCATATGTTTTACTGCCACATGTCGATAAAAGGGTCGCTCGCATCTTCTCCTCCCCCGATATGTCATTGGCCAACAAGAAGAAAGCGAGGCATTCAATATAATGTTACCATCGCGGTCTGACCAAACAGTTCGATACGGTCAAACTGTGGCATACTGGAGGGAGATAACTTTGACAACTATGATGTAGGCTGTACTCATAATCACCTTGCAAGTTACGGCTGATTCACTTCTGTTTAATTTTCGTGGCTTTCTTTGGTGACGTCTACTGGTCGTGATTTTCTTCGTCGCTAGTTGTTATGTTCCTTCTGTCGGGTCGCTTTGCTCAGTGAACACAGTTGCACGCCTATCTACTGTTGAGTGAGTTGGTGAACTCACTCAAGGCTCCTTCGACAGCACCTTCCAAACCCACAACCACTACCATCTAGAAGGACAAGGGCAGCAGACACATGGGAACACCGCCACCTGAAAGTTCCCCTCCAAGCCACTCACCATCCTGACTTGGAAATATATCGCCGTTCCTTCACCGTTGCTGGGTCAAAATCCTGGAACTCCCTCCCTGACAGCACCTACACCACATGGACTACAGCGGTCCAAGAAGGCAGCTCACCACCACCTTCTCAAGGGCAACTAGGGATGGGTAATAAATGCTGGTCTAGCCAGCGAAGCCCACATCCCGTGAATGAATATAAAGAAAAACAAGATACTGCAGACGCAGAGACCAATATAAGATGAAGCACATGCTGTTTATTAACACAAGTAACAGAGCACTAACACATGTGCTTCTCCAACCAGACCCTATTCTAAACTACTGATTAACATTGTAGCCCGTGCTACACAGTCATTGGGTAATACAGTCATGTGGTCAATCTGCTCACATTCTCTTAAAGGTATATTGCTCCTCAGATTACCTCATACTGCACAGAATGAGGCCATTCAATCTATCAAGCCTGAGCTGGTTCGTTCAAAGAACAGCCAAGTTAGCCTAACCCGCCCCATATTCCCACAATTCTTTTCTCCTTCAAGTATTTAGCCAATTCCTTTTTGAAGGCCGCTATTGAATCTTCCCACCATCATCTCAGGCGCTGCGTTCCAAGCCCCAGTCACTCATTGAATAAACATGTTTTTCCTTATGCTGCCACTGGCTGTTCTGCCAATCACCTTAAATCTGTGCCCTAGACTCTTCAGCTTTTGGAAACAGTTTCTCTTTATTTACTCTGTCTAAACCCATCATGATTTTAAACACCTCTATCAAATCTCCTCCTAGCTTTCTCTGTTCTGTGGAGAACACAGTGTGGTTTCTTCTGTATTGGAGGGTTCAAATGCAGATAAGGTGATCGCTTTGCTGAATATCTCCATTCTGTACACAATTGTGACCCTCAGCTCTCTGTCGTTTGCCATTTCAATTCCGCGTCCCACTCCAGCTTCCACATCTTTAGCCTTCTCCAACATTCCAATCACTCACAACACAAGTTCAAGGCACAGCAGCTCATCTTTCTAATGGGCTTCCTACAGACCTCTGGCCTTAATATTGACTTTAAAAACTCCGAGTTGAACTACAGCTCCCATTTTCTCTCCAGCAACAAGTGCTGGTGATGTAGGATGAGTGCGCTTCTGCTTCCAGGGATTTTCAGATTTCAGAGGGAGGGAGGGGGTCCCGTCACCTCCAGGATGGTCCTGGGATAGAACCACTCCCAACCCTGTCAGACTAACAGTTGTGGATTCGTCTACACACTTCATCAGAACTAAACTGTGACAAAACAAGGACAGAGAACAGCAGCAAAAGTCAAGAGCCCACATGTTGTGACTCCAAACACAAGAAAGTATTTAATTATTCTGCAAGTGAGTTTTTAATAAAAATCTAGAACATTACTGAAATGATGTATACTCAACAGCTCAGGCTCTGACAGGCTTTAAAAGAACTGAAAAGAGTTCAGTAAGACAGCGATAAGGCCAAGGGTAAACAAAATAGCACTCTAAAATGGAAAGGTCAGCCGGAGAAAAATGCATTCTGCTCACCTGCTCTAAGACGTTTCTTAAACCTACCTCTTTGACCAAACTTTTGGCCATCTGGCCTAATATCTCCTTAAGTGGCTTGATGCAAATTTTGTTTCGTAACACCCCTGTGAAGCACCTTGAGATATTTTATACATTGTTTAAATGCAAGTTATTGTTATTGTAATTTTGTAACCTGACACACACATATTCAAACAGTCAGCAATCCAGAACTTAAACCCTCAAACACCCAGTCTTCTGAGGACCAACAGTTCTGCGTAGCTACAGTTCCTAGTGATGGCTCCTCCGTGCTCTCCTGAATCTTTGAGTGGGCCGTAATTAGCAGTATGGAAGATTTAATGCTTGCCAGCTTGTGACTTTTCACCTATTTGACTCAGTGACTGGAAATCCTGGCCTAGGGGTTGTGGAAATGGGAAATTCCAGTCAAAAATACGATGGTTGTTAATTATTTTCTCCAGTGAGAGTGTGTGTATCGTGCCAGTTCTGGTCATTGTTTATTGATGTGGATCCAATTAGAGTTCAGAATAGAAAGATCCATCTTCTGTGATCTTCTTCTTTTCATTTAGGGTCATCCTGGTGATCTTGGTTTTACTGGGATCCAGGGCCCAAAAGGACCACCAGGATTAATGGTAAGTAATCGTTTATTGCAGGGAATTCAGAGGACCTCATTGAGTTTTCATTTCAATTGTTTTACATAATCTGTAATGGCACAATTTCTGTGTAAAGGGCATGATGTATTCATGCCAATGGCTGTTTGAATAGCTGATTCGCTTTTCACCAAATCACTAATTGTAACTCAATGAAGCCCCAACACATTTAGTGTTTGAGCCTGTGCCTGCGATTCCCCTTCAGCCCTGCTCCATTTAATACATGAGCAAGGCAGCATCCTTTAAATGAGCAATGAAAGATTATTCAATGGGCTACGCATAGGTCTTTAACTGAGTAACACTGGGTTGTTTAAATGAGCAATTCTGTGTTGTTTGATAAGCATTGCAGGCTCCTTTAAATGATGTGTCGTACTATTTACGGATTTTGTGAGAAATTTAAAATTCTACAAGCAATCCTCATGTCCGACAAGTATCATTTTGTCACATGGAATCAGTGTAAAGGCCTGGTTCACTGGAAGGTGCTAATATACCTGTACTTCTATTGTGGATTCCTGCCAAGCATCAGTTCTACATTATTGCAACACGATGTATAATCAGTGTATGCATGCATTTGAAGTTTGAGCCTAAAAGCGTGTGGTAAATTCAGTGACTGTTAAAGGTGTTGGATTCCGCGGCTGTTGGGACTGGCCTTTCACTGGGCCCTTCCAAGTTTCGGTCTTTTGCAAATCTAGCAAGCCCGGGTCTCAATAAAACCCAATGCAAAAACAGCTCAAGACTTGGACGTAAAATAGAATTCTAAAGCCGGATTGTAAATTGCACACATGACTTGGTAACGTGCTGTTTAAAAGCCGAACGGTCTCTAAACGCTATTTCCTACCCAGGGCAAAGAAGGCATCATGGGTCCATTTGGCGTGACGGGTCCCACTGGGCATCCTGTGAGTAACCTCCATTTTGTCTTTATGAAGTTGAAAGAAGCAAAGGTCAAAAGTAATCGCTGTTGCTTACAATTTTTGTAATATGTTAATTTAAGCACAAATTCTATGGTCCTTTGTTTTCTTAGGGTCCAAAAGGGTATAAAGGAAATCAAGGTGATACGGTAAGATTGATTAATTTGAAAGAATTAAAAGTCCATCTCTCCGCTTTGAGAATGGACACATGCGCTCAGCTCTTCAATATGGTGGGCTGAAGTGCTATTCTTGAAGAGCTGCGTAAATGTATTCATTATTTTATTTATTTTATTTTGTCCTGGTCAAGTCACAAACGATGGATGGAACATTTTTTCCCACTTCTTGTGATGATACAGCGGGCTTTGCTTTGAAAGTCTGAAAGTCACCTTCGATAATAAGGGAACTCATTTTCACATCTAGTTACGCTGTCAATTGTAGCTCAGCGGGTAACACATTGGCCTCTGAGTCGGGAGGCTGCGGGTTCAAGCCCTGCTCCATGAAGCTTGAGCAGAAAATGACCTGCCTTTCAGACGATATGCTGAGGCCCTGTTTGCTCTCTCGAGTCAATGTGAAAGGTCACATGGCTGCCATTTTGACATAGAGTAGGGCTCATGTCCTGGCCAGTATTTATCCCTTAACCAATGTCGCTAAAAAGCTAATTATGTGAAGCTTGCTGTGCACAAATTGGCTGCAGCGTCTCCTAAATTACAACAGCGACTACGCTTTTAAAGAGCTCCCCCGTCTGCTGTAAAATGCTTTGGAGCGCTCCGAGGTTGCGAAAAGCGCTGTGAATAATAACAAATAAAAAAGTCAAGAGTTTGGAGAGTAGGTGTGAGTCCACAGCTCAAGATTAGTGCAAAACTGTCAACCTCACTCAGATAGTGTAAAAAGATTTGGACTGTGGTGAACGTAAAATTTGTAACAATATACTTACTTAGGGGGTGGGGTGGGAGGTAGAGATCAGGGGTATAAGGGGTAGAAACAAGTTCAAATGGCCAGTGAAGAGATTTGTGCCACTCATTTTGGGCCTTTTGAGATCCAATTTTTCCACTCCTGGTGCCTGGGTTCTTATGATCCCTTGTGCCAATTGTTTTAAAGCAAAAAAAAATTGAATCTTGCTGAACAGAGACGTGTTGGTGAAATTTTTTATCTTGCATTCATCTGGACAAACATAAGAATGCCAAATTTCAAACAAACACAATGATTCATACTACAGGAGAAAAGGGTGCCGATTGGTTGGCAAGTGAACTCTGATTGGCTGAGGTGTTTCCATGGCGAAAGAAACATGAACCAACAGCACCTCCCACCTCCCCCCCACCCCCCCAACCCCATCCCCCCAACCTCCAACAAACTCCCAGGAAATTAAAGAAGATGCAAGGCTTGAACAAATTCCTTTTGTTTGCAGAGAACAGGTCCCTGTATATGAATGTATGTCACTTCTGCAATTCTGGCAAACACAAATGAATCACATTATAAGCTCAACTGATTATCTTAAATTGGTTGTAGTTGTAGCTATTAGCGCACTCAGGATTGTTCAGTGAGTGCTGCCCAATTGCCTAACAGCAGACCCTTTGTTTTGGGTTTTGTAAATGTGGGCTGACCATCACCCCCCCTCCAAATCAATGGGATTGCCAATGGAAAGAAGGGCAGACAAGATATCAAGTAAACCGGAGTGCACAAGAGATTCTCTCTGCCGATCGTCCAGCAGCACACACTTGTACCTGCCAGCAGAGATGATTATAGTTCACTTTAGCACATGATTAGTGCATGTGGTAATTGTAACTCTCAAATTAAGATGATGCAAGCTGAATGAGAATGCTAAGTGTGCCAGGTGACTAGTCATTAGATTGATGTTACTAATTTAAAATTCTGGGTATCCGAATGGAACCTTTTTTTTCTAATCATTATCCCTTTTTTTTCCTTCTTTGTTCCATGTTTGGATTTCAGGGGCCACAGGGACCGAAGGTAAGGTTCTCCTTTTATTTCACTCTTAAGACTAAAGTGAACTTTAACCTGGGCCACCAATTTGCAAGTGTGACTGGTATGGTCCTGACTGGTGACAGAAAATAGGAGCCAACGATTTAATGTTCATGTGCTTCCATGAGACACGCTTCAAACTTCCTCAGCCCTAGTCCCACCAAGTCGCTGATCACCCAAGTTCTCTCCCTGGTTCCCGTGTTACTGATATTGTTAAAGCTTCCCTCTCCTCAGTTACTGTCCCCCTGCCCTTCAAATCTGCCATCATCACCCTACTCCTCAAAAAACCAACCCCTGACCTTCCCATCCCTGCAAACCTCCCTTTGCTCTCCAAGCTCCTTGAACATGATGTCACCTTCCAAATTTGGGCCCATCCTTCCCGAAACTCTGTGTTTGAATCCCTCCAAATAGGTTTCTGCCCCTCCGCTGAACTGAAACGGCTCACCAAAGTCACAGATGACATCCCGTGTGACTGTGTCAAAGGTAAACTTTCCCTCCTCGTCCTTCCCAACCTGTCCGTAGCCTTTAGCCACACCATCCTCCTCCATCACACCTCCACTGTTGTCCAGCTGAGTGGGGCTGCGCTCACCTGGTTCCATTCCCATCGATCTAATCCTAGCCGGAATATCACTTGCAATGGCTTCTCTTCCTGTTCCTGGATCATTACCTTTGTGCCCCAAGGATCTATCCTTGGCCTCCCCCTACTTCTCATCCACGTGTTGCTCCGGATAACATCATTCAAAAACGCAGTCTCAGTTTTCACACATACGCTGACCACACCCAGCTCTCCCTCACCACCATCTCTCTCGACCCCTCCACTGTTGCCATATTATCGTCCAGAACTGGATGAGCAGAAATTTCCACCAGTGTTGGGAAAATTGAAGCCAAGGAGCACAGAGATCAGAGGGTTGTGGGGCTGGGGGAGATTACAGAGATAGGGAGGAGCGAAGCCATGGGAGGATTGGAAAACAAGGATGAGAATTTTAAAATCGAGGCATTGCTCATTAGAAACAGTTCAGCAACAAACTGGCAATGCCTCTTCCATTACCTAAGAATTTTCAGTGGAAAACTGTAGGGGACAATACTGTAGTGATTACGTCACTGTGCCAGTAACATAGAAACATAGAAGGTAGGAGCAGGAGTAGGTCATTCGGCCCTTTGAGCCTGCTCCGCCATTCATTATGATCATGGCTGATCCTCTATCTCAAAGCCATACTCCCGCTCTCTCCCCATACCCCTTGACGCTTTTTGAGTCTAGAAATCTATCAATTTGCTTCTTAAATATATTCAGTGACTTGGCCACAGCCTTCTGTGGTAGAGAATTCCACAGATTCACCAGCCTCTGAGTGAAGAGGTTTCTCCTTCTCTCAGTCCTGAATGGCCTACCCCGTGTGCTAAGATATCATTGTTCTAGACCACCACCCCCCTACCCGCCCCCCACCCCCCCCGCACCCCAGCCAGAGGAAATAACATCCCCTGCATCGAGCTTGTCCAGCCCTGTCAGAGTTGCATACGTTTCAATGAGATCCCCTCTCATTCTTCTAAACTCCAGTGAATACAGGCCTCGTCGCCCCAGTCTCTCCTCAAACGACAATCCTGCCATCCCAGGAATCAGTCTGGTGAACCCAATAAACCAGTGATCTGGATCCTGTCGCATAAGTTCAAATCCCACCATGTCCCCATCTCACTACCAGACTGCACTCTGCTCAAAAAAAAATTAAAAGCATCATTCATCTTCCAATGGGAGTGGAATCTCAAACTATTGAGGTTGAAGACATCAATGTGTTGCAATATAGATCAGGAGGCAGGAATATATTCATATTCAACTTGTCTTTACACCGGAAAATAATGAGATACATTTTAACCTTTTTTTAGGGTCCAGTAGGCCCACGGGGACTCCCTGGCCCACCGGTGAGTTTCTTTAATTGCATCTTTTAAATTTTTATCATTGCAGCAACATAATTTAATACCTTGAAAGTTTGTGCTCAGTATGCGCAGTGGAAAAACACAAAAGTCACAATGAGCTATAAAAGCTCCAGCATTTACTTGTTGGTGAGATAACCTCTGATCTTTTGAACAGGGTCCTCCTGGAATTCAAGCCGCACTTGTAAGTTTATTTTTTAAAGTTATTTAATCTGCAATCTCTGCATCTGTTTCACAGCCATGCAGTGGCTGTACACGATCGGAATAAGTGGACAGTGTTACAGCAACACTTTTCACGGAAAGTTAAATTGTCACAAAGTTCCTTTGGGTAACTAGGCAGTTCTCCACCCTGCTCACAATCACAGAACAGTTGTGCACAGAAAGAGGCCATTCGCCCCATCATATCTGTGTGGGCTCTCCCAAGGAGCAATTTACCTAGTGCCACTTCCCATATTCCTGTTGGAATCCTGTTACAATAGAGTGCCTTCTTTAGTTTCTAAGTGAAGGCGGCTGTTAGTAATTGGGGAAAGATTAGGGCATTATACTTAAGTGTATAAGAATTGGTTTACACCGATGTTGGGGGAATGCATGCCTGCACTCCTATAAACCTGTGTTAAGCAAAAGACTGGCTCCAGATTTATTCTTTATCTAATGCATGAACAGTGACTTTAACACTCCAGCCTCCTCCCCGTATCCGTGCACATTCTTGCTTATTAGATAATCCTATTCCCTCTAAAATGCCTCGATTGAATCTGCCTCGATTGAATCATTCTCAGGCAGCACACTCTAAACCCCAACCACTCGCTGCATGTAGAAGCTTTCCCTCATGTTGCTATTGCTTCTTTTGTCAGTCACCTTAAATATTTGTCCTCTTGTTGCACCAATGGGAACAGTTTCTCCCTATCTACTCTGGCCAGGCCCCTCATGATTTTGAAAGCGTCTGTCAAATCTCCTTACAACCTTCTCTTCTCCAAGGAACACAATCCCAGCCTCTCCCAATTTATCCACGTCACAATCCTATGATTGTTTCATGCTTTTTGTGAGAAATGTTTGCCAAGTTCTCGGGTGTTATACTCGTCAAGGAAAATGATATGGAACAGAACAACATCACAGAAGCATCAATCCCCTTGTTCACTAGAACAAAATGTTATTGCCTCTTCTACTAATAAGAATGAAAAAAAATGTAAAGTACAACCGTGTAGTGACTAGTAAGCCTGAACTCCCAGCGTCATGAGTTCAAATCTCACATGGCACCATCTCAAACTACCAGTCTGCTTCCTTCTTTAAAAAAAACATAGCTTCATTGATCTTCCAACTAGGATGGAATCCCTAGCTTCTGAGATTGAAGGCATCAATGTATAGAATTGCTGATAGTCTGCCGGTAACACTGGCCCTAAACTATATATGCACACTCTCTCAGGTTATTTAATAATCGAGATACAACATTGTGACTAAATAAACTGGCTGATTTAGCAAGCTAAAAAATGTGGTACAGCTAATATTAAATAGTAATATTTTACGCATCATGCAATAACATTAAAATGGGTTAAATATTTATAAAATGCATTATGTACAGTGCAGTTATAGAGGCTTTAAACATTTCTAACATACTACAAAGGACGTAAGAAGCAGGAGCAGCAGTAGGTCATATGGAGCTTGCTCCACCATTCAGCAAAGTCATCGCTGATCTTCCACCTCAATTCCACTTTCCTATCCTCTCCCCATGATTCCCTTAATGCCCAAAAAGTATCAATCTCAGCCTTGAATATACTCAACGATTGAGCATCCCTGGCTCGCTGGAGCAGAGGGACTCCAAAGATTCACAGTCCCTTGAGTGAAGCCATTTTTCCCCATCTCAGTCCTAAATTGCCGACCCCTCATTCTGAGACTGTGACCCCGTGTTCTAGACTCTCTCTCCAGCCAGGGGAAAAAAGCTACAGTAGGTAAGGCCGCAACAAAAAGGCCTTGGGCAACTTACAGCATGGGGGTGACCAATCGGCCCACCACTCCTGTGCTAACACTCTGCAAAAGCTCTCCTCACAGTCCCATCCCCTTGGTTTGAGTTTGAAGCACTTTCTGTTCTTATTTTGTACCATTTGTATCTTCAGAAACATGAAGAGCTAGGTGCTGCTTTACAAGCTTTTATCGAATCGAAAACTGCACTCAGGACCGAGGTAATCTAATGCTCCTCATCTGTGTGTTGATATCCCTGATCAGTTGGACCCATATTTTTGATAACTCCTGTATTAATATCCCATTGTAAAATGAATCACCAAAGTAACCAGCTGTAATTATTAGAACCAACCTCTCTGTTTTCGTCCTGCAGAACTATCAGAATTCAGACCTACCTTTGATTGACCAAGGAGCGGAGATCTTTAAGACCCTACACTACCTCAGTAATCTTATCCACAGCATTAAGAATCCCCTGGGCACCAGGGACAATCCGGCTCGTGTTTGCCGTGACCTCATGAACTGTGAGCAGCGAATGAATGATGGTGAGTCCATTTGCATCACGTTCTACGGTTAACTTTTCTACTATCGCGGCCAATGGCCATGTCTTCACAATTCAGCTCCCAATTTGACCCTTTGCTGCTACAAGTCATAAAATGAGACCAGACGGGAGGAAGCCATTCAGCCCCTCATGCCTATGTCAGCTTTTTAGTAGAGCAATCCCATTAGTCCCACTCCCCTGCTTTTTCCCCAAAGCTTTGCAACTTTTTTTTTTCATCAACTGTTTGTCTAATTCTCTTTCAAAAGTTCCTATTGAATCTGCTTCACCCCCTCCGGCCTTTCAGGCAGTGCATTCCTGATCACAACAACTTGTGTATAAAAATGTTTCCTCATGTCGCCTCTGTCACCTCAATCTGTCTCCTCTGGTTCCAGACCCTTCTGCCACTGGGAACGGTTTCTCTTTATTTAATCTGTGAAAATTATGTGTGATTTTGAACACGCTTTCAAATCTTCTCTAAACCTATAGATGTATTAGTGTTTTCTAATATCACTCCCAGCTGACTGATCTGAAACATAACCATTGAAAAGAGGCCACTCAGCCCATTGTGTCTGCATTGGCTGATATAGAAAACATATTTTAAAAAAATTAGCTGCCCGTTTTAATCGCATCTTTTTCTTATTCATTCAAGGGATGTGGGCATCACTGGCTAGGCCAGCATTTATTGCCCAGCCCCAATTGCCCTTCGGGGGCATTTTAAGAGTCAACCACATTGCTAGGGATCTGGAGTCACATGTAGGCCAGACAAGGTAAAGACGGCAGATTTCATTCCCGAAAGGGCATTAGTGAACCAAATGGGTTTTTACAACAATGGTTTCATGGTCATCATTAGGTGCCTTTTAAATGAGTTGGAGGTTTCTGCCTCCACCACCAAACCAGGCAGCGAATTCTAGACTCCCACCACCCTCTGGGTGAAGACGCTTTTCCTCACGTCCCCTTTAATCCTTCCACCAATCACCTGAAACCTGTTCTTGGCTATGCCGCACACACTGTTGCCACTCCAGATTCAAGTTGGCAATTTTGTTTCTTGGAAATTATTGCCAATGTTGGAGTCAAACACTGTCTCTCTGAGCTTACCTGATGAATTATACAGTACGAACGCAAACCAGGGGAGCTCCCAATCTGACTATGTAGAAACATGTTGAATAAATGGGCAGCATGAACTTCAATAACAAATCCTATCAGCTCACCAATGACCCAATTGTTTTCATTTTTTTTTATTCATTCATGGGATGTGGGTTTCGCTGTCTAGCCCAGCATTTATTGCCCATCCCTAATTGCCCTCGAGAAGTAGTTGGCTAAACCACACAGTGATATTACAAGGTGTAAACAGTCCACTTCTCTCTGGTTTCCTTTCACAGCTTCTGACCAAGCTGTGAGGTACATCCACCCCCACTGCAGCCAGAGCTAGAACCCAAACATGGAGACAATACAGCATCCTGTTACTTTGTGACAGAATATTTTTCACTTCCCCCTCCATTCCCAAAACAGCAGAGTGTCCAGTCTCTCAGACTGGCCTGTAGTGACCCATCTTTCAGACTGGTCCACAGTGTCCAGTTTCTCAGACTGGCCTGTAGTGACCCATCTTTCAGACTGGTCCACAGTGTCCAGTCTCTCAGACTGGCCTATAGTGTCCGGTCTGTCTCTCAGACCGGTCCGTAGTGTCCGGTCTCTCAGACCGGTCCGTAGTGTCCGGCCTCTCAGACCGGTCCGTAGTGAACGGCCTCTCAGACCGGTCCGTAGTGACCGGCCTCTCAGACCGGTCCGTAGTGTCCGGCCTCTCAGACCGGTCCGTAGTGTCCGGCCTCTCAGACCGGTCCGTAGTGTCCGGCCTCTCAGACCGGTCCGTAGTGACCGGCCTCTCAGACCGGTCCCTAGTGTTCGGTCTCTCAGACCGGTCCCTAGTGTCCGGTCTCTCAGACCGGTCCCTAGTGTCCGGTCTCTCAGACCGGTCGTAGTGTCCGGTCTCTCAGACCAGTCCCTAGTGTCCGGTCTCTCAGACCAGTCGTAGTGACCGGTATCTCAGACTGGTCCATAGTGTCCAGTATACATGCCGTACAGTTTTGATCCCATTCATTCCCAGACTGGTTTTGTTGGACAGACACAAGTTAGACCCCCAGCTCAGACCATGTTGTATCAGTGATTTGAAAGGCGTAGTTCCCCTCAACTCCCCACAGCTGTTTGAGGTCAAGATCTGATCTTTGTCTTTTATTTGCTTTTCAGGCACTTACTGGGTCGATCCTAACCTCGGCTGCACATCTGACACTGTTGAAGTGACCTGTAACTTCACTAATGGTGGGCAGACCTGTCTGAAACCCATCACTGTCTCCAAGGTAATGCTACAATGTTCATTTTCTTGTATTTTTTTTACTAACTTAACTATCTACCTAGCTTCCTTCTATAGCCTAGTACGTATTCATCAAATACGTACCGTTAGTGCCTATCTAGATAAGCTAACAGGAACTGTTAACAATAAACTTACACCTTTTCCCTGGACAGAGATGGACCTGCAAATATCTGGATGCACTGAGACTAAAGGGACAGAAAATGTCTGCAACTTTCTGATATGACTCTTACTTTTGATGAAGGCTTAATTGGTGAACTTGTGGCACCAGACGCATTGGTTATTAAAAGGTGTCATGACAAAAAAAGCCACGATGCAGGGAATCTGAAATAAAAACAGCAAAGTGCCAGAGATGCCTCAGTCAGCATCTGGAAAGAGAGAGAGAGAGAGAGCTTTAATGTTTCGGGTCTGTGTGATCTTTCACCGGAGCTGACCGGAAACATCAGCTGCAACTTTTCAGCCCCCACGCTCCCCCCCTCTGCCCCACCACCGAATGCCACAGCGGGTTCCCCCAGAGACGTCGAAATCCCCATCCACATCGGCGGGACCGGAAGATCCCGTCAGCGTGAGGGGGCTGGGAAATTCCAGCCATGAATTCCGTTCCTCTCTCCACAGATGCTGCCTGACCCGCTGAGTATGGCGAGCAGTTCAGGGCCTCAAACCTTTGAAAGGAATTTGTTGACCTTGGACAGAGGGCAGTGCCGGTTTACCAGAATGACACTAGGAATCCAAGGGTTAAATTGCAAGGAGAAATTACACAGGCGAGGGTAGCATTCCGTGGAATTTGGAATGTTTAAAGGTGGTTTGATTGATGTTTCGAAAATATTAAGGGAGACAGATGGGGTACAAAGAGAGAACCTGTTTCCGCTGGTTGGAGAGTCCAGGACTAAGGGGCAGGGACAAAAAACTAGAGCCAGACCTTTCAAAAGTGAAATTAGGAAACAGTTCTTCACGCAAAGACTGGTAGAAGTTTGGAACTCTCTCCACAAATGGCAACTGATGTTAAAACCTGAGATTGATGTATTTTTGTTATCCAAAGATATTAAGGGCCTATATGGAGTTAGCTCACAGATCAGCCGTGATCTCGTTAAATGATGGAACAGGCTTGAGGGGCTGAATGGCCTCCCCTTGCTCCTTTGTGTGCTCCAAGCATTTTCATTAAGTGTCACTCTGCTCTTCAGAGCTGTGCATCCAGCAGACATTGTATCAGTTTAGCTGCAGGTAGGGTTAGATAAGGGCACTAACAGTTATTTGGTGGCGCAGAACATAAATATTGCTGAAAAGAGAGACATGTCACTGAAGATTTTCATCTTGTACTCATTGGGACAAACACAAGAATACCAAATTTCAAACGATCACAACAATTTATACTACAGGAGAAAAAGGTACTGATTGGTTGGCAAGTTGACTCTGATTGACCAATCAGCGCCTTTTTCTCTTGCAGTATAAATTGTTGTGAGACTTTGAAATTTGACACTCTTGTGTTTGTCCTGATGAGTGCAGGATGAAAAGCTTCAGCAGCATGTCTTCCTCTTCATCAACATTCAAATAAGGGCACTGGAAGGTTTTGCAGACACCACAGACAGCAATGTCCATAACTTATTGTATCTCACAGTTTCAAAACGCGGGCGAACAAAATAAATGTGATCAAGGGCGGAACCGTTCCCCCCCCCTCCTACCTGCCACCAGTGGGAGTCATGGTGGGCGGGGGTGGACAATCCCACCGGATCTGTGAGAGTGGATGATGGGAACTTGTGGTCCTGACCATTGGAGCGGGGTAATGGCGGCTCACCATTCCCACTAGAAGCCACTGGGAAGCCCATTTGCATCCCATTGTCGGGATTTAAATGAGCCCCTGACTGGAAATTCCACCCCTCACCTTACCAGCGGGTTTCCACACCTGGAACATGTCTAAACCAACAATGGCGTGCCCATGTCGGGACTTACCTGGATGGAGGCATGGGGCAGCTTGCGGAGCCTGGGAGAGGTGGAGGGCTCTCGCGATGGTGGAACATCACGTGGACCAGAGGATGGGGGCAGCATCGATCAGGCAGACGCTGAAGTGGCTGCAGCACCCAGGACTTGGGTCACATGGTCGGCTGCGTGATGTACGCGAGCACGGTGATGGTCGGTATTACGTTGGCCGGGGGGAGGAGTGTGGGCAGGGTAGGGATAGGGAGGAGAGGAATGAAGTGGCGGGGTGAGTGTGGAGGCCGAGAGCCGGGGGAAGGGGGGGGGTTTGGGGGGGGTGGGGTGGTGGTGCAGGTGAGTTTGAGGCTGTTGAGGGAAAGAGTGAGATGCTGCAGGGGTCTTGAAATGGTCGTAGCAGCAGTGGTGTCTGGTGTGTGTGAGCCTGGGAAAGGCCCTGGCGGATTGAGGGCATCTAGTGCGAGGGGGAGAGTGCAGGTGAGTGAGGAGAGCATGGGGGAGGGGGCGGAGGGTCTCGAAGGGAGGAACCTGTGGTGTCGACAGCTGAGCCCTGGGTAATTGGTGATATGAAGGATGGGGAAGGAGGCAGTGAAATCCGATTGGTGGGAGGGTTGTGGTGCAGTGATGTCTGCTGAAGGGGGCGGAAAGGGTTGTTTGAGGATAGACGAAAGGACACGCAGATTTTGGGGGTGGGAAGGATGAGGGTGGGCATTCCTACAGTGACTAGGGTGGGCTTCTTGGGAAGGGAGGGCACATGTACGTTAATCTGTATGGGACGAGGGGTAATGGGGTGGCATTCAAGGGTCACTGTGGAGAGGTTCACGGTGACAACGGGAGGGTCACTGGTTGGCGGTGGGGGGCCGGGGGAAATGTGGCCTGGGTAACGAGGGGAGTGTAAAAGGTGTTTAAGTGGGTCTCGAAGCGTACCCTCGTGATGGCTGCTCAGAACCTCGAGGTGTAGGAAATGAGGTAATTGGTGATCTGAAGGGTGGTGAGGTGGGTCATCGGGTGGCCAGAGCTGCAGGTCAGCTCAGCTGGACAACTGAAGGTGAACCCCCAGCATGTAGTGCTCACAGTGCAAAGGCGTTTGAACCGATTAGTATGTGAAGGGCAAAGGATAAGTGTGCGTGGGAGGCTTCTCACACACGGCTCACAAGGACCCTGGCATAGACCTTTGCCTCCCTGCATTCACATGATTCCAGGGGACATGGACACAGCCTGGGGTGGCCCCCTGAAAGTGGGGGGTGCGGGGAGGGCAGGCAGGCTTAACAACTAAGAATCACAGTGAAACCACTTCAGACCTCATTAAGGTGCAAGTGTAGTCTATTAACAAAAGTGTGCCAACATTGAACACTGAAAGTGTAGCCGTGTCTAGGTTGCACCGCCAACATCTGTAGCAGGGGCCGAAGCTGATGGGATCACACACAAAGGGGATTCCATAGGGGCTGCACACCCTCAGAGAGTCCTGAGTGGAGGTCCCAGGGATATCCCTTCTCGGGCCCCTCCTTGAGGAGAAAGGGCAGGTGGATGGAGGTGGAGGTGAGTTGCCCCCCCCCCCCCTCTCGTGTAGCCACTGCGAAACCTCGCCCATGGATACTGCGACGGAGTGCAGTGTGCACACATCACCAGCAGAAACTGGGCGTTCTGCTGGACAAGGGCTTCTGCTGCCCCGCCCCAAAAGCCCAACATGGGTGCATGTCAGCAGCACATCATCAGGCAGTTCGTAGACGGACTCCTCCATCTCCTCCACCGCTCTGTTGAATGCCTCTGACACCTCTGCCCGGTGTTCCCCTTGCTGCATCCCAAGCACCCTGTCCAGCACCGCTCCCAGAGGCCCATCAGCTGACTCGGACTTTGCAGGGGCCTCTTCCCCAGCAGCCGTCCGAATACCAGTGGGCTTGGCTGCCCCTGCCTCCTCCTGCTGGGCAAACGTGTCCATGCGGTGACCACCATAATGTGAGACCTTGCCTGAACTGGCTCTCGTACCCACCGAGCTCTGTGTCTCTGGGCTGGTGGAGGGGGCAGGTGACTGCTGCAGTGATGGCTCTACAGGTGCAATCTCGACATTGCCCTTATTATCCTCACCCCTCTGTGGGCTGGAGCTATCAATGGAGTCGGGTTTGAGGTCTGGCCTCTTCCCTCTCCTGCTGGCACCTGCCATTGTGAGAGGAGAGAGCGAGTGACCACATGGGCTGCCTCCAACATGGCACCACACAAGACCCTTAGGTTTCTCGGTAGAGACATTAAGCATTGTTCCTCACTGGTTGGAGACCAGACGCCTAACTCACTGTCTCCAGGTGCCCCGGTCTCAATCCTCCCCTAGCAGCTCGGCAGGCCACTCTTTGTGTGGTGTGAGCTGCCTCCCATCCTCTCTCTGGCTCTCGCACTTGTTGTGTGCTAACTCACACTGCAGAAAGAGAGAGGGGGTTTGAGAGCACTTGAGATGCTGGTGATATTCGGATGTCAATGCAGCAGTCCACTGGCTGCAGTATGCCGTATGAAAGATCCACTGCAGCTCATCCACTAGGGTTCTTTGGCAGCACCCTCCAGAGCGGTGGGCTCATGCAGATGGAAGGGTAAGGCACGAGGAGGCATGGCATCAGCTGTGCTTGCTGAGGGACCTCTACTCCAGATCACTCCCCACCTCCCACAATATGAGCTCTCTGTCGGGCAGTTGTCTTTCTACCTGCGGACTGCAACATGGCTATGAGACATCAACACTTCACGTCGAGAAGCGTTTTATGCACAGGTGGTGGCCTGATCTCTGAGGCCCCTGTCCCAGTTCCTGCTCTGTGAGGTGAATTTGAGCAGCAGAGGGTTCGCTGACCCTGGCGGTGCGGGTGAGGTCGCTCATCCTTTTCCTGCACCGCAAGGCTGTCCCCTGGCGTACACTGTTGGCACTCACCACCCTGGCGACGGCCTCCCGTGCAGGGCTGGTGAGTCGGGTGGGCCTCCCCCCCCCCCAACCGTCCATCCCTGGGGTAGGGGACGTCCCGCCTGTCCTCCGCTGTGTTCAGCAGTACTTCCAGGGGCGCAGCATCGCTGAACCTGGGTGCCAGTGCTGCTTGGGGGCCTCCGAGCCGTTTTTCCTGGACCGCAGTTCAGGGTGGGGATAAAGCCGCAGCTGTCCAGGCGCCTTTTAAACATGGTGCCCAGATGTGAGGGTGGGGCGCGCAGCTTCCTGCCCACCCCACCGCTGGCAAAGTCAGGACAACCCCGGCTGTGTAATTAATGAGCCCAGCGTCGCGCGGTTTGCCGCGATGGAGGGAAGCGGGCAGGGACATGGAATCCAAACCATTGTTATTTAGAGCAGCAGTACCAGTCGGGAACACCAGGTGGAAGTGCCGAGAATGAAAGCAGCACCCCCAGCAGGCGCATGCTGTTACTGCAGCTATTTGCAAAACTCTCTCGAATCCTTACCCGAAGCAGAAAGATTGCTGGTATTAATGTTTTTAACCTGAAACCACAAACAAAACTTTTAAACCCGACAGATGGGCTGCTTTATGCACCAGATCCTCACTTACACTAAGAAAGTTTGAGTTCCTGCTAATTTGTGGGTTATTGTTATCTCAGGTTGTCAGTACTATCAAGTGTGTTTTTACTCATTGTCAGGATGTGGGCATCGCTGGCTAGAACAGCATTTATCGTCCATCCCTAATTGCCCTTGAGAAGGTGGTGGTGAGCTACCTTCTTGAATCACTGCAGTCCATGTGATGTAGTTGCACCCACGGTGCTGTTAGGGAGGGAGTTCCAGAATTTTGACCCAGCGACAGTGAAGGAATGGTGATATATTTCCAGATCAGGATAGTGAGTGACTTGGAGGGAAACTTCCAGGTGGTGGTGTTCCCATGTATCTGCTGCCCTTGTTCTTCTAGATCGTAGCGGCCATGGGTTTGGAAGCTGCTGTCTGAGGAGCCTTGGTGAGTTCCTGCAGTGCATCATGTAGATGGTACACACTGCTGCTACTGTGTGTCGGTGGGGGAGGGAGTGAATGTTTGTGGATGTGGTGCCAATCAAGTGGGCTGCTTTGTCCTGGATGGTGTCAAGTTTCATGAGTGTTGTGGGAGCTGTACTCATCCAGGCAAGTGGGGAGTATTCCATCACACTCCTGACTTGTGCCTTGCAGATGGTGGACAGCTCTGGGGAGTCAGGAGGTGGGTTACTTGTCACATGATTCCTAGCATCTGACCTGCTCTTGTAGCCAAGGTTTTTATATGGCTAGACCAGTTCAGTTTCTGGTCAATGGTAACCCCCAGGATGTTGATAGTGGGGATTCAATGATGGTAATGCAATTGAATGTCAAAGGGCGATGGTTGGATTCTCTCTTGTTGGAGATGGTCATTGCCTGGCACTTGTGTGCTGCAAATGTTACTTGCCATTTGTCAGCCCAAGCCTGGATATTGTCCAGGTTATTGCTGTATTTGGACATGGACTGCTTCAGTGTATGAGGAGTCGCAAATAGTGCTGAACATTGTACAATCATCAGCGAACATCCCCACTTCTGACCTTATGATGAAAGGAAGGTCATTGATGAAGCAGCTGAAGACGATTGGGCCGAGGACACTACCCTGAGGAACTCCTGCTGTGATATCCCGGAACTCTACACCTAGACTGGATTCTTTTGGCCTATAGGAATCTATAAGCTTTAGGTACAGCATGTTCCTGTTAGTGATATTTTCTACAGACCCTGCATTTGACAGGAAATGTGTCTAATCACTAAAAGCCAGTGAGCAGTTACAAAAATGATCACAAAGCTAATGGAATGTTGAGATAAAAACAAAAAACTGTGGATGCTGGAAATCCAAAACAAAAACAAAATTACCTGGAAAAACTCAGCAGGTCTGGCAGCATTGGCGGAGAAGAAAAAATTGACCTGTACCTCAAGGGGATTGAAATTCAAAGGTGAGGAAGTGATGCTTCAATTGTGCAGAACATTGGTCAGGCTCAATCTGAAGGAGCAGTGTTCCATTCTGAGCACCACACCTCAGCAAAGATACACTGACCTTTGAGGGGTGCAGCAGAGATTCACCAGAATGATACCAGGGCTTAAAGGGTTAAATTGTGAGGCCAAGTTGTAACGATTGGATTCGGACAGTTTAAAAGGTTGAGGGTTTGATCTGATTGGGGTGTTTAAAATGATATAGATATTTGATAGGGCAGATAGGAGGAAACAATTTCCTCTGCTGGCAGAGTAATCTTCAATTAGGGCCAGGCAATTGGAAACACTGTTCACATAGAGGGGAGTGGAAACCTCCCCCCAAAAAAAAGAAAGACTTGCATTTCTATGGCACCTTTCACGACTACTGGACATCTCAAAATGCTTTACAACCATTGCAGTGTTTTGAAGTGTAGTCACTGTTGTAATGTCGGAAATGTGGCAGCCAATTTGCACACAGCAAGCTCTCACAAACAGCAATGTGATAAAGACCAGATCAGCTTTTTTTGTGATGTTGATTGGGAGATAATTATTGGCCAGGACACTGGGGAGACATCCCCTGCTCTTCTTCAAAATTGTACCATGGGATCTTTCCCGTCCGCCTGAGAGGGTAGATGGGCCTCGGTTTAAAATCTCACCCGAATGATAACTGGAAATACTGGGGATCAATTGAAATTTTCAAGACTAAGATGAACAAATTCTTGATCGGGAGTAGATAGAGCAGACATGAAAGACATGTTTTGCCTAGCGGATGGGTCAATTACCAGGGAATACATGATTCAAGGTGTTTGGTAGAAGGGTTAGAGAAGATATTAGGAAAAGCATTTTCACCCAGAGGAGGATGGTGGGTGTCTGAAATTTGCTGCCCAGATTGGTGGTTGAGGCTGAAACCCTCAACTCATTTAAAAGGCACCTGAAGTGTTGTAACCTGCAAGGCTACAGACCAGATGCTGGAAGGTGAAATTAGAATGGGTGGCTGGTTTTTTTCAGCCGGCACAGCCACGATGGGCTGAATGGCCTCTTTCTGTGCCGTAACTTTTCTATGGTTCTGTAGTTCTATGGAAGGATTTCAATGGAAATAAATCAAGGCAGCTGAATGGGTTGAGGTACAGATCAGCCCTGAGTTAACTGAATGGCAGACTAGGCTTAAGGGACTGAATAACCAACTCTTGTTCCTATGTTCCTGACAGTGAAAGACTTTGTTCCTATTCATGCTGCTGAATAAATAATGATTGCACATAGTTACTCAACAAATATTGTGACTATCATTTTAACCTTGTCCTTAATGGCAAACAGTTCTGTATAATTCTGCAACAAAGATATCACTTTATATCGTTAGGAGTTGCACAACAAATACTCTTTTAGCTTAACCTGGGTCTCAACCTGTAACTATATAAAGAGGTAAAAATAACTACTGTAGCTGTCACCAAAAACCTGTACCCAATCTTTACTATTTAAATTTATACAACAAATATTACAGTGTCACTTTGGCCTTGGTCTCAATGCAGAGCTATGTGAGGTTAGGGGATACATTTAGGGAGGATTAATGTAATCGTAATCAGGGTGTTGCCTAAAATGGCTTCTCTTCCTGCTCCTGCGACATTAGCTCTGGTGTTCCCCAAGGATCTATCCTTGGCTCCCTCCTATTTCTCATCTACGCCTTGCCCTTTGACAGCAACATCCAAAGGCACAGCATTAGTTTTCATAGGTGCACTGGCGGCACCCAGCTCTACCTCACCACCACATCTCTCAACCCGTCCACTGTTGTTAAGTTATCTTAAGTGCTTGTCCAGCACTTGGTGCTGGATGAGAGGAAATTTCCTCCAACTAAATATTGGGAGGACCTTTCAGCCCCTGCCACAATCCCTAGCTACCGACCCCAGCCCTCTCCTCGTCATGTGTCTGAAGCTGAACCAGATTGTTCGCAACCTTGGTGTCTCATTTGACGCCTAGAAGAGCTTCCAACCTCATATTCGTGCCATCTCTAAGACTTCCTATTTCCACCTCTGTACAATCACCCAACTCTGTACCTGCCTCAACCCCTCTGCTGCTGAAACCCTTGTCCATGCCTTTATTAGCTCTAGACTCGACTATTCCGGATGTGGCCGGTCTCCCACATTCTACACTCCGTAAAAGTTGGGGGTCACCCAAAACCTTGCTGCCTGTACCCTAACTCGCAGTAACTCCCATTACACCCCTGCCTCTCCATGTTCTTCCTACCAAAATGTAGCATTTCACATTTCTCCGCCTTGGACTTCATCTGACGCAACAACTATCAGCGATTGCCATTAAAAACCCATCTGGTTCACCAATGTCCTTTAGGGATGGAAATCTGTCATGTTTATCTGGTCTGGCCTACATGTGACCCCAGACTCTCAGCAATGTGGTTGACTCTTAGCTGCTCTTGAGGGCAACTCAGGATGGGCAACAAATGCTGGCCTTGTCGGTGATGCCCACATCCCGTGAAAGAGTAAAAACATGAACCATTTGCAAGAAATGCATTTAATGCATTCGAGGCACCATGAACTGACCATTGCAAGCAATGAGCCCAGAACCCTGGTGTTACTAACACCACACTCCAGCTATTTGACCCACACAGCGCATCACTAGTGCTGGGTTGTTCCTGTCAGTAATATTTATGGAAAACAGTTCTAATTTGTAGAACAATCTGTATATGAGGCATAAAAACGGAAAGTGCTGGAAATGCTCAGCAGGTTTGGCAGCATCTGTGGAGAGAAAAGCAGCATTAACGTTTCAAGTTGACGACCTTTCATCAGAACTGGAAAAAGTTAGGGATGTCATAGGTTTTAAGCGAGTGAAATGGGAGAGAGTGGAGAAAGAACAAAAGGGAAGGTCTGTGATAGGGTGGAAGGTGGGAGGCATTATTTGACCAAAGAGTTGGTGGTTCAGAGCCAAAGAGAGTGGTATAGGACAAGTAAAGAAACAAATTATATGTCCAGCGGAGGTGTGAATGGTAGAATAATGAACAGCTGCCTTCTGAAAGGAGAACAGCAGAAAAGCAAGATAAAGACCAAAACATGCAAGGACAGTTATGAAGATAGATTGGAGAAGTTGGGACTGTCCTCCTTGGAGAGAAGGCTAAGAGGAGATTTGATGGAGGTGTTCAAAAGGGGGCTGGACAGAGTAGATAGAGAGAAACTATTCCCACTTGTAAAAGGATAGAGAACAAGAGGGTACAGATTTAGTGATTTGCAAAAGAAGCAAATGCAATGTGAGAAAAAACTTTGTCACACAACGAGTGGTTTGGGTCTGGAATGCATTGCCTGGAAGTGTGGTGGAGGCAGGTTCAATCGAGGCATTCAAGAGGGCATTAGATAATTATTTGAATAGAAACAATGTGGAAGGGCATGGGGGAAAAGGCAGGGCAATGGCACTAGGTCATAATGTTCACTTGGAGAGTCAGTGCAGACACGATGGGCCGAATGACCTCCTTCTGCGCTGTAACAACTCTGTGACAAGGAACCAACATGGGGGCAGAGATTTTTTTTTTGTTTGTTTTTATTTCAGATTTCCAGCAACCGCAGTATTTTGCTTTTATACACAAGGCCGCCGCTGTTTTCCTTTTCTCTTCAAGCCCTAACACGACGGCTCCTAATAATTCTTTGCTTTGGTTTCAGTTGGAGTTTTCAGTGGGCCGGGTCCAGATGAACTTCTTACATTTGCTAAGCTCAGAGGCGGTACAACACATCACCATTCACTGTCTGAACGTGCCAGTCTGGGCAGATGGAAGTTCGGACAAACCCTTCAAACAAGCTGTAAAGTTCAAGTCCTGGAATGGCCTGATGATGGAAGCAGGGGGGCAGCTGGTACCCAAGGTGGTGTTGGATGACTGTCAGGTAATGATCTGGAACCCGTTGCCTGTGAGGGCAGTGGGAGTGGAGATGATCAACGATTTCAAAAGGAAACTGAAGGAAGTCAACTTGTAGGGTGGCGGGAATAGAGCGGGGGAAATTGGGCTGACTAGATAGTAATCGTGGCGAGCTGGCATGCTCTCGGAGGGCCGAATGGCCCTCTTCAGTGTCATAAATGTCCCCGTGACTCTAGGTACAAATTGCCGAAAGGAGTCAAAGATTTTTTTTTCATACTCCAAGCTGGAAGATCGGGCAGCATCAGCGGAGAGAGAAACAGTTAGCATTTCAGGTTGATGATCTTTCTTCAGAACTGGGGCAAGTTAGAGATGCAACAAGTTTTAAGCAAGTACAGAGACAAAGAAAGGTGGGGAGGGAGGATGAACAAAAGGGAAGGCCTATGATAAGGTGAAAGGCAGCAGGGACTAAATGGCAAAAGGGATGATGGCAGAAGGCAAAGGAGATGTTAATGCAACAAGTAACGAAACAAAGATGTGTCTAGAGAAGGTATAAATGAGAAAGCAGAATCTTCAACAATAGTTGCTGTCTGATCATAGTTGCTGTCTAATCACAAGGAGCAGTGATTATGAACTGAAGTTGTTGACCTCAATGTTGAGTCCAGAAGGCTGTAAAACGACTAATTGAAAGATGAGGTGCTATTCCTTGAACTTGCATTGAGCTTCCCTGGAACACTGCAGCAGGCCAAGGGCAGAGAGGTCAGAGCAGAAACAAGATGAGAATTAAAAAGACTGGTGACCAGAAGTTCGGGGTCATGCTTGTAGATTGGGCGGAGATGTTCCACAAAGCAGTCACTTAGCCTGTGTTTGTCCCCCCCAAAGTAGAGGAGACCTCATTGTCAGCGGTGAATACAATATATTGAAGTGAAAGAAGCACAGGTTTCACCTAGAAAGAGTGGTTGGGGCCTTGGATGGAGGAGGTAAAAGGCAGGTGTTGCATCTTCTACACTTGGATGGAAAGATACCATAGGAAAGGGTGGTGGGAGTAATAGAGGAGTGGAGTAGAGTGTTGCGGAGGTAATGGTCCCTTTGGAATGTGGAACAGGAAGGTGGGGGGAAGATGTGTTTAGTGGTGAATGGTGGGAATGGTGCAGGATGATATATTGAATATGGAGGCTGGTGCGGTGGAAAGTGAGGATAAGGGGAACCTTATCATGGTTCTGGGAGGGAGGGGAAGGATTGAGAGCAGAAAGTGCCCAAAATTGATCGGACATGGTCGTGGGCCCTGTAGCCATGGTGGGGGGGGGTCCTTGGTCAAGGACAAAGGGGAAGATGTAATGGAAGCGTTGTCGTGGAAGGTTGCATCATTTGAAAAGATGTGACAAGAACAAAGAAATTGGGAGAATGGAAAAGTCTTTCCAGGAAGCAGGGTGGGAGGAAGTGTAGCTGTGAGATTCAGAGGGTTTACATTGAATATTGATTGATGGCCCATCCACAGAAATGGAGACAGAGAGGTCAAGGAAGAGGAGGGAAGAGTTGGAGATGGACCACGTGAAGGTATAGGACAGATGGAGATTGGAAGCAAAGTTAATGAAATTGTCCAGTTCAAGACTAGTGGAGGAAAAGGCACCTACACAGTCATCAGTGTACCGGGAAAAGAGATAAGGGCGGGAGTCTGAGTAGGACTAGAGCAAAGACTGTTCCACAGATCGCACGAAAGGACAAGCTTAGCTAGGACCCAGGCAACAACTTTTATTTGGAGGAAGTGAGTGGAGTTGAAGGCGAAGTTGTTCAGAGTGAGAACAAGTTCAGTCAGACGGAGGAAGATGGGACTGGTTGGCCTTCAGTCTTGGTAAGGATATTTGATGTTCAGTGGAGGGAGGTAGAGCGATGTGCCAGAGAGTTGGCATTCAAAGGTAAAGCATTGAAGTATTTAGCTGCTTCCCCCTAAATTGCATATTCCACATCCAGCCTATCCATGCGTGGAGATTAAAATTCACTACATTGCCGAGCACCCATTAACCCAATAACACCAGAGTACCACGTACAGCATCAGAACTATGTTTCCATTTGTCACTTCACATCATTTGGAGCCTCTGAATGATTCTACCAATTGCAGGAATGAATTACACCCAGCTTTGTGCTGTAGCCTGGTGGTCACTGGATACACAAAAACAACACTTGGGCCAGAATTTTGCAATCCCCGCTGGTGGGTTTGCAAGTGGTGGGGGTCCTGCCCACTTCAGACTTGTCTATGATTTTACAGAGGGCAGGAGAGGCCTGGGGTGGCCAGCCCCTGCTTTGTACCATTTGAGGCCCTTGAGTGGCCAATTACTGGGCCGCTTCCTGCCTGGCTCAATTTTAAGGCTGGCAAGAGGAGTACAGGGCAGATCACCCAGCTCGGGTCTCAGACGTAAGTGAGGCGGGGGGGCGCGTCCCTCAAAGGCCCATTTTCCACCTTAGGCACTGCCCCCCCCAGTCAGCCCTCCCTGCGGTGCTCCCTCCACCCATGACCTCTTCATCAAGACCCCTACCCCTCCCTCCACACCTCCCCCGGGGCCTCATCTTCCCTCCCCGCTGTGAGACCACCCACACTTAACCTGGTCCTGGACTCTGGGGCTCAGAACCTGGGGAGTCTCAGTTCTGGCCATTACTGTCATTGGCACTGCTGGGACTATATGGCCGACAGCTCTCTTGAGGCAGGACTTGTGCCCAAGCAAGGCACAGAATTTCTGCCTGCGGTTAATTAACACTCCTCGAGTGTCACACGGCTGCGGGGCTGCGTTGGCCGCTGACTGCATTCCCCGCCAACTCTTCAAATGGCAGGGCGGGAAAAATCCCACCCTTGCATTTATATAGCACCTCTAAAGTAGCAAAATGTCCCAAGGTGCTTCATTAGAGCGTAAATCAAACAAAATGTGACAACAAGTCACATCGAGAGATGTTGGGGCAGATAGCCAAGGAAGCAGGTTCCAGAGGGTAGGGCCTAGACAACTGAAGGCACAGTTGCCAGTGATGGAGAGGGGGATTCAAATCCCGGAACCAGGGGTGCAAGTCCAATGTGCTAACCCACTTCAATACCCATCAGAAAGTTTGACACCAACAGCTTATATTTACGTAGCACCTTCAATGTAGTAAATATCCTAAAGCGCCTGACAGGAGCGCTACCAAACAAAATTTGACACTGAGGCGCATAAGGAGATGTTAGGACAAGTAACCAAAAGCTTGGTCAGAGGTGGGTTTTAAGGAGCGTCTTAAAAGTGTAGAGAGGGGAAGAGCTTTTTAATTTACACAAGCCCACGGCTTTAGCTGCTTTAAACACAGGTAGAAATAAAATATGACGACCATTTTCTTTCATTGTTGTTGCCTTACAGATAAAGGATGGCCGATGGCACCAGACCCACTTCTTGTTTCACACGCAGGATCCCAATCAGTTGCCCATAATTGGTATTTATAATTTACCACAACCAAAGCCTGGACTACATTACCACCTTGAGGTTGGGCCCGTCTGCTTCCTCTGAGCTCCTGAGTGAACCATCTTTAACCCACATCAGAGCGTAGTTATTCTTTACTGTGTATTCAATAAAACTCAAGGAATTGCTGAGGTGATGTGAAAATGTCACATTACCCACCAGAGAAGACTGTCAATGGCTTTTTTTAAACAAAAAAAAATTCTATAAAGAAATGTTAAGAGGACTTGTTTTGTGGGAGAATGTTTAGCTAAAACAACCTAGAATTGAAGATCTCCACCTATAGCCAAAGAATCTGTAGGACGTTGCAGTGCAAGGGACGAGAATGGCTCTAACTGGGTTGCAGAAGATCCATTCTAAAGACAGATACTTAACCAGCATTATTTTCAGCAGTCCCAGGTTAGAATACTCAGAGGAGTGACTATACATAGTAGATAGAGCTGGTGGCTGCATCGCCTGCTAAGCATCTCCAATGTGCAATAGTGAGGGGGAAAGGGGGAACTGTACGAGTTGTTGAAATTCTCTAAATCTGTGATACTTCGTTGTGATGTGTGAACGGTTCTAGTGTTAGCTTTCAGCCACCAAACGCCTGAAACTAATTGATCAGGTTCGGGCAAGGAGAAACCAAGTAATGAGGAAGTGCGTTAGCAGTGTCCACTTTCCTGGTGATTATGACAGGGTGCTAATGGATTGAGCTTCGTGGGGTGATTTTTCTACCTCTGGTATTGGTGCTCACATTCTCATGTTTTGCTTTCATTCGCATGTCATATTTTTGAATCAATGGTGCTATGTAATTATCACAGGGTGGGGGGTAGGCTGATGTTTAGAGAGTGGGGTGACCCCCCCCACCCTCCCCCCGGGGCCTCTGCCCACCGACAGCCAAAAAAAAACACAGCGATAATTGTTAACTTAATGATTTCTAAAGTGCCTTTAATATTTGAAGGGATTATTTTAGTTGTGCTTTGGAGAGGTTTCAAACCCTACTGTTCCTGAGTCACTGATTTTTTTTTGAAAGAAAGAGAGTTGGGGAAAATTGCTGAGAGTTTTTGAAACCCACACTGAAGTTCTTCACCTTGAACATTTGCTTTCTTATGTACAAAGTTGCCCCAAAAGCTGTAATTAATATTTAGAGAAGCTTTATTCATTAAAAAAAAAGGAACCCAGATCTTTCCGTGAAACAATGATAGATTTTCCAACTCCTCATCAGATTGTGTACAATGTTTCTCTGCGCTATGTTGTATACAGTGGGTCAATATTTTACAATCTGCTATTTAATGTTATTTAAATGTTTTAAAACTATGGTTGAAAGAAAAAAAAAACCAATCGCCTGTCCCTATCACAGATGTCTATGTTTGAAGTAGACTGTCTTTTTTTTTGTAGTAGTTGTAAAGATGTTGCTTCAGCACCCAACTGGTCTTGGAGAATTATGTAGAGTTCTTTTTGTTTTGCTTGTCCTAATGTGTAAATTTGGTGCTTTGAAGAGAAGGATATTTCAGTGTTTCAAATCTATAAGATATTATGCAGAGTTTAAACGTACTGTATAGGAAAATGCTTTAAGCGCTTTTTAATTCCTGAAGTTTTTTTTTACTTTGAAGGAAATATGTGAAGAATCTAGAATTCTAATGCGTTATTTTAAATTTATTTCATTTTTTTTAAAATCAAAAATCTGATAATACAGTTGAAAAGCCAGCCATCAGAATACCTCAAATACATTTCGGTACCATTCTGAGCACACTTCAGCTTTGTTTATTTTTATTTCCTTTTTTAATTTCTTTTTTTTTTACTTTGTTTTTGGGGGTTTTTTTTCCATCTATTCCATTCGCTTTTCTGTGTGTGTCTGTTGCTATAGAAACAGAGTCGCCATAAAATGGTCAACCGCAGACATCAGTATCATTATTGCCTTAGTCACGTTTGAACGTTCTGTGCAAGAGTTCACTATTTAGCTGTGAATTACTTTATTCAGCCTTTGCTAGACTCGATGGGGCTTAGACTCTTCCGTTGTTTGAAATTAAAAGTTTCTGAAATTTTAATGAAATAAATATTTCAAACTGAAGCAACGAAACCAGCCTTGACCGTTCTGTGCGTTCTTCAAGAAAAGTAGAAGATGGCTTTTGGAGCGATCCGAGTCCACGCATTTTAAAACTGATCAAGACGTTTTTGCACTCTGAATCAAAGCATCTTCGGCATCACACAACAGCAATATTTTTAGCCACATTCTCATCACCAGGCAACTTCTTAAACAGTTTCACCATTTAAAGTATTTATACTTCCTGTCTGCACTGTGTGACTTCCATGTTTTTGTCATACTTGGAGCTGGACTTTTAGTCACCGCCCCCCCCCCCCACCCCATGGGGGAGGAAGTTCATGCTGCCAACCAGCAGGCCACCCTCCCAGAGGTGGCATAATGGTAATCTCACTGGACTTGTAATCCAGAGGCTTGGACTAATGCTCTGGGGACATGGGTTCAAATCCCACCATGGCAGCTGCTGGAATTTATATTCAATTAATAAATCTGGAACATAAAAGCTACTCTTGAGTAATTGGTGACCATGCCAACTATCATTGATTGGTCTAAAAATCCATCTGGTTCACTCATGCCCCTTTAGGGAAGGAAATCTGCCATCCTTACCTGGTCTGGCCTACATGTCACTCCAGACCCACAGCAATGTGGCTGACTCTTAACTGCCCTCTCAATCCAAGGGCAATTAGGGATGGGCCAAAAATGCCCATATCCCATGAAAGAATAAAAGAAAATAAAAGCAGGTTGGATGGGTAACTGATGTGGTAAATAAACAAACACTCTCGAGTCTGTGAGCTTCAAGTAAGCAAGGACTTTGCTACAAGCTACTGGGAGAAACACAGCCTGATTCTACAGGGTGTCCCTCTCTCTCTGATACCAAGGCTTTGTAACATATTTTTAGCTTTTGGTTACAAACTTCAGTTACATACATCATAAAACCTAATGATTGTTCAGGCTGAAGATGGTCTCTGTTCTCTCATAGGAGCAGGAGTGGGCCATTCAGCCCATCAAGCCTGCTCTGCCATTCAACCTGATCATGGCTGATCAATGCCTTTTTCCTCACACTATCCCCATATCCCTCTATGTCACTGGCATTTAGAAATCTGTCGATCTCTACTTTAAACATACTCAATGACTTAGCTTCCACCACTGAGTGAAAGAATTTCTCCTCGTCTCAGTTCTAAGTGGCTTCCTCCTTATTTTGCACTGGGAAGCTGTTACTGTCTGGATCTAATGCCTCCCTCTTATCGCTCTAACGTTCTTAGCTAAGTTCCCACAGCACTAGCTACATATCACTTTATGCTTATAGTACAGACCATCTTTCCCATAATGCCTAGAAAGAGCTCTCACTACATTTGTCTATTCTGAATCTGTTCAGTTGTCTATTCTAAAACCTATTAACGCATGTTTTGATATCAATCTTAATATGAAGTCATTTCAATTATCCCACTTTATAACCAATTAAGGCTTTTTAAAGGCCTACTAAGAGAAGGCCAGCATTTATTGCCCATCCCCGATTGCCCTCACGCTGCCATCTTGAATATAACTGAGTGGCTTGCTCAGCCATTTCAGAGGGCAGTTAAGAGTCAACCACAGAGTCAACAACAGCTCTTACTGAGTCACACCATAAGACATAGGAGCAGAAATTAGGCCCTTCAGTCCATCGAGTCTGCTCCGCCATTCAGTCATGGCTGACAAGTTTTTCAACCCCATTCTCCTGCCTTCTCCCCGTAATCTTTGACAAACTAGGAAGTTGTAGATTCAAACCTTGCAATAGTTTGAGTTAATTCATCTCAGCCGGTGTGAGAATCTGAGGGAAGTTGGGTAGTATAAATGACTTGTGTCACTGATGTAGGAAGGGCCAAAGTCAACCAGGGTGTGTGCTCTGGGTTCTTGTCTCCCGCTTGCCATTCCTCCCACACTCAAGAGAGTTCCAGAGCTTGGGGCCCAGGCAACTGAACGCACAGCCATCAATGGTGGAGCAATTAAAATCAAACATGCAAAAGAGGCCAGGATTTGAGGAGCACAGATATTCCAGAGGGTTGTGGGGTTGGAGGAGTTTACAGAGATCGGTGGTGGGGAGGGGGGGGTGGAATCTTTCATTCTCGGCAGGTATTTCACTTGCTGCCTGAAAAAGCAGCGAGACACATATGCTGACTCTGAGGAGGAAGGCCTGCTATATCTTCTGCCCATCAGGCAGTTTAGTGGACAGCAGCGGGCCTTCCTCCAGACTGAGGACCCTGGGAGTCTACTTCCCACCTGCCAAGAGTTGTCAGCCAATCAGAGGCCAGCAGCTCATGCGCTCAGCAGTGCCACTTAGGAGGTTGTGGCTGCTGCCAGAGCAACACCCTCCCCTGAGTCTCAGGATCATGGAGTGGCCCTGGAAAAAGGTAAGTGCTGCTGGGGGAGGGGGTCTAGTGTGGAGTGAGCTGAGGGGGGGGCCATGGGAGTCAGCAGCAAGGGAAGGGGGGGGGGGGTTGCCTGTCAGTGGCCATCTCCCTGTCCCATGACTATGCCTTTGATCGTGTACAGATTAGTGCAGATTGGGAGACCACACCACCACCCCCCCCCACCCCCACTCCTTCCAGCTGTCATGTAACCCACACAGTTTTACCTGGCGCACAGGCTGTATGTTGGCAAGACTGTCTGCAGCTAGGAAGGGGCCCTTAAGTGGTTGTTAGTTGACCATTTAAGGGACTCAAGTGGAGGCTGGGCAGGAAGGCTCACCATGGCCCTTCCTGCCCAGATCTTAATACACGTGGAGGAGGGAAGGCAACAGATATCAGTCCTGACACCCGCCCGCCAAATTCTCAGGCCCACCCACCTCCTTCCTCTCCTCCTGCAAGGGCAGGAAATTCCGACCAGGGAGGGGTGAGGCCATGGACAGATTTGCAAACAAGGGTGCGAATTTTAAAATCAAGATGTTGCTTGACTGGGAGCCAGTGTAGGTCAATGTGCACAGGGGGGAACGGGGACTTGGTGCGAGTCCCAATACTTCTGTCAAAATACAGCAGTAAATAGTTGACAGTAAAGAAACACATTGCCTTAAGGAAGGAATGATGAGAACGTTTCTCACAGTTAGCTCCTACATTCATGCAGCTTCATTACCATTATAGAACTGTGCTAGAATGAAACAAAGCGTAACAGTTACCTATCCAGCTGAAAGCATGGCAAAGAAGCTTCCACATTGCTCTTTAATGCACATTAAGTTGCTTGAGAGCTGACTATACTTCTGGTGTTACTGAGTCACGTTTCAAATCAGAGATTAGACGATTCACGATTGGAATCGGTAATCATATCTGAGGCATTTATTTTGGGGTAAATGCATAATCAGTAAGACATTTTTAAAGTCAGCCTTATGAAAAATTACAAACCTGAAATGTTGGGCTGAATTTTCCTGGCCCCACCTGTTTGGAGGTGGCACTGGGAGCACTGAGATTCTCACATTAGAACAGCTCCCCTGCTTCTGAATGATCTTGCCCGGGAACAGGGTCTGACTCCCGCCCAGGAGCGATGGACCATGAACGAGGTTCAATCAAGACCCCATTTGAAGTCAAATTGGCTTCATTGTTGGGATCTTCCCAGCAGTGGAGGACCCCCTTGCCCACCCCTGCTGGATGGCCCTCTCAGCAGCTGACCGATCCCACCTCCCATGCTGAGACTAAAGACCGGTTATTACCTGGAGCCAGCCGCTCAGCATCAGAACAGGGAGCCAACGATACCTGCTTTGATTCCCCCTGTCCTGGAGCCATGAATAACAGAGGATGCAGACCTTCCTGTGGAGAGATGTCCCCCCACCCGTAATGATCTCCAAGCAGCTGAGGTCCAGACTTATTTTTAACAGTTTCATAATTCTCAGAGGGAACCTCGATCCTGAGGTGCCCTCACATTCTCCTACCTACATCAGCAGCACCCACCTATCCCAACCGGCAAAACAGCCTGGAGAGCAGGTCTCAGCACCTGTGCAGTGTAGAGTGAAAAGGCAACATTTAGTGATGAACTAATTGCATTAAAGCTGCTCACTGCAAACTGACAACAAGACATTATACAAGGTCTTCCCAAGTTGGTAACAACAATGGATTATTGTTCTTGAAAAGACACAGGGTTATGAGCACTGTGGTGGGGGACATTGCGTTAGGGCAGCCCTGTAATCAATCACACTGCAGCAGGCAGGGGTGGGTCACGGGTACCCCTGTAAACAGTGGTCGGAGGGGGAGGAATGGATCCTGACTCCACTCAGAGACCGAGGGAACTGAAACCTCAAAATCCAAGGACATTGGCACCATGAGCTCCAGCTCACACAGCTCTGTGAAGATCACACAACAACAGGGAGCTCATTGGAAAGAAGGGCAGAATGAGCAGTGGGAAAGTCTCCAAAAGCCATCAAATTTTCATTACTTTTTATATATTTTCCTCCTCTCGTTCTTGTCTATTTTTCCCATCCCTTTATCAGGAAGGTGTTAGCATTTCCCTTCCCTGTTCACCATTCCCCAAAGCCTCATCCAGTCCTCACCCATCAAGCATTAGGGATAGTGAGCAGGACCAACTCTAACCAGACTTCTTTCCCCCCTCATTATCTGAGGGATTTTCCAGCTCCAGTATGGGAGGACCTGCCACAGGAGATTTGGCGGCCCAGTCAAAAGCCCATTGGCTTTCAGGGGGACCGGAAATTCCCAGCAATGGACGAGGCCAGAAAATCCCATCCCGAATATCTCTATATGTGGCCTTTATATCTAGATGGACCAGAATACAAAGGGTTAGACGTCATGCTGCCCTTGTTATAACACACCTGGCATTGCTGTGAGCAGATATTTTGGCCTTGGAAGGAGTGTAATGTAAATTTACCTGAATGATACCTTCAGCTGAAGGGTTAAATTACAAGAAGAGATTAAGCAAACTAAGGTTGTTTTTGCATCTTGAGTAAGAGTTTGTTGGCCAACCGAACACTAACTGCACACCTTCCTATGTTCTCTTCAGTAGCTGCTTGCAGTCAATAACAGGGTGGGACTGATGCAAGAATAAACAGTGATGGTTTATTGAGACATAGGGCAGAGCACCAGATCATATGTGCTCCCTCAGAAAGCTCCAGAGCTAGACTTACAGTTCCCAGTTGCCCGTGCTTTACAGTGATTCGTCAGCGCTGTCACATGATCAGGGACAGGGTACCTCACTTTACCACAGTGTATTCCCTGGAATTAAAGGGGATTTGATTGAGGTTTCACGATATGAAGGGGAATAGTTTGGGTAGATAGAAACTACTTTCGCTGGCTGGGGAGTCTAGGACTCAGGAACATAGTCTAAAATCAGAGAGTGAAATTAGGAAATACTTCTTCACCCAAAGTGTGGTACAACTTTGGAACACCTTTCCAGAAACAGTAACTGGTGCTGGATCAATTGTTAATTGTAAATCTAAGATTGGAGGATTTTTGTTAGCTAAAGGGATACTCAGGGATATGGAGAAAATGCTGGGACAGGGAGTTAGGTTGCAGATTAGACATCTCGTTGAATGACAGAAAAGGCTCGAGGGGCTAAATGGCCACCTCCTGTTGTTATGTTCCACAACTTGCTCCACAACACAAGAATTGAACCCAGGAAGGTTCTTTCTATTCCAAACATTGGGAGATCCAATTTCTCATTTTGAACAGGACCTTTTTCCCATTAAGAGAAAGGTAGGCAGACCCACAGCTATAGGGTTGCCCCCTCGCACCTTCTCAAGCTGCCTAGAAAGACATTCAGTAGAACAAACAATTGTTAAGCCAATGGCCTAACAGTTCCTCAGGGTTGGTATAAATACAACCTTGCCAATATCACCCAAATCTCGTGAACCAGTTTTTATTCCAGTTATGCTGAAAGGTCTTGCTTATTCTCCTTAGGGAAGGACAATTCAGTCTAAACACTTAAAAATGAAAGTGTGTTGAAAAGATATATGGGAACCTGGGCTTTATAGAGGCACAGTGTACAAAAACGAGGAAGTTATAGTGAACCTTTATAACCGATTCCATCTCAGCTGGAATATTGTGTCCAATTCCGGGCATCACACTTTAGGAAGGAATTGAAGGCATCAAAGAGGGTGTAGAATTGATTTATGAGAATGGTTCCAGCGATGAGGAACTTCAGTTACATGCATACATTGGAGAAGCTGGGACCGGCCTCCTTAGAGCAGAGTAGGTTGAGGGGAAATTTTGTAGAGGATTTCAAAATCATGAAGGGTCTGGATGGAGTAGATAGAGAGAAACTGTTCTCGTTGGTGGAAGGATCAGAGGAGGCAGATTTAAAGTGAATGGCAAAAGAACCAAAGGCAACATGAGGAAAATATTTATATGTGCTGAATGGTTGGGATCCGGAGTGCACTGCCTGGGAGTGTGGTGGAGGCAGATTCAATTATAGTTTTCAAAAGGGAATTGGATAAATTATTTGAAGGAAAAATTTGCAGGGATACAGGGAAAGGGTTGGGAAACGGGACTAGCTGAGTTGCTCTTACAGTGAGCCAGCACACGGACATGATGAGCTGAAGGGCCTCCTGTATTATAAGCATTCTACAATTCAATGGTGGAGATTAAGGAGGCACATTCAAAATGCAAGAGATCCAGGTTCAACCTGTGCAGGCAGGGACAGTAGACTCCCTACTCCGCAGGATGTTAGTGAGCCGACATGATTTTTATAACAAGACAGCAGCACTTGAATAGTTGTTTTTCTCACACCAGCTCAGGTTTGTTGAACTCAATTTCGCAACTTATCATGATGGGATTTAAACTTACAACCTCGCCGCCAGTCCCATTTCATCAGACTCAGTAAACCCGCATGTCCCATTAAGGGAATCATTCAACCACAAACATTCAAACAACCAGCTTGCAGCAAAACCACAATCTGCTCAAATAAAAGCAGGAACTTAACAGAAATTACAGTCATGATGCAATCGTGTTTGAGAATTCTGAGATTACAAAATCGATATTTCCTGTGCGGAATTGGTTCAGTGAGTAACAATCTTCAAAGGCTGAAGGGTTCATGACCCGGTCCAGAGACCTGGGACAGAATTTTCAGGCCCAGGAGCGGCTGGGAAACAGACCACCGACCACGATCGGCCCCGGGCCGCGATTTCACTCTGGCTGGCCAATTAACAGCCAGCCAGCGCAAAAGGCATACTGAAAGGCTTAGCATTGCCTGGGCAGGGGTGGGTGGGTGGGTGGGGGGGGTTGTGCAGGAGCAGGACGAGCACTGAAGTCAGCGCGGGTGTGGGGGAGCACAGGATGAAGGCTCCCTGAAGGCTGAGAGCTGCCTCAGGGAGCTGAAGAATTTAAAACCAATAGAAACAGAATGTAAAATCGAGGTGGGGGGGGGGGGGCGGGGGGCGCAGAAAATGTCCACATCTCAGAACGAGACACCTCAACATACGGGTGATGAAAATTTTTTTCAAACCTTTTCACCTTTGTTTTAGTCAGTCACGGAAGCCTCATCCCGCCCTTGGATGATGTTTCCTCAAAAATGCAAAAGGCCGCCTGGCCGATTCACCTGCCCGCCATCCGGAATGTTGGGACAAGCAGCGGAAAGTCGCCGCCAATTGTTATTTTGATGTCCTTAATAGACCCCTTAATTGTCGGCGGGCGTGCCGCCAACTCTTGCCAGCGCCCACTGACCGAAATGTCAAGTGAGTGCGCAGTGACACTGGGGCGCTCGCCTGACGCTATTTCATGCTCGAGCACGGTCGGGCACACGCCCACAAGCCAAGCGGAAGTTTCTACCCATGAGCTCCTAACCTTTGGACGCCATTTCTGCACAGCACTGAAGGAGTGCTGTTCTACCCCAGGTGCAATCTTTAGGATGAGATGTTACACTGAGGCCCCGCCTGCTCTGGTAAGTGGATGTAAACTACCCCATGGAAGATCCGGGCAGTTCTCCCCGGTGCCCCGCACCAATACTAATCCCTCAACTAACCTCACTCAAAAAAGATGACCTGGTCATCCTCACATTGCTGTTTGTGGGAGCTTGCTGTGCGCGCCTGTGCCCTGCCACTTCTCAACACTCCCCTATTCACTCCATCTCACGCTCTATGCTTTCATCCATCCTGTCCCCCACCCCCACTCCCCTCACCCTCCTCCGTCCCCATTTTGACTCCCAACGAACGCCCACTGAGTGGAAAAGATGAAAGACTGGCATTTCAATAGCGCCTTCCACAACCTCAGGGTATCTCAAAGTGCTTGGCAGCCAACGAAATACCCTTGAAACGCAGTCACTGCTGTAATGTAGCAAACGCAACCCCCGCCAATTTGCGCACAGCAAGCTCCCACAAACAGCAGTGAGATGAAATGTCTGGATTCTCTATTTTAACGATGTTGTTTGAGGGATTAAAAACTGGGCGGGCCCACCATGGGATATACTCCCCTTGGTCGACATTGAAATGGTGGCCCCAAGGTCGTTTTAATCCACCTGGGAGGGCAGTCAGGGCCTGCCTTTAACACTTGAACGGAAAGGGTACAACTCCGACAGTGCAGAACTCCCTCTGTACCATACCAGCATTGATTTTGTGCGCCCAAAGTGCAGCCTCCTGAGCCCTGGCCAACACTGAGACACTAATTCGCAAGGTCAGTGCTCAGGGTCAGATATAGGACAACCTGCCATTGCTTCACAATTGCTTTGAGGTCCTGAACTTGATTTGTGTTTGTGTGTACCTCTGCATGAAGAAATTGTTCATGACACAAATACAAGGAGACATTTCATCATGATTAGACTGGGAAATGTTGTCTTGTTATTGGGCAAAAGCACAGTCAGTACTTCGATTGCAACAAGCTCCTATAAGTACTCCTGCTGCCGCCCAGGACCCACCAATACAGCAACAGACAGAGCAAGGGCAACAATGGCTGTCCTGACTGCCCTGATCTTCATCACTGCCAATGTGATTGGATCATTCTGTGCCTCACCACAGCCCTGCAAGATGCTGACACCGAGAAAGATTGACGTGACAAGTCCCATGGTAAGACCAACGTTAACCTGATGAGATTTTAACTTGAATAGAAAAGACCAAACTTGCATTTATATAGCACCTTTCACCACTTCAGGAAACCCCAAAGTATTTTGTAGCCAATGAAATACTTTTTGAAGAGTAGCCATTACTGGAATGTATGAAATGCAGTAGCCAATTTGCACACAGCAAGATCCCAGCAAGAAAGGGCAATATGATAACGACAAGACAATCTCTTTTCTAAGTAATGTTGGTTGAGGGATAAATATTGTCCAGGATACTGGGAAGGACTCCCCTGCTGAACTCCAAAATAATGGCTGTGCCTCTTTTAAGTTCACCTGAGAGGGCAAACAAAGCCTTAATATTTCATCCAAAAGATGGCACCTCCGACAGTGCAGCACTCCCTCAGTACTGAACCTCTGACAGTGCAGCTCTCCCTCAGTACTGACCATCCAACAGCATGGTGCTCACTCAATACTGACCATCCAACAGTGCAGCACTCCATTGGTGCTGACCCTCCAACAATGCAGTACATCCTCAGTACTGACTGTTCTATAGTGCAGCAATTCCTTGGTACTGACCCTCCAAAAGTGTAGCACACCCTTGTACTGACCCTCCAACAGTGCAACACTCCCTCAGTACTGACCCTCTGACAATGCGGTGCTTCCTCAGTACTAACCCTCCGACAGTGTGGCACTCCCTCACTACTGACCCTCAGACAATGCTGCAGCACCCTTAGTACTGACCCTCTGACAGCACGGTGCTCCCTTAGTATTGACCTTGGTAAGAAACATAATGTACCACCCTGAACTGTGACTCAATCCCAAACAGCTCCCCAGCCAGCTGGGGCAACCTCCCATCCCAGGGTTGACTTAATTAGGAATATAGAAATTAGGAAAACTAGGCCATTCAGCCCCTCAAGCCTGCTCTGCCATTCAATAAGCTTATGGCAATCTGATTGTGGCCTTAACTCCACTTTCCTGTCTGTCCCCCATAACTCTTGAACCCCTTGTTAATCAAAAATCTGTCTAACTCAGCCTTCAATAAATGCAATGCCCCATCTCCACCGTTCCCTGGGAAAGAGGATTCCACAGACTCATGACCCCCTGAAAGAAAAAAATTCTCCTCATCTCAGCCTAAAATGGGAGACCCCTAATTTTAAAGATGCCCTGTCAAGCCCCTCAGGGTCTTTTATGTTTCTGTAAGATCACCTCTCTTTCCTCTAAACGGCAACGGGGATAAGCCCAACCTGCTCAACCTTATCTGACAAGAGCAGGTCAGAGGCTGGGAATCCTACCAGTGATCGGGTATATTAAAAATGCAGAACACCACACCAGTTGGGTGTCAGCTGTGGCTCAGTTGTCTTCCCTCTGAGTCGGCCGAGGGTTCAAGCCCCATTCCACAGCCTTGAATCCAGTTTGACACTGGCACTGAGGGGGTGCTGCACTGTTGGAGGTGCTGCCTTTTGGATAATGTGTTAAACTGAGGTGAACGGAGGCCCAATCTGCCCTGTCAGGCTGTTGTAAAAAATTGCTGCAGCTATTTCGAAGAAAAGCAGGGACTGGTGCCTAACCCAATATTTATCCCTTAACCAAAATGGATTAGCTGGTTGTTGATTGCAATGCTTTTTTGTGGGGTCTTGGATTAGTTGCTACAATTCCTATTTTGCAACCGTGGCTACACTTCAGAAGTATTTCATTGGCTGTGAAGCACTTTGGGACGTGTTAGGTCATGAAAGTTGCTATAGAGACATAAGTCCTTTCTTGCAGGTGTCACTGGATCAGGGTGAGGTGCGGAAAGTGGGCTGATTTCACCCCGCTCCCCCACTCCCGCGCGCTTTCAAACACAGGGCTACCAGGCCAATTGTAACATTTGGGCAGGATTACACTTCACTCAGTTGTACAAAATACTTCACGTGAAGCCCCTCAGCGTAGCTCACACAGCATTTAAAACCCAACATCTGACCCCTGCATTGAAACCATTTCATGAACCCACATCTCCATTTGGAACTTCCTTCAGTCCTTCAAACCTCTGAGGTCTCTGCTTTCCTTCAACTCTGATCCCTTGTGTCAATGGCTTGTCAACTACATTGCTAAGGGAAACAGATGATGGGTATTTGAACACATATAAATAGGGGATAGCTGGGACACTGGAGGGAGGTGAGGAGTGTTGACACTGAAATGGTCAATAAGCTCGCTCAGCAAGGAAAGGCTCTGTGTCTTAGTTTTGACTTCACTTGAACTCACCTCCTGACTCCCCAAAGCCTGTATACAAGGCACAAATCAGGAGTGTGATGGAATACTCTCCACTTGCCTGGATGAGTGCAGCTCCAACAACACTCAAGCAGCTTGACACCATCCAGGACAAAGCAGCTCACTTGATTGACACCACATCCACAAACATTCACTCCCTCCACCACCAACGCACAGTGACTGCAGTGTGTACCATCTACCAGATGCACTGCAAGAATTTACCAAGGTTCCTTAGGCAACACCTTCCAAACCCATGACCACTGCCATCTAGAAGGACAAGGGCAGCTGATACATGGGTACACCACCACCTTGAGGTTTCCCCTCCAAGCCACTCACCATCCTGACTTGGAAATATATCACCGTTACTTCACTGTCGCTGGGCCAAAATCCTGGAGTTCCCTCCCTAACAGCACTGTGGGTGTACCTACACCACATGGACTGCAGCGGTTCAAGAGGGCAGCTCACCACCACCTTCTCAAGGGAAATTAGGGTTGGGCAATAAATGCTGGCCCAGCCAGTGACACCCGCACACCCGCACCCATGAATGAATTTTTAAAAAGCTAACCTGAATCAGTCGAGTGAACCTCCTGCTTCTAGAGGCTTCAGGTGCTCTTGCTTGAGTCTGCCACCAGGTGGGGCTGGGAAGATATAAACTTTGGATTTAAAACAGTTTAACTTTGTTCCTCTGCTCTTCTCTCTGCTCAGCATGTGGTGACCCTTGTCCACTCACGCTCATTCATTGTACTTGGGTCAGGCCCAGTCACCCCCAGGAATGGTATATTGTCCTTGGAGAAGGTTCACCTGAACGATGCTAGGAATAAGACGGTTATGCTACGGGAACAGTTGCATTAACTAGGCTTGTAAGCCCTGCAGCATTGGAATGTTGAGGAATGTTCGGACTGATGTGCTCACAATGTTAAAGACTTTAGTAGGGTTGTTAGCGAGTCTCTTCTGGTGGCATCAGGAACAAATCTTCAAATCAGAACCAGGCCCCTGAGGAAGCACTTCTTCACACAAAAGGGAGAGGAAATCTGGAGGATAGAATCGCAGAATGGTTACAGCACAGAAGGAGGCCATTCAGCCCACTGTGTTCATGCTGGCTCTCCACAAGAGTAATTTAGCTAGTCCCACTTTCCTCGTAACCCTGCAACACTGAAACCACCTGAACAACCTTCAGGCATTAATCCAATTCCCTTTTGAAAGCCACGATTGAATCTGCCCCCACCACACTCTCAGGCAGCGCAGTCCAGATTCTAACCTCTCCCTGCATTTTTACCATTATTTTTTATTTTTCCATTGAGTGCAGGCGCTGCTGGCCATGCCAGCGTTTGTTGCCCATCCCTAATTGCCCTTGAAAATGAATGGCTTGCTCGGCCATTCCAGAGGGCAGTTAAGAGTCAGCCACATTGCTGTGGGACTGGAGTCACATGTAGGCCAGACCAGGTAAGGATGGCAGATTTCCTTCCCTCAAGGACATTAGTGAACCAGGTGGGTTTATAACAGCAAATCGACGATGGTTTCCTGGTCACCAATACTGAGACAAGCTTTCAATTCCAAATTTTGTTAATTGAATTTAGATCCACCAGTTGCCATGGTGACATTTGAACTGTGTCCCCAGAGCCTGAGTCTCTGGATTATTAGCCCAGTGACAGTACCAGTATGTCGCCATTTCCAGTAAAAAAAAAGGTTTTCCTCAATTCGCCATTGCTTCTTTTACCAATCATTTTAAATCAATGTCCTCTGGTTCTCAATCCTTCTGCCAATGGGAACAGTTTCCCCGTTCAGACCCCTCATGATTTTGAACACCTTGATCAAATCTCCTCTCGACCTTCTCTATAGCAGCTCTCCCCCAAAAAGGCTACAGAGAGCGGGAATCAGTTCCGGCTTTCAAGACTGAGATGGATGGATTTTAGTTGGGTGTGGGTACAGTGGGATGTGGAGAAAAGCTGGCTAGGCTGTAATCTAAATGGATGGTGGACCAGGTTCGATGGGCCAGATGGTTTCCTCCTGCTCCTATGAGTGTCGGCAAGTTATTTGACTGTAAGTTATTTCCAAATCAAGCTGGATCCTGCCCCCTCCCTGCCCAATCTCCCAAACACGCATAGACTAATGAATGAGAGGACCTGAAATCAAATCCCACTAGGATTTGAATTCAGGTTTAAAAATCTGGAAACATAAAAGTGACCATGAAGCCGTCAGATTGTTGTGAAAACCCAACCGGTTCGCTAGCGGCATTTATCCAAAAGAAAACCTGCCATCCTTATCTGGCTCCGGCCTACATGTGGCTCCTGTCCCACAGCTTAGTGGCTGACACCTAACTCTCCCCTTGAAGAGGCCCTGTGAGCCCCTCAGGTTAGGGTTCAAATGCAGATGGGTAATAAATGCTGGCCATGCCAGTCATGCCCAGATCCCGAGAGTCAGTAGAACAAACATCTGCTCAGTATCACAAGATAGCAATCGGCAGAGGGGATTATTGGCTGCTTTTTCCCCCCTTAGCGCAGCCCTCCCAAGCCCCACCCTTTGAAGCGCAGAGGCACTGACGCTAATTGCAGTGTCCCGTCTAAGGTCAGCCAACTCAGCGCAGGCCTGGGATCTTCCTGTGCTTGTGACTGAGAACCATGTCACGGTGAGTGTTTTGCCCCACCGGCTGCTGAGAGAACAGTGAATAATGTTGCTCTGCCAGCGAAGCACTTGCCAGCCCTCTGAGCAAGTACAGATGATTTTTCTGATTCTTTTCCAGGATGTGGGCATTGCTGGCTGGGCCAGCATTTGTTGCCCATGCCTAATTGCCCTTGAGTTGCCTTCTTGAACTGTCGCAGTCCATTTGGTGTAGGTACACCCACAGTGCTGTTAGGGAGGGAGTTCCAGGATTTTGACCCAGCAACAGCGAAGGAACAGTGATATATTTCCAAGTCAGGGTACTGAGTGGCTTGGAGGGGAACTTCCAGGTGGTGGTGTTCCCATTTATCTGCTGCCCTTGTCCTTCTAGGTGATAACGGTCGTGGGTTTGGAAAGTGCTGTCTAAGGAGCCTTGGTGAGTTCCTGCAGTGCATCTTGGAGATGGTACACACTGCTGCCGCTGTGTGTCTGTTGTGGAGGGAGTGAATGTTTGAGGATGTGGTGCCAATCAAGCGGGGCTGCTTTGTCCTAGATGGTGTCGAGCTTCTTGAGTGTTGTGGGAGATGCACTCATCCAGGCAAGTGGGGAGTATTCCATCACACTCCTGACTTGTGCCCCGTAGATGGTGGACAGGCTTTGGAGGGTCAGGAGGTGAGTTACTCGCCGCTAGATTCCCAGCCTCTCAGCAATCAGTTCCGCATTTTACATTCAATTTAAATGTAGAGCATCTCCTGACTGGTAAGATAATTCCTGCAGGTTTTTCAATGACATAAATCAGGCTAGCTCTGGATTTGTTACAAAACAAAGAAAAAATTCAATCAATTCAATTGTGGCCAATAAAGGTTGCCAACTCCTCCAAGATTGCCCTGGAGTCTCCAGCAATTGAAGGTTAATCTCCTGGACACGACTACCAGCAACACTCAGGGGGAAAATTATCAGGACTTTAAAATAAAATTGTCTTTAGTTCATTTTTGCTCTGACATTTAGAAATAAAGGGTCAATCATTTAGGACTGAGATGAAGAGAAAGCGCCTCATTCAGAGGGTTGTGCACCCTTGTAATTCTCTACCTCAGGGGGCTGTGGATGATCAGTCATTGAGTAAATTCAAGATAGAGGTCGTTAGATGTTTGTGTACTAAGTGAATTAAGGGATAGTCTGTGAAGGTGGAGTTAAAGTAGAAGATCAACCATGAACTCACTGAATGGTGGACCAGTCTCGAAGGGCTGAATGGCCTACTCCAGATCTGATATCTTAAATTCATAAATTCTTAAAAGGCTGTTCCGCTCTCCAATTGGTGGTAGGGAGGTGGGATGCCATGAAAATGGATGTATTGGGCTAAAAATGGTGAGAGTATGGGGGCGGGGCATTTGAAGACAGGAGGTCGTGTGATAAAATCTCCACCCAACCAGAGTTGGCAATCTGACTGGCCAAAGTTTTCCATGTATACAGACTCAACTTGTCAACCAATCAGCACTCTTTTCTCCTGTAGAATAAATTGTTGTGATCGTTTGAAATATGGCATTCTTTCATTTGTCCTGATGAGTGCAAGATGAAAAACTTCAGCAACATGCCTCTCTTTTCAACAATATTCAAGTTCTGTACTACCAAGCGACTTTTTCAAAAGTTCTTCATTGACTAGCAAGCGCTTAGGGGCATCCTGAGGTCATGAAAGGCGCTATATAAATGCAAGCCCTATCTTTCTTGGCTCATTGTGCGACAGAATCTGTGCAACATGACCCACCTGCTTATAAGAAAGAAACATTGAAAAACCTTCAACAATTCATTAGCAATGACAGTTTTTAACCTTCTTCATCCCTGACAGTTTACTGGCAAGTGGCACTTGATCCGTTGGGCGACAGAGTATGAGCCATACCGAAGGCAATACGGCCTGATAGACAACGCATTCCTTATAAACACTCCCACCACCCAAATGAACGAGACATTGATCAAGGGCTATATGCAATTGTAAGTCCAACCCCATCAGGTGAACCATTTTATATTCCATTTCTTTTACAGTGTGCCTTTTTGATGTTTTATGGTTGGTGGAGGCAACTGAGACCTCTGACTACAGAAGAACAAAAGGAGGCCATTCAGCCCCTCAAGCCTATTCCTCCCCCCTCAAGCCTATTCCGCCATTCAATTTGATCATGGCTGATCAGCAGTTTAACTCCAGTTTTCCACCTTTGTTCTGTAACTCTTAATGCCCTTTGTCGAACAAAAATCTGTCATTCTCAGCTTTTGTTCTTTTGTAGGGGAGAGTCCCGGATCTCCACTTGAAGTGAGGAAAATTGCATTTACCAGACCAATTAAACCTGGACTACAGAAGTGATAGAGCTAGATCGATCAGGCAGGGATGGAGTAGAGAGCCATGCTCTGCCTCATATAAACACTGCTCCCCATCCTGCTCAATGAGACAGTATATTCACCCATCCCTTTGGATAACATTTACTTCTCATACTGTTCAGGCTGGAACGATAAACTTTATATTACCCTGAGGTAAAAGCAAAATACTGCAGATACTGGAAATCTGAAATAAAAACAGAAAATGCTGGAAAAACTCAGCAGGTCTGGCAGTGTCTGTGGGGAGAGAAACAGGGTTAACGTTTCGAGTCCGTATGACTCTTCTTCAGAGCAGATGCTGGATAGACCTGCTGAGTTTTTCCAGCATTTTCTGCTTTTGTTTAAATTACCCCTTCTTTACTTCTGCTGGTGAGCAGGCTTGCCATCTATTTCCAGCATTTTCTGCCCTTATTTCAGGAGTATATTTTCTTTTGTTGCACCCCCCCCACCCCACCCCCCACCCATCCACACCACCACCTTCGAAATTTGGCATTCTTTCATGTGTCCTGATGAGCGCAAGGTGAAAATCTTCAACAACAGGCCTTTCATTTCAGAAATACTCAAGTACCTGTTTCATTAAAGATTTGCAATGAATTTCTGACCAGATTTAAAGATGGAATTCAGGTATCACCTAGCCATGTCTTTGTGCTCAAATAGGATCATCGGGCAGAATTTTACGACAGTGGGATTTTATGTTCCCGCTGTCGTCAGTGGGATTTATAACGGCCCGCTGCATTTTACAGCCCTGTCCCCACTGAAATGGGGCTGTAAAATTCTGCCCATAGAACCTTACAGCTCGGAAGGAGGCCATTCACCCATTATGCCTGTGCCAGTTCTTTGTAGACCTATCCAATTAGTTCCTTCCCCGTAGCCCTGCTTAATTTCTTTCCCCTTCGAGTATTCAACTCACTTTTGGGATTTTACTTGTGAATACAAACATACAAATTAGGAGCAGGAGTAGGCCACTCGGCCCCTCGAGCCTGCTCCAGTATTCAATAAAATCATGGCTGATCTGATTGTAACCTCAGCTCCACATTCCTGTTGACCCCTGGTAATGTTTCACCCCCTTGTTAATCAAGAATCTGTCTAGCTCTGCCTTTAAAATATTCAAAGACCCTGTATCCACTGCCTTTCGAGGAAGAGGGTTCCAAAGACTCATAACCCCCTGAGAGAAAAAAATTCTCCTATCCGCCCTATCAATACTATCAGATCTTAACCACTCGCCATGTAAAAAAATGTTTTTCCTCTTCTCCTCTCTGGTTCTTTTGCCAATCACTTCAAATGTATCCTCCGGTTACCAACCCTCCTGCCAGTGGAAACAGTTTCTCCTTATTTACTCCATCAAAATCCCTCATAATTTTGAACACCTCTAATAAATTTCCCCTTAACCTTCTCTGCTCTAAGGACAAGAATAGGCCAAGGGATTGGTTATGCATTGGACCAGTAGCTCCAAGTGACCTTCACTAAGAACTCAGGTAGCTCAAATCTCACGGTGGAAGTTTGAGAAAATGAATTTTGTTCTGAAATGCTGCTGTCTGTCAGATTGTCAGAAAAATACCAACAAAAGCAAGGCAATTATGAGGAACCTTTATGAAACAGTATTGCTGAAAAAAGAGACATGTTGAAACTTTTCATCTTGAAATCATGACACTTGCACACAGGTATCCTTGCAAAGTTTCCTGATGAGTGCAAGACAAAAAGATTCAACATGTCTCTTTTTTCAGTAATATTCAAGTTCTGAACTACCAAATTTTCCTATTTTTATTAAACATTGGCTTGGCCTCATCAGGACAATTCTGGGCGCCACAATTCAGGAAGGATGTGAAGGCATTGGAGAAGGTGCCGAAAAGATTCACAAGGATGGTTCCAAGCATGGGGTCTTCAGTGACGTGGATAGATTGGAGAAGCTGGGTGTAGTAATATGATATATAACATTCCTTTAAGACAAGTATTGTAATGTAAGGTCACAGGATCTTGATACCCAATAGCAGAGTAGTGAAGGCTACCTCTCTGTGAGAGAGTCTTGAGTTAGACCCTGATGAGTGAAGAAAGAGTTTTTAAGTTGTGAGCACACAAGTGTAGCTGCTGAGTTTAGTTTGTAAATAAACAGCATGTGTTTATTCTAACAATGATCTCTGGGTGTTCTCTGTCTCTGTACCAACTCGGTCACCCAGAAACAAGTGTGCAACCCAGATCCTTTAGCCCGTACAAACCAAGGACATTGGATCCAACACTGGGGCTGTTGTCCTTGGAGAGGAGAAGGTTGAGAGGAGATTTGATCAAGGTGTTCAAAATCATGAGTGGTCTGGACACTGCAGGAATTCACCAAGGCTCCTTAGACAGCACCTTCCAAACCCATGACCTCTATCATCTAGAAGGACAAGGGCAGCAGACACATGGGAACACCACCACCTGGAAGTTTCCCTCCAAGTCACTCACCATCCTGACTTGGAAAGACATCAGCTGTTCCTTCACTGTCGCTGGGTCAAAATCATGGAATTCCCCCCCTAACAGTCCTGTGGGTGTACCTACACCACATGGACTGCAGCGGTTCAAGAAGGCAGCTCACCACCACCTTCTCAAGGTCAATTAAGGATGTGCAATAAATGCTGGCCCAGGCAGCGATGCCCACATCCCATGAAAGTGTAGATCGGGGGGAAGTGCTGCCATTGGTGGAAGGATGGAGAACCAGTGGACACTGATTTAAGATGGCAGCCAAAAGAACCAAAGGTTACATGAGGGAAATCTTTTTTCAGGAATAAGTGGTTAGGATCTGGAATGCACTGCCTGAGAGTGTGGCGGAGGTAGATACAATTGTGGCTTTCAAAAGGAAATTGGATAATTATCTGAAGAGAAAAAATTTTCAAGGCTGTGGGAAAGAATGGCGGAGTGGGAGGAGCTAAATTGCTCTTGCAGAGAGCTGACGTGAACACAATGGGCCAAATGGCCTCCTTCTGTGACGCAATCATTCTATGATTCTATGAGTCTAAGACATTTGCGATGAAGGATTTACCAGCAATGTCGAGATAACGAGACCATCAGGTTTGCATGCTTGATAATTCCTTTTTCATTTCACCTAGAGGAAACAACTGTACCTCTGAGTCGGATGTTTGCTACTTATCTAATGATCATCTGGAATTGAATTGTGGATGTAAGTACTAGATTTAAAGCTTAAACAACAAAAAAATTGATGTATGCTTGTGCAACTTGCAACTTTCACTCAGTTAGTGATAGCCTTTCCAATGAAGGTGCAGTAGAGGGCAGCTTTAGGGAGGCGTGTAGAAAGCCAGAGTTGGAGAACTGAAAGAGGCAGGAGGAGGCTGTGCTGGAGGTGCCAGTGGAGGTGGAACGGGAAAATGTGGATGTAGATATGGCCATTTTAAATTGAATAGGGAACCTGTGTAGGCATGTGGTGGGTTGGGGTGGGGGTGGTGGGGGGGGTGAGCCAGACTTGGAGCAGGGAAAGGGGAGAGAGGCTTAGGGAAGGCGGAAAATTGCAAGAAGGTGAGGTGAGGCGAGGGGAGGTGAGGTGAGGAGGAGGAAGACGAGGGGGGAGGTGAGGGGAGGCAAGGGGGAGGTGAAGTGAGAAGGGAGACAAGGGGAGGGGAGGTAAGGTGAGGTGAGGGAAGGCAAGGGGAGGGGAGCAAATGGGGATGATGAAAAGATCAGCACACCTGGCAGCATCTGTACAGATGAGAGAAACAGAGTTAATGCTTCAAGTCAAATCTGGCTCTTCTTCAGGACTGGAAACTGGAAGAAAAATTGATGAATTTTTCCAGTTCTGGCTGAGAACAGGAAGCAGTCATCGATGAACCATAGGCAGAGTCGTGGGAGGGGGGCCTGAGTAGGACAGGACCTTTTGATCCTTAAAAATATATAAAAACAAAAAACTGCGGATGCTGGAAATCCAAAACAACAACAGAATTACCTGGAAAAACTCAGCAGGTCTGGGAGCATCAGCGGAGAGGAAGAGGGAACCGTCAACTCTTTTCTTCTCCGCCGATGCTGCCAGAACTTTTGATCCTTTCCCTGTGCAGTTTAACTCGCAGGAGATTTGAGAACTGGATGAAGTATTTGTCCTCTGTCTCCTGCAGCAAAACGTGGCATTGTCATGAGTGTTCTCAACTCCAAAATTCAAGACACCCTGATTTTTCACGCCCAAGAGGTACGAGAAGGCATAAAGTACAGCACCATCGAACTGTACAGTGAGTGTTCTCAAATTGCTGAATTAAGTTTCTTTTCTAAATCAAGCTTTTGCATAAATTTACCAGGCCCAGGCTTTCTGTTCCCTCCCCTCTCTCCACCCCATGCCTCCTCCTCTTGCCCCTCCATCTCTCCTTCCCTATTTCCCTCAACCTATCTCTTGCCCCCAGTCCCTCCTCCTCTCTCTCTCTACTGCCTCCCAACTCCCCCTCAGCCTCCCACCCTCTCCCCCTCCCTCTCCTCTCGCTCTCCCCCTTCATCCTCCTTACCCATTTTCCATCTCCCCCTCTATACCTTCCCTCCCGCTTCTCCCCCTCAATTTTCTCCTTGCCCCTCCCTTCCCCTCCCCATCTCTCTCTCAACCTCCCACCTTCTTCCTCCCACCCTCTCCACCTTCACCCTCCCTGCCCGCTTTCCATCTCCACCTTCTCTCTTTATCTCTCCCTTTCCCAATCCCTTCTCCTCCTCCCTTTCCTCTACACTGCTTTCCTTCCTTCCCCCCCCGCTCTCTTTCCCAGCTTCCATCTCTCCTTCCTCCAACCTCCACCACACACGCACCCCTCCTCCTTCTTCCTTCCCCTCCCTCAGGGATTCCCTCAGCCCTCCCCAATTTAGTAGTCAAGGTCAGCTATTAATTGCAGAAAGGGTCTTCAACCCTGGGAGGGCTGGTCTTTGTTCTAATGTGCACAAGAAGATCAAGAATCTGCATTCATATAGCACCTTTAATGCAGTAAGAGTACAATCTTCTGACTCAGGTCAAGAGAGATTCCTACTGAGCCACAACTGACAAATCTTTCAGAAGATTTCATAGCTCACTCCAGAGACTTAAGTCTATAATCTGGGCCCAACACTCGCAGTGCAGTGCTGAGGATGTGCTGCACTGTCAGAGGCGCTGACTTTCAGATGAGATGCACCACTGAGCCACAACTCAAACTTATTGGTGTTTTCATGTGGAAAGGAGGGTGCAGAAGGAGGCCATTCTGCCCATAGTGTCTGCACTAGCTCTCCGAATGAGCGACTCAGTGCCATTCCCAACCCCCCCCCCCCGCCCCCCCACCTCCTGGCGTTCTCCCCGTAACCCTGCACATTTTCTCTAGGGTGTTTATCGAGAGGCAAAGGAACAGGTAATAAAATGTGATAATGAGCAGGCATCACTCTAAACGTTTCCTTTATGAATGAAAACAGATCGAAATGCAACTGGGTTGGAGGATGCAGTGAAGGAATTTGAAGACCAGGTTGAATGTTTGGGAATGACGAAGGATAAAATCATTATCCTGGCTCAGAGAGAGGTTGGTTTCTTGTTTTGGTTTCTCTCAGCAATACTAGTTTTGACTGTCAAAAGTCTAAAAGCCAAAGTGCAAATTCTCCTCATCTATACCCTTGTTACCTTTGGACTTGACAATTTTATTGCTGTCCCGGACTTTCCATCAATTTGAGCTCATCCAAAATTGACACCAAATCCCTTTCACCCATCAACCCCTGCGCTCACTGACCGACACTGGCTCCCAGTCCAACGCCTCCATTTTAAAATTCTCATCCTTGTTTCCAAATCCCTCCATGCCCTCGCTCTCACTGTAGTCTCCTCCAGCCCCCAGAACCCTCTGAGATATCCTCTAGGTCTGGTGTCTTTACACAACCACAACTTCAACCGCTCCCTGGTTGGCGGCTGTGCCCTCAATTAACGAGGCTGGAAGTCCTGAACTTCCCTCATCAGCCTTTCCACCTTAGTTTCCACATTGGAGACGTCCCTTCCACTTTGCCCTTTGCCCAGATTTTCAATCACCTCTCTTTATGTCACTCTACTGTGGTTTGGTGTCAAGAATTGCCTGATAACAATCCTGTCAAGCACCTTGGAACATTTTACTATGTTGAAGGTGCTATATAAATGCAAGTTGTTGCTAAATTTAAATAACAGATGAAAAACCCAAGCAGCTTCATTGCTTTGGTTCAATTATCTTTTCACTGTTCAACTCCACTTCCAGCAGCTAAAGCTCATTCTGGGACTTGGTGATTGAAGTGACAGTGAACAATATATTGTGAACAAACTGCAGTTTAAAAGGAACAAGATAATAACAATGGCCGGGGCCGGGGGCAGGGGGGGTGGGGTGTGGGGGCGGGGGTTACAGGTTTAAAGTTTTGGGCAAAAGATGCAAAGGGTAGGTGGGGGGAGGAAGAATATTTTTCGCAGCAAGTGGTGACCGGGAACTCGCTGCCCACGAGCGTGGTGGAAACAGGCAATGGAGGGGACGGAGCACTTGGACACTCCTCCAGTTGCCCCCTCTTTCTCTGGTAGACAATGAGATGCCGTTGCGCACTGGGAGGAAGGAGGAGCTGCAGCCTGACACATCTGGAGACCCCTCTCAAGGTGCCTCAAGGGTGGAAAGCTCCCCTCAGCTCCTCTGCCAACTACCTCCCAATGGAAGTGGCCACAGTTGAGGCAGCTGCACTGGTGCAAGCGTCCCCAGCATCCTGGGGCCCTCCAGGACTCAGGCTGCCAGAGGATGCCCTGCAAAGTCACTCAGGTCATGGGAATCGCATCCAACATCCTCCTTACACCCCAGCTGCAGCTGCCAGAGCCAAGCCTCATTAAAACGGAAGCATGTGAGAAAGGGCACCTGGACACACCAGGGCGACAGCTTTGACCAATGTTTAATATTTCATTAAATTGTGTTTGCACATTTATTCCCGTGTCCTTTGGATTTGGAGATGGTGGCTCAATGGAAAGTGGTGGGTAATATGTCTAATGGGATGTGGGGGAGGCATGATCTGCTGATGGTGTCTACAGCCAGCTCAGTGACCTGACTGATGCCTGCTGGAACTGGTGTGAATTAGGTTGTCACCACCTCCCGAGCAGAGTATCTCCAAGGCTCTGGCTCCTGGTGCAGGTAGCTGATGTGGCTGACCTGTCTCCTCAGCCTCTTCTTCCACACCCTCCTTGTCAGAAGTTGGACTAAGTCTCCTCCACACCCCCTCAATGCCTCATCGCTCTGCCGCTGGGGGTTATGAAGAGCGCAGTAGATGACAATGATTCTGGAAACTGTCACTGTGTCATATTAAAGAGCCCCTTTGGAGCAGCCCAAGGAACAGGATCCCACCTCGAGCCGCTCTATTGTCTGTTTGATTGTGGCCCAGGTCGACCTGTGCCAAGCATTGTACCGTCCCTCAGCTTCAGTGCGAGGGCTCATCACTGGCGACAGCAGCCAGGACATCCTTGCAGCATGTGAGGCGCTTGAACAACTGGCAGCTGGAAGTGCTAAGGGATATATGCCATCATAGGGCCTCCCAGGGAAACGGGCCCCAAACTTGCAGGTTGGTCACATACCAGCTGGACATCTATGGAGCAGAAGCCCCTCCTGTTGATGAAGGCTGCAGGACAGCTCGAGGGAGCTTTGCTGGCCACATGGGTGCAACCAGTTACGCCCGGTGCACCCTGCACCCTGGCAACCTGCAACCTGAAGCCAAGAGACCTCTCAGCCTGGCCATCAGGGTCAGTGTGGAGTCATACAAACTCTCCAGGTCTCTTAAACAGGGCATTGGTCACTTCTCTAACACTGTGTGGCTGCCTGGGATATTCTGCACTGTGTCCCTGTGATTTTTTGGAAATAGCCAGAGGTGTAGAAATTCAGCTTTGTGGTGATTTGCAATGGCAATGGCATTGGATGTCCACCCAGACCCATTGGTCAGAGGTCACCCTGCAGCTTCATGCACAGGTGTGGTAACAGATTCCCTTGAGAGACGCAGTCTTCCCTGGCACTGGTGCTCTGACATCTGCAGGTAATTCATGCAATGTCCAGTCCACGGCGCGAGCTGTCTTCGACCGCCCTCCTGCTCCTGCTCCCCATTGCGTCTTGGTGCAGCCTGTCCAGCCATAGGCTGCATCCCGCTGCTCCCTCTGTCCCAGTAATGGCCGCTCTGGGGCCTGCTGTCCCCTCCCACTCCGCCTCTCCTCCACCGCTTGTGGGTCCAGGAAGACAGGACTTGGATGATATACCCCCGCCCCACCCCCTTCGCTAGCTGCTGCCCTTGGCGCAGGTATTGCCCCTCAGTTTTGCCCCTTCATACACTTGTTTCCTTCCTCTCTCCTTTTGTAAAATGCCTGCCCTCCAATGGCAGGCAGCTCCAGAATGGCTGACCTTCCCCCTCAGAGACCTCACCTCAAAACCACTACCTTTTAATGTTGGGGGAACTGACAGCTTGTTAAGTTTGGAGAGCAATGTTTAATTCCTGTCTGAGGTATTGCTCATTTGAATTAATTACCTTTTCAATGATCTCAAATACCTTCCCACCACTCACATACAGCATGGCCACCTCACTGCTTCCCCAACCCCGACCTGATTCAGTCCTGGGTTCCCAGTGTCTGGCCTCCAACACGGGGTCTCCCATGCCACCCTATGACATCCCCCAGCCATGGTAAATTCCACCCGATGAATGGTTTCAAACAGAAATTGGATGGGCACTTAAGTGAAATAAATTGCCAGTATGCAGAGATAGAGCGGGGGAATGGAGACTGACTGGATTGTTCTACAGGGAGCTGGCATGGTCTGAATGGCCTCCTTCTGGGTGCTGTAATGACTCTAGGGCTCGAGTAATAGAAGAAAACAGAGGGGATGAAGGTTCCTGTGGCTGGAACATCTTTTGTTCAATATGGAAAGTGGCATGTTTGGGTTGTAAAATGTTACCAGTCAGATGTGACATCAGACCGGTTACAAACAGTTGTCAATGCAGGAGAACAATGGGTGCATCGTGGGTAACTTGAGTAACTCACAGTCACACAGGATCGTGCATGCAAATGTCTTTTGTTCACTGGGTAAAGGGGGATGTTTATATCTTTTGCTCGATATGGAAGGAGGGATGTTTGGGTTGTGAAATGTAATCAGACTGATGCCACACCTGACTTGCCGTAGTCATGTGATTCTGGCAAAGTCACTGTAGGCAGCCATTTCTATTCAGTTCAATAAGCCTCTCACTGAGACAGACATTGAAGAAGATTGCTGCCAGTGAGAGCTTCCAGGACAACCTCAAACTAAAAGCTTAGAATCGAAATGAGTAATGCATACAAACAGAGAGAAAGCAGAAATAGAGCAGCTAATTCCAAACAATTTCTGATGCCATTTCTTTAAGGGAATTCTTGAAAATATGGAAAATTCTTCTGTAGCCCCTCCAGGTGATCAAACACCAGTGCTAAACTTAGCTCAAATTAGCTAAAGTGAAAGATGGTTTGTGTTGGAGAAGGATCCCATATTCAGATACAGAGTAAAGCTCTGCTGAACGCAAATCTCACCATCTCACCCCCCCCCCCCCCCCCCCCCCCCCCCCCCCCACCCCACCGCGTCACCAATCAGGGGACCATAGCAAACTGCACAATAGCACATTGTCCATCCTGTGATCTCTGAATGAGAATGCCAACTGGCATATGGATCAGAGATCTCATGGTGCTGTGGGCCCCACACTGATTCCATCAAATACCCTTCGACACCCGAGGACACACACACTGGGAGTTGAAGTCGCAGTTAAAGCTGACAAAGCTTGGAGATATATCTCATTGAAACATATACATTTCTTAAGGGGTTTGATGGGTAAATGCTGAGGGACAGTTTCCTCTGGTGCAGAGTCTAGAACACAGGGTCACATTCTCATTAAAGACCATTAAAGACTGAGACAAGGAGAAATTTCTTCACTCAGAGCGTTGTGAATCTTTGGAATTCTCTACCCCAGGGGGCTGCGGATGCTCCATCGTTGAGCATGTTCAGGACAGAGCTCGATTGATTTTTTTCTTGCACATTAAGGGAATCAATGAATCTGGAGGTCAGGTGGAGGATCAGCTGTGATTTTATTGAATGGTAGAGCAGGTTCGAGGGGCCAAGTGGCCTAATTTTGCTCTTTTAGCCTTCATCAAATGACCTCCTGCCTCCAACTAGATGAGTAGATGAGAGAAAAAGAGATAGAACGAGCTGAAAGGCTGAGATGAGATAGATAGAATGGGAATAGACCACATGCAGCATATAAACATCCAGCATGAACTCAAGGCTGTCTGTGGGAGCTTGCTGTGCACAAATTGGCTGCCCCACTTCCTACATTATAACAGAAACTACACTTCAGAAGTGACTCATTGGCTGTAAAGCACTTTGGGGACATCCTGAGGTTATGGTAAGTCATGATAAAATGCAAGTCTTTCTTTATAACTTTAATTCCTGCAGACATCTGCATTGAAACAGACCAAAACTTGGAAGCATTTGTATCAAAGGTATTCTAGTGTATGCAAAGATGGTGTTTTAACTCCTCTCATGTATCCTGATGGGGGGGTGAATGAAATTTGTACTATCTCAAACATGATTTCTGTCAATGTTTGATTATTTATTTTTCTTCACTTCAGGAAGAGTGTGACCCACAAGATACAGAGGAAGCTATCAGTCGGAAGTGACAGCACCGGCTCCCCAGTAAACACAAGCTTTGCAAAACACTGTCCAGCAATGAATTTCAAATATCAAGTTTCTAAACCGGAAGCAAGTTAGCAAAAAGCTGGTAGTGATTTTCAGCGATAGCCCTCACATTTTCTTCTCTAGAAAACAAATTGTTTCCCTCATGGTCCATCAGCAGAATGTTCCATTGTGTATCTGACTGGATATCACTGACTTCAGCTTTCCATAGAGGTCTCTCCCCGACGCACAGTGTGCACCATCTACAAGAAGCACTGCAGCAACTCGACAAGGCTCCTTAGACAGCACCTGCCAAACCCATGGCCAAACCCACCTGGAGTGACAAGGGCAGCTGATGCTCTGTCCTGACTTGGAAATATCTCGCCGTTCCTTCACTGGGTCAAAATCCTGGAACTCCCTCCCTCACAGCACTGTGGGTATCCCTACACCAGCGGTTCATGAAGGCAGCTCACCACCACCTTCTCAAGGGCAATTAGGGATGGGCAATAAGTGCTGACCCAGCCAGTGATGCTGAAAGAATTAAAATGGAGCTTGATCCGGGATCAATGGCGGTGTCTGCATAAGTTGAGGGTTGACTATGAACTGAGAGATCTGGGAGAGGGATTGGTGGCAACCGAGCAGAACTGACCCTGTGATAACCCTGTTGATAGAGCTGATGCTGCTGTGACTCCCCCTGACTGTGGGTCAGTACCTGTCACAGGGACCCAGAGCTAATAGCTCAAGTCACAGCTAGCGATAATGCGAAAAGCATTGTGGTAGAGGCAGCAGTGCATGAGAGTGGACCCATTTTAGTTTACAGTTGAGGGATTAACCAGTGTCTCACAGTCTCCACGCCAGAGTTGGTGGGGAGAATTCTAAAATCACCTACCCACCAGGAAGCTGATGGTATTGGGTGCAACATTGATTTTACAGCCCCTCTGATTTTACACCGCATTGTCAACAGATACTGGGCAGGAATGTAAAACCAGCATTCCACCCCATCCCATAGGACTCCCAGACAGAGAGTTAGGTTAAAATTATCCCGCAGATATTTGATATTTAATGAACAGGCATTATTTGAAGTGTTTTGTACGGAGAACCTGTGTGATCCCAGTGAGATATCTCCGAATAGCAGATCACAGCAACAGCCCGTGATTCTATTTAGACAGGACAGAGTACGGAGTTTTATTGAGAGGGAAGGTTTCTGTGCGTTGAGAGATATTTGGGTGAAAGGAGCAGAGGAAAGGGGAGGTGGGAATGCTTTAATGCAGCGAGATGGTGTAATCACCATACAGCCAAAATGGGCGACAGGAGCAGATTCAATAGGAACTTTCAAAAGAAACGGGATGTATACTTGAGAAGAAAATGTTTGCTGGGCAGTGGGGAAAGAGAAAGGGAGGGTTGGGACTAATCGGATAGCTGTTTCAAAGAGCTGGCACAGGCACAATGGACTGAATGGCCTCCTGCTATGTTGTACGATGATTCTGTGATTGTGGCTCTGGGTTTGAGCGACTCAGAGTGCGACCTTTCCCTGGCGGCTTGCAATAGGACAGGAAGATGATTGGCAGAGAAAGAAAGGAAAATGGCCCATAGGTGAGGAGAGAAATAAAGAAATATGGGAGAAAGGGCAAGGAAATGGAGGCACTCAGACAGGCCTTTAACTAAAAACCCCTAAGAATCTTTTGAAAAATCTTTCCACCTGTTTCAGTAACTCTGCAGTTTACTGTTGGGTGTTTTTTTAAAATTCGTTCATGGATTGTCAACATCGCATTTATTGCCCATCCCTAGTTGCCCTTGAGAAGGTGATGGTGAGCTGCCTCCTTGAACTGCTGCAATCCATGTGGTGTAGGTACACCCACAGTGCTGTTAGGGAGGGAGTTCCAGGATTTTGACCCAGCGATGGTGTTTTTTGGGGTAAGGTTTGAATGAAGCAAAGCAGATGTTATCACTGCTGACACGCTTCCTCCATTAAGCACATGAGACAGTCTGGATGTGAGGTCGGGAAGGTGATATTCAGATACCAATATGTTTATCTTAAATTATATTGAAATCTCATTTGCTGTCAGTTTTTGATCGAATCTTAATAAAGTATTGGAGACATATGGAGATGTCATTCTGTACAATATGCAATGACTTTTCTAGTTTGGATACTGTACTCGCTTCAGATCACAATTGGCATAATGATACTCACCATCCTATTCAATGTCTGTCAATACCTCTGCAATGGTAATAAAGCTCTCATTTGCATTGGCACTGTTATTGTCTATATATTTATACATATGTATACATATCAGGTGCTAGGGTGTATTAAAAAGGTCAATACTGAGCTAAAATATAGTGAAGTAAACCCGCCACTTTATAAACCACTGGAGCAACCACCACAGCTGGAACAATCTGTACGGTTCTGGTTGCCTCAGTATAGAGAGGATATCACAGTTATTGAAAGGATACAGAACAAAGCAAACAGAATGATTGAGGGGATTGGATTGTGAGGAGCCGTTGTGTAAATTGGACACAGTTGTTTGGTAGTACAGAACTTAGAGTTTTGCTGAGACATGTTGAAGTTTTTTTGTCTTGTACTCATCAGAACACTTCACAAGAATCCCAATATAAAGGGGAAAACATACAGTATAAATTGTTCTTTTCCCCCTTACATTGGTATTCTTGCAAAGTGTCCTGACAAGGAGTGCAAGACAAAAAGCTTCGACATGTCCCTTTTTCCAGCAATAAATTGGAAACGTTCCCATTGGGTAAGAGAAAGTTGAGAGGTGATTGGTTTGCTGTGTTGAGGGTTCAAAGGGAATGGAATAATGTCGAGATGTCCAGAACCTGAGATCACAGCCTGAGCTCGAAGGGGAGAGAATTTAAAACTAATCTGGGGAAACAATGGGCAGGATTTTCACCTGGGGAGCCTGGGGGATGGGGGGTCAGGGCTGTGATGTCGGAACCATTTCCGGGTCCCAACCCGCACCAGTGTTAAGGTATATAGAGACTGTGGTTTTCCATGGCCAGGATTTTCCCCTTGGTGATTTGGGGGCGGGGCCCGGTTGCCGAGGGGAAAATGACACGGGATGACGTTGGGAGGAACGCCCGACGTCATCCCACCCCATTTAAGTATTGAGGAAGGCGGGCGGACAGCGAGATCAGCTGTCCGTCCCCGACCTGTCAATGGCCAATTGAGGCTATTGACAGGCCACTTAAAGTCATTAAAGACCTCCCCGTCCAATCTTAAGGCTGGCAGGCAGGCCAGGAGCCTGAGGGGAGAGGAGGGAGGAAGGGGAGGAAGGGAGGAGGGGAGAAGGGGAGGAAGGGAGGAGGGGAGGAAGGGAAGAGGGGAGGAAGGAGAGGAAGGGAGGAGGGGAGGAAGGGAGGAGGGGAGGAAGGGAAGAGTGGAGGAAGGGGAGGGGAACACTCAGCTGAGATTTTCAGCCCTGATCATTTTAAGAATGACACATGTACATGTAACAGTGATTGGTCAGCAAAGACCAGCTGGAACACTGAGTCTGGTCACATCTAATAGTACATGCAGCATCATGAATAGAGCCTTCCTACACAGCCCCATCCCTCTCCACTTCCATCCCCACAGCTCTGTAATCTTCTGGGACTGTTAAAAGACACAGGAAAATACCCAGGGCCAATGAGGAGAAAAAAATACTGGAAAATTCCTCTCCCCTCCACATCCCTCCCCCTCCCTCTCCAACCAGGCAATCAAATCTAAAGATCACACACAGATCACACAAAACTATAAAGACACAACCCAGGACACACTTCAATTTGGATCAGAATGGTCTGCAGTGGCCAATATAGTCGAACAGCCTATCGATAACCCTGAAGAGTTAACAGCGACTCAGTTGTGTCACTCTTGCCCCTGAGTCACAAGTTTCTGGGTTCAAGTTCCACTCCAGAGCTTGAGCACAAAAATCAAAGCTGACACTACATGTGCAGTACTGAGGGAGTGCTGCACTGTTGGAGTTGCAGCGCCTTCAGTTGAGACATTAAACCAACTGCCTGCACCAGGTGGATGTAAAAGATCCCACGGTGCTATTTGAAGAGGAGCAGGGGAGTTCTCCCTGGTGTCCTGACCAACCCTTCAATCAACACCAAGAAGACAAATTATTTGGTCATCATCACATTGCTGCTTGTGGGAGCTTGCTGTGTGCAAATTGGCTGCCACATGTCCTACATTACAACAGTGACTGCACTTCAAAATGTGCTTCATTAGCTGCAAAGTGCTTTGCTATGTCCATTGGACATGGAAAGCACTATGAAAATACTGTTCCTTCTTTCCTTCCAAACTCACAGACAAAACAAGATGAAACAGTCACCTGAGCTGAGGTTGAGTGTCAATGTATTGGTAATTACATTGCATAGAAATTACATTGTTAAAGAAACAATAGCTAGTTAAAACAGCTGATGGGCATTGGTTCTCCTATAAAAACTGTATAAATTGATACAGCTGGAACAATCTGGTGGGTGGGTGTACTTGGAAGTCTGTTGTACTGAAGACCTGTCTTGAGAATAAACCAACTTGTGGAAAAAGACCAGCTTTGGGCTTTTTCTTCCATCACAAGCACTTACTGTGAGTAACACTGAGTCCCCACAAAAAGGTGTCCAAACATTAACTGAACTGAAATAAAAGCACTCAGATAAAAGCAAAATATGGTAGATGCTGGAAACCTGAAACAAAAACAGAAAATACTGGGAAAACTCAGCAGGTTTGTGGAGAGAGAAACAAAGTTGACATTTCAAGTCAGTCTAACTCTTCTTCTAAGCTACAAAGGGATTGAAAATGGGATAAAAAGGGAGGATAAAACAATGAATAAATGAATGAAAATAAAAATGAATAAAAATAAATGGATAAATAATAAAAATGAATATTGAAAAAAGGGATAAAAGAAGGGGGTGTAGAAGAGGAGAGGATTCATGATCTGAAAGGACTGTTCCCTCTGAAACATCCTGGTCCACTCCTCCATCATCTCCAATACCTCATCCCCTTCTCACAGCACATTCCCATGCAATCGCAGAATCCCTTTACCCTCTCACTGTCCAAGGGCCCAAACACTCCTTTCAGGTGACGCATCGCTTCACTTGCATTTCCTTAATTTAGTCTACTGCATTTGCAGCTCCCAATGTGGTTTCCTCTACATCGGGGAGACCAAACACAGACTGGGTGACCGCTTTGCGGAACACCTTCGGTCTGTCCACAAGCATTACCCAGACCTCCCTGTCGCTTGCCATTTCAGCACTCCACCCTGCTCTCATGCCCACATGTCTGTCCTTGACTTGCTGCATTGTTCCAGTGAAGCTCAACGCAAGCTGGAGGAACAGCACCTCATCTTCCGACTAGGCACTTTACGGCCTTCCGGACTTAACATTGAGTTCAACAATTTCAGGCCATGAACTCTTCCTCTATCTGCACCCATTTTTTATCCCTTTTTTCAATATTCATTTTTATTTTTTATCCACTTATTTTATTCATTTTTATTTTCATTCATTTATTCATTGTTTTATCTCCCTTTTTATCCCATTTTCAATCCTTTTCTTTCCCCCATCACCATCCCCTCCCCCTACCCCACCCCCACAAGGGCCGTCTGTCACTTGTTCATGTTGTTCTTTTCAGAGTGCTTACTCTTGTCCTGCTATTATCACATTCTGCTTTCTCACCTTAATGCCACTATCAGCACCTCCTTTAGCCCGTACCGCTACCATTAACACTCCTTTGTCCTTTTGTTCATGACATCTTCGTCAAACTCTCCTTTGTCCCTACCAATCGCTGGCCTTCTATCCAGCTTCACCTGCGCCACCCCCACTTAAACAGTCTAAATGTAACCACATTTCTACTTCTCTGTAGCTCTGAAGAAGAGTCATACGGACTCGAAACGTCAGCTCTGTTTCTCTCTCCACAGATGCTGTCAGATCTGTTTTTCCAGCATTTTCTGTTTTCGTTTCTGAAATAAAAGCAGCAAGTGCTGGAAAAGCCCAGCGAGCCTGGAAGCAGCTGTGGAGCGGGAAACAGAGTTAACGTTTCGAGTCCATATGACTCTTCTTCAGAGCTGAGAGGACTCGTAACGTTAACTCTGTTTCTCTCTCCGCAGAGGCTGCCAGACTCGCTGAGCTTTTCCAGCATTTGCTGTTTTTATTTCAGATCTCCGGCCTCCACAGTATTTTGCTTTTATATTAACTGAACTGACCTTGTTCAAAGAGGGGGTGGGGGGTGGAAGGAAAATATTGGAATTATGGAGAACACGGCCCAGCACTATAGCCAGAGAGAAACAAAGAAAACAGGATATAACCTTTTACCTCAATCTGTTCCCACAGCCAACTGTCAACGTCTTCGCCACAAATGTCTCCGCTGTTTAAATATTTAGTGTTTATATAACTAGGCAGAGAGTAAGAACATTGTAATCACAGACAATATTTTTTGCTCCGTGCTGTTGCTCAGCAGCCGTGATGTTGACAGGTGCCAATGGCCTTTCTTCTCACAGTCCATCCACATTGCACCCTGCACAGAACGCAAAACATCACTACGTGGAGCCAAAATGACCTTTGTTTATTCTTTCACGGGCACCGCTGGCCAGGCCAGCCCTAGTTGCCCTCGAGCCGAGCAGCTTGCCAGGCCATTTCAGAGGACTGCTAAGAGCCAACCCCATCGCTGTGGGCCTAAAGTCACACACAGGCCATCACCCGGGAAGGGCGGTGAATTTCCTCCTCTGAAGGGCATTAGTGAATTTTACAGCAACCAGTGATAGGTTCACAGTCACCATTACGGACACCAGCTTTCAATTCCGGGTTTATTAATTGAATTTAAATTCCTCCGGGTGCCTTGTTGGCATTAGTGTGGGCTGCGCCACAATCTCTCCCCAGCACGGTGGAGAAATGCAAGAGTTAAACTCCGCAATAACTCGCACGGGGTCATTGTTCACCAGGAGTAATACGTTCAAGGGGCCATCAGGGACAGAAACGGGCAGCTGCATCACTTTGAATAAAAACAGAAAATGCTGGAAAAGCTCAGCAGGTCTGGCAGCATCTGCGGGGGGAGGAACAGAGTTAACGTTTCAAGTCCAATATAAGTCATCTTTGGAATATAATTTGGCACTGCCGGCCGTTTTCCCGGTGATGCTGGCACCATCCCACCCTGAACCTTTTTACTGGAAACCGGTTCGGGATAAATTGGCTACCCACCCGCAAGCGGTGAGTCATTGCTGGGTTTTTTTATTATTCATTCACGGGATGTGGGCTTCTCTGGCTGGGCCAGCATTTATTGCCCATTCCTAATTGCCCTTGAGAAGGTGGTGGTGAGCTGCCTTCTTGAACCTTCTTGTAGTCCATGTGGTGTAGGTATAGCCACAGTGCTGTTAGAGAGGAAGTTCCAAGATTTTGACCCAGTGACAGTGAAGGAACGGCGATATATTTCCAAGTCAGGAGGGTAACTTCCAGGTGATGGTGTTCCCATCTATCTGCTGCTCTTGTCCTTCTAGGTGGTAATGGATGTGGGTTTGGAAGGTGCTGCCTAAAAAGCCTTTGTGCATTCCTGCAGTGCATCTTGTAGATGGTACACACTGCTGCCACTGTGCGTCTGTGGTGGAGGGAGTGAATGTTTGTGGATGTGGTGCCAATCAAGTGGGCTGCTTTGTCCTGGATGGTGTCAGGCTTCTTGAGAGTTGTGGGAGCTGCGCTCATCCAGGCAAGTGGGGAGTATTCCATCACACTCCTGACTTGTGCCTTGTAGACGGTGGACAGGCTTTGGGGAGTCAGGAGGTGGGTTACTCATTGCAGGATTCCTAGCCTCTGACCTGCTCTTGTAGCCACAGTATTTATATAACCAGCCCAGTTCAGTTTCTGGTCAATTGTATCCCCCAGGATGTTGATAGTGGGGGCATCAGTGATGGTAATGCCATTGAACGTCAAGAGGCAATGGTTATATTCTCTCTTGTTGGAGATAGCCATTGCCTGGCACTTGTGTGGAACAAATGTTACTTGTCACTTATCATTCCAAGCCTGGATATTGTCCAGGTCTTGCTGCATTTGGACATGGACTGCTTCAGTATCTGAGGAGTCGCGAATGGTGCTGAACATTGTGCAATCATCAGCGAACATCCCCACTTCTGATCTTATAATGGAAGGAAGGTCATTGATGAAGCAGCTGAAGATGGTTGGGACGAGGACACCACCCTGAGGAACTCTTGCAGTGATGTCCTGGAGCTGAGATGACTGACCTCCAAAAACCACAACCACCTTCCTTTGTGCTAGGTGTGACTCCAACCAGTGGAGAGTTTTCCTCCTGATTCCCATTGACTCCAGTTTTGCTAGGGTTCCTTGATGCCACACTCAGTCAAATGCTGCCTTGATGCTGAGGGCAGTCACTCTTACCTCACGTCTGGAGTTCAGCTCTTTTGTCCATGTTTGAACCAAGGCTGTAATGAGGTCAGGAGCTGAGTGACCCTGGCAGAACCCAAACTGGGCATCAGTGAGCAGGTTATTGCTAAGCAAGTGCTGCTTGATAGCACAGTTGATGACCCCTTCCATCACTTTACTGTTAATGGAGAGTAGACTGATGGGGCAGTAATTGGCCAGGTTGGATTTGTCCTGCTTTTTATGTACAGGACATAACCGGACAATTTTTCACATAGCTGGGAAGATGCCAGTGTTGTAGCTGTACTGGAACAGCTTGTCTATGGTCGTGGCAAGTTCTGGAGCATAAGTCTTCAGTACTATTGCCGAATATTGTCAGGGGCCCCTAGTCCTTGCAGTGTCCAGTGCCTTCAGCCATTTCTTGATGTCACATGGAGTGAATTGAATTGGATGAAGACTGGCATCTGTGAGGCTGGGGACCTCCGGGGGAGGCTGAGATGAATCATCCACTCGGCAATTCTGGCTGAAGGTTGTAGCAAATACTTAGGCCCTATCTTTTGTACTGATGTGCTGGGCTCCTCCATCATTGAGGATGGGGATATTGTGGAATCACCTCCTCCAGAGAGCTTTTAATTGTTCACCACCCTTCAAGACTGGATGTGGCAGGACTGCAGAGCTTAGATCTGATCCATTGGTTGTGGAATCTCTTAGCTCTGTTTATCACATGCTGCTTATGCTGTTTGGCATGCAAGTAGTCCTGTGTTATAGCTTCACCAGGTTGACACCTCATTTTTAGTTATGCCTGGTGCTGCTCCTGGCATGCCCTCCTGCACTCTTCATTGAACCAGGGTTGATCCCCTGGCTTGATGATAATGGTAGAGTTGGAGATATGATGGGCCATGAGGTTACAGATTGTGTTCGAGTACAATTCTGCTGCTGCTGATGGCCCACAGCGCCTCATGGATGCCCAGCCTTGAGTTGCTAGATCTGTTTGAAATCTATCCCATTTAGCACAGTGGTAGTGCCACACAACATGATGGAGGGTATCGTCAATGTGAAGGCAGGACTTCATCTCCACAATGACTGTGCATTGATCACTTTTACCGATACTGTCATGGACAGATGCATCTGCGGCAGGCAGGTTGGTGAGGGTGAGGTCAAATATGTTTTCTCTCTTGTTGGTTCTCTCACCACCAGCTGCAGACCCAGCCTAGCAGATATGTCCTTTGGGATTCGGCCAGCTCAGCCGGAAATGGTGCTACCGAGCCACACTTGGTGATAGACATTGAAGTCCCCCACCCAGAGTACATTCTGTGCCTTTGCCACCACAGTGCTTCATCCAAGTGATGTTAAACATAGAGGAGCACTGATGCATCAGCTGAGGGAGGGTGGTACATGGTAATCAGCAGGAGGTTTCCTTGCCCATGTTTGACCTGATGCCACGAGACTTCATGGGTCCAGAGTCAATGCTGAGGACTCCCAGGGCAACTCCCTCCCGACTGTATACCACTGTGCCGTCACCTCTGCTGGGCCTGTCCTGCCGGTGGGACAGGACATCAGGACATACCCAGGGATGGTGATGGTGGAGTCTGGGACATTATCTGTAAGGTATGATTCCGTGAGGGTGACTATGTCAGGCTGTTGCTTGACTAGTCTGTGAGACAGCTCTCCCAATTTTGGCACTAGCCCCCAGATGTTAGTAAGGAGGACTTTGCAGGGTCGACAGGGCTGCGATTGCCGTTGTCATTTCCGGTGCCTTGGTCGATGCCGGGTGGTCCGTCTGGTTTCATTCCTTTTTTGTGTCTTTGTAGCGGGTTGTTATGACTGAGTGGCTTGCTAGGCCATTTCAGAGGGCATTTAAGAGTCAACCACATTGCTGAGGGTCTGGAGTCACATGTAGGCCAGGCCAGGTAAGGGCAGCAGATTTCCTTCCCTAAAGGACATTAGTGAACCAGATGTGTTTTTACAACAATTGACAATGGTTTCATGGTCATCATCAGACTGTTAATTCCAGATATTTATTGAATTCAAATTCCACCATCTGCTGTGGTGGGTCCCCAGAGCATTACACTGGGTCTCTGGATTACTAGCCCAGCGACATAACCACGACTCCATCGCCTCCCCCTATGGTAATAAGAGGCTGATTAAAACCGTTGGTTGGAGGCCAAAGAGAATTTTTGAGAACAGACCAATTGCCTGGCGGGAGCATCCCAGCAGCAGACGAGGGCGGGTGGCGGGGGATGGGGTGGGACGCTCAGCTCTCCAGGAAGATTTTGGGGCCTCACCGTTCTGCCCCAAAGCTCTGTCCCACCCCTTGACCCCACCCCCACCAAACCCAGGCTTACCCAGGCACAGGCCCTGCCACAGGTCAGCCTGTGAATCTTTCCTTCCTTTCCACAATGCTGCTCCAGGGGCCATGGCTGTTTTGTTACTTCAGAATCTCCAAAAAATGCTGAGAGGACACCTTAAGGTGCAGGCTGTAGCTCCTTCCATACTGGAGGGCCTCCTACTGGCTTTTCAGCTTCGAGATTAATCCTGGCCGTTAATTGTCCAATCCAGTCAGGTGACTGCTCCTGACACGGTGTGGGTTCGGGACACTTATTTGACCCCGACTTTGGGTTATCAACCCAAAATCCTGTCCTAGGTGCCACTCCTGCAATGGGTGTCATGTATTGAAAGGTACTGGTCTATGAATTCTTGCAGTCCGCTGTCCTATGTTGCATTGTTCAACCTTCCAGCTTTTAAAAAAATCACAACATTAATGGGGGACTGGAATCTACCTCATGATTCACTCACTTGTCAATCTTTGTCAACTACCAGTTCCCAATGTTTGTATGTGTTACTGTTGCAGATATCAGAGAGTGTTCAAAACGCTTACTCAAATAGAGGCTATAATTAACAATAAACCACAAGACAACCACTCAGCAGGTCTGGCTGCAGCTGTGGAGAGAGATACAGAGCTAATACTTTGCATCCAAGATAACTCTTTGCGTTCAAAACGTTAACTCTGTTCCTCTCTCCACAGACACTGCCAAACCTGCTGAGTTTCTCCTACATTTTCTGTTTTTAATTTCAGTTTTCCAGCACCTGCAGTATTTTGCTTTTGTTTTGAAATTTTAAGTCGATGACCTTTCATCCAACTCTGTTTCTCCCTCCACTGATGTTGCCTGACCTGCTGAATATTCCAGTATCCACAGTATTTTGCAAATGCTGTTATTAGCTGCGTAACAGCTAATTTCTAAACTATTTAATGGATATTTGAAAAACTTTATGCACACATTTTCTGTCTGCTACACTTCTGATGTCACATGCTGACACAACAGACTTAGGTCAATGTAGAAAGATATAAAGGCAACCAGTTACAATGCAAAAGGTTTCTCCGGGAACATACGATGGCAGAGCCACAATGTCTGCAGCCTTTTCATTGACCACCCCACAAATGTAGGCAACCTAATGTAACAACAGAACTTTGAAAGAATCCACCCAGAGCTTACTTTCGAATTACACTTTGCAGGCGTAACGTAAAGGGACACAAATCTACAACTTAGTTGGTGAGAACGTTGTATAACATTCCCGTCCTTCTAGGGCAATGCATCCTCTGACTGACCATGAACAATGCCTTTGGGTCCCTCGCTAGTAACATTATGTTAACTGTATAGCCTGTGGTGCATTGTGTGCCCATCACTTCCTAAGAATCAAACTCCAATTTTTGATTCATTTTAAAAATTGTAAAGAGGCATTGGAAATCATAGGAGAGGAAAAGAATTGAAAAACAGAGAAGCTATGTTAAATTTGTGTAGAATCTTGCTTAGACCACATTTGGAGCACTGAACCATATGGTTATCATCAAGCTCATCGTGAGTAATGGATTCATTGGCAATATAAGAAGTACAGTATGGGGGGAGGTGGTGGTGCAGTGGTATTGTCACTGGACTAGTATCCCAGAGATCCAGGGTTCAAATCCCACTGCAGCAAATGGTGAAATTTGAATTCAGTAAAAACCTGGAATTTAAAAGTCTGATAATGCTTCTAAAGCCATTGCTGATTGTTATTAAAAAAACACTTCTGGTTCACTAATGCCTTTTAGGGAAGGAAATCTTCCACCCTTACCTGCTCTGGCCTACATGTGACTCCAGACCCACAGCAATGTGATTGACTCTTAAATACCCTCTGAACAAGGGCAGTTAGAAATGGGCAATGCTGGCTGAGGCAGTGATACCCACATCCCATGAATGAATATATTAAAAAAAAGTACATGGCCTGTACGTTTTCACTCTGTCATGTCACAATGCCTGTGTGACTATCAGTTGAGGTAAATCTCTGGCAGTTATATACCTTACTTGCAAATTTCTTACAACAATCTTTGAAATAACAGTGAAACTCACCCTAACCAACAGAAAATGCATTCATAGCATGGAATGGGCCACAATGCTTGTAGTCTGTGACGCAGCTGTGGTCCAGTTGGTAGAACTCTTGCCTCACTCCAGGACTTGAGCACAAAAACCTAGGCTGACATTCCAGTGCAGTACAGAGAGTGTGCTACACTGTTGGAGGTGCTGCTTTTCGCATGAGATGTTAAACTGAGACTCCATCTGCCTCCTCTGGCGAATGCATATGATCCCATGGCACTGTTCAAAGAAGCGCAGTGGTGTCCTGGTGTCCTGGCCACTATTTATTCATCCATCAACATCAGAAAAACAGGTTATCTGATAATTATCAAATGGGATCTTGTGGGGGCTTGCTGTGCACAAATTGGCACCTGTGATTCCTACATTAACACAGTGACCACATTTCAAAAGTACTCCATTGGCTGCAAAGTGTTTTGGGGTGGCATGTGGTTGCGAAAAGTGCCATATGGATCCAAGTATTTCTTTTCTTTCTAAGTTCTTTATATTTCACAAAATGGATTAGATAAAAAATCTGCTTGCAATACCTCAATGCTGCCACCAGGGTGTGCACAATGGTTGGTAATGCAACATTACAATCCTCTAGAATCTTGAGCACAGAAACAGACCATCCAGTCAAATCGATTCTGTGTATTTAGTTCCCACAAATCTGCACCCACTCTAATTACCTCTTCCCACCCAGACCCTCTCTACTCTCTTAGCACATGTTTGCATCAAGTCTCCCCTTAAAAGCATCAACATAATTAATTAACCTGCTTCAACCACCTCATGCGACCAGTTTTTCTCATCACTATCTGTACGAAGAAATTTCTCTTAATTTCTTCATTTGATCTGTCGGTGGCTGTTTTATATTTAAATCCTCACGCTCTGGAAACGTCTTCTCCACATCCCACCTCAGTGATTCCTATCACTAAAGACCCCTGTCAGGCTGCCCTCAGTCTTCTTTCACTCTCCCAGCTAGAACAGAGCCTCCAGCCGATTCAATCCTTCTCCCAGTAGTTGCGCCCTCTCAGTGGGTGAATGGCATTTCCTGACAATCGGGTTGTGACTGAAACTTGTGTCGAGAATTACAGCTGCAGATATATTGTCCTATTACTCCGAGATAGCTAAGGCACCAATCCATAGGAACATAAGGAACACGAGCAGGAGTAGACCATTCAGCCCATTGAAGCTGCTGCGTCATCCAGTACGATCGTGGCTGATCATCTGCTTCAGCTCCACTTTCCTGCCCGCTCCCCATACCCCTTGATTCCCTGAGAGATCAAAAGTCTACCCACCGTTGTCCACAATGTATTCAAAGATGGAACATCCACAACCCTCTGGGACAGGCAATTCCAAAGGTTCACAACCCTCTAAGTGAAGGAATTCTCCAGGTCTCAGTCCTAAGTGATCAGCCCCTCATCCTGAGGCTGCACCCCCCCTCCAGTGTTCCAGGTCCTCCAGCAACCTCTCAGCGTTAACCCTGTCCAGCCCCTTCAGAATCTTGTACCTTTCAATGAAATCACTCACCCCTCATTCTTTTAAACTCCAACAGCTCCAAACCCATGGCCACTATAGCCTAGAAGGTCAAGGACAGCAGATGCATGGGAACCCAAGCACCTGCAGGTTCTCCTCCAAGCCACACCCCATGGCCAGGATTTTACAGCCCCTCCTGCCCGGCGTGATATTATGGTCCCGCCAAACTGAATGGGGGTTTAAGTGGCTCGCCATACCCACTGGCGGGTGGAGCCACAAAATCTTGGCCCACATCTAATTGATGCCATCACCAAACACATCTTCTCCTCACCCCCTGTCAGCATTCCGAAGGGACTGTTCCCTCCGGGACACCCTGAGCCACTCCTGCATCAACCCTAACTCCTCTTGTCCTTCCCACGGCACCGCCCCATTCAATCGCAGAAGGTGCAACACCTGCCCCTTTACCTCCTCCCTCCTCACCATCCAAGGCCCCAAATACCCCTCTCAATGCTTCACTTGCACTCCTTTCACTTTTATCTACTGTATTCACTGCTCCCAATGCAGTTCCCTTTACATTGATGAAACTAAACACAGACTGGGTGACCGCTTTGCGGAACTTCACTCAGTCCACAAGCATGACCCAGACTTTCCTGTTGCTTGCCATTTCAACACACCATCCTGCTCTCATGCCCAAATGTCCGTCCTTGGCCTGCTGCAATGTTCCAGTGAAGCTCAACGCAAACTGGAGGAGCAGCACCTCATCTTCCAATTAGGCACTTTGTAGCCTTCCAGACTTAACATCAAGTTCAACAGCTTCAGACCATGAACTCGCTCCTCTATCCTCACCCGCTTTTCCATCCAATTTTTAAAAAATCTTTCATTTTTTTTATTTTTTATCTATTTATTTTTATTTATTTGTTAATTTTTATCCACTATCTCAATCCTCCCCACACCCCCACAGGGTCATCTGTCACTTATTTCTGTGTTATGCTTTCACAGAACGCTGACCCTTGTTCTTCCATTAACACATGCTGCTATTGTTGTGATATGGCAGGTGGTAATTGCCAGGCTAACCAAATCCCAAAAGGAAACTTGGCCAAGCTATCACAACAAGTTGCAATTTGTATTTATATTAGGTATGCTTACTGAAGTCAGAAGTAAAGATTCCACTACCACTTTTGGAGATTTTAATTTTAAATTAAAATATTTATTAAAGAAAAGAAAACTTAAACACACAAAGTTACAGTTACACAGTTAAATTTAGTCTTATAACATTTCCCAAAATATTTCCACTTAGCTAGACTCACAAATAAACACCCTTTTCCAGGCAACAGTCCCTATAGATTCTTAATCTATAAACATCCAGTAGTATTGCCACAAGGCACCCACTGTTGCTACAAGGGAGGTATTTTACAAGCTTCTCTCTCCCTCTCACTCAACAATGGAAAACCAAGGCTTGTAACAAAACTTTGTTCTCTGGAACAGCCAGACACTTCTCTGTGGTAGCTAGAAGCTGCTTCCTTCACAAGACTGTGCTCACACAGCAGACTCTTCAAAATCACATGGCCACACACACACACACCTCATACAACTTTCAATCTTTTCTTCAATACAATTTTCCCCCTTCCATCTTTAAACCTATTGTTTTCAACTGTGTTTTGAAAGCTACCTTTCCCAGGATCTACAAATTTTTCATGTTGTCTATATGGCCACTACTTTTGGGAAAAATAAACATAATAACTTTGCTTTATTTATTTATGATCTTTGCTAGTTGTAAAACTTCCATTGTTCTCTCTTTGAAATTCAATGGCTAAAAATTCACTCCTCATTTATCTCCTAACGCAAATTACTATTCATGCTGTATCTACTGGGATCCCAGATTAGCTCATTCATTTCCACTTCAAAAATGCCTGCTTTGCACCTAACCCTTTTATGATTTAAACTTTGCAGTCTGACTGTCTTCAGCCTAACTAAATTATTCACATACACAAAACATACACACAGCCCCCAAAAGCCTGCTTCCCAGCATCCCACAGTAATATTGGAAAGGATGATATTCTCTTTACACTTCCATCCTTGTGGAAAAATGAATCGTCATAATTCTAAAGGACAGTTTCATTTTCTCAACCTATTACTTACTTCACTTATTTATACACAAGACTATTATACTACTAGTTACGTGCATTAACATGACAATATACACAAGGCCTATGTATCAGCAGAGGTCATTTCAGTCCATTGACCATGATTCAAATGTCCAATTTCCTTTGAACTTTAAACTCTTGACAATGTATCTGAAACTAAATTTTCTCACCCAGCCACATGCATAATTTGTAAATTAAACGGTTGCAGTAATAAACTCCATCTGAACTGTCTGGCATCCTGGTTTCAACATTTTTCCAGAAATTTTAAAGGAATGTGGACTGTATAAACAATTGCTCCTGAAGAATTGTTTGCAACAAAAACCTTGAAATGTTGCAACACTAACACCAGGCCTAGAGTCTCTTTTTCGATGGCTGAATATCTTTTCTGATATACATTTAGCTGCTGTGAAAAATACCCTACAGGCTTTTCAATTCCTGCTTCATCTCCTTGCAACAACACAGCATCAATCTCTCGTGCATCAGTTGCCAATTTAAACTGCTTGGCGTCGTTAGGTGCTGCCAAAACTAAACAGCTTTTAAACTGTCAAACGCATCCTGACACTCATGTGTCCATTGAAGTTTCTTGTTCTTTTTTAATAGTTCAGTCAATGGAGCAACCGCACTGCTAGAATTTGGTACAAATTTCCATTAAAGTCCACTCATGCCGAGAAATCTCAAAACTTCCCGTTTTGCTGTAAGCACTGCAAAATTCACTGCGATGGCTTTTACTTTCACATCTCTTAGGGCCCCCGGACCATGTCCAACAGTGTGGCCTAAATATGTAACTTGCACTTTCGCAAATTCATTCTTAGCCACGATCACCACCAAATTAGCTTCTTGCAGTCAATCAAACAATTTGTCTAGATGTTGTGAGTGCTCCTCCCACGTTTGACTATAAACTATCAAGTCATCAATATAAGCAGCACAATTGCTCAGCCCTGCAATTACTTTGCTTGTCAGTCTTTGAAATGTTGCTGGTGCATTCTTCATACCAAATGGCATAACTTTGAACTGATATAGTTCATCTGGCATCACAAAAGCTGATATCGCTTTCCGATAAGGTTACTTGCCAACATCCTTGCAGCAAGTCAATCTTTGTGACAAATTCTGATTGTCCCCCTCTCTCAATACAATTTTCCAACCGTGGAATAGGATATGAATCCACTTTTGTCACTGCGTTCACTTTTTGATAATCCATACACAGTCTTTGTGTTCTGCTTCGGTACCATCACGATGGGTGAACTCCAGACACTGCAACTAAACTCTGTGATGTCATTCTGAAGCATGAATTCAATTTCTTTTTGCACTTGAGCTAATTTTACTGGATTTAATCTATAAGGACATTGCCTTATTGAAACTGAATCCCTCACATCTATGTCATGTATAGCCAAATTTGTTTCCTCCAGATATAAAAACAAAAAACTGCGGATGCTGGAAATCCAAAACAAAAACAGAAACAGGAATACCTGGAAAACGTTGAACAATTCTGTTGAAGTGTCATGAGGACTCGAAACGTCAACTGTACTCTTCTTCGCCGATGCTGCCAGACCTGCTGAGTTTTTCCAGGTATTTCTGTTTCTGTTTTTGTTTTGTTTTTCTCCAGCTTAGTCCCACAAATAGCTTTGTGTGGCTGCAATAGCTTTCCCAAATCACTTCAACACTTTGTCTGGAAGGTAACTCAGTATCACATTTAAATTTTTAAGCACTCCCTAATTGTCCAACTTAATTAGTGGAAAGTCAATTCAGAAACCTTAATTTCCACCTCTTTTTCCTTATCTACCCCTACTAATGCCTCCTTTTGGTTATCTTCCCTGTCAAAGTACCTTTTAAGCATATTTACATGACACACCCTTTGATTCTTTCTTCTATCTGGGATATTTATTAAATAATTGACTTCGCTTAGTCTCTTTTCAATCCTGTAAGGCCCACTAAACTTTGGCTTTAATGGTTCACCTGGCAACAAGACAACACCTTTTCTCCAGCAAAGAAACTATGAGCTTTTGCCCTCTTATCTGCACTTGTCTTCAGCCCGTGCTGCGATATCTTTAAATGCTCCTTAGCTACCTCACATGCTCTGTTCAGTTTTTCTCTAAATGTTGCCACATAATCCAGGAGAGCAGTTTTGGAACTCCGGCCCACCGATTTCTCCCAAATCAACTTGAGTGGTCCCCTTACTTCAGGGCCATAGATTAATTCAAAAAGACTAAACCCTGTCGATTCATTGAGGGCGTCCCTAATAGCAAATGGCAAGAACAGAATCCCTCGATTCCAGTCCTGTCAGTAAGGTCTCATCACAGTTTTTAAAGTTTGATACCAACTCTCTAAAGCACCTGGTGATTCAGGGTGATAAGCTGAGGATTTAAATTGCTTTTTCCCCAGGCTGTTCATTACTCCCTTAAACAGCTGAGACATGAAATTTGAACCCTGATCCGACTGTATTTCTTTTGCTAACCTATACATTGCCAAGAATTCCTCTACAATGCTCTTTCCTGTAATATTTCATAAAAGTATCGCTTCCGGAAATCTTGTGGTCACATCCATGCTTGTCATCAAGTACTGATTTCCACTTTTGGCCTTAGTGACGGGGCCTTACACAATCAGTCAGGACCCTAGTAAAAGGTTCCTCAAATGCTGGAATCGGAATTGAAGGTGCAGGTTTAATCACTACTCGAGATTTCCCTATCACCTGACATGTGTGACATGTTCAACAGAATTTGACTATATCTTTATGCAGTCCAGACCAATAGAAATGTTTCTGTATTTTAGCCTGAGCTTTCCTAATTCCTAAATGTCCAGCTATTGGAATTTCATTAGCTACTCTTAATATTTCATTTCTGCATCCAGATGGTTTTATTATTTGATGTACTACCGTCCACTTTTCATCTGCCAGAACATGAGGAGATCTCCATTTCCTCACTTACACATTACTTTTAAGGTAATAACACTCTGGACTACATTCTGCCTCTGTTTCAAAATAAGCTGTCTGGTATAACTGCTTTATTCGTGGATCTTTCTGCTGTAACTCTACTAATTTCAACGAGTTAAACACATCAGTCTCACTCCCTCCAACTTTCTCTTCCTGAACAGTCTTTCCAAAGGCAAATCCAGTTGACTGGATGTCAGCATCCTTTCCCATATCTTTTAGATTCTTCCTCTTCCTGTTTCAACCTGTGAGTTTGTGATCTCATTGCTACACAATCTAGAAACACAATCCAGGATGCTCTTTCTGCAACATCTTTGTTGATTGTGTCTCCACATCTGCTGGACTACTGTAGGTATCGCCAACATCTGTGAACTCAGCTGTATCATTTCCTCAGTTAAATTGAACCCCTGAAATGGGAGATGTTTCCACCACCCCAGCAAACACCTCGCCTGTTTTAAACCTACTTTTTAAATTTACCTGACACAATGGAACAGGTTTAGTGTCTCCATGAATCCTACTTATTAATACTCTGTCCTGCAATACTCCTCTGGACCACAAATAGCACAATCCCATAACGTTAAGGACTGACTAGCGACCATGCCTCTTAAAATTTTAATATCTTTGCCGGCTCCACACTGTAAACGTGGATAGACTTTCCCTTCACGTTGTAGGATATTTAAACATTTCTGTAACCTGCCCTTCGGAACTCCTTTGGGTAGGTTGTGAACGCATCCCAACTTCTTTGGCCACTACTGATTCTTCCTGCTCCATCTGTACACAGGCCACTGGCTTTTTCTTGCCTCTGGATCTCAGAATCGACAGTACTCTTATTTCCAGAACTTCTCTGAGTTTCAATTCCTGCAGAAGCTTTTCCCCGTAGCCTCCAGCACATTGACTTTGTGTGCCCAATCTTATTACAAAGGAAACATTCAAGTCTTCGAGTGTCACTACCTCCCTCGGCACCTTCCTTTCTGGTCCGAGGAGAAATTTCCAGAGAATTCCCAGCTGCCCCCTTCCCTTCCCTGACGACCTGCCTTCCCTTTCACCTTCCCACTTCCAATCCGTCTCACATTTGAAAGGGTGACAGTAAAAAAGGTTTAGATCGATGGACCAGCTCATAATCATTGGCTACCTCTGCTGCTGCCTGGCCGTCCTAACCCTCTGTTCTTCCACATAGGGAAGTGAATCTTTAAATCCTTCCCAAAGAGTTACTTCCCTAAGAGCTGCATACTGTCTGTACTTTTAATGCCCATATCCACCAGTCAAATTTACTTTGTTTTACTCTCTCAAACTCAATACAAGTCTGTCCAGGCTGTTTCCTTACATTTCAAAACTTCTGCCTGTACCACTCAGGAACCAACTCATACGCACTCAGAATAACCTTTTTTACTGCGTCATAATCCGCAGATACTTCTTCTGACAGCGATGTATATACCCCATGAGCTCTACCTACCAACTTACTTTGTAAAAGCAATGTCCAGATTTCTTTTGGCCATTTCATTTGCTTAGCTACCTTTTCAAATGAAATAAAGAAACGTCCCCACATCCCTTGCCTCAAACTTCGGAAGAACCTGCACAAATTTAAATATCTCCCCCCCTGGGTTTTGTGTTGAAGGTGGTCATTTCACCATCAGAACCTTCCTCAGCATCTAAGGTCCCTTTTATAAAGCCCAGCCTTTTAAGTTGATATTTCCTTTCTCTCTCATTTTCTCTTTCCTCCATTGCTAACCCCTCTTTTCCAATTCCCTTTCCTGTCTCCTTTCTCTATCCTTTCTTTCTGCTTGCTCCCTTTGAAATGCTCGTTCTCTTTCTCTTGCGCCTCCAGTTCATGTTTTTTGATTTGCAACTGAAACTCAGCCGACTCAAGTGACTCACCCTTTGGAGAATGGGGTTTTCCCTAGTATCGGCTCTAATTTCAAATGCTGCATAGTTACTTCAACTTTGGGCGGAATCATCCCAGATTTGCACCACGTGGGGTAGCAGGCAGGTTAAACAACATCTTACCCGCCGACCGCAATCACACGGTTTTCACGCCATATCATCCCGAATCTGCCACATTATTGATGCATTCCCAGGGAACTTGCCATCTCCATGACGGGCGGGGTCTCATTTGCCCACCACGCCATCAACTCGCCACTTCATCATGCCGGGCGCCATATTTAAAGTCCAGCCGTGCGCACACACCTCAGCGCTTCCAGACCGCCACTGCTGCACGGAAGACATGGCCCTAAAACTGAAGAAGACGACAGCCCCCAGGTTCAGTGACGTGTCCCTCGAGCGCCTTTTAGATGCTGTGGAGGCCCACCAGGATGTCCTCTACCACCACTCTGGCCACAGAATGGGCAGCAACAGCACTAACCCGGCTTGGGAGGCGGTGCCATTGGTGGTCAGCGCCAACGCCCTGCAAAAGAGGACAGCCACCCAGTGCCACAAGAGGATGAATGATCTCCTCCATTCTGCCAGAGTAAGTCGCTCTTCTCACACTCTCAACCCACACACTCACAAACCCATCACACATCCACAGGGCCCTCACTCACTGCCAATGCAAGGGACATCATCATTCACTCTCTCACACACACCTTCATTGTCCTCACCCCATCCATGGGACCACCCACCACCCACACATTCCAGGCATACTTATTATCTAGCCTGGCAGACATCCTGATTACACTCTCTCCATCTCTATTCATGCAGGACAAGCTGGCACACAACAAGAGGGAGAGGTCACAGACTGGTGGAGGAATGCCCGAAATCAAGGTCCTCACAGACTTTGAAAACAGAGCCATCCAGCTGTCCAGCGAGGATGTAGACCAGTCCTGTGCTGACGGTGAGGTCAGCGCTGCTCTACCAAGTGAGGATCCAGCTGTGCAACATCCATCAAACAACCATGCTGTGAGTGATGTGTCCTCTTTCACAGGCCACTGCCATGCACTAATTATCTCTCCTTGATTTCACAGGCACATCTGGGAAACAACTGACAGAGTCCATGACCCAAGGCCTCCAATTAAGACCCAAAGAAACCTCTGAAGAGGAATCTGGAGGCACCCTCTCTAAAGTCCCATCACAGCGCTCACCCACACCCTCCACTAGTGCAGAGACACACACCTTGGTGGGACCTAGTATTAGAATAGCATCGGGATCACAATTTGGTGAGCACATTGTGCCATCTGATCCACAGCAGGTGGAGGCAGGAACTTCCCAGGTCCCCGGCACTTGGAGGATTGCTGCAGGACAGAACTTTGCTGAGTCCGAGTCAGATGACAAGTCTCTGGACCCAGTCATGTCACAGTTGCTGGAGCTACAAAAGTAAGCTAGGGAACATCAGGAAGGGATGTCTGTTGCACTCCTCAGGTTGCAAGGCACGTTGGAGGAGTCTCAGTCTTCAGGCTGAGGTGATAGCGCCGGCATGCCAACACACTGAGGTCAACACTGGTAGGATGGCAGCCGCCATGGAGACCTTGGTCCAGGACTTCGCTCCTGCACTGCTGCAAGGACTCAACTCCATCACTGAGAGGGGTGCCGGGCAGATCAATCTCACTCCAGCTACCCCTTCTCCTCAAGGAGTCAACCAGGGGAACCCAAAGGGAGGAGGATCAGCAGGTGCATGCCCCAGGGTCATCCACCCAGGTGACTGTGAGTGTCCGACCCATCCGAATCCCCTCTTCCTGTGACCTCAGAAACTCCAGCTTCACAGGCCGAGTAGGGTATCATGGCCTACACAGCAGAACCCTGAAAGCAGGCCGGGGCCTTCCACGTCTCAGCCTCCAGAGGATGCCCACCAGAGTCATCACAGACAGGGCATCACAGTCAGCAGGCTGCCTCCACAACCGCTGTGGATCTCCGGGGAGCACCAAGACGTAGAGGCAGGGTTAGGAACGTTAAGGAGAATTAGTTGCACAGCCTGGGCACGGGTGTTAATCACTTGTACACACTGTTCACTATTGTCAATAAACTCCCAAGAATGTCTCTCTGTCTGTGGCGCTTTGTTCTGATGAGCAGTGTTCTTGTCATTCAGATGTGAATCCTTTCTGCACAAGCTAAAGGCGGGTGTCTCAGTCCAGGGCCTCTCCCCTGTGCTCTGTGCAGCCTTCAGACCAACGTGATGGTCCAGCCTCACACTCCCTGGAAATATTACCGATGCCTGCACCTCGATGGTGCTGGTCATTGCTGCCAGAATGTAGTGGGCAGGAGTCACAGAGTTCGCTCATTCTCTCTGTGTGCTCTCAGCACCTCTATGGAGGGGCTGGCCCCCAACTCTTCAGCATCTGTGACCAGTGAAGTTGTGCTCCTGAAGGGCTCAGGTGTTGAAGGCGGACAAAGGATCAGATGCTCCCAAAGTTTCATGGCTGCATCTCTATGATATGACCCTGATCACAGGGTGCAAGTGATCTGCCCTTGGCCAGACAGGAGTCAGACATTCTCAGAGGCTATGTGAAGATTTATGGAGTGTCCTCACTGCATGACGTCAGCATCCTCCTGCAGTAGTCCCGATCTATGGAGTCACATCATTACATCACTCTCTACAAATCTAGCAGCTATGAGGGCCTCCTGAGTGCGCCTGCCTCATCTGGCCAGTGCAAGGGGCTCAAACCCTTCATCGCTGCCTCCAAGGACCTCCTCACCCTCATCCCCGCTGGCGTCCTCCTCATCTTAGGAGACCTCCAGCTCCTCCATCTCCTCATCAGCCAGCTTCTCTCCCCGTTGGAGTGGCAGGTGGTAAAGGGCACAGCAGACAATGATGACACCCTCTGCGGACTGTATTGCAGGGCTCCACCAGACCGGTCCAGGCACCGGAACTGCATCTTCAGCATCCCGATGGTCTGCTCCACCAAGTTGTGAGCTGCAGCATGAGCCTCATTATAACATCGCTCTGTTGCAGTCTGAGGCCGCCACATGGGTGTCATCAGCCACGGCCTCTGTGGGTAGCCCTTGTCCCTGAGGAGCCATCGCTACAGCCTCTGTGGACCCTGGAAGACTCTGGATCTGTGACCGGCTGAGAACATAGGAGTCGCACCCATTCCCTGGAAACCATGCGCACACCTGCAAGATGTGTTTCTGGTGGTCGTACACTAACTGCATATTCAGCGAATGGAACCCCTTGTGGTTGATATAGTTCACCACGTGTTGCGACAGAGATCTGAGCGCCACAAGGGTGCAGTCAATCGCCCCCTGCATCTGTGAGAAACCCAAGACCTGGGCAAATCCAATCGCTCTTCCATCCTGGCTGTCCTGGTCCCGGGCAAAATGCACAAAGTTGTGTTCCCTCATGAAGATGGCATCCATAACCTCATGGATGTATTTGTGGGTGGAGGCTTGTGATATCCCACAGAGGTCACCTGTGGAGCCCTGAAAAGAGCCACTGGCATAAAAATTGAGCACCATGGTCACTTTCATGGGCACTGGCAGTGGATGCCCTCCATGTCCCTGTGGCACCAAATCCTGCAGTAGCCAGCAGATGTGACCGGCCAGTTCCCTAGACATGTGCTGTCTTCAGTGACAATGGTTGCTGGTCATCTGCAGGAAGTAAAGGCAGCAGGTAAGCTAGAAGCCTGACCCCAATCATATCAATGTCGCTGCGCCTGAACTGTCTCAGTTGCAGAGGAATGGTCACTATATACGAGGTTTCCCTAATGTGTGGCCACTTCCCTCGCCCACACTACCACTCACCCTGAATGCCTGTGTACTATATTTAATGGCAGGCCATTGCCCCCCAACCCCCACACAAGTCACCTCAATGGCAGGGCTGCCCTTCACCCCGACTGCCCAGTGCCCCTCAAGTGGAGGAGGTGATGGCGTAACGCTATTGTCACTGGACTAGTAATCCAGAGACCCAGGGTAATGCTCTGGGGTCCTGGGTTCAATCCCACCAGCGGATGGTGGAATTTGAATTTGGTTAAAACCTGGAATTAAAAGTCTAATGATGACCATGAAGCCATTGTCAATTGTTGTAAAAACTGATCTGGTTCACTAATGCCCTTTAGGGAATGAAATCTGCTGTCTTTACTCGGTCTGGCCTACATTTGACATCCAGACCCACAACAATGTGGTTGCCTCTGAAATGGCCTCGCAAGCTACTCAGTTCTATCAAAGCCTCAAAAAAGGAATGAAACCAGGCATCAACCAAGGCACCGGAAATGACAATGGCAAACTCAGCCCTGTCGACCCTGCAAAGAACTGAGGTTTGTAAGGGCCCAGAATGTACTCTGGGTGGCGGACTTCAATGTCCATCACCAAGAGTGGCTCAGTAGCACCACCACTGACCGAGCTGGCTGAGCCCTAAAGGGCATAGCTGCTAGACTAGATCGGCAGCAGGTGGTGAGGGAACAAACAAGAGGGAAAAACATACTTGACCTCACCCTCACCAACCTGCCTGCCGCAGATGCATCTGTCCCTGACAGTATTGGTAGGAGTGACCAACTCACAGTCGTTGTGGAGATGAAGTCCTGCCTTCACATTGAGGATACCCTCCATCATGTTGTGTGGCACTACCACTGTGCTACATGGGATAGTTTTTGTACAGATACTCAAGACTGGACATCCATGAGGTGCTGTGGACCATCAGCAGCAGCAGAATTGTACTCAAAAGCAATGTGTAACCTCATGGCCTGCCATATCCCCCACTCCACCATTACCTTCAAGCCAGGGGATCAACCCTGGTTCAACGAAGAGTGCAGGAGGGCATGCCAGGAGCAGCACCAGTAATACCCAAAAATGAGGCGTCAACCTGGTGAAGCTTTAACACAGGACTATTTGCGTGCCAGACAACATTAGCAGCAAGTGATAGGGAGAGCTAAGTGATCCCACAACCAATGGATCAGATCTAAGCTCTGCAGTCCTGTCACATCCAGTTGTGAATGGTGGTGGACAATTAACCAACTCACTGGAGCAGGAGGCTCCACAAATATCCCCATCCTCAATGATGGGGGAGCCCAGCACATCAATGCAAAAGGTAAAGCTGAAGCGTTCGCAACAATCTTCAGCCAGAAGTGCTGATCCATCTTGGCCTCCTCCGGAGGTCCCCAGCATCACAGCTGCTGGTGTTCAGCCAATTCAATTCACTCCAAATGATACCAAGAAACAGCTGAAGGCATTGAATATTGCAAAGGCTATGGGCCCAGACCACATTTTGGCAAAAATGCTGAAGACTCGTGCCCCAGAACTTGCTGCACCCCTTGCCAAGCTGTTCCAGTACAGCTACAACACTGGCACCTACCCGGCCATGTGGAAAATTGCCCAGGTATGTCCTGTACACAAAAAGCAGGACAAATCCAACCCAGCCAATTACCGTCCCATCAGACTACTCTCGATCATGAGTAAAGTAATGGGAGGGGTTATCAACAGCGCAATCAAGTGGCACTTACTTAGCAACAACCTACTCATTGACACCGAGTTTAGGTTCTGCCAAGGCCTCATTACAGACTTGGTTCAGACGTAGACAAAAGAGCTGAGCTCCCGAGGTGAGGTGAGAGTGACTGCCCTTGACATCAAGGCTGCATTTGACCGAGTGTGGCATCAAGGAGCCCCAGCAAAACTGGAGTCAATGGGAATCAGGGGGAAAACTCTCCACAGGTTGGACTCATACCTAGCACAAAGGAAGGTGATTGTGGCTGTTGGAGGTTAGTCATCTCAGCTCCAGGACATCACAGCAGGAGTTCCTCAGGGTAGTGTCCTCGGCCCAACCATCTTCAGTTGCTTCATCAATGACCTTATCCAGACTTGTGCTGACAAGTAGCAAGTAACATTCATGCCTCACAAGTGCCAGGCAATGACCATCTCTAACAAGAGATAACCTAACCATCACCCCTGGACATTCAATGGCATTATCATCACTGAATACCCCACAGTCAACATCCTGGGGATTGCCATTGACCAGAAACTGAACTGGACTGGTCATATAAATACTGTGGCTACAAGAGCAGGTCAGAGGCTAGGAATCCAGTGGCAGGCGACTCTCCAAAACCTGTCCATCATCTACAAGGCACAAGTCAGGAGTGTGTTAGAATACTCCCCACTTGCCTGGATGAGTGCAGCTCCCACAACACTCAAGAAGCTTCACACCATTCTGGACAAAGCAACCCACTTGATTAGCACCTGATCCACAAACGTTCACTCCCCCCACCACCAACGCACAGTAGCAGCAGTGTCTACAAGATGCACTGCAGGAATTCACCAAAGTTCCTTAGGCAGCACTTTCCAAACCCATGACGACTACCATCTGGAAGGACAAGGGCAGCAGATAGACGGGAACACCACCACCTGGAAGTTCCCCTCCAAGCCACTCACCATCCTGACTTGGAAATATATCGCTGTTCCTTCACTGTCGCTGGGTCAAAATCCTGGAACTTCCTCCCTAACAGCACTGTGGGTGTATCTACACCACATGGACTGCAGTGGTTCAAGAAGGCAGCTCACAACCAGCTTCTCAAGGGCATCTAGGGATGGGCAATAAATGCTGGCCCAGCTCTCCTTAGCCCCCAGCTATCCCTCATCTTCTATCTTTCTCCACCTGCACAGTGTAAAATCCATCTCATTTCTACTTCCTTTTAACTCTGAAAAAGAGTCATTTGGACTGGAAACGTTAACACTGTTTCTCTCTCCACAGATGCTGCCAGACCTGCTGAGTTTTTCCAGCATTTTCTGCTTTTATTTCAGATTTGCAGTATCTGCAATAATTTGCTTTCATCATTCTATATCGCTTTCTCTTCACTGTCACTGGGTCAAAACCTGGTACTCCCTCCCTAACACCATTATGGACTGCAGCAGTTCAAGAATGTGACTTACTCTATATTCTTGAAGGCAGTTGGGGATGGGCAACAAATGCTGGCCTAGCCAGAGATGCTGGCATCACATGAATGAATTTTAAAAAGGAATCTGATATTTCACTCACCCAAATCTCACATGTCATAGACATAATCAGTTTAATACTAAGCACTGGGCCCTTGGTTACCTGTTTGGCCTCACATCACCCTTCACTATGCATGTACTTTTCATTCAAATCACTTTCCAGAATATTATTCAAGTAACTCACTAACCCTGAGAGACATTCAGATTAAAATTAAAGAGTCCTTGGCAACATTTAGGTGAGGGGTTAAAAACTGGTCACATCTATTCACATAGTGAGGGCTACGTGGAAATGGAATGGGACTAGTTGGATAGCTTGTTCAAAGGGCCAGCAGAGGCATGATGGGCCAAAGGTGGTGCATCATTCACTGATTCTAAGCAAAGACATTTTAAGCCTGTATTGTGAAACTCAAACTGACATGATCCTGATCCAAGCAAGTTAATATCTCAAACATGCAAGCAGGAACAAGTTTTAAAGATATGTTGGCAAGGTTCTCCTTGAAGTGCGATGGGGTATGTCGATATCACAGTGCAATGACGCATTACTCTGTTTATTTTTTTTTAATTCTTTCATGGTATGTGGCCATCATTGGCAAGGCCAGGATTTGTTGCCCATCCCTAATTGCCCTTGAACTGAGTGCCTTGTTATGCCATTTCAGAGGGCTGTTACAATTCAACCACATTGCTGTGGCTCTGGAGTCACATGTAGGCCAGACCAGGTAAGGACAGCAGATTTCCTTCCCTAAAGGGCGTAACTGAACTTGATGGGTTTTTACAACAACTGATGCTAGTTGTCATGCTCACCATTACTGAGGCTAGCTTTATATTCCAGATTTATTAACTGAATTTAAATTCCACCAGCTGCCGTGGTGGGATTTGAACCCGTGTTCCCAGAGCATTGGCCAGGGTCTCTGGATTACTAGCCCAGTGGTAATTATATAATTCTGTTGTTATTCGAGCATAAATCCAACACACAACACAATTGAGAAAAAGGAGGTGCCAGTTCAATCCAGTGAAGATCCAGATCTTGGCCAACTTGTTAATTTACTTTAACTTAGTCACAGGATGTGGGCATCATTGGCAAGGCCAGCGTTCATTGCTCGTCTCCAGTTGCCCCTGAGAAGGCGGTGGGGACCTGACTTCTCCTGTTTGGTGTTTGGTACAATTGAGTGGCTTGCTAGGCCACTTCAGATGGTAGATAAGAGTTGACCAAATTGGCATGGGACTGGAGTCACATATAAACCCATACCAAGTAGGTTAGTTTCCCTTAATCCAGTTGGGTGTATTTTGTTTTAATCAATCTGCTTTGGTAGCCCACAGATTATCAAATATACACAAAATGACACAGAAATTGCATCAGAGAAACAAGAACAACTTTTATCTATATAGCGCCTTTAGTATAATGTCCAAGCTCTTCATGGGAGCGTTATAAAGTTGATTTGCCACCAAACCACTTAAAGAAATATTGGGGAAAAGTTTGTTCCAAGAGGTAGGTTTTAAGGAGCATCTTATAGGAGGGAAGCAAGAGAGAAAGGCAGAGAGGCTTAGGGAGGGAACTCCAGAGTTTAAGGCCCTGGCAGCTGAAGGCATGGCCACCAATAAAAGCAAGTCATTCAGTTCAACTGACTGGTCTTTATGCTTTGTACAAGCCCCCTCCCAGCCTACTTCATCTAACCCAATCAGTATATCGTTCTTTTTATTTCTGCCTCGTGTGTTTATCTTGTTCTCCCTTAAATTTCTCAATGCTATTTGCCTCAACTACCCTTTGTAGTCCTAAGTTCTCACTAGTCTCTGGGTAGAGAAATTTCTGCTGAATTTCCTGTTGGATTTACTAATGACATCTGGTCCCTGGTTCTGGTTTCTCCCACAACTGGAAACATCTTTACATCTATCCTACCCTACCCTGCCTAACATCAGCTTAATTTTGGTTGTTGCATCATAGCATATACTCAAATTTACAATTCAATTTTTAGAAAGTACATATAAAAATCAAAATCCATCCACACACTTTTTTTCCCCAAACAGAATGCAAAGGCATTGACTTTTGTTGGTAGTGATGAAGGGGGTGATGCTACCCACTCACCACATTGAAAGCTGCTCACAGAGTTCCTTTTGCAGTCTTTTGGGCGTGGACTAGTTGTCATCAGGCATCTGGCGCAGTGCGGCACCTCTACGCGGGTGTGGTAGCATATGTGGGAAGTGCAAACGACAGGGTGGCTTCTCCACCAATCAGATTGAAGAATCCTCACTGAGACACGCAGGCCAGAATTTTACAGCATCCTCACGTAGATGGGATATTCCGGCCCTGCCAGTGTGAATGGAGATTTCAATAGCTCGACAGCCCTGCCACAACGGAACCTGCCACGGGCCAGGTGAGGGGTGGGCGAGGAGTGGGGCTGGAAAATTCCGGCCGCAGTGTCTAAACCAGGAAGTATAAATTAGAATATTTACTTCATTGCAAAATCATGTACAGGAGTAAAATGAAACGAGGGGAAGACATGATTAGGAGAGAGAAAAAAGAGACAGAAAGAAAGTATTAAAAGCAAAGGTTTATTTTAACTTTTTTTCAATCTATTTTTAAATTTGTTTTTAATAATTAAATTCTGAAGCAATGATGCTCCCCATTTATAAAATTATTTTCAATGCCAGAGAGGTTGTTTGGTAGAAATTAAGACTTACCACTTTGTTAAAAATTAATTACATTTGACTGCCCCAGCCTTAACCTTTTCTAGCAAGTTTAAAGGGTAACTAGTGGATAAATGCAACAACTCCACACTTTTACATTGATTCCAATGCCAAGTCTATTGGTGAGACATTGTTGGAGTGAAGCTTGTAGCGAAGTAGCGAAATTTCCTGAATTTCTGTGTTTAACTGCACATGTGTGGATGCTGAATGTTGCTGTCTGATTAGAGAAGGAATTCCAGAGCTTAGGGTCTAGGCAGCTGGAGGCATGATCACCATGGTGGGCCAATGGAGGAGTAATTAAATCAGGAATTCTCAAGTGGGCAGAATTGGAGGAGCACAGGATATAACATGCCCTCTCGTGTCCATTATTGGATATTTAAAAATCCAAAAGTCTTTATTAGGCTCCAGACTTTCCATGACATTCCTAATATATTAAATTGTATATTGCCAAAAAGAGAGACTTGTTAACGAAGCTTTCTGATGTGTATTCATCAGGACAATTGCAAGAGTGCCAAATTTCAAATGATCACAACAATTTACACTGCAGTAGAAAAGGGTGATAATTGGTTTAATTTAATCCAGAGCTCTGAAGAAGGGCTATATGGGCTCAAAATGTTAACTCTGTTTCTCTCGCCACAGATGCTGCCAGACCTGCTGCATTTTTCCAGCATTTTCCATTTTTATTCCAGATTTCCATCATCTGCAGTATTTTGACTTTATCTTAGTAGACATCTTGTTTTGGGTTTTGCAAGCGCTAACCAATCAGCGCCCTATCTCCTGTAGTATAAATTGTTGTGATCGTTTGAAATTTGGCATTCTTGCATTTGTCCTGATGAATGCAAGATGAAAAGCTTTGGCAACATGTCTCTGTTTTCAGCAATATTCAAACTCTGTACTACCAAGTAAATAATAAATTGTAATTTCAGGAGTTTACAGTGACATGCATATGTTTGATCTCATAAAGCCAATGTATAAGTTGATGCATGGTGCTTGCAGGAACAAGCTACAGCCTCACTTAAGCCTTGTTGTGCCATGTTGGAAGGTCAGTGAGGTTTCAAGGTTGAAGGAATTTGTCTGTTCACTGGGGTCCACCGGGGTCAGGTGTCGAAAACCCAACCTTCGCAAGGCATGTTTTAGCAAACTGTCTTTTTGCCTAAGCTCGGCAAATCCAGAACACAGATTGTGTATTCTGGGAGATCAGCTGCCTCTTGTTAGACTAAACGGAGATTGGCTCCACACTCTGAAAAACAGCACCAGCTCAAAACATTTACAATGACCTTTGATACATTCCACCATCATCATCATCATTTTAAAATGCAAGTTTGTGGTAGAGTGGTTTTTTTTACAAAGCACATCTGTACTATTAGGGTTGATTCCAGGTACAGTCTGACAGTGGCCATGTTTTTAAGACACACTTTCTTCTCAGTTTTATTCATATGTAGTTCATACTAAAGTTGGCAAGGTCTTAGAGGTGGTGGAGAGATTTGTCAGACTGGTACCAGGATGCATGACTTCAGTTTTGTGAAGAGATTGGAAAATCGGTGTTCCTTACAGAGCAGAGAAGATTAGGGGAAGATTTGACAGAGGTTTTCAAACTCATGAAGACTTCTGATAGAATAGGTAACAAGATATTAGCTGTTTCCAGTTGCAGAATGTTCAGTAACTAGAAGAAACAGGTTTAATTATAAAAAGGACCTGAATTGAAACGAGAAGGTTGTTTTTTAACACACTTTTTAAAAAATTCATTCACGGGATTTGGGCTTTGCTGTCTGGACCAGCATTTATTGCCCATCCCTAGTTACGATGATCTGGAATGCACTGCCTGAATGGGTGGTGGTAGCAGATTCTTTGAACACGGAATTAGCGCTCTGGGGAGAGGGCAGTGGGGCTAATTGAATAGCTCTTTTAAAAAGCTGGCACAACCACAATGGGCCGAATGGCCTTCCATTCTGTATTGCAATGCTCACATTTTGCTCAAATATTTCTAGGACATTTTTAAAAGATGTATTCTTTAGCTTTATCCAAAAACTTGAAACAATTTAAAAATAATTGAGTGGGTATGATTTGCCAATTTGTGCCCAGCAGAATAACATGAACCAAACCTTTGGGCTGATCAATGGATTTACCGTTAGGACAAGTTCTTGAGGTTTTGCCAGGAGATAAGACAATCTCACTAAACTTCCAACAGAAAAATACCAGTTGGGCTTATCTCTGCAAAACAGCAGTTGATTCAAAACATTCACAATGAGCTCAAGATCATGAGTTTCACTCTCTTTGTCCAAATGAAACCTGATCCGAGATTAAGTGCAAAGCTGTTAATGCTGGAAAGCCAAAATAAAATGTAATTCAGGCAGGCCTGACAGCGTTTGAAGAGAAAAGCAGAAGGAGAACATTGGGTTAATGTTTTGGGTGAGATTCATCAGAATTGTTCCCCCCAACAAAAGAGGCTTTCAAACCATTCACCCATCTTCTCAAATACTGACAGGCTCAGTATGTAGAAGCAACAGGCTCCATTTTGAAAAGCAGTTTCAGTATATATTGTCTGAATTCCAATTCCTCAGGCTGCAAGGTTCAGATTAATTTTTTAATAGGTATCCCCATTCCACTGATTTGTAATCTCATTATAAGGCACCGTGATTCTGCAAATTGCCATTCTATTTTCACCCATTTATCAACCTTTCTCTGCTTGTTTGGAGAGAATAGTTTTTTTGAAAGTATTATTTAGAAGCTGAGTTTACAGCCCATGCTGGGGGAGGTTATTTAAAATAATTTGTGGAAACACAGAGTCAGCGAGACAGTGGTTAACCTACGAAAAAAGCCCCTTGAGCGGATGGTGGAAAACGGTTAGCATTGATTCATTCAAAAGCAAGTTAGATACATTTATCTCAGGAACTAACGTTTTAGGGTATTGTATGTGAGCAGTTGGGTACATGAGGCAGGATTTTCACTCTGAGATGGGCAGCACAAGTCAGGGAAGTTACCAACTCACTGCACCCTCCTTGGGAGAAGGTACCCGTCAGACCCGATTTTCGCTCCAAAGGCGAGGTGCTGTTGGAGACAGAGGCAGTCCCACCACACCCCCACCAATCACAGACCGAAGGCAGCCGCGTGGGCTGCTGAGTGCCGAGGTGGGCTGGTTAAAAACCCGCTTCCGCTCTCTGGGACTTTGTCCCAGTTGTTTCCTCAAATTTTAGAGCCTCTAACCCACACCCCACCCCCAACTCCATCACACCCCCACCACCCACATCTCACACCACCCCTATACTCCCATGCCAACTCATGCTCCCCCATGTCTCCTTACAGCCCTGTGACAACTTAATGCCAACTCATGCTAACTTTTGTCCACCACCCTTTGCTCTTACACCCTCCATGCCAACTCACCCAGTATCCACCATGGCAGACCTCAGGACCCAAGTTGAGAATTAAACAAAGATCTAAATGCCTATTATAGCCAACACTAGATAAAATAATCCAATTTATGAATGGCCCATTCTAAACCTTTAAACCTCCTCAAGAATTTAATCCTTTATAAACAAACAGGCTTGTATTCATGAGCCTGCATCTACAACAGCTAATCCTTTAATAAAAAACAAAAACAGAATTACCTGGAAAAACTCAGCAGGTCTGGCAGCGTCGGCGGAGAAGAAAAGAATCGATGTATCGAGTCCTCATGACCCTTCAACAGAACTAAGTGAATCTTAGGAAAGGGGTGAAATATAAGCTGGTTTAAGTTGGTGGGGGGAGAGAAGTGGGGGGCGGTGGTGTGGTTGTAGGGACAAGCAAGCAGTGATAGGAGCAGATAATCAAAAGATGTCACAGACAAAAGAACAAAAGAACACAGAGGTGTTGAAGGTGGTGATATTATCTAAACGAATGTGCTAATTAAGACTGGATGGTAGGGCACTCAAAGTACAGCTCTATTGGGGGTGGGGGGGAAAGGCTAGCAGGGCATAAAAGATTTAAAAATAATGGAAATAGGTGGGAAAAGAAAAATCTATATAAATTATTGGAAAAAACAAAAGGAAGGGGGAAGAAACAGAAAGGGGGTGGGGATGGAGGAGGCAGGTCAAGATCTAAAGTTGTTGAATTCAATATTCAGTCCGGAAGGCTGTAAAGTGCCTAGTCGGAAGATGAGATGCTGTTCCTCCAGTTTGTGTTGGGCTTCACTGGAACAATGCAGCAAGCCAAGGACAGACATGTGGGCAAGAGAGCAGGGTGGAATGTTAAAATGGCAAGCGACAGGGAGGTTTGGGTCATTCTTGTGGACAGACCGCAGGTGTTCTGCAAAGCGGTCGCCCAGTTTACGTTTGGTCTCTCCAATGTAGAGGAGACCACATTGGGAGCAACGAATGCAGTAGACTAAGTTGGGGGAAATGCAAGTGAAATGCTGCTTCACACCCCCACAAGAGCTGTACCTTGAGTGCTCTACCATCCATTCTTAATTAGCACATTCGTTTAGATAATATCACCACCTTCAACACCTCTGTGTTCTTTTGTTCTTTTGTCTGTGACATCTTTTGATTATCTGCTCCTATCACTGCTTGCTTGTCCCTACAACCACACCACCACCCCCCATACTTCTCCCCCCACCGCCCCCCCCATCTTAAACCAGTTTATATTTCACCCCTTTCCTAAAATTCACTCAGTTCTGTCGAAGGGTCATGAGGACTCGAAACGTCAACTTTTTTCTTCTCCGCCAATGCTGCCAGACCTATTGAGTTTTTCCAGGTAATTCTGTTTTTGCTTTGGATTTCCAGCATCCACAGTTTTTTGTTTTTAATCCTTTAATAATCTCTTTGAGCTGTCAATTAAACTGTGAATTTAGGAGCCTCTGCTGAGATAATGACATAATGAAAACCCTGGGTGAAATGTCAACAAATAGCTGTTGAATTTGCTGGGACAGATTTTTTTAACACTCACTGACACAGGCAGCATTTTTTTTAAAGGGTTGGGGGCTTAAATAACTTCACAGCTTGACAGTTCTAAAGGCCTTATCCACCCTTGATGAGCATTTACATCTACTAAAAAAATTCATGACCCCACAGTGTGGGTTAAGGCTCTTGCTATAGCGAAAATGGGGTCAGTTTGAACTCAGCTCAGAGTTCAAATGGCCCTGCTGAGTTCAGATTTCCCTCATGTGGGTCATACCTGTCCCCTACTGGTGAAAATGGGATGTCAGAAATGAGGGCAGGGCTTTCAAATCCAGGAGCCTCCCATTTTGAAGGTCCACAAGGTTCTCCACGGCTCCACGAATATCTGGCCCAAGACATGTAATGGGCACAACACGCTTGGGGTGAAATTTGGACCTGCAGTTCCCAAAGATCTTCACCACTAGGGGTTTTCCTCGCCTGATGTTGGTGTCTATTGTAGACTCATTGATAGAACTATTGCTGTGGCTGGACATCAACTCCATTATTGTTTCGTTATAGGCATACCAGGATGGCAGGTAAGGGAGATGCACATTGGTCTTTTTTTAAAAAAATTCAGCAATTCTTATGCTCCTCATCAAAAAAGCCCTCTCACTCATTGACAAGTGTTTCTAATTTACATTAATGACTTGGATTCAGAAATTGAATTCAAATTGGTCGAAGTTGCACTTGATACTAAACTTGAAGCAGTGGAGCAGACGAATGGAATTCAGAGATCAGAGTCAGTTGGAAGGCAAAAGGAACGTTGGTGTTTATTGCAAAGGGAATGAAATATAAAAGTAGGGAAGCTTTACTGAAGTCGTACAGGGCCTTGGTGAGACCACAGCTGGAATAATGTGTACAGTTTTGGCTTCATTATTTGAAAAAAAATATAATCGCGTTAGAAGCAGTTCAGAGAAGGTTCACTTGACTCATTCCTGGGATGAGGGACTTATCCTATGAAGAAAGGCTGAGGAGGTTGGGCCTGTACCCGTTGGAGTTTAGAAGAATGAGAGGTGATCTTATTGAAACATATAAGACCCTGAGAGGACTTGATAGGGCTGATAACAGGAGGATGTTTCCTCTTGCAGGAGTGTATAAAATAGGGGAAGCAGTTTAAGAATAAGTGGTCTCCCAATTAAGATGGAGATGAGGAGAAATATTTTCTCTCAGAGTCATCAGGATGTGGAATTCTCTTCCCCAGAAAACAGTGGAGGCTGGGTCATTGAATTTATTCAAGGCTGAGTTAGACAGATTTTTGATAAGACAAGGCAGTCAGGAGTTTTGGGGCAGATAGGAAAGTGGACTTGAGACCACAACCAGATCAGCCTGATCTTATGGAATGGTGGAGCAGGCTTGAGGGACTGAATAACCTATTCCTGCTCCTAAGTCCTATGTTCCTATGGGGGGAATAAAATTGGAGACCTGCATAAACTAATGCTATTGGGGTAAAAATAGGCAACAGATCAAAGACAGACTTGAATTTCTATGGCACCTTTCACAACCTCAGGAAGTTCCAAAGCACTTTACAGCCAATAAGATACTATTTTTGAAGTGTAGTTACCACAGCAATGTAGGAAATATGGTGACAAATTTGTGTACAGCAAGATCCCAGTTAAATAATGTGTCGAATGATGTTGGTTCCGGGTTTAATATTGACATGGACAACAGGGAAAACTCACTGCTCTTCCTGAAACAGTGTCCTGGGCTCTTTCATGTTTATCTGAGGGGGAAGTGAGCAGCGTGGTGCTAACATCACTGGACTAATAATCCAGAGGCCCAGGATACTCGGGACATGGGTTCAAATCCCAACACAGCAACTGATGGAGTTTAAGCTAAATTAATAAAATCTGGAATTGAAATCTAGCCTCAGTAACAGTGACCATGACAACCATCATCAATTGTTGTAAAAACCCACCCGATTCACTAATGCCGCTTTAGGGAGGGAGATCTTCCATTCTTATCTGGTCTAGCCTACATGTGACTCCAGATCCACAGTAATGAGGTTGACTCTTAATTGCTCTCTGAAATGACCTAACATGCCACTCAGCTCAAGGGCAGTTAGGGTTGGGCTACATCCCAAAGAATTTTTAAAAATGGAGCCTCAGCTTAACGTCTAACCTGAAAGCCTGAACTTCCAACAACGTAGCATTCCTTCAATAGTGCACAAGCGTGTCATTCTAGATTTTGTGCTCAAATCTCTGGAGTGTGACTTGAACTCAGAGGTAAAAGTGCTACCCACTGAGGCACAGCTGATGCTGTTACAGTCCTCACATGCTGGTCACCCTCCAGTAACACTATCTCTCTTCCTCCTCTCTCCCCCAACACCCCCCCGCCCCCCCCAACCACCACCACCACCCACCCCAGTAGTCATTTTTCACAACTGAGTCTGCAGTAAGTTTCTACAAACTATTTAAGTGAACCTGATCCTGTCATCATTTGAAAGGCAAATTCACCTGCGATTACAGAGCACTGAGGGGGGGTGGGGGGGCCTGGCTGTGGAGGAGGTAGCTGAACAGCCAGTTGTGTTCCACATTAATTGGCACCAATCAAACAGGTAGAAAGAGCGACATGGTCCTGCAGTCTGAATTTAGGGAGCTAGGTAGAAAATTAGCTAGGTAGATCTCAAAATTAGTAACCTCCAGTTTCCTCCTAGTGCCACACGCAAGTGAGTACTGAAATGGGAGGTTAAGACAGATGAATGTGTGACTGGAAAGATGGGGCAGGAGGGAGGATTTTAGATTCTTATGAGATTGGGACTTGAACAGGCCAGACTGGTTGCACCTGAACAGAGCCAGAACAGAGCTCCTTGCGGAGCATTTTGCCAGTACTGTTGGGGATGGTTAAAACTAACTCGGCAGGGGTGCAGGAACCAGGAGATAATATGAGAGAAGAATACCAAGGGACACAGAATACTTGGAGAGATAGATAGCACTAGAATAGGAAATAATGTTAATAGTTGTCAAAGAAAGACAGTAATAGAGTCTAAATCAGGGTTACTGTGCATGTATGTGAATGCTCAGAGCGTGGTAAATAAGACTGGTGAGTTACAGGTGCAGATTGCCATGAAATATGATGTTATGGCTGTAAGAGACCTGGCTCAAAGAACAGGACTGGGTGTTAAATATCCTTGGATACAAGGTATCCAGGAAAGATAGGAAAGGAAGAAAATGAGGAAGAGTGGCAGTATTGATGAAGGACAGCATTGCAATGCTAGAGAAAATGGATATCCTAGAGGGATCAAGGACAGAAATCTATTTGGCTAGAGCTCAGGAATAAAAAACATGCAATTACATTGCTAATTGTAGTCTATAGGCCACAAACTAGTGGGAGGATGTAGAGGAACAAATTTGCAAAGAAATCAGAGGTGCAAATATTATTGAGTGCTTATGAGGGATTTTAATTATCCAAATGTAAACTGGGTTAGTATTAATGTAAAGGACAGAGGGGCAAGAGTTCATATTGTTCAGGACAACCTCTTTCAGCAGTATGTTTCCAGTCCAATAAGGAAGGAGGTGCTGTTGGACCTGGTTCTTGTAAATTAGGGGGCCAAGTGGATCTAGTGTCAGTAGGAGAACATTTAGGGGACAGTGGTCATTGTATTAAAGGTTTAGGCTGTATGGAAAAGGACAAAGTGCAATCCAGAGTAAGAAAAATTAACTGGGAGAAAACCAACATTAATGGAGTAAGAACGGAACTGGGCCGAATAAATTGGAATCTAACGGCAGCAAAATCAGTAGATGATCAACGGGCTACCTTCAAAAGAGAGATGATTCAGATATGGTTAAGGTATATTCCCTCAGAAAGGAGAATTGCAGACATCAGACAATGTTTGAACATTGTTCAAAAAAAGGGTGTAAAGATAAGCCCAGCAAATACAGGCCAGTAGTCAGTTTAACTTTAGTGGTGGGGAAACTCCGACAATCAATTCAGGTCAATATTAATAGTCATGTGCACAAACGTGGGTTAATTAAGTAAAGCCAGCATGGATTTCTTAAAGGAACAGTGTTTAGCTAACTTGTTTTTTGAAGAAGTAACAGATAGGGTTGATAAGGGCAATGATGTTGTGTGGTGTATATGGACTTTCCAACGGCATTTGATACAATTTCACACAACAGGCTTGCAAAAGAAGTTCAGTTCATGGAATAAAAGGGACAGTAGCAACATGGATACGGAATTGGCTGAATGACTGGAAACAATAGTGGTTGATGGATGTTATTTTTGTGCTGAAGGAAGGTTTGTGGTAGTTCCCCAGGGAAATCCTGCTTTTGGGACCCTTGCTTTTCCTGACATATTAATGACCACCTAGACCTTGGTGTACAGGGCACAATTTCAAAGTTCGCAGACAATACAAAACTTGGAAGCATTGTGAACTGTGAGGAGGATAGTGTAGAACGTCAAAGGGACATAGGCAAGTTGGTGGAATGGGTGGACAGGTGGCAGATGAAGTTCAATGCAGAGAAGTGTGAAATAATTCATCTTGGTGGGAAGAACATGGAGAGACAACATAAAATAAAGGATTCAACTCAAAGGAGTGCAGGAGCAAAGGGAATGGGGTGTATATGAACATAAATCATTGAAGGTTGACATAGCAACTAATAAAGCATAGTGTATCCTGGGCTTTATTAATAGGGGCAGAGAGTATTATAGCAAGGAGGTAATGTTGAATTTGTATAAGTCACCAGCTCAGCCCCAGCTGGAGTATTGCATCCAGTTCTGGGCACTGCACTTTAGTAAGGATATGAAGGCATTAGAGAGGTTGCAGATAAAGTTTCACAAGAATGATTCCAGGGATGAGAAACTTCAGTTATGAAGATAGATTGGAGAAGTTAGGACTGTTTTCCTTTGAGAAAAGACAACTGAGAAGAGATATTCAAAATCACGAAGCACCTGGACAGAGTAGTTAGGAAGAAGCTGTTCCCACTCATGAAAGGAAAGGATCAGGAACGAGGGCACAATTTTAAAGTAATTAGTAATAGGGGCAAAAAAGCGATACGAAGAGAAACATTTTTTTTTACACCGAGTGGTTAGGGTCTGGAATGCACTGTTTGATAGTGGGCTGGCTCAATTCAAGCATTCAGCAATAAATTAAGCTGTTATCTGAAAAGGAAGAGTGTGAAGGATTGGGGGGGAGAAGGCCAGGGAATGGCACTAGGTGTGTCACTCAATCAGAAAGCCGGAAGAGACACGATGGGCCAAATGTCCTCTTTCTGTGCTGTAACAATTCTGTGATCAAGTTCCCACTCAAAAAGTGGTGCCCTCAAGAGCAGAAATTCTGGCCAATTGTTTCCCCCTCCCTATTCTAGTGCAAAAGCACCAAAGGCAATTTGCTAACTCGTCAGATTGGGGGTCAAATCTGGGACATTCTGGTCTATACAATTCAGTGCATTTTTCACATTACGGCATGCTCTGGTAGACACTTTATACAAACATAGCAGAAAGACACCAACAAAGTTTATTCGCATAGAAATTACTTTATTAGAAGACTGTTCCCTATCTGAACGTAAGTACATAAAGGGTCAATTTATCAGTCTTACTCTGCAACACAAACAGGAACACAAAACACAGATTGCATTGATTCTGCACGGCTTGCATTTCATAATTTAAGAAATTAATTACAGGCTGCCTTTGGCAAATCAGGTTCCACTGTGAAATCCCAGAATAAACAGTGACCTTAACTCAGTTAAGAAATAAAGGGTTGAGCTAAACGGCAGCATTACAGGACATTTGGACCTGTTCTCTGGAGATACTGCACCAATAGAAGAGGGCTCACAGCACAGTCCCCAAACAGGGAAAACACATACGTCAGGATCTGCAGAGGCACTTTTAACGCTGTAAGGCTTTGAGAACAAACCAATATCCACAGTTTACAGACCCTGGGCCACCTCCATTGATCAATAGGTCTTGCTTTTATTAAATGTATTTTTTTAAAAAAAGCTTTCATACATTTAAAAAAAAACTGCATTCACATGATCAACTGATTCACAACATGAAATTACCTTCCAAAAGAAAAACACCTTCTGGTCCCAGTAAAATATCATTTTATTAAATCTGACTACATGTTTGTGAAGTAAATCACCCATGTAAAACAAAGCCACTTCATTCCCTTGATCCCCTCCTCCAAAAAAGTGTAAACAGTGCAGATTCCAGGGCTGCGCATCAGATCAAGAAGATTGTCTGTGATTTTTTTTTGCAGACAATCTATAGCCCACTTCCAGAGTGCAGCACTGTACCAGTAGGAAGTGTTTTTTTTTAAACAAAATAAATGGGGTGAGTGTCCTGTTCACTTCACAGAACGTTGAAGGGCAGCAGTTTCACACCCCGTTAATTCTGTGCATAAACAGCTAGAACAGAAACACGCTGGACAAGGCAGAGACCAAGCCATGCTCTAGGTCAGATCTTTTTAAGTTTAGTGATTACAAAAACAGTTACAACTAAAGTTACACACAATTTACTTTTCACAAGCTTCCAAAATAAATACATAAATTAGATGGGAGAAAGAAAACGCCTCAAAAACTCAGCTTACAACACATACTAGCCAATATTAGACATGTGAATAAGATTTTCAGTTTGTAGGTCTAAAATGATATCTTGTAAAAAGGTTGTTCAGTCAGCGAAGAGCAAGTTAGTTCAGAAAACTGTCCTTTTTTAAAAACAGAATCAGCACAAGACTTTCAACCTGCTGCTGCTAAAACAACACTTAACAGTTGAGCTATACAGATTTTTTTGCTCAAGTATAGCACAAACCACATGCTCCTCAACCCTCCCAGTTCTGATCACATACAAATGCACAAGGACAAGTCTTGCTAAAGGAGCCCAAGACAACTGCTGAAAGTGACATTTCACCAGATAGATATGGTTTCTGGTCCCCAAATCCTGCAGGCCCCACCTCACCATGAAATTTCATCAAGCTCTGTGCATATACCCACACCCCCCACTCCCCCCACACCCAGGGGTTTGCAACATCCTTCAACACTTTCAAATCACCTTGCCTTCTTCCACCAGGCATTTGCCTCCCACTCACCACCCTCTTAAAAAAAAAGCTTTTCTAATCAAAGCAGACTGTAATTGATCAGGCCTAACAACACAAAATCTAAGATAGGCAAGAGTACATTTGCAGTACCGGTCTACAAGGTGCCTTGGGCCTTTCACCAGGTGAGAGACAGTCATTCCCATTTTGTAGTTTGCATGAAAGCTATGATGACTCTCAGACTGTCTTAAAATAGTAAAGTTTGCCAGCTCAGATTTGCTACTTTTTTCATAAATGGTCAGAATGTTAGATGCCTTCATTTTAAATTACTGAAACAATATTAATAAAGTGGCTCATCTTTGTGATTATGTTTGAACTGAAGTTGTGGCCTTATAACTTCCACCCTTTCAACTACTTTACTCAGAAGTCTGCTGCAGAAATATGCTACATTGGAAAATGTTATCCCCAAAGGAGTAAACAGGCCTGTGCAGTACATGTGCTTTTGTTCCTTTCATTCCTCATCTCAGCCAAAAAAGGTCTGGAATGAACAAAAAAGACTAATAACTGATACTAATGTTAACCATTGCCTCCACACATTAGAAAGGGCTTTTGAAAAGCTTTAAAACCCATACAAAACAGCTAATTTATAGGACGTGCAAATGACAGCAACACACACACACACTGTCCTCATTTAGGTCACATTTATTAATAAATATCTGGTTAGCACTGCAAGGTGTATAAAAATAAATAATTTAACCCCTTTCTAAATGTAAGACGGTCATTTAAGGTTTCTATAAGATAATAGTTGACCACCTGCACAGCAAATAGTGAAGGAGATTTCTGACAAACTTCAATGGCCATCACTGGGTTTGACTTCACTCATGATGGTCTAACAGAATCTTATATGGACCTAATATTTGGTTCCTTCACCAGAAGATTAAGCCTCCATTATCACAGATTTTAAGCCTTTTCAAAACTTGTAAACAATAAATAACATAAATACCCAGTTGACACCTGAACTATATGATAAAACCAGACACTGTAATAAAACTAACTCAGCTGGTAATGAACGTCAGGAAATGTGCAAGTGGGTCAAAAGAATGACTTTGCTTTTGTCCCCAAAATTAACAAGGAAATCAGAATCCTTTCTGGAACTTTCCAGTTGTGCATGTCAATTACAAATCAGAGGGGAACCCAAGGCCACATTACATAGGATTGTGGAAATTAGGATTCTTCACAGATGCAAACTTGCTCATTTAAAAAAAAATGATTTTGTTTCTTGACTTCAAGATACCAATGATGATTGGCAATACTAGTGGATGAATACTTAAAAAGCATTCCCATGATATTGCTCTATTTACTGTTTAACAGTAACGTTAACCCACTTATTTTAAAATTAGGACAGTGCCACTGTTAAATCAGCTGGCAGAATATCATAAGGCTGTGAAAGCATTCACCCTCTATTACTGCCAACAGCAATTTCTACATGGATATTTGCAATCATGTCATTAAACAATTAAGAAGCTCCATGTGGCCTTTGAATGATTGATGATTCATCTGATGAGCTGAAATGGTGATAACGCTGCACAAAATGGCTCCATCAAAGATTCAGACTTAATTATACAGCTTTTGACAAAAATGAAAGGCTAATCAGAAAATAAATCTGCTGATGAGTTGGGGAATGGTCCCTTTAACCCTCTTCCCCATTGTCCTTAAATAACTAGTGTTTTATGACATTCACAGAATGAGATGGTTAAAACCTCAGGGTGATCACCCAAGATTAAACAGCTTCAAGTCACTTTTCTAAGTCTCATCGTGATGTGACACCGAGGGTCATCTTCAGGTTTTCATACACTACGTAGCTAATGCTCACAGCAGGAATAACTTTCATGAAATTTGGTGCTAAACCCCGGTACAGTCCAGTTGCTCCTTCCGTGCTCAGAATGTGCCTGAAGAGTCCAAGCATTGTGTGCTGGGGTGCTCCTTCAGTGGTAGCTTTAAAAAAAAGGGAAAATAAATGGATAATTATTTAAGGCAAATAACTATTTGAATTATAGATTATTCAAGAAACAAACCCAATAGCAGAACGCAGCTGCAGACCAAAAGATGATCTAAGATGGATTTCAAATCTAATACTGTGAAACATATCCTACCATTGTATTAATAAAATGTTACTGGAAATATTAATTAAAACGTCATCGAGGATCTCCCCCCAATTGCTGATTAGGTAAACGCACTATTAGAAACTAACAAACAACAGAACAGGAGGGTCCCAGATGCAAACCCTGCTCTGAGCAGGGCTTGCTGATGTCATCTGGGACAACAGTTTAGAGTGCTACAATGAGCCTTCAGCTCCCTGAAATCACGCGCTAACAATCAAAGTTGTGAACGCTGGCTGATTCTCTGTACCAATGAGCACAAGGATGGGATCAGGCTTGGCTCTGAGAAAAAAAAAACACTCATCCTGTAGGCTCCCACGTGAATTGCCTCTTGTAAGAGTGCAACAGGCCTGCAGCAATTTTCAAAAATATACCCCAGCAAAAATCAGTGTCTTCAGAATAGAAGGAAAGACAAGCGGTGGGGGGGGGGGAAATCACAAAAACAGTTTCATTCAGGTGTCGTGTTTGGTTAAATTCACAGTGACTTATACTGGTATTCAGCAAGTCGGAGTTTATGCAGAATACACAGAAGTCTCTTTGGGAACAGATCGACCAAATGCTCTTCCAATCCTTGCTGCAAACAGCAAACCAGCTACAGACTTTATGGATTGAACTCTGTCCAATGCACAATGTTTTTTATGTGTCAGTTTCTCACTGACAAACAATCCATTCTAAAAGGTGACCGACTTATCAACTGAAAACTAAATTTCTCCCGCCCTTCACGAGGAAAATCAAAGTGGATCTTCCCATTGTAGAGGGAGTTACCTTGCGCCTGCATTCGTGTCCTGACAAGTGCTAATGGGTAACTAGCTAACTGTCCACATGTGCTCGAGACGGTGCCACAAGCCAAGAGAACAAACACCCCAGGATCCACACTGTCAATGGCATAGCGCTGCAACCAGGAATTCTTCAAAGTCTAAAGAAAAACAAAAACATTTCCAATCAGCTTAACATACATATAATTAGAAATGAACCTCAACTGCAGTGTAAGGCAAGAGCTTCCTTGTAACAAAAAAAAAGGGAAATGCAAACGCAGTAACAAAAATAAGTCCTACAATCAGCTATTTTTTTTTAAATCTTAAAAGGAATCCTGAAAGTTGGAAAACTCACCTCATAAATAGCCAAGTCTATTCCAGCATAAGGGATGATGCCCAGCATATTAGGAACATAGCCTTTGTAAAAGGCTGTAACTCCCTCCTTCTTAAATATGTGCTTTGCACAGTCAAGCATTCCTGAATACTGTCCAGTTTTCCGCAGCGCCAATCTTGTCTTTAACACCTAATGTGAGCAATACCCAGAGTTATAGCCAGAAGCACAAATAGAAAATGGTATTTTTTTTAAAGATTGAAGAAGTGTAAATTGCTATGGAGATTATAACTCCAAATTAAGTCCTGTTACCTCCATTGGGTAGATTGTACTCTGTGCAATTAGTCCAGCTAGTGACCCTGCAATCAATCTCTCCTGAATTCCCAAAGGCTGCTGGTCACTACCAATTAATCTCTTAATCTGCAAAAGAATGTTTGCAATTAAAATAATGGCCACATTGAACTGTGTAAATATCAGGCAAATAATGCTTATTCAAATTTCCTCACTGTCAACATTTTTTTTAAATGCTCTCTTCTTAGTCTGACTGGATTCATCACTTTAACTTTTAATTAGATCACATTTAATACAACAGAATAAGTCAAAAATGGAGTCAGTAAAACTATTGATAATTTCATTTTTGACCAAATTCCAATTTATGACTATGATCTATCTCACCTGCTCATATGCCATGAATTTCAGTGCAGACTCGGGTGCAATTTTGATTGCATTGATTCCATTTCCTCTCCACAGAGACCGGAATCCTCCTTCTTTAATCATGTGGCTAAATCCTCCTGCAATGCACATATTGTTCGATTTGGAAGCATGAACCTGTTTAGTAAGAACACATGAAAGTTGTCTTCATTTACCAGTTATCATGCCCTACGTGAGCAGTGTATATACTTCAGCTATTGGAAACATGGGATAAGGATTGGAATTTTTTTTTTGTTTTATCATCAAGTGCCATGAATTAAAATGATCATTAGCAGCTTGAAAAACACACATTCTCTCTCTGCCTCTCCCCACCACATAACCAGGCTACATAATTAGCACTGCTAATCTTGTGCTATCTAAATTTCTTCATAAAGTTTCATCTTAATTCAGCACTGCTTCTCCACTCAGGAAATTTATCTAGTGTGATTACCTGAGTCATGTAGACCAAGGTTGTGAAGCTTGATCCCCAGCCCATCCCAAGTTAGGTTTTTCACATATGGTACTAGTGAGGGGACCGACTCATTCTCAACACCTGGGTTTCAGATAATGGAACAAAGAGTCAAGGGTTCTATTTGGTACCCATCATGAGCCCAGTTATAAGTGTGTGTAATGAGCAAGATAGCGCCAAGAGTAATCAAATGGCCTGTTGACACTAATCAAGAAGGTTAAATCCCCAGAAACATACCCCAAATATTCAAAACCCTTGGACAAATATTGAAAATTAAGGCAATCTCATTGATGCACCAAGTATCAGTTATTGGCACAAGACATGTCGGTGGCTCAATTTTAATGAAATAAAGTGTTACTGTAAAGAACCTGTGTTTTGTGAAGATGAAGAGCATTTTATACTCAGTTACTTTATTCCTACATGAGAAATTAATGCTTTTAACAAAAAAAAGTCAGAGGTCTACAGCACAGAAAAAGGCCCTTTGGCCCATCGAGTCTGCACTGATCCCTGCTCTGCTCCATATGTAAACATGCTATAGATATATTAAAGCCTTAAAGCCAAGGCAAATATTATACAGAGTACAAGAACATTGTTGATAAGATTCTGCCCTCAGAAGCATTAAAAAGGGGACAAAGTTAGTTTTATACCAAAATTCAATCCTTTGCAGTCATTTACTAATAATTAAGTTTTGAAGGAGAAACCACATAATAGAGTTGGACTGTTACAAAAAACTGACTACTGATTAACATATCAATCAGTTGTGCAATTATTTCTGCTAAGAACCCTCCTAGGGTTAGGCAATCAAGTCAATTTACTTTAATTTTGATGGAAGAATGCCAACTCAACCTCAACTTTTTTTTAAAACTCAAACCTCTCTTTGTTCCACTGCAGCATTTAGAGAAAAAGTCATTAGCCAAGTTTACAGAGACTTGCACCTTCTTAACATTTTATGTACAGCAAAGCAGAAAAGCCATTACTGAGCCAAAACCAAAACAATTCCACCTATTGATTTATATCCCACTGACCTGGTAGACAGATTTGTGAAAATGAACCGAGATGTTATTTCTGCTTTACAATTCCTGCATTTGGGAAGACATGAGTCTTTTTAAAGAAAACCTTCAGCATGTTACTTATGATGGTCAAAACTGCATTAAAATGTTCTATATTCCATCAGTTCTTCCCTTCTACTTTTAAAATAGGAAAATGATAGATGAAGGGATCATGCCCTTAACCTTCAAATTAATCCACTTGTGTGAAGTGTGTTAAGTTACAAACTCAGGGAGGAGTTATGCATATTCCCTCTAAATTTCCTACAGGCATAGCCATACTTCCCAATACAACATTGGTTGTTCCAACATCTGACTGTTAGGACAAAGAGTAACCCAGGTTAACTGTTACTAATGGTTTACTCAGTTTCTCCTGCAAATGGCTTGTTTTTACTAAGTTAGCTGATCTCGTCTAGCGTGACAAAGGTGTGGCAACCGACTTCAGTACTTTACAGATAGGGGTGAGAGTGAGAGCGAGAGCAAAACCCATCAGCCCTGGTTCCTTCACCTGATTGCTATTCAGGGACCCTTGTTGAAGTGTGGGGCAGGATGAGGTTGAGCCTCGTGTGATTGAACAGCTTGTTGACACTTGCTGATAATGTCCATATATGAAAATTGCCTGGGTAATGGCAACCCCACAGGATCAAATACACTCAGAAGAAAGGAGAGAAAGAAACAACCCTGTGGCTATCCAATTCCTGAGCGATCCCAACTGCTCAATGGGTAAATGCACCAGTCAATATTGCACACATATTAACTCAAAAATTTTTAAAAAGCCATTTTTAAAAAATTATTCTTCACAGGATGTGGGCTTCGCTGGCTGGGCCAGCATTTATTGCCCATCCATAGTTGCTCTTGAGAAGGTGGTGGTGAGCTGCCATCTTGAACTGCTGAAGTCCATGTGGTGTAGGTACACCCACAGTGCTGTTAGGGAGGGGGTTCCAGGTTTTTGACTCAGTGACAGTGAAGGAAAAGCGATATATTTCCAAGTCAGGATGGTGAGTGACTTGGAGGGAACTTCCAGGTGGTGGTGTTCCCATCTATCTGCTGCCCTTGTCCTTCTAGATGGTAGTGATTGTAGGTTTGGAAGGTGCCGTCTAGGAATTTTGGTGAATTCCTGTAGTACATCTTGTAGATGGTACACACTGCTGCTACTGGGTGTCAGAGGTGGGGGGAGTGAATGTTTGTGGATGTGGTGCCAATCAAGCAGGTTGCTTTGTCCTGGGTGGTGTCAAGCTTCTTGAGTGTTGTGGGAGCCGCACTCATCCAGGCAAGGGGTAGTATTCCACACTCCTAACTTGTGCCTTGTAGATGGTGGGCAGGCTTTGGGGGGGTCAGAAGATGAGTTACTCGTCACATGATTCCTAGCCTCTGACCTGTTCTTGTAGCCACAGTATTTATATGGCTAGTCCAGTTCAGTTTCTGGTCAATGGTAACCCCCAGGATGTTGATAGCGTGGGATTCAGTGATGGTAATGCCATTGAACATCAAGGGGTGATGCTTGGATTCTATCTTGTTGGAGATGGTCATTACTTGACGTTTGTGTGGTGCGAACATTACTTGCCGTTTGTCAGCTCAATCTTGGATATTATCCAGGTCTTGTTGCATTTGGACATGGACTCCTTCAGTATCTGAGGGGTTTCAAATGGTGAACACTCTGCAATCATCAGCGAACATCCCCACTTCTGACCTTACGATGGAAGGAAGGTCATTGATGAAACAGCTGAAGATGATTGGCCCTATGACCCTGAGGAACTCCTGCAGCGATGTCCTGGAGCCAAGATGACTAACCTCCAACAACCACAACTATCTTCCTTTGTGTTAGGTATGACTTCAACCAGTGGAGAGTTTTCTCCAATTCCCATTGCCTCCAGTTTTGTGGGGGCTCCTTGATGCCACGCCCGGTCTAATGTGGCCTTGATATCAAGGGCAGTCACTCTCACCTCACTTCGTGAGTTCAGCTCTTTTGTCCATGTTTGAGCCAAGGCTGTAATGAGGTCAGGAGCTGAGTGGCCCTGGCGGAACCCAAACTGGGCGACATGAGCAGGTTATTACTAAGCAAGTGCAGTTTCATATCACTGTTGATGGCCCTTTCCCTTACTTTACTGATGATCGAGAGTAGATTGATGGGGTGGTAACTATCCAAGTCTTCAGTACTATTGCCAGAATATTGTCAGGGCCCATAGCCTTTGCAGTATCCAGTGGTTTCAGCCGTTTTTTGAAATCACGTGGATTGAATCGAATTGGCTGAAGACTGGCATCTGTGACGCTGGGGACCTCCTTAGAAGGCTGAGATAGATCATCCACTTGGCACTTCTGATTGAAGACTGTAGCAAATGCTTCAGCCTTATCTTTTGCAATGATGTGCTGGGCTCCCCCATCGTTGAGGTGGGGATACTTGTGGAGCCGCCTCCTCCAATGAGGTTAATTATCCAGCACCATTCATAGCTGGATGTGGTAGAACTGTAGAACTTAGATTTGATCCATTGGTTGTGGGATTGCTTAGCTCTGTCTATCACTTGCTGCTTATGCTGTTTGGCATGCAAGTAGTCCTGTGTTATCACCAGGTCGACATCTCATTTTTAGGTATGCCTGGTTCTGCTCCTGGAATGCCCTCTTGCACTCTGCATGGAACCAGGGTTGATCCCCTGGCTTGATAGTAATGGTAGAGTGGGGGAATACGCAAGGCCATGAGATTACAGATTGAGGAGGTGAGGCATCAGAGGGCTGCAGACCCAGCAACCTGGGTTGTTAGAATTAAATACTTGACACTTACAACAAAATGAAACAAGTGGGAAACTCACCTGCATGAGTACCTTGAGCCGATCAAGTGGAGCAGTGCATGTTCTGGACACAGCACCCGCACCTCCTCCCGCTACCAACTGTCGCCACCACATCCCAGTTTGCTTTTCCTCCTCTGTGAACTCGTCTGGAATTGTTAAACTCTCACCCACATCAAAGATCTGAAACCACAAGTTGAGGCTTTTTTTTTACTTCCTACAGCTAGGCACTGGTTTCAAAATAAACCCATGTATAAATACGGCAGTAATCGATGTAACAATCTTTTCAGTTAATAAATGGAGAATACCTGTACCCAAACTAATAATTTTATTGATTTCAAGATAGCTTTATTTCAAGTAAGATGGAAGCAACATGATCTCAAAGATTTTCTGGTGCAAACTTTAAATCCATCTGCTGATATCCAAAGGTTATTTAAATCAGATCTGTTGCTCAATTCAACTGCTGAGCAAGGAAACTGTTGCTGCACACTAATTGATGAGTCAGGGTACATTTACCAGGGTACATTTACTAGTATTACATTCTAAATAATTAATATTTAAACTAGGCTACAATGGAATTTTACATTTCAAACATCTCCCTTATTATGAAACAAGGATAACAATTTTAAGTTGCCAAGTCTCATGTAATGTACCGATCACCACCATCTACAGGAACACAATGATCCTGATCACAATTGCAAAATACCAATAATTAATAAAATTTTGATCTGGGAATTACAATTTTAAATAAACACTATTTTAAACAGCAAATAGATTTGCTGCATAAACCTAGTTATTGGAATTTAATCACCAGCAAGAGTGGCTTAGATATAGTAAGCCCTCCTCCCCCATCAAAAATAGCATATTGCCCAGGTGTGCCTTGGTGTGTTAGTACTTGGTGTGTAGAATAATACCTGTAACCCAATTTGCTTGTAACATAATTGTGGTGCAATTCACACATTTAAAACATGCTCAAAAGTTCTATATTTTTCAGTCAACTTTCACTCTATTCAGACAACCCATCCCTTACCAAATCAAAAGACAATTAAGTTCACGGTAATACATCTGTTTTAACTAAATCTTTCACAAAAGAAAGACTACGCATTGTATCCAATCAAAAGCAAGTTTGATACTACCCAATATAAAATTTGCATGAGGCACTGGGTTCCAGGATCCATTCATTTTTAAAAAATGTGAACACAGGTTTTTCCAATGTTACCTTAAACATGCTATATTATTGCTGAGGTATGGTGCCAATTTGTACATGCCAATAGTTACCTTCCTTTTGACTTCTATCTGGTAGGTTATGAGGTCACTTCATGCAAACATATTGCTAAAAGATATACATGTCAAATTGTGACATCTGACATTGACCTGTCACCAAGTATTAGTTCATGGACTCAGTTACGTGAGCAAGTGATGTTATCAAAAGTAAAAAGTCAAAGCCAAAAATTCCAATCAATTTGAGCCACCAGCTCATTCCAGTGAAAAACCAGAACAATCTGCCTGCGCTATTTAAGTTACTAGGACTGAAAGAGGAAAAAGCTCAGCTGGTCTAGATTAAGCTACACAAGGGCATGAAGCCAGAGAAGGAAAAGCAAATGAAACCCACCTCAAAATTTACAGCACACAGGCAGCCATTCTGTCCATTGTATCTGTGCTGGCCCTCTGAAATACCTTTTCCCTTAGTTTCATTCCCTTGCCTTTAGCCCATACATTATACCTTTTTCAATCAAATATTATCCATTCCCATATTATAAGCTAGTAAAGATTTTGCTTCCACCAACATATTTTCAGGGGCATTCTTTTTCCTAACAAATCTTGAGTAAAAATACCTCCCACACTCTCCCTTCATTCTTTTGGTGATGCTCTTCGGTTTACACCTTCTAGTTATCAAATACTGATCACCAGAAATAATTTCCCCTCTATTTACCTCAGCAAAAATTTCAATTTCGAACACCTCTATCCGATCTCAACTATTTTTGTTCCAATGCAAAGAACCCAGTTTCTTTAATCCCTCTTCATATCTAAAGCCTATTCTCATCCCTGGGGTTGTCTTAGTGAATCTCTTCTGCAACCTTTCCACATCAACATTGTTCCTAAAGTAAAAAAGTTAACTATTCCGGCTTTGCCCCAACCAATGAGTTATGTAGGTTTAACGTCATTCCAAATACTTCCTAGAGTATTCTTCTTACACAAGTTCAATTATGAAATCCACAGGGCAAATGTTTCTGCTCCAACACAATGTACTAATGAATGCTAACTGAGAATGAGTTAGTCCTGAACATTAATGGATATCTCAAGTGTTTATTTTCCACTACTGATTTTATTACAGGCTTGTGCCATGCTCACTTGGAGCACATGTGCAGAAGTTAAGAACAAGACATTGGATCAGGGGTGTAGGAGCTGTCAAAACATTCAGCTACAGCTAGCTAATCTCAGGTAGTCATTCTCAATACACTACGTGCTGGACTTACTGTGGAGTGCTTCCAGTACAGGATTATTTCAGGAATGTTGTCCGCTGGATGTAGAAGGTGATAATCTCGCCACTCGTTCCAGTCAATTGTCATTGTTCCATTTTTATCCATACTGTTAAAAAAAGCAGAGCAAGACAACAAAAGCATGAAGTTAAGTTGTGGTTGCTACATATACAAACTCTACCATTTAATGCAACAGTTATAATCTACATATACGTGGTAGAATCCAATATTTTAAAACATTAGAATTTTATATTATAAGCTGTTGTTGCAGGAATAGGAGGTGAAGGTTTATCAGCATGTAACTAACTAGCATTATAGGCTCATGAGTTTGTGCAAGGATAATTATTCAAACCTATTTTACAAATCAGGGAAGGGTGAAGCTGCACAAGATGGAAACAAATGTGTGTTAATAATTTCTATGAAGGAGAGCAGATAGAGAAAGTAGACAGGCATACACTGGTACTTACTATACAATAGGGCCCCAGAGGTGCCCTCTCCAAATTCTGAAGACAGAAAGCAAAAGATGCAGAAAACAGCACAGATAAAGTATTTTGTACATTTAACAGAGGGCATAGAACAAATACACTTTGCTACACCACCTCATCCCCGTCACTACAAACTGCACAATCTTTCCTAGGCAAAGCTACTATCCCAATATTCTTTTTTTTTTTAAAAAAACACATTCACAAATGTTTAAAAGTTCTTTCTGCCCCAATATCACCTCCATGGAGGCAGGTTCAGTTGAGGCACTCAAGAGGGCATTGGATGATTGCTGGAGTAGAAACAATGTGCAGGTTTACAGGGAAAAGGCAGGTGAATGGGACTAAGTTAGAATGCTCAAAGGGCTGGTGCAGACATGATGGGCCGAATGGCCTCCTTCTACACTAACAGTTCTGTGATTCTGGTGGCAACTTGTATTTTGCAGGGTTACTAGATCATTTTCTCACAAACTACTGTAGGGATGTCACCCAACTATAAAAGTCACAAGTACCCTGCAGAGGATACAATCTCAGGGGCAGGTGACATGAATGTGGCGTATCTTTACTCTGGGGAAAAAAATTAGTATTGCAGACCGTGTCAATTGGCTAAATAACATAAGGGAGTGCCAAATAAGGCTCAGAGCATTCTCTCTTAACGTGTTGGCCAATCCTGTCAAAAAAGTTTCAAAAAGAGACAATCGTGGGACACGAGAATATGAAAGAAAATTGAAATTCTATTGTTATTTTCATAAGAATACGAATTTGTTTAAAATTAATGCAGAAAAAAACAGCTTCAGACAGATGCATCAGCATAATTACAAGGCCAAAGATTTCCAGGGGTAAGAGGTGGGAGACGTCAGAACGCATTCAGCTGGAGCCTGTGCAGTAGCATTCCGTACTCAAGTACCAGCTACTGAGTGGAAGGATTCACGATTGATCCTAATTTTACAAAGTTCCATTTTTATTCCTAATGCATGGGGAGGCTCTAAAGTCAAGGCCATATGCCATATAGATGAAAAATGAAAGGATGCATCTTTACAAGGCAGTCCTCATGTACCTCCACCCAAACAAGATCTGGTGTATGACCAGGGTATGGAAAAGGGAAGAAATAAACTCTATAATTGCACAGAAATTCCTAAATAGAGGGGCAGGAAGTTTCAAAGGAAAACTTCACAAATTGGTAATAATGGTGCAGGACATTTATAATGAGTGACTAAAAAAATGACTGCTCATCTAAGTAACACGACTCACCGTTTCAGGATCTTTTCTGCCTGCTGCTCTGAAATGTGCACTCCAAGGTCACGCAGCGACTGCATGATTTCTTGTGCATCAATTTTACCTGAAAAATCAAGAAAAATTCTTACTGCACTCTCTGCTTAACACGATTAAATCTGTGGATATATTTCTTACCGGGCCATACTACAAGCCTTAGACAACAATGCTGCACTGCAGTGTTTGAGATTTAAGCTAGAATTTGGAATTCACTTAACTGTGTGCATTTTTAGATTGTGCTGACAATTTAGTTCTTACCATCATTTTTTTTATCCAGGCTTTTGAAAACCAGTCGGAGCTTCTTCTCATGGTCTTTTAAATAATGAACAAATTCTTCGAAATCCAGTTGGCCATCACAGTCTTTGTCACCAGCTTTTACAACTTTCTGTTTTAAAAAGACAAAATAAATATTTTACAGACAATAGAGGAATGGGAATGATGTGAAACATTTTTCACGAAAAACCCATCACATCCCCATGCCTTTTGGTGTGGGTAATTCAATCTTGAAGGGGAGGATCAAAGTCTGTACATCTGCCATTTGCGAGTGCTTATTGACTAAATAACATCCCTTAAAGTCAGATACAAAGGGATTTGTGTGTGATCACTTTCATTATAATTATAATTTTGTTCAATGCCTAATTTACAGATTTTTTTCTCAAGGTCCTGTGGTACAAAGGGTCTTTCTTTTGTGTAAGCAGGTTTCTGAAGTACTAATTCACAAATACCAGATATTACAGACTTTTCTATAATTCATCTTGACAACAGCTCAGACAAATTAAAACTGTTGGTCCATCATACAGACTATAAAAATAACAATCTATGCTTAGAACGTAAAGATATTCTGTGTCTTCATCAAATGCAAACTCTACCCATACCTGAACATTTGCCTGCAATGAAGGGGCTACAGGTTATAATTTAAAACTCATGTTGTCTGAGCAATTTGCTTTTTTAAAAAAAAAGTGTAACAAGCTGACCTTTTCCAACGTAGCTAAGATCACCATTAATGGAATTTGGTCACCTCATACTCAAGCCATTCATGCAGGCATCTAGTGCAGTGTATATTTGTACTGTTTTTTTTCTTAAATGGAAAGCATTGAAATGCGAAGGGTAAGCATTCCATTGCTACTTTTAAGATTTGTCACAATATATAATTGCCTGGTACTACAATGAACAAAAAGCATATGTTTAACTTAATGGTTCTTCCACACTTGACTCAAGCATAAGCTAAACAGCCTCCTTCTATGCCATAAAAAAATCCAAGAATCACAGCAGAGATTTTATTTCCTTCCCACCCTCAAATATACATTATCAAGATGCACTTTGGAGCATGACTTTTAAATAGTTAGGGTTGTGATTACACTACACCTAATACTAAAGGTCAAGTTCCAATAAAAATTTTGTATGTGGGGATCAGGTTCCTCACCAAGCTGAATTGCAATGTCAGCTGATAATAAGCAGAACTGCCTCGGCAAACCAGACAGCTAACTATTCACTCCATTACTAACATCATATATACTATAATTAAGGTTTTGTAGCTCCCCATTTCAAAACAAATGTACATGTACAAAGCTGGATCTGATAAATAAAGATCATAATGGAGGTGGGTAAGTCACCCTGGACTCCAAAATTGTGTAGTCTCAACATTGTATATGCAGTGGGATTAGTAGGAAGGAATTCTCCATTGTGTTCTATACAGCAAACTCAAATTCAACCACTCAGACAATGTGCTGAGCGCAAACCTTGAAGTAATGCATTAGAGCAAGACATACCCTGCAAGGGTTGCTTGCCTGTCTTTTTGAACAGGAAACAGCATGGGACACTGTGGAAAAAGAGGACCCTTTCTTTAAAATGCTTCCCATTAAGATATTGATGGGACAGTCAATATCTACAAGCAGGGCCAAATATAGCCCTGCAACCTGTACTATTGACATGGTAAAAGCAGATTCATTCTCCAAGGTTCAATAAGCTATTTCACTGCTAGACTTCTAAGAAAGTAACATGTGATGGTTATAAGAAGCCTGGGCCAGTGCATGCATTGGAAAGCATTTATATATCTTTAGTATATTGAATGTTTGCTTGGCTAATCATTTATTTAAAAACCTCATTAAAAATGATAATCTGAGAGGAATCCTAATGCTCATGGTTTGAAATCCTCAGTAGTGAATGAAATTTTGGAAGTTTCAGCTCAGATGCTACAATTCTGGTGAGGTAAGGTTCCAGATACAAAGTTAACTTGCTGTGGAAGACCTGCTGGGTCTTCTCAATATTTATTTTTCAAATTTCCAGTATTGCCTTGACTACAAAGTAATCCTTAATAAAATATGCAAATCCAGCAAGGTTGCAATATTGCAACATTAACATTTTAACAGTAACACCAACCTCTTACAGCCACAAAAGACGACATGAGATAAGAACAAAATAATGCACTGTAATGCACGTTGTAAGTTGCAAGTCTAACCACCCACTCAGAATTCTATTTTTTTTGAGTTGTAGTGCTTTGGGAAGAGACCAGAAAGAAAAAGGAGTCTTTGCTGTGATATTATCAGTCAGCTTCCAGTAACTGGTATAAAACTATTGACATTAACAGGAATTTGTAAGTGGGAGACTTTAGCCTATCCCATCCCCACAGCTAGTACACGGTGAGTCATTCAGAAAGCAGCCGATTATTGCTGGAATGTTGAACATTTAGAAATCTAGGGAAGTGTCTTCTGAACAGCCATCAAATAGCACAGGATTCCTAAAAGTTAAAAATCCTACAAAACACCTGAAATTATTAGGTACAAACAAGACCGAAATACTTCAGACTGCATTACGAATTACCTGTCTCCACTGACGATAGGTTGATAACTCCTGCGAAGGGATGAAAAGGCTGAGCTTGAACAAAGATTTTAGCTCAGCAGGCAGCCGTCCTGATTCAAAGTATTCAAATTCTCTTTCCAAACTATCCAGTACTGGTACAGTTAAACATAGGCACAGCATATTGACTGGATTTTATGTCAAAAGTTTAATTCTTTACAAATTCAGATGTATCAATAATAAATAAATTAAAAATTATTACACTTAAGCAGCCACTACTGAGGCACTGCTGAAATGCCGGCTGACTGAAGATCGTATTACTGGAAGTTATCTACGTCATTTTTATAACAGAGATCAGTTTCCTCTGCCCTTCCTGTCTACGCAGTCTCATGACACCCGGCATTCTCACCAGTCACAAGCACAGATCTACAAACTTAATATAGCCACTCAAGTTAAGTCTTGCTGTGGATTAGTAACCAAGGATTCTCAACTCACTTTCAGAAAAATATCTAAAACGCACTTGAAGACAAACTGTTGTTACAAAATGTAATACTTTGTTTTATATTACATTAAACATACCTGATTCAATGATGCATACTGGCCAGTAAAGTATTGATTGCATATTGATCATTAATTTGTCTGGCAATTCTCCAGAGTTTTGCAAGGAGCACATTGACGTTCAAACATACGCAAATGAATAAAGTCCATCAACATAAGTGCTGTTACAAGTTCAAATAGTTCAAGATATTACATTTTAAAGATACCATGAACTTTCATATAACCAATTGTGCACACTATTTCAAAATGTACACTTGAACTCCACTAAAATGAAAAAATGTTTGGCCTTGGAAGCGACCCCATTTTCCTACATTAAACTCCATCTGCCAAGTTTTGCCCACTCACTCAACCCGTCTATATTCCCTTGGAGATTATGCCCTCATCACAACTGCCCTCCCATCTATTTCTGTATCAGCAGCAAATTTGGATACATTACACTCTGCCCTCTCCTCCAAGTCATTAATATATATATTAAATAATTGAGGCCCTAGGAATGATCCTTGTGGCACTCCACTAGTTACACCTTTCCAACCTGAAAAAGACCCTTTAATGCCGACTCTGTCTTCTGCTTGTTAACCAATCCTCAATCCATACTAATACATTACCCCCAATACCATGAGCTTTTATCTTGTGCAATAACCTTTTCTGTGGCGCCTTATCAAATGCTTTCTGGAAATCCAAATACACTACATCTACCGGTTCCCCTTTATCAACTCTGCTTGTTATATCCTCAAAGAACTCTAGCAAATTTGTCAAACATGATTTCGCTTTCACAAAACCATGTTGACTCTGATTGTGTTAAGCTTTTCTAAATGTCTTGCTAGTTCTTCCTTAATAATGGACTCTCTAGCATTTTCCCAATGATTGAGTGATGTAATAGCACTGTGCAATGGAACCTCAGTGTTGGGTACTGTAGAGTGGGCTGTTCCAAAGCAGTAATGACTGTGCCTTGGGACCAAATAGATCAACATTGCCCCTAGGCTGCAAACACACATTTATCATGACAAGATAAACAGCCTTGTCCTGGCATCAATTTAAGGATAAAGTGAAGGCAAAAATAGTACAGGAGGAAAAACCAGATGGTTGGATAACATTGAGATGCGGACTAAGAGGTGGGAGGTTTGAAGAAAGCCAGAGAAGAAGTAATGAGGCCAATGGCCTCGTCTTAAGGATATGGTGAAAACGGTGACCATAAAACTTAGCAAAAAACCAAAAGAACCCCAATGGCTCAATGAGCCATAGAGAACAGGACAGTACCTGACTTGAATCCTTGCATAACTGAAGTTAGGGGTTTTCAGCTAAAGAATGAAAAGAAAAGTAAAACAATGATGGGGCTCACTTTTATCAATGGCAATTCCTGCTTTAAGTGTATATCTGTGGATCTCTTGAGTAAAACGTGAGTTGGTTTTAAACTGGTGCTTTTTTAATTTGGATGTCATAAGCTGCCACCTTGAGTTTAATGCAGCTCCCTCCTCCTGGTAGCAAATCAAAGTTGAAATACTGGGACTACGATTCTGCTGCTGGAAAAAGTAATCAAAATTGTGAACTCAAGGAGCCAGGTAGGTGATTCTATTGTTTTCCAGTCATATCTTTAGTTGGCAATATCAGAGACCCCCAAGAAGCCAAATAGGCCTTGGCTTAGGTCTATAATATAAACAGAACATGCTGGAAGAACTCAGTAGGTCTGGCAGCATCTATGGAGAGAGAAACAGAGTTAACAATTCGAGTCCGCATGAATCTTCTTCAAGTCACATGGACTCAAAACGTTAACTCTGTTTCTCTTTCCACAAATGTTGCCAGACCTGCTGAGTATTTCCAGCATTTTGTTTTTATCTCAGGATTTCCAGCATCTGCAGTATTTTGGCTCAGGTCTGTACCATTTCTACACATTTCTTGGTGGCTTTAACAGAATGTCTGTCTGGCCCTTGCGAGACAAGTAATGGGCTAGGTGCACAGATAATTGAATTTCATTTGGCATAGGACAGACAAAAACCTGAAGATGCAGCTTTTCTTGAGAATTTGAGAAAAGAAAAATCCATTAGGCACAATACGGCCATTTTTAACACTCAATTACATCTACTTGCTTTCTCATTGTATCCCTCATTATCAATTCATCCAAACTCTTGACCTTTATGCAGTTTCAATGGTGTTTCCTAGTACCTTATTCCATAGTATTTTTGACCATTTGACTGAAAAAAAAAAATCTATTTGACCACCTTTCTGAACTCTGCTTTCTCAGCACTTAACCTATGCCTCCTTGAATTTAAGGGCTTTACTATAGGAACTTAAAAATCTTGAACACTTCAATCTAATCACTGTTACATCTCTTCTCAGCAAGTCCAGCTTGCTTAACATTTCCTCATAGCTCAGATTCAAGGGTGCCAGAATCAACTATTGACTAATCACCTAAAAGACCCAGAGGGAAAACTCCCCGATTGATAGATGTTAACATTTTAACTTAACAGAGAGCTTTCAATACTCCAAAGTGACAGCCCCAGCTGTTTTACTCAACTGGTCAATGTTATTAAGCAGTTCACAAGATAAGCCAGCCAGAATTCTGTGGTGTAGCTGAATACCCAGTGTTACTTCAAAACATATCAGGGACTATTTTCATCTGCAAAAGGTTTAACTACAACAATGAATAACACAAAATAAATCATAAGTATTTAATTCCCTTATCTAACATTAAAGCCTCTCATCTTGGTTATAACAGACTTCACACTAAAGTCCATATACAAGTTATGAAAAGTTAGAATCAGCCATCATGGTTTATTTTCCATCAAACAAAAATGCAGAGTTTGATAGGTATGAATCTGAACTGGCTAAATAGCTTCTCATTGTGGTGGCAAATGGAGGTGTAGTTTTCTTTTGAAACTGACAAGGCTGGCACAGTTTGTATCCATTCCTAGTTCCCTTGAGGTGATGGTGATGGGCTTTCTTGAACGGCTGCAGTGAATATGCTCAAAAAAAATGCAGTTAGGTAGGGAGCTCCAGGATTCTGACCCAACAACAATGAATGAATGGCAATTTATGTATAAACTCAGGATGATGTGAGACTTGGACTTGAGGTGTGAGGTGGTGGTGATTCTTATTCTGCTAGGCAATTGGAGGTGATGGTTTTGGGTTTTGCTGAACAGATCTTAAGATTGCACAAATAATAGGCATGGTTTGGTGCTGTTGGAGGGAGTGACGTTCAAGCCAGCAGGGGTGTTAATCAAGCAGACTGCTTTGTCCTAGATGGTGTCAAGCTTTGTTAATTGTAAGTGGTGGAGAGGCTTTGGGAAATCAGGAGATGAGCCACTTGTTAAAGAATACCCAACCACAGCATTTAGGTCAAAACTAAAAATAGCTGGAAAAATCCAGCAGGTCTGACAGCATCTGCGGAGAGGAATACAGTTAACATTTCGAATCCGTATGACTTAATCAGATCTAAGGAAAAATAGAAATGAGGTGAAATATAAGTTGATTGAGGGGAGTGGGACAGGTGGAGCTGGATAGAGGGCCAGTGACAGGTGGAGGCAAAGAAGAGATTGCTAAAGAAGTCATAGACAAAAGGACAAAGGGGGGTTGATGGTGGCGATATTAGCTAAGAAATGTGCTAATGGTGACATTAAGGGTAGAAAGCAGGACGAGCAAGTGACAGATAGCCCTGCTGGGGGTGGAGGGGAAGGGATTGAAATAAACTGAAAGGTGGAGATAAAACAATAGATGGAATTAAATTTAAAAATAATAGAAATAGGTGGGAAAAGAAAAATATATATTGAAAAAAAAATGATAAATTATTGGGAAAAGGGGGATCGGAAAGGGGGTGGGGTTGGAGGAGAGAGTTCTTGATCTGAAGTTGTTGAACTCCATGTTAAGTCCGGAAGGCTGCAAAGTGCCTAATCGGAAGATGAGGTGCTGTTCCTCCAGTTTGCGTTGAGCTTCACTGGAACATTGCAGCAGGCCAAGGATGGACATGTGGGCATGAGAACAGGGTGGTGTGCTGAAATGGCGAGCGACAGGGAGGTCTGAGTCATGCTTGTGACAGACCAAAGGTGTTCCGCAAAGCAGTCACCCAGTCTGCGTTTGGTCTCTCTAATGTAGAGGAGACCGCATTGGGAGCAGCGAATGCAGTAGACTCAATTGAGGGAAGTGCAAGTGAAGTGCTGCTTCACTTGAAAGGAGTGTTTGGGCCCTTGGACGGTGAGATGGCGGGGGAGTAAAGGAGCAGCTGTTGCACCTTCTGCGGTTGCATGGGAAGGTGCCGTGGGAGGGGGTTGAGGTGTAGGGGGTGATAGAGGAGTGGACCAGGGTGTCCTGGAGGGAACGGTCCCTACGGAATACCGACAGGTGGGGTAAAGGAAGATGTGTTTGGTGGTGGCATCATGCTGGAGTTGACGGAAATGGAGGAGTGGAAATTGGAAGCAAAATTAATAAATTTTTCCAGATCCAGACAAGAGCATGAAGCGGCACCGAAGCAGTCATTGATGTACCGGAGAAAGACAACAGGTGCAGTTTCATGTTCTCGTCTGGACCTGGAAAAATTTATTAATTTTGCTTCCAATTTCCACTCTTCCATCATTTTCACATGGTCCATCACTGACACTTCCCTTCCCTTCCTTGACCTCTCTGTCTCAATTTCTAGCGATAGACTGTCCACCAATATTCATTACAAACCTACTGACTCCCACAGCTACCTCAACTACAGCACCTCACATCTTGCTTCCAGTAAGGGCTCCATCCCATTCTCTCAGTTCCTTTGCCTCCGCATCTGTTCCGATGATGCCACTTTCTGCAACAGTTCCTCTGACATGTCTTCCTTCTTCCTTAACTGAGGTTTTCCATCCACGGTGGTTGACAGGGCCCTCAACCGTGTCCAGCCCATCTCCCGCGCCTTTGCCCTCACACCTTCCTCTCCCTCCCAGAAACATGATAGGGTCCCCCTTGTCCTCACTTATCACCCCACCAGCCTCCGCATTCAAAGGATCATCCTCCGCCATTTCCACCAACTCCAGCATGATGCCACCACCAAACACGTCTTCCCTTCACCCCCGTGTCGGCATTCCATAGGGACCGTTCCCTCCGGGACACCCTGGTCCACTCCTCCATCACCCCCTACACCTCAACCCCCTCCCACAGCACCTTCCCAAGCAACCGCAGAAGGTGCAACAGCTGCCCCTTTACTTCCCCCCTCCTTACTGTCCAAGGGGCCAAGCACTCCTTTCAAGTGAAGCAGCACTTCACTTGCACTTCCCTCAATTTAGTCTACTGCATTCGCTGCTCCCAATGTGGTCTCCTCTACATTGGAGAGATCAAACGCAGACTGGATAACTGCCTTGCGAACACCTTCGGTTTGTCCGCAAGCATAACCCAGACCTCCCTGTCGCTTGCCATTTCAGCACACCACCCTGTTCTCATGCCCACATGTCCGTCCTTGGCCTGCTGCAATGTTCCAGTGAAGCTCAATGCAAACTGGAAGAACAGCACCTCATTTTCCGACTAGGCACTTTGCAGCCTTCCAGACTTAACATGGAGTTCAACAACTTCAGATCATGAACTCTCTCCTCCATCCCCACCCCCTTTCTGATCCCCCTTTTTCCAATAATTTATCATTTTTTTTCAATATATATTTTTTTTTCCCACCTACTTCTATTATTTTAAAATGTAATTCTATCCATTGTTTTATCTCCACCTTTCAGCCTATTTCGATTCCTTCCCCGGCCCCCACCCCACCCCCACGAGAGCTGTCACTTGCTCGTCCTGCTTTCTACCCTTAATGTCACCATTAGCACATTTCTTAGCTAATATCACCACCATCAACATCCCTTTGTCCTTTTGTCTATGACTTCTTTGGCAATCTCATCTTTGCCTCCATCTATCACTGGCCCTCTATCCAGCTCCACCTGTCCCACCCCCCTCAACCAATTTATATTTCACCTCATTTCTATTTTTCCTTCGTTCTGATGAAGAGTCATACGGACTTGAAACGTTAACTGTCTTCCTCTCCGCAGATGCTGTCAGACCTGAGTTTTTCCAGCTATTTTTGTTTTTGTTTCAGATTTCCAGCATCTGCAGTATTTTGGTTTTATCACAGCATTTAGGTGGATGATGTAGTTCAGTTTCTACTCAATAGTAACTTATAAGATGTTGCAAGACTGTGCATTGGCACTGAATGTCATGGGGAGGTGGTTATGCTCTTGCTGAAGATGGTTATTGCCTGGCACTTGCGTGGTGCAAATGTTATCTGGTGCTCATCAGCCCAAGCCTGGATGCTGTCCAAGTCTTGTTGCATGCAGGCATGGACTGATCTGAGGAAATGAAAATACAGCTTAACACTGCAATCATTCACAAAGCTTCAGACTTAATGAAGAAGGGAAAGCTATTACTTAAACAACTGATGATAACTGGGACCAGAACAAAGCCCCGAGGAATGTAACAGTAATGCCCAGAAGACGGTGAAGATTGGCTTCCAATGATCACAGTCACCTTCCCTCTTAACAAGTACAACTCGAGCCACTGGAGAATTCCCCCTTGATCCCCATAGGGAGCATCAAGGCCCATTGACCAGGTTTACCTGAACTCTTAATAAAGGTGGCAATGAATTACATTTATATAACACCTTTCATGATTGCTGAAAATCTCAAAGCACAAAGCTAACGAAATACTTCTGATGTATAGTCACTGTTATAACAAAGAAAGCATGGAGTCAATTTTGGAAAGCTGTCATAAACAGTAATGTCAAAGGGCAGATAATCTATTTGTGATGTTGATTAAGAGATAAGTATTGGCCAGCAGTCCGATGGCATTCCTCTCCAGGTATTTTGCTCTAGGTGTTAACCTGCTTATTTCAAATGGGTTAATGCTTTTTCTAAATAAAGAAATTAAATGTCATGAATGCATTAAGTTTTCTACTAATAGCAAAATTCATTTCCAAGCTTCTTTATTGTAATGGCATTTTTAAAAATCAGTTGAATTCCCTCAGTCTTCATTTAAATTTCCAACAGAAATTCATTGATACAAAGAAGCTATGGCTGGTTATGATTGCAGCAGTTCATGAAGGCAGCTCATCACCACCTTCGAGGGCTCAGAGACTCAGACGTCTAGAGCACAGGAGGCCATTCAGCCCATCGTGTTTGCACTGGTCAAAAGATCTGACTACATTAATCCCATTTTCCAGCACTTGACCCATAGCTCTGGAGGCAATAGCAATGCAAGTGAACTAAGGATGGGTAATAAATGCTGGCCCAGCCAGTGACGTCCACATCACATGAATGAATTTTAAAAAATTCAAAAAGCTGGCGCAGACATGATGGGCCAAATGTGCTGTAACAATTATGTGAATTGTAACTAGATGGTTGAAAAGGCATTCCTGCAATGGATGGAAATTTGAATGACAAATCACTTATGTGGAGCAACAACAGAAGATGCCCAATTCAAGGAATTAAGATGACCAGCCACTTAAGAGAAGCCACATGATATAGATTAAAAACATTACATTCAAAGCTATTTCCCAGGCGGATTGGCCAGCTTACCTATGGTATAAAGAGGAAAATTTAAAATAACTTTTTACTTCAGCCAAATTGCACAGTTCATTAATCTGCTTGGTCAAGATCCTGGAACTCCCTCCCTAACAGCACTGTGGGAGTACCTACACCACATACCCTGCAGGGGCTCAGGAAGGCAGCTCACCACCGCCTTCTCAAGGGCAGTTAGGAATGGTCAATAAAAGTGGCCTCATCAGTGACACCCACATCCTGGGAACAAAAATTAAAAATTCAGGCCAATATGAAATGCAGGTCAGAAACTGAACTTGTTTAAAGTAATACACAGAAAAAAAGGTTCTCCTTTCTCCACTGCTATTCTTACTAATCCTTATTTAGATTTTGATTTTTTTTTTAAATAAAAGAAACGGGTATTCTTACCCAAATATTATTCATATTAAACAAATGATTTCTTATTAAATAAACTAATTGCCTATTTCCTCAGCTGCAATGTCAAAATATTATGGAGTCCTTCATTTTATGCAGGGGACAAGCGTCTGTACATAACAGCAGCCAGTCAGTTTCCCAGACAAGCTGAATATTGAAATGAGATACACGCTTGGCAAATGTGCAACAAAATACCTTGCTGCACAGAAGGTCTGGAAGCCTTACAGAAAACATGGAAGAAAAGGAGGTGCAAGCCCAATAAAACATTCCTGGTCAACAAAAAATCTTTGTTCCAAGGGGAGAAAGTTTATGGAAGTCTGAGGAAGAGAAGGGGGCAGCTAGGGAAAGCCCTTCGGGACACAGGGTCAATTAATGACATGAATGCTTCTGTAATTTGTCATGCAATAGGGGAAGAGGAAAGCTCCAAATAGCAAATCACTTTATTTGCTGATTAGTTCGTCCTAGTCCAGGAACAGAATTCTTTTTCACTCCAAAATAAACTGCATAGGCATTCCAATTTTGTACAAAAGCCATTTTCTATCTTTGTTTCAATGGAAGTCATAAATCAGGAAGAAAACAATGGGTTGATCCAAACAGTTTAAAACAATTCAGCTGTGTCCCACATATTCTGCTATACTACTTACATGGATTAAAGATGTAGAGTTCATCTTTGCCAGTCTGTACTGGTAACTTGCTGAAAGACACCCTCATGACTGTTAATTAGCAACACTTCCCTTCATTACAACAGTGATCACACAAAAATACTTCATTGGCTGCAAAGAACTTTGGGGCATCCCAAAGCTCTGAAAAGGTATTTATCTAGCACAAGTTCTTTCTTTACAGCTGAAAATCAATGATTTAACAATTTATAAAAGTAATGACGACATTTTAAATTATTTGTGATCCCTTTAATTTCAGGTGATTTTCACATGAACTAAACTACAAAACGAATCTTTTTGTTCAGCAAAAGTTAGCTGAAGGGGAAAGTACTTCCAGCCATTTCAATTTCCAAAGAATCTGTACCCCTGCCCCCACTCATCTACTGTGTTATATTCTTCTCAGTATCAAAATGCATCCTCTCCCAAACAAACATGCCTAGCATAGAGATGCTGATCACTCAATACCCACTTCGTTCAGCAGGAAATGTCCTTCGTATACCTGGCACCTTCATTTCCCGAAGCAATTGCTCTACTCTGAAACAAAAACTGCTACTCAGCATCTGTGGAGAGGAAGACAGAGTTAACGTTTTGAGTCCATATGAATTCATCAGAACTGAAGAGAAATAGAAACGTAGTGAAATATACTGTTTAAGGGGGGTTGGACAGGTGAAGCTGGATAGAGGGCCAGGTGGAGGCAAAGAAGAGATTGCCAAAGATGTCATAAACAAAAGGTCAAAGGGGTGTTGATGGTGGTGATATTAGCTAAAGGATATGCTAATGGTGACATTAAGGGTAGAAAGCAGGATAAGCAAGTGATAGATGGCCCTAGAGGGGGTGGGGGTGGGGGAAGGGGATCGAAATAGGCTAAAAGGTGAGGATAAAACAATATGGAAATAAATTGTAAAAATAATAATAGAAATAGGTCGGAAAATAAAAATGTATATAAAAAATTTATATAATAATTATTAGAAAAAAATGAGATAAAAAAGGGGTGAGGATGGAGGAGAGAGCTCATGATTTGAATTTGTTGAACTCAATGTTAAGTCTGGAAGGCTGTAAAGCGCCTGATCGGAAAATGAGGTGCTATTCCTCCAGTTTGCGTTGAGCTTCACTGGAACATTACAGCAGGCCAAGGACGGACATGTGGGCATGAGAGCAGGACGGTGCTTTAAAATGGCAAGCAACAGGAAGATCTGGATCATGCTTGCGGACAGACCGAAGGTGTTCCACAAAACGGTCACCCAGTCTGGTTTGATTTCACCAATGTAGAGGAGACCACATTGGGAGCGGCGAATGCAGTAGACTAAATTGAGGGAAGTGCAAATGAAGTGCTGCTTCACTTGAAAGGAGTGTTTGGCCCCTTGGATGGTGAGGAGGGGGGAAGGGAAGATGGGTTTGGTGGTAGCATCATGCTGGAGTTGGCGGAAATGGCAGAGGATAATCCTTTGAATGCGGAGGCTGATGGGATGAAAAGTGAGGACAAGGGGACCCTATCATGGCTCTGGGAAGGCGAGGAAGGTGTAAGGGCGGAGGCGCCGGAGATGGGTCGGACATGGTTGAGGGCCCTGTCAACCACCGTGGGTGGAAAACCTCGGTTAAGGAAGACATTTCAGAGGAACTGTTTCAGAAAGTGGCATCATCGGAACAGATGCGACAGAGGTGAAGGAACTGAGAGAATGGGATGGAGTCCTCACATGAAGCAAGGTGTGAGGAGCTGTAGTCGAGGTAGCTCTCGGAGTCGGGAGGCTTATAATGAATATCACAAGCTGTCCAGATGCTGTCAGACCTGCTGAGTTTTTCCAGCAATTTTTGTTTTCGTTTCAGATTTCTAGCATCCGCAGTATTTTGCTTTTATCTTAGCGCTCTACTCTGAACTCGGCTGCAGCATGAGATTCCCAGGAAGACAGCTGAAACTCAGGGATGTCCTCAAAAGGATCCCCGCCAACTTATTGGAGTCCCCAGTTTGTGACTGACCAAAGTGGAGATGTTTCATTCACGAAGACACTGAACACATCTCGAGACTTTGTCAGCAACATGCAGAGGCTAAGTTGGAGAGTGCACAAACCTACAAACAACTTGTCTACCCGACCTTCATGCACCACCTGCGTCAAGTGTAGTAGGTCTGCAAATTACACATTGAACTTGTCATCTCAGAACCAATGATCTAGAACTGGGGGAGGGAAGAGGAGGAAGAGGAGGAGATCACACTATAACTTTTCGCTCCATTCAAACCCTTTTCAAATGACAAAAAGAGCAATCCTATGTCAGTCGCTCTCTGCCTGACCAAAAAAGGCACTAAGGATTAGTCTTTGCCCAGTTATTTTCCATTTCACTGATATACCACACATGCTGCAACAATATATTTATATAGTGCCTTTCAAGTAAAAATACAGTCCCAAGGCAGTTCACAGGAGCATAATAAAAATGAAACAAGCCAAATAAGGAGACATTAGGTCAGATGACTAAAGAGTTGGTCAAAGAGGCAGGTTTTAAGGAGTGTCTCAAAAGAAAGTGAGGTAGAATAAGGAAGAAAATTATATTTAATTTACTCAGACATCTCATACCTTAATGACCTCCCTTGATTTTAACTACTAACAAGAAGCTTCAGCACAAAATCTAGTGCCGTGCTGAAGGATTGCTACACTGTCAGAGGTACCATTCTTCAGGTTGAGAAATTGGATCAAGGCCCCATCTTTCCCTCTCAAGTGGGCATAAGAGATCCCATTTCTGTACTTCAAGAGCTTTTTGCTATTCTGGCAACCATTTATCTTTTACCTGTAAACATCTGGTCTTTCATTTAATTGCTATTTGTGGGATCTAACCATGTGCAAATTAGCTGTCACATTTCCTATGTTACAACATAAGGCTGCACTTCAAAAAGTACTTAATTGAAAGGTGCAAATCATGCAAATAAATGCAAGTCATTTTACTCCAATTGCATCATTCGAGTTACTGGATTTCTACACACTCAGCTGCCCCAAGTCTGCCTTCTGCAACCCCCCCGCCCCACTCTTCAATACAGGTTATTTTTTTTTAATTGGTTGATGGGATGTGTGTAAAACTGGCAAGGCACCAGGCACTGCCCATCCTTGGGTGCCTTGAAAAGATGATTAGAAGCATTTTATTAGTGAGTGTTTTTACAATGGAGTGGTTCACTAACTTACTTACTTAGGAAGACATTAAAAGTCAACCACACTGTGGGACTAGAATCACATGTAGATCACTCAGTGGGTGTGTCATGTACTCTTTCTTAAAGAATATCAAGGAATCAATTTATCAATTTCAGAACAATCCAGCAGCTTTCATGGCCATCCCGTTATCAAATATTGCCAGATTTATTAAACTTTTTCACAACTTGTTATAATGAATTTGAACACCAACCTCTGGACTGATGGTCCAATACCATAACCATCTCTACCATAGATCCCAAAGCCTGCCACATTCTGTACTTCGTGATCCTAGACTAGAAATTCTTGTTATTACTCTCAAATAGTCAGGTAATTCTGTACCATAAATAGGAAAGTAAAATTATGTATACCAAAATACAGGCCCAGTATATACAGGATAAGATTTGCCTTTAACAGCAGCAATGAAACAATAGGACCAACTCAAATTTTCAGAACTAATGTATCTTTCTTGTCTACTCTCTATGCAACAATTAACTAGTATTAATTCTACAAGAATCTGCTTGTTAGATAATTCACTCCAATACAATTTTAAAAATTGCAACTGTTACCACAAAAGGAAATTCCTAAAATAGACAGACCACCTTACCCCCAATTTAAAATTGTTGTGCAAAAAGTTACAAAATGAACACTTCCTTCTTACTGAGAATTGCCAGTTACAGTAACCTTCAGACACCTGACTAACATACAATTACTTATAGATATTAATAATTTCAAGAAGTCCCTTGCTTCTGTCATTATGTAAAACATTCTGTGTACGAACAGTGGTCAGAGGGAAACATGGGCGGAATTTTATTAGTGGCAAACTGTTCTTGACAGTGAAACTGGAAGTGTGTCACTTCCGTGCTCTCGCTTTCTCCCATTTCCTCACACGATTACAATTTAAAGTGCATATGTGATTCCACAGAGGAGATATTTTTCACTGGTGAAATCTGCCATCGTGCTGCAGCTACAGATGGGCTATCAGGATGGCCCTGCATCACGGTCAAAAACAACTTTCCTACCCAACTCCATTGCAATTAACATAAGACTTACTGAGCACAAAAGGTGGCACAGATTTTTTTTACTAATTTAAATTTCACTTGTAAATGTTTTACATTATATTGGTTTCACCTTAATCATGTGTGCATCATTGTTGTTTGTTGAGACTCACTAGAATGGCAGGGAGACAGGTACCTGAGCAGGGAGACAGAGGAGGGGGAAACAACGATAGGAAAGAAAGACAGAAAAGTAAGAAGCAAAAGTGGAAGGCAGAAAAAACACGGGCAAAAAACAAATGGAGTCATGGTGTAAAATGAAGCTAAGATGACTAACAAGGTTAAAAAGACAAGTCTAAAGGCATTGTATCTTAATGCGCAGAGCATTCACAATAAGATAGATGAACTAACAGCGCCAGCAGATATAAACGGTTATGATATAGTTGCAATTAGAGACATGGATGCAGGGTGACCAAGGATGGGAACTGAACATCCAGGGGTATTCAATATTTAGGAAGGACAGACAAATTGAGAAAGGAGGTGGGTAGTACTGTTAGTAAAGGAGGAAATCAATACAATAGTGAGGAGGGATATTGGCTTGGAAAATCATGATGTGGTATCTATTTGGGTAGAGATAAGAAACACCAAGGGGCAAGAAACATTGGTGGGGGTTGTCTATAGGCCCCCAAACAGTTACGGAGATGTAAGGGAAGGCATTAAACAGGAAATTAGAGACGCATGCAATAAGGGCACAACTGTAACCATGGATGACTTTAATCTACATTTATAGATTGGACAAACCAAACTAGCAATAATACTACGGAGGAGGATTTCCTGGAGTGTGTACGTGATGGTTTTTTAGAGCGACCATAAAATGATAGAATTGTTTATTGAGATGGAGGGTGAAGAAATTGAATCCGAAACTAGGGTCCTGAATCTAAATAAAGGGAACTACGAGGGTATGAGGCGCGAGTTGGCAATGATGGATTGGGGAACCTTACTAAAAGGGTTGACAGTGGATAGGCAGTGGCTAATATTTAAAGAATGTATGCATGAATTACAACAATTATTCATTCCTGTCTGGTGCAAAAATAAAACAGGAAAGGTGGCTTAACCATGGATTACAAAATAAATTAGGGATAGTATTAGATCCAAAGAGGAGACATATAAAATTGCCAGGAAAAGCAAGCCTGAGGATTGGGAGCAGTTCAGAATTCAGCAAAAGTGGACAAAAAGATTGATCAAGAAGGAGGAAATGGAGTATGAGAGTAAACTTGCAGGGAACATAAAAACTGACTGTAAAAGCTTCTATAAATACATGAAGAGAAAAAGATTAGCAAACACAAATGTAGGTCCCTTACAGTCAGAAATGGGAGAAATTATGGGAAAACAAAGAAATGGCAGAAGAATTGAACACATATTTTCGTTCTGTCTTTACAAAAGAGGACACAAATAATTTCTCAGAAATCTTAGGGAACCAAGGGTCTAGTGAGAGGGAGGAAATGAAGAAAATCAGTTTAAGTAAAAAAAAAAAAGGTGCTAGAGAAACTAATGGGGTTAAAGGCTGAAAAATCCCCAAGGCCTGATAATCTACATCCCAGAGTACTAAAGGAAGTGGCCCTGGGAATATTAGATGCATTGGCAGTCATCTTCCAAAATTCTATAGACTCTAAAGCAGGTCCTATAGATTGGAGGGTAGCAAATGCAACCCCACTATTTAAAAAAGGAGGGAGAGAAAAAACAGAATTATAGGCCAGTTAGCCTAACATCAGTAGCGGTGGGGAAAATGCAAGAGTCTGTTATAAAAGGTGTGATAACAGAGCACTTGGAAAGCATGAACAGGATTAGACAAAGTCAGCATGGGTTTATGAAAGGGAAATAATGCTTAACTAATCTGCTGGAGTTTCTTGAGGATGTAACTAGTAGAACAGATAAGGGAGAACAAGTGGATGTGGTGTATTTGGGTTTCAAGAAGGCTTTTGATAAAGTCCCACATAAGAGAATAGTCAGCAAAATTAAAATACATGAAGTCGGGGTAATATACTGGCATGGATTGAGAATTAGTTGACAGACTGGAAACAGAGAGTGGGAATAAATGAGTCTTTTTCTGGATGGCAGGCAGTGACTACTGGTGTACCACGGGGATCAGTGTTTGGGCCCTAGCTATTCACAAAATATATATAAATGACTTGGATGAGGAAACCAAATGAAATATTTCCAAGTTTGCTAACGACACAAAACTGGGCAGGGTTTGAGTTGTGAGGAGGATGCAAGGAGGCTTCAGGACAATTTAGACAAATTTTCTGTGTGGGCAAACACATGGCAGATTCAATATAACTTGGATAAATGTGAAGTTATATGCTTCAGTGTGAAAAACAGAAATGCAGAGTATTATTTAAATGGTGATATATTGGGAAATGTGGATGTACAAAGGGATCTGGGTGTCCTTGTACACCAGTCAATGAAAGTAAATAGGCAGCTACAGCAAACAATTAGGAAGGCAAATGGTACGTTGGCCTTTGTTGCAAGAGGATTTGAGTTCAAAAGTAGAGATGTCTACCTGCAGTTATACAAGGCCTTGGTGAGACCACACCTGGAGTATTGCGTGCAGTTTTGGTCTCCCCACCTAAGAAAGGGTATACTGGCCATAGAGAATGAGTGCAGCGAAGGTTCACTAGGCTGATACCGGGGATGGCAGGACTGTCGTACGAGGAGAGATTAGTTCAACTGGGCCTATATTCAGTAGAGTTTAAAAGAATGAGAGGGGATCTGATTGAAACGTATAAAACTTTAACAGAGCTAGATAGATAGATGCAGGGAAGATATTTCCCCTGGCTGGAGAGTCTAGAACCAGGGGCCATAGTGTCAGGGTATGGGCCAGGTCACTTAGGACTGAGATGAGGAAACAATTCTTCACCCAGGGGGTGGTCAATCTGTGGATTTCTCTACCACAGAAGACTATTGAGGCTGGGTCACTGAGTATATCCAAGAAAGAAACTGATAATTTTTGGGATATTAGGGGCATCAAGGGGAATGGAGAGAAAGCTGGAATATGGCTTTGAGATGGAGGATCAGCCATGATCATATTGAATGGCAGAAAGGGCCGAATGGCCTACTCCTGCTCCTAGTTTCTAAATGTGCTGACACACCTCATGGCTGGCATGCATTGATAGTTACAGGGGAATGAGGGACATTTCCTTTATTGTGGAAGAAACTCTTCAATTTATTGACTATTCATGTTAGCGTCCAATGTTTTTCTTGCCATTCTGAATCTCAACCCATCGGGAAATTGAAATTTCACATCCCACCTAATTCAGTCACCCAAGAGTTTTCCACTCTTGCAGACTCCACAAAATCCACCCTCCACCACACACAGTCATAAATTATCAACACGGCTTGAGCTTAAATTGATTTTTAACGTAGAAAACAGGCTAGAAGAATGGATGCTGAGCTATGATCTGGCTGGGTTGGGGGTATGAGAGGAGTTGGAAGAAATGCACAAAGATGAAATTAAAAATAGCCATAAATTCAATTCAAAAGCCGGATATTGAAAAAATTTCATTTTAAACAAAAAAAGACAAGTAGAGAAATGCTGGAGAGTTCCAAGAATGTGAAGCTGGGACAGCTGGAGGAGGGGTACAAAGAGGTCAGACTCAGAAGACCAAAGCAGACTGGAGAGAATTTATAATTCTGGAGATTAGAGAAAGAATGGAGGAAAGCTGTGGAAGGATTAAGGCAAGGAGAGGGATCTTTAAACCGTAGGCCAGCAAGAAGTTAGGGTCCTGGGGTTATCATTGAACAGAAATGGAAGTGCACTAGCCATATAAATACAACAGCAGGCCAAAGGCTGGGAATTCTATGCTGAGTACCTCATCTCCTGATTCCCCAAAGCCTGTCCACCACCTACAAGGCACATCTCAGGGGTGTGATGGAATACTCTTCATTTGCCTGGACAACTGCAGCTCCCACAACACAAGTAGCTGGACACCATCCAGGACAAAGTAGCCCTCTTAATTGGAACCCCATCCACCACCTTAAACATTCACTCCCTCCAAGCAATTCATCAAGACTCCTTTGACAGCACCTTCTAAATCTGCAGCCCTACCACCTAGAAGGACAAGGACAGCAAATGCATGGGAACACTACCACCTGCAAGTTCTCCTCCAAGTTGCTTCCCAACTAACATGGGGATCTAAATTCTCTAAAATGATGGTTGTCAATTGTGGAGAAAACTAACTAACAAACAGCTTTGAAATACCTGATTTGAGGGTGCGATCTTATTAGCTGTTCATTATGAAGGAAATTCCTTATGTCATGCTTAATGGAATTTCACCGTGAGGGTTTGTATTATTGACAGAAATTCATTATCTTTGGTTGTGCTTTCCTTAATAGGATTTCATTACAGATTAGTACTATTTCCACAAAAATGTGCATCTTTAGTTTCCCCGGACTACATCCACCCGAGTAATGCTGAGACTATATAATTATGTTATGTTATGTTTTAATATTGGTACGCCCGATAACTTTTTAAAGACTAAATCGATACTCAGAGGCTTGGAGTTGATTGAATATTACAGTAACAGAACTAACAACGTGGATTCTCTGATCCCATAATGCACTGGCTTGCAAAGTACAGAAAGCTAAACAAGGCATTCAATACATAATAATTAGAAGGCAGAATTCTGAGCCTGGCTCTCAGGTTTTACTGAAAGGTATAACCACAATTGAATTTTTCATATCACAATTTAGAAATACATGAGCTTCACACAGATTTCTTAATTTGTTACGTTAAATAAAAGTTTCCTCAAAAAATGGCGTAACAAAAATAAAATCCATTTTCGGTGTTCTTAGCTCAGTTGGATTTTACTAAATTTGAGAACTATCTCAATCAAAAAGGATTAAAACAAGCCATCTAATATTAGTCATCAAATTAGTCATAAAAAGGTAATTACAATAAAACAGTACAGTAATAGTCTAGGCAGACCCACAGTAATATTATGAAAAGCTAGAGTACTTATCTTTTTCATTAAGATAAGAGGTAGTTTACAGATCAAGTTATACAGATTCAATATTTGAAAGACTGCTACTCGCAGAATGTTTTCAACCTGGAAATGCTGTTTGAAACTGTCAAAAAAAGGTACACCCTGATGCTGTCTCCACTTACATGTGTTTTATCAGTTACTAGCCACTTGCATTATGAAATTACTTAATTGCATTGCATGCAAAGATTCATTCCCATCCAAATTTAGACAAGAGACCATAACACATTCTTGAAAAATACAATATTTAATAAAAACTAGCTTTACGATTTCTGCAGTCATCTTCAAGGTAAACAGCACAACTACAAATGACAACAACTACACTGCAACTGAATTAAATTTACATTGTGGTCCTTTAATTATTTCTAAAGCACAGTATGATTAAGGTTATTCAAATGTAATTTATGGGATTCTGTGCACCTTAGTCAACTCAGCAAACAGTTGCATTTACAGAATATTTTGGATTTTCTTTAATTAAACCACTTGGTACAACATTTCCCTATATTTAGCCGTGTTCAACTCAGTGTTCAACATTGCATCACATTTCTCTTAAATACAAATAGAATAGACCAATCAGGACATATAGATAGAGTTTCATTAAATATTCAGCAGTTGAGGCAACCAATCATCCTGCATCATGTTGAGGCAGGATGATTAGTTGCCTCGATTTCCTGATCTTCCAAAAATCCTCCAGAGAAAAACCACAAAAGTGGGTGAACAGTGAGATTAACTTTCCATGAAAATACAACACAGTAGCTTTTGATTTTGCATAAGAGGCTAAGCAAATTATACACTGATAATTAAGCATTTTCTAATTACAGAAATAACTTTTTGAGTGTCTTAACTCTAGAGGCAAAGTGGGCACCCTCCATTCAACTTTGAAATCTGTTCATGTGATGACCCATTCTGCAAAATCATCATCAAACCCTACATCCTGAATAGAGTCACAGTTGACACAAATGAAAATCACACCCTATAATCCAGAAATTGTTTCAGGACTGTCAAAATGACAAGTTTTAAACTGCAAGTCAATTGCAATGGAGACCACGTTAGAGGGTAAACCGACAAGCACTGCGCAGGAACAAGCTCAATTTTCTCCTTAGGTACATTGTGTCCACTGTTCCAAGGAAAATGTTCACCAGTAAGTATATTTCATTACCTGACCAATCAAATAAGATTCTTTGTTTACCCCTCACGAAGGACAGCAAAAAAATTAACCTGCTTAATGTACTTGATTGGACAATGCAATAATATAGCAAGGGATGAGGCAAATCACATTCTGTATAATCGCTCCATAGATCATCTTTTGATATGTACTAATAAAATTGCTCTTTAAAAAAACCCCTTCCCCCCCCATAGAAAAGTGTGAAGTGGCGTTCATTTTACAATCTATAGCTGAATGCAGTTAATAGATTGGATAACAAAGAAATACTTTTATACAACAAACACTGAAATCATTTTCACTTCTTTATTAGCACGTTCAAATACGTTATTTTTGTGATTGTTTCACAAATAAAAGGGTAATTTCTAAAGGAATTAAAATTGGATCTTGTCGAAACTTTAAAGCAACATCTGCCATGCTGTATATACCACAACATACCCTCTTAAGTTGTTGAAAGAAAACAGTATTGCTCTCTGACCATAAGAATCTTCACACACTACCTTTACTGGTTCTTGCACAGATTTCTCTTTCCGCCCATCTCGCTTTCCGTCAGCATCACTCCCATCCTCTGTGTCACTGGGTTTCCCCTGTGTTTCAGTTGCATTGTCCAAGCAATTGGTTTGTTCCCTCCCCATACCTGCATCCTGACACACGGCTTTCAGAAATATTCTATATAGATACTCATAAACAGCTTTCAGCATCCTGTATCTTAAATTGTTCAAAACTAGAAATGTGTATAATCCCTATTGGGGAGATGCAGCAGCACCCTACACTATGCTATATTTACTGAACCACAGGCCAAAAGGTATGTGAAAGTAATGCAGAGGAGTCTCATTCTCCCTGCAGTGTCGCAAAGCTTGCAGACTCAATGCAGTATTTTTCTAACCACTCACAAAACAAGATACTAACACATCATTATTCAAGTACTACCCTTTAGCCAATCACATTGTAGAACCTGATGCTGAAGCATCTTTGGGGTCACCGTTGATGAAAAGCTGCTGAGCAGTTCATATTGATCCATCAATTTATCATGTCACACCACAACATTATGCTTTACATACACAGAAGCTCACTGGACATAGTGAACCATTTGCTTTCATGGGATGCATAGAAGAAGCTGACAGAGGTCATTGAATTATGACTCTTCTCAGCACAGAAGTGGTAAAGAGGAGGCAAGTCACATGACTTAGCATCACACCGCCCGGCCTAGATTTACTACAAAAGAAGTTTAATTGCCTCTGCTTTGAATAAGTAGGCAACCAGTCAGCAATGATAATAACCTAAGCATAAAATAAAATGAATACCACCACAAAAGGTCCCCTTCTGAATAATTTGACTCTTAATACTTTATGGAATAGATTAAAGGACAGTTTTTTTAAACAAAACTTAAGATAATCAATATATTTAGGTGACTAGAGCTGATACCAGTAAAAGCAGCATTAAAATGCATTTTTTTTTGTATGGTACTAATGAAAAATAAGCAATACAAAACGAGTTAGGATTCCCAATCCAAGTATTTTAGGATTTGTCTGGATGGCTGAACAAGATTCAACAATAAAAATAATGACAAAATGAAATCCCCCACAACTTAGGGGAGATATTTATAGAAAAAGGCTTAGAAGATTAACTATTGTTGAGGTGTTATGTTCGAATGGTGTGGGCATCACGGGCAAATCCAGCCTTTGCTGCACATATCTTGCTGCCCTCAAGGTGGTAGTGGTGAGCTATCTTTTGGAACAGTTCGAATCCACGTTGGAAGGTACTCTCACAATGCTGTTAGGTTGAGAGTTCCAGGGTTTTGATGGTGGTACAGTGATCAACATCTAAATCAAGATAGTATATGACTAGAGGTGGTGGCGTTGCCATGCATGTGCTACATTTGTCATTATTATTATAATTATTGGATTATTTTACTTAAATTTGTATCTACCCAAAACTGATATTAGAGAAAAACAACACGTTACAGTACCCAATGTTCAGTAAGAAGCTGTAAATTCTAATTTTCAATAAGATCCATCCTTTCCTATCAAAAGGAAATGCAAAATTCAGTATGGAATGCAACATTTCATATTTTGACAATATATATTACTGCAAAGTAAGCATAACTATGTATGGAACAGGATCACATTCCCAAACTTATGAAAATGATTTACTTCCAATTAAAAAAAAAACTAATCATAAATGTTAGATTAACTTGTTCAAGTTTTGAAAGGTAAATTATTTTGCATCCACCCAGTTGCCTTGATAATTTAATAGTCCATTTAATAACTAAAAGCTGTGGCTTTACGATTCTGGTATTGCTAACCAGGATATCCACACTTTGTCAGCTCAGGAGTCTCGTTTGCTCCTTCAGCACAAAGTAACTAAAATTTTACCAGCTTTTCATGGTATTACTGTTTCCATGCATCTACTGTGCCTCATCGTGCAGCAGGAACAAATGACAATGCACAAATTATGCTAACCAAAATTTGTGATGAGGGATAAAAATCTGAACATTAGTCTAAATGAGGATCAATCTTGCTGATCTAGAAATATAACTTCATCTGATCTTGCAGCACTAGCATTTGCAAGGTAACACAATGGGCAGAATTCTCCCATCCGGGACTAAGTCCCATGGTGGCAGTAGGGTCAGAGAGTGTCTTCCACTGTGGAGGCTGACGGGAAACCACACCATATATTGCAGCCCCAACGCAATTAATTATGCATACAGGAGTATTGTGTCGTTTTCTGTTGTGGGACAGGCTTGATGGCATGCTTCCCGCCATCATATCCACAACATCAGGCCAAAAACAGATGTCTGCAAGGTTATCCACCGGCCGAGCTCCAACATTTAGTGATGCCTCCCTGCGCATCCTCCTGGACCATGGAACGTGCTGTACCCACCTAATGGGAGATGACCACCAAGCAGGGCTACCATTGCTGCATGGGCACAGGTGACCGATGCCGTCAGTGCCCGGGGGGTGCACAAGAGGTCAGCAACACAGTGCTGGAAGAGGATGGACAACCCTATTCGCTCCACCAGGGTAAAACTCATCAGATGGCCATATAAATCACAAAGGCTCCAATATATCAGGATCTAAAACCCAGTGGCAACAGTGTGTCCTGCCCCACAGTTCCTCTTCAGTTACCCCATGCTATGGTAGAGTGCCCACAGTGCCTCCCTCACCCTTCAGTAGACAGGGAACACTGCATGGAAGGGGATGAGGGGGGGAGAACCAGCTTAAGCGAAGAGGGAACCATCAACCTCCGCAAATCATATGCCTGTCTGAGCTTTCCCCTTGCATGTGGATTTGCTCAGCACTCTGGACGGAGCTGTTCCACTATCCTTCTGCCCACTTCGTACCAGTGATGATGTGCCACAAAAGTGGGCTATCTTCCAAGGGGAGATATGATAAACGAACCAATTTCCACTGGCCCAATCCACGCAACATATCTTTGCGGTAATCCTCACAAACATATTCCCTGCTTTGAACAGGAGAAGCTCAGTCACAATTGCAGAGAACATGAGAAGATGGGTGGTGCAGGGCACCACTTTTCAGGTCTGACAGTATTCACGGAGAGGGCACCTGATCTCGCAGGACAGAGCCATTGCCGATGGGGAGCTTGGCTTTGGGCGTCCACCTAGTAAGGACTCATCCATTCAATGCAAACCTGAAGCCAAATATACCTCCAAGTTGAAGGCAGCTGATGCTATCAATTGCACTCTTCTATCTCACTTACAGGTGTTTCTAGGAAGAGACCAAGGCCTGGGGAAAGAGGAAGAGGCCTCCCTATCAGGTGTCAGCGTTAGCCCAGAGATATGCTGGAGGGAGCGGAAGAGGAGTCACAGCTGTCACGTGCATCCTCCACCAGCTCAGGAAAATAAACCCCTGTGGGTATGCTAGTTTAGAAAGGGTCTCTCAATCTGGCAGTCACTGCATAGACACATGTCCACAGCAGGAGGCAACTTCAGCTGAGCTTCCTGGCTCTCAGAGGACAGCTGGGGAAGAAGAATCAGTGAGGTCCGAATCAGATGACAAACCTCTAGAATTGGCCTAACTCATAGTGGAATCTCAGCAAGAGGCAGGAAAACATCATGCAGAGATAATGGAAGCACTCAGAGTGGCACGAGAGTTGGAGGAGCCCACCCGCCTGCTCTCTGATGAAGTGGTGCCCACATGTGCGTGCATGGAGATTTCCATGGAGAGGATGGCGGACACCATGGAGAATCTAGTCCAACAGAACACCCAGTTTCTGCTGGAGATGCATGCAGACCTGCACTCCATTGCTTTTGCTGTGGGTAAGTTCATGCAGTGGCAACACGAGAGAGGAATGGGGCACCTCAACGTCCCTCCAGGCACCCCCTCCGCTCAAGGAGTCAGGCTGGGGTCCTTGGACACCCAGAGGGAGGAGGAGTGGCAACTGGACAGGCCTGGGTCATCCACCCAGGACTCAGATTATCCACTCCCTCTGAATCACCCTTGCTTTTGACCCCTTCAACCTCGTCCTCTGTTGCTGCAGAGGGAGCAGCTGGCCCACAAGCAGGCAGCCAAAGTAAGCCAGGACCCTCCAGGCTTCGGCTCTCCAGAAAATGACCACCGAAGTCATCAAAGGTAAAAGGACAAACAACTCCACAGGATGCCTCCACCACTGCTGATGTCAGGGCAGCACCTACCACAGAAGTGGTAGGCAATGTAAAATCAAGAAAATTTGATCTCAAGAGGTTTCACAGGTGAACACTGTCACTGTATTAGCTGCAAATAAATTCACTCTTACTAAATAATGTCTACTGCTGTCAGTCAGTGTCATTACGTCAGCATCGTGAGACCTCCCCCACCCCTAGCAGTTCAGCTGAAAGCAGCCGGACCATGAGTGAATTTGGAGGGAGAATTGTCTGTGACAGAGCCTTTCAGACTTGTGCAAGCGTTTTTAAAGCTGCCTGCTGGGGTTCTCTTTCGGTTGTCCAGTTGAGCTGAAGTGCATCTCTGCCCACCCACTGATCACACTCCCATGCAGCACCTGTGCCCTTCCAACATGAGGCTCCGCTCACTTTCAATATCCAAAAGATGGCAATAGTCAGATTTCTGATCAGCCAGCAACCCCCGCCCCCCCCACCCCATCATTTCCTCTCCCCCAGTCACCCATGTCCATTCCGCCATAACAGACCCGCCTGGCATAACCTTCAACCTCCTCACCATCACATTCCAGAACGTCCAGGTGAGCACGCATGTTCCCTACCTTCCAGAGAACCCCATTCCTGCTTACAATGAACTCCCCAGCCACCTCCTTCCCATCCCCCTATTACTCTAGCCATCACCTCCCACCACACTCACCCTGACTTCGCTCCCCAGGAGGCAATCATTGACTCCACAAATCCTTCCCTTGCATTCACCTGGACATTTACCCCCCACCCAGACACCTGCCCACCTTCAAACACCCTCCCTTACACTTCTCTTCCCCCCTTACAACTACCTCCCCACTTACTCCTCCTCCCTCCGAAATCCCTCTCCCCGAAACCTTTGCCCGTGCCTCTCATCTTCACCACCCCCACCTTCGCCACCATCTCCAACTTCACCTCCCCTCCCCACTCCCACTTCGCCACATCCTTACCAGTCCATGGTGAAGTACATAAAGACCTCAGCAAAGTCAAAACTGCTGCCTGGAGACCTCCCACCTTCCAAGAGCTGCTTCATGGTGCAGCCATGTGCATGAGCATCCACCCACCATGTGATGCCACATGTTCCTCCAGGGTCAGGTGGCTGTTGGCCTCCAGCATCATCTTCCCTTTGGATGTCTGTGACCTGACAAGCTCCTAAAGTCCCGGCTTCTGCATGTCCCTCTTGTCCAGAGGTGTTCTGGGCCAGCGTGTTTTCCTGCTGGGAGAAGTGGGGCACGGCAGGGGTGATCCTAGTCGGGCCTTCCTTTGCACCCCTCTTTGAGCTTCACGCCAGCCTCCAAGGGATTCCCGATCCGCCATGGTGTGCAGCATCGGAAGATCCTGCTTAAAATACACGCCAGCATGAAACTGATTTTTGGGCCTTCTGCTGAATTCTCCCCCCGCTCCCCCCAATGCTATATCATTCTTCTTCAGCTTTTTTTTTACAATTTAAAGTGCACAGGAGATTTAAATAACAAAGAGTCTTAGAGCTGGGATGAAGCACAAATTAACATTGCTGGTTCAAGTCAAATGCTGACACAAACGACCAAATTAATTAATAAACACCAGCAAAATGCATAATGAAATTACAGCTTCTACAAAACAGCTGATTATGTAAAAGTACAGTAGTTAAAGAGGCACATGAGACAGTAGATTGTAAGTGCCAAATCACAAGTTGTTTTAAAACTAGTCACATTCAGATTTTACCATTTGTAAAGTTCAATGAAGAAATCAGTCGACCTACAGTTATTTGGGAAGACACCTGCCTTAGTAATAACATGATTTATTCAAAAGTATTGACTCCATTCATCATTAAGTAAACCAACAACCTGATTGTAGCAAGAATGTCCTGACACAGGTTATTTTCTTTAATATTCATTTTGAGAGCAGCTTTTTTAAAAAAATTTTTGAATCATATGTACTTTTAAGCTATATTCTGTAAATAATTATCCCCTATTACCACAATTGTTGGTCATGTGCAATTCAGATTTCAGCAAGGAGTAAATGTGACCATGCAAAATTTTCATTCTATGACTCCTTGAACAACTTGATCCAACAATACCATGATAATTCTGGAAGGACAAAATCTTGGCGCATTTGGTGAGAATACTAGAGAGAAGCAATGGTAATAAGGCTGCTAGCAGCAATATTGTGATGAACTGAGTATCTCACAATGTTACGTGACTTTTCCTAGCACACAATGAAATAAGCCTAGTGACAACACATTGGACTATGTGGATTGCAAGTCAAACTGTCAAAATGCTGTTCACTGTTTTTCCTACTATGCTTGCAGAAAGCAGGACTCCTCTTCACACCATACAGAAATAGAAAATCAACCTCAATTTGATAAGCCATAAATAGCAGAAAACTCCAGCCTTGTTCCAATTGACTCCATATGAAATATAAACCTGTGTTAGTCACTGCCGAAACAGGCAGCTGCAAGTGACTTCAAGGCCATAATTGTAATCTTATCCAATTGTTCAGGACAACAATTGAGCAAAGCTGAAGAAGTTTGAGCCCTGGAATGAAATTACAGGCTTGAAATTATATCCAGCAGTCACCAGGTGGTTATATTTCGTTTTAGGAACTTCCTTGCCAAAACTGAAGTGTCATAACTAAAGAAAATCCAACAATTCACAAGAGAAAATCATGAAACCTGCTTTAGAAACAAAGTCTGGGATAAAATCATGACATTTTCCATTAACCAAGAAACTCTTAGGAGTATGCACTATTTCTACTCCTATTTCCTATAATAAATAAGATGACCTATAGAAAACAGAAATTACAGTAGCCTCAGCATCTCAGTGCTAAAAAGAAAAACTTAAGAATAAAGGTTACACGTTACAGGGTTCAAGTTTACAGTAAGTTTAAGTCACTTTACTTTAAATGATACCATCTATCCTATAGTATTTAGGCATTGTTTTCGGTTCTAATGAATAGTTATTTCTTATTTAATTATGGAATTCTATTACCCAACTGAAATGTGTCTGTATGGAACGCTTAAGTTACAAAAATGAAACATTTTGATGTGCTTTGAAACTGCAGTACAAATATTCTATTCTATGGTTGAGTTTAAAGTAGTATTGATGTCAACTCAGAGCAAAGAAAAGGCAAGTCCTAGCTGAAATAAATTCACTACAACAAGCTGCATTTCTGTCTGGGCCCAGAGTGACATTGGGCATAAACAATTTCTTGTGATCAGGTAATCCAGAACAAAGGGGCACATCTTGAAGTTAAAGCAAGCCATTTAGGAGTGAAAATAAGCACTTTTTCCACACACAAACAACAGAAATAACAGATAATGGAAAACTGTAACACGCTCAGCTGAAATTTTCAAGGCTAAGAGCGACAGATTTGTTCAGGTAAGGATGTTAAGGCAGATAGGGTAAGACAGAAAAGATTCACGAGAATAGTTCCAGGATGAGGAACTTCAGTTATGAACAGATTGGGGTAGTTGAGACTGTTTTCCTTGGAGAAAAGAAGGCTGAGAGGAGATTTGATAGAGGTATTCAAGATCATGGGGGGGTCTGGACAAAGTAGATAGGGAGAAACCATTCCCACTCATGAAAGAATTAAGAACAAGAGGGCACAGATTTTAAATAATTGGGGGGACAAAAAGCAAAAGGGATGAGAAAAAACTTTTTCACGCAGCAAGTGGTTAAGGTCTGGAATGCACTGCTTGAGGAGTATGGTGGAGGCAGGTTAAATCAAGACATTCAAAAGGGGAATTAGGCTGTTATCTGAAAGGCTGCATTTGCTGCCAACACTGTACATGCACAATTGTACTGTTTTACTCAGTGACGTCGTTGCGAGCGACAGAGTAGGCAGTGAACAGGAATAGAGATGCTCATAAGACGTAGCAGCAGAAGTAGGCCATTTGGCCCATTGAGTCTGCTCTGCCATTCAATGAGATCATGGCTGATCTGATAATCCTCAACTCCACGTTCCTGCCTTTTCCCCATAACCCTTGCTTCCCTTACTGGTTAAAAATTAGTCTATGTCAGCCTTGAATATACTTAACGACCCAGCCTCCACAACAAAGAATTCCACAGATTCGCTACCATCTGAGAGAAGAAATTCCTCCTCATCTCTGTTTTAAATGGGCACCCCCTTACTCTGAGATTATGCCCTCTGGTCACTCACAAGGGGAAACAACCTCTCAGCATCTATCTTGTTGAACCCCCTAAGAATCTTGTATGTTTCAGAGAGGTCACCTCTCATTCTTCTAAACTCCAGTGAGTACATGCCCAACCTACTCAGTGTTTCCTAATAAGAAAGTCCTTCCATACCCAGGATCAACCTAGTGAACCTTCTCTTGACTGCCTCCAATGCCAGCATATCTTTCCTTAGATAAGGGGACCAAAACTGTTCACAGTACTCTTGTTGTGGTCTAACTAGTAGCTTGTATAGTTTTAGCAAGACTGCCTATTTTTATTTCAAAGGGAATAGAGTATAAAGGCCAACATTTGCCTTCCCTATTACCTGTTGAACTTGTACGTTAGTTTTTTGGGATTCATGTACAAGGACTTCCAAATCCCTCTGTGGTGCAGCCTTTCTCTATTTAAATAATATTCAGGTCCTCTATTCACCCTGGCAAAGTGCATAACTTCACATTTTCCCACATTATATTCCACCTGCCAGGTTTTTACCCACTCACTTAACCTGTCTATACCCCTCTGTAGACTCCTGTGTCATGCTCATCAAACAGCTATTAAAGACAAGTGACTTTTAAAAAGCCTCGCCTTCTCAGAGTCGTGGGACTCGCCAGTACCCAACAGATTTATAAATGACTTCAATGTTCAGATCTGTCTGGAGCTTATTTTTGGTATCTTATTTCTGGTGTCCATTTGTATTTGCTGTATTAACTCCCCCGCCCTGCATTGTTTTTCTTTGTATTGTGTTGTATTCTTTGTATTGTTTTTCTTTGCCATTAACCTGGGCTCACTTTTGATCTAATTCAAGTTTTGCATTTTTTCCTACAGGCTGCAGAAATCGAGGATACACTTTTAAAGAGGAAATTTCAAATGCTTTAATTATGTTTTTTTTAATAAAGTTTTACAAAATGTAAAACTATTTTGTTTATAAGCACATATTGCGTGTAAACTTTCAGAGGCTGTTTAATTAAGACGTCTTTAATTAAGGCCTGTAGGGAGAATGAGTCATTCGGAAGAATTGTTGATGACTAACATTCTAATGTACAAGGACGTTTTTTCCATATCCTATGTTTGCAGCTCTGGGGCCATTTCTGGTTGGGTCTTAATTGGACCCTGAAGATGTCACCCAGTTTCTGAGCCTCGTGGCATGTGGGCAGTCAGGGCCAGTTTCTGAATCTCCAGCTCCGGAGCCTCTTCGTCTTAACCCGGGCCTGTCATCAGGAAATAGCCCCGGAGCTGCAAGTGTAGGATATGGAGGTTTTATCAGAAGTTTCCCCTCCCTCCTCATCGATGGAAACAGCAGAGAGGCCATGCCCTGACTTTCCATCGGCTGCCCAACTCAGACACTGGGTGAACGGCTTCAAGATCCAACCAGCACTGTGTCTCCTACAAATGACATCATTGGTTTTCTGCGCATGCGCAGACAGGTATCAGTGGCCATCTTGTATTGGTAGGTGTCATAGCATATCTGAAAAGGAAGAATGTGTAGGGTCATGGGGAGACCACAGAGGACTGGCATTAATGAATTGCTCATTTGGAGAGCTGGTGCAGACACAATGAGCCAAATGGCCACCTTCTGCACTGCAACAATTCTGTGATAGATCAAAGGTGAGTAAATAAGGTTGAAATACAGATCAGCCAAGAGCTACTTAAATGTTGGAAAGGGCTTGAGATGCTGAATGGCTACCTCTGTTTACAGGTTCCCCAGGAAAATGGAGGGGTACTTGTTAGGAATTAGTAGTTTGTTTTGTGGCATTATGTACGCAATACCACTCTACTAATTCATCAAAACAGATGCAAGTGATGAGCTGCTGATCACAAGCAAACAGTACATTCAGTATCCATTGAAAAGTGGTACATGGCAACGTAGCTGCAAACAATTGTAACACCATGGCTGCTTAAAAATCAAGCACCATCATCTAGGACAATACGTTCAGAACATTTTAAATTAATGTCAAATTGAACAGTTACAACCATCCCTCTCCACAAACATGGGGCAAAGGGGTTTATTTTATAGAGCACCTAAAAAGGTAGGATTTAGAAGGAAATTCCAGAATTGAAAGCTCAGTTCTGAATTTCCTCTCAATCTCTCCCTCTCCTTTTAAGATGTTCATTAAAAGCTCCCTCTTTAACCAAACTTTGGCTCCCACATCTTAATATCTCTATATATGGTTCGGTGTCTAATTTTGCTTCATGACACTCCTGTGAAGTGCTGCTACGTATCAGCCTATGTTAAAGGTGCCATACAAACGCAATCTATTGGCATGGACATCCCAGCTCTTCTGCAGTGGTGCCTCAGGCTCTTTTGCATCCGTCCAATAAGGCAGAGTTGGTGTTAATATCTTGTCCAAAGATGACACAAGTGACAATACAATACGCCATGGAATGCTTTGGGCAGTTCTGGGCACTAAACCTTAGACAGGGTATATTGTCACAGAAGCAAAGTACTACCAATGCTGGAAATCAGAAATAAAAATAGAAAATGCTGGAAATATTCAGGAGGTCAGGCAACATCTGTGGAAAGAGAAACAAGAGTTAATTTTCATCAGATTTGCAATGTTAACTCTCTCTCGCCACAGATGCTAACTGACCTGCAAAGTATATAATGGGCATGGAGGGAGTGCAACATACATTTACCAGAATCATACCTGAATTCCCAAGGTTTAAGCTACAAAGAGAGATTACATAAACTGGGATTGTATCCTGAAATTTAGAAAGTTAAGAGGCGATCTGATCAGTTTTCAAGATATTATGGGGAACAGATGAGATAAAGAGAAAGAAGCTATTTCCGCTGATTGGGGAGGGTGGAGGGCACAGTTAAAATAAGAGCCAAACCTTCCAAGAGTGAAATTAGGAACCACTTCTGCATACAAAGGGCAATTGATGCTAGACCAATTGTTAATTTTAAATATGAGGCTGAGATTTTTGTTAGCTAAAGATATGAAGGGGTACGGGGCAAAGGCAGGTATATGGAGTTAGGCTGCAGATCAACCACAATCTCGAGTGGTGGAACAGGCTCAAGGAGTTAAATGGCCTATTGCTGTTCCTATGTTTCACTCCCTCAGTAACAGTGCTATTATGCTGGATTATGCACCTAAGTCGCAGGGACCTGAATCTTCTGATCCAGGGGTGAGTGCACTTTTCAGTTCTGACTGAGATGCTGTCTGACTTCCTGAGTATTTCCAGTAATTTCTATTTTTATTGCTGATTTCCAGCATCCACAGTATTTTGCCCAAGGTGTGGTACCTAAAATTGCTGACACTGCCCAAGGCGTGCTGCATTGTCACAAGTGCTGTCTTTGGATGAGACATTAAAGACTCTCAGGCAGATGCAGCAAATCCCATGGCATCAACTCCAAATTGCTGGGGAACTTGGGATGACAGATTGCATTTATACAGGGCCTTTAACACAGGATAACATCCCACAGTGCTTCACCGGAGCATTATGAAAGAAATTGACTCATTTTGCTTGGTTTTACACTTAAGCTTTAAATGTACAGTCACCCAATTATAGCTGAGCTACAGACGAACGTATTTGGGTGGCAAAGAGCAACGAGTTTAAGGTGCATCTTAAAAGGAGGAGGGGCAGAGGAAGAGATTTAGAAACCGTTAAATCTCCAGCTTTAATATGGTCTGTAAAATAAACCAGGTTTTTGATCACCAGGCTTAACATTGCCTTACATGGCTCGGTCATAACTGGGTGCCCGTAGATTGGTAACAGCACACGGAAAGATTCAGCCTGTCGTGTCTGTACTGGCCCACAGAAGGAGCAATCACTTAGTGCCACTCCACTGCCTTTTGCCCCACAGCCTTGCAAAAGTTTGCCTTTTCAGAAAATGATCCAATTCCTGTTTGGAAGCCTCGATCGAATCTGCCTCCGCCACACAGTCAGGCAGCGTGTTACAGATCCTAACCACTCACTGCGTGGAAAAAGCTCTTCCGCATCTTGCCGCCACTTCTTGCGCCAATTGCCTTAAATCGGTGCCCGCTCGCTCTTCCACCCCTTTCCCCCCAACGGCAACAGTGCCTCCCCATCGACACTGCCCAGACCCCACACGATTTTGAACACCGGTGCCTCTACAAAATCTCCTCTCGACCTGGTTCTTGACACTTCTGTCAACAGGGGATGGTTTCTCCTCATCTATTCTGTCCAGACCCTGCATGGCTGCGAACAGCTACATAAAATCTCCTTCAACCTTCTCTTCTCCAAGGAGACCAGCCCCAACTCCTCCAATCCATCATCATGACTGAAGCTGCCCATTCCTGGAACCATTCTGGTGAATGTTTTCAGCTCACAACCAACACACCCCCCCACCCACCCAAAATATTTAGTTTGATTGTGCTGATTCCCCTCAGCCACAGTCCCAACCGCCCCCCCCACCCCCCCCCCCCCCCCCCCACACACACACACACACACACACACACACACCCCCCCCCAACGCATCCACCACGGTCCCAGTCCCACCCCCACCCCCCACAGCGGCCTAGCAGGACCGGCATTTCCAAGCCTGCCCTCAGCCCCCGGACACTCACCCTCAGCTCGGACCTGGTCCGGTAGACTCCGAGCCGCTGCAGGCCGGCCGCCAGGTCGTCGACGCACAGCCCGCCATCCTGGTTGACATCCAGCTGCTGGAAGAGGAGGTGCAGCCGCTGCTCCTGCTGGCCCTGAGCGTCGGCCGGCTCACACTCGCACCAGGGGCCGCTGGATGGAGGGGAGGTGACGGCCCGTTCTTTCATATCCTGTGTTGGGTGGGTGGGTGGGGGGGGAGACGGGGGGTGGCAGGGCGGGAAAGCGGGGATTGGAGAGGTAGAGACCGAAGAGAATGAGCGGACCGGTCACTCCGCCCGTTCGCTTCAGGCGGGAAGCACTCGCGAGCCGGGCAGTCCGCTCCTGAGGTGATGGCAGCGCGCTGGGCGGGAACGATTGACAGCTCTGTCCACCAATCCAGCTGCGGAACTCTGCGAGCGGGTGCGCCACATCCGCCAATCATATCTCACACCCGGGAGTGGGGCGGGAGCCTGACGTCAGCGTTTAACTTGACACCACCAGCCACAACTAGAATTGGGTGTGTGCAAGGTTTCATCCAATGATATCACACCCGGAGGAGTTGGGGGGGGGAATTGGGGTCTAGATTGACAGCAGCATTTACCAATCAGACTGCAGAACGCTGAGGCCATGTGCTCAGAATCAGCCAATAATATCTCACTCAGGGCTTAGGCGCCGTAGCGGGGAGGGGCGGGTGGGGACGACGATTGACAGCGCAGCCGCCACAAGGAATGGCCATTTTTGTGGGCGCGTGCGAAAGCTTAGCCAATGATATCTCACTCGGTGGGTTGGCGAGAGGAACCTAAGCAAGATTTAGATTGACAGCATCATTCACCAATAGACTTTACGTTATTGTGGGTCTTGTCAGGGATTCCAGCCAATAAGATCATGGGGAAGTGAAGAGGGCGTCGTCAAAAATGATTGACAGGTTTGTTATCCAATAATCGTTGGCCAGTGCATGAGCCTTGCTTGAGAGTGAGAAACTTGGGTGATTGTTTCTTCCAAGCTGCAGTTTTTCAGGTGAGACTGGAATCAGACAGGGTGCTTTACTTTAGTTTACCTGTGGGTTAAGGTGTCACAGAACATTAAACCAGGTGCCACAAATAAAACAATAATAAAACAAACAAAAACAAAAATTGCTGGAAAAATTCAGCAGGTCTAACAGCATCAATGGAGAGAAATACAGAGTTAACATTTTGAGTCCGTATGACTTCTTCATAACTAAAGAAGAATAGAAATGTGGTGAAACATTAGCTGTTTAAGGGTGTTTGGACAGGTGAAGCTGGATAGAGGACCAAAGGAGAGATTGCCAAATATGTCATAAAGAGGTCAAAGGGGTGTTGATGGTGGTGATATTAGCTAAAGGAGGTGCTAATGGTGACATTAAGGGTAGAAAGCAGGATGAGCAAGTGGCAGATGGCCCTAGTGGGGGTGGGGTGGGGGAAGAGGATCGAAATAGGCTAAAAGGTGTTGTTTTAACAATATGGAAATAAGTCATAATAATAATAGAAATAAGTGGGAAAAGAAAAAATATATATAAAAAAATATATAATAATTATTAGAAAAAAGGGTTGAGGATGGAGGAGAGAGTTCATATCTAAAGTTGTTGAACTCAATGTTAAGTCCGGAATGCTGTAAAGTGCGTAATTGGAGGATGAGGTGCTGTTCCTCCAGTTTGTGTTGAGCTTCACAGCTGCCCCTTTACTTCCCCCCTCCTCACTGTCCAACGGGCCAAACACTCCTTTCAAGTGAAGCAGCACTTCACTTGTATTTCCCTCAATTTTGTATACTGCATTCGCTGTTTCCAATGTGGTTTCCTCTACATTGGAGAGACCAAACACAGACTGGGTGACCGCTTTGCGGAACACCTTCGGTCTGTCTGCAAGCATGACCCAGACCTTCTTGTTGCTTGCCATTTCAACACACCACCCTGCTCTCATGCACACATGTCCATCCTTAGGCCTACTGCAATGTTCCAGTCAAGCTCAACGCAAACTGGAGGAACAGCACCTCATCTTCCAATTATGCAATTTACAGCCTTCCGGACTTAACATTGAGTTCAACAACTTCAGATCGTGAACTCTCTCCTCCATCCTCATCCCTTTTTTATCCCCTTTTTTCAAATAATTATTATATAGTTTAAATTTTTTTTCTTTTCCCACCTTTTTCTATTATTATTTAATTCCATATTGTTTTATCTCCACCTTTTAGCCTATTTCGATCTCCTCCCCCCACCCCACCCCCACTAGGGCCATCTCACTTGCTCATCTTGCTTTCTACCCTTAATGTCACCATTAGCACATCCTTTAGATAATATCACCACCGTCAACACCTCTCTGACCTTTTGTTTATGTCACCTTTGGCAATCTCTCCTTAGCCTCCACCTATCACTGGCCCTCTATCCAGCTTTATCTGTCCAACAGCTTATATTTCACCATATTTCTATTTGTCTTTAGTTCTGATGAAGAGTCATATGGACTTGAAATGTTAACTCAGTGAAGGAACAGCAATATACTTCCAAGTCAGGATGGTGAGTGGCTTGGAGGGGAACTTCCAGGTAGTGGTGTTCCCATCTATTTGCTGCCCTTGTCCTTCTAGGTGATAGAGGTCATGGGTTTGGAAGGTGCTGTCAAAGGAGCTTTGGTGATTTGCAGCAGCCGTGCATCTTGTAGATAGTACACACAGCTGCCACTGTGCACCAGTGGTGGATGGAGTGAATGCTTATGCCAATCTAGTGGGCTGGATGGTGTTGAGCTTCTTGAGTGTTGTTGGAGCTGCACTCATCCAGGCAAGTGGAGAGTATTTTATCACACCCCTCAATTGTGCCTTGTAGATGGTCGACAGGCTTTGGGGAGTCAGGAGATGAGCTACTCGCTGCAGAATCTCCAGCCTCTGACCTGCTCTTGTAGCCACAATATTTATTTGGCTGATCCAGTTCAGTTTCTGGTTAATGGTAACACCCAGGGTGTTGAGGTACAAGATAAGTCATGACCTTATTGAATGGCAGAGCAGACTTGAGGCACCACATGGCTGACTCCCGTTATTCTTTCTTGTGTTCCTGTGTTCCCTGATGTGCTCTGACTGCTTCCCCCCTTTTGTCAATGGGAAAAATTAAGGAGATTGCACTGTAAAATGCCCAGCTGTCTCTATCCATCATTGTCATGATGATGTATGCATGTTAAGTGTTGCACATATGTGTCCTTAGCATCTGCTGCCTGATAGGTCAGATTTGAAATGTACTGGGATCAATATGGAAGTTTTTTTTAAAAAGGTAAGTGCCTCTAGAAACTAGAAGCATTCATAACCAATGATTCTGAGTAAATGTTAGCGGTCATGGTACTAAGACATAAACCTGAGTTAGCTAATGAGTCAGGGCAGCAGTACAATCAAGCTCTTAGCAATTCAGTGCCGTATAAGGTCAACCTGAATGATAGGTGTGTTGATGTCCATACCTATGCAAGTTCCTCCAACCCTATAACACCCCACCACCACCACTGAGATCTCTACGCTCATTCAATGCTGGCCTCTTGTGCATCCCCGACTTTAATTGTTCCACCGTTGTTGACGTACCTTCAACAGTCTGGTCCCTAAGCTCTGAAGTTCCTTCTCTAAACGTCTTCAGCTTCTCACCTCTCTCTCCTCCTTTAAGTCGCGCCTTAAAACCTGGTTCTTTGACCTAGTGTGATGGGGATGAATGGCCTGTTTCTATCCTGTGCAGCCTATGTATAGTTTTTGATCACCTGTTCTAATACCTCCTATTGTCACCCACTATCTGATTATGCTGCTGTGAAGCCTCTTAGGATACCTTACTGGGTTGCAGGCATTGTATAAATGCAAGTTGTTGCTAATGTACATAACCACCATTTGTCGCTGGAATGCACCAAAGCTAAACATAAATATATAGGGCCATGTCTATTTCCATTGTATTAAACCAGGATCAACATCCAAAACATCTGCACTGCAAGTTACATCTGGATTGTTGAAGGAAAGTGAGAATTAACTTGTTTAACTAAATGAAGTGTCCTTGAGAACCTAGCTGCCATCCAATGTTAAGCCGGAGATTAGGAGAAATCTTTTCTCTGAGGATTGTTAGCCTGTGGAATTTTCTTCCCAGAGAGCGATGAAGGCAGGGTCATTGAATATATTCAAGGCTGAGTTAGATTCTTGATAGACAAGGGAGTCAACAGGTTATGGGGGATAAACAAGAAAGTGGAGCTGAGACTACAATTAGAGTGAGGCGATGGCATAGTGGTATTGTCACTGGACCAGTATTCTAGACTCAGGATAATTCTCTGGAAACCCAGGTTTGAATCCCACCATGGCAGATGGTGAAATTTGAATTCAATAATTAAAAGTCTGATGATAACCACAATACCATGGCTGATTGTTGTAAAAACCCATCTGGTCCCTTTAGGGAAGGAAACCTGCTGTCCTTACCTGGTCTGGCCTACATGTGACTCCAGACCCACAACGATGTGGTTGACTCTTAAAATGCCCTCTGAACAGGGCAATTAGGGATGGGCAATAAATGCTGGCCTAACCAGTGATGCCCACATCCCATGAATGAACAAATATATTTTTAAAGATCAGACATGATCTTATCAAATGGCTACTCATGCTCCTGTGTTTACCAGCTGGGGAATTCTTTGAGCTTTGTTTGACATTATGGATTTTGGCTACTTGGGCCATGAATGGAAGGAAACGTGTGGAGGCAAGAGTGGTGATCGCCTTGCAGGGGGTCCCTTCATTTTGCAACGATACTGAGTAGTACCAACCTAATCTAGTGTCAAGTCCATACACGAACAGTGGTGAAAAGTTGTGTTTGAAATAGGCAGCACAAAAGCAGTTGACAAAGTGATTAAGGTTCTGTTTCATGATTGCCTAGGTGTCTGGTGCGCATTCTCTTAGGTTTTGTGCACTTGTAATGCAAGTTAAGCTAAAGACAAATCAATTCTGAAACCACAAAGCTCAGCAATTGTTATCTCTGTTTATACTTCTTTCAGATTTAAAGTTTCTTTCTCTTTTGCAACCTGCTGAGTACATTCAGTAAAGTGTTTCGAAAAACATGGGTGTTTCTATATTAGAGGCTGTGTTTGTTGCTTGCAAGCTTTCAGAACGCAGTGTTAGTTTATTATTTTAACATAAAATTTAGCTAGTTAAGACCATAAGACCATAAGACATAGCAGCAGAAATAAGGCCATTCGGTCCATCGAGTCTGCTCCACCATTTGAGGTGGTGGTGATGTAAAATTCAACAGCTGATAAAATGTCAAGCTATAAACTACTTTATTGCAAACTGACCTCAGTGATACATTTTGTACTGCATTTTACTAGCATGGAGGTTCCTTTTAAGTATAACATTTGAAACTCATGCACCCAAGTAGCACAATCAAGCTGCTCAGGGTATAATGACGTGCAGCTTCTGAGGGTGAACATATTGTATGTTGTAAATGTCCCCTCTAGTGGTGCATTTAATCTGCAAAAGGATAAAGTAAATTCTTGGTGGCAGAGCTATCGTTGGGACTAGTTCAAAAATAGATTAACATAAATAGATTTGCTGCTGAGTTAATCCTCTTGTCAACACTGCATGTCCTATTTCACTTTGCTGGGCTCTGAAGTTGCATCTCAGGCTACACATTATTCCCCCCCACCATATCAAAATACAAACAAAAAATACTCAGCAGGTCTGGCAGCAGCTTTGGAGAGCGAAACAGAGTTACCATTTCAGGTCAATGGTATTTCATTGGGACTACGCTCTTTTCAATGGTTCATTAGTCAGTGAAGAGCGCTGGACCAGAAACAGCTCTGATGCCCCGTGTTCTCCTTCCACTACCCCCTCACCATCATCACCCCATCCCCCTCCACCACCCCCACCTCCATCCACCACCACCACCCAACAAGCCCGCCACTCCCCACCCATCACCCTCCACCCCTGCCCGCCCAACCCCTCCACACACACACACACACACACCCCACCCCCAACCACCACCCCTGCTGTACCCAATCAATAATCATGTGGCCAATGGAGCAAACAAGTTACATTGAAGAAATGCAAGTGCATTATTGCTGGGGAAACTAACACTAACAGGTTCCAGACTTTTACAGATTGCCAAGAGCCCAAAGATAAGGAAAAAATGTTCAAAATCCCATAATGTACTGAGATGCAGATGGAAAAAAGTTGCAATTTCCCTTAGCTAAAAGAAAGAAAGACTTTCATTTCTATTGCACCTTTCCCAAATTCAAAAAGCACTTTACATCAAGTTATATCATGTCTACAACACAGAAATGGGTCATTTAGCCCAGCCGGTCAATGCCAGTGTTAATTCTCCACATGAACCTCCTCCTACCCTACTTCATCTACTCCCATCAACATACCCTTCTATTTCTTCCATTCTTGTGTGTTTATCTAGCTTCCCCTTAAATGCAAGATAAAAGTAAAATACTGCAGATGCTGGAGATCTGAAATAAAAACAGAAAGTGCTGGAAAAACTCAACAGGACTGGCAGCATCTGTGGAGAGAGGAACAGAATTGACCATAACTCCATTATGGTTCTTCTTTGGAACCCTTAAATGCCTCAGCACTATTCACCTCAACTATTCCTTGTGGTAGTGAGCTCCACATTCTAACCATCCTCTGGGTAAAGAAGTTTCTCCTGAAATTCTTAACCAGATTTATTAGTGACTATCTCGAAAATTATGGCCCCATGTTCTGGCCTCCTCTGAAATTGGAAACCTTGCTTCTGTAATGACCCTGTCGAACCCTGCATAATTTTAAAGACCTCTATCTGGTCACCCCTCTGCCTTCTGCAGGGAAGAGCCCTACCCTGTTCAGTCTTTCGTCATGGCTATAACCTCTCAGTTCTGGTATAATTCTTGTAAATCATTTTTACATGCTCTCCAGTGCCTCTGTATCTTTTTTTATTATATGGAGACCTGAACTGTTCACAGTATTCCAAGTGTGGTCTAACCAATGTTTGATACAAATTTAGCATAACCCCTTCTTCCAGTCCTATCCCTCTAGTGGTTCAGTTGGGCAGCATTCACATCTGAGTTTGAAGATTGTGGATTCAAGTCCCACTCCAGAGGTCTGAGTACAAAATCCAGGCTGACACGCCAGTGCAGTACTGAGGGATGCTGCACTGTTGGAGGTGTTGTCTTTTGGATGAATCGATAAACAAACCCCTGCCAGCCCTCTCGATGTAAAAGATCCCCATGGCACTAAGGAGAACAAGCAAGTTCTCCCTGGTGTTCTAGCCAATAATTATCCCTCAAACAACATCACTAAACCAGATTACTTGGTTATTATTCTATTGCTGTATGTGGGAGCTTGTTGTGGTAAATTGGTCACCTTTTTTACATTACAACAGTGACTACACTTCAAAAGTGCTTCACTGGCTGTCAAGTGCTTTGGATCGTCCTGAGGTCATGAAAGGTGATATAAAAATGCACTTTTTTTTCTTTCATGTGACTTGAGATCCTTTTAAAGGGGGCACAAATGCAATTCTGTTTGTCTTTGAATTGTGTTCTTGAAAACACACAAATTGGGGTCGAAGGGTGTCTCCATAAAGAGGTGCTATTTCCAGTCCCCACCCCCTCCCGTCTCCACAACTAATCCTGTCAATGTCCGTGGCTTCTCGACAACCTGAGTCTGCAGAAAAGGTTGCATTTAAGTATTTCAACCTTATGGAGTATTTTTTGTGACTTGGTGACCTTTGCCTACAGAATGTAACAATTCACCAAGTCTTACTACATTCCCGTACTATCAGACATGGCCCTAATCAGCTTATTTATAAATATATTGGTCTTTGCTAACAAGCTTTTGCAAATCATGTCCCTGTGTGCAATATGCAAACACTGTCGAAAGTGTTTTTGGTCCCATGGAATTTTCCCATGTGTGTTTGTCCCTGAGCAATCCTCTTGAGACAGAGCTGTTTTTATTATTCTTGCAGCGTGAGCACATTCAGGCAGAGCAGGACTAGCCACTTTATTAATTTTATGCCACTTCACCAGGGTTATGCACAATGACGCCAAAGTAAAGATTTACAAGAATGATAGCATGGTTGACCCCTATCAGAAAAGATTGACCAGACTCGAGTTCTTTTTTTCTAGAAATGAGAAGGCTGAGGAGTGACCTGATAGGGTCTTTAGGATTCTGAAAGGGTTTGATAGTGTGGATGTAGAGAAGGTGTGAGACCAAAACTAAGAGCCATAAATATAGGATAGATAGTCACTAATAAATCCAATAGGGAATTCAGAAGAAACTTCTTTGCCCAGAGCAGTGGGAATTTGGAGCCCATTACCACAGGGAGTAGTTGAGGTGAATAGTATAGGTGCATTTAAGGAGAAGCTAGATAAATACATGAGGGAGAAAGAAATATAAGGGCATGTTGATGGGGTGAGATGAAGAGAGGTGGGAGGAGGCTTACGTGAAGCAGAAATACTGGCACTGGCCAGTTAGGCCAAATGGCCTGTTTCTGTGCTGGTAAGCAAGGTGGTGATAGGTTATCGAGGGTAGGCCGGATGCAGATTTGAGATCAGCCATGATATTGTTGAATGGCGGAGCAGGCTCAAGGGGCTGAATGGCCTACTCCTGCACCTTGTTTGCATGTTCATATACCATGTAATTCCATTTAATACTTTAACGATTTTCCCAGTAAGGATATTGCAAATCATAAACTTGAGGGCCTATATAATTGCTCCCCTAGTAAATGTGAAGGTAAATGTGCTGCCTGAAGTGGTACCTAGTCATTCAACCAAGAATTTGGACCCAAATTCTGCTCTGAGGCAGCTGATGTCAAGCCAAAGAAGTATAGGCCCTGAAATTGGATGAAGTTAGTAGAATTCCACTCAAACAGTGGGAAAGAAAAGAGGTCTTGATTCAACAACAACAATTTTCATTTATATAGCACCTTTAGTGTTGTATAATGTCCTAAGGCGCTTCACAGGAATGTAATCAAACAAAATTTGACACCGGGCCACATAAGGAGATATCAGGACGGATTGGTCTTAAAGGCAGTGACAAAGTTAGAGAGGTGAAGGGGTTTAGGATTGAAATTCCAGAGATTTTATCCAGGCATCTACAGGTGCCACCAATGATGGACTGAATAAAATCAAGGATGCTTAAGAGGCCAGAATTGAAGGAGCTCAGGGATCTTGGAGGGTTGTTAGGCTGGAGGAAATTACAGAGATAGGGAGAGGTGAGACCATAGACCAATTTGAAAACAAAGAAGAGAATTTGAAAACTGAGGTGTGATGGAGAGGGATCCAAAGTAGGTCAGCGAGCAGAGGGATGATAGGGTAAGTGGTCTTGGTGCCAATTAGGATATGTGCAGCCGGGTTTTGGATGAGCTCAGGTTCATGGAGAGTGGAAGATGGGAAGGCAGCCCAGGAGTGAGTTGGGATAGTCAAGTCTAGAGGTAACAAAGACAGGGGTTTCAGCAACAGGTGAGCTGAAGCAGTGGCGAGGCCAGGTGGTGTGACAGAAATGGAAGTAGGCAATCTTAGTGATAGCCTGGATATGTGGTTGGCACATGACAGTGACTGTCCTTGACATCAAGACAGCATTTGACCAGGTATGGCATCAAGGAATCCCAGCAAAACTGGAGTCAATGGAAAACATTCCGCTGGTTGGAGCCATACCTAGCACAAAGGAAGATCGTTGTGGCTGTTGGAGGTCAGTCAGCTCAGCTCCAGGTCATCACTGCAGAAGTGCCTCAGGGTTGTGTCCTAGGCCCAACCATCTTCAGCAGCTTCATCAATGACCTTTCTTCAATCATAAGGTCAGGAGTGGGGATGTTCACTGATGATTGCACAATGTTCAGCACCATTTGTGACCCTTCAGATACTGAAGCAGTCCATGTCTAAATGCAGCAAGACCGGGACAATATTCAGGCTTGGGTTGAAAAGTGGCAAGTAACATTCTCGCCACACAAGTATCAGGTAATGACCATCTCCAACATGAGACAAGAGAGAACCTAACCTTGACATTCAATGGCATAACCATAGCTGAATCCCCCACTATCAACATCCTGGGAGTTACCATTCACTAGAAACTGAACTGAACTAGCCATATAAATGTTGTGGCTACAAGAGCAGGTCAGTGGCAAGGAATCCCGCAGCGAGTAACTCACCTCCTGACTCCGCAAAGCCTGTACACCATCCACAAAGCACAAGTTAGGAGTCTAATGGAATACTCCCCACTTGCCTGGATGAATGCAACTCCAACAACACTCAAGAAGCTTGACACCCTCCAGAACAAAGCAGCCCATCCACAAACATTCACTCCCTCCACCACCAACAAACAGTGGCAGCAGTGTGTACCATCTATAAGATGCGCTGCAGGAACCCACCAAGGCTCCTTAGGCAGCACCTTCCATACCCACGACCGCTTCCATCTAGAGGGACAAGGACAGCAGATACGTAGGAACACCACCACCTAGAAGTTCCCCTCCAATCCACTCACCATCCTGACTTGGAAATAAATTGCTGTTCCTTTACTGTTGCTGGGTGTGACTAGGTGGAATACTCTTTCAGAGAGCCAGTGCAGACTCAATGGACTGAATGGCCTCCTTCTGCACTGTCAAGATTCTGTGATTCTGGGTCAAAATCCTGGGACTCCCTCCCTAACAGCACTGTGGGTGTACAAGCACCACATGGACTGCAACAGTTCGAGAGGTGCTCATCACCACCTTCTCAAGGGCAATTAGTAATGAGTAATAAATGCTGGCCTAGCCAACAACGCCCACATCCCATGAACACATTTGAAAAAAAGCTCAACTTCAGTCAAATATGCCACCAAGGTTATGAACAGTCTGGTTAAGCTTTCAGACATTTACTAAGAGGGAGTATGGAATTGCTGGTTCGGGAACAACGTTGTGGTAGGGACCAAAGTCACTGGCGCCAAGATGAGAATGTATTGATGGTCATTGCATCTGAGAAGGTCTGTTCCAGTTCTCAGGATGTAGGTGACATTAACAGCCAAACTTAGAGAGCTAACGTTACAGAGGAATGTGAAATAGGTGAGAGTACAAAAGAACTGCTCTGAGACATTACTTCAAATTAAACCACGAGAATGGAACAAGGTGGCATGGATACCAAATGGTGAAAAAGAAATTTAGAACATATTGAAGCATTCACTTTTCAAGCCGTGATGATTGAACAAGGGATGGACTTCCAGCAAATTTTGGGAATCAGTTGGGTGCAGCAATGCAGAGGGCACCTTGGGACCTTTACTGGCTGGATGAGCTAAGGGAGAACAAATTGTCTTTTGTGACTGGCCAACTTGATGACTTGCAACAGTTTCCATATTAAGCACGCTTTTGGCTACATTTTCCTATAAGCAATTGAAGCAGCTCTGCCAGCTAATTAAACTCAAGGAGGCAACCTGCATAATTAAAGGCACTGGAAACTGTTTGAAATGTCAGTAGGGTTTCAAGCTTCGGGTCGGTGCGGGGGTTTGTGAGGGAGTCGGGGGCCGGGAGATGGTTTGTGGGTCTCACGGGGTCAGAAGATGATGGGGCGGGTGAGAAAGGATTCACTATACCAGGCTGCGTTCAGAACAACCTGTGACTATTTTAAGGCACCTAAAACCTGTCCGTATGACAAATTAGTGATACACCTCAGGGTACAAGTGAGTTTCCTACACGCCAGGAGTCTCACCCCCTCTGCACGTTGCCCTCGAGGTGGCTGTGGTGGGGAAGAGACCGTTGTTCACCTCCTTGTAGATTGTGTCTTTGCGAAGAAGGTCTGGAGAGAGATGCAGTGGTTTCTGTCGAGGTTCATCCCGAGCAGTTCTGTGACAGAGGACTCTGTGCTCTACGGGCTGTTCCCAGGGACACACACCGAGACAAACATCAACTGCAGCTGGAGGATCATCAACTCGGTGAAAGACGCTCTTTGGTCTGCCTGAAACTTGTTGGTTTTCCAGCGCAAAGAGTTGTCCCCGACCGAGTGTTGCAGACTGGCACAGTCCAAGGTCCAGGACTACCTGCTGAGGGACACAGTTAAGCTTGGGGCAGCCGCCACAAAGGTGCAATGGGGAAGGGTCGCTGCCTAAGACCTTTCTGCCACAGTGCACTGAGGGGCTGGGAACTGTAAAGAGCCCCTCAGGCTGTACAGCTTAAAATGAATGTCTGCCAATGATTGTAATATTCATTATCTGTACTGATACACATTGTGATTCATGTTGTAAAAGTTGAACCTGATTGTATTTTTGTAATGATGATTTTGAAATGGTTCAAAATGTTTTTGAAGTTTTATGAATAAAGTATATTTTTGCAAAAAAAAAGTACAAGTGAGTTTAAAAGGATAGAAAATTCAAATCACATGCACTGTGTTAGCTTTTGTCAGCTTTGCCCTTCTGGAGTAAAACTATCAGAGTGGCTGCCATCTTGCCAGTTAATAGCATGTAGCATAATGTGTAGAATCCTGAAAAAACATCAGGTCAATTGAGCAATCCTTTAGCTGAGATTGACTTGTTTTAGCACTGCCCTCTCTACACCTGAAACCTCCTCCAGCCCCACCTCTGAGATCTCTGCACTCCTTCAATTCTGGCCTCCTGCATATCCCCAATTGCTCCACCAATGGTGACCATGCCTTCAGTTGCCAAGGGCCTAAGCTCTGGAATTCCTTCCACCTTTCCATCTATCCAACTCCCCCTCCTACATTAAGAACGCTCCTTAAAATCAACATCTTTGACCAATATTTAGGTCACTTGTCCTGATATCTCCTTTATGTAGCTCAGTGTCAAAATTGTGTTTGATCATTGCTTCCGTGGGGTAATCACCTCGGGGTGTATGTTTTAACAGACATTGCACGGCTAGATCAGAGAGCACCGGAATAGTCGAGTAACAAATGCAGAAACAGCTCCTAGAAGCTGCATATAAAATAGACACTCCAGTTTCACCCTGGCATGGATGAGTGCAGCTTGTCACAGATTGAGCCTATTTTGTGCCTGAAGGTGTTATGTCAAGCTGGCTACACTTTCCTCCTGCAGCAAGACACGCTGTCACCCCCTCAGCATGAGATTCAGGAAGAGAGGCTACAGCACCATCTGGTGTATGAGAGAGAGAGAGAGAGAGAGCCAGTGGCTAACAGAGCAGCAGCAATAATACAGGAATAAAGTATTGCAGATGCTGGAAACCTGGAATAAAAGCAGAAAATGCTGGCGATGCTCAGCAGCATCAGTATGCCTTCTTGTTATTTAAACAATAAGGATGCACTGAGTTGTCCCAGTGACATCAACTAAAAACCAAATAATAAATGTCCCCTTTTTTTTAAAAAGGGTCCATCACTGGCATAGACTCAGTGGGCTGAATGGCCTCCTTCTGTGCCTTAAATGATTATATGACTCCGTGACTAATAATAAAAAGAAAACTGAAACGAACAATAGTAAAAAGGACAATATTATATGTTACACTCTCCGGTCCCCACTGGTCACAGAAGATCTCGAGCATACCAGCAGACACTGGGTGTTCCCTCTCCAGAGCCATTTGGGCACAGACAAGACCTGCAGACCTGAGGCAGGGGGTCTCCCAGCCACAAGTACTAACCGTGCCTACCTCTGCTCACCACACTTAAAAACATGGTGACCATTCCTTTGTACCGGACAATCGTTCCCTTACCATTTAGACCTGTGGGCCAGGCTGGGTAACAACAGCAGGCTTCCTTCCCTAAAGGACATTCGTGAACCAGGTTAGGTTTTACAGCCATCCTGTAGTTTTTTTAAAATTTATTTTTGCTGGCCCATCCCTATTTTGCCCTTGAGAACTGAGGGGCTTGCTAGTTCATTTCAGAGGGCATTTAGGAGCCAACCACATTGCTGTGGGTCTGGAGTCACACCAGGGTGAGAGCAGCAGATTCCCTTCCCTAAAGGAACTAGATGGGTTTTTAACAAAAATCATTAGACTTTTAATTCCAGATTTTTTTTATTCACCATCTGCTTGTGGTGGGCATTGAACCCAGCTCCCCACAGCATTACCCTGGGTATCTAGAATACCAGTCCCATGACAAGACCACTATGCCACCACCACCTCCCTCTAGTTACAAGTAACCATTACCAGTAATAGTTTTTTACTTCCTGATTTATTTAATTGAACCTAAATTCTCCAGCTGCCATGGCGAGTTTCAAATTCATGTCCCCAGACCATTAATCTGGGCCTCTGATTTAATAGTCCAGTAACATAATCACTATGTGACCACATCACGATGTATTAGATGATTGAACTTCAAAGTCAGATCAAAAAATGCCACTGTTAAATTCCTTTCTAAATAATAAATCCACAAAGCCTCATAATGCCCCTTTAGCCTCAATCTGGAATACTGTCAGGTTTATTCTTGTCCTCTTTATAAAGCCGGACACTTCTGCGTTCAACAGTCCAGCCACACTGAAGATTAATTGAATTGTCACTCTGCCAGTCTCCTGCAGTTCCCATCTCAAAATAAGAGTCCCACGGGATTCCCGTTCTCACACTTTAGGCCCAAGCCCAGTGAAAAAGCCTTACACAATCGCCAATGTCATTTTAAGTGCGGGCATAAGACCAGTAAATAGACCAAGCTGTGCCATCTTCACTTGATCCATCGTGCAAAAATCAGCCGTGGTGAGTTATCAGTTATGAACCAATTGCAATTCAATTCAATCCACTCTAAATGCGTAAAATACATCCACATTTTCTCCAAATCCTGACCATGTCCAGTGGTCAGTGTTTACGAAACCAAAACTCTGGATCAGGTACAATCAGAGCACCGTAGGAAGCAGTGTAAGATCAGCATGAGACTTGGGGGGGTAGGAGGGAGGGAGGGAAAAACCTCAGCAATTGAAAGATTAAAGACTTGCATTTCTATAGTGCCTTCCATGACCAAAACGCTTTACAGCAAATTAAGTACTTGGAAGTGTAGTCACCGTTGTAATGTAGGAAACACAGCAGCCAATTTGCGCATAGCAAGCTCCCGCTAACAGCACTATGATAATGATCAAGTGATTTTGATTGAAGGATCAATTTTGGTCAGGACACCAGACAGAATTCCCTTACTCTTCTTCAAAATAGTGGCCTCACGATCTTTTGCATCCATCTAGACAGCAGACAGGGCCTTGGTTTAAAATCTCATTTAAAAGCTGGCACATCCAAACACACAGTGTTCCTTCACAACACCAGTGCTGAAGTGTGAGCTTAGATTTTTGTGCTCAGGTCCCTGGAGTGGGGCTTGAACACACAACCTTCTCATTCAGAGATATATATAAAAAAGCACTACCCACTGAGCCACAACTGAGTTAGTTGGCCATGCTGCCACTTGCTGTGTTTGAGTGCTCGATTACAGTGCTGAGCAGAATGAGTAGCAGAGCTACAGTGACATGATTAAACAAAGCAAAAGGGCAGTGAAAAGTCAAATGTTGATTTCCCAGAAGGAAACGCCAGTCCCCCTGGCACTTTGTCCTACTTTAAAATGTTAACAAGTAACAGTGTTAAATTACACAAGCTACATAAATCACTGCTGTGGTGTCCGACACAAAGCTCACGCATACTAAATGCTCCTGGATGCACAGGACTTAATTTCTTCATCACCTTCCCTCACTCGGCATCAGCTGCCTTCCACACAATGACCAACATGGGGAAGAGACAATCAGTGCAAATGTAACCGGGAGGGAAGCGGATGCTCAGAGGAGAAGCAATCACTTCTAAAAACCACACAGAGCAATTTAACTGGGTGGTCTGTAGTGCTGGCAGTAACCAGGCACTAGACCTGAAAGTGAATTCCACTGAATCTGCTCTTATTACTCTTCCTGAATACTATACGTGATTCTCTAATTGTCCCATTGCTGTACTAAGCTGCAGTAGACTCACTTTTCTTTGTGCACCAGCTGATATCCTCTGGAGCAGGATTGTAATGTTCCAGTTGCTCGGATGGAGCTCTTTGAAACCAGGCATGTTCCTTTAAGGCCAAAGCTGAAGGACATTAAAGGAAAGGACATTTAACCCCTCAAGCCTATTCCGCCAGTCAATGAGATCAAGGCTGATCTGTGACCCAACTCCATAAACCCACCTTTGCCACAAATATCTTAATACCTTCAGATAACAAAAATCTATCAATCTCAGATTTAACATTAACAATTGACCCAGTCTCTACTGCCTCCTGTGGAGAAGAGTTCTGAACTTCCACCATCTTTTGTGTATAGAAGTGTCTTCTAACATTTTTTTCCCTATTCCAGTCATCACATTTTAGGAAGGAAGGAGGGAGGATTCTTGAGAGGGTGGAGAGGAGATTTACCAGAACGGTTCCAGGGACGAAGGATTTTAGTGACAAGGTTAGGCTGGGGTTTTTCTCCTTGGAGCAAAGGAGATTGAGAGGGGATTTGATAGTTGCTGTACAGGATAATGACCGGTTTGGATAAAGTAGACAAGGAAAAACTATTTTCAGTAGCCTCTTGTAACAAGGACCGGGGAGACACAGATTAAAGGTTTTGGACAAGAGATAAAGGAGGATGTGAGGAATATCATTTTTAAGCAGCAATGGTAATGACTTGGAAGCTGTTGCCCACGAGGGTGGTGGAAACGGAGACAATTAATGATTTCTAAAGGCAATTGGATGGGCAATTGGAGGAAATAAGCTTGCAGGGGGTATGGGGATAGACGGGGGAATGAGACTGACTGGAATACTCCCCAGGAGCTGGCATGGACTTGGTGGGCCAAGTGACCTCTTTCTGTTTCATTGATGACTCTTTGGCTCTATAAATTCACTCCTGGATGATCGGAGTCTGATATTTGGACAACGCCCCTCATCCTAGATTCCCCAGTCAGCAGAAATATTTTCTCTCTATTGACCTTATCAGTTCCCTCAATATTTTGAAATCTTCAATCAAATCCCTTCTTAATCTTCTAAATTCTTCCAGGGAATACAACCCTAGATTGTGTAACTTCTCATCATTTTACCCTTGGAGTCCTGGTACTCCTGGTGGGTGGAGTGGCCTGAATAAGCACATTCTGGAAGCAATTAGAGCCTAGGGAAGGATCTGTAGATTAGTAACCACTTCCAAAATCCAAAACTGCTTCTGGGGGTGAGATGGGGTTGAGTGGGAGCGGTTTTGGAAAACTTGAACATTGATCCCATATAGTTTCATAACTCACCCATCGTCCCTGACTTTGTTGGTCTGTGTTAGCTCCTTGTCTCCCAATAGCTATCCTTATGTTCAAATTTCTTCACAACTTCTTCAGCCTACTGCCCAAGGGAGGTCTGACCAACAGAGCTGGTAGGACAAGGAGGCAGGTCCCAAATCCACCTCCAAAATAGGGATTGGACCCCATGCTGTTTGTACCAATCTGATTCACACTGGCTGTCCAGCTGACTGAGCCAATCACACTCCCAACAGCAACATGTACTTTTACATGCACATTGTAATCTGGAGCTACAGATAGTGATGGGAGAGGCTCCAACATTCTTTCCATCACATGGCTGACCAGCAATCTCTCCCACTCTTCTTGCCTGCTATTGGTGTGTGTTGGAAGGATTTATACATTGATATTCAACCTGTTTGGTTTTGTTATAAATGCACCTTCCTTGGTCAGCAAGTCCTGGAGTAGGAGTAGGACTTGTACCCAGAGCTTCTGGCTCAGAGGCAGGGACACTGCTCACTGCACCACAAGACCTCCCTTCAACTACCCCTACCCCTGTAACCGCATCCAGCCCTACAATCTTCCAAATGCTCCAAGAATATGTGCAGCTTTTATTGTACTGAGAATAGATAAGCAAACACCAGAACCCATCCTGCTGTTGCTCTATAGGGTTTCATGCAAATTGATGGCCCAATTTTAACTCTGTCCAAGTGAATGAGTTTTAAGTGAGTTATAATCGGGGCCCATTCAAAAGATCTGATTATCGGAGGAATTTTATGACCCTATTATCCTTTATAACGTCTAAAGAAAAGTCACTCTCACAGGCAATGTTTTTTTTTATAGTTCTGGCCAGTTTTGAGACACCTTGTAAATTGGGGATTAGGATCAGTACACAAACCTCTGAACTGGAATCGTTGGAAGAGGAAATGTTTTGCTGCCAGAGGGAAGTGCTTGTTAAAAGCTTTCACTCCATCGCTGCAAAAAGCATAAGAACATAAGAACTAGGAGCAGGAGTAGGCAATTCAGCCCCTCGAGCCTGCCCCGCCATTCAATACGATCATGGCTGATCTCATTTTGGCCTCAACTCCAATTTCCCGCCCTCTCCCTATAACCTTTCAACCCATTATTAATTAAAAATCTGTCTATCTCCTCCGTAAATTTATTCAGCCTCCCGATATCCATTGCACTCTGAGGTAGTGAGTTCCACAGATTCACGGCCCGTTGAGAAAAGTAATTCCTCCTCATCTCTGTTTTAAATCTACCACCCCTTGGCCTGAGCAGGTCACACAAAACCATTGCTTCGTGCTGGACACCACTGGTGGCTCCCCTAAATGGGCTTTCTTCATCTTGAATTGATTCAAAACTCTGCTGCTCACATCCTAACTCACACTAAATCCTATTTACCCATCAGCTACACCCCATGCCCCCAACCCTGTTCTAACTGAACTAGGTTGGCTCCTAGTCCAGCAATGTCATAATTTTACAGTCCCCTTCCTTGTGTTCAAACCCATCCATGGCCTTGCTACTCCCTACCTCTGTTACCTCCTCTAGCCCCACAACCTTCCGAGATCTTTGTGCTCCTACCATTCTAGCTGGTCCTCATCTGAATCGGACTGATTTAGATGGACCAGTTTTTATTTTCTCAGTCACTTTTTTGGTGTGTTTGATACTGTATCCAAATGACCAAGATGGGATCTGCCAACAAACGAGCGAAAGGTGTGAGACATTTCAGCCAAGACCACATCTGCTAGCTCAGCTAATGCCCACACATGCCCTTTTCAATCAGGGTTGCTGGATGGTGATCAGTACCTAATGATTGCATGAAGTGGGTGGAAGTCATTCTTCAGCTATACAGTGCCCTGGTTAGACCACACCTGGAGTACTGTGAGCAGTTCTGGGCACCACACCTAAGGAAGGATAGAATGACCATGGGGAGAGTGCAGCATTGGTTTATCAGAATAATACTTGGATTCCAAGGGTTAAATCACGAGGAAGATTACACAAACTAGGGTTGAATTTCTTGGAATTCAGAAGGTTAAGAGGTGATTTCATCAACGTTTTTAAGATATTAAAAGGAAATGATAGAGTAGTTAGAGAGAAACTATTTCCGCTGGTTGGGGAGTCTAGGATTAGGGGCTATAGCCAAAAAGCCAGATCTTTTAGGCATGAAATTAGGAAACATTTCTTCACACAAAGGGTGATGTTTGAAACTCTCTGCCACAAAAGAGTCCCATCCTGTTCAATCTTTCCTGCTAGGTATAACCTCTCCATTCCGGTATCATCATCTGCACAAGCCACTGTTGTTCTACGGCTTGAATCTGTTGTACAGGAGAATTCCTGTGATACTGTTTGTGGTTCTTTTACAGAAAGGAAAGTGCATCTTAATATGTGAACAGTATTTAGTTCCTGACTCTCAGCAAGTCAGCCCAAAGGATGTCTGTCAAAGAAAAGTTTTAAATAAAAACTGAAAAATCCTATAAACACTCAACCAGTCTAGTGAAAGGTCATGTATCTTTTTAAAAAGGTACATGTAAAAATTCATTCACAGAATATGGGCTTCACTGGCTGGGCCAGCATTTATTGCCCATCCCTAGTTACCCTTGAGAAGGTGGGGTTGAGCTGCCTTCTTGAGTTGCTGCAGTCCCTGTGGGTCCACTGTGCTGTTAGGAAGGGAGTTCCAGGATTTTGACCCAGCGACAGTGAAGGAACAGCGATATATTTCCAAGTGAAGATGGTGAGTGGCTTGGAAGGGAACTTCCAGGTGGTGGTGTTCCCATCTATCTGCTGCCCTTGTCCTTCTAGATGGTAGTGGTCATGGGTTTGGAAGATGCTGTCTAAGGAGCCTTGGTGAATTCCTGTACTTGAAACTTTAATCTTGTTTCTCTCTTCACAGATGCTGCCATGCCTTCTGAGTATTTCCAGCATTTTCTGCTTTTATTTCATCTGGAGTACAATGCAGCATTTTGCTTTTTGTTCTAAAGAAACAGTTTTCACTGTCACCACTAGATGGTAGCATGCTCATTATTTGAGGACATAAATGTCACTGGTACTTGGTTATTTTTAACCCAGGATCCCTGCTCCTTTCTGGGGAAGAGATTGTTGTTGGCTACAGCTCCCATTGGTGAAATTAGTTCAGTAGTATCTCTCCCAAGAGGAAGTGCTTAATTTTGGAGCCTGAATTGATCAACAAACTTTAGAGGGGTGGGTGGTTTAGTGGGTAGCATCCCTGCCTCAGAGCCAGAAACACTGGGTTTCAATTCCACTTCAGGACTTTGGTTAAGGAAGGTGTGTTCATAACATAACCAAATAGGTTGAGTATCAATCTGTAAATCCTTCCAAAATACCTATGGCAGGTGGTAAGAGCAGAGAAGTCTCCTGGTCAGCCATGCTTGCTACAAACAGGCTAGTGACCTATTCCAGAAAAAATTAGCTATGGAAACAGACATAAGAATCTGCCTCACATGTCACTAAGGGCGAGAAGCCTTCTAAGTTTTTTGAGAGATGAAATTTGTCATGCATGATCACGCAACTTGTCTTGGTAACCTCCAAATTCAGCTGTACCAAAACACTCCTCACTGGTCTCCCATGTTCTACCCTCCATAAACTTGAGGTCATCCAAAACCCTGTGGTCCTTGTTTTAACTTGCACCAAGTCCCAATCCCATATTACCCTTGAAGAGGGTCGTAAGTCACTGACCTACCTTGGTTCCCAGTCAAGCAACGTCTTGATTTTAAAATTCTCATCCTGTTTTTAAATCCCTCCATGCGTCCTTGCCCCTCCCTATTTAGACCATAAGACATAAGAGCAGAAATTAGGCCATTTGGCCCATCGAGTCTGCTCCGCCATTCAATCATGGCTGATAAGTTTCTCAACCCCATTCTACCGCCTTCTCCCTGTAACCTTTGATCCCCATACCAATCAAGAACCTATCTATCTCATTTTAAATACACTCAATGACCTGGCCTCCACAGCCTTCTGTGGCAATGAATTCCATAGATTCACCACTCTCTGGCTAAAGAAGTTTCTGCTCATCTCCGTTCTAAAAGGTCTTCCCTTTACTCTGAGGCTGTGCCCTCAGGTCCTAGTCTCTCCTACTAACGGAAACATCTTCCCCATGTCCATTCTATCCAGGCCTTTCAGTATTCTGTAAGTTTCAATCAGATCTCCCCCATCCTTCTAAACTCCATCGAGTATAGACCCAGAGTCCTCAAACGTTCTTCATATGTTAAGCCTTTCATTCCTGGGATCGTTCTCATGAACCTCCTCTGGACCCTCTCCAGGGCCAGAACATCCTTCCTGAGATACGGGGCCCAAAATTGCTCACAATATTCTAAATGTGGTCTGACCAGAGCCTTATAAGCCTCAGTAGCACATCACTGCTTTTATATTCTAGTCCTCTCGAAATAAATGCCAACATTGCATTTGCCTTCCTAACTCCACGTCAACCTGCAAGTTAACCTTAAGAGAATCCTGGACTAGGACTCCCAAGTCCCTTTGCACTCCAGATTTCTGAATTCTCTCCCCATTTAGAAAATAGTCAATGCCTCTATTCTTCCTACCAAAGTGCATGATCTCACACTTCTCCACGTTGAATTCCATCTGCCACTTCTTTGCCCATTCTCCTAACCTGTCCAAATCCTTCTGCAGCCTCCCTGCTTCCTCAATACTACCTGTCCCTCCACCTATCTTTGTATCATCTGCAAACTTAGCCAGGATGCCCTCAGTTCCTTCATCTAGATCATTAATGTATAAAGTGAAAAGTTGTGGTCCCAACACTGACCCCTGCGGAACTCCACTAGTCACCGGCTGCCATCCTGAGAAGGACCCCCTTATTTCCACTCTCTGCCTCCTGCCAGGCAGCCAATCTTCTATCCATGCTAGTACCTTGCCTCTAACACCATGGGCTCTTATCTTACTGAGCAGCCTCCTGTGCGGCACCTTGTCAAAGGCCTTCTGGAAGTCCAAGTAGATAACATCCATTGGCTCTCCTTTGTCTAACCTACTCGTTACCTCCTCAAAGAATTCTAACAGATTTATCAGGCATGACCTCCCCTTGATGAAACCATGCTGACTTTGCCCTATTTTACCATGCACTTCCAAGTATTCTGAAATCTCATCCTTAATAATGGACTCTAAAATCTTAGGAATGACGAGGTCAGGCTAATCGGCCTATTTCTGTAATCTCCTCTGTTCCACAACCCACCGAGATACCTGTGCTCCTCTAATTCTGGCCTCTTGAGCATTCCTAATTTTAATCTCTCCACCATTGGTGGTCATGCCTTCAGTTGCCTAAGCCCGAGCTCTGGAATTCTCTCTTGAAACCCGCCTGCCTCTCTACTTCACTTACCTCCTTCAAGACACTCCTCCTTAAAACCTACCTCTTTCACTAATCTTTTGGTCACCTGACCCAATCTTTCCCATGTGGCTCGGTGTCACACTTTGTTTTGTCATGCTCCTGTGAAGCACCTTCTGACGTTTAATTATGTTAAAGGTGCTATATAAATACAAGCTGTTGTTGTTTTACACTGCACCTGATAAATGCCTCTGCGCCCTCCACCCAAGAGGAGTTTCTACCGCTTTAAATTCAAACAATACTGTGACTCTCTCCTCTGACAAACAGCTACTGTCTTTACAAGGCACTGTAATTATAGTAATTATATTCCGTAGTGTGGCTCTGTGGGTAGCACTCATGCCTCTGACGCAGAAGGTTATGAGTTCAAGTCCTGATTCCAGAGGCTTGAGCACAAACTCTCAGCTGAAATTCTGGACACAGTGCTGATGGAGTACTGCCCATTCCTACGTCAGCGACTTCACTTCATTGGCTATAAAGTGCTTCAGGATATCTGGAGGTTGTGAAAGATGTTACATGAATCAAGTCTTTTCGGAGCTGTTGCCTTTTGGATGAGGCATTAAATCGAGGCCTCAACTGCCCTGTCAGGTGGATGTAAAAGATTCCAGGGCGCTTTCCGAAGAAGAGACACCCCACTGTCCTGGACAATATTTACTCCTCAACCAACATCATTAAAAATAGAAACAGGTGATCTGGTCATTATCTCAGGGAGTTTGTTTGGCTATAATAAAAACAGGAAATGCTGGAAAAACTCAGTGGGTCTGGCAGCATCTGTGGAGAGAGAAACAGAGTTAACATTTCGAGTCCGTATGACTCTTCTGCAGACTTTTCCTATAGTGTACCAGTGTAACAAGACCAGCAGACACATGAGAACGCCACTACCTGGAAGTTCCCCTCCAAGCCACTCACCATCCTGCCTTGGAAATATATCACCGTTCACTGTCGCTGGGTCAAAATCCTGGAACTCTCTCCCTAACAGCACTGTGGGTGTACCTACACCATATGGACTGCAGCAGTTCAAGAAGGCAGCTCACCACCACCTTCTCAAGGGCAATTAGGGATCAGCAATTTTAGTCCGGTTTCATCCCTACAAGTTGTTAATCAAATAGAAAATTAACTATTTACTATGGTTGTAAGTCATTAGCAATACTCACTTATCCAGAACCACCTCATCCAATTCAGGGTGATGGGGAGTCAGAGCCTATCCCAACAGGCAATGGGTACACCCAGGACAGGTGCCAGGCCATCACAGGGCACACACTCACATGCACACACTTTACCACTGCCAATCCGCCTAACCAGCACCTCTTTGAAACCAGAGCACCTGGCAAAAACCCACACCGACACAGGGAGAACGTGCAAACTCCACACAGACAGACACCCGAGGTCAGGGTCAAACCCGGGGCCCCTGGAACTGTGAGGCAGCAGCGCTAACCGTTGCGTCGATGTGCCACCCTGTAATTGGCAATACCCCCGGGGCTAATCGCTGCATCACACCTGGCTTTGCCAGCAACGCTCACATCCCATGAAAGAGCAATAAGAAAAGATTACACTTCAAAAGTACTTCATTGGTTGTAAAGTGCTTTGGGATGGCCTGTGGTTGTGAAGATCAACAACAACTTCCATTCTTACACCCTAATTTTTAACCGAGTGAAATGTCTCAGGGTGTTTCATAGGAGCAACAGCAGCAGACAACATTTGACACTGAGCCAGGTAAGGAGATATTTGGACAAATGCCTCAGAAGTGGCTAGTGAGGGCGATTTAAGGAGTGTCTTAAAGCAGAAGAGAGAAGCAGAGAGATGTTGTGTGTCCTTCTCCTTCTCTTAGGTAAATGAACAGATCAAAATGAGGGGCAGGGTGGATAGGAAGCAAAGCTGTTCCCCTTAGTTGAAGGGTCAGTCACGAGGGGACGCAAGTTCAAGGTGAGGGGCTGGAGGTTTAGGGGGGGATGTGAGGAAAAACTTTTTTACCCAGAGGGTGGTGACGGTCTGGAATGCGCTGCCTGGGAGGGTGGTGGAGGCGGGTTGCCTCACATCCTTTAAAAAGTACCTGGATGAGCACTTGGCACGTCATAACATTCAAGACTATGGGCCAAGTGCTGGTAAATGGGATTAAGTAGGTAGGTCAGGTGTTTCTCACGTGTCGGTGCAGACTCGATGGGCCGAAGGGCCTCTTCTGCATTGTGAGATTCTGTGAAAATTATTTTAATAATAAGACTAGCTCATCTTAAAATAATAAACTGCAGCTGTTTGTAGTTGTAAACAGCACCTTTCTTTTTTACATTTAAAGTTAATTTGCAAATTAAATATTCTACAATCAATGTATTTTTCAAATCTGTAAAATATTATGATATCATCCTATTTCCTCTAGAGGGCCCTGGTGTGATGTCGATCAAATTATTCCCCTCTCTGCTGAATCTTTTTTTAAATAAATGAGGTCATGATAACTGCTCAATTATTGAATGAATACATGTTTCAGTGCATTAAGCCCGCTGGAGCCAAGGCAATAAATCAGGAGTGACAGAGCCAGCCTTGTCTTGATCTAACTATGCCCATTCCAGAGGTACAGTGTGACAGTGGGCCTCGGTACTATTTGCATTCTGCCTAATTCCTCTGGGAATGAACTCCAACGAATCAAGTTGCGAAATGAACATTAATCATTTATTTTCAGGTGGATCATTTTTTTCTTATGGCTCGCAATGACATGCATGTGACCCAAGCCAGCCAGATGGTGGAGGTCTCCCTCACTTTGATGTTTGATGTCAACATGTAATCATTGCCAGAATATGCATTTGTTAAGGGTCACTGTTAAAGAAATGCCTCCCTTGTGCTTGGAACGTTTAATTTTGGGTGGGAGGCAGAAGGCAAATTGGAGACGTGTTATTTTTGATTCCAAATTTACCCCTTTCCCATCTGAATGGTAGTGAACAAACAAGGAGAGTGAGGGGAGATCTGATAGAGGTGTAAAAGGTTTAAATAAGCTATAAGCTAGACAAAGAAAAACTGTTCCCATTGGCTGATGGTGCAGGACTAGGGGACACGGGTTTAAGATTTTGGCCACGAGATGCTGTGTGTGTGTGTGTGTGTGTGTGTGTGTGTGTCCGGGGGGGGGGGGGGCGGGGGGAGGCATTGGGGTGGGGGGGTTGTATTTTTAAATTCATTTTACGGGACATGGGCGTCACTGACTAGGCCAGTGTGTATTGCCCATCCCTAATTTCCTGGAACTCACTTCCATGAGGGTGGTGGAAACGCAGGCGATCAAGGATTTCAAAAAAAGGAAATTGGATGCGTACTTGCAGGGAAACATAGAGCAAGGGAATGGAATTGATTGGATCGCTCTACAGAGAGCTGACCTGGACTCGACAGGCTGACTTTTCTTTTGTTCATTCATGGGATGTGGGCGTTGCTGGCTAGGCCAGCATTTATTGCCCATCCTTATTTGTCCTAGTTCAGAGGGCATTTAAGAGTCAACCGCATTGCTGTGGGTCTGGAGTCACATGCAGGCCAGACCAGGTAATGACTGCAGATTTCCCTCCCTAAAGCACAAAGTGAACCAGGTGAGTTATTACAACAACAACCGGCAATGGTTTCGTGGTCATCATTCTTAATTCTAGATTTTTATTGAATTCAAATTTGGCCATCTGCCATGGTGGGATTCAAACCCAGGTCCCCAGAGCATGAACCTGGGCATCTGGAATAATAGTCCAGAGACAATACCACTATGTCATCACCTCCCCGATATGGCCTCCTCTTTGGCTCTATTATTCATGCTGGGTTACTTATGCCTTGGGTAATGCAAGCACACAAGAATTAGGAACAGGAGTAGACCATTCGGCCCCTCAAGCCTGCTCCAATATTCAATAAGATCATGGCTGATCTGATTGTGGCCTTAACTCCACTTCCACACCTGTCCCACCCTACCCCTAACTTCCTTGTGGATCAAATATCTAACTCAGCCTTGAATGCATTCAATGGGCCTTATCCTTACCATTGCCAAGCATCCTACTCTTTACCTACAACCCTGAGCAGCCATGTGTGCTATCAGAGTGGAGTTTGACCCTCATCTCACCCAATGTCCAAATGTATACACTTTCTAGCCAGCATCATTGGATGATAATACGGAGCTGGGAAACAGAATGCTTCATCCCCTCCCTGGCCTTAAGCACCGATGGAAGTTGTAGCATCAACCAGCTGGCGCAGCACACGCCCAGTGATCGAACACAAGGCTTATGCTCAACACTATGTCATGAGCTACATTTAGTCACTGGAAAGTTGCACTCATCTCAACCTTGACAGTAAAACATAATTTAACACTTGGAGTACTGTGCAAGTTTCTGATGAGGATATAGAGGCACTGGAAAAGGTGCGATTGTTCTATTTTTTTTTTTTTACAAGAATGATACCAGAATTGAGAAGTTACAACTCTTTTCCCTAGAAAGGTAAAGGTTAACGGGCTGGGCCTGATAGAAATTTTTAAAATTATTACAGATACAGGGGTTCGATTGGGTGGATGTTGAGAAAAACATCTCTGGGGGGGGGGGGGGGGTGACCAGAACTAAATACTGTAAACGTAAAATTGTCTCCAATGAATTAAATAGGGAATGCAGGATGAACCTGCCTACCCAGAGAGCAGTGAGAAAGTGGAACTCACTACCATGTGGTGTGGTTGATGTGAATAGTATTGATGTATTTAAGTGGAAGCTAGATAAACACATGTGGGAGAAAAGAACAGAAGGTTACGTTGAAAGGTTGAGAAGAAGAGAAGTGGGAGGAGGCTTGTGTGGAGCATAAATATCAGTTTGGGCCAGGTGGGCTGAATGACTGCTTTCTGTGCTGTAAAATTTGATGTAATTTCCACACTATGTTTAAAGATACATAGAAGGGAAAGAATTTGCATTTGTATAGCATCTTTCACAACACCAGGACCTCCTACAGTACTTTTCAGCCAATTAAATACTTTTGAACAGTAGGCACCATTGTAATGTAGAAAACACAGCAACCTCTCACAAACAGCAATGTGATAACGACCAGATCACCTGTTTATAGTGATGTTGATTTAGAGCTAAATACAGGCGCCAGGGCAACAGAGAGAAACCGCGCCCCCCTGCTCTTCTTCAAAATAATTCCATGGGAACTTTTGCATTTAGCTGAGAGGACAGACAGGACCTCGATACAGCATCTCATCCATAAAACACCACCTCAAACAGTGCAACATTTCCCTCAGTATTGGCAATTGGGTGTTTCAGCCTTGATTTTGCACGAGCACTTGAAGTCACAACCTTGAAAGCAAAATTAATAAATTTTTCCAGGTCCAGACGAGAGCATGAAGCAGCACCGAAGAAATCATCGATGTACCGGAGAAAGAGCTGTGGGAGGGGGCCGGGGTAGGACTGGAACAAGGAATGTTCCATGTATCCCATAAAGAGACAGGCATAGCTGGGGCCCACGTGGGTACCCGTAGCCACACCTTTTGCTTGGAGGAAGTGAGAAATTGTTCAGTGTGAGAACAAGTTCAGCCAGACAGAGGAGAGTAGTGGTGGATGGGGATTGTTCGGGCCCCCCCACCCCCAACCTTAAACCAGCTTATATTTCACCCCTCTCCTTGGATTAACCTAGTTCTGTCGAAGGGTCATGAGGACTCGAAATGTCAACTCTTTTCTTCTCCGCCGATGCTGCCAGACCTGCTGAGTTTTTCCAGGTAATTCTGTTTCTGATTAAGTATATTCCTGGAGGTTTCATCACATTACTTGCCCCCATGTTCCAGCCATTAGTCAGTTGACACATCCATCCTTGTCAAGCACTGCCTTCCTACACCAATTGGAAGCAAATAGACACAATACCCAATTGGATGATGCTTAAATGTCAGCCAGCCCTTTTCCCCCCATTTTCAATACTCCTGTAAGTGGTAAAGAGAAATGTTCAAAAAAAGTTTTAAAAATCAATCCATTTTAATGTCCCTATGATTTTTCTCCAGGGTTGCACACAGTAGTGTTGTGAAAAATGATCTTCAATTCCTGGAGACTCCAGGCCAATCCTGGAGGGTTGGGAACTCTAGTTATGTAGAATATTCTTTATTCCAGTCCTACTCAGGGCCCCTTCCTCACTTCTTTTCTGGTATATTGATGACTGTATTGGTGCTGTTATGGCACAGCTGATGGTAAATGCTGAGCTGTTCAAATCCCAAAGGAAAACTTGAAACAACTGCTACAACTGTTCTGCAATTTGTATATATTTCGATATGTGTGCCTTGAATTCAGTAGTATTAAGAGCACCGAGTCTTAGTGGTTTCTTACAAACCTAAATTAAACCTTTATTAAATAAAAAAAATGATTTTAAGTATATACATAGGTTTACAAATTACTAATGTGATAACTCCTAGCTCCACTAATTAAGCTAACACCCAGTTACACCTTTGTTGAGGGAACAGTAAAACAACATAGATTCCAACAGACCCAAGCAAAGTAACACGATACCCTGAACAGTCAAATTCAAAGTGCATTTTCTTAACTTCAGTTCTTGCAGACAGCAGTTTGAGGCTTAGAGGGTGGAGGCTTTTCATACATGTTAGATCTTAGAATGCCTTCTTTCCTATACACTACCACATCTCTTTTATAATATTTTCCCTTTTGAATACAAATTCCCATTGTTTCACTATGTCTTTAGACTTTACCTCTCTAATAATAAAAATCTATCAAAGTACAATTTTACCAGTAATCTTTAAGACAAATAAACACACGGTTTCTTAACTTCTCCTGGCTAGGTGAAACACTTCACACCCTATTTTAAATTCAAGCTAGTCTGGTTTATTTAAAAATGCAAATGTTCCCTTTACACCTATGTTCCTATGTTTACCTACTTAACATTTCAAACCTAGCTTATCTTCTGTTACATCAAAGCCTTCAGGCCAGCTGCCTTTAATTCAATTAAGTCCCAAACACACACACACACACACACACACACACACACACCCATAGACACAGACCACACTATTACTCTACATAAATTCCAATAACATTATGAAAATTATATCTTCCTAACAGTGCTGCTTCCAGCTCACTTCAAACTGGAAAATATCATCAACTTTGCTTCCAAAATCCATCCCTCCCATACGACACAGTGTCCATTTCAACTTTTCCTTTCCTTTCCTTGGTTTCTCTCTCACTCTGTCTGGGCACAACAAGCTGTCAACCAATTACTACCATAAGCCCACTGACTCCCACAGGTCCTCTGATTACATAACTTAACCCACCTCCCGTAAGGAGTCTATTCCATTCTCCAAATTTCTCCATTGCATCTGTTCTGACAATGCTACCTTCCACAACAGTGCTTCCAATATGTCTTCTTTTTCCCCTCAACTGAGAATCCCCTCCACCACAGTTGACAAGAGCTTCAACTGAGTCCATTCCATTTCCTGCCCTTCTGCTCTCATCCCTCCCCTTCCTTACAGTTTAATTTGGCATATTGTATTCGTCTACTCACGAAATAGTCTCCTCTACACTGGGGAGACCAAAAGCAGATTGGGTGATCTCCTTGCTTGAACACCTCCATTCAATCCGCCAGCAAGATCCCAAGCTTTCAGTCACCTGTCAATCCAATTCTCCTCCTCTGCCACCAGCCTCCTGCGGTGTTCTAATTAGGGTCAGTGTAAGTTTGAGGAACCGCACTCAATTTTTGATTAGACTCTTTACAGCCTGCTGGTTCTGGAATCATTATTGGGTCCAACAGTTTCAAATCATAACCTCTGCTCCAATTTTGTTCTGTGGTTTCTGATTTTGTTTTTGGATGTCAGTTGTTAGTAATGATTCTGCTTTCCCATATACCTCTCTTCTAAATATACCTTTGTTTATTTTTTTAATTGTCCCATTATTATCATTCCCTTGCACCATAACCCATTTTGCCATCTAATCTCTCTTGCCTTCCAGCCTTTCTCAGATCTTCACTTCAGTTCTATCCTCCACCTTTTTCCCTGCCTCTAGGCTACTTTAAACCTGTCACATCTCTCAACTTGTTCTAGTTTTGACAGGAGGACACTAACCTGAAACATTAACTCTCTCTCCACATATGCTGCCCAACCTGCTGAGCACTTCCAGCATTTTCTGTCCTCTAGACCTATCATGTGTTCTTTTGTTTGTGCTATTACCATCTCCCTTTTGTTGTTGAAATCACTCCTGCTTGTGACAGCTCTTCCCTTTTGTTCTTTCTGCCTCCTCCCCACAACCTCTGTTCTCACTTTAATCTGTTAAATCTCCAATCTAACTTCTTCCAAGTCATGTACCTGAAATGGTAACTCTGTTTCTCTCTCCACAGATGCTGCTTGACCTGTTGAGTATTTGCAGCATTTTCTGTTTTTTTTTTTAAATACAGTTTTTCAACCTCCACAGTATTTTGCTTCTGTTCTTGTGTTTGGTTGGCTTTTCATTGAATGGTTACAGCACAAAAGGAGGCCATTCGGCCTGTCGAGTAAGTGCTAATTCACCCAGACCCCTCATGATTTTGAATACCTCTATCAAATCTCCTCTCAACCTTCTCTACTCCAGGGAAAACAACAAGCTTCTCCAATTTATCTACCTAACTGAAGTTCTTCATCCTCATCATTTTCTGCACCCTCACATCCTTTCTAAAGTGCGGTGCCCAGGACTGGACACAATACTCCAGGTGAGGCTGAACCAGTGTTTTATACAGGTTTTTTTTAAATCATAACTTCTTGTACTTTATGGCTTTACTTATAAAGCCCAAGCATACTGTATGTTTTCTTTAAACAATTGTCTTAACTTGCTCTGCCACCTTCAGTGATTAGTGCACATACCTTATCGTATATAACTTCTCCTCATTCTTCCCACCAGAATGAATCATTTTAAACTTCTGTGTATTAAATTCCATCTGCCCATTCCATCAGCCTGTCTACATTCCGTTGAAGTTTAACACTGTCCTCACAAGAAGTGATGACAAACTAACATATCCATTTCATGCCAATGAACTCTGCACAAGCACCTGAAGGATTTGGACACTGGCCTATCAGCTTCACCTAAACATCACAAATGGTAAATAAACAATAAACAGAATGCCAATGACATTCCTGGACAGGATGTCCTCTCCAGAAGTAACCAGTAATATTGATATCACAACTACAAGAGCCAATCAGGTACGAAGCTAAGGTAACCAATCAGATCCGAAAACAACCTAACCAGTCAGACACCCGGAACCGTGTTCAACCGGTCGACGACGCCGTATCTGAACACGGGTAGGTCTTAGCCAACTGTCGTCGGCCTTTTATCTTTGAGGGGCGTACGGGCCAATGAAATGGTTTGTTTCATACGGCGCCTGCGCCGGTAACCAATCATCATCGTTCCCTGTTGATTGTTTTTGAAGGGAGACCGGTCGCAGCCAATCAGAGGTGTCGTTAATGGTGGGGGTGGGGGGGAGGGGGAAGGGGAGGCCGTGCGGCCAATGGGCGTCGCGCTTTGATTGGAGCGGCGGCCGGAGTGGCTGACAGGAGGCGCTGTGGGCGGGGGCGGTGTTGGCGGCGGCTGCTGCTGCTGGTCACTGACTGAGTCCGTGAGGGGAAGCGAAGGGGAAGGAAAGCATTTGAAATAACTCCCGGGGCGGCGGGGTCATTGCCCCATTAAATTAAATTAAAACAAATAAACGCCCCCGGCTCAGCGGCCGGAGAGAAGCCGCCCCCCCCCCCTCCCCTCTCCTCCATCCCCGCTGGAGTGTGGCCCATGAGGAGGGAAACAGCCCCGCTCGGCGCCCATGCCCAGCTCCCGGGAGGACGGATGCGGCCCGAGCGCCGACCCCTGCGTCCCCGGGCCTGACTCCCGTCCGACCTCGGCGGCGGCGGTGGTGCCGCCGGCGGGCTTGGCTCCGGCCTCTAGCCGCCCCGGGCCTCCCCCGTCCGGCTGCTGATCTCGGTCTCCGACTCTCTCTCTCTCTCTCTCAGTCTCTGTCTCTCTCTCTCCTCCTGGTCGCCGGATTACTGAGAGGTGGGTGGCCCGCTCCGCCCGCCCCGGCCCCAGGTCCATGGCTTTCATCATGAAGAAGAAGAAGTTCAAGTTCCAGACGCTCTTCAGCCTGGAGGAGCTGGCCGCCGTCCCCTTCGTCAACGGGGTGCTCTTCTGCAAAATCCGCCTCTTGGACGGAGGGGACTTCACCCAACTCTCGACCAGGTAAACCAAAAATAAATAAATAACCTAAAACCCTTCAGGAACCCTCCCCCACCCCCCTCCCCCCTTATATCACCCCTGGCTGCAACCCAGGGGCAGGAAGGTACCCCTGAGGCTGCTGAGGAAAGTTGTGCTCCCCCCCCCCCCCCCCCCCCAAGCAAGGATGTCTTTCTGTTTCCAAACCGGTACAAGTCCCAGAAAATTAGTTTCTGTTTAGAGAGGGCGATTTTTGTTTAGACGACTGGGACATGGGGTGGGGTGAGGTGGGGGCACACGGGTGCCTACCCTCCACTGTCGTTTGTAGAAGCTGCAAAAACCCTGCCTTGTGGCTCTGCGCTGTGCTGGTTTGATGTGGCCAGAGAGAAAAGTGTCTTTTTTTTGCGCAGTTTTAATTTTGCATGTGGCCGTTCCGGCTCACTCTGCAGCAGCCATCAGCAATGCAAATTGAATGCTGAACTAAACTTGTACAAGCCTGGAGTATTTAATCCTAACTCTGGGCTGTGCTCCAGTCAAGGCCACTTGAGGTCCGCTTAGTTCTGGGCCTGAGAAGGCTTAGCAGAGAGAGAGGGAGGGAGAGAGAGTCACAATACCGGTGGATTAATATCCCAGGGCAAAGCAGTGAACAAAGATTGGGAAAACTTGGGGATTTCTGTCTGGGAAGGACGTATCTGGGAGTGGTCTCATTGAGGGATATAAGATGGTAAAAGTAAATCTGCAAAATGGCTTAAGTTAAAATGTAGGAATAGAACAAAGGGGACACGGGGTCAAACAAGCCAAAGGCAAATTTAAATGGAAAAAATGCTGGAAGTACTCATCAGTTTTGGCAGCATCTGTGGAGAGCAAAACAATTAACTTTCAGCTTGCTGACCTTTCAACAAAACAGTGCACTGCCAGTGTACTTTCAGCTAGTGGAGCAAAATCTAGGATTATATAGTAAAACTTGAATTTCTGAGCTCAACCTCAAGATGCCCAAAAGCCCTTTAAAATCAATGGGATACTTTTGAAGTACAGTCATGATTGTAATATAGAAAATATGATGGCTTATTTATGCACAACAAGATCCAACAAACATTGTGACAATCTGCTTGTGATTGGTGGTTCATATGACAATTAGGGTATTATCTGAATATTTTAAAAAAGATTATCTAGATCACTCCCAGGTACCCATTTTCTATTACCTACATGTTCTGGAAGGGAATTTGTCTAACTATCAGTTCACTTGCTGTATTTGCAGATTTAATCTTTTGTCCCTTTAGTTTCCTTAGCATGTGTCTGAAGTACTTGTGGTTAGAATGTCACATTTCTGTTGAAAAGGTTGAATGACCTGATGAGATCTTTGAGTTTAGGAGGGTGTTTGATATGGCAGACACAGAAGACATTTCTGCTTGTGGGAGACACCAAAACTAGGGTCCACTAATAAATCCAATAGGGAATTCAGGAAAACCTTCACCCAGAGAGCAGTTGAAATGTGGAACTCACTACCATAAGATGTAGTTGAGGCGGATGGTTTAGATGCATTTAAGGGTAAGCGTGAGGGACACGGGGGAGAGAAAGGAATAGGAAGTTATGCCGATCGGGTTAGTTGAAGAGGATGGGAGGAGGCTCATGTGGACCATAAATAACACTAGCATAGACCAGTGGAGCCAAGTGGCCTGTTTCTGTGCTCTGTTCTTTGTAAATTGGACTGTGTTGGAAATCCGGAGGTTTTTTTTCACAGATTGCTGCCTCACCAGTGATATTATGGCGTCAACAGGCAAGTGAGATAAAGCTGATTGGGACCACCTCCAAAACTCGAGCTTTTATATATTTTTGACTTGGCTAGATATAAATCCTTTACCCCTCTTACTCTGTTTCTTGAGGGTGGTAGTTTATTTTAGCAAAGGGCAATGCAATTTATTAGGTGCAGGAAGCTTTTCAGTGACAATTCTAAATGCATCAGTCTAGATATTTATAATTATTTGACCATGAATGCATCACAGCTATGCTCAGTTATGTGCACTCAGTGATCCTGGCTGATTTATTTCCCTGTCCAGCTTTTGGATGAAATGAAACAAAACCAAATGCAGCACACACCATTGTCACTTCAATTGGCATGGCATGACATAATTGAACCCTGGGTCCCTCTGCTCTGTATTGTTCTGTGTCGCAGTAACATTTACCCTCTGTTGGGGAGCTCAGAGAATGAAGCTGGGCTAAGTGCACTGTTATCTGTTGCAGCAAACATTTTAGATGTCTTTTATACAGACTTGAGAGTTGCGTTCACTGAGTGATTTTACCAATTGCATTTGAAAACGTTGTGTGGTTTTCAAGCAAGTTTTCAAACCTACGCTTATCTCCCACATGCGTTACGTATATACTTTGTCCTTGAACCTGTTGATACTTGTTCAAGTCCGACCTTATGAATTAGTTTTCCCTTAAATCCTTTTGCAATAAAGTACATTGCTTTGAATTTTTTTAGAGTTCAGAAATGGCCTGATTTTGAGTTATGGCTCAGTTTTGTCTTTTTGTAGTTAGCAGTAGAAGTCAGATTGTGATGGTATTATGTTCTGTTACAGTTATAAGGAAATCAGGACTATTTGATATTACTCTCTGTTGTCTGAGTGAGTTTTTTTTGTGCTGTGCTGCAGAAAATGGAAGGTTTTGAATAACTTGCCAAAATATATTGGAAAGGAACTCTCCTTGTCAATGCTTTCTGCCAGATTAATGTCTAGGAATGTAGGCAAAAATATTTTGCAAGCCAGAAATTCTCCAGTTAAATCTGTTAAATGCAAGTGATTTGCATTCTGAGTTTCTTAATTGATAACTGAATAAAACAGGTTACAACAAATGATGCGGTTCTTTTTCCATGAGCCAGTGAATGGAAAAAATTGCATGTCAGCAGTATTGGCCTTGTTGGTTTTCATTGAGTGAACGATGTTAGAACAGTAACGAAGGATGTGGTGCAGTTGTAGTTTCTGATGTGAAGCAAAGCTGTGGCAGAATCAGAAAAGTGTTGCTGTCTGTTCAATACATCAGCAAGTCACTGATAGTGGTGAACTTCTACAGTCAAAGCACAGTTAAAACTATATATTAAAAACATTGAAATGCTCTCCATTCTTATTGTGGTTCTAGGCTGCTATCTCACTATTTTCAGTACCAAAGCACGGTTAAATTGTTCCAGATATTGCATTGCACATGTAATTTTCATGAACAGTATTGAAGCAATTTCATGGGATTTTGTTTTGTGTTTTTTTTTTGTCAGACTGAAATGCAGTCTCCTCAGACTATCCCATCCTGGAATAGCTTGGTTTTTAGGTCCGATTTGTGACGATTTTACCATTTGAGTTTAAGTTTTCAAACTGGAAAAAATAGAACATGAAGTGGTTTTCATGACATGCTCAACATGAAAGGAGTGGTGCTGTTCAGAGTGATTACACCTTGTAGGCCAAACCCATTAGAAGCAAAACAATTACTCTTAAATTAATTAAACAAGTTGTAACATTGAAGCTGTGGGATTACTTGTTCAGGCCTGCAGAAAGGTTTCCTGAGGGATCTCTTGCCCTTTGCATGACATGGATCAGGTAAGTTTGCAAGGACACTATTGAGGAGTACAGTTAAGAGTTCTGTAAGGAAAAAAAATAAAGACTGACTGACTTGCATTTATAACTGTGTAATGTCCCAAAATACTTTACAAGCAAAGGAGTGCTTTTGAAGTGTAGTCAGTTATAATGTAGGAAATGTGGCAAACAATTTGTACATAGCAAGCTCCCACAAACATTAACTTGAGAATGATCAGATGACCTGTTTCCGTGGTGTTGAATGAGGGATAAGAAGAGGCCAGGACACCCTGAAGTGCTCCAGTGCCCTTTGAAAGAGTGCCATGGGATCTCTTATACCTACCTGAGAGGACAGAGGGGCTGTAGTTTACCATCTTAACTAAGCACCTCCGACAGGTCAGTGCTTCTGCAGTATTGCACTGAACTGCATTAAAGTGGCTAAGTGATTTTATTTCTCCTTCTGCTAAATTCAGTGCCAAAGCTTGGAACAGCAGAGCTATTACCTGGAGATGGAGAAATTCAGAATGCAAATCTCTTGCATTTATCAGATTTAGACAGGTAGTTTCAGTCTTGTTTAAAAAATCTACATTCCTTTCATACATGCAGTGGGGCAGCCAGGATATTCACTTTCTCCATTCACCACCTGTATTTACTGCAAATGAATGGTCCTGTAAAATGACACTTGAGGGCACACTGCTCTATTTATGTCCTTTATATTTTTTTACGCTAGAGTTGTGTCACTTTTATTTCTCCCTCACCTATTCTTGTAACTTTATTTAATGATCTCTGAAATGTTCTCTTGCTTGACCGGGTGTGCAGGTGCTTCCTCTGCTGATGTTTGTTCTTGAATCAATTGGTGGCAGCTGGGAGCAGGAGGGTGCATTGCATTGAGATTTTATTTTATTTTTTTCTTTTCATTCCATTCCTATAAGAAAAAGTACCTGGGAGTGGGGGAGGAGGATTAGATGTGTTGACGTGTAAACCATCTCTTGCCACAGCATTCTAGTACAACACATTGCACCCTTTATAACACATCTTTCGAACACCAGCAATTGGATTTAATTTTTTTAACTTTGTGGGTCATAACATGCTCTTGCAATTAATTTCATCAGGTTTTGCAAAAGTTGCTGAGTAATAAAAGGATACGTTTCAGTATAAAATACATAGCTTAATAGTTACTGTCTGCATTACTGCCCTTTACTTCAGTTTCCTGTACTGCTGGACTTCACATTCCTCAGCCTGAGGCAGTTCATCAAACATTTTTGATTGAAGGGCCCGTCTTCAAATGGATTAGTAATCATGGGCCACCAGTCTAAATTAAGATATATAAAAGTGCTGCATATAAAGCAAGCATTAATAATGCTTTTACCAAAACAGGTCTTTTGTGCCACTCTGTGCTTCTCTATGTACACGCTCCTCCTACCTACTCCTTGCTGTACTTTTAGCAACTGCACACTGCACTTTCACATTTTGCAGACTGGTTGGAATGTCTCTACAGACTCCTGGGGTTCTTGGACCCCAAATTGAGAACCACCGTTCGAGTGTATATAAAATTTATTAGTATGAGTAGTGAACGTGCAATGGGCAGATTGGGGAAGTGAGAGTTTTGGCAATCTTGGGCTTTTGTATTTTTTTAGATATCCTGTCGAGCATTTAATCATCCTGGTTGGTGCAAAAATGACTCTGACTCTATAACTGCTCAGAGTTTGCAAAACTGTTGAGGAAGTGATCTATTGTATCTTGTCATTTTATAATGAACCTTGCCCCACTAAATTCATAGGAATATAGGAGCAAATTTACTGTTAAATCAGCTGGATTACAATTCCTAGCAAAATAGCATTGCTCTTAGTCTTTTGGACTACACACTCTACCAGAGCTCCCCCCTACCAAATAAAAACCCTATCTTTAGGCAGTATTGAGTTTTAACTTTTTCTGGGAATATATAGTGATGATTCTTGTGTTTTAATACATAGATGAAACCAATAAGATGGAATAGTGAGAAAAAAAATCAGATTGCCAAGCCCATTCCTCCCAGACGCGTGTTTTCCTGTCTCAGTTCCTTCGGACACATATTTAGTCTCATGAGGAAATGATCTGTTTAAATATTTTTTGATTCCCAAAGGTAATTGGTCAAAACTCCAGAAAATTCATCCACCCTCATAACTCTACTGTTTAGCTCAAGCTTACTGTTCCCTTTCCTATAGACAAGCACAGCCAAGTTCTTATCCCTCTGGCTCCAGCAGGGCACAAACTGTTGGCCTCTGTGGAGTAGTTGATCTTGGTTTATACCTATTCTTAGAACTTTGCTTTTGCTGGAGGGTCTGTTCCTGCAGGTTGAGCAGAGTTAATATTTCTTCCAAATGTTTTCTACATTACAACAGTGACTGTGTTTCAGAACTGCTTCAGTTGTAAAGTGCTCTGCGATTATGAAAGGTGCTATATAAGAGCAAGCCTGTTTTTTGTAATACCCAGTGTTGTTTGCTCCTTAAACCCTTGTCCTGTGCTTCTCTGCTCCCAACCTGTTTTAAGCTTACATAATTTAAGATTCTTATTATTTTAAATATATGTACAGTGCCCTTCATTTTATTTGTATTTTGAGTCTTATTTTCTAAAATGAGTTTGTTTCTGAACCCTGTTCAACATGCCTGCGCCTCAGTACTGGACTTTCAAATTCAACATGCCTGTGCCTCAGTACTGGACTTTCAAACTCGCAAGTCCAGTCTAAATCCCATCACAGCTTCAGAAGAAATACTACCATGGGAGTTACCACGTTATCACCAACTGGTTTACCGGCTCCTTGCCAGCCACAACCAGTCTGGCCTTAATGTGGTTCCAGTCCACACTCGCTTAAAGCCTAATACCCAAAAAGTGACTGAGTGAACCACTTACATGTACAGTCGCTATGGAGCACCAATGCCTTCCCAGGGCAACTAGGAAGAGGTAATAAATGTGGCTTTGCCAGTGCTAGTAAGGACTATTTTTAAAAGACCTTCTCATTAGATGCTCAATTTCACACACTGTCTGAAATCTAGCTTTAGCAGTGATCTTTGGAAAGTTAGAATAATCTGTTTGGAGTTGTAATCAAATGCCCTTGATCTATTTTTATATATTATTGATTTATTCCTTTTTTGATAACAGCTCTGTGTTGATCACAGACCTTGTGAATGTCACATACCATTTCCTAATATTTACTGATATGCAGTAACTATAGATTTGCGCGTTACATCATGTTTTCATGTCATTTTTTTTGTTCCTGATTATATACAAATTATAATCTGCTTAAAATATCAGTTTGGAAGCACTACAATTTGCCAGTGCTGTTTGTATAAAAGCAAGGCATCATTTGAGATGAAAGATTATTGCCGGTGTCCTTTCTCTGAGGAGAACTCTTGATGCCATGTTTCAATGAAAGGAGGATTTATTATCCGAATCGAGTCCCTTCCAAAATCGGACCTCATCTGCGTACTTGCTTTCTCCTGTTCCTTGCATTTACTGTAAGGTATATGGATAAAAATGTGCATTTGCTTTTCATTAGACTACATACCAAGCAGGTAAACGTATTTGGCCCACAACAGTAAGATGTTCTTGCAGAACCACTTCATAACAAATCTATTAAACCTACAATTTTTATTTTCTGTTTTCCCTCCCCGGTGCTAACTCATACAAGGGTGTAGCCCCCATGTGTAGGCAAATACTGCCGCCTTCAAATTGTTATCCTACACACATGAGGCTAGAGAATGATCACTGGGAGGGGAAGTGCGGAGAGCTGAGCCCTGTCCTTAACTTGGAGTGTGTGTGTAACGTAACACATTCAGGCTGAAGGCAATGAACAGCCATCAGAATTGAAACTGTGGCAAGGTCTATTTAATTTCCTGTCCCTAGCTTAAGGATGTGGAGAATAGTTGTAAGCATCTTCACCACTGTTGCTGCTGATATCGGCTCTATCTTCCCACGTGAAAGATCAAGCTCTGTATGACAGAAGCTAGGGCACTTACCCATAGACATAAACAATTGCAAATAGTAGCTCTCATCTCGGAAACAATCAGAAAGAACGCGCATTTATATAGCACCTTCCATGACCTCTGTGCTTTGCATCCAGTGAGGTGCATGAAGGTATTATTTTTCAGTAACAGAGATTTACTTTCATGTAGAACTGTATGAAGACATTTGGTTGTGTGTACATGCTGAGTCATTACACTTGATTCTGCTGAAATTGAGGTTATTTTTGTAACCACAGAACACACAAGCAATGGTGGGAAATGTGATATTAATTCTGGGGCTTTTAGTGGATTGTCACGCATACTTTCCAATCTGTTGAAATGTTGATGAATGTTAATTTGGATGACCTAGCTTCTTGCAGTGCTTTGCATACAGGTACAGTTTGTGCAGTGTCTCAATTTTAGAACTTGCGCTGTGCATTTTCTACATGTTCACAAATGAATTATGATGAAGGATCCAAATAATTAATTGCAATATGCCACCACTATTTAATCTATCAAAATCCAGATCCAAAATTAACACTAGATAATTACTGTATTATGTTGATGAAGTATTTTAATTTTGTTTTTAAGTTCAAACCACTTGGCTGAACTGTGGTTAACGGATATATCACTGAATCTAGTCTGCGGCCCAGTTTATGCACTTGAACCTAACCAGGATCTTTCTGAGCACTGAATAATGCAAAACTCTAAAACTTAAATTCACTGATATTTGTATTTTACATTTCAAGCTGTTTTGCTGTTTGTATTCATTGTGTTATGTGGTTTTAGCCATCGTGCAAAAATAGGAAAAAGATGCCCACCTAATTGTTTGTGCTCTTTTCAAACATGCATAAGGGTTAGCTTTATTTACTAATAACTTGTTTTCCTATTTTAACTCTGAACTTTTCTTCAGTTGCTACTCATTTATGGTTTAGCTTGATGAAAAATGCAGAAATTGAAATGGGAAGCAAGGGAGGATGATGGAATGTAACATGCCATTAAGCTTTTTACCACTTGTATTAATAACTATCACATGCCTGGAAAGATGAACAAGGGTACTTGCAATAGGTAACCACCTGTCAGGAGACTAAGTCCATCCTAACAGTTTAGTGCTGTTATATTAAACAGCCTGCCTTATTTTTGCTTGAATTTTACAAGTGAAATTGGAAACTTTGTGTAGTTTTAATGCTCGGGAGTAGCTCCCAAGATATTTTGGGTAATGAGTGTCTGATTCCTTCAAGAAATAGTGCACTTAATTGGCATGGGTGGTAATATCTTCCGCCTGGATGTACAATTCTAATTAGTTTACTTCAGTTGGAAGACAAATCTTGCATTTTTGTCAAGGTAATATTTTGAATGTGGGTAAAAATACAGAGTAGTGTGCACGTTCAGTCCATTTGCAGCCTGACTTGATTTCCCATGCAACACCAAATGATGGGTAAGGTATTGCAACTGTCAATTATGCCATTGTAGAAAAGGCTAGACAGTGTAATACTCAGCTTGCATTTTATTATGATGACATTTACGTTTTAAAAGACATCTGAACACAGGTTATTTGCTTCTAAATAGAGTATTAATACTCCATACTAATTTTAATTCAAGACAGTCTAACTTTGAACTTTCCTGTGATTATTGCCTTGACACAATCATGGGTTGTAGGCAGGATGAGGTAGGGTCTATCAAATTCTAATCAAGTACAATTTCTTTTATGTTTCATTCTCTTTTCTCATCCCTTTGCAACCTTTTATTATCCTACTATTTGGAAGGTAGAATGGTGTGGGCAATGTACACTACTTCAACTTTCATCAGCGCTGCTTCGCCATTAGCCAATTGAAGGTGCAGTTCAAATGCAGTGAGATTGGTAATACCAGTATTTCTTCACTGTAATGTAATGGTAAGTTTTCTAATTGAGGTCCGCATTGTATTCGTACAGCTGAAGGAGTTAAATGGAAATGATCAACAACTCTTTGCTGGATTATCCTAATCTAATTGCTTAGAGATTCATGGAAAAATCTTGTGCGTTTTAGAGTTCTTTGGGGATTACTGCCTGTTTGATTTATTTTATAATATGTCCATATGTAGTTCGTCAAGAAAAACTCTTGGTCAGCAGCAAAGGGAATAATTGAACCCAACAAGCAGAGATGTTTTTGAGAGCTTTGCAATGGGAGTGGAACAATTTGTGCTGTTAACAGGAAAATTATTCTGGACAGAATCCAACATTTACAATGTCTAAATATCAGTCCCAGATGATTGCGAGGTTAGCAACTTGTTAGCAAAACCACTTTTTTCTCTCTGTTTAAAAACTACCCCCCCCCCACCCCCCCCCACCACCCACCCAATCACAATCTGCCTTCCAGTGTAGTTTCTGTGCTTGGGAGTGAGTTGTTTATTTTTGATAATTGAGGATAAGTTCAGAAATTGGGAGCAGGGAGTAAAATACAGATATAATTTTCTAAAATTGGACTGAGTTAAGGAGTATTGAAACTTAAGCGAAACATTATCCACTATTCCTAAAAATGCTATTTCATTTTGTAAAATTGACTATTTAATTTGTGTTTAGTTGACTGTCACAAGTTCATAGCTTTTTAGTTGAATAACATGAATAACATCACTTAAATGAAGTGCATCTGTAGGTTATGATCAGAGTTTGAATCAAAAAAGGGAAGTGAGTTCATCAATTGAAGTGGAAAGAGTGCCGTATAAAATCTGAATGTTGTGTCATATGATCCTGCATTTAAAAACATATAAATTCAGATAAGATCTCATATTCTTTGTTTTCTATTTATGATCTGGAACTGTAATGTGCTTATAGAGGAGCATGGTCGATGTTTTGAACCACCTCACCTGCCCAGTGTGGACCTCTTTTCCCTTCCCCTCAAAAGATAAAGATTTAAAAAATTGGATGCCATCAAATTGCTGGATGCCATTAAATGTAAGCACTGAAATAGGGGTGTTATTGCACAGCCCTGTAGGTAGGAAGTATAGTTTCATGTAAAATTGTTTTACACATTTCGTGAATACTACCCCAGTTTCAATGGTGAAACTTCTGTTAGAAAAGACACTCAAGTTGGCAAAAAGGGAAGTGGTGTAGTGGGTTAGACCTTTACTCTTCACCTTGAGGTTTATCTTTGAATTTAGCCCAAAATGATGGGACAAAAATCTCCTGACTGTTGGGTGCCTTATGTTTTAGGTGAAATCTGCTTGCACAGTCACAATTGACCTCCAGATGAACACAAGCTCATGCATAAAACAATCCTTAACTTTGCAACTTTGATGCCAATTATTACTATTAGTCCAAAAGTAGGTGCCAGAAATGGAAAACTGTCAAACCACTGGACAGATGCCCATGAGGTTGGGTGGAATTTTACCTGAGTTCTTAACCTACATTTAAATGTGCTGTGCCTAACTTGGTCGTGATGGGGATATTGGGTACCTGGGGGAGAAAAACCTTCAATCCTCAACATGACCATCATTCACATTCACATAGGATCCTTAAACATTTTGAGAGTTGTATAAGACCTTTAGAAGTTTGAGATGTTTTGATTCAGAGACGGTCTTATTCCAGGTGAAATATTTTCTAAAACAATTTCTACATTTTCGGTCCTGTCTTTTCCCTTTATTCCTATGCTTTGCACCATACCGTACTTCTACGTTCCTGCTAATATGTTAGATTGTGTTGGTTGGAGGTTTGCAGAAATGGTTGGGTGCCTGTGCCTGATTTTGAAAGCTGAAATTCTGCCCTGGTTTTTGGGGTGGGGGAACAAGAGGTCGGCAGGGGAAGAGACTCTTGGCCTCACTTGGCTGCTCCCTCCTTTGGCATGGCTGAAGTTGGAAATGTGCCAAAGAGGGGATGGTGGGTGTGAATTGAAGCATTGATATAGTGAGTACATATTTTTCTCCAGAAATGTTTTCCTGTTGGTTTAAGATTGTAGCTGGGTCAAATGGATTAAGATTTAGGATGAAGGATGTTTGCATTACGTGTGCTCAAAAAGTTGGACTTGTGCAACCGTGTTAATATGCTTGGACTTGGTGACACTTTCAGAAGCTGTTTTACCACCCCTTTAGCACATGTCAGGAAGATGCAATAATGCTATTGGGATTTATTGTAAAGGGTGTGTGTGTGTGCGTTTGTTAGTTAATTGAATTAAAGTCAGCTAGTCTGAAGGCTTTGATATAAACATGGGGGAAGTTTGGAAACATGGGTGTCAAGGGAACTTTTGCATTTTTAAATAAACCAGGCTAGATTGTTTTCAGAGGAGGAGAGAAATGTGTCACCTAGCCAGGTGAAGTTTAGAAAGTGTTTCTTTTTACTAATGATTACTGATAAAACTTAGTGGTATGACAGATTTTTATTATCAGAAGTATGGAGTCCAAAGGCATAGTGAAACAATGCAAATTTGCATTCAAAGGGGGAAATATGTATAAAGGAGTGAAGGCTGAGTGTAAGGGTAGGCGTTTTAAGACCTTAAAAGTGTGAAAAGCCTTCAGCATCTATGCCTCAAGCTGCTATCTTCAAAGAACTGAAGTTAAGAGAAAACATTTTGAATTTGACTGGTTCAGGGTATCATTTTTTTGCCTGGGTCTTTTAAAATCTATGCCTTACTGTTGCCTTAACGAAAGTGTAACTGGGAGTTAAAATAATTGGGGGATTTAGAAGTTATAGTAGTATTTCATAGACGTATGTGCTTAAAATCATTTTCTTTTTAAGGTGGTGGTCTTAGTACTACTGAATTCAGGGCACGCATCTCAAAATTTATACAAATTGCAAAACAAGTTGTGGCAGTTGTTTCAAGTTTCCCTTTGGGATTTGAACAACTCGGCTTTTACCATTGGCTGTGCCATAACGCCTCCCTCTTGCCTCCCTCAAAAGGATTGTGTTGTTATCAGCCTGACAAAAGATGGCCATTATCATTTACCTTTAGCTTGATTTAGTTACTAGCTGTTATAGAAAAAAATAAAACACCGATAGCATGAAAGATATTGGTTTAAATTGCCTGTTTGATAGCATCACTTTTAAATGTAATGGATTGTCTTTTGTTAGGACTTTTGCAGAAGGTTTGGGGCAATGTGTAGTATTCAATGGTCTTTCAGTTTGTAATTTTTGTACTTGTAGTGCTTAGTAGGATGTGAGTGGATTAGAGCAAGATTGACATTTAAGCAATGCAATGCAGCATGGAATTGATTATCTACACTTGCAGAACAGCAGGTGCATAATAAAGATAACATGTCAGAAGGAAATGATGATGAAACCTTTTCACCTCTTTTAAAGGATTCTCCAAATTTGTTTTCTTTTCAACCAACTATATTTATCAATGCATTTGATGTCGAGTCATTTTTATTCACCTAAAATTTAGTTTGTTTTCCATCTTTTTATGTGTCGTTTTTTAATGAGGAATAGACAGTGGGGTCTTGGGGGGAAAATCTGGTTTTACCCTTAAGGTTTTTGTAATGTTGCTTTCCTATGTTGTACAGATGCTGAGAGCTGGGTTTAAAGAATGCTGTAATCTTTTCAACTTGCATTGTAGTTGATGCATTGTCTTATCTGAACTTGAGCCACTCTTTAATGAGTTTGGCAACCAAAGTTGTTGAAATGTTTAAGTTGTGCTGTTCAAGTGGTTAAGCCTGCTGAAAAGGAAAGGTATCTGGCTGTAAAGCCACCTGCCGCATCCAAAAATGATGATTGAAATGCAGGACTGATCACCCAGCGTTGTGGTGACCTCATGTTACATTGGAAAATCCAAAAGAGAAAGGCAAGGTGGTTCAGCCTGTTGAAAAGTTAGAAAGTGGGTGTTTTAAAATTAGATTGGCTGCTGTCTTCTCTCTCAAACCAGCTCTGATGTTTAATATTTTTAAAAAACATAGCTGGAAGTATACATTCGATCACTGTGTCTGTTGCTGTAAATCTAACATGCCACAGAATAAAAGTTTTATGTAATGTCCATCCATCAGTTGCACTGACCATGTATAATAACTGACTGTAACCTAGGTAGGCAACTATTTGCTGTTCCTGCAGTACTGTCGTCAGTTATCTGAATATGCTCAAAATTTATTTGAACTTGTCCTGAAGTTTTTTTTTAGTTTTTCTTGCTTTATCCATGATCAATAACTAGAGTTGAAAATCCTGTATTGGGACAGCTTTCACCTTTCAGTTTCATGTTCGTTTTGACTTTTACTTTTTTGTACAAGGCAACACAATGATGATTTTTTTTTTTTGTCTTTACCAGTTTAAACTGGTGTTCCCATGTCTGACAATTCAGCTGAAAGTAATTTTTCAGATTTTACCTTTCCCATGCAAGAATGAAGGGGAGTATTTCTTTCGCAGCCTCGGGAGATTCTAAATTGCTCAAACCCAATGAAGTACTTTTGTCATTTGTAGTCACTGTTATAATGTAGGAAAATGCAGCAGCCAATTTGTTCCCAGAAAGCTCCCACAATCAGCAATGAGATAAGTGACCGTGTAATCTGTTTTAGTAATATTTATTGAAGGACAATGTGTTGGTATCATAACTAAGGGAACCCCCTCCTTCTCTTTGAATTATAGAATGGGATGTCACCTGAGGGGTCCGTTTAATAGCTCGTCCAGAAGTACAGTACAGTTTGGTACTGAAATTGCTCAAGTCCTTCTGAACCTTCTGACTCAGAGGTAGGAGTGCTACCACTGAGCCCAGGCTAACAAATGCCTCTCCAAAATCGCTTGTTGGATGCCTTTTTCAAAATTCAAGAACTGAAATGTTTCCAGTCTGTCTTCTGTGTCCGTCCCAACCTCCAAACCATCTGCCACTGAAATCCTCAATCATGCTTTAGTTACTTCCAGGCTTGACTATGGTCTCCTAGCCATTCTCCATAATCTTCAGCTCATCCAAAACTCTGTGCCCTACTTAATCCTGCTTGGCATCACTCCTGTTCCCACTGACCAGAATTGGCCCCTGGCCTCCCGGTGCCTCAAAATTTAAAACTTGTCCCTTTGTGTTTGAACCCTTGGTCTCCTTGGCTATTGTTCAATATTGGTTATGCATGAGAGTCTACCATTCTACCAAAGCTCCTAGGTCACTTTCAAATTGCTGCTTTTTACTATTTACTATTTATGTAGTGCGTGGGTCAGTCATTTTTCTTGCTTGTGTGCAGGACTTTACACGTTGCATTCACTTTTGTCTCCCATTGTTCTGCGCATGTGTATTCTTTGTCTAATTCATGTGTTTCTTCAGCTGTCTAGGCCTTGTGCCCTTCCTACAGTTCCCTGTCTCTCTCCTGTGCCTTCCTCCTTTTCAGACACCTCTTAAAAGCTCATCGCAAAGCACAATAATGAGGATGCTGGAAATCTGAAATAAAAACAGAAAATGTTTTGAAATACTCAGGCCAGGCAGCACCTGCGGAGAAAGGACAGAGTTAACGTTTCAGGTCAATGACCTTTCATCAGAACTTAAACCTACCTCTTTGACCAAGCTTTTGGGTCATCTGACCTAACATCTCCTTATGTGGTTTGGTGACATGTTTTTCTTAACCCTCCTGTGAAGCGCATTGGGGTGTTTTATTGCGTTTAAGACACTGTATAAAAGTAAGTCTTTGTTTCCTAACTTGGCATAATATTCAAATTTGACCATTATTGATTATTCGACTATTGAGTTGCTGTTTGGATTGGAAGCAGGTGAGTTTTAGGCCAGCTTTAAAACAGGGTTTATACAGGCTCTGCTTGCAGCTATTACTAGTTAATTAGAAAACTGGCTTAAGCAGGTTTTCAGAGGCTAAATTCAGAGATAATAAAAACAGGCCATCTTACAGTGCTGACTTTGTCTGCACTGGAGTACTGCTCTGGGCTGCAGTAGAGTGCTTAAATTGGGGTTTGGTGAAGAGGAAACGAGGTGATCCTTTGAATGCCGTTAGTACGGTTGGGTAAGTATTTACTAATTTTATCACATAGTTTTTAAGGTCCTATTTTGTGGTTCATCATTTGTAAGGGCTATATTCTGTAACAACAAGCAGGGAAGAAGGGGCCCTAGAGTAATTGATATTAAGTATCTTCCAAAAAGTTTAATTTAATTTAAAGGGGTAAGTCATGGTAGGAGAGCTCAAAGCCATGGTGTGCCTCCCCCAGCTCTATGTGGGAAGCTGGGAACATTTCCAGTGCCTGGGGCCAGCATGTGTGCGGGAAGTGTCTCCAGCTGCAGCTCCTGGAAGCCCAGGTTTCGGAGCTGGAGTGGCGGCAGGGGACACTGTGGAGCATTTGCGAGGTGGAGAATATCGTGGATAGCACGTATAGAGAGGTGGTCACACCGCAGGCTGAGTCCACAGGCAGGAAGGGAATGGGTGCCCACCAGGCAGAGCAAGAGGACTAGACAGGCAGCGCAGGAATCTCCTGTGGCTATTCCCCTGCAAAACAGATATACTGCTTTGGACACTGTTGGGGGGGGGAATGGCCTCTCAGGGGAAAGCAGCAACAGCCAGATTGGTTGCACCACGGTTGACTCTGCTGCACAGGGGAGGAGTAAAAGGTGTGGGAATGCAATAGTTATAGGGGATTCAATTGTAAGGGGAATAGATAGGCATTTCTGTGGCCACAAACAAGACTCCAGGATGGTATGTTGCCTCCCTGGTGCTAGGGTCAAAGATGTCTCAGAGCGGCTACAGGGCATTTTTAACAGCCAGTGGTCGTGGTACACATTGGTACAAACAACATAGGTTTAAAAAAAGGGATGAGGTCCTAAAAGCAGAATATAGGGAATTAGGAAGTAAGTTGAAAAGTAGGACCTCCAAAGGCAGTGATCTCAGGGTTACTACCAGTGCCACGTGCTGATCAGAGTAGAAATAGCAGGATATATCGGATGAATACGTGGCTGAAAATATGGTGTGAGGGGGAGGCTTTCAGATTCGTGGGACATTGGGACTGGTTCTGGGGGAGGTGGGACCAGTGCAAACTGGGGGGGGTTACACCTGGGCAGGACTGGGACTTAATGCCTGGAGTATTACAAGTAAAACGGGTGAAGATTGACATGTGGAATTGTGATATTGTAGCCATCACAGAGACGTGGTCGAGGGAGGGGCAGGATTGGCAGCTCAACATCCCGGGAAATCTTCAGGTGAGACAGGGAGGGGGTAAAAGACGAGGAGGCATTGCATTATTAGTTAAGGAGTCAGTAACTGCAGTAGGAGAGATGATATCTTGGAGGGAGCATCGAATGAAGCTTTGTGGGTAGAGCTTAGGAATAAAAAAGGGGCCGCCACATTGTTAGGTGTTTATTATAGACTCCCAGATAGTCAGCGGGAAACTGAGGAGCAAATATGTACACAATTTGTGGAGGTGTGTAAAAACAATAACAATAGGGTAATTATATTAGGTGATTTCAACTTTCCCAACATTAATTGGGATAGATATAGTGTTAAGTGCTTGGATGGAGTGGATTTCTTGAAATGTGTACAGGAGAACTTTTTTAGGTCAATATGTAGAGGGTCCAGCAAGGGATGGCGCAGTGCTGGACCTAATTCTGGGGAATGAAGCCGGACAGGTGGCTGAGGTGATGGCGGGGGAGCATTTTAGTGATAGCGACCACAACATGGTACAATTTAAGCTTGTTATGGACAAAGAAATAGACAAGTTGCAAAAAAATGTTTTGGTTTGGGGGAGAGCAGATTTTAGTAAAATAAGGCAGGATCTGGCCAAGGTAGACTGGGAACAGCTACTTGTGGGAAAATCTACAGAAGAGCAGTGGGGTGTTCAAAAAGGCAATGGGGTGGGTACCGGCTCAACATGTTCCCTCTAGGTTGATAGGAATGAGTAACAAGCCCAGAGAACCATGGATGAGCAGAGATATTCAGGATACGATGAGAAGGAAAAGAAAGGCTTTTAGCAGGTACAAGGGGAGCAAATCAGCGGTGGCATTAGTAGAGTACAGAGAGTGCAGGGTGGAACTTAAGAAAGCAATTAGGAGAGCAAAGAGAGGATATGAGAAGCCTCCGGCTGGTAAAAGTAGGGAAAATCCCAAGATATTCTATAAGTATATCAATGGGAAGAGAATAACTAGGGAAAAAGTAGGGCCCATTAGGGTTCAAGGGGGCACTTTATGGGTGGAGCCAGAGGACATCATTAGAGTGTTGAACGAATACTTCACATCCGTCTTCATCCAAGAGAATGAGGATGAAGGTATGGAACTCGGGGAGCGAGACTACAAGGTTCTTGAGCAAATTAATATAGGGAGTGAGAAGGTATTGGAGGTGTTGGCAGGCTTAAAAGTGGGCAAATCTCCAGGTCCGGATGATTTGTGTCCCAGACTGCTGAGGGAGGCAAGGGAGGAGATCGCGGGGGCTCTGACCCAAATTTTTAATTCCTCTCTGGCCACGGGGGAGGTGCCAGAGGCCTGGAGAACAGCTAATGTGGTTCCGCTATTTAAGAAGGGTTGTAGAGGTAAGCCAGGGAATTACAGGCCAGTGAGTCTCATGTCAGTGATAGGGAAACTATTGGAGAAAATTCTGAAGGAGAGAATCTATCTCCACTTGGAGAGGCAAGGTTTGATCAAAGATAGTCAGCGTGGCTTTGTCAGCGGGAGGTCATGCCTAACAAATTTGATTGAATTTTTTGAGGACCAGGTGTGTAGATGAGTGTAGTGCAGTTGATGTAGTTTATATGGATTTCAGCAGAGCCTTTGACAAGGTCCCACATGGGAGACTTATAAAGAAGGCAAAACCAGATGGTGTATATAAATGTGAGGAAAAACTTTTTTTTACCCAGAAGGTGGTGATGGTCTGGAATGCGCTCACTGGGAGGGTGGTGGAGGTGGGTTGCCTCACATCCTTTAAAAAGTACCCAGATGAGCACTTGGCATGTCATAACATTCAAGGCTATGGGCCAAGTGCTGGTAAATGGGATTAGGTAGGTAGGTCAGGTGTTTCTCACATGTTAGTGCAGACTTGATGGGCCAAAGGGCCTCTTCTGCACTGTGTGAATCTGATTCTGTGTGAAAGTGGGAGCAGGATATTGAGTTGGATGCTCAGCCATGATCATAATGAATGGTGGAGTAGGCTCGAAGGGCTGAATGGCCTACTCCTATTTTCTGTTTCTATGACCAATTTGCATTGAGTTTGAAACATTGAGCCACTGGCTATGTACAGCTTCATGGTTAAAATTTACTTGTTTGCCAGATTCTTGGATTTTTTCCTTTCTCCTCTGACCCACCTTGGGTTCAAAACTACTCTTTTGCATTTTACTAGTTGCCCCTTTAGATTTTGTGATTTCAGTTTTGTTTAATTGGTCAATGTCTCCACTTGATACATGAGATTTTAAAAAAGTCATTTCTAGTTGGACCAGAACATGGCACTGTTTTCTCACACCCTCCCACCTGCATCCGTTATGAGCTGCCAGCTATTTCTTTCCCGATTGCATAGCAATGAGGCAATGGCATAGTGGTATTGTCACTGGACCAGTAATCCAGAGACCCAGGATAATGCTCTGGGGCCCTGGGTTCGAATTCAATAAAAATCTAGAATTAAAAGTCTAATGACCATGAAACTATTGTTGGTTGTTGTAAAAATCCATCTGGTTCACTAATGCCTTTTCGGGAAGGAAATCTGTCCTTACCTGGTCTGGCCTACATGTGACTCCAGAACCACAGCAATGTGGCCCTCTGAAATGGCCTAGCAAGCCACTCAGTTGTATCAACCCGTTAAAAAGTCTAAAAGGAATGGAACCATATGGACCACCTGGCATTGACCTAGGCACCAGAAACAACATGGCAAACTCAGCCCAGTCGACCCTGCAAAGTCCTCTTTACTAACAACAGGGGACTAGTGTCTCTCAGACTAGTCAAGCAACAGCCTGATATAGTTATACTCACGGAAACATACCTTACAGACAATGTCCCAGACGCCACTATCACCATCCCTGGGTGTGTTCTGTCTTACCTGAGGGTGAGGCAGCGGCACATTGTTATACACTCAGGAAGGAGTTGCTCTGGGAGTCCTCAAATCGACTCCAGAGCCTATGACACTTCATAGCATCAAAAATGGGCAAGGAATCCTCCTGCTGATCACCACGTACTCCCCCCCGGTGGGGACTTCAATGTCCATCACCAAGGGCATAGCTGCTCAACTGGGTCTGCGGCAGGTGGTGAGGGAACTAAAAGAGGGAAAAACACACTACATCATCCTTACAAACGTGCCTGCCCCAGATGCATCTGTCCATGGCAGTATCAGTAGGAATGACCACTGCACGGTCCTGTCTTCACATTGAGGATGCCCTCCATTGTGTTGTGTGGCACTAACACTGTTAAATGGGATAGATTTTGCACAGATCCAGCAGTGCAAGACTGGGTAGCCAATAGTAGAATAAGTAAAATTCAGGATACATGAGATCAGAATTAAAGAGCCTAGATAGCTTGGAGGTTTGTGAGGCTGGAGGTGATTACAGGGATAGGGAGAGGTGAGGCCATAGAGGGCTTTGAAAACAAGGATGAGAATTTTAACAACAAGGCATTGGCTTCTGGTCAAGTAATGTAGGTCAGTGGGCACGATTACAATACAATAGAGTTACATTTAAACTGAAGTGAAGCAATGTCTTTTTAAATATTTTACGTAAGTGGTTGTGAGGTGGAGATGTTGTTATGAGATTTTCATTTGTACCAGTTCCACAGTTAATATGAACGCAGTTCAAATCCTAAGTCAGGATACAGTCTGAAACTGAAGTGGAGTGGGATTCCCTGAAGCAGAGTCTAGCTCTGCTTTGGAATGAAGTCAGCCTGACTCCAGATTCACAATACCCAGTTTAATTTGTGCTATAAAGTGAAGATCATGTACATGTTATTTGCTGTTGTCCGAACAGTACTCTATCAGCGCACCTCCTTCTGGCACTAGGTCCTACTTGGGGGCCTCTCTCATTTGACAATAGTCTGGCAAAACTCTGGTTGTAATTAGCTATCCTGATCACTTTCCAGCATGAGCGCTCAAGAGGATTTGAGGGTGGGAGGGAGGAAAGTAGCCTTTGTAAGTAGCTTGAAACGTGGCGTTTATTTAGATAAAGATGGTGAGTTTGAAACACAGATGTTTTCATTTGGCTCCATTGATCCAGTGAGCCACATAAATTTAGGAGGGTAAAACTTTGTTTTCCCACATTTCCTTTACTTTTCCACCCAGAGACATCTCAAAAAGATTGTGTGTGGATCCTGCAAAGTATTGGATGAAACTTGGTAACTGTAAAGTGTGCAGTGAGAAACTATGTATGTTCCATATAGTTAGTTCATTTTATGACTCTTTCTCTGCTGAAATAGTGCAGCATTGTGATTTTTTGTTCAAATTTTTATTTTTTCAAGGTATGTATTTCCTGAGCTGTTCAGAAAAAGACACCCCACTCCTCTTAAAGCAGTCATAAATCAAAGTGAATAAAAATCTGCAAGTACTGGAAACCTAAAACCAAAAGTGCTGGAAACACGCAGCCAATCAGTCAGTATTTTTGGAGAGCGTGCAAGTTGATGCTCTGGTAGAGAGCCTTCATTAGAACAGTTCTAGTGATGGGTTACACCCAAAATGTTCATGTCTGTCTTCTCCACCAATGCTGACTGATCAGTCATGTGTTTCCAGAAATCTGTTTTTTGTTTAATATGCCAGTGATTGTCCAAGAAAACTTTAGCTGCCTAAAACTGCACATGATTTTGAAGAAATGGCATAATTATTTTAGCTGTTATCTTTTCATTAAATGTGTTTTAATCAGCTTTTTCTTACTCAACTATTCGTTTAACAAAACTTGAAAGAAGCAAGGTGTGCCCAATTTGCTGCATCTTAAGCTTCTCAAATCTGCTATTAACTATCCAGTTGGGAATTTGGTTAGTTTGACTTGCAGGCTAAAAAATCTATTCACATTAATTTGAAACCTCTTCAATAGTGTGGTTTGCCTTGAGAGGCTCAAACACTAAGGATACCTACTCGGGAGGACCCTACAGAATTTTTGGGGAGGGGACAGTCTTTTTCAGAGCTGACAAACTCCATGGAATGGCAGTGACGTGACCTTGCCTCTCTGCCCTATATTTGTAAACCAACAGTGGCAGATGTTTCCTTACTCATCCTCATTCTGTTCAACATTGTCTGCACTGTGACCATAACCAGATGGGATGGCTGAAAAGCAGCAAGACACTGTGGCATCCCAAGCTCATCATTGTTTTCAGATTGTCCTCCCAGACTGTGCCTAAGGGAGGTGACATTGCAAGATAGATAATGTCCTGTAAAGCTGATGCAGCACACACAAATGTTCAGCGCTTGAGCTAATTAGTTTCTTTTACAAATTCCGATGGATAAATGTGTAAGTTTGTTGCGTAAGGTGTTGTGGCGAGGCTTCAGTGTACAGTTTAGAATCTTCCACTTGTACATCTTTTTAAAATGTGAAAAATTGGTTATGCAGGGTCTTCTGCTAATTAAAGCTGTCCTAGATCTACAAACATAATGTTTTAAATTCAATTATTAATAGGCATGCTCCAACAATGTTTTTACAGACCCCGTAAAATCTGAATTTTGTCAAAATCTGATTTCCCAGATGGCACTATTTCTTGGCTGGTGCCTAGAGCAAGATTCATTGTAACTGAGTTTTGTACTTCTGCATTTTGTTTTGTTTTGTCTTTGCTGTTTCTTTGTTAATTGTGAGCAGGTGTTACTTCAGGTCATAGTTCAAAGGTGGCAAGTGTCAGCAGATGCTCGCGATCCTATGGGTACTGTTAGATGCTTGCAGTTTAGCAAAACAATGGAATAGCTAGTGGACACATGCATATCTCATCCAAGAGTTCCCAGTTCTGCTCCCTTCAACTGCATTCAAATTCTGATGTAAGGAAATCTATCAGAATTCAGCTGTACCAGGCAGCTGATGGTAGTGCCCGTCTCTGGAAAATCTCTTTTCAAAGCCCAGACAAAGCGTAGACACATCACCCTGCCTGCCCTAGAATTAGACTGAAAGTTGGTGCTCTGCAGTGCTTTGTACAGTGTGACTGCTGAGACTAGGCCATTGTTTAGTGGAGGGTGGAGAAATGATGCACAATAGCATTGCATACAGTTCCTCTTTGTTTTTACAAGGCTCCCATGTGTTTCTGTCCTGAAAAGAATGTTTTTTCTGTTGCCAGTGATGCAGTGAATTTTGAATGTTGCTATGAGCTGCAGACCATGGGATAATGAGTAAACAGTCTAAAATTACGCAGACTAGAAAACGCTACTTTCTTTGTTGGCAGCTTTTTCTTGTGACAAAACAGGTGGTTTAACTGAATGTCTAAAGATCTGTAGGCGATAGGCAAAAAGTTCTTTGTTTTTTTAAAAAAAGAATGAATCAGCAAGGTCAGATGAGAAGAAATAATCCTCAGTGTGCTAAAAACTACGCTGATAACTAATTTAAGATTGGCAGTTGGTCTCAATGTGGCATGTTTGCATGTACTGGAAGCTACATATATTAATACACAGGACCCTCTTTGCAGGCAGAAAGAAAATGTGCACACCTTGTGCTTGTTTCAGCTAAACAAAATAAGTGACTGGTTCATTCCTTGGGGCAATGCCTGGACCAATCAGGGTTAAGCTGCCTGGTTTAAATTTCAAAATGTTTGGCAGTTAACTGTCAGTCACCATTAACTGGTACAGTCTCCATGGCAACACATCTGCCAATCAGTGTCCATTGACAGCCAATCAGCACCCTCTTCTCATACAGTACAATTTTGTTGCTTCTCCTGACGTTGGTATTCTTGCAATTGTCCTGATGAGTGCAAGATGAAAAGCTTTGACAAAATGTCTTTTGACAGCAATACTCAAGCTCTGTACTACCAAATGTGATAATGCTTCCGTGATGTTGATTTGAGGGATAAATATTGGCCAGGGCACCAAGTATAGCTTCACTACTCTTCAAAATAATGCCATGGGATATCCTACATTTTCCACACCCACCCTAAGCAAGCAAATAAGATCTTGGTTTAATGTTTCATCTAAAAGGCAGTACCTCCGACAGTACTGAGGGAGTGTACTCAATTTCTGAAGTGAAGCCATGAATTTCTATAAAAAAACAGAATTACCTGGAAAAACTCAGCAGGTCTGGCAGCATCGGCGGAGAAGAAAAGAGTTGACGTTTCGAGTCCTCATGACCCTTCGACAGAACTTGAGTTCGAGTCCAAGAAAGAGCTGAAATATAAGCTGGTTTAAGGTGTGTGTGTGGGGGGCGGAGAGATAGAGAGACAGAGAGGTGGAGGGGGGGGGCGGGGAGTGTGGTTGTAGGGACAAACAAGCAGTGATAGAAGCAGATCATCAAAAGATGTCAACGACAGTAGTACAATAGAACACATAGGTGTTAAAGTTGGTGATATTATCTAAACGAATGTGCTAATTAAGAATGGATGATAGGGCACTCAAGGTATAGCTCTAGTGGGGTTTTTTTTATAATGGAAATAGGTGGGAAAAGGAAAATCTTTATAATTTATTGGAAAAAAAAGGAAGGGGGAAACAGAAAGGGGGTGGGGATGGGGGAGGGAGCTCACGACCTAAAGTTGTTGAATTCAATATTCAGTCCGGAAGGCTGTAAAGTGCCTAGTCGGAAGATGAGGTGTTGTTCCTCCAGTTTGCGTTGGGCTTCACTGGAACAATGCAGCAAGCCAAGGACAGACATGTGGGCAAGAGAGCAGGGTGGAGTGTTAAAATGGCAAGCGACAGGGAGGTTTGGGTCATTCTTGCGGACAGACCGCAGGTGTTCTGTAAAGCGGTCGCCCAGTTTACGTTTGGTCTCTCCAATGTAGAGGAGACCACATTGGGAGCAACGAATGCAGTAGACTAAGTTGGGGGAAATGCAAGTGAAATGCTGCTTCACTTGAAAGGAGTGTTTGGGTCCTTGGACGGTGAGGAGAGAGGAAGTGAAGGGGCAGGTGTTGCATCTTTTGCGTGGGCATGGAGTTGTGCCATAGGAGGGGGTTGAGTAGTAGGGGGTGATGGAGGAGCGGACCAGGGTGTCCCGGAGGGAGCGATCCCTACGGAATGGCGATAAGGGGGGTGAAGGGAAGATGTGTTTGGTGGTGGCATCATGCTGGAGTTGGCGGAAATGGCGGAGGATGATCCTTTGAATGCGGAGGCTGGTGGGGTGATAAGTGAGGACAAGGGGGACCCTATCATGTTTCTGGGAGGGAGGAGAAGGCGTGAGGGCGGATGCGCGGGAGATGGGCCGGACACGGTTGAGGGCCCTGTCAACGACCGTGGGTGGAAAACCTCGGTTAAGGAAGAAGGAGGACATATCAGAGGAACTGTTTTTGAATGTAGCATCATCGGAACAGATGCGACGGAGGCGAAGGAACTGAGAGAATGGGATGGAGTCCTTACAGGAAGCGGGGCGTGAGGAGCTGTAGTTGAGATAGCCGTGGGAGTCGGTGGGTTTGTAATGGATATTGGTGGACAGTCTATCACCAGAGATTGAGACAGAGAGGTCACGGAAGGGAAGTGTCAGAGATGGACCACGTGAAAATGATGGGGGGGTGGAGATTGGAAGCAAAATTAATAAATTTTTCCAAGTCCTGACGAGAGCATGAAGCGGCACCGAAGTAATCATCGATGTACCGGAGAAAGAGTTGTGGAAGGGGTCCGGAGTAGGACTGGAACAAGGAATGTTCCACATACCCCATAAAGAGACAGGCATAGCTGGGGCCCATGCGGGTACCCATAGCCACACCTTTTATTTGGAGGAAGTGAGAGGAGTTGAAGGAGAAATTGTTCAGCGTGAGAACAAGTTCAGCCAGACGGAGGAGAGTAGTGGTGGATGGGGATTGTTCGGGCCTCTGTTCGAGGAAGAAGCTAAGGGCCCTCAGACCATCCTGGTGGGGGATGGAGGTGTAGAGGGATTGGACGTCCATTGTGAAGAGGAAGCGTTTGGGGCCAGGGAACTGGAAATTGTTGATGTGACGTAAGGTGTCAGAGGAATCACGGATGTAGGTGGGAAGGGACTGGACAAGGGGAGAGAGAAGGGAGTCAAGATAACGAGAAATTAGTTCTGTGGGGCAGGAGCAAGCTGAGACGATCGGTCTACTGGGGCAGTTCTGTTTGTGGATTTTGGGTAGGAGATAGAAGCGGGCCGTCCGAGGTTGGGCGACTATCAGGTTGGAAGCTGTGGGAGGGAGATCCCCAGAGGAGATGAGGTCAGTGACAGTCCTGGAAACAGTGGCTTGATGTTCAGTGGTGGGGTCATGGTCCAGGGAGAGGTAGGAGGAAGTGTCTGCGAGTTGACGCTCAGCCTCCGCGAGGTAGAGGTCAGTGCGCCAGACAACAACAGCACCACCCTTGTCAGCGGGTTTGATGACAATGTCAGAGTTGGACCTGAGAGAATGGAGTGCAGTAAGTTCAGAGAGAGACAGGTTAGAATGGGTGAGAGGAGCAGAGAAATTGAGACGACTAACGTCGCGCCGACAGTTCTCAATGAAAAGATCGAGAGAAGGTAAGAATATTCATTACAAGATCCATTACAAACCCACCGACTCCCACAGCTATCTCGACTACAGCTCCTCACACCCTGCTTCCTGTAAGGACTCCATCCCATTCTCTCAGTTCCTTCGCCTCCGTCGCATCTGTTCCGATGATGCTACATTCAAAAACAGTTCCTCTGACATGTCCTCCTTCTTCCTTAACCGAGGTTTTCCACCCACGGTCGTTGACAGGGCCCTCAACCGTGTCCGGCCCATCTCCCGCGCATCCGCCCTCACGCCTTCTCCTCCCTCCCAGAAACATGATAGGGTCCCCCTTGTCCTCACTTATCACCCCACCAGCCTCCGCATTCAAAGGATCATCCTCCGCCATTTCCGCCAACTCCAGCATGATGCCACCACCAAACACATCTTCCCTTCACCCCCCTTATCGCCATTCCGTAGGGATCGCTCCCTCCAGGACACCCTGGTCCGCTCCTCCATCACCCCCTACTCCTCAACCCCCTCCTATGGCACAACTCCATGCCCACGCAAAAGATGCAACACCTGCCCCTTCACTTCCTCTCTCCTCACCGTCCAAGGACCCAAACACTCCTTTCAAGTGAAGCAGCATTTCACTTGCATTTCCCCCAACTTAGTCTACTGCATTCGTTGCTCCCAATGTGGTCTCCTCTACATTGGAGAGACCAAACGTAAACTGGGCGACCGCTTTGCAGAACACCTGCGGTCTGTCCGCAAGAATGACCCAAACCTCCCTGTCGCTTGCCATTTTAACACTCCACCCTGCTCTCTTGCCCACATGTCTGTCCTTGGCTTGCTGCATTGTTCCAGTGAAGCCCAACGCAAACTGGAGGAACAACACCTCATCTTCCGACTAGGGACTTTACAGCCTTCCGGACTGAATATTGATTTCAACAACTTTAGGTCGTGAGCTCCCTCCCCCATCCCCACCCCCTTTCTGTTTCCCCCTTCCTTTTTTTTCCAATAAATTATAAAGATTTTCCTTTTCCCACCTATTTCCATTATAAAAAAAACCCCACTAGAGCTATACCTTGAGTGCCCTATCATCCATTCTTAATTAGCACATTCGTTTAGATAATATCACCAACTCTAACTTTAACACCTATGTGTTCTATTGTACTATTGTCGTTGACATCTTTTGATGATCTGCTTCTATCACTGCTTGTTTGTCCCTACAACCACACCCCCCGCCCCCCCTCCACCTCTCTGTCTCTCTATCTCTCCGCCCCCCACACACACACCTTAAACCAGCTTATATTTCAGCTCTTTCTTGGACTCGAACTCAAGTTCTGTCGAAGGGTCATGAGGACTCGAAACGTCAACTCTTTTCTTCTCCGCCGATGCTGCCAGACCTGCTGAGTTTTTCCAGGTAATTCTGTTTTTGTTTTGGATTTCCAGCATCCGCAGTTTTTTGTTTTTATCCATGAATTTCTATGGCTTGCTGACACTTGGTGTCAAAATTTCGTTACTTTGTGGCTTCTCACTTTGCTCCCAATTTCCCAATAAAGGATATGAATAATCAGTACTTGAGATTTTGTTGAAGTGCATTTTCTTTAAACAGAAGCTCTCTATTCTATATTTTGGGTAAACCTTGGTGTTATAAATCACATTTTTCTTCTATATTATAATGAAAATTACCTAATTTGGGTTTAAGGTAAGGCACCCTTGCGTGGTGATTGGTAAAATCCCCTTATAGATCATCTCTGCCTTCCTGTTAGCATGATACAGTTACATAACAGAAGTAAGGTGAGATTAAAATTAAATCTTTACTGGCATTAAGTGATTTCTTTTCTCATCAGTTGTCCTATTTAGCTGTTAATTTATTTGGCTGTCATATTGCAATACCCTGAGTCCACAAAGCGCCATGGTCCATATTTGTGTGAAATGCACTTGAGTATTTAAATGGTTCCAGTATTGATATAGCCACCTGTGTGGTTTGTGTTGAATGTTAACAATTCTGAACAGTCAGTGTTGTAATCCCCTTTGGGATAGAGGGCATGAGGTTTCCGAATTAAAGTTTAAGTCTGAAGTATGAATTTGTGGCTGGATCTGATGGTCAGTCAGCAAGTGGTCTTCAGGATGTTACTGCAGGCAAGATTGATAAATGTTGCGGAAGTGATTGTGCAGACTTCACAATAAAGTTCCAGGTTAAAATTACATCAAAGACACATGTTCCTTCAATACCAGATGTTTGGATGTGCAGTTTTAGGTTTTTAATATTCGGAGCCACAGGCAAAAAGCACTTATGTTTTTGATTCTGTGTGAAACAAAAAGTAATGAAAGCTGCACGGAAGTGGTTTCAGGTTTTACACTGGAATGTATGGGAAAAGGAGAGAATGTGCTCCACTTGAGGGTCAGACGAAAGTGCAGTCTAGAATGGGGGATGGGAATGGTTGGATTGGGTTACACTGAAGGGGACCTTTATGGGGAAACACAATGCTTAAGACTGACATTAACTGGACCATTGACAGATTTTTTGTGTGGTTTGGTTCAGTGGTTGCTGTGGTACTATAAGAATGGATTGCAGCTGACTGTGTGACTGAGTAGGTTGGGGAAGCTTTGGTATAAGTAAAGAATGCTTTAAACTCCAGAGATCAAAGCCCAAATGCGGGATCTGTTTTATGTATATTTTGTTTTAAGTTGCTGTATACCAAAATCGCCCTTTTATTCTTTTCCCTTGTCTTCCTATCTCCTCTCCTGAAGGCAGTGACTCAGTCTGGGTACAGTTCAGCAGATGTTGGCGGTCCCTTTTATAGCTCCTAAGCGGTTGGAGTCCAAGCTTTTTTACTGGGAGCATCCCTGCCAAGTCCTTGCCTAACAACTGAAATAATGTACTTTTTCAATTAGAAGGAATAAGAGAAAATAGTTGCATTTGTGTAGCTTCTCTCACATATACTCAATGCTAAAGTGTTTCACAACCAAGAGTGGTCACTGTTGTTCATGTAGATAAGCACAACCGCCAGTTTGCACTCACAATGGCCCCAGCACTGAGATGAATGACGAATTAATCTGTTTTGGGGGATAATTGAAGAACTAAGAGTTTGTCAGGTCACCAGGAGGTGTCTCATGCTCTTGGAATATTTTTGCATCCACTTGAATAGATAGACATGACCTTGGCTTAACATCACATCAGAAAGTTGGCATCTTCAAAATTGCAGGGTTCCTTCTGTGCTGAAGTATCAATGTATGCTATAGGCTCATGTCTCACACCAGGGTTTAAACCTTCTGACTCAAGTGAGCTACATTAAGAGATTGATGGTAATCACTGGACTGCAGTTCTGAGTAGGAATTCTAGCTGTTTTCTGCTCTACCCTGTATATTTTACCCATTCTGCTTTTAATCAGAACCACGAGGTCTGTCTGTATCCACAACACAGCTCAGGCTGAGAGCATCTAACTCAGTATAGGCTAAGGATTGGAAATGTGATGTTCCCTGGTCTCTTATAGCTCAATATCATATCCTATAGTATACCTGACCCCTTGAGGCACTGTGACTTCAACTGATGTTGTGTGTTACAGTTCAGGAATCCACGTATTCATCAGTTACAACATGCATTAGTGGGAGTATGAATAGTTAATGACAAAAGTATGGAAAACCATGACATTCCTGGAATGAGATGACATTTCTCAGGAAATGTGTTGCAGAAGCTGATGAAATTATGTCTGATGCACAGACCACAAACCATTTGTCAACTTGTTGAATTATTGCTTTCTCAAGTTACAGTTAAGCATATCTCTACAACCTTTAGGCAGATTTATGCTATTTCTGAGTTGATCTCAAGTAACCTAACCTGAAGTGCTTATTCTGAGAACAGGTAACATTAATCTTCACATGCTCTTAAGTATTTGCTTGTCGAGGCAAGTGAGCTTTTTTATCCAATTCCAGTAAGTCTCATTATGATATAGAAACCTAATTTTATTTGGTTCTTTTTGATTTTTTTTAAAAAAAACAGATGCTAATACAATTCTGTAAAATAGTTGTAAACTCCACAGGTTAATAACTGAGATAACTAGCTGATCTCTACAGATGCATTTCTCTTGGCATTCCAACTCCACATTATGGCACATGCATTTATTCCTTATTAAAGTTTCTTTTTTATTAAATCTGCAACTTTCATGCCCGTTTATCATCCATGTTGCTCATTTTACCCATCCCAAGTGCTTTGAAAAGGCCTATTTATGAGCCTCAAGTAACTAATATAATGGAATAACATTGTAAAATCTGTTGTCAATTACAAACCAGAGCGCTGTCAGTCTGTCGAGTTCAATTTTGCAGTTAGTGTACTATTGGGGCTAGTTGCAAGCTTCTGTTAGAGACCCCCCCCCCACCTCTTTTTTATTTTAGATAATCATCAGATAGTTTCCATTGATGCCTATTTTCACCAGGGGTCTAGATAGTAACCAGAAATCAGAGGCCTTTCTGATTTGCCCCACTCTTCAGCCCAAGGATTTTGGCATTAGAATTTGGAGCTCCTTGCCATTGTCCCCAAGCATATCAGCTAACAGCGCAGCCTGGGAGCAAAGCTTCAACTACCTTTGCCTCTGAAACTCTCTGTGACTCCATGCCTTGCATTTACTCTCAATCGCCTTGAGATACTTTGAGTAATTTTGTTGAACCCTTGAGTATTATGTTTAGATGAGTCCCTGTTTTAAAATTTTAAAATTCTGATCTGTAATTCTATCCTTTTGGAAGCTGAAGCCCAAATTGGGCTCCCCAGACTGACAGAATTCCAGATGGCAATAGGTGGAATCCAGTTCTCTTTGGCAGAAATTTAGGATTTGCAATATACATAGGTATTAGTGACAAGTTGCCCAATGCATGTGACATAATGTTCACAGCTTGCTAAACCACTAATGAGCCTGCCATCAGTTGTCAGTAATATTTCACTATAATTTTGCAATTTGTTTTGTGAATTTTCCCCTAATGAAGCATGTTGACGCTTGGCGAATGGAGTACTTTTCTAGTGTCAGCATCCAGCTGTCCCAAGTCGGCCAGAATAAGAGGAATGAATGAGGTTGCCAATTAGTGCAGAGTTGAGGACCATTTTTCTTAAACACATGCCTACCAGCGACTAGATTGAAACTGACCTCACAGATTCCATAGACCTTTACAGCAAGGTGACAGAGAAAACTCCAATCCCATTAGTTTGGGATGAGTTTGAATCCAGATCCCAGAAATGAAAGACCAATGCCTGACCCACTGAACCATTCCCCCCGCCCCCCCGCCATCCACCCTCATTTAGATTACCTTCTATTTTTTTTGGTAAAGTGAAATCCAGTTGTCCTCTTTTGCTTAAAGTTGAATGGAAGGTAGTGAACATCTTGGAGAGGGTGCAGCAGAGATTTATGCGAATAGTTCCAGGGATGAAGGATTACAGCATAGACTGGAGAAGCTGAGGTTGTTCCCCGTAGAGAAGGTTGAAGAGGTGATTTGATAGAGGTATTTTAAAATTATGCAACATTTAGATAAAATAAGTAAAGATAAACTAATCCTAGTGACTGAAGGGCTGATAACCAAAGGGCACAGATTTAAGTGCTTGGTAAAGGATCCAGAGGTGACATGGAGGAAACATTTTATTTTCACAGAACAGGTTTCAAATGTATTGATTGATAGGACAGTGGAATCAAATTCATTAGTAGTTTTCAAAAAGGAATTTGATAAGCACTTGAAGGACAAAAACTTATAGGGATATGGGGACAGATACAGGGAGTGGAACTAACTGGGTAGTTCTTTGAAAGTCCAGACTCGAGGGGCTGAATGGCCTCCTGTGCTGTACTGTTGTATAGCTGATTAGTTCTCGGAGGTACTTTGTTATGGCTTGGATCTTCAGAGAAGTGTACAAATTGGTGGTGATTGGTGATGGCTTCTTCCTTTACTCAATTTTCATACATTTCTTGATGATCTGTCTGGGAGGGAGTAATGAGGTAGCGAATGTAATTAACCTTGCATATAATGAAAAGGCAAGCTTTGGATGATCTGCTAAAGCACAGTGTTCTGCATGTAGAAGATATAGTATTTGTTTTTAGTTTCAAATGACAAGGATAAAATACATCTGTAAAGCATGCTAATTCATCCATTTAAAGTGAAAAATCCTGGTCAACTGGTCACTTTTTTGACCAGTTAGTTTTATTAAATATAAAATTGTTGCCTTAGAATGTGCAGAGGTGAGATTGTAGAATGCTATATATTTTAACTATTTGCTTTTAAATCTGTTTTCTTTTTGTAAACTCTTTGAACGCACATAGCATCTGCAAAATAGCGTCTTTGTGTCTATGATTGAGCTTGTAAGCAAGTGATATTTTATGGACCTACATTATTATTGAAGAGATGCTTAGATCAAAACACTATTTGGTCTTTGAAGTGGTTCTTGTGGGAAGTGCTGTGAGATGCATTTTAAAAGTGAGTACCTACCTAAGGGGTGAAAAGAAGAAAAAGTTGCTGAATTTAAGAACTCTGCTTTTGATGCCACTTGTTTGTTGCAGTGTGGAGAATCCTTTTGACCTGTTCTTTTTGAGGTAACAGAAATCCTAAGGAAAGTATAAAGCCAGCTCTCCTGAGCTTTGCTCTGAAACTAAGCAAAGCAAGAGTTTTGTTTAAAAGTAGTTCATGGCCAAATCAGATGAAAAGAAGTGGCACAAGAAACTGAATCTAAAGGCAGTAGTGTAAAGAATCTAAATACAATAATTGCAAGAGGTGGTGTTGAGACAGAGACCTAATACCTGGCGAGCACCAATCCTGCCCTCAATATTGTAGTGTGGTGCTGGTGGTTGCATTCTTTTTTTATTGAGGGCCACTGAGGAAACTAACCATTTCTTTCTATGTCCTCGGGCAAAATTGAATCCAGAAAAAGTCAGCTCTTGAATCCTTTTGGAGGTGTGGAGCTCACCTTCAGCATAATTATCCAGTGCAGTTAGTTTTAGAAGTACTCTGCTCATGCCCCTAATGGCGCAATGTCAACATAATGGCACTATGTCAATGGCACTGTTAAGACAAACATCTGAGTGGAATAGCAGATTACCAATAAACTGAAGTACTTCAGTTGCTATACTATAACTGAAGCATGCTGATATGAAGGAAAAATCCATTTAAACTTTGGGCAAGTGAGGACTGTTGTGTGGTTTTTGAAAATGCTGAGATGTCCTTAGAGTCCATAAAGCCATTATTAACTAAATTGGTAACGTATTTTGGGTGATATGAACTGTGCGTGTCTGAAGCACTTGTGTAAGAACACTAAAACTTTCAAACACTGATTTCCATTTCCAGGATTGATAAATGATCATTTAGATCCATGCAATGATGTAAATAAACCTTGCCTTCGTTTAAAATATCCTAATTGTAATCCATATTCATTGCTTACAACAACATTTCTTTAATCTGATGTATTCTGAACTTGTTTTTTAGGTTCTTTTTTTTGCCAAAAGGAGGGTTTTATTTTGTGGTCACTTGCTATCCAGCACAATGGATCTCCTAGTCATTTACAACCCAGAAGGAGGCCATTCAGTCCATTGAATCCATGCCAGCTCCTGCAGAGCAATCGTCAGTCCTATTGCCCTGCTCAGCCCCCATATCCCTGCAAGTTTATATTTCCTTCAAGTGCCCATCCAAATTCCTTTTGAAATCATTGTTTCTGCTTCCACAGTGGGTTCCACGCACTGTAGGCAAAGAGAAAGTTCTTCCTCACATTCCCCCCCCCCCCCACCCCATTCCTGGAACCATTGTGGTAAATCTCCTCTGCACCCTCTCAAGAACCTTCACATCCTGTTGTATGTAAAATTCCATATTACTCTGTTCACTTTACATTTTTCACCATTTTCATTCAAGCTGCTTGATTGGTGACTCACTGAACATATGGTTGTGTGATGTATCAGCTCAGCTTTTTACTTCTAGTTGAATGAGCCATGGTTTTCCTTTCTTCATATGTTCATTTGCATTTCTACTCCATGGGGTTACAAAAGTGTTCAAGCGAGTACTTAAATAAATAGAATTTCACTTACTGTCTTTGTAGTGTTCTCAACAGAGGAGCTGTGCTAAGCAAATTACATAAAATGCATTTGTACACTGAGCTTCAGGGGCTTATTTTATGATTAGATCCTCTGATAGTCTGAATGTATTGTGGGATAGACATATCTCAAATCATAGTGAGATTCATTGGAGAGCAGCCACCACTCGTCTAAAACCATGGCCAAATAGCACACAATTTGATATTAATCCACCCCACCCCTGCCGTAAATAAGGACAAAATAAAGCTTGTGATTTTTTGAGAGATGCAACTTACTTCTATTGCAGGGTTGTTCACTGCGTCAGCATGTGCCACATGCGACACAATTCTCTACATCTGAATTCTCAATGTATTTCTAATTAGTATATAAATGACAGTTGTTGGGCATATGATCTCAATTCTTTTATTCACATGGCATGTATGTGGGTACTTCAACATTTGTGTATGTTTGTTGGTAAACTGGTAAGACTTGAAACCAAGCAAGAGTTTTTTTGATCACTGTGAGTGTGTTACTTTGGTTGCTGGATGATGGTAGGTGTTTGTTGTATACATCAGTGAAGTACAATTACCTGGATTGTGAAGAATATCTATATAGTGTTTTCTATTAAAAGTTAATGTGTGGTTAAGATGGTCTGAGTGTAGTTAATGATTTCTGTAAGGTAACTGTTGTATTGGAGCCACTTGCTTCTATTTTAGCCTCCTCCAACTCAGGCTGTGAAGCTGGCATCACACTGTTTGTGCCTAACAAATTTATTAGAATTCTTTGAGAAGGTAATAAGCTGATAGAATAAGGGGAACCAGTAGATGTAATATAGTTGGATTTCCAAAAGGCGTTCGATAAGGTACTGCACATAAGGTTACTAAATAATATAAGAGCCCCCATGGTATTAGGGGTAGTATGTTAGCATGGATAGAAGATTAGCTAACTAATAGAAGACAGAGTTGGGATAAGGGGGGCATTTTCGGGATGGCAGCCTGTAACTAATGGAGTGCCGCAGGGATCGGTGCTGGGACCTCAATTATTTACAATATTTGTCAATGACTTAGTGATAGTACATTCACTTCCCTCATCTAAGTTTATGGATGACAAAAATAGGTGGGAAGGCAAGTAGTGAGGATGACACAGCCTACAGAGGGATATAGACAGGTTAATTGAGCGGGCAAAAAACTTTGCAGATAGAATATAATATGGTGAGGTAATGCACTTTATAATATGTGAGGTGATGCACTTTGGCAGGAAGAATAGAGGAGTTGAATGTTTAAATGGAGGAAGGCGGCAGCACAGGGTTTTGGGAGTCATTGTGCATGAATCGCAAAATGCTAACATAAAGTTCAGCAGGTAATAGGGAAAGCAAATGGAATGTTGACCTTTATTTCAAAGGGAATGGAGTATAAAAATAGGGAAGTCTTGCTAAAACTATACAAGGCACTAGTTAGACCACACGTAGAATACTGTGAACAATTTTGGTCCCCTTTTCTAAGGACAGAAATACTTGCTTGGAGGCAGTCCAGAAAAGGTTGACTAGGTAGACCACAGGCATGGAGAGGTTGACTAAGTTGGGCCTGTACTCGTTGGAGTTTAGAAGAATGAAAGGCGACCTTATTGAAACATAAAAGACTCTTAGGGGGCTTGACAAAGTAAATGCTGAAAGGTTGTTTCCCCTTGTGAGAGAGTTGAGGACAGTGGGCATAATCTCAGTAAGGGGGGACTCATTTAAAGCAGAGATGAAGAGGAAATTCTTCTGAGGGTAGTGAATCTGTGGAATTCTTTACCGTAGAGGCTGGGTTGTTAAGTATATTCAAGGCTGAGATAGGCAGATTTTTAATCAGTAAGGGAATCGAGAGTTATGGAGAAAAGGCAGGAAAGTGGAGTTGAGAATTCAGATCAGCCATGATCTCGTTGAATGGCGGAGCAGACTCGCTGGGCCAAATGGCCTACTTCTGCTCCTATGTCTTATGGTCTTATGTAGTAACAATCAACAGAACAGCTTGTTGCACCATCAGCTGTTGCTTTTGTGCCATGCAATTTGAGAGCACGTTGCATTATTGTATAGTATTTAAGTGGAGCGTACATTCTATACGTTGTGCCAGAAAGGTGAAAGTTCATTGGTCACTCTTGATTATTAACCTTGTTTAATTAGGAAACTGTTAATTGCTTTTCATCCCATTTTAAATCCAGATCATTGAACACCTCTTGTGCATAGTCATTCATCTCTTTTAGCTTATGAGTGATTTGAACACCAACATGGAGACACACCTCTTCAGATTTGGATTGCTTGCATGAGGTTGAGCGTGAGCCTTGCATTTTTGGTTCCCACATACTGACTTGGGTAATTACTCTTTATATTGCTTTTGGTGCTGGCATCTTAAATTTTTTTTAAGCTTCTTTGAAAGCTAAAGTGCATTTCTCAAGATTTTTTATCTCTGTTCTTTAGAGGAACACTACTTTTGGCTTTGCTTAAGGCTTTATGCTCTATGGATGGCTCTTAAAGCATGGTTATATATTTATGCTTGTTAAAAAGTAAGCACTGAATTTACAGCAGGGAATGCTTATATGCAAATATTTGTTGTTGGAAGTAAGATATGATTTTAACCTCAGTGCTTATACATACATAAGTGATGGATGATTTATGAATTGCTCATGCACTGTGCTGACTGGGCAGAAGAGATTGCATTATCCATGCTTTTATTAACTACTGTGCATTCATTGCAGAACGTTTGAGATAACATTATCAGTGACTTTGCAGCATGTATTTCATGTCTTAGCCCCATTTTGCTTTGTACAATCATGGTTAAATTAACTTACAAACTGTGCTGACACAAGGAGCTTTTTGTATCCCATTTCTGAATTGATCCTCACTGGATGATCTGCTTCCAGATACAGAAAACGTCTAAATAAACAGTGATGTAATGACGTTTTGTACACCCATTTGATTCATTTTATACTGAGGACTCGGGTAAAATTTTTAAGAAGGAAATTGAAGTTTACCTTTCACTGCACGATGGTTTTTGGAGGTGAATCCCCGTCCCCCACCCCCAAATTCACCATTGTTTGCAAATGCGGTATCTGTGCACAGCTTGTGTTTTGATTCCTTGACACTCGTGTTATATAATCTAACAGTTTCATAATGTAACTACTTTTACTGAGAGTGCAGCACATTGAAATGCGTTGTGATAAATGCACCAAACACATCATATGAAATTCTGTCCCAAAAGGTTCATAATACCACAGCCTTGCTGCCGTTTTCCAAAAGTAGAACTGATTTTGCTTTGTGTAAACCAGCAGCCCCCTGAGACATTTTTACTGTAGTCATGTAGGAGTTGTTTTTGAGTGTAAAGATGTGTAAAATCTATCCTCTGGCCTGGTGTTCTGCTGCTCTGAGTGTATATTTTGCAGCAATTCTGTTGAAAGGTCGTCACCTTGAGCGTTAACTCCTCATCTGTGGAGAGGGAAAACAGTCATGCTTGATTGGGAATCTCCCCTTCTGTCTTTTATTTTGAAGCTTGAATTGTTTTCAGGGTGGAAGACTCTTCAGTGACCTTTGTCTCACCTGTGTAAAATTAATATTATTGAAGTTCACATTGAATTTGAGGTGGAATGTTAAACCTTTAACAAACCTCACTTCATTGAGCTAATAATGTGTCAGGGTGCGGTGAAAGTAATATAATATTTTCACTTTTGAGGATAGTTGCTTCTTTCACAATTAGCAGACCAAATCTTTTTTTTAAGTAGGTAGCTGATTTGAGACACTTTTTCTGATTCAAGCAGCAAATTCCCCTATACAAAATCATGCTCCATTCACTCTTGTTATAAAGAATTCCTGCCCCAGCATAATGATTAAATAAGTATTCCTGATTCTGGCACAAACTGTTACCTAATTATTTTTTAATGACTCTTCAGCCTATCACCTCAGTAAATGTGGCATCTTTCTCACACACCCTCTGAAATATGGACTATATAACTGTTTGAATTTTCATTTGATTGCAGCACAAATGATTAAGTGGATTGCAGTACAATTATTACACATTTTGTTGTTAAGAAACAGGCTGCACAAATGCTGATCCAAGCAGAAAGTTTCCTGGCAAGCTTATTCTGCTTTTTTTCCAAATTCGGCTGTACTAGCCAGTCCTGTTTTCAATGAGGACGATTGTTTCAGCCAAAATATTGAATCTTGCTCTTGTCTAGTCAACAGCAGCTTTTGAACAGTATGAGAGTGAATATAAAAAGGTGCCTATCTTAATGTGGCACCAGACATCCCCGACATTGTATGGCCAGTATTAGTCTTATTCTTATTCCACTCGCACACTCTCAATACAAAAACTTCTTTGTACACCAGAACTTCAGCCCTGCCTAATTAACTCCTTTAGTGCTGGTGTCTCCAGTTACCTAATAAACATTTGAATCACGTGGTACATGGACATAGTTGTAACATTCTGCGATTTGTAGGAGGAATGCGAATGTTGGGTTTGTCCTGCGCTGTAGCATCTGACCATCTTGTAGTAAAAGCTGGTTTTCATTCGGTAATCTATTCTAAAACATGCATCACAGTTGATGTAACAATTTTTGTGCTCCCTATTATACAATAGAATGTGTGAAATCATTCTGTGAAAATATTGTTTCTTAAAATTTGCTGCAGAATTGCTTTTGTCTTGGCTAAAGATGTTTTATGCAGTAGCTTCAGCACCGTAGAGCTCTGGTACATGTGGCAAATCTTGTGATTAGTGAGCTTTAATAGGAATGAAAACTGTATCATTTTGAGCTCAAGCTTAACTGGAGCTTGTGAAAATAAAGACCACCCTTCCTTCAAAGCATTGACTTCCTAGTTTTGTCACAGGTTGATATGCTCAATCATTCATTAGAATAAGTAATAATGTACAACGATTGCAAAATAGTCAAAAAAAAGACAGGAAACATAAGGTGAACTGGAAATGGGCAGATAGCATCTTTAATCGAAAGAAGGAAAGACTTGCATTTGTGCATTCCCTTATCAATAAACTCCTGGATGTCTCGATCGAGTGCATTCGGCAAATTGGGGGTGTTGCTGATTGCAATGTCCTGTTCTATTTGTAATTTCTCGGATAACGAAGCAGTCGTGCTTGCAGCAAGACCTGGACAACATTTGGGCTTGGGCTTGGGCTGGAAAGTGGTTCATTTATGCCAGGCAATAACCATCTCCAATATAATAAAAACAAAATACTGTGGATGCTGGAAATTTGAAACAAAAACAGAAAATGCTGGAAAAGCTCGGGTCTGACAGCAACTGTGGAGAGAGAAACAAAGTTAACGTTTAGTCCAAATGACCCTTCCTCAGAGCTACAGAGAAGTAGAAATGTATGAAATTTATACTGTTTGAGGGGGGTGAAGCTGGATAAAAGGCCAGTGATAGGTTGGGTATGTGGAACATTCCTTGTTCCAATCCTACTCGAGCCCTCTCCTACAATTCTCTTTTTTGGAGTATCGATGACCGTTTCGATGCTGCTTCAGGCTCTTGTCTGGACCTCCAAAATTTATCAATTTGCTTCCAATTTCCACCCCTCTGTCACCTTGACATGGTCCATTCCCGACACTTCCCTCCCCTTCCTTGACCCCTCTGTCTCCTTTTCTGGTGATACACTACCAATATTCATTACAAGCCCACCGACTTCCACAGCTACCTCGACTACAGCTCCTCACACCCTGCTTCCTGTAAGAACTCCATCCATTCTCTCAGTTCTTTCGCCTCTGTCGCATTTATTCCGATGATGTCACTTTTCAAAATGGCGCTTCTGTCATGTCTTCCTTAACCGAGGTTTCCCACCCACCCACTGTGGTTGACAGGACCCTCAAACGTGTTCACCCATCTCCCACGCCTCTGCCTTCACACCTTCCTCCCCCTCCCAGAACCATGATAGGGTCCCCTTGTCCTCACTTTTCATCCCACCAGCCTCTGTGTTCAAAGGATCATCCTCCGTCATTTCCGCCATTTCCAGCATGATGCCATTACCAAACACATCTCCCACCCCCAATGTTAACATTCTGTAGGGACTGTTTCCCCTAGGACACCCTGGCCCACTCCTCCATCACCCTCAACCCCTTCCCATGGCACCTTCCCATGCAATCGCAGAAGGTGCAACACCTACCCCTTTACTTCCTTGCTCCTCACCCTCCATGGGCCCAAACAATCCCTTTCAGGTGAAGCAGCGCTTCACTTGCATCTCCTTCAATTTGGTCTACTGGACTCGCTGCTCCCAATACGGTCGTCTCTACGTTGGGGAGACCAAACACAGACTGGGTGACCGCTTTGCGGAACACCTTCACTTTGTCCACAAGCATGACCCAGGCTTTCCTGTCATTTGCCATTTCGACAAACCACCCTGCTCTCATGCCCACATGTCCGTCCTTAGCCTGCTGCAGTGTTCCGGTGAAGCCCAATGCAAGCTGGAGAAACATCACCTCATCTTCCAATTAGGCACTTTACAGCCTTCTAGGCTTAACATTGAGTTCAACAACTTCCGACCATGAACTCCCCCTCTATCTACATCCCATTTTTCAAAATTCATTTTTATATTTTATCCACTTTATTTTTTTTCATTTGTTCTTTGTTTTATCCCCCCTTTTTATCCCATTTTTGATCACTTTTTTTCTCCCCACCACAGCTGTTACTTGTTCATGTTCTTTTCAGAGTGCTGGCCCGTGTCCTGCTATTATCACATTCTGCTTTCTCACCTTAATGCCACTATCAGCACCATTTTTTTTAGCTCTTAACACTTCCATTATCACTCCCTTTGTCCTTTTGTTTATGACATCTTTGTCAATCTCTCCTTTGCCCCCACCTATCGCTGGCCTATCCAGCTTCACCTCCACCCCCCCCTTAAACAGTATAAATTCCATCACATTTCTACTTTTCTGTAGCTCTGAAGAGTTATATGGATTCAAAATGTTAACTCTGTTTCCCTCTCCAAAGATGCTGTCAGACCTACTGAGTTTTTCCAGCATTTTCTGTTTTTGTTTTGAATAAGTATCTCCATGCATGAGTTTAACTGGTCCCCTTGATACTCCATGGCATTACCAAACCATTGTCAAACCCCTCAACTTCAACATCCTGAAGGTCACCTTTGGCCAGAAACTTAACTGGACCTGAGTAGGTCAAAGGCTACATATTCTGCAGAACATGAATCATCACCTGAATCCCTGAGCCTGTCCACCATCTACAAGGCACAAGTGGGGTGTGATTGGAAAACTCTCCAGTTGCCTGGATGAGTACAGCTCCAACAACACCCTGGAAGCTCAACACCATCCAGGACAAAGCAGCCTGCTTGATCACCCATCCATTACCTTAAACATCAAGCCCCTCTACCAGTGACGCAATATGCTGCACTGTGTGCCATATACGAGAGGCACTGCAGCTACTCGCCAAAGCTTCTTGAACAGCACTTTCCCCTAGCAGGACAAGAGCAGCTCGTGGATGGGAGTACCATCACTTCCAAGTCACAAGCTGGTCATTCATCGTTGCTAGGTCAAATTTCTGGAACTCCCTTGTAACAGAACTGTAGGAGTATCTTAGTGCCCACATCCTGTGAATGAATAAGCTTTTTGAAAACCCCAAATAACTTCTGTCTAAATTGTGAAGGTAGGCTAGAGAGAAGTAACTGAAAAACTTCAGGAAGGGCTTACATCAGATGTTAATTGTTAGTAAGGAGTCTTCCTGAATGCCTTCAGTTTGGATCCTTGCCACTGCAGTGGAATGTGAAGACATGGAAAAACTGGCTCCTGATTTCCTCTTCCTGATACTGATGTATTTAACCTTTAATTATCCTAAACAAGTTGTAACAGGTCTGTATTTCTGGTCTACTCTATGGCATGGTGGACTGAATTGAATACTTTCTGATAGTTTAACAGCTGACCAGTTTGTAGGTATAGAGAAACTTACAGAAATTCAAATTGGTTGGTCTATCGCTTTCTACTGGTCCAGCCTTGGCTTGTTAGCATTAGTGTTTAAAGATTCTGCTTCTAAAATAAATACACAAGTTCAAGGTTGTGTGTAAATATTATATTTGAGTAACAAGCCAACCTGGTCAATAGAGTTAAAAGGTGGTTGAAAAAGGAAGTTTATAAGGAGAGAAATTTGCAACTGTGCCATCAGTGTAGTATATTGTTGAATCACTGTTTCCTGAGTTGATTTCTACAACTTTTGGTCTCGAATGAGGTGTGGTGGAGTTGCAGTTGAATTTGACAAGGCTAATGCCAAATAGTTGTGGAATTGGTGAGGATTTGAGGTTCAAGACTTCTAAAAATTTCATTTAAAATGTGGAAAGAGTGAAAATATTCTAACCTTCAGTTGAAGCGCTAAATAAATGTTCAATTGAACTACCAAATAATTCTTCAAAGAAAAAGAGAGCTTGGTTTTTAAAATGTCATGTTTTCCATCAAGTGAAAGCGGGTGCTGAAGCAGTGTGCGGCCAGTCACTTGAATTTATATCCTATTTAGATCAGAGGCCTTGTGTTGTATTGATTTGAAAGACAATTCCAGCGCTGCATAACTGCACCAACTTGACATTGGTGATTTCTGGCAACACCTCTGGCTGTTTTCCCATCAATGTCTCGTGTTGCTAAAAAAAATTGTGCCAGTTGTATTTACATTTAAGTTTGAAAGAACCGAGCATCTCCAGTTGTTCACCAACCATCTTTTCGTTTTCTTTATTTCCCTCCTCAGCTCTCCTGCCTTCTGGTCTCTGCATGGAGCATATAGCGTGCTGTTTGGAGAACGGTTAGGAAAGGCACAGATTCAACCTGTTCTCTCAGCACCCAATCCTATGCAGTTTGTAGAAGAGTGAATAAATAGTGGTCCGCTGCTTCCCAATCCCATTTTGTCTTGGGACATAGGCCAATTATATGGTGGCCATTGCTGTCCTGACTAACTCACTATTGACAAGACAGCAAACCTGGTTTACATGTATTGTATTTAATCCACTGAGTTGCCAGTGGAGACCCCGGCCCATTCTCTGACTCTCAACTGTGCACAGAGCTTTATGCACATATTTGAGTATGTATGTTCTAACCTCTCCAGTTAACAAGCTGTCAGCTTGTGCCATTTTCATAAATGCTATGCATTAGTTGATGCCGCATTCTGTGCACATTGTACTTTAACCAAGAATTTAGTCAATCTGTGCCTGCCACATTTTTTCAAATCAGTATTTCAGGAATATGACTCTTTGAAAATGTTAAAGCTCGTATATTTAATGCAGTCGACATTGACCCTGTAGTCATAGTACTTGTTTCAATAAACCATAGTTTTATTCCCTACAAGTTACTTGACTACCTGCAAAGCATGTAAGACATTTCATGTTTTTGTCTCCTTATAATCCCTTTCACTGCTGGTGCACTGCAACTGCAGTATGTACTATTTTAGGGTGTGTTGTAGCAATTCACTGAGCAGACTTCAACAACACAGCCAGCTCTGAAAACTCAACCTCCAAAAAAGATAAGAGCAGCATTTTAATTTGAAGCCCCGTCACCCCAAGTCACAAACCCATCCTGACCTGGAGATATAATCACTATTCCTTCAAAATCCTGAAACTCTGTACCTAACACTTCTGTGGAAACACTGTCATTACATGGTTTGTAGTGTTACAAGAGCATAAGCTATCATTATTATCTCAGGGTAGTGGGAAAGAAATTGTCTTTCCAGTTTTGTTGAAATCTTATGAACAAAATTGTTTAAATCTTTATCAACTTTCGAGATTTTTGCAGCAACTATGAGTAATTCGCTTTTTTTAAAGCACTGATCATTGTATTGATTAATAGCATTGTTGACTTGTGTATTATTTCAATCCCTATATTAAGGAAGAAAACTATTGAGCAATTGTTTAAGAACTACTATTTGATCAGGTTTTTTTAAAAAATAAATTAGTCATTCATTTTCACCCTGACCATTTTACTATAAAATATTGCTTTTGACCCCCACCCATATGATTTGGGGCCAGTGGTTCAGTTAATTTGTCATTGGTACCTCATTAACATGGTGGTGGAGAACATCACCACATAAGGTGGTTCATTCTCTGCCTATGGAGGAAGACATTGTTAGAGGTAGAGATAAATGCCTCTGGCTGGGTTCAGCTTTTTATTCAAGCTGCTGGAGGGCTCAACTCTCAGGCTAACATGTAAATTCTGTTGCTATCCTATCAGAGCTTCCTCTAACATCAGGGAAGTTCCATAGCCAGAATTAGACAGACAAACATGACTCTTGAACAGCTTTTACGTAAGAGCAGTTGTTTTGCTGTTGCTAAATGTGCAAAACAGTATATATAGTTCACCCTTCTAAATTGAAGGAATGCAAACTAAGTTTAAGCAATCTAGCCTCATATAAGTTAACCCTTTAAACCCTAGTATCATTCATAATTATATAGATGCACAGATGGAGGAGATGGCCATCTGGCCCATCATGCTTATGGTGGCTCTTTGACAGAGTTGTGCAATTTAGTCCCACTCCCTAGCTTTTCCCCCATAATGCAGATTAATCCTCCAAGTAGATGTCCAGTTGATTTTTTAGTAGTTCCTTTCAAGTAGTGCATTCTTGTGTGAAGAAGTTTCTACCCATTTCCTTTCCAACCCTGCCAATTATTTTAAATCTATGGCCACTATTTACAGGCCCATTTGTAAATGGAAATAGCTTCTCCCTACTTGCTCTATCAAAACTCCCAATTTTGAATACTTCTGTTAGGTCTCTATTTAACTTTCTCTGCTCTAAGGAGAACCATCTTCACTTTTTCTCCAGTCTCTCCACATGACTAAATTCACTCATCCCTGGTATTATTTTGGAGAGGGTACAAAGGATTACCATCACCTTGGACATCTATCCTAAAGTGTGATGCTCTTAATTGTACACAGTGCTCCAGCTGAGGTCTAACCAGAGATTTTAGAAAGGTTTAACGTGACATCCTTGTCTTAGTAACCCAAAGCCCTGTTTACAAAGCCAAGTATCTCATATGCTTTTTAAAATCTCCTTATCAGCTTTTGGTATCTCCAAAGTCATATAAATATGCACACCCTTCAAAATAGTACCATACTGTTGTTTCCCTCAAAGTATGTCACTTCACACTTATCTGCATTAAATTGCATCTGCCAATCTCTTGAATCTGCAATGGATTTAAAAGTGCTGAACAAATTATTAAGTAGAGCTTGTAATGTGGCCCATTTACACTTGCTAGAAGCAGCATACATTCATATACAGGGACCTGTTCTCTGCAAACAAAAGGAATATGTTCAAGCCTTGTACATTTTCTGAATTACCCAGGAGCTTGGGGAGCTTATAGTTGCTTTCTCCATGGCAATACCTCAGCCAGTCAGTCAACTTGCCAACCAATCAGCATCCTTTTCTCCTGTAGTAAAAATTGTTGAGATTGTTTGAAATTTGGCCAGATGAGTGCCAGATGAAAAGCTTCGGCAACTTGTCTCCCTTTTCAGCAATATTCGAGTTCTGTACTACCAAGTGACAAATTGTCTATCCGAAAGTGCAGTACCCAAAATTGAACTCTGTATTCCAGGTGGGGTTTGATCAAGAATGTATAACTGATACATTACTTCCTCACATTTGAGTTCAAACCCCCCTTTTGAGATAATAGCTGGCATTCCATTTGCCTTCTTAATTACTTTCTGAGCTTGAGTACCATCTTTAGTGTACCTTTTTTCTTTTTTTTTACATTCATGGAATGTGGGCGTCGCTGGCTAGGTCTGCATTTATTGCTCATCCCAAATTGCCCTTGAGAAGGTGGTGGTAAGTTGCTGTCTTGAACCGCTGCAGTTCATGTGGTGTAGGTACACCCACAGTGCTGTTAGGGCATTCCCGGATTTTGACCCAGTGACAGTGAAAGAAAGGCGATGTATTTCCAAGTCAGGATGATGAGTGGCTTGGAGGGGCACTACCAGGTGATGGTGTTTCCATGTGTCTACTGCCCTTGTCCTTCTAGATGGTAGTGCTTGTGGGTTTGGAAGGTGCTAAGGAGCCTAGGTGAGTTGCAGCAGTGCATCTTGTCGATGGTACTCACTGCTGCCACTTGTGCGTCAATGGTGGAGGGAGTGAATGTTTGTGGATGGGATGCCAATCAAGCGGGCTGCTTTGTCCTGGACGATGTCAAACTTCTTGTGTTGCTGGAGCTGCACTCATCCAGGCAAGTGGGGAGAGCTCCATCACACTCCTGATGTGCCTTATAGATGGTGGACAGGCTTTGGGGAGTCAGGAGGTGAGTTACTCGCCACAGGATTCCTAGCCTCTGACCTGCTCTTGTAGCCACAGTATTTATATAGCTAGTCCAGTTCAGTTGCTGGTTGGTGGTAACCCCCAGGATGATAAGTGGGGCATTCAACGATAGTAATCATTGAGTGTCAAGGGGCAAATGTAAGATTCTCTCTTGTTGGAGATGGTCATTGCCTGATACTTGTGTGGCATGAATGTTACTTGCCACTTGTCAGCCCAAGTCTGGATATTGTCCTGGTCTTGCTGCATTTGGACATGGACTGCTTCAGTATCTGAGGAATTGTGAATGGTGCTGAACATTGTGCAATCATCGATGAACATCCCCACTTCTGACCTTGTGTGGGAGGATGGTCATTGATGAAGCAGCTGAAGATGGTTGATCCTTGGGCACCCATCACCTAGGGCATCTGAACATCCAAATCCTTTTACCCAACATCATCCTACTCTCTTGCCATTAAGAAATGTTTAACTTCTTTTTCTACGGTCCGTAATGGCGATGTCACACTTGCCCCATTGAACTCCTGCCTACCTCAGTTTTGTCCACTCACTTAAATCTGCCTGTGTTCTTTTGTAACTTCTTACTCTCATCTATACAACCTACTGTGCTTCACAACCTGCTGTGCCTCTTAATTTAATGCCATCAGCAAACTTGGATATGCAACTAAGATCTTTGTCCAAGTCTTTAAATTCTGTACATTGCAGTCAATCTTCAGTTTTAATTTCTAAAAATAAAACTTTCGGATCATGAAATGTACTTTGTGAAAGTTTATGCACCATGCCCAACGGCCAAGAGGACTGTATTTTAAGAATAACATTTCAGGGCTAGTTGTTTGAGAGCTGAGCTTACCATAGTATCCTTTTCAAATTAATGTTTGTCATTTTTGAAACTGAGAATGTGTTTTACATCCTTAGTTAACCATTGAGTGATCAATAGTTCATGTTTCAGTTACAGCCTTTCATCTGATCATGCTGTTTATGGATAAATTCTCAGTGTGACAGTGTTTTTAATGGTGTAAGCAGCTCTTTGACTTTACAAGAGTGACATTTGGCAGGTGTGAACTGCCATTGAGTTAATGATGGCGGATCTATTTTCTTTTTGCTTTCTGGAGTGTGATCATTTACTTAATAGTTGAAGCTAAGTGAAAAGCTATTTTGTATTTTCCAAAATGTAGGTCAGCCTGGAAACTTTTCTAATGCTCCCTTGCCCCAAAAACCCCACCACTGTGGCTAGTTTATTTCAGATGGGCTGTGTAACCAATCATCCAAATGTTTTAGATTGTGGTTTGTGGTTTTCTTTCAAGTTGTGAAGTTGTTTCCCCATCAGGCTCTTGTATGTGGTTCAACTTGTCTATTACCAACCAAAGTGTGAAACAGACTATGCCATCGTGTAGACGTGCGTTTTGGCAATGGCTGATGGGCAGAAATTTCAATTGATATCAATACTGGGAATTTCAAAGATTTTCAGTTATTTTTGTTAGGATCAATATTTGTTTAACGTATGCAAAGATGTTTATTTCCTAAATCAAGATAATAGCATAGACAGCTCCTGCTGATAGAATCATTGTGGTTCTGCCGCCAGTCACAAAATTAGGTCACATCAATGGAAGATGCTGAGTTCTGAAAAAGTCACCCAGACTCGAAACGTTAACTCTTTCTCTCCACAGATGCTGTCAGACCTGCTGAGTTTTTCCAGCAATTTTTGTTTTTGTTTCAGATTTCCAGCAACCGCAGTATTTTGCTTTTATCACATCAATGGAGGTAGTTGCATATTGCGAAAGTTACTTAGCCATACAGAACAGGTTTTAGGTTCATATTCCAGCTTGGTTTTGCCTGACTTCAGCTGGGACAAAATAAGACCACCAAAATGATCTGTGATATTCTTAGACTTGGAATGGGAAATATCAGTCAGTGTGATCTGTGGAACTTATGAAGATAAGCTCAAATTTGATGCTGCTATTCCAGCCTAGGAGTGGACATTTAAGAGGTCCTGCAGCATTGACAGAATGTTGTCAAGGTCCATAGCCTTTGCAGTATCCTAGTGCCTTCAGCCGTTTGAGTGAAGGGAAGCTCTACCTGGTGTCCTGACAGATGTTTAGTCCTCAACCAACTTGAATTTCTTTTAAAAAAAAGATGGTCTTGTCATTGTTACATTGCCATTTGAGCAACCTTGCCATGTGCATTGGCTGCCATGTTTCCTACATTATAATAGTGCCTATGCTGCAAAATGTACCTAGTTGGCTGCAAAGTGCATTGGGACATGCTGAGATTGTGAAAGGTGCTGTATAAATGTAAGTTCGTTGTTTCAATAGTTGGTTCAGAAACCTGTGTGGAAATGAGGAGGAACTTGTTTGGAGCTGGTTTATTGACCTTTGCATACTGGAATATTCCAGTTCAATAACTTGGCTTCCTACTCAGAGTAAGGGGAAAGCATTTATTTGGCTCCCAGCCCTAGAGTTTTGTGCACGCTATTAGACATGGAGTTGGCTTGGAGCAAACATCGTATTGCTCTTGACTCTTCCTGTTTGCTTGCTGTGTCAAAGCTTGACATACTTGTTTAATAACAGGCGAAGTGTTAGTGAGCTTCCTTTCACAAGTGTCACTCATTTTTGATTTTCCTGTTTACCATGTTCCAAGTAGCTTTGTGACAATTATTTTTCAGCTTCCATAACTAAGAGGCCTGATTTTACACAAAAAGTACTTGAGGTACAACTGCAATTTATGTAAACTAAAACTGCTGAACATCTGCCAGTTTTTCAGTTTGTATATACTTTGTTGCAGTTTAACCTGTTAGTACCTTGCATGTAGGGTGACCAAAAAAACGCTTCAGATGGTTCAGTCAAGGCACAAGAATGATCTCCTCTTAAATTCACTAGTTGTATTTGAGAAATGTGATCTTTATGCAGCACAGGTTGCAAATAGTGCAAAAATGCCATCATTGAGGACCTTTCCTGCAATATGATGTGATATGAGATTTTTTAAACTCTTGCACATTGTGTCCTTGTTACAGGGTGTTTTTAAGACTCCTTTTAATCCACTTGTTTGCCACCGGCTCAATTTGTTTGCATTTTTAGTGCCTTGCACAACAGAATCACATTCCATGTGATGGTTAGTTATTTGAACATTTGTATTTGCTTTCTGATACAAGACAAAAAGTTGACTTTATGGTACATTATGTTGATTAGCCAGTGGATTGCACCTCTGAGTTTTGATAATTGATTTTTGAAATACTGAATTGACCAGTACTGAATTGACTATGGTCAAAGTTAGAAGGTTTTACAGACAGTGGCAAGATTTTTAATGATGAAGCTAGTGCCAACATGTCAATCCTCAGTTACAGCAGATGCTGATATTTGATGGTAAGGATTCCTGGAGTTGCTGGCAAGTTGTCAGTCCACTGCATGATAAATTTTATGTTGTACGTTGGTTTGACATCATTAGCTGGGTCCTTCAGATTGTAAATTTTAAAAATGACGGAAGAGTCACTTGACAGTTCTTACCCAACACCTTACAGGAGTGTTCAGTTTTCATTTTAAATGACTTCGGCAGCTACTTAAACTCTGGGAAAGTTCAGATTTTAATCAAAAAGTCCTTCTGTCATGTAGAATAATGGAGCACAAAACAGGTCATTTAGCCCATCATGCCTGTGCCAGCTCTTTGAAAGATCTGTCCAATTAATCCCACTCATCTGCTCTGTCAACATATTTTTACTTTTAAAATATGCATCTGGCTTCCTTTTTAGAAGTTAGTTTATCTGCTTGCATCATCTTTTCACGCAGTGCATTCCATATCATCATGACTTGCTGTATAAAAATTTCTCCTGATCTCGCTTTTTATTTAACAATTACCCTTGAACATCTGTGTCCTCTGTTTACTGTCCCTGTAAACTGTTCAGTAACCCAGAAAAAACATTAGCAATTAATAGATTTAATAAATGACAGTATTCACTCTAGGCTGAGTCAACTTCCAGCTGAGAGGAGTCCATTTGAACAGGGCCAGTTTGTTTATGGTGATGAAACATAACTCTTTTTATTGATTCAAATTGATACAAGTTTTTCAGGAACTAAAGTCTGTACTTGCAGATGAGATGCTGAAAGGAGCTCCCATCGGCCCTCTTGGGTGGGGTAGAAGATCTTGTGCCTCTATTTCAAAGAAAATCTGTGGAGTTTCACCGATATCTTGGAAAATAATTGCCCCCCAACCAACATCATCAAAACAGATTGTCACATTGCTGTTTATGGGACCTCACTGTACTCAAATTAGCTGCTGTGTTTTCTACATTAAAACTCTGGGTAAACGTCAAAGGTTCTCCATTGGATATGAAGTGCTTTGGGATGTCCTGAGGTTGTGGAAGGCATTGTATAAATGCAAGTCTGTTTTGTGACCCGTTGCAGCTTCTGGATCCGGTCTGCCTTATGTGAAGCAGTTTCTTGTGCATTATAATATGTCTTTACGGACATTTGGATAGGGACTAGATAGTAGTGATGTGCAGCTTGCTCAAGAGGAGTGATTTGACCCTAGGTAACCTGTTTGGACTCTGAAGCAGCTGATGTGGATTTAGCTCTTATTGGATCATAGGGATAGAGCTAGTGGGGTCCCTGCTCCGTCTGCCTATGCCTGAACAGAAGCTATTGCTATATTCTGGGACCACATTCTGTCTTGATCCTTTTAGCAGATGAAAGGACTTTGTGGTGTGTCTAATCTCATTCACGTTTAATCTGAGATGTGTGTTCAAATGCATTTGACAACAAAAACCTTACTTATGCTATGTCACTTAGAAGCTATTTTATTCCTTTGAGTGACTAAACCACAAATAATATAGAGGTGGTGCTAGCACTGAAATTTAAAAATCAGCTCAAAATCCTACAGCTTTCCCCCCTTTTTTATTTGTAAGGTTTGTTGCAGAGTTGGTTTTAAATAGTGTAGCAAGGAATGATGAATAAAGTGGTCTATAATTTTCCAGGGTCAGTAAGATATTCATTGTGTCTCTGTCAGGTTTAAGTTTAGTTTTTGGAGTCTTGAAATGGTACTATTCAAGTTAACACAAAGGGCTGTTGTTGTTTAGAATAGTTGGAGATTGTGTGTTGAGAGTTGAAGTGATTGCTGCCTTCATTTTGGGTTACTGTATCTTTCACTTTTCTGCACTGGGTGGCTGGTAATGTTATTTGACATTTTTATGCAATCGCACAGCTGTGAAATATGATTTTGGATCCGTATTTAGAAGAAAGTGCCAACTTGTGTGAAGACATCTGAAACCTTTTCAAAGATGTGGCTTGTGCAGCTTTGAATGTCCCTTTGTTATCCAACCTCTGCAAAATCTTCCTGACCCATCTTGTTACATGTCGACACTGTGCTGTGCCAGAATGTTGGTTTGTTGTTACAATCCACTAGACGTCGTTTCCCAGTCAGACCTTTCTTTGTGAGCAAATATTGCTGCCATTAGAAGAGAAAAGGAGTGAATTGTTCTAGGCTAATTTTGCCCATTTGGAAACAATCGTAGCAAAGAAAATGTACTATAAAATCCACTGTGTAGTAATTGGGACATTCGATTTTTCAATCTGTTTCAGAATCCTCCTTCACCCATCCCACAAACGTCTACATGGAGGTGAAAAATGCTAGACTTTATGGTAAATTGCAGACTATTTCTCATTGCTTTCTTGTGTCCTCATACTCCTGTTAGACGAGTTATTTCTATTCTTTGTACCCAGATCTCCCTTCAGCACAATGCTCCTCTTCTTGTCTCCTTTGACCACTACAGAAGACATTGTGACTAAAGCTAGCTTTTTTTATACGGGTACTTGTAAATCCAAAGTGATTAATTTTTCTCTGCTTCCCTCTCATGCATTTCTTGTCAACTTTGCCCCCTCCTTGTCTTTCCAGTGAAGGAGTCACTGTTCTCAGGTGTGTCCTCCAGAGTGGTTGCTATTCGAGTGTGAAGCTAGGCGGTGCATCTCAACTTCAGGGACCACCTACACCCAATCTTGACTTTACATGCACTTTCATCTAGCGTTGAGAAGTGGGGGTCCTGGCTGATTCTACCATCCCAAGAGTGCTGGCACCAATTGAAGTTCCTTTCATGCTGCCCCAGCTGCACATCACTCACTTGACTGGTGCATCTAAACATTCAATCTCTAACTTCTCTAGCCATGTTTTATTCCCTCATCTGAAATCCAGATCAATTTAGTCAGTCAGGAAAACAAATGCACAGGGAAAATGGCCCATTGAGCCAATGACATTGGGAGTGGGGAATGCTTTTTAAAATAAAGTTTACTTTTTATCAGAGTTTTATTAGTTCCCAGATAGCAGCCCTGGATGACATGGGGAGGTATTATATGGGAGGGTAGGGGCAATTATGGCCATGTTCTCTGTACAGTTGTTTTCCTGATTGACTCTAAATTGATCTGGATTTCAAATGAGGGAATAAAACGTGGCTGGAGAGGTTATTAACAGCAATTCCATTGTTTAGGCTTATCAGTAATTATTTTGAATTTACTCTTGAAAATGTGCAATTCTTGAGCTTTGTTTCTGGGTGGATCCTGATTCGACACCTTGGCTGCCCCCTTGTTATTTGAAAACCTAGATCATTATTCCAAAAATGTCTTGTTAGACCATCAAACCAGGAGCTGTGAGGGAACAAGGCTGCATTTGTAACTGCATTTTGGGTAGTTTTCTTAAATAGCAACCATGTACTTAAGGGAGGAATCTCAGTTGTACATGAGGTCACATTCTGAAAATAGTGCAAGACCTAACATTCCTGTCTCCATGTAAAGTGGAATGAGGTTTACCTGTTTGCAAGGGTCGAATGTTCACTGAACATTAATGGCACTTAGATAACTGTCCCCAACCAAGTTAAAAGCAAACTGTGATTGTTCTCATAATCTTTATATACTGATATGTGCTTTGAAATCCCTTACAGTATGATCGTTTTCTGCCTCATGTCCTATGTAAAGAAATTATTATCCATTTTATGCATATGTTATAAAGAAAACTATATTTCTACAATTTCAACTTTATCTGACATTGAAAAAAATCTTCTATTACATTTTGCTGCTGTATCAGAATTGCTTCTGAAAACATTTCTGATCAATTCTATGACTCTATAGGGGAGAGGCATTAGGTGAACCTCAACTTTAAGGAGCCAACGCAGATATGACAGGCCAAATATTCACCTCCTGTGCTGTAACCCTTCTGTGATTCTAAGACAAAAATAAAATGCACTTGTGTCACAATGTGACACCATGCAGGTAGTGCAGCCATTTATACTGATGCAAAGCTATCAGTTTGCTTGATATTGATTTTGAAAACAAAAGATAGTGTATCTTTGTAGGCCTAACTTTAATCTATGCAGGGCACAGTCCTTTTGTTAATATAATTGTCATTGGAAAAGTGAATATTGTCTGGCCTGCTTCACTTCAATCATGCCTGCTGATTATTTGACCCACAAGAATGTTTGGCTGAAACTGTGTGCCTCTCATCTGGGAAAATTCCACCTTGTTGATGGCCATAGTTCCATGTTCTCCTTCTTCCCATTTCTCTTCCCCCAACCAAATGAAAAGGACCATATCCACCCATTCGTAGTCGATGGGCAGTAAATGAGTTGAGAGTTCCATTGCACAGGGCAGCCCTGATATACATGTATCAAAAAGATCTTGGCATGTGGGTGCCTTGATTATTGGTTCACGTTACTGATTGCTATCAGCTGACTTGGCAGTAAAATATTGGTTGAGGACAGGGTTAGGCTCCATTCCTATGGATGTCATGGTCATTGAGCTCACTGACACAATCTGGGCTCAAGGGTGAAGAATGACCACGGTGAAAATACTGGAGGGCTGTCAGTACTGGTGGACATGTACTATGTAGGTCATTGTTGTCAGGAGAAAAATGATGAGAGAGATCTGGGGATTTTTAAAAAAAAACACACCTGTCTCATTCATGACTGAAATGTTCAGGATCAAAAATGCTGTCCCTGGGTCATTTGTCCAGATCTTATAATCTCAAGATGTTGTTGGATCCTTTCTTCCATTGTAACTCTTGAGTTGCTTGTTGTAGTTCACTTGCTCCTTTTTGTGTCTACCAGTCAGCAGTCAAGCTTCAAGGGATGCATCGGATTGCCAGCATAAGTTACAAGGTCATTGAATGGAAACACACTTGGGTTCATTTTCCAGAGCAATAGAATACAAAAGCAGGAGGTCATGTTAAATTTATATAGAAATCTCAGCCAGACCACACCTGGGAGTATTGTCTGTAATTCTGCACTCCGCACTACAAGAAAGGATATTGAAGCCCTGGAGAAAGAGTAGGAAGTATTTACAAGGATGTTCCCAGAACTGAGAGGATGCAACTGTTGGGAAGGATTGAATCGGCTGGAGGCTCAGTTCTAGCTGGGAGGGTGAAAGAAGACCGAGGGTGACCTGATAAGATTTTAAAGTTAAGAAGGAATTTGATGGAACAAACATGAAGAAACTATTTCCACTTGAGTTGTCCAAAACAAGAGGATTTAAATATATGATAGCCACCAACAGATCAAATAAAACATTTAGGAGGAAAATGCTAATAAAGGAGGAAAATAACAAATTTCACTGAGGTTTGTTTATGTCATATCAATTACATTAAGGTTAAGAGAAACAGGTGATGGGTATTAATTGTCTTTGAGCATGTATAAATAGAGGATAGCTCGGACACTGGGTTGTGTGGAAGGAGAGCTGTGAGACTGAACCAAGTCATAAACTCGGTAAAGAAAAGCCCTGTCTTGTGTTCAACTTCACCAACCGACTCCGATTCAATTAACACATAGTGATGAGAATGCAACTGAACATCTCATTGAGTGGTTGTAGCAGATGCATACGTGAGGGAGAGGGGAAAAGAGGAATATGGGGCTAGGTGGGATGAGGCAGTTAGCATGGGAGGAGACCTGTGTGGAGTAGAACCATCATGAATCAATTGAGCTGAATGGCTTGTTTTGTGTTTTAGATTCTCCATGTAGCACTGTGATGTCACAAGTCTTGAGTTTTGCTACTTTTTAAAATTCCCTTTATCGTGCCTGCACCCCACCCCAACCTTTTTTTTAAACTTCTAAAACGACAATACTTGCAGATTTTTAAAATTCATTTACGGGATTTGGGCATCACTGGCTAGGCCAGCATTTATTGCCCACCCCTAATTGTCCTTGAGAAGATGGTGGTGAGCTGTGTTCTTGAACCGCTGCAGTCTCTGTGGTGTAGGTATATCCACAGTGCTATTAGGGAGGATTTTGACCCAGCAGTATATTTCCAAGTCAGGATGGTGAGTGGCTTGGAGGGGACCTTCCAGGTGGTGGTGTTCCCATGTATCTGCTGCCCTTGCCCTTCTTAATGATAGTGGTCATGGGTTTGGAAGGTGCTGTCTAAGGAGCCTTGGTGAGTTTCTGCAGTGCATCTTGTAGATGGTACACACTGCTGCCACTGTTTGTCGGTGGTGGAGGGAGTGAATGTTGACGGATGGGGTGCCAATCAAGTGGGCTGTTTTGTCCTGGATGGTGTCAAGCTTCTTGAGTGTTGTGGAAGCAACACTCACCCAAGCAAGTGGAGAGTATTCCATCACACTCCTGACTTGTGCCTTGTAGATGGTGGACAGGCTTTGGGGAGTTAGGTGAGTTACTCGCTGTGGGATTCCAAGCCTCTGACTTGTTCTTGTAGCCACAGTATTTATATGGCTAGTCCAGTTCAGTTCTGGTCATTGGTAATCCCAGGGTGTTGTTAGTGAGGGATTCAGTGATGGTAATGCCATTGAATGTCAAGGGGTGACAGATTCTCTCTTGGGGGTGATCATGACCTGGCACTTGTTTGACACAAATGTTACTTGCCACTTGTCAGCCCAAGCCTGGATAATGTCCAGGCCTTGTTTCGTTTGGACATGGACTTCTTCAATATTTGAGGAGTTGCAAATGGTGCTGAACATTGTGCAATCGTCAGCGAACATCTCCACTTCTGACCTTATGGTGGGAAGGTCATTAAGAAAGCAGCTGAAGATGGTTGAGTCTAGGACACTAGCCTGAGGAACTCCTGCAGTGATGTCCTGAAACTGAGCTGATTGATTGCCAACAAACAACCGGTGGAACTGAAACTGCACATCAATGAGCGGGTTGTTGCAAAGCAAGTGCCCCTTGATGGAGCACTGTTGATGATCCCTTGCATCACTTTACTGATGATTGGGAGTAGACTAATGGGGCAATAATTGACTGGGTCGGATTTGTCCTGCTTTTTGTGGACAGGACATACCTGGGCAATTTTCCACATTGCCAGGCAGATGCCAGTGTTGTAGCTATACTGGAACAGCTTGGCTAGGGGTGTGGCAAGTACTGGAGCCCAAGCCTTCAGTACTTTTGCTGGAATACAGTCAGGGCCTATAGCCTTTATAATATCCAATGCCTTCAGCTGTTTCTTAATATCATGTGGAGTGGATTGAATTGGATGAAGACTGGCATCTGTGATACTGGGGGCGTCCAGAGGAGACCGAGATGGATCATCCACTCAGCACTTGTGGCCTGAAGATTGTTGTGAATGCTTCAGCCTTATCTTTTGCATTGATTTGCTGGGCTCCTCCATCATTGAGGATGGGGATATTCGTGGAGCCGCCTCCTTCAGTGAGTTGTTTAATTGTCCACGACCATTCACGACTGGATGTGGTAGGACTGCGGAGCTTAGACCTGATCAGTTGGTTCTAGAATCACTTAGCTCTGTTTAACACTTGCAGCTTTGCTATTTGGCACGCAAAAAGTCCTATGTTGTAGCTTCACTCTTCATTGAACCAGGGTTGATCCCCTGGCTTGATGGTAATGGTAGAATGGGGGATATGCTGGTCCATGAGGTTACAGGTTGTGGTCGAGTACAATTCTGCTGCTGGCCCATAGTGCCTCATGGATGCCCAGTCTTGCACTGCTAGATCTGTTCGAAATCTAACCCATTTAGCATGGTGGTAGTACCACACAACATGATGGAGGGTATCCTCAATGTGAAGGCGGGACTTCATCTCCACAATGATGGAGGTCACTCCTATCGATACTGTAATGGACAGATGAACCTGTGGCAGGCAGGTTGGTGAGGATGAAGTAGAGTATGTTTTTCCCTCTTGTTGGTTCCCTCATCACCTGCCGCAGACCCAGCCTAGCAGCTATATCAATAATGACTTGGCCAGGTTGGTCTGTGGTGGTGCTACTGAGCCATTCTTGGTGATGCACATTGAAATCCGTGACCCAGAGTACATTCTGCACCCATGCTACACTCAGTGCTTCCTCCAAGTGATGTTCAACATGGAGGAGCATTGATTCATCAGCTGAGGGAGGGTGGTACATGGTAATTAGCAAGAGGTTCCCTTGCCCATGTTTGACCTGATGGGATTTCCTGGGTGCCGGAGCCAATGTTGAGGACTCCCATGGCATCTCCCTCCCAACTGTAAACCACTGTGCCTCTACCTCTAGGTCTGTCCTGCCAGTGGGGCAGGACATATCCGGGGATTGTGATGGTGGTGTCTGGGGCATGATCTGAGGGTATGATTCTGTGCGTATGACTGTCAGGCTGTTGCTTGACTAGTCTGAGAGGCACAAGCCCCCAGATGTTGGTAAGAAGGACTTTGCAGGGTTGACAGGTCTGTGTATGCTGTTGTCGTTTCCAGTGCCGAGATCATACCCGATGGTCTGTCTGGTTTCATTCCTGTTGACTCTTCAGCGGTTTGATACAACTGAGTGGCTTACTTACACCACTTCAGAGGGAATTTAAGAATCAACCACATTACTGCAGATGTGGAGTCACATGTAGGCCAAATCAGGTGAGGATGGCAGATTTCCTTCCCTAAGGGACATTAGCGAACCAGATGGGTTTTTACAAACAATTGACAATGGTTTCACGGTCATCGTTAGACTTCTAATTCCAGATTTTTATTGAATTCAAATTCCACCATCTGCTGTGGTGGGTTTCGAACCCGGCTACCCAGAGCATCACCCTGGGTCTCTGGATGACCAGTCCAGTGACAATACTACTACACCACCCCCTCCCTGATGATTAGTAAAAAAGGATACTGTTGTGAAAAATCATATGACATTAGGCAAAGGTCTCAACACCCAGGACCAACTCCAACAGATTTTTTTTCTTTTCAGTTGTGTAATTGGTCTCAAACTTAACTAAATAGATTACTCAGTGGTGGATGCTTATAGCTGCAATATTTAACCTTGTCTAAATGTTTGCGTGCAGGAAGGAAACAATTGGGAGTTCCGTATGTTGTATTTTAAGTTTTTTCTTATTTTTTTTCTTAAGTACAACTCCTGTATTTTGTGCGTTTTGTTTAAACCACTTTTGAAACCTTCATATTCTTAGTTCCCCTTATTTTTGAGTAAATATTCCCTGAGGGACTGCTGTCACATTTTTGTTTGCCAATAAAACCATTTTATTCACACACTGCTTCCAGGCTACATTTTCTGTACTTTTATTTTAAAGCTATTGTACTTCTGGTTAATTATTTGGATTGGCCCAGAAGTGGAAGCACCAAAACAGCTGCCGTACTCAAATAACCAGTAACAATTTTATATTGAATGACACCAAACTGTAGCTCACAGGGCTGTCTGTCTGTTCATTACTATGGCCTTGCTGTGTGCAATTTGGCTTTCACGTTTGCCTGCATAACATGAGTGACTGCACTTCAGAAACAGTTTGTAAAAGTACTTTAGCTCATCGTCAGGATGTGAAAGACATTGCATAAGTGTGTTCTTTATGCATCCAGCATGCAGATAGCACAGCGGCAGATGAGCATGAGGCATATAACCACTCGTGAACAAAATAGACCTCTTCAATTTTCAGTGTACTCCCATGCTATAAGCACAGATCTGAAAAAAGTCTTAAGTGTTGCAGGCCTACTTTCTTCCAATTTTGTGAATTATTTCTACCACCTTTTTGGCTTCTTTCTGTAGCGTTTACCACCGCGCTTCCCAAACTACTTTCTAATTCAACCCCATTTTAATACTTAAAAATTAACACACCCTCAGACAACAAAAGTAATAAAGCACAATAACTTTGCATATTATAAATCAACATACAACACACAAAAATGAAAATCTGTTTTTAAAGTACTTCTTGAAAATGTTATTTTATGTACTCTGCTGCCCCTTAGTTCATCCGAGTCGCGGGATGGACCTTGACCAGGAAGCAGTGGAAATGTAGGTTGAGGGTCTTAAGGTAGCTGATGTTGCGATCCAGGTTGTTCCACAACACCAGGGTGATGGGGCTGGGCTCGGGCAGGCCCAGCTCTGCAGTGGGGGCATCACTAACAGGCTCACGGTTGGGGCCAGGCTTTGAGGAAAGTGGAGTGCTTCTGAGCAGGCATAGGGCATGCGATGGGACAGTTACTGGCCACTGAGGTTTCAGCCAAACTATTCATAACCCCCCCAGTGACAGAAGACTTGATTAAGTAGCGAAGGGCAGTGCTGGTTGCCAGCTGGGCCTTGGTCTTTGTGTGGACTGAAGTTTTGGAGGAAGGGGAATTCGCAGCCCCATTTGTTGTTTCAGTGACCTCAATTGTGGCCATGACCACAGTTTGGGAACCGTTGCTCTATGATGATACCTAAACAATTCATCACTTTTTCACCTCCCCATCCCCATCCACTATAACTGAATGTAAAATGATAGTTGTAGCTCTACATCTACATCAACCATAGGAAAGATGGTTTTGGTGTGTAATTGCATCTGTAGCTTCTTGTGCTTAGAATTGATGGTTGTGAGTGATATAGATTCTTTCTACAGCAGAGCCACAACACAATGTACAATTGTTCCGAAGTCACTGAATTCTATAGATTTTTCATTTATGTGATCTAATGGAGGAGGTATGGAAAGAAGGAAGGAGGAATTGTTCTTTAGACAAACTCATGATCTCTCCCTGCCAAGTGTTAATATTGTCATTGGTGGTATACTACCAGATTTGGTATCCATTGCCTTGTTTTCTACTTTTCTGCTGGGACCGTACTTGTTGAAAAGTAGATGCAATATTAGATTATATGTAACCTTGCAAATCTATTAGTGTATTCAATGTTTTATGATAATTAGGTTTAACCACTCAAATATTGCACAGATTTTGTGATCTAGACTGCATCTTTCAACTTTTTCTCCTCCGATTTACCACTTATTTACAAGTTGGTTTTATGCGGGACTGCAGTGGCATCTTTGAGTCCTAACCCAGTGATAATTATTCATAGGTCAACAGGCGAGAATGGGCAGGCCGTTTAAGGGAGCTTTTACCACCAGTTGGCATGACCCTGGTCTCAATTGATATTCTTTCGGGTTATTTGGCAATTAAGAACGGGAAGTGGTGTTGTTTTTGTTTTCTTTCTCCATACCCCAAGGACAACATGACTATTGTGGCCCTTGTGCTGCCAAGCACACTGAGATTAGTTAACTCTAGACAGACTGGCACTAAGAGATTTGAGGGGCCTTTCTTGGGTCATATAGACCAATGTGATGCACTTTGCCTGGCTGACACGGTTAACACAATCTAACTCTGTGGAGTTCTCAACTTCCAAGGTGATCAAGGCCCTTTTAAAAATAGCACAACCTGTGTTGCTTCTGCAGAATTTTTGAAAATTTGACCTTTTTAATGTGCAAAGTCATCGGCATGTCTGTCTACTGATTACATTTTTGGCTGCTTTCCATTCCTAGTTTTTAACCTCTGCAAGAATACTGCATAGCTCAAGGGCTTATAACCTTGAGTGAAATAGCTTATGTATAAAGAATGTTGGTGTCAAATAAATCAGTTTGAACAAGGTGTATTTGAATTTCAGAATTTTCTCAGTTTCTCTTACAGTCCATAAGTTTTGAATTCCTCTTACTTGAAGCAGATGATAAAATAAATTTAGATAACCACTGATTTCAGAGTACATGAAAACTCTACTGAATTGGTTTTTGAAAAGGATGGCTCCCCCACTCCCCCTCCCCACTTTGGAAGTGTTAGGTTGGGTCAGTTCGCTTTCTCAGTAGATGGAACCATCTCAACTTGTGAGCAATGGGCTGTTTATGTTCTCAAGGTATTTGAATAAAATAGTTGTGAATAACAACCAGTCATGAAGCTGGCGAGTGCTTTTCTTCATTTTTAAAATGTGTTTTAATTTTGTGAAATGAACATTTTTGGCATTAGCACACTGGAAAATGTTTCAAATTATAGGGGAGTATTTTGGTAAAGGACTAGTCTGGAGCTGAGAGCCAGGTGTATGAGGCTGGAAATGGTAACATTTTGCATAATTGGTCTTGGTGTTTTCCTGTGGAGAGAAAGGGAGTTGGGTATACCAATCAGCCTCTTGTGTTGTTACACGTGAGGAATCAAGACCAGGTATTTTCTTTAGATAAAGTGGGATTAGAGGTCTGGAAATAATTTGGCCACGTTGCAAAGTAATTCACTCCTCATTTTAAAGGAATGCATTTGATTCGTTTTTATATTTCCATTCTAAATGCCTGAGTACATGTGTAATGGGAATTACCCATGTAAATTTGGCAGGTTGGAGGTACGAGGGTGTAATTACAGAGACACATTGGTGGGAGGGGTAGTTACAACGTGATAAGTTTACATAGGCAGTTTCCATTGTAAATGTAGACACAGAACTTTATAATGGAGAAAAGTTGCCAGGAAGTGTATATCCTCTCTTTACAGAATGAGTTAATGTGGATTTTGGGATCCCCTGAAACAGAAATATTTTAGAAATGCTGCGAATGCTTTCATTTTCCATAGGTTTTTGGCATGGCACTGTTTTGAAGGTGGGGAGGAAGGGAGTGATTCTTTGTAACACTTCTCCAACTTTTCAGTGTCCTTGTTCTTATGCACCTACTGCACACAGATGTATCCTTGACAAAAGGCTCCACATATGTTTTGATTGCGTAAAGGAAAATGTCAGTTCCTGGCCTTTGACAGATTAGGAGACATGAATTGAAATGAATTTTTCCATTGCCAGGATGCTGGTGCAGTTTGTAACATCAGGACAGTTAGTTCAACCGACTACAGAAGACTTCATTTCCACCCCCTGCACTAAATTAAAGAACAGGTCCTCAAGAGTTATAATCTCCAGATTACTACCCGAGCCACATGCAAATTGGCATAGGGATGCAAGAATAAGGGAAGTAAACACGTGGCTAAAGGAATGGTATGGGAAAGAGGGGTTCCATTTCATGGGGCACTGGCATCAGTATTGGAACAGGAGAGATCTGTACCGTTGGGGCGGTCTCCACCTGAACCGATCTGGGACCAATGTTCTAGCGAAAAAGGTAAATAGGGTGGTCAATAGGACTTTAAACTCGGGGAAGGGGGGTAAAACTCTGAGAAGTATGACTAATAGAAAACAAAGCAGCAGGTTAGTGTGTGGGGGGTGGATTCAACTTCATGGAAAATTATGAAAAAACTGAAAAGAAAGGAGAGCCCAGGAGAGGCTATTAAGTTCTCGAGAACACAAAATAGGACAGTGTGTTTGGAAAAGGCTAGGAATCTAACTTCAAGCACATCAGATACAGGGACGACAATGAGAAAGGGGATGGGAAATACAGGACTGAAGGTGTTGTATCTGAATGCACGCAGTATACGAAATAAGGTAAATGGGCTTGTGGCGCAGATTGAAATTGGCAGGTATGATGTGGTGGGCATCATGGAGACATGGCTGCAAGGGGATCAGGACTGGGAGCTAAATATCCAAGGATATACATCCTATTGAAAAGATAGGCAGGTTGGCAGAGGGAGTGGGGTTGCTTTGTTAATTAAGAAATTAAATTAAATCGTAAGCAAGAAACGGCGTAGGGTCAGATGATGTAGAATTTGTGTGGGTAGAGTTGAGGAATCGCAAAGGTTAAAAAAAAACCATAATGGGAGTTATGTACAGGCTTCCGAACAGTAGTCAGGATGTGGGGCACAAGATACACCAGGAGATAGAAAAGGTGTGTAAGAAAGGCAAAGTTAGTGATCATGGGGGATTTCAATATGCAGGTAGACTGAGAAAATCAGGTTGGTAGTGGATCCCAAGAAAAGGAATTTGTGGAATGTCTACGAGATGGCTTTTTGGAGCAGCTTGTGGTGGAGCCCACTAGGGAACAGGCAATTCTAGATTTAGTGATGTGTAATGAGGCAGATTTGATAAGGGAGCTTAAGGTGAAGGAACCCTTAGGAGGAAGTGATCATAATATGATAGAATTTATCCTGCAATTTGAGAGGAAAAAGCTGGAATCAGATGTAATGGTATTACAGTTGAATAAAGGCAACTACTGAGGCATGAGGGAGGAGCTGGCCAGAATTGACTGAGAGATGAGCCTAGCAGAAAAGACAGTGGAACAGCAATGGCAGGAGCTTCTGGAAATAATCCGGGAGACACAGCAAAAATTCATCCCTAGGAAGAAGGGAGGACGAGGCAACCATGGCTGACAAGGGAAGTCAGGGACAGCATTAAAGCTAAAGAGAAAGCATACAATGCGGTGAAGAGCAGTGGGAAACCAGGGGATTGGGAAGCCTACAAAGACAACAAAGGACAACTAAAAAAGAAATAAGGAGGGAGAAGATTAATATGAGGGTAAACTAACCAGTAATATAAAAGAAGATTGCAAGAGTTTTTTTTTAGATATATAAAGGATAAGAGAGAGGCAAAAGTGGACATTGGGCCACTGGAAAATGACGCTGGAGAAGTAGTAGTGGGGAACAAAGAAATGGCGGAGGAACTGAATAGGTACTTTGTGTCAGTCTTCACGGTGGAAGACACGAGTAACATCACCAAAGTTCAACAGAGTCGGGGGTGGGGTGCAGAGGTGAGTATAGTGGCCATTACCAAGGAGAAGGTGCTAGGAAAACTGAAAGGTCTGAAGGTGGATAAATCACCTGGACCAGATGGATTACACCTCAGCGTTCTGAAGGAGTTAGCTGAAGAGATAATGGAGGCATTAGTGGTGATCCTTCAGGAATTACTGGAGTCAGGGAGGGTCCCAGAAGACTGGAAAACCGCTAATGTAACCCCCCTGTTTAAGAAGGGAATGGGGCAAAAGACGGGAAATTACAGGCCTATTAGCCTGACCTCGGTCGTTGGTAAGATTTTAGAGTCCATTATTAAGGATGAAATTTCAGAATGCTTGGAAGTGCATGGTAAAATAGGGCAAAGTCAGCACGGTTTCATCAAGGGGAGGTCATGCCTGATAAATCTGTTAGAATTCTTTGAGGAGGTAATGAGTAGGTTAGACAAAGGAGAGCCAATGGATTTAATCTACTTGGACTTCCAGAAGGCCTTTGACAAGGTGCCACACAGGAGGCTGCTCAATAAGGTAAGAGCCCATGGTGTTAGGGACAAGGTACTTAGAAGATTGGCCATCTGACAGGAGGCGGAGAGTGCGGATTAGGGGGTCCTTTTCAGGATGGTGGCTAGTGACTAGCGGAGTTCCGCAGGAGTAGGTGTTGGTACCACAACTTTTCACTTTATACATTAATGATCTAGATGAAGGAATTGGGGGCATTCTGGCTAAGTTTACAGATGATACAAAGATAGGTGGAGATAGTATTGAGGAGGAGGGGAGGCTGCAGAAGATTTTGGACAGGTTAGGAGAATGGGCAAAGAAGTGGCAGATGGAATACAACATGGGGAAGTGTGAGGTCATGCACTTTGGTAGGAAGGATTGAGGCATAGACTATTTCCTAAATGGGGAGAGAATTCAGAAATCTGGAGTGCAAAGGGACTTGGAAGTCCGAGTCCAGGATTCTCTTAAGGTTAACTTGCAGTTTGAGTTGGTAGATAGGAAAGCAAATGCAATGTTGGCATTTATTTCGAGAGGGCTAGAAAATAAAAGCAGGGATGTGCTGCTGAGGCTTTATAAGGCTCTGGTCAGACCACATTTGGAATATTGTGAGCAATTTTGGGCCCCGTATCTCAGGAAGCTTGTGCTGACCCTGGAGAGGGTCCGGAGCAGATTCACGAGAACGATCCCAGGAATGAAAGGCTTAACATATGAGGAACGTTTGAGGACTCTGGGTCTATACTCGATGGAGTTTAGAAGAATGAAGGGGGATCTGATTGAAACTTACAGAATACTGAAAGTCCTGGATAGAGTGGACATGGGGAAGATGTTTCCATTAGTAGGAGAGACTAGGACCCGAGGGCACAGCCTCAGAGTAAAGGGAAGACCTTTTAGAACAGAGATGAGGAGAAATTTCTTTAGCCAGAGAGTGGTGAATCTGTGGAATTCATTGCCACAGAAGGCTGTGGAGGCCAGGTCATTGAGTGTATTTAAGATGGAGATAGATAAGTTCTTAAAAAACAAAAAAACTGCAGATGCTGGAGATCCAAAACAAAAAAAAGAATTACCTGGAAAAACTCAGTAGGTCTGGCAGCATCGGCGGAGAAGAAAAGAAAATAAGTTCGATAGATAAGTTCTTGATTGGTATGGGGATCAAAGGTTGCGGGGAGACGGCGGGAGAATGGGGTTGAGAAACTTATCAGCCATGATTGAATGGCGGAGCAGACTCGATGGGCCCAATGGCCTAATTTCTCCTATGTCTTATCGTCAGTTCCTGGCCTTTGACAGACTAGGGGATATGAATCGAAGTGAATTTTTCCATTGCCAGGATGCTGGTGCAGTTTGTAATATCAGGACAGTTAGTTCAACCGACTACAGAAGACTTCATTTCCACCCCCTGCACTAATAAACGTTAGTTGACTGTCTCTGATGGGTCATTAACTATACTTTAGTTAGTTTTCAGCATGTCTGTAGTAATTTAAGGATGTTGTTTGTTTTCATCAAGAGTGCCTGATGCCAATGAAAGCTTTAAGTCCTGTATTCAAAATGAAATGGAATTAACAACCGATTTAAAGTTAAGCGTTGATGCTTAAAAGTAACTAATTTCAGTGCTGATTTAAAATTAATGTAAGCAACACCTGAAGATTTGCTCTTACTCTGAGAATTTATATCCAGCAAGCATAAACCTGTACAGTTTAAATGTTGCGAGAATTTTTCCCACACCTCTGGATGTGGCAGGTGTAGAGGGCATTATGTGTTGCAAATGTTGACTTTGCATCTGTTGAGCAAAATTTTGAAGCTAAGCATATCTTTATCCCTCTAGATTCCCTGTGGCTTTGCTGTATATATGTAAACAGGATTGGTGGGGGTGGGAAAGAGTTAGGTTCAGTGCGGGGAGGAGGAAAGATCTCTCATGTCCCTGCATTACTTCAAACCTTTCATAAATCGAACTTCAGTTCTGTTACATTTGACTTCTCTCAAACTGATTTCAGTGCCAAACTATCCACAAGACTGCTGGGAGCATAGTGCAGATTTGTTAATTTAAAAAAAAATACATTTAATGAAGTTTTGATTACCAAATGCAGCATTCATGCAGAGGATTTGAGGTTGCATTTTCTTTGCAGCTGTGGTCTCAGTGTGAAGCAGCCTAGTGCTACAGTTCTAAGTCTGTGTGCTGCCTAATGGCGTCTGAGTCATCCATGGAGAAGGGAGAGGACATATTTTGGTGTAAACCCATTTTTTTTTTGCGCACAGACGAGCCCTATCACAAATTGTAAAGTCTCAAGCTTTCTGTCTGGGGTCAATAGTTATGAATTTTTGTATACTGATTTTCCTTGACAATTCTATTTAAAGAACTGAAAATTGTCCATTTTTCTCCACTCTGACCAAAAACGCTGTTGAAATTTAACACTGTTGCACCCACTTATTTGAAAAAGGTCAAAATTTTTATTTTTTTAGTTTTGTGGGATTTGAATGGAATAGGCCAACTGAGTCAGTGCTAGTCAGCCCTCAGACCCCCAGTCTCTCCCTCCCCCTCCAACCATAGGTTCTGACATTGGTTTCAGCTATTCGGCTGATCTATCTTGATGAGGCTTGAGGTTGAATTTACTTTGGCCCTTGGGCCTCTCCATTCTGGCACAACACCAGAATTGCGTTAGGTTTGTCACCAAGGAATTTAGACTCCTTTGTTTCACCCTAATCATGTCAACAACTGTGAATTCCTCCCTCATTCTTGTCACATAGAATGTGTGCGGTTACTATACTGTGTCAAGACTGTTGCCCAAGAGTCAGTGCACCAGAATGCTTCTTTCCGAACATAAGGTGAATTTTGTGCTGTTTGATGCGAAACATGTTGATGCTGTGAAGCAAAATGTGTTTCATGTTTTTGCATTCATGTCATCTTTAAACATTGCCAACTGAGGTGTAGCACAACCCTCTCACGCTCTTTCAATCTTGGAGACGAGTAATTTAATTTAATCAGGCTAAGTTGAATTTCAAAACTGGAGAGCTATAGTTGAAGGACCAGTCTTGTACTGTGCCGCACTGTGCTCTGTGTGACTGCTACATTGCCTGATGTTTTTTGGCTAGTTGCTTCTTCATCCCACAAACTTATTGTAATTTATTGCATGGAAAGACTCTAGGACTGCAACCTATCCTCTGCTATAACTAACACCTTTAACAATCTTAGCCATAACTGCCTGGGGTTGTGCTGGTGCTGCCCAGTTCCTTGCTGCTCTAATAAAACTTGCACTATTATGTCTTTGATATGTTTTCAAAGTTCTTGGTAGGATTGATTAACATTTTTATTCCTCTTGGGTAAGCCTCTCTTTGAAAGTGTGTTTGTTAAGAACATAATTTGTAATGTAAATTCTTCAAGCAGTTTGCTGTTTAAATTCCATGTGCAGTTGTATTTAAAATCTGGAGCTATAATGGAATCAGTTAAGATGATTAACCTAGTATTAGTGAACTCGCAAGCAGGTGTCAGCATCTCTAATGCAGCATATTTTCCACTGTGTTATAAATATCCCAAAATTCAAAGTGCTATATTCCTATGTCCTAGGTTCAAAAAAGTGTTCACTGCCTTGTTGTGCATACTGGGCCTTTTTTAACAATATAATTTAAGCACACAACGTGATGAGTTTGAGGCCGCCCTACAATCTGACTCCGAGACCAAGCATTAAGCGGAGATGTTCAACGTGACCACTGGGAGAGGCAAGCTGCAGTGATCAAGTCCTTTTGCTGCTCCTATGATCTTTTTCTTTGGTGTTGGGGGTGAGAGGGAGAAATACTTCAAAGAAGCCCTTTTTCGGTCTGAGATATTGCCTAACATGCTCAACCTAGAGAAGGAACCCTTGTTGAAAAACACTTGCAATCACCACTGGCAATAGAGTCTAGCAGAAAGCTGTGATTATTAGATCCCACCTATCAGTCTGCTGTTTATGGTTAAGTTATCCTAGAGAGAACTCCCTCATCACTTTTTAAAAAACTTTATTCATTAATGGGATATGGGCATTGCTGGCTAGGCCTGCATTTATTGTTCATCCCTAATTGCTCCCTCAGGTGATGGTGAGCTGCCTTCCTGAACCGCTGCAGTTTGTGTGGTGTAGGTATCCCCACAGTGCTGTTAGGATTTTGACCCAGCGGCAAGGGACAGTGATATATTTCCAAGACAGGATGGTGATTGGTTTGGAGGGGAACTTCCATGTGGTGGTGTTCACATATACCTGCTGCCCTTGTCCTCAATGGTAGCAGTCATGGGTTTGGAAGGTGCTGTCCAAGGAAGCTTGGTGAGTTCTATCTAGAGTGCATCTTGTAGATGATACACACTGCTACTGTGCATCAGTGGAGGAGGGAATGAATGTTTGTGGATGGGGTGCCAATCAAAAGTGCTGTTTTGTCCTGGATGGTGTCCAGCTCCTTGAGTGTTGTGGGAGCTGCACTCATCCAGGCAAGTGGGGAGTATTCCATCACACTTCTGACTTGTGCCTAGTAGATGGCTGACAGGCTTTGGGGAGTCTGTAGTGAGTTACTCACCACAGCATTCCTAACCTCTTACCTGCTCTTGTAGCTAGTGACCAGTTCAGTTTCTGGTCAATGGTAACCACCAGGATGTTGATAGAAGGGAATTCAGCTGGGGTAATGCCATTGAATGCTAGGGGACAATGGTTAGATTCTCTCTTGTTGGAGATGGTCATTGCTTAACACTTGTGTGGCATGAATGTTACTTGCCACTTGTCAGCCCAAGCCTGAATGTTATCCAGGTCTTGCTGCATTTGGACATAGGCTGTTTCAGTATCTAAGGAGTCGCAAATGTTGCTAAACATTGTGCAGTCATCAGTGAGCATCCGCACTTCTGACTTTGTGATGCAAGGAAAGTTACTGGTTGGCAGCTGAAGATGGTTGGGCCTAGGACACTACCCTGAGGAACTCCTGCAGTGATATCCTGGAACTGAAATGATTGACCTCCAACACACAGCCATCTTCCTTTGTGCTAGGTATACCTCCAACCAGCGGAGAGTATTCTCTCTGATTCCCTTTGACTTCAGTTTTGCTAGGGCTCCTTGATGCCACATTTGGTCAAATGCTGCCTTGATATCAAGGGCAGTCTCTCTCGCCTCCCTTCTGGAATTCAGCTCTTTTTGTCCATATTTGAAGCAAGGCTGCAATGAGGCCAGGAGCTGTGTGGCCTTGGTGGAACCCAAACTGAGCATCAGTGAGCAGGTTATTGCTAAGCAACTGCTGCTTGATAGAACTGTTGATGGCCCCCTTCTGTCACTTTGCTGAAGATCGAAAGTAGACAGATGGGGCAGTAATTGGCAGGGTTGGATTTGTCTTGTTTTTTGTGTGCAGGACGTGCCTGGGTAATTTTCCACATTGCCAGCGTTGTAGCTGTACTGGAACAGCTGGAGCACAAGTCTTCAGTATTGTTGCTGGAATTTTGTCAGAACCCATAGCCTTTTGCAATATCTAGTGCCTTTAGTTTCTTGATATCACATGGAGTGATTTGTTTAATAGTCCACCACTATTCACGACTGGATGTGGTAGGACTGCAGAGCTTAGACCTGACCCGTTGGTTGTGGAATCGCACAGCGTTGCTTTTTGCTTGCTGCTTATGCTGTTTGGCATGCAAGTGGTCCCATGTGTGTCACAAGAATGACATCTGATTTTTTTAGGTATGCCTGACGCTGTTCCTGGGCGCCCTGCTGCACTCTTCATTGAACCAGGGTTGATCTCCTGGCTCAGTGGTAATTGTAAAGTGGGGGATATGCTGGGCCATGAGGTTACAGATAATGGTTGAGTATAATTCTGCTGCTGATGGCCCACAGCGTCTCATGGATGTCCAGTCTCGTTGCTAGATTTATTCAACATCTATCCCCTTTAGCTCAGTGCTAGTGCCACACAAACATTGAGGGTACGCTCAATGAAGATGGGGCTTTGTCTCCACAGGGACTGTAAGGTGGTCACTCTTACTGATACTCCCATGGACAGGCAGGTTGGTGAGGATGAGATCAAGTATATGTTCTTCCCTCTTGGTTTCCTCACCACCTGCTGCAGACCCAGTCTAGGAGTTAAATATGATCTGAGCAATTTCAAAAACCTGTTTATTACTTAGTTTGATTAATTATTGTGCTTGGTCATTGCCTTAATTATTTTGCAATTGGACAAAGCATGACAGTCAGCTGTTTTGTTAGTTTAATTCATTCTTGCGACGTGAATAAATCTACCAGTAATAAGAGTCATATTGGACTCAAAATGTTAACTCTGTTTCACTCTCTCCAGATGCTGCCAGACCTGCTGAGTTTTCCCAACACTTTGTTTTGTACCAGTAATGGTCTCATCTGGGAGCATTTAACTGCAGTGTCTGCACCAAGTTATGTGCTCTTACTCTGAGCTACAGTAATTTAACAAAAATCAATAGCACATTTCCTTTAAAGTTTTTAAGCGTGACATGGCAGGCATCAGCTAATTTTTGCAATAGAGGTAAATAGACCATTACCCTATGTAGAACTGGTGTGAGCTTACTGTTGTGAAAGCTATCCATACTTTTGTGATTTGTATTGAAAAGTTAGACATCTATGATGTTTGCAACCAGTATAGAGAATATAATTTTGTGCATGTTCTGGTCCAGAAACTGAACATTTTTCAGCCCCTTGATAGAACCATGTTGGTTGTAAGTAGTTAGAGATCCACAGTAAATTATGAAAATAGCAGCATTACCTTTGACAAAAGAATAGGAGTTAAATTAATTACATCTACCCCACAGGCTTCAGACTGACACTCCTGTAGATTTTTAACCCTGAGCCTGTCCAATATTCCATCTATTTTCGAATAGAAAAATAGCTCAGTGCCTTTGCAAGGAATCCAGTAGGGAATTCAGAAGAAACTTCTCTACCCAAAGAGTGGTGAAAATATGGAACTCGTTACTTGAATGGCCTTTTTCTGTGCAGTAAATCTATGTAATCAAAGCTCATGATCTAATCGAGTCATTAAAACTTTATTGCAAAAATTAAGTTGCTACTTGTTATAGAATGACCTCATGGTCCTGCCACATAGTTGATGTTCTTCTTGATTTGGCCTTTGCGACATGCTGTGTAACCTCGTCCAGCCCTAAAGCTCTCTGCACTCTTCCAATTCTGGCCTCTTACACATGCACCCCTGATTTTTATTGCTGCACTATTGGTTGCAGTGCCTTCTGTTGCCTGGGCCCAAAGCTCTGAATCCCTTGCTAACCTTCTCTGGCTCGCTACCTTTCCTCCTTTAAGATGCTCATTGAAATCTACTTTTTTGACCAGGCCTTTGGTCAACTTTCCTAATATCTCTATGTGCCTTGGCATTGAATTTTATTTGATAATGCTCCTGTAAAGCCCATTGGGATGCTTTACAATGTTAAAGGCGTTAAATAAGTGCAAGTTACTGTGGTGTGTCTGAAGAAAATCATTAATTGATGCCAGTGTGAGATGCTTGACAGATGATTTATATTCAGTTTTCAAAATAATACTTCACTTTGTGAGTAGGTAACTTGTCCAGTTCTGAAATTCATCCTTGAACTAATCTTGCCAAGTGTATTTAAAGACACCTTCAGTTATAGACTCTCGTCTCCTCCTTGCAACTGTATTCCCGATCTTAACCTCCATTTTGCACCTTTTTAAAAGAGTGGCTATCAACTTTCCACTGACGATAGGAAGAGGCAGTTAAAAAGGAACGAAATGCGGAGTCTCCCACCAGACTGGTCAGTAATGTGAGGACTTTGGAGTTAGCCACAGGCACTCAAAACTTTGGCTGGCGGAGGTGTCCATTGGTAGTTGGGGAGGAGAGTCTGTCAGTAAAGAATGGGACAGGTGATTTATACCCAGAAAAAAGACATGGGAGGGAGCATTCCAATTTGGTATGCTTGATTTTAAAAACCATACTTGCATGAAAATGTGATGTGAGCACTAGGTAACAAATTCTTCATCTTTTTGCAGAGAGGAAGTTCAGGAGAATTGTGTTCGTTGGAAGAAGAAATTTAATTTCATCTGCAAGATGAGTGCAAATCCCGCAACTGGTGTACTAGATCCGTGTATCTGCAGAGTATCTGTACGTAAGGTGGGTATCTTGGAACCCAGGACTTGCATCTCACTATGTAAAAATTATCTAGAGATCATGTTTTATTGAGTTTTATTAATGTCTGTTTTGTGAAATGGCTCAACTGCCATGTGTGCAGAGTGCTCAACACTAATGAATTTCAGACAGAGGAGATGGACTATGTAGGGAAAACATTCTTTACCTGCACAGGTTTTTTTCTTCTTGATTGCTTTATTGTTTTGTTAGAGGAAAATTTCTGTCCAGATACAATTTTAAGCCTAAACTTTATTGGATTACCTATGGCACCCTGTGTTCCTGGAAAAAGATTGTTCCGTTGATCTTGAAATATGGACAGTTTTCTGCTATCCCTCTTGTGCCCCTTTGGCATTAAAATAACTTTACAAGTATGGACTTAAGTTTCCTCAAATTAATGTTGGAGATATTTTTGAAATTCTTTAGTTCTCTGTTTTTCTTTCTCATAATCCAGTCTGCATGTCCCAATCTTTACTTTGCTTCCTGCACAATTATTTACGTGTAGCTTATAGTTCCTGTTTTTCACTTCCTAGTTTGCAGTCCATGTCAGGGAGGATTCTTTAATCTTATTGATTGAAGAATTTCCTGGTGCTTTCCCCATTCAGACACCACATAGCCCCTTTAGAGGACGCAGCACTGGATTGGATGCAGGTTTAGTAGAAATCTCTGCTGACAAACCCGTTAAATATCTCTGGGCAACTGTACACGAGGTCAATGCCGAATTGTTCCTTTGTCGCTGAGAGGAAAATCTGAGCTATTATATACACCCAAGAAAAGACATATTGTCTTAAGTGTCCAGGATGGATTTAAGGTCCCAGAGCCTGAAGGATTGTATTCTAACTGTTTGTCCCTGTTTTTCATCTTTAATACACAGCTTGCTCCTCCTCTCCACTTCCCCCAAATCTATTTCTTACAGGGAATTTGTGCTGAATTTTCTTAATTTTTTGATTCCTTGCTCAAAGGAATGGCCAAGTAAATGGCCAGATAAATAAACTGAGTTGGATATTATATTGGATGTTTTGGATTGTTGAGGTAAGAATGAGGATTCACGAGATTTGCATGACTGATTCAAGTCTGTGACCATATTTTTCCATTCATTTTAAACACCCTGCTTGGAAAATTGCCGTGCTATTCATGACAGTTTGTATATCCAGGCTTAAGAAGTTTCTGCAGTTCCAACTTTTGGAGAATGGAATGCTATTCTTTTATTTTTTTCCTGACCTATGCCTCCCCTCAGCTGTTGCCTCCAACTCAGCCAAAGCCAGGAGGGGAGAGTCTCAATCTGGAAAATCTCCATCAGGAGATAACTAGGCCAGGAGTAGGACCCAAGCAGCCGCTGCTTAGCCTTGCACCAGCTCAGACCCAGCTGCCAGCACTCAGCCCACCAAAAGGGCTGCTTGGTGGAGCCAAAGGGTTTGGCAGGCCCAGCTGGGGGCATGAGCAATGGAGCCTGAGTCTCTGCGGGGATTGGAAAGCCCGGGCGTGGAAGCAGCAGAGCCTGAGTCTCCGTGGATTTGGTATTTGGGGCGGATGGGAGGGAGGGAAGTGAAGTTGGCAATAGGGGCTGCTGAGTGACTGGGCAGGGGGTAGGTACAAGAGTTTAGAGAGAGGAGCTGCTGAGTAAGTGGATGGAAAGCTGTTGGGAAGATGGGCTGCTGACTGATGAGAGGGAGGGAGGGTGGTTGGCAAGACGAGTGGGTTTGAGGCAGAATTTGTGGGTTTTGGGCAAAGAGGCTGATTGCAATGTGAGAGAGACTTGTAATTTATTCTTTCGCAGGATGTGGGTGTCGCTTGCTGGCCAGCATGTATTGCCCATCCTTAATTGCCCTCGAGAAAGTGGCGCTGAGCCACCACCTTGAACTGCTGCAGTCCATGAATATTACTATGCTGCTTTATTGCTGTTTTATTTTTGGTTGCCTGTGTTTGCGTTAATTTTCAAGAGATTTTTTGTATACTCGTTCATGGGATGTCGGCATTGCTGGCGAGGCTAGCATTTATTTCCTGTCCCTAAATTGTCCTTGAGAAGGTGGTGGTGAATTAAAATGTAGTGACATTGGAAAATAGTTTGCAAAACACTGTCATAGACCTTGCTTCTCCTGACATGTACATAATCCAGCCAGGTCATGTTCTGTTGTTCATATGGACTTCATCCTATATTAAACATACTGACTGCGTTGAATGCTGAAATACTGAGGTCACTTTGGTGATTTGGTACAAGTGCATTGGTCCACAGTCTTGACAGTATAGAAGGTAAACAAAGGGATGGTGTTTTTACCCACTTGAAATCTAATTTATTCCACCTATTTGAAGTGACCTAGAAGTATTTGCGTTTCACTGCAGATTATAAAAAGTGCTATAATTACATAATTCCTTGATAAAAGAATTTCAGACCTTTTATGTCTTCAACCACTCTCCACCCTGATATGTCTTAATTGATCATTTCTGTAATCTGTATAACATAATATAATAGTTACAACAGTCCTTTTCTTCCTGTCAAAACCTTTCAGATAGGAGCATTGCTGAAATTAAGAAATATAAACGTTTTTGAACTCTTCCACATAAAATTAAGTTTCAGTAAGAAGGGCACCTCTGGAGCTCCTTCAATCACATGGCAGTGTGCTAGAGTAAACTTTCATGTATCCATCTGAGAGTCACACAATGGTAAGAATAGAGTTTGTAATTATAATTGTTGCTCCTTCCTGTTTTGTTGTAGGAACTGAAAGGCGGAAAGACATTCTCTAAGGTAAGATCACATATCTACATAGTGACATGTAAGCCATAGACGGAATGTGATGTAGAGTAACGGGGTTCACATGGTCAGGATGCTTGCATTATATGTGACTGAAATCAGTGAGTAACACAATAAACATCTGCTAGGAAGACACTTTGCAGAGGGAATTGATCCACCGAACCAACACTCCACCATTTTTGCCAACTGTCTTTTCAGTCCAAATATTCACCTTTACCAACTCAACTGTAAGCACTGTTTCCTGACTGAAAAATACAACTCTACCTAGACTGAGTAAACAGGAACCCTTGATTCAGGCGGTAGCATTCTTGTTTCTGGTTGGACGTTAGTGGGTTCAAGTCCTCCCCCTCTAGAATTTGAGCACATGCTGCACTGTAATATCAGGTGAGATTAATATGTGAGCACTGTACTTGTACAGGCGCTGTCCTTGGACGATGTTAAAACAAGGTTCATCTACATGTTCCACAGGTTCTGGTGGACCTGAAGGATGCTGGAGAATAGCTGGGAGTTCTGCTGCAATCCTGGCCAGTGTTCTTCAATTAACCAGCACGGGTTCAAAAAATATTAGATTAGGTCATTCATCTCCTTCCTCTTTGTAGGATATAACTGCGCAAAGTTTATTTGCTTACATATGTTCACAATAATATGTGAAGTCCTCTGAGATGTATTTTCAGAAATAATGATAAACTTCAATATAAATGCTTCTCTTTGTTTCCTTACCATCATTAAGGGGTGTGACTAAGAAATGCAGTGGATTGGAAAAATTGAACATGCTGTTGCTGCATTTGTGCCAAGAATTGGAGCTCCTAGCACTTTGCTCCTTAGCACTGCCTACCATAAAATATGATATATCTGTATGCATTTGTAAAGGGGTGTATGGTGATCTATTAATTCCTAGTAATGTTTGAATATTACCTATTATTCCTGAAGGGAATGGATTGAAAGGTTTCCTGATCAATGCGGTCTTCAACAGTGACATAATTTTTCCTAAAGAGTCAACAATATGTTGTCAGTTGCAGTTACCATGGCGAAGCTGCAAGATAGCAGTGAATGTGAATATGTAGATATTTTACTTCCAGTGTGACCTCAATTGGTTTTTGGATATGTACCACATTTGTCATTGGACTATTTTTAAGGGTCATGTTGCCGCAAATAGTGAATACTCACCCATAAGTAAGTCTCTTCCAAGGCAGTAGTTTCTGACATGTCTGTAAATGTTTGAAAAATAATAATAAGACTGTGCAGTGTATTAACAGGCCAGTTAAGTTAAATAACACAGACTGTGTTAATTGCATTTTGTACTATGGTTAAAAGAGAGAAGGGTTCCTATTGTGTACAATATTATACTATTTCCATGCTGAGCAAGCATTTTAACTTTGAACTGCAGAACCTCTTAAAATACCAATGTTCTGTGCCAGTCTGGAACTCAGGTACACAATCCTTCATTTAATTTCTAGCTTTACCACACGTTTATACTTAATTGACATCTTAATCCCGATTTTGCCAATACTGGAGCCAAGCTATCAGATGCAGCAAATTTCCTGATGCCCCATGTCTGGGAGAAGTAAACCTCATCTGATCAATGAGCGAGTTGAAGCAGTTCAAATGTTCCCTTTCCCCACTTGTAACTGATTCTTAAAACGCGCAAAATTCTCTTTGCTGTTCTTCATGCATTAGCTTTCAGGATTAGCTGGTCTGGAACACCAACCGCTTCAACTCACTCATTGATCAGATGAGGTTTACTTCTCCCAGACATGGGCATTAGGAAATTTGCTGCATCTGATACCTTGGCTCCAGTGTTGGCAAAATCAGAATTAAGATATCAATTAAATATATATGTGTGTGATAAAGCTAGAAATGAAATGAAGGATTGTGTATCTGAGCTCCAGCACTCCTGTGCCAGAGCAACCCACTTGCCAGCTTTTATTTTCATGAACACTAAAGATTCAGACCAAGAACCAGATGGTGAATGATGCCAGAGCAGCATTTTGAATACCAAATAGATCAAAACATTGGACAGTGGAAAAGGTGTTTGGTTTCACAGATGCCTCAAATATAAATGGGGATTATTTTCAGTAAAGATAACATTGCTGTTCCATTTTATAAGCCTACATCCGTCTATGGAAGAAGACTTTACATCACTTCACAATAGTTCTGGATTGTATCAGATTGAATGGATTAAACAGCGGAAAATCCAATCTCTCTTCCCCAATCCAAAATAATTTTAAAATATTTCACTTTCTCTTCCTCTCCATTCTCCATTCTCAATTATCTTAATCCTTTTCTTGCTCTCCAACATTTTAACGACTTACCTCTGTGCTATTTTTGAGTAGTTACACACTTCCAGGACTTTACCTCCAATACTGCCTCCTGGATTAGCTAACAGGAAGCACTGCTCGAGGTCATTTCAACGTCCTTGCATCCCACCCGAATAAAATCACCTGACATCTCAATTGTGAACAGATCAAGCCCACTGTATAGTTATATTCCACGTTCTTAGCATATTTTTTGGCTTCAACCTTTCAGATTAATCTGACAAGTTGTGCAAGTTTTTCCCTCAACACTTAAATGCCAAGTTTGAACAGTTGTTTAGTCTTTCTCCATTGGATTGTGCTTCTTTCTTTTGAATAACTAGAGACTGCCAACCATTTCCAGCCTAAGATGGAAGTTGTTGTGCAGCCTGTGGATAATGCACCCCTCTCCTTACAAACTTAAATGTCAAGAAGCCACTTGTCTTTAGGAGGCCTGTGCCAATGTCTGGACATTGATACAAGTATTGAGCAACTTCTGTGGCATACTGGAACTGAAACACATACCGGTCTTGTGCCTGTGGTGCTTTTCTATGTGCTTCTGTCCAACTCCAATTACTAGACATGCGTCTGTTACAGAGAGTATGAAATTTATGTTGCCCTTTCTGCAGTTGATAAATTGGTGCTTTCGCAAGTGGCAAGAAAAATGCTAACATCTTGTACTAGTTTGAGAAAATCTGTGAAAGCTTAAATTGTTCTTTACATTGTGAGTTAAGAGGAAGTTTGATTTTCTAAAACAGTATTTACTGCTTTCTCATAATAGGCTCAGAAGAGACTGGGACAATGAGCCTCTTATTTCAATCTGAAATAACCTCCTCCTAAACAGTGTTGCATTGTCTAAATTTGTCAGTTTAATCAGCAGTGTTAACAAGGGTATGCAATTAAACCTCTTCGGTGGCAAACACCTGCTTGTAGATCTGAGATAACCCATTAACTGGTATGTGCTGCCTCAGGACATTTTAAAAGTAATGAGAACAGGATCTCCTCTGTGGATACTTAAAAAAGTGTATTACTTACGATAATATGGTATCTGTAGGTGCAATGCAGACCAAGGAGTTCCTTGTGTATCACAGTCATCAGGACCTATGATCACAATTCTTTTACCTTGCTGTATTAATGTTCAAGTATATATTTTATTCTGTCTATTCTTTCATGGGATGTTAGTGTTGTTGGTAAGGCCAGCATTTGTTGCCCATCCCTAAATGCCCTTGAGTGACTCACTGGGCTCAAGGATGGCAGAGTGAATCATACTTCATGATCACCAACAAATTTATTAATTAATTGAATTTAAATTCCACCAGCTGCCAGTGAGATTTGAACCTGTGTACCCAGAGCATTAGCCTGGGCCTCTGGATTACTGGTCCAGTGACATTACCACTATGCCATCATCTCCCCATGTATAGAGGAACCTGTTTATATTGAGGAAAACACTTGACTTTGGATGGTTTGAACATCAAGACCTCTGAATCTGGAGCTGGTCTTATAGCTTTGCAAATGTCATCTTTTCTCTTCTAAGTAAAGTGTATTAGTTTTTAAGTTTTGCTGTTAATATTTCTCATCACTACTGTGGAGTTTTGCTACTTCTCACAGTGGACAGCAGAGGGTACTGGTTGGGGTCCAGGGTTAGTGGGGGGGTGGGAGTGGGGGGTGGAGTAAGAACCTTACTAAGATGCTAACAATCTGGACAACTTGCGTGACTTTTCTATAATGACTTTAGTTTGTGATTGTGGGGTTGGGGCAGTGTTGGTGGGGAGGAGGTGAAGAATGATCAGACAATAGATAGTTAGCCTCTGTAAAGGATTGTTAGCTCAAAATGACTTGCTTTGACTTATTTAGATGCTTGTTTTTCAGCACTGTGTAGACCAATTTAATAATGGTGTTTATAGATATACTGTATGAAGTTTTCTCCATCCTAGAACCATGAATTCTTCCTGACTGCATAACCTACAGCCTGAACTTCTTTAAGACAACAATTGTTCTTCTCTTTCGCAAAATCTAGCTGATGTACTTTAATGCAAGGCACCAGCCACTCACTGAACCACTCACTGCTTTAGCCAGCTAAGCCCATGAGAGAGGTCACCTTCACTTTTGTCTTTCTTTTCACCCTCTCTTTTAACATTTATTATATTAAGATTTTCAAATTATTTTGTGAAACCGCATTTAGTTTTTAAAAATATGTTGGTGTCTTTTCACCAACACCTTTTCATATAGGCGGTACTCAAATCCACTTGGATGAATTTGGTGTATCCTTTTTTTTGGAGGGGACTTTAATAACTGTTGGAGTGGTTCCATAGCCATAAAACTTGCATGTCACAATTTGTTGGCACATATGCAAGCATTATAATGAATCTTAATTTTGATTTAAACGAAGCTGTGGCAGAATTATGCAGTAGAACAAATTGTGCTGATGCAATGGATATGCCTGTGAATGTCGTCAGTTATTATCCTACCAAAAACAAACTACTTGCATTTGCATAGCGCCTTTTAACATCCCCAGGTACTGCACAGGAGTGTTTATCAAACAAATTTTGACCGAGCCACATTATATATTCGAGTAGATGACCAGATCAATGTTTGAGGAATGTCTTGAGGAAAGAGGTGGAGAGACGGAGAGTTATAGGGAGGGAATTCCAGAGTTTCGGACTTAGGCAACTGAAAGCTCAGCCACCAGCAGTGGAGCAATTAGAATCAGGGATGCTGAAGAGTCCTGAATTAGATGAGCACCAAAACTCGACTTGTGGGACTGGAGGAGATTGCAAAGGTAGGGAGGGGCAAGGCCACAGAGATTTGAAAATAAGGACAAGAATTTAAAAATGAAGATATTACTTGGCTCCCACCATTGTAGGTTAATGAGCACAGGTGACAGGTGATTAGAACTAGCTGCTAGTTAAGACATGGGCAGCAAAGTTTGGATGACCCCCAGGAGGAGTCAAGAGTGTAGAATGTGGGAAACCAGACAGGAGTGTGTTGGAATGGTTAAGTCCAGAGGTAACGAAGGTATGAATAAATATCTAAGCTAACCTGCAGTTCAAACAGACAAAGTCTGGTTGTGTTATGGAGCTGGAAATGGACGGTCTTAGTGCTGGCACTAAGATGTGATCAGAAGCTCATCGCGGGGTCAAATATGATACCAAGATTGCGAAGTCTGGTTTAGTCTCAGACTGTTGCCAGAAAGAGGGATGGAATTAATAACTAGGAACAGAGTTTGGAGGGGAACAAAACAATGGCTTTGTTCACCCCAATACGAGGAAATTTCTGATCATCCAGAATGGATATCAGGTAAGCTGTCTGATAATTTAGCAACAGTGGAGCCATGGAGAGGTGGTAGTAAAGTAGAGATGGGTGTTGTCAGCATACATGTGGAAACTAACATTGTACCTTCAGATGAAGCTGCCAAGGGGCAGCATGTAGATGAGAAATAGGGGGCCAAGGAGAGACCCTTGGGAAATACCAAAGGTAATGGTGCAAGAGCAGGAAGAGAAGCCAATTGCAAGTGATACTCTGCCTACATTTAGTTAAGAATGGAATCACTTGAGAACAGCCCCCCAGGAGGAGGATGGCGTAGTCAACTTGTGAAGGCTGCAGGCAAGTTGAAAAGGACGAGGCGGGGATAGTTTACCTTTGTGATAGCCGCATAGGATGTCATTTGTGCCTTTTGAGAGCCCATTTGGTTCTGTGGCTGGGACTGAAACCTGATTGGACAGATTCAGGAAAGCTGGGTATGAATTTGGGAGGTAACATCACATTTGAAGACTGAATGTCAGCCAAGAATCTCTGCACAGTGGAAGGATTGAGAGAGATGGTGGTGAGAGAGCTGGCTGTCATCAGCATTCATGTGGAAACTGACAGCACTCAGCTGGAAACATGGCTTTCTTTTGAAGCTTCTGTCAGTTTCTCCTCATGCCCCCTCCCCCTCCCCCTCCATTTTCTTGTTCCCATTTGAGCTGAATGCCTAGTTTCTGGAAGTCAAATTTTTCACCTTTGCTCCTGACAGTTCGAAACTGTTTGTGGTCCAATGCAGAGTACTTCCAGCTTGGTTGGTAGTGAAGTTTTCCAAGAAATCTGAAGAGTGCCGCTTTAAAGCATACAGTTTAAAATGTTTACCCAAGTGCAACTGTGTTGTTTGGTTTATGAGTTTCAACTGCTGGAAGTCATTATAGCTCATCTTTCTCTGTCGTCATGCTTAGCCAGTTCTGCATGTTCAGTTTACTTTATTGGTTTTTAGCCACTGCCACATAAGCGTTGTTTCTTTGTACTCTCTGGGAAAGTCATGCGTGATTGTGCAGATATCTGTCCAGTGTGATTTCTCTGCTAATGCACTTTTCTTTTATTGAGGGTTGTGGTGGGGAGGTGCAGAATATGAAGTTCAGTTCCAATTTAATCCTTCAAATCTAATTCATTTAAAATAATAATTGACCTGTAAATTTGTTTGCTAGTGTGAACTTCTAGATAAGAAATTTGTGTGTTTGTGTATGGTGTGTTTCTCTTGAGTTATTTATTTTTGTGAAAGTAAAAGAGGACACACCAGATTAAATTTAATTAGGCTTTGTTGTCCTGGTTTTCCAAGGGCAATGGCCAGACGTTCTCTGGTAATTTTCCTTTTTTAAAACTTGTTTTTTTCCCCACTTCCCAGCTTGGGTTCGCTGACCTCAACCTAGCGGAGTTTGCAGGTTCAGGCTCCACTGCACGCTGCTGTTTATTGGAGGGTTATGACACAAAGAATACTCGTCAGGACAACTCTATCCTTAAGGTATTGTTGCGGGGGGGGGGCGTGGAGAGAGAAGATTCTGAGGTTTAAATTTTTTTTTAAATGAGATGTTAAACTATGGCCTATCTGCTTCCTCGAGTGGATGTTTAAAATTCTTTTTAAAATCCTGCAAATTATTCGAAGAGGAGTAGGAGAATTCTTCTGGGTTGTAGCCAATGCCCTTCCTTCAATCAGCAAAAACAGGTCCCTGATTTCATTAATAAAGCAGAGAATACTGGAAATACAAAAAGTGTGGCAGCATCTGAAGAGAGGGAAATAGTTAATGGGTGGAATCATCATCTCTTGAAATATGAGCATGAGTCAGGATCATATCCAGGTTCTGGCCCTGCTCTTTTTGTCAGGGTGCCTGTCTATGAGATATCCCTGGAGGCAGCTGATTAAGAGCCTACCTCTGGGCCTGCTGCCCAAGTAAGAATGGCGGGTGGGTACCTGAGGCTGCAGACCCAATCAGAGGGCTTGCAGGCTTGGAAGGGCTGCATCCCATCATGAGAGGTGGGTGCTGCCAATGTCAGGGTGGGGGGAATTCAAGGCCTCCTCCATCTTGAGGCACCCTCTGACAACTTAAAATTCAATTAAATAAACAGTGACCATCCCTGTGGACATGCTAAAACAGAAGTCCTCGTGAGCCTCCATCCGGCCAACCACTGGCAAGCCACCTGCCAGGCTTGCCCCTGAATGGGGTGTCCGCCTGTCAGCAATGTGTGCAATTGGCCCGCAAATGGACATTTAATTATGCAGACTGACTGTCGGGCAGAAGCCTCTGCCTACGCTGGCCTGACACGTATTTCTCTCAGATTCCCCCCAGTCCCGCCTTGAAGCCCTCCCCTGCAGGCCCAGGAAAATTCCGCCCAACTTTTCAGGTTGATGACTTTTCATCAGTTCTGGCAAAGGTAATCAAGCTAGAACATAACCCTGTTTCTCTATCCTCAGCTGTGACTTGACCTGAGTGTTTCCAGCATTTTCCGTTGTTATTTCAGATTTTCACAGATTTCTTACAATTTATTTAATTGCTAGTGGGCTCCGGTGATTGCTTGCTGTGTATTTGCCTACACAACCTCAATGCTGTTCAGAAATAAATATATTTTTGGCTGTGAAAGGCAGGTCTTTCTTTTATAGGTTTATAAATACAGGTCTGTGTTTTATAGGTAACTAGCCTAAAACCTAGCATTCACTTGATAGATGTCAATCATTGCTGTAATTCTCAAGAAGGTTGCTTCATTTTGTTTGAAAGCTAAGGATTGTACTAATGTTTTTCTGAAGCATCACTTATTCTTGTAGCACTTTTTTAAAAAAAAGACATGATTTGCCAAGTGGGCTATAGTGCAGAACCACTGAAAAGATACTACACTGTAGTCGACTACAGATCTCCACCAGCAGCATATAAACAATGTGCTTTCAAACTTGTAGTGGTATTATCAAAATAATGGTGGGGAGGGGGGAAGAGTTTGAAGTAATTACAGGGTTGTGATCATATGTTTGGAGTTTAGATGAATTCTGACCTTTTTGGTTTGAGGTTCTCTGATCCCTGGATGAAATCGCTGCCTTTTAATGATTCAGTTTTTTCCCTTGCATTCTCACAGCTGCTTTAAAAGCAGTAATGGACCTTTTATTAGAAATCTTATCCAGTTTCTGACAAAGCCTTTTTTCTCTTCTCAGGTCACCATAGGCATGCAACTGTTGTCAGGAGACCCATGTTTCAAAACGTAAGTGTTTCAGTGACGCTTACACTAGCTTTTGTGTATGAATTCAGTACAGTTACAGCTGAACTCATGCAGATAATAAAAACAGCCTGACTTGTGTTTTTCTAGATGCTGATGTGGTTTAAAGACAGTTATGCTCCCTCATACTTTATTTTCTTGTTTTAAAAAGTAACAGATTGCTCCATCTCAAGCTTTTATTTTGAGGTTTTGGCTAGTTTGTGTTTCTTGGATGTCGGTGCTGGATTGCCAGTGGAGTAAATGCTCCGCGAAGATCAGATTCCAAGCATCCATTTCTTCGGTTTTCATTTACCACCATTTCGGTGGTCAGATATTGACACCAAGTTTGTCAGCAGTCTGATTCAGTGAGATGAAACCGGAAGTGCTGGGAGCTCAGCAGGAAGCTGCCTGGCACCTCCTGTCCCTGTCTGGTTGCCGGGAAAAGCCAGATGCAGAACGTGGCAAAGAAACATTTACTCCTTTCCATTTCCAGTGTAGCATTGGCACAGATTGAAAATAGGAACTTTGAGCATCTGCCCACTAATACACTTTTTTTAAAAAAAAGTATTAATAATGCAATTTAATAGTGGAAGGACTCTTTCAAAGGGGTGTTTTCTTGCATCCTTAAGCTCAAGGGCTCGAACAAATACCCAATCATGTCTTGTGAATGATTCTGAATGAAAAATTTAGTCTGACAGTATATCTCATTCCCTGCCCGCTCCCCTCTAAACAAAAAAACTGAAGTGATAAAATAGCACAAATGTGATAGCATCTGGTGGTGTTGTGTAAGCTGTTAATTGTGAGGAAGCAATAAAATGGTACTAAATGTTTTAAAATTATTTTATTTAAGTGCTTAAAACTGCTAAGGACTGTTTTGTTGTTAGGGCAAATCAATGAAACAGTGTACCTGATGGCGGTAGCTCATCCAAGTATCAGAAAATGTGTTATGGATGGATCCAATTTATGTCAGTCGCTGAGCAATTGAAACTGAAAAGTAACTGTTCTATCTAGTATGAAACCTTTCCGTGTTTAGGTATTTTCTAGAAATGGAATGCCTGTTTCCTCTGGATTCCATATTAAACTTTATTTCGTACCAGGTTGGATTTTGACCCTCCATACATTAAAAGGTAACAGTTTTTTTTATTCATTCATGGAATGTGGGCTTCGCTGGCTGGGCCAGCATTTATTGCTCATCCCTAATTGCTCTTGAGAAGGTGTTGGTGAGCTGCCTTTTTGAACTGCTGCAGCCCGTGTGGTGTGGGTACACCCATAGTGCTGTTAGGGTGGGGGTTTCCAGGATTTTGACCCAGCGACAGAGAAGGAACGATGATATATTTCCAAGTCAGGATGTTGAACGACTTAGAGGGGAACTTCCAGGTGGTGGTGTTCCCATCTATCCGCTGCCCTTGTCCTTCTGGATGATAGTGGTTGTGGGTTTGGAAGGTGCTGTCTAAGGAGCCTTGGTGAATTCCTGCAGTGCATCTTGTAGATGGTATTCATTGCTGCTACTGTGTGTCAGTGGTGGTGGGAGTGAATATTTGTGGATGTGGTGCCAATCAAGCAGGCTGCTTTGACCTGGAGTGTTGTGGGAGCTGCAATCACCCAGGCAAGTGGGGAGTATCCCATCACACTCCTGACTTATGCCTTGTACATGGTAGACAGGCTTTTGGGAGTCAGGAGGTGGGTTACTCGTCTTACTATTCCTAGCCTCTGACCTGCTCTTGTAGCCACAGTATTTATGTGGCTCGTGCAGTTCAGTTTCTGGTCAATGGTAGTCCCCAGGATGTTGATAGTGGGGGATTTAGTGATGGTAATACCATTGAACATCAAGGGTTGATGGCTGGATCCTCGCTTGTTGATGGTCATTGCCTGACACCTGTGCGGCACGAATGTTACTTGCCACTTGTCAGCCCAAGCCTGGACATTGCCCAGGTCTTGCTGAATTTGGACATGGACTGCTTCAGTATCTGAGGAGTTGCGAATGGTGCTGAACATCGTGCATTCATCAGCGAACATCCCCACTCCTGAACTTATGATAGAAGGAAGGTCATTGATGAAGCAGCTGAAGATGATTGGGCCTAGGACACTACCCTGAGGAGCTCCTGCAGTGATGTCCTCGAGCTGAGATGACTGACCTCCAACAACCACAACCATCTTCCTTTGTGCTAGGTATGACTCCAACCAGTGAGAGTCGTGTCTCCCCGCCCCCCCCCACAATTCCCATTGACTCCAGTTTTGCTAGGGCCCCTTGATGCTACACAGTCAAATGTGGCCGTGATGTCAAGGGCAGTCACCTCAGGAGTTCAGCTCTTTTGTCCCTGTTTGAACCAAGGGCAGAATTTTGCAGGGGTGGGGCCTGCTCGCCGATGCGTGAAATGACACAGGATGACGTTGGGCGGAACCCCCAACATCATCCTGGTCCATTTAAATTTTCAGGAAGGTGGGCCCGCAGCAAAATCAGTTGTGGGCCCACCGACCTGCCAGTGGCCAATTGAGGCCATTAACAGGATCACTTATACAATTAAAGGACCTGACCATCCAACCTTAAGATTGCCCCAGCGGCAAACAGATAAAACGTGAAACCTCATCCACAGACGGGATGAGGTTTCATGCAGGGTTTCAAAATTTTTAATAAAGTTATGTTAATTATGAACATGTCCCATCTCATGTGACATTGTCACATGAGGGGGACATGTTAGGGAATTTTTTTCTTCTATTTTTAAAAGCGTAACCGATCTCCCTGAGACGGCACTTGCCAGTGTTGTAGCTGTACTGGAACAGCTTGGTGAAGGGTGCATCAAGTTCTGGAGCACTAGTTTCAGTACTGTTGCTGAAATATTGTCAGGGCCCATAACCTTTGCAGTATCCAGTGCCTTCAGCTGTTCCTTGATATCACATGGAGTGAATTGAGTTGGCTGAAGACTAGCACCTGTGATGCTGGGGACCTCTGGAGGAGCCTAGATGGATTATGTACTCGGCACTTCTGGCCGAAGATTGTAGCAAGTGCTTCAACCGTATCTTTTGCACTGATGCGCTGGGCTCCTCCGTCATTGAGAATGGGGATATTTGTGGAGCGTACTGCTCCAATGAGTTGTTTAATTGTCCACCATTCACGACTGGATGTGGCAGGATTGCAGAGTTTAGAACTGTTTATCAGTTGTTAAACGGGGAGCAGTTGCTTTTTCATGTAAAAGTGGCAGAGGGGAAATTTTTTTTGTAAAATCTGTAAAAGTGAAATGATAATAGGGCTAATCTGCATTGATTTTAGTAGCCGGCCTTGTATGGTTGAGAATTGGATTTAAAAGTCTCAGGTCTGTTGCTGTCTGAAGTGGCAGATTAGGATGACATGAAATCTGGCTCTTCAAGATTAACTCCTGGAGTAGCCCATTCTTCTGGGGGGCTGCATTGTGTGGGCAGAGAGATTCTGAAACGGTGCTCCTTTCAGAATGCAAAATGCTTTGCAATCTACAGGACCATGTTTTAAATTCTCCTCCTACCTGGGAAACTTCCTGTGTGGATTAGTTGCTTTCCAAAAATAACCAGCGAATTCCGTGAAGCTGCACATTCGTTATTCTCAATACCAAGTGTAGACATCCTACAATGTCATGAATCTTGACTTTTAAAGAATAAGCTTTAATCTCAGCATCTCCTGAGCTATTAACCTTGGCAAACATCCCCCTCTTGACTGGATATCACTGAAGCATTAAGCTGATGACATGGCAAAGGTAACTTATGTTTCAATAACGTGGTTGATGTTTAACTGCTCTGTGAAATGGCCTAGCAGGCCACTCGGTTGCCAAGAAGATAACTCACCACCACCTTCTCAAGGACATTTAGGGATTGGCAATAAATGCTGGCCTTGACACCAGTGCCCACATTCCACAAATGAATGAAAGTTGCTCTCTCTGATGAGAGTGTAAAGTTGACCTCCCACAGGACACTTCAAAAGTTTCATAACTATAGTTTTATATTGATTCACATTCTTTGCTATATAACTCCTTCAAGTATTATGTCTCTTTTGATGACTAAACTTCACTTCACCACCAATATGTTTTTTAAAATGTGTAAGGAATGATTCCACGCACAGATTCTGGAGACAAAAAGCAGTCAAGTGCGATGGGAAATGTTTCCTGGTAGGGTTTTGCCAACAAAAGTTTGCCAAGAGTCAAAGAATCTATTACTGCTGCATTGTGATGGATTAACCTCTGGCACCACTCTCTCGTTAAATGCACACTCAATAAATTGAACAATAGCTGGTTGACATCCAACCAGTGGTGTCGGGTGATGTTTTTCAAACGTGTATGTACATCAATTGTCCAGATAGTGAACTAAATACTAAAAATACACTTCAGTATTTGTCTTGTTGGCATAGTGATATCAGTGAAATGCAGTAGAGCTAGACCAACTGAACTGGATCATACATGCTTAGTGCTGCACCATGCACATGCTCATTGGTTTGTTCACAGGGGTGATTGGGAAAAGTAACTTTGTGCTGATTAAAACAATCCATTCAGCTAATGGAAATTGTGAAGAACTGATTTTCCACACCTCACAATTTTCCCATTTTCTTTTCTCTTTTGGTAGGTTCCAGTTATATACCATTTCTCCGTAGACTGTTCCCCTCTGACTATTTTAGTGATCCACACTCGGATTCTACTTTGGTTGTAAAGTAACAGAGGACGTTATAATTTACACCATGCCAGTCATCAAAATCTATTAGTTGTCAACCACTTAAAATATCAATGTCACAGCTTGCTCCCTCTCGTGAAATTCATGTATTTTGTTGGTATCCAATTCCACTGGCAAATGAGATTGTGCCTAAATAGCCACTCTTCCTGTTGGGTTGGGCAGTGGGTTTGGAGGCCATCCCTCTTGCCCCTGGCTGATACTTGTTGACCCAGCACAGTTGGAAACCTAGGATGGTTCTATTATGTTTAGTACAGTGTTACATTAAACAGCAGAGTCACCCTCCTGAATCACTGGGGAGTGTCCACCCTTTTCTTATGCCACTTCTGCTCCATTTATTGAAACTCTGTCACCGACTATTCCCTGACTGAGAGCCCACAGGAAGGAGATCTGAGTTGCATGGACATCAGTCTCACCGGTTGCAAGAGGCTTATAATAGGTTGACACATCCTTGATGTCTTCCTTCCTTTTCCACCCTCCCCATCCTTTGTCTAAAAGTACTCTGGAAGCACCTCAGTTCCTCAGATGTTGAGTTTGAGGTTGGGAGTTCATGTGAGGATGAGTGCAATGGCCCAATATTTATGATTCACAGAATTATTGAGCTTTGAATGTGAACGGTCAAAACTAAAACAATTGTTCTTTGTTGAAGAAGTAACTGTGGCAACAGTCACAAGTTTTATATCACCAGGCATAATGCAAAACTATGCCAAGGCTGCATTGCCAAAGGATGACTGAAGATTATTCTTTCCAATCTGTGTTACAAACTGGAGAAAATCTATTGTGCAACCATCTGAAAAGTCAGTGCAGTGTTGCAAAAGATTGAAGAAACCACAAAAGCATTGTGGGACATTTGAAAATTGTGCTCATGTCCTGCCCTAAAGGAAGTTTCAAAATGGAAGCAGGAGATGTGTGGATTTGTTTATACATTTAAAATTTTTTTTTAAAAAATGTTGAAAATGTCACTCTAAACAGGGCAGCAGATGGCGAGCGTGCGTCCTGGCATCTTGCGAAACCTCAATTTATTTTCTTGTCCCATCAAGCAATATAATTTTGTACACAATCAAAATGTTTAGATTTTCCGTTTATTAGCAGTGTACAGTACTAACTATACAAAGAGGATAATCCTGGCTCTGATGCTTAATGTGTATGGCTGTGGATAAGGGCAGGGCCATGGATGGTCAATGCAGGCTCCAGCATGAAAAAGACACTTTTTGGGCAAATATTTTGAGTGAGTAGTGGGGATTGTTACTACCGCCTCCATGGAACTCTGTACCCTATTGATAACTACCTTCAGGAGAAGTGAAAACTGAAACTGGGGAGAAAGAGTTGCTAAATTACAGACCTTGGTATTTCTTCTTTCCTAAAAACATTGATACCCTTATTTGGGCACGACAGCCTGCCTATGTGCTATTATTATGTATAGACTGTAACAATGGTTGACCGCAGACTGTTTGAGTCCATGCCAGCCTAATCCTCGTCTGGATTTACCTGAAATCCACACATCTCCTGCAATTGTCACTAAACAGCAATCTCCATCTCTTGCTGTACTTTTTTCTGGTCTGTAAATATCTCCTCAATTAAGCCTTGACTTCCAGGATCTTTTTAGTCCACTTTGAACTTGTTTGTGTGGGGTACCTTAAGTGTGGCTCGGCTGCACCTGATTTCAAGTCACACACAGGTTGTGTGCTCGAGTCCTTGGAAGTGGGGCTTTAATCTGACTTTGTGGGGGCTGAGTGCCACCACTTAGACCAGGCTGACAGCAGTTAGGATCGCACTAACGATTGATCCAAATTGGTAGTATTTGCACACAGCCATGACAAAATACTAACGCAACAAACCTCTCTCGAAGGCAGCCTTTACAACAAGCAGCTTCTTTCCTCTATGTGCTCATGGTCCTCTGACAAATGTTGCTCATTGCACAATGAATGTCTTTAAATTTTATTAGCTCCACAGTGCATTCAGAACCAATGTTGAGGTTAATTTGCTATAAGTGTTTCCATTGCAGTCATTGGGCAATCTTTCTTTGCCAGTTAGAAAATCTCCATTTTTGTTTCATTGTTCCAGCATTTTGGGAGTGTGAGAGTACGCTGCCCTCTGGTGCCTGTGGGTATCTGTGCAGTGTTCAACACCCAAGATTTGATAGAAGTGTTCAAAATCATGAGGGACCTGGACAGAGCAGATGGGGGAAAACTGCTCCCATTGGCAGAAGGGCTGAGAACCAGAGAACACTGATTTAAGGTGATTTGCAAAAGAAGCAGAGGCAACACGAGGAAAAACTACTTCTACGATGTGTGTGATCAGGACCTGGAATGCCCTGTGTGAGAATGTGGTGGATGCAGGTTCAATCAAGACCTTCAAAAGAGAACTGGCTAATTATCTGAAGAGAAAAAAATTGCAAGGCTATGGGGGAAAAGGCAAAGGAGTGGAACTCTGAGTTAATCTTCCAGAGAGCTGGCACAGATACAGTGGGCCGAATGCCCACCGCCTCTTCTATAACAGCTCTGTGATTCTATGAATATCTTGTAATCTTCATCATTTGATACAGATAAGGAAAGCTAGTTTTCATGGTACAGTTGGTACATGGTACAGCATGATGATTACAGTACTGGACAGTAATCCATGGGCCTTGGCTAATGATCTGGAGACATGAGTTCACATCCCATGTCACAGCTGACAGAATTTAAATTTCAGTAAGTAAATCGGGAATGAAAAAAAACCAAATATCCGTCAGGGTGACCATGAAACTACTGTTTTGTTGTAAAACCCACCTCGTTTACTAATATCCTTTTTTAGGGAAGGAGATCTGTCCTTAAGCTGATCTGGCCTACATGTGATTCCAGGCCCACCACAGTGTGTCTGACTCAATTGTCCTTTGAAATTGCCTCTAAGCCACTTAATTGTCTTGAGGACAATTAGGGGTGGGCAATAAATGCTGCCTTGTCGTGGTACTCATGCCCCCATAAATGAATAATAAAAGTTATTTGGCTCATTGTTCCACAGATAAGTAAAGCCACATTTTCCTCCCATTTCAGCACCCAGCTACATTTTAAAACAATTCTAGGATTTTTCCTCCTTTAATGATTTAAATTGAGGAAAAAAAAGTTTGAATTTTAGAACAAAGAATTTTGGTAAAAGAAAAGCAGGTTCTCTTTGTTAGGGTGTACATTTGCTTTGCAATTGTGTCCACTAATTTTAATTTGAGGCCTACTGTCATAAATCTCCAAATAAGGAAGCTGAACTTGAGTCTCTCCACAGTCTGTAAAAGATTTCTTTTAACATTTTACTGAAGATGAGTAGCCACCTGAAATGCAATGCCGACTGACTGCTTGGCATTGGGAGCATGGAACAGTCCCAGGATAGGGATAGCACAGATTAGAGCTGTGATTAAGTCCTCTTTCTCCGCCCCCAGTCCCCTCTGAGTATTATTGTACGTGATTTCTTAGAGCATCTGGCGCCTGTATTTATTTAATGTTTCTGCATACCAGTGTTCACAATGATGAAGTAAAGAATGTTGGTCTGATACAAATCATTTTTGTAGGTGGTTTAAGGTGTGAACTTTTCTTAACTGTGAACTTATTCTGAGAATTATAGGAATTTACTGGGGGTTTTTCCCCTTTCTCCTCCTCCTGAAGGCTTTGTCAAATGGGGTGCCAGTTCCACAGGTGCCAACAGCCCTCCAGTGCCTCACACAAGTGGCCATTCTCTTTGTAAGCCTAAAGTGTAGGCAAGCTGTGTGCCTGTGGGTGTTTCTTTGCAACTAAGCCCAAATACACCAAGGTACTTTACTGAATAGCAGTCGGCCTGACTTCCGCCTCCTCTGGCCAAGGACATTTGTGTCCAGTGTTTATGCCACCTCACTGCCTAATCTGAGAACAGCAGCTAACTCAAAACAGACCAGGCATCAAATATGGAACAAGAAATAAAATAAATATTTGCATTTATTTATAGCATTTTTATCTCTATGGAAACTTTTCACAATATTCATGAAATGAACTTGTTTGCAACAACTATTTTGTAGCAGCACTTGCTGTCGTTCTGTGCTGCAAATAGTTCTCAAATGACCGGTTTATCTCTCGTTTCCACTCGGCTGAGTAATTGGGGATTTCCTTTGGATATGTTGCTGCTGATCAGAGAGATGGTAGCTTTATTGACCTTTTTTGGGATTAGAATAAGGTTTTAGATGAAGAGATAATGTTGTTAATCTGCAGCCCATTGTCCTACCAGTCCAGATGCTATCTGAACTGATTTGAAACTTGAGGTTCCAGAGAGAGAATTTGGTTACCATTTCGTCTGCCCAGCTGTAAAAATGGTATTGCCAATCAAGATATTCCAGCCAAAAGTGCAAGAATTTCGAAAGTGTTGCAGCTAATTTCTTGTGTTGATTTCCATAGGCCTGCATGTACTGCCAAGTCTATCGCAATCCCAGGCCAAGATAGCTCCTTGCAGCTGGACTGTAAGGGGGATGGGACCACAGGCAAAAATGTTGCCTCCGGTGGCTTGCATTCAGTGAGGCAGCCAAAACCTCGGCCTCCACTCAGTTCAGGTAAAAGATATTCCAGTTGTGTGAAATACTGTTTTCTCTGTATGTATGGCCTGGGTAGTATCAACGTCTTAACACAATAAATAAATAAATGATGGGTTTTGACTAAATTAATTTTACCTCTCATTCATGCCTTCATTACCTCTCTACTTGACTCTTCCAACATCCTCCCAGCTGATCTCCCACATTCTGCCCTCCATAACCTTGAGGTCGTCCTAAACTCTACTGCCAGTGTCTTAACTCGCACCAACTCCCATTCCCCCATCATCCCTGTGCTTGCTGCCCTGCATTGGCCCCTGGTCAAGCAATGTATTGATTTTAAAATTCTCATCCTTGTTTTCAAATCCCTCCATGACCTTTCCCCCTCCCTATCTCATCCAACCCACAACCTTCTATGATAATCTTCCTCCCTGTAATTCATTGCTCCACCATTGGTGACCATGCTTTTAGCTGCCTAAGCTCTAAGTTCTGGAATTCCCTCCTTAACCTCTCTGGCTCCGTCTCTTTTCCTAAGACACACCTTTAAAAACTGCCTCTTTGACCAAACTTTTGGTCATTTGACCTTTTTTTCAATCATGGGATGTGGGCTTTGCTGGCTCAGTCAGCATTTATTGCCCATCCCTAGTTGCCCTTGAGAAGGTAGTGGTGAGCTGCTGCCTTGAACCGCTGCAGTCCATGTGATGTAGGTACATCCACAGTGCTGTTAGGGAGTTCCAGGATTTTAACCCTGCAACAGTGAAGGAACGGCGATATATTTCTAAGTCAGGATGTTGAATGACTTGGAGGGGAACTTCCAAATGCTGGTGTTCCCATCTAGCTGCTGCCCTTGTCCTCCTAGATAGTAGTGGTTGTGGGTTTGGAAGGTGCTGTCAAAGGAGCCTTGGTCATTTGACTTTTTTGTGTGCCTTGGTGTCACACTTTGTTTTATAGTGCTCCTGTGAAGTGCCTTGGGACATTGTTAAATGAAGCTGCTAATGTAACCATTTCCATCTATCTACTACAAATGAAAAGACAGTCTTACCCATTGTCATTACATTCACTGGAAAGGTTAAAGATGATCTCATGCAGCAGACCCATAAATCTCATTTACTTAACCAGGGCAGACATTACTCACTCTTCATCTGGGGATTTCTGAAATGTCGTTATCTGCACTGGATAGCCTTGATTTAGTTTGCTGCTCTATTCAACATCCAAACTGAGATTTTCACAATGGAAATCCTTAGAGATAAGCGTTTTTCTTTTAAATAACATGTTTAATGTGGATCTGAAGTAGTCTGCAAACCTCGTTGTCTGTGCAAGTAAAAATTAAATTTCTTCAGTTGACTTTACGACTGTCCTTCACAGCCTGAGCAGGTCCTTCCCACTGCGCTACTGTTAATAGGGCTCATTTCACTCATTGCACTTGGCTTCCTGGGCCTATAAATCAGACTTTCAGCTTAAGTGATCACGTTTTTAAATAGTGTGCCGACCTCTTTATGGCATCTCCTTAGTGTTCCTAATGACTTCCTATTGTCCAGTCAGCAGGAATATCAATTAGTTGACTCCCGCCTTAAGGAACCATCAGATTTTATTAGAAAAGTTCAATTTTCTGTTGACATGTAAAGTCAAACTGGTGATTTATTGATGTGAAACACTTTGGGACATTTTACTACGTTAAAAGTGCTATATAAACACAAGTCCTGTAGATCTTGTTATAGGAAGGTCATCTGCGATATACTACACTTTAGGCCCAAGTACTTGGGTTCCTCAGTTGCATTAGAGCCAGCTAGTAATGTAAACTTCACAATAAAAATGAGAAAATATAACTTCATCAGCAGCAGTTGACGTTAGGATATTACAGCACTTGAGGTTTGTGGCCTCTGAGGGGCAGGCTAGTTATACGTAACTACACATTAGCAGCATAATAATTGCGTGTTACATTGTATGAAGCTACCATCATTATAAACAGATCATCAAGACTTGCAGAACATGAGGCTATTCAGCTAATGTAGACTCTTTAAAAGACCTATTCAGTTAGTTCCACTCCATTGCCCATTCACCATAACCATGCAGTTTTCTTACCTTCAGGTTTTTATCGCATTGCCTTTTGAAAATTGCTATTGAGTCAGATTCCTCTACCCTTTCAGGCAGTGCAATCCAGATCATCATAACTCCCTGTATAAAAACCTTTTCCTCATCCCAGCTCTGGCTTTTTTGCCAATTACTTTAAATCATTCAACCTGCCATCAGCGATGCCATGGCAGATTTGCTAGAATGGAAATATTTTAAAATGCCAAGTTATTCGTGCATAAGACTATTTTCAAGGACTTTGTGGTATTTTAAGATTAGAATTTTATTCGATACATAGCATATATAAGTGCATTGGCCAGTGCTGGGGTTTCTCGTTACCACTGTTAGTTTTTGTTTAAAATTAAAGTTTGAATAGTGTTTTTTTATGCCACCCCTTTCCATTGCTGTATCACAACAAAAACCCAGACCTCAACAAGGTGGAACAGACCAAACTCTTGTACTGTGTCTCAGCACAGCCCTGGCCTGTAGCTGCACTTCATTAGCTGAGCAGAGATGGGCTTCTGCAAGTTACATGGTGGAACACTTTGTTTCTCTGCCCCGCCCAACCCCGTACCACTTGTGTTACCGTTTACCTTTGTCCTGAGCGGATTAAATTGATTTTGAAAAGAAAATGAAGCTTTTTGCAATGCCGCCTTTGTTTGTACTGTTTGTGCTAGGCCTGACCGAAGATGCAGATCAGACCCCGTCCAGCCCAGATGAAGTGTTTCAAACTGGTCATTCTCGGAATTCCAGCTATGCCAGTCAGCATTCTAAAGTGTCAGGTAAATATTTCCTGTGGTTCTTCCTGTGTTTCTGCCTTCTCTTGGGGAGGCTTAGTGTAGGCTGGGGAGTTGTAATCTTGAACATACAGAAGAGGCCAAACTATGGAGTATTTGGTAATGTGATGCCAGATTTGATGACAGGAAAGTGGGTTTCAGTAGTGTTGGATTGATGTTCTTTAACCAGCCTTGCAGTTCAGTGCACAGCAGATAGTAATTTGAGGTTAGAATAGCTGAAACAAAAACAGAATTACCTGGAAAAACTCAGCAGGTCTGGCAGCATCAGCGGAGAAGAATAGAGTTGACGTTTCGAGTCCTCATGACCCTTCGAGAATAGCTGGCCTGGGTGGGATAGTGAATCTTAGCAAGAGGGGAAAATAAAAGTCCTGTTATCTAGGGCAGTAAAAACAAACGGTGTAGAGAGATTGATAGAGCAAGGCAACATGAGAATACAAAGCCAGGATTCAGAGTCCAGTTAAAGTAACACTGGGAGCGAGGCTAGTTTTTAAAAGCAACAAACCTGTGGTATGATTAGAAGTTGAACATTTCCTGTTGGAATTTAAGAGGAAGTAAAAATGGGGATGTACTCTTCAAATCTGCTGTTTATACACATTCCCTTCAATCGAAGTGTTTTAGTTGCTTTGTACAGAATGGTCCTACAGGATGAATTCAGCTCTCCCTGTGCTGCAGTGCAAAAGGTATTAATTGCCCTTGCAATGTTTTATCCATTGGAAACTTCAGATTCAAATCACTTTTTTATCCTGTAATTGTGTAGTTAAAATATTTTTCACAAATGGGTCCTTACCGGTGACACAGTCCTTCACTCAAAATGACATACTGCTCCTGTAATGAAAGAAACTAGCTAAGTGTGGGTAGAGGGTTGAAATAAATTTAGCAACTGGCACAAGATGCAAGCCAGCATTTGCTGGTGAAGCAAATGAAAAGAACTGACGGCATTTGAAAATTCCTGATGGCTTTCTCTGTTGCAGTAACCTTTCCAAAGATTTTACTGCAATAGCCTTTTGTTCCTTCTCAGCAAAGTAATTCAATCCTATTTTGGGAGTGGAGTGCAATTCAGTTGTTTGTTTCTTTTTTTGTTTTCAAGGTATAACCTTCCCATGTCCTGTAAGGTACCCTTGAATGCCATTTTTCATGTTTATTGTATTTGTTTCTTTAAACAGATTTTTTATGCACTCAGCAACTCAGTAAGATAAAGGAGGTCAGTGCTGAGGAATGGAATGCTTTCTTATTTCAGTGTGCTGTATCAGCAGGCATTTATAACCTAGTCAACTGCAGAGCAAAGCTCCTTTCGTTCTGCACAACGGCAAGTTCCAACCACCAAAAATAACTCCCTGCAGCACTGTAATTTTTCTTTCCTCATTTCCCACAGCAGTTGGTCCCTTAGGTGTTCCTGTTTGTGATTTCCAGCTATACCAGTTATTACCAGATTAGAGCTTTATGCTATGCACCCATTAGGATCTTGTGTTAAGCCTGGCCACCATTCTTTCCCATTGGATCCTTGAAGCCAGCAGAGAGGAGATTTTCTTTGCTGTGCTCTGGGTAGGATTCAAGCTTGGGTGCCAGTATTGAACAGGGCAATGTGTTAACCTGCTGTTTCATCCAGTGCCCAGTAAAGTGCCACCTATTTGCATCAATCATGTTTAGTGTTCCCAGTAAACTGCACACACGCACAATTGTGTGAAAACTTTAAAAGTACTCCATATTGAAAAATGTGCTTGTGCACAGCAAAACATTAAAGGGAAAAGCAAAGTGCTGGAAATATTCAGCAGGCCTGGCAGCATCTGTGGAGAGCGAGAGTTAACGTTTAACCTTTCTGAAGAAGTCATATTCAACATGTAACATTAGCCTTTTTTCTCTCCACAGATGCTACCAGATCTGCTGAGTATTTCCAGCACTTAATGATTTTTTTTCTAGGTTTCCAGCACCTGTAGTATTTTCCCTTTATTGAAGGGAACATTGGTCATTTCAATCAGTGAGTATTTTCATCCCTCAGCCATCTGATTTTAGTCTTGTAGCCTTAATTGTTCAGCAATTAATTTAGCTTTATACTTTTTGAGGGAAAATAATATACACTCTTTTAGATGCTGGCTTTGGAATCTCTATCCTACCCTTTAGAAGTATCACAACTTTTAACTATTTCAAAGCAGTCTCAAGAGAAAGCAGCAGCTTGACCTGACAAAACATTAGATAAAGAACTAAAGCTGTTTAGGATTAAGGCCATGAAGCACATAACCTTTTTCCATTAATCTTTTTTAATCTGCATATTTGCATTAGGAGCACAGTGGAATGGGGACAGTCCAAGATCCCATTCAGGGTCATCAAAGTTTGACACAGATTGTGTATTAGTATCATTGTCAATGGAGGGATACAGTTGCAAAAAACTAGATGGATTTAAGGAAATTCTACATTTAACAAATCATGTACACACCGATTTAATATCAGGTTGGGGACCAGGTTAACCTTGTAGCCCTGATGCCTATAGAGTACATTTATCCTACTACAACGCACCAGTATGCAATGGGTTGAGGGCCTGCCAGCCCAGGTCAGTCGATCTCAATCTTGTGGTCAAGATCATTGATATGGGTGTCACTGACGAGGCTAGCATTTATTGCTACATGCGCTGAAGTCCACCATCAGAGGAAAACATTTTCTCTTTCTCCACTTACCCTATTGAATCTCTTATCATATTAATGCCTCTAGATCACCCTTGACCATCCAAATTTGAGGAATTGCAGGCTAAGTTTGATAATTGAGAAAAGCTTATGCAACCTGTCTTCATAATTACCCTTTGAGTCCAAATATCACTCCTGCATAAACCTTCTTTCAAAGACCTTCCCTTTTGTTCTTTCTGCAATCTGTTCCCTGCCAGTGTACTTGCTTAAAATGTTTTATAACTCTAACCTTTCCAGTTCAAGTGACAGGTCATCTATTTCTATTTCTCTCCATGGATGCTGCCTGACCTGAGTATTTCCAGCATTTTCTGTTTTATTTCAGATTTTCAGTACCCTCAATATCTTGCTTTTTCGTATCATCCTGGGGAATCTGCACTGTACCTGTTTCGAGGCCATTATATCTTGCCTGAGGTTCTCTACTCAAAACTAAACACAGCACTCCAGGTTGGAGTGACCAAGGCTCAGTACAATATTCTCACTTTTGAATTTCAAAATGAGTATACAAAATTTCCTAGTCTCACCATTAAGAAAATATTCTGATCCAAAGTGAATAGCTGCCTACTTCTCAACATTGAATTACATCAGCCGCAGTTTTGTCCACTCACTCACTTTGTCTGGCCCTTTGTAACTTCATGTTCCTATCCACACACCTTGCTGTGCTTCCTAACTTAGTGTTGTCTGCAAAAGTGGATATATAACTCTCTTCCTTCATCCAAGCCATTAATATTAATGGTGAAAAGCTGAGGTCCCAGTACAGATCCCTGGGGAAGACTCCATCATATCCTGACAATTCAAGAACAAAACCTTTATCCCTGCTTGCCATCTCCAACCTCGCAGTTAATTAACAGAGCCATACCACAAGGTTACCTCTGATTCCGTAATTTTACTAATAATCTCTTAGGTGGGGCCTTGAGCTGAGTACTGCATTAAAGAGTGGAAGAAAAACAGAAGGTTAGGAACACTCATCAAATTAATCAATATCTTTAGAGAGAACAGACGAGTTAAACTTCCTGGTGTTGGGAAAATTATCAGGATTTAAATAGGAAAAAAACAAAGGGGAACGGAAGGGAAAGGGCACACGTGAGAGAATAAGATTCATGCTTGGGAGAAACAGGAAATGGTTACATGGCCGGGATATTAACATGAGACTATAGGAAGAAACATAATAAAAGAAATTTAAAGACATTGCTGGAATAATGAAATATTTGAGAGTCTATCTAGCAAAGAAAGCCTCATGCTGACTATTATTTCGTCTGTAATGATGGGTAAGGGATATTACACATCTGGTATGAATATTACAGCTGCAGTTTGTTTGTACTTTGGGTGATGTCATGAATAGATGAGATGCCAGATTCTGCTCACTCCCTGCTTTTTTTTTAAATGTACACTGTAATTTCATGTGAAATTCATGCTGATGAAGTAAAATTAGTGCCAGGATGAAAGTCTACTGTCATGGGGTGCAGAAGAATAGAGTTGTATGATTCACAGGAGGGAGCAATCTAGTGCAGGATGCTCATGTCCCTTGAAGTGATTTGTTCTTTAGAAAGCCTGGGGTTGAGTTCAATTGTCGAATTAGATTAGTCATGTTGTACATGTCCATGGATAGTTCAGTTCCTAACTGTCCAAATCGGATAGCAATTTTTAGCTAATTGCTGTTAACTAAAGTTGTGTCCAAAAGAGCAATGACCGCAAAATTGGAAAATGGTTGTATGGTTTATATCTACAGAGAAAATTCTACACTTATAATCAACAAATTATGTATTGAAAATTCAATATTGTTTAAAAATTCAGGTTACAGCACAGAGCACTCACGGTCCTCTAGTCTTTCGGACCTAACTCACCGGCGTAACACATCCAGTAGCAGCAGTGCCTCTGGAGGGCTCAGCATAACCGTTGAGAGCACAGAAGGGGAGAAGGAACAAAAAGTGGAGAAACCACCCCGGCCCCCGAGGCCAGCACTTCCACCTGACAGGCCATCCAGGTACACAGCTGTTCTCTTTAAAAGAGGTAGTTCCCTATCTCTGGATAGTGCACATCCTGATAGCAGGACCCATAGAAGGTGAGAACACGGAACATTGTGTGTACAGTTTGATTTGAAGGGTGTTACTGTTACCAATTTGTGATATTTTCTGTGTCTTTACATTTTCAAACTCCACACTGTCCTCTGTCTTGAGATCTGTTTGTTCCAGATCAGAAATTGTTTGTCTGTAGTCCAACTGTTTTTAAATAAATAAAACTGTAGATAATGCATTCTTTGTCCCATTCAAGGTTTTCGACTCTGCCAGCAAATGGCCCGCGCATCTTCACACCCTGCAGTCTCTGACTGGAAAAACTTCAAAGTAACTTTTCTGGCAGACTAAATGGATGGTTATTTTATTGCTCCAGTTTGGATTTTAAAGACATTCTACTCTTAATTCAAAGTTGCTTAATTTGAATCATCTGTTTATTCAAATTGAAATTGTGCTGTTCTATTTAATTTATTAAGTACCTCTACCTTATGCCATTTTTCTTCAAAACAATTTGACTTAACAGGATTCAAATAGCTGAATGTCTTCAGTTTTGCTTCTGACTGTTTTTGTCTCAGCGTATCCAACCTTATGACCGACTTAAGGTGTTCCAAGGCATTGTATTGCCTTGTGTCCAAAACAGACAATGCAGGATGCTGTCCTTTCATCTGTACAGGCCCAAATTCAACCCAGACTAGTTTGATCAAATTCACAGAACATGTTGGGAAGACTCAGCAGGCCTGTCTCCATCTGTGAAGAGAGAAACAGAGTTAATGTTTTAAGTCTGTTATGACTTCTTTGGACAGAAGAGGAGTCATATCCGACTCGAAACGTTAACTCTTGTTTCTCCTAGGACACCATCAAACCATACAGTGAAGGTTCTCTATGGAATGAGTATGGGAAATCTCACTCTATCCTACTGGATTGTTGCCTGTGCCCTGAGACTTGAATAATCCATTACAGACTGGTATTAAATACGCAGCCTCCCTCAGAAAGACCTAAGAATTGGTGATGTAGGAATGTGGGCAGAATGGAAAGTGTACACATCTTTATATGATCTGTACTGTATTTAACAATGTAAAAAGTGGGCCCAAAATTTAGAAATAAATATCAAACCTGGAGTGCGTCAACAGTGTACTGCTGATAATGTAGAAGTGAAAAAAAGCAACTTCATTAGTTCATTAACTGATCTGTGACCTTGATGTATTCTGTATGCGTCTGAACCATAAGTGTTGCACAACCAGTTCGCACAAAAGGGTACTCTCTCTGTAAATTCCAATTTGATTCAGGATCATTGGAAGCAGCCTAAGAAAACTCAAGTTCAGCTGCCCTCATGGCTTGGTGAGCAACTATTTGGTGTAGTACTAGGCTATATAGATCAGGAAGGTGCTGGGTTTATCCCTGTACTGTGCTGATTTAGTTGATCCTTCTGTGGGTGCTACACTTGGTCTTTTGTGACACTGTAAGGGGAGAAAATTTAGCCCAAATTCATGCTCCTGGATTATGTAGACTTTGCTGGAAAATGCACATTTTTGGGGGAAAGAGTAGATTGACAACGTTGCTTCACAAGATGAAACATACCATAGCTACTGACATGATTTTAATGACATCTTGGGAAAGGTCTGTCACAGTTGGCATTCCACAAAGAATTGGAAGATGTATGCCAACTTCAGAATTTCAGGGCCCTCATACACTGGCTGTTGATCTAATTTTTAGGCATGTAGCTGTTTCTAACAGTTTCTCCATCCCTTAGGCGGAAGAAGGAAACTGTGGAGAGTCAACCCACTTGGGTCGATGACACCAGGATTGATGCAGATGACATTGTGGAAAAAATCGTGCAGAGTCAAGATTTCACAGATGTCAGTAATGCTGAAGGTAAGCTCACCCCATTCTGTTGTTCTCTCCTAATGCAGGGGGCATGATTCCCAGGGCACCACCAACTATCACTCATTCAAGTGGCTGCTCTTTTAGGGGCCAACAGGGCTATTATAGGTTGAATCACCCAAATTGAAAGCTTCTTTCCAAAATGCTACCTACTTTGCAAATGTATTGTGAGGTTAGTATGACTTAAGTTCAAAAGAAAAGGCAAAATGTTGATTAAATTTGTACAGTGATCACCATCAATGTCCAGCAGTGTGACTAATGTTGCTGCAGAGAATCTGGCTCTGGCACAGTACTCATCACGTGCCTCAGTTACTCATGGGGAAAACCACAATGGTGTGTGGTCTATGATGAAACAACTGTGGAAATATGTTGATTTCAGCAGTTGCCAAATCTTATTTCACCACTGTCAATTGGACCACACAAGTATTATAGAAACTACAGCATGGGCAGAGGCCATACGGCTCGTCACACCTGTAACTTCAATTTAACCTAATCACACTTCCCTGCTTTCCCCGTGTTCACTTATGCTTCCTTTTCAAGTATTTATCCAGTCGCCTTTAAATCACATTGCAGTCTCAACCTCAACTTGTGGCAAAGCTATGCTGTATACCAGAGAGCACAGACTTTAATGTAATTGGCAAAAGAACCAGAAGCAAGATGAGAATTTTTTTGCGCAGTGCATTTTGATTTGCAATGTGCTACCTGAAAGGGTAATGGAAACCAATTCAATAATTTTCAAAAGGGAATTGGAAGGATCAAACCTTCGCAGTGCCACAGGGAGAGGCATAGCATTTGAACCAATCGGATAGCTTTTTCAAAGAACTCGTACAAACATGATGGGCCAAACTGCTACCAGCTCCACTGTCGTAAGCAAGGGGATGAAAGATCATCAAGGGTAGGCAAAAATATGGAGCCAAGGTTAAAATTAGATCAACCACGATCTTATTGAATGGCAGAGCAGGCTGAAGGGACCGGGTGGCCTACTCCTTCTAATTCGTATCTTCATATTATTCAATAATTCACCTTTCTGAAAAGAGACATGTTGCCAAAGTTGTGCAGTGGTCACTCCTGCCTGCAAGAGGTAGATTTGTGAGGATAAGGTCTAGTAGGTTTTTCCCTCTTATTGGTTCCCTCATCATGTGGTTCAGGCCCTGTCTGGTAGAAATATCCTTCAGGGTTTAGTCAGTAGTGGTGCTGCTGAGCCACTCTTGGTGATGGACATTGAAGTTCCCCAACCATAGTACATTGTGTTCTTGCTACCCTCAGTGCTTGCTTCAAATGGTGTTCAACATGGAGTGCTGATTCATCAGCTGATGGAGGGCAGTAGGTAGTAATCAACAGGAATTTCTTTGCCTACGCACAAGGTGAGACAATTTTCCTGCCTTAACCTGACTTCTTGAGAAGGAGTGCAATAATTGCCACTCTGCAGTCCTTTGTCACAACTGCCAAGATTTTTGAAGAATTATGGTTAGTGTCTCTGCTCCCTCCTCCCCACACTCCTTCAGTGTTCTGGGATTCAAGCCATTTGAACCTCGTCATTTATGCTGAGGTTTGTATATGGAGTCCAAATTGACGGAGACTTTATGATGTAAGCAGTGATTGTGAATGTCTCCACTGTTTTTATTGGTTTAAAAATAAAACATTTGGTTAGTAATATTGTCCAATTGTGGTGTAAATAGGAGTGACTGTTGCTGATGGAGTTGAGGTGGGTAGCTTATTTCGAATAAAGTTCTTTTTAATAGAGATGTACTTTTGCAATGATGGATGGAGTTCACCCCTTTTTTCTGTGACCTGTTCTTAATGCTATATTAAAGTGGGTAGCTTTCATAAAATTATATAATTCCTATCTAAGGATTTTGTTTAACTCCAAAGAGCATTTTGCTCTTAAAAAAAAGTTTAAAAACACATTGCTTGGAGGTAATACAGCAAAGACTCACTAGATTGGTCACCTGGGATGAGAGGCTGAGTAAATTGGGTCTATATTTGCTGGAGTTTAGAAGACTGAGAGGTGATCTTACTGAAACATACAAGATTCTGAAGCGGCATTTCAGGCTGGACACAAAGGTTGTTTCCATGGTTGGGGAATCTAAAACACAAGGGCACAATCTCAGGATAAGGGGCCGATGGTTTCGAACTGAGACCAGGAGAAATTACATCACTCAAAAGGTTATGAATCTTTGGAATTCTCTGTCCCAGAGGGTTGTGGCTTCTCTATCGTTGAATGTATTTAAAGCTTGATAGACAGATTTGTGAGGTCTCAGGGAATTAATGGATATGGGAGCAGGTGGGAAAATGAAGTTGAAGGCCAAGATCAGCCATAATTGTATTGAATGGCAGAGGAGGATCAATGGGCCACATGATCTACTCTCTATTTTGTGCTTTTCTTTAGGTTCCTCTTATTTCTCTCCATTGATTCCCAGCACCAACCACAAGGAGGCGCACATTTATGCCTCAAACTCCTTGATCTTGGCCTTATGAAAAGATAGTTATTGGCAAACTCTGGTTAGAGAAATGATGTAATTAATTCTCTCTGACTCAGTTTATCAATTCAGGGCAACAGTTCATTGCAGTACTGATGGATTGCTACATTATCAGAATTCTCAACTTTTCAGTGAGCCTTTAATCCCAAGGCTTCATCTGCTTATTCCCACTGTTCAGGTGGATGTCAAAGGTTCCAGACCATTATTCCTTCAAAGGGAACAGGGAGTTCTCCCACTGTCCAGACTGACATTGCTCAGCAAACTTCATCAAACAGTGATTAACTGGCTATTTATCTCCTTGCTGTTTGCAAGAACTTGTAAAAAGACTGCCATCTTTACCTGGAGAACAGCAGCTGTTACACATTGTAATTCATTGTACTTCTGCATTCCTCGAGAGACATGTTGAGGTGTGATATAAATGCAAGTCTTTGAATCAGTGTTCTCAAAATGAGCTGTTGCCAAGGGCTTAGATTCTTGAGCCAGGAATGCATTTTTTTCTCTCTACCGTATGCTAATGTTGTGTACTCTTAATTTCCAGACAGTAATTTAAGGCTGTTTGTGAGCAGAGATGGAACAACAGCACTCAGTGGCATTCAGCTGGGAAACAGGTGTGTTTCATGTCTAATTTATCCTAGACACCCAGATTATTTTAGGGTGGGATTTTCTTCTAAATGAATCTTTGGTGCTTAAAAACCCTTCTGAGGTTTATCTTGTAAGGTTGGGCCCTTTAATCTTCAGCTTGTCTTTCCTCTGTTTGCACAGAGGAATGCTTTAGAATAACAATTTTGACCCTTTAAATCCACAAGTGTTTTAATGCAATGTAGTGACTTCCCCACCAGGCAACCATCTGATCAAGGGGTTTTGTTTATCAGTATCTCATTAAACAACAACACCTGAGGGAAGCATTTCCTCTGTGCCAGCTGTACTGACATTGTAAATACATTCTTTAATAAAACTTTGAAGGTTTTACACAGAACAAATTCTCGACAATCAACTAGTTGTCTGATAATGCTCTTGTGAAATGCCTTGGATGTTTTACTATTTGAAAAGTGCTAAATAAATGTCATTTTAAAAACCACTGTTCATTCAACTAATTTCTGACAGTAATACCAAGTTTTAATCATCATTTAATGGGTTTGTTTCTTTTCCTGTCCAATCTGGGGAATATGGCATTTTGTACCCTCCAACCTAAAACATAACTCTCATTAGCTGTGCAGTGACAGCAGAATATACTTTTATGTTGAACACTGTCCAGAAAGCAATGAGATAGAAATTGAGAGAATCTCTTGACCAAGATTGTTTTCCATTCTCGCATCAGCCCTGCAAATGATTTCAGAAACCAAATCAAACTGAGACTTGCTATCAGTCATGCTGTATTCAAATGTGTGTGTGTGTGATTCTTATGCTTAAGGTGTCAATGTTGAAGCAATGGAATGCCTTGGTGTTTGCAGAGTGTTTATGTTATGAGAGTAACAAACACTGCTCCTTTCTCCACAGGGTATCTGCAGGTGTCTTTGAGCCTGTTGTTATTGAGAGCCGCTGAGAAGCTTGTGAGCCCCTCTGCACCTACTTAACCACTTTCCATTTGAGCTCCTTGCCTACTGCACATCTAGTCTTATTCATCAGGTCATGCTGCCCACCAGCCCAGCTGGACTGAAGGAGGAGGGTGGCCATTTCTATCCAACAACCCCAAGAAGTGGCCGACGTTGATTCTGACCGCATTGGAGTAATTGAGTGGGACACAAGTCCCTAAAAAAGGATCTTCATTCCTTTGTCACAAAATCTTCTGAACCAGTACAGCTTTTGGGACTTAATTTGAAAAATAATTTTCTTGACTTTAAAATGTTTCCAAAACCTTTTCGAAATGCAACAATTAAATACCAAAACTATTTGGCTGTGAGTTTGTTAAAAAGGTGACAGTTTTTCCTTGAGATGTTGTGGCAGTGTTATTTCATGGTAAAACCAGAGCGCACATAAAAACTGTTTTCTCCCCATTCCTCAGCCATTTACAGACCAGGGCTAAGGACTGCACTGCACACCACCATGTGAATCTTTGACTGCTGCATAAAGAAAAAATTACTTTTAAATGCTTTTAAAGATTTTATTGTGTTTAGCCCCAAATATTTAAGCTGCCATGTGTGTGCAGAGAACAGTTTGTTTTACACAACCAAAATTGATTGTGGTTTTGGTCATTAGTTTTTCATTTAATTTTAAACATTAATTGCCATCAAGAAAAGGACGGGCCATTATGTTTTCACAGTAAAACACGATGACCCAATTCCAAATCAATGAATCAACTATGACGCCATCAGTGGACACATCAAATACGGTGATGTCTTGTACAGAGTATTTGTGTACCTGTGGGGTGTTGTATTTCTCCTGAAATGAAGTAATAGGACTTTTTTTTCCTTTGTCTAGTTATGACATTATTCATGTTTTCTGATGCTTCCTACGCAAGTCAGGGACTCGACAGTTTCATGTATGTCAATGTTCCTTTAATAATGAATGTTACGGGAGCACATTTCTTTATAGGCAGGGAGCAGGTTCACTCATTTTTTTTAAAAAAATCACTTTTTAAAATCTGTGCTTCAGAAGAAAAATCCAATGTGTTTTACCATGCACTATCTGAACACTTACTAAAAAGGCTGGCTTTAAATGCTCAAGAAAAATATTAAAGTCAAGTGGCATGCTGTTGCAATAACAGTAACCTAGTCAGAAATTATTCTGAAGAAAAGTACATTCTGTGTGCTCTACTACCTACTTGCAGAGACTAGTGATGCACCACTGAACCAGGCAATAGATGACTATTAATACCTTTTAATTGTTACCCAACTGTTCAGAACAGGGGTGGGCAAGTCTTGCCTTTGCAGAATTGCTGATGTTTCCTTGCAGCTGAATTATATTTCAAGTGCAGGCAGCTGATTCTAAAACTGGAATTTGTCTCAAAGTCCATTGGCAAGTGGCCTTTAATAGAGGCCTTTCTTGCTTTGAAACAAGGTTCCTGTAAACCTTCAGGGCTGGAATTGTTTTTTTTTTCCCTGAATTGTTTCTGGAACAGCGGAGCAGAACCTACTGCCCCATTGATCTGAGGGATGTGTTTAAAGAAGTGCCACAGATTTCTGCTACACAACATTAATAGCTGACTCTTTTTTTCAGCAATACTATGCTATTGCAACGCTCAGCTGTTGAAATATCCAACAATGAAAATTGAGCACTCCATGGTTTTTGCTGGCCTTTCAGGCTGCAAGTGTATAATCTGATGGTCCAGATCTTCGACTTTTCAGTCCTGAGTCAGTATGTTGTGAGCAATATCTGTCACCTCTAATGGAACAAATGATGCCTAGAAGCTGTAGCTCTTTAATGATGTCATTTTCCTGTTCCTGTCTGAATGTCCTGGCGTTGGGTTAGCTATGCACTTTGAAGACTTATACATTTCCTACACTATTCTTATCGTCTTGCTTATTGCATGCCACCTGTGAATATTGTGCCTCAGTTTGACGTATTGTGAACGGTTAACTTGTCCACTATCCGTATCTGTGGTATATTAGGCCTAAAATACAATGGCTGTGATGAATCTTATCTCCTGACTTTTGTACCGTTTTAATAACTGTTCTGTGACAACTAGTGAAAGGAAAACTCTTGCTTAAGTTATTTGTTGAATGCAGAGCCAAAATTAACACTTTACCTGCTGGGACAGAATTCATCGCACAGACTGGTTCACAAAAGTCTAAACACACCACCTTCAAGCTCCTACAGTCTGCATATTTGTTTAAAAAAATCTTTCTGGGCATTTGCTCAGCTTCAGCACTGAAGTGCAACATGCTTGAAGAAATAAAAGGTGGCCCATTTGTCAAGTTACATAGAAATGTAAGGTCTTCCCTTTTAATTATTGTGAATTTGATACATATCCAAGCCAACACTGGGATATGGAGACCCAGTATCCATGTAAAGCCCACTCTTATATTTTACTTCAAGGACACTTTCTCTGCTTCATGCTGTCCCCTGCCAAAGCTGGTGCCTATCCAAAACACGTTCAGTAACGTCAAAGTACAACAAAGTGGGATGCATGCATGCTGTCCATTGTTTCAAATTAATAATATTGTTATATATTGTGTGGGGCATGAGGCAGGAACTGCCAGTGGGCATTTAATCTGAGCACAGATGTGCGCTATGCAGGTATGCTCCCTACGGATGACATACACTGTGGCTTAAAGAAGACTAGATTTAATGCCCAATATTTTTTTTCCTACAGTTAGCTATCCATAAGGTGGAATGCTGCCCCATTGACAAAATTGTAGTGAATAAAAATATTTTTCATTCTACTTAAATGGATAGAAAATATTAAATACTTTATGCAGTTGTATTTTCAGATTTTAGCTGTAAAAAAAAAAATATATATATATATATATATCAATATACTTGATGCTTATCGACTAAATGACCAACAGTTTCATGACCCCAATGCTTTGGTTTGATCTCTCCATCATTAGGCTCTTTTTAATTTGGCACATGACTCTTTGAGAGATTTCTCACCCCATCTGTTAAACAACTTAACAGCCTCTGAATGTTGAATTGGGGTAGCGCAGTACACATTTATTGCAGACAGGCAGCTTAGTGTGTTAACATACATGCAGGGATTTCCATAGAAAATCTTTGCTCAGGCTGAGCTCCATACACATCAGAGATCTCTCGTACATGATTATAAGTGTGTGTGTGTAATATCACAGCCCTTTCCTGCATTGATTCTTTTCTCAAGAGAAGTTAAACTTTTCAGGAAGTGTTGAAAAGCAGATATTTTCAGCATCTACAAAACCAGCAGATCAAGTGTTAAAATTGAATGAGTTTTATTGTGTTTTAACAACATTTGGTTATTGGTGATCAAGGTGTTCAGTTAATCATAGTTTAGAGTAACTTCACTTGAACAGTTTTCTAATGAGATCCTTTTCTAGCAGTTTTTCCTGTTTTTACGTGCTGCTTTCGGAGGTAGGATCTCACACTACTGCAGGTCTTGCTGACAGAGCTTCAATTTGTACTTTACTTTAAATACAGGGATTTCAAACTAGATTGCCACCAACTCGGAGCTGCACTTATGCTGTGGCCATTGAAAGAGCCAATTTTATTCAACCAAAGCAGAAAATCTTCGTAACTGAGACTTGAAGCAGTCGTCTTTTGATTCCATTTTTTCCTTTATCCATGACTCTCCCCTGCATCCCAGTTTAATTTTCTCCTGCTTTCATGTCATTCCCTGGTTGCGAAGCTGGTAGGTAACCTACTACCAGGCCTCTGCCCTCACCTTTGTACCGTTTCTCCCTTGTGTGGGCTCTTATGCTGCCACTCCATGGCATAGCAGTATTGAAGTACCAACCAACCATGCCACCTCCAAGTCCTTTGCTAAGTAGGACCGAGGTCTTGCCATCTGGGGAATTGATGAGAGCGGACTTGCAAAGCGAACTCCCACACCCCCACCCCTTTTTGTTGCATTTGCTCACAGAACCATGTGAAACTAGTAACTTTGAAGGAAAGGCAGGACTTTTGAGTTATGACTTAACATAATATGTGAGGCTTCTTGCTAATGAGACTGGATCACACCAGGAAACTGGAGTTCCCAAAATATCGCTAATGCAGTGAAAGAACCTCACTCTTGTTGGACATGGTTTGAGAGTTTGCTTTACCCATTTCATTATAAAAATACTGTAGTAATTAATCCATTTTAGAGCTCAGGTGCACTGCTTTTTTTCCTCCAATTCATATTTAATAGCTTTTTCTGCCAATCAAATATTGATCACAGATTTTAAAAAAGAATATTTGGTGATTGCTTTTATTTGTAAAACTGTCCAATATTGACCACTGTTGTAGGAGCTGTGTTTTTTTTTTAAGCTGTTTCTGAATTGTCTTGATTCTTTTTGCGATGTATCACAGCGCTTACAACCAGCGGGCTGGTTGTGTGCTGTGTTGTCACGGTGGGAGAGTGGCCCATAAGCATGGGCGTCTCCCAGTGTGACATTAGAAAATGTGTTTAGAATATCAATCGTGTTTCTGATTTTCTTTTTTAAAAGGCAGCATTTTTTTTTTGGTATTTAGTGTGAGAGTTTATATTGGACTGTTGTAACCTCTGACTAAAGACATTTGCATGATGGAGTGCCATCTGGCCACACTGACAAAGGCAATCTCTGCCCAGTTAGGTTAAAGATAATTAGTTGAAATGTTGTGATACCCCTGCTTTAGTTCCCATGGTATATCCACAGCCGATGAAAAAATATTGATAAGCAAAGCAAGATTTTTCTGGATCATCAGTTCAGGGTTTTATAGCAGCAATTGAATGCAGTCACTCCCGGATGGTAAAATGTGTGGTACCTGCAGTTAATTGTACCAGTTATATGAAGCCTACAGTGTGTTCATTTATAATGGGTAAATCGATCACAGCTACATTAGTTGTATATCTTTGTTTGGATTGGAATTGGATGGGAAGGTCAAACAATATAAACTTTAAATGATATTTAAACCAAATCAGACTTAAAGCCTTTAACCCAATTCCATGAGAGGATGCTTTATTGAGCAGCAGAAAGCCTGGTTAGAATATGTTTCCATTGCACAAGAGACCTGTGGGCTTACTCTCTGTCTGTTGTGAATACCTGAATTTGCAGAATCTTGCACTTGAATCTTTGAGGCGACTAAAATCTGCCGTAGAACCAGAAGCAAACACATACTTCATTCCAAAGATTTATTTTGATTGTCGTTTGTTTCCAACTAATTCATACAACTGGAGCAAAAACAGAATTACCTGGAAAAACTCAGCAGGTCTGGCAGCATCGGCGGAGAAGAAAAGAGTTTTAACTCTTTTCTTCTCCGCCGATGCTGCCAGACCTGCTGAGTTTTTCCAGGTAATTCTGTTTTTGTTTTGGATTTCCAGCATCCGCAGTTTTTTCGTTTTTATCATACAACTGGAGTGTGTGTTTGTGTGAGAGAGATGTGGTGTGTGTCCTGGTTTAAACTGAAAAGCAGATATTTTTGAGTTGAGATTCTGCAACTTCATTAGCATAGAATCAATGGGAGGAGGTGTGGGGGGGGGGTGGGGGGAAGCATTCAGAGAGAGACTAGAGTTAAATCCAAACAGAGAGTCCATTTCCTGTGGGGAAACCATATTGTTAAAGCCGTCCTAAGTTAACTGGGTAACTAACTAGTTTGCTAGTTACCTTTAAAATGACAGTGCTGGACACTCCACTTTCATAACAAGCAGGAAATGAGAGGAAAATTGAAATTTGCTGTGTGCTCCATGAAGTACTTGCTACTGATCATGTGTTCTGGTGGCCCATTGGCTGTTTAAAGGAGTAGCATAGGTTCACTGCCACAGCCAGGGGTGAACTCTGCTATAGGTGGTTTATTCCAGCACCTAGGTACCACTGGGACATTTTTATTGCTAACTATCGATGTTCTTTTAATTGTTTTTTGGGTAGATTGTTGCTTGCATTTCCCTTTGAAATATTTTTTGAGATTTCCCTGCTTTATATGGGAGCTATAGAGAACCTTGTAGATTCTGGATGTTCCAACCAATGAGTAGCGTCACCTTAAATCTGGATTGATTTTGAAAGTATTTGATGCTCATTTTTCTTAACCAACAGCTCATTAAATGCCAGCAGCATAAACCCACATAGGACTGCTGAAGGTGGCAATATACCCATTACCTGATCAGGTGGCACATTCATTACAACAATTATTAGTGATCCTAACCAGCTGCATTCGGGCAAATGACGTGTGGCCTCCTGGCACTCTACTTGCCTTAAGTAAATCTGTATATTTCTGAAAGGGATTTGAAGCTATGCATTGGGAGATTAGGCACTTCTTTAGATGGATTTAACATTTTCTGAAATGACCTAACTCTGAACTAAAGCTAAATGATGACAAGAGATTTTTATGATTTTGTTAAAAGTAAAGGTGTTACAGAATGTATTTCGAATGATATATTTAGACACTTATTTTTGTGATCTTAATGGAGGTGGGTGTACAGGTTTCTTAAAAAAAATGCCCAGAGGATGTGGAATTTATAGAAATGTTTATCAGCTGGAATATTGTATAACATTTAGATATGTTTAGAATGCACAATGTACTGTAATTGGTTAAAAGATATTTGTATTAAGGTTATTTGTTTCATATTTTAAAGTGTAACTATAGGAGCAGTATCATGTAATACTGTTTTCTGGGAAATAAATGATATTGGGTACCTGTATTAACAATAAAAATGTTATTTTGTGTTTAGCGTGAAGAATCTTATTTTAAACGCGGTTACTTGGGTTTTTCTGTTTTTTGGCCTCTCCCTGGAGACAAATGGTTTTGGGACACGTCCTATCACCATTGAGGCAGGCTGGATAAGCCCAAAGGATCTTTTCCTGTTCGATATTGTAAAGACCTTTACACCTTTCTAGACTCTTGTGGTTCAGTGAGACCCCCGGTAACTTTCTCATGCTTTGCCCAAGTGGTCATTCTTTGTGCAAGGTTACATGGTGTGTGTTCTGGCACATTGTCTGTGGTGCCAGTTTGCAAGTCAATAATCTGTCACTAATGTAACATTGGCATTTTACTAATTGGATTATCTGGATAGTATTCTGTAATGGGAACCCAGGAAGATTTCCTCATTTCTATAGGCCAGGGGAGAATTGTCAACTCCTGAGATTGGCTAATTCAGCACAGGAGACGGATTTGATCCTATGACCTTCATAGCCTGTATAGCTTGGTAATAAACCAGGTTGTACGTGAGCTGACGGCAGTGCTCAACAAAACAATTTTCCTAGATGGTGTGTGGCAGGTTATGCTACCTGTCAGTCTTCATAGCAAACTTCCAATCATGTCTTGTGGAATGAGACGGCACGGGAAGCCGCTAGCTCATCATGACTGTTGAAGTAATTCTCTGGATTATGTATCCGGACCTCTGGATCGCTAGTCACATAATATATAATCATTGTACTATCATACTCTTTTTACAAAAAGTCTGAATTTAAATTCTTAAACTGCCAGAGTGAGATTTGAATTCTCTGATATTGCTGAAAAGAGACATGTTGCCAAAGCTTTCTGCCTGTCTTTCATCACGACAAATGCAAGAATGCCAAATTTCAAAATATCTCAATTTATACTAAAAAGAAAAAGGATGCTGATTGGTTGGCAAGTCTCCATGTCAATCGGAGCCAATTTACCAACCAATCACAACCCTTTTATCCTGTCGTATAAATTGTTGAGCTTGTTTGAAATTTGGCATTCTTGAATTTGTCCTTTTGAGTACAAGGTGAAAAATTTTGGCAACGTCTCTTTTCAGCAATATTCAAGTTCTGTACTACCGAGCAACAATCCTCTCTAACTTTTTAATCCAGTGACATAACTGCTATACTATTATCCCTGTCTTGAGTGACTGGGCTGGGAATCTCTGGAAGTGTGTTAGTATTTACAGGAGGTTCCTGGAGGTCTCAGTATTTTCTTGACTCCCCAATCAAAAAAAGATTGAGAATCACCAATGTAATGGTTCCTCGGACTGGGGGTTTTAGTTGCAAGCTTAGATTGGAAAGGCTGGTGTTGCTCTCGTTCATGCAAAGGAGTTTGAGGGGAGATTTGATTTTAAAGATGTTCAAAATTATGACCGGCTTAGATAAGATAGATAAAGAAAAACACTTCCCATTAGCTGATGGCAAAAGGACTAGGAGGCACAGATTTAAAATTTTGGGCTCGAAATGCAGGGGGAAATTAGAGGAAGAATTTTTTTATGCAGAGACCAGGAACACTCTCCCCTTTCACCAGCCTCATGAGCAGGCAGTTGATGACTTCAAAAGGAAATTGGATGGGTACTTGAAAGAAATAAGCTTGCAGGGACTGACTGGATTGCTCTGCAGGGAACTGGCATAACCTTGATGGGTTGAATGGCGGCCTCCTGTGCTGTAAAATACTATGACTCAACGTCTGGTTCTGCTTCTTTCAATCCATGGAGAACTGGCTTTGGTTTGTGTTTTAAGGGTAAAAATTGAGAGCATTGAAGAGCAGATTTGGAAAATAACCCAACTACAAAATAAAACTTGTACTGTTTTCATGCACAATATCCCTAATGTGTGTGAAAAATGAAATTGAACATTTTACAGCAAATCCTCACTGTAGTACTTCATTTGTGCTGTTGATGCTTCCTCTGCTTTCTTCTTTTCCTTTCTACGCAGGTGTAACACAGACTGCACCATATCTTTTCTTTGGGAATGATTTCAATGCCGTTGGGAGTTCTGACTGGATTGAGCGCGCATAAACCTGAGAAAACAACCAGAAGGATTTCAGATTCCTCACTCTAATGTTCCCATTAACAAACACTCGTTTAATGAGGGAGGGCCTTAGATTCTATTCACAACTTGTTTAAAAAAGTCAAAAGCAAAATGCTGCACATGCTGGGAAATCTCAAAACCAAAGACATTTTTTTGTTTTGAAGTGTCAGTGCAGAGTGAAGAAGGCATGTTGATTTGGGGGGGGGTGTGGGGACTGCTAATATTGGTGATGTGGTTCAACAGCATTTAAACTTAAAAAGACCAACTTGATTCACACTGTCTCCTTTTAAGACACACAAACCAATGCTTTACAACCAATGAAGTAATTCTAAAGTGTAGTCATTGTAATGTATGAAATGCTGCAGTCAATTTGAGCACAGCTTATGACCAGCTTAGATAAGATGGATAAAGAAAAACACTTCCCATTAGCTGATGGCAAAAGGATTAGGGGGCACAGATTTAAAATTTTGGGCTAGAGATGCAAGGGGAAATGAGAAGATGAAGTAATTCTAAAGTGTAGTCACTGTTCTAATGTAGGAAATGCTGCAGTAAATTTGAGCACAGCCAGGTCCCACAAACAGAATCACAGAATTTTAACAGCACAGAAGGAGGCCACTCGGCCTATTGTGTCAGCACCAGCTCTCCAAATGAGTATTAAGACCTGGTACCATTGCCTGCCTTTTCCTTGTACCCCTGCAAATTGTTTCTATTCAAATAATTATCTAATGCCCTCTTGGATGCCTTGATTGAACCTGCCTCCGCCACACTTCCAGGCAGTGCATTCCAGACCCAAACCACTCGTTGTGTGAAAAAGTTTTTTCTCATGTCACTTGCTTCTTTTGCAAATCACTTTAAGTCTGTGCCCTCTCATTCTTGATATTTTTATGAGCAGGAACAGCTTCTCCCTATCCACACTGTCCAGCCCCCTCATGATTTTGAACTTCTCTATCAAATCTCATCTTAGCTGCATTCTCCCTAGGGAGAACAGTCCCAACCCCTCCAAACTAACTTTGTAACTAAAGTTTCTCACCTTGGAACCATTCTTGTAAACCTCTTCTGCACTCTGTCCAATGTGTTCACATCCTTCCTATAATGTGGTGCCCAGAACTGTACACAATACTCCAGCTGTGGTCTAACGAGTGTCTTATATAAATTCAGCATAACCTCCTTGCTCTTGTACTCTATGCCCCTATTAATAAAGCCCAGGATAGTATATGCTACTTTAACTGCTCTCTCCACCTGTCCTGCCACCTTCAATGATCTATGCACAAATACACCCAGGTCTTTCTGCTCCTGCACCCCCTTCAGAATTTCATTCCTTATTTTATATTGTCTGTTCGTGTTCTTCCTACCAAAATGCATCACCTCACACTTATCCGCATTGAATGTCATCTGCCACCTATCTGCCCACTCCACCAACTTGTCTATGTCCTTTTGAAGTTCTACACTATCCTCCTCGCGGTTTACAACACTCTCAAGCTTTGTATCATTTGCAAACTTTTAAATTGTCCCCTGCTATCAAGATCATTAATGTATAGGAAAAGCAAGGGTCCCAATGCTAACCCCTCGGGAGCTCCACTACAAGCCTCCCTCCAGCCCGAAAAATATCCATTGAGCATTATTCTCTGCTTCCTATTTTTCAGCAAATATCGTATCCACATTGCTACTGTCCCTTTTATTCCAATGCGCAATAACTTTTCTCTCAAGTCTGTGTGACACTATATCAAATGCCTTTTGAAAGTCCATGTACACCACAGCAACAGCATTACCCTCATCGACCTTTTCAAAAAACTCCAATTCAGTTAAACACGATTTCCCCTTTAGAAATCCGTGCTGGCTCTTCCTCATCAACCTGCGTTTTTCCATGTGACTAATTTTATCCCAAATGATTGTTTCTAGAGCCTTGCCCACCACTAAAAAACTGACTAGTCTAATTGCTGGGCTTATCCTTATAACCTTTATTGAACAAGGGCGTAATGTTTGCAATTCTCCAGTCTTGTGGCTCAGCAGGTAGCAGCCCTGCCTTTTAGCCATAAGCTCTGGGTTCAAGTTCACCTGCAAGACTTGATGCCCGTGGAAAGTGCATTTATAACGTGGCTGAACAGGTTGTTATATTATTATTAGGTTGATTGTCAACCCTGTGAATCCTTCCAGGCAGTAAGAGCAGGAGAGTTTCTTGGTCAGCCATACTACAAAAGGCAAAGGCAAACTACTGCAGTACCTTGTCGAGCATAATCATGGGCCAACATAAGTTAAAAATGGAAGTCCATGGAGCATGGTACCTGAAGAGAAAGAGATGTTCGAGGGATAAAAATTGGCCAGGGCACCAGGAAGATGCCCTTGCTCTTCAAAATAGTGGCATAGGACATTTTTACATCCACCTGAGAGGGCAGGCAGGGCCTCAGTTAAACGTCTCAGCTGAAAGTTGGCACCCCTTAACAGTGTAACACTCCCTCAGTACTGCTGGAAATGGCAGCCTGGATTATGTGGTCAAGTCTCTGGAGTAGGTTTGCAGCTCTGACTCGGATACAAAGACATCTGGTAGTCCTAGTTACACATCATCTTTTCACCTTTCCAAAGAAGAGTCATATTGGACTCGAAACGTTAACTCTGTTTCTCTCTCCGCAGATGCTGCCCGACCTGCTGAGTTTTTCCAGCACTTTTTGTTTTTATTTCAGACTTCCAGCATCTGCAGTATTTTGCTTTTCCCTTTTCATCTTTCCCTTGTTGTCCTGTATTAATTCCTGGAACATCTCATTTAAAATTCTCATTCTTGTATCCAAGTCCCTTCATAACCTTGCCCCTCCCTATCTCTCAAATCCCCTACAGCCTATAAACCTCACCAAACTGTTCATTTCTCTAACTCTGGTCTCTTATGCGTCCCACTGCCCTACCTCCTCCTCCTTAGGCAGTCCCTCAGGATCGAGGATGACTTTCTCCCACTCCGGCTCGATGGGTTCTGAGAGACCTGATAAATCTAATGTGCAATCTGCAGACTCTGCCACATGTGAGGCAGGTGGTCCTTAAAGCGTTGGGTAGATGGGATGTTTAGAGGTTTGTGCCCTCCTTCCAATGCCTTGACTTCACCTCAGCACGTTCCTGACGTTCCTCTCCTGTTCGGTGGCTTCCCGAATCAGCCTTCTCCACCTTGGTCAGTCACAAGCCAGGGTCTCTCATGAATCAGGGGACATTTGATCTCTTCAGGGACGCTGTGAGACACCCCTAAAGTATTTCCGCTGTCCTCCTGGGAGTCTCCTGTCACTACCAAGTTCCAAGTAGAGCAGTTGCTTCAAGAGTCTGATGTCAGGCATATGAACAAGCCCCACTCAGTAGAGCTGGTTTTGAGTGATTAGTGCCTCGATGCTGGGCAAGTTGGCTTCCTTCACCCCACTATTGGTGCCCGTACCTTCAGAATCTAGTCCCCATTTTCTGCAATTCCCTCCCTTAGCCTTTCCTCCTTTCTCTCCTGTAAGACCCTCCTTAAAACCCTTTTTGACCAACCTTCTGCACACTCCCACCAATGTGCCCTTTAGCATTCATGTTTCTGACAATGTCACGAGGTACCTAGGAACTAACACACCCCCTCCCCACCCATCCCCCACCCCTTGGTTAGAGGAGTTATTTAAGTGCAAGTTGTTTCACCCACCAAACAAGAAGTAGGCTGTGACGGTTATGCTGAACACTATTGAGATGATGGTTCCTGGACCCACATCCTGAGGTTTGCAGCCATTTGGACAGGCGCAAGGACTCTCGACGGAAATCTGTAACAGGTTGGGATTTTCCGCATTGCGCGATAGAACCACTGAGTGACTGGCGTTGCAGTTAAACCGAACCACTGTATGCAGTGGGCTGCTGTGAGATGCTGCAAAATAACAGAGAAGAAAAGAATGAAAATGTGTAAGAGCTGGGAGAGAATGACAACGACAGCTTGTATTTATGTAGTCCCTATAATGATGAAACCACCCAAAGCGCTTCATAGGAGCATTATCAGACACAATTTAATACTGTGTCACAAAGAGATAATAGGACAGGTGACAAAAATGGTAAGAACTGCATTATTGAATGGCTTGGTAAGCACAAAATTGAACTTTAAAATACGACCAAGAGCCACATGGGGACTGGGCATTTTATTTGCTGCCTAATTGAGGGTGTATGATTCTGGCATGGTGGGAGGCAGTGGAAGATTTTAGTAAGTGTCGCGTGGACTTGGTTCATTACCTGTGGGTACGATGTGTTTAAAGTTTTCAACCAGGCCCCAGAATGAACAAGCAAAGCGCCTGTTAAACCCGACCCTCAACAACCAGCATAGCTGCATTTACCCTCCACCACCCCACCTCTGCCCCCACCGCCCTCCCCTCCACACCAATAGCGGCTGCACTCACCCTCCACCCAGAGTGCCTGTGTTCACCCTTGCCCTTCCACACACACACACTGCCTGCAGGGCTCCATAGCTGCCAGTTTCTACAATCAGCAGGGACAGATGAAGTCTTTCAAACTGTTCAAATTTGCTAATAATATTTTTCTAAAATTTGGAAAAACCTAACTTTTTTTAAAAAATAATCATTTTGTGGCTGAGTGTCATTGGTAAGGCCAGCAGTTATTACCCATCCCATGTTGCCTGGAGAAGATGGGTCTGCTTAATGTGGGGTAGATGGTGGTGCAATGGTAATGTCATTGGAGTAGTAATCCAGAGGCCCAGCCTAATGCTGTGGGGACATGGGTTCAAATCCCACCATGGCAGCTGGTAGAATTTAAATTCAATAATAATAAAAGTTAGGTACAATCAAGGTGATTGTTGTAAAAATTCACCTGGTTCACTAATGTCCTTCAGGAATGTGGTATATGTCCTAAATGTGACTCCAGACCCACAACAATGTGGTTGACTCTTAACTACCCTCTGAAATGGCTTAGCAAACCATTCAGTTCAAGGGCAATTAGGGATAGGCAGTGAATGCTGGGCCTGCCAGTGATGCCCACATCCCAAGAAAGAATAAATAAAAAAATGATTGTCTCTTAATTGCTGTCAGGAAGGAATAATAATGTTATTAGAATTTATTGTAAAATAGTGGTATATGTGTCTGTGTGAGGCCTAATTGGATTAAAGACAGCTGGTCTGAAGGCTTTGATGTATTAGAAGATGAGCTAGGTATGAAATGTTAAGCTGGTAAACATGGGGGAAGCTTAGAACATAAGGTGCAAAAGGACCTTTGCATTTTTAAATACACTAGACCAGCTTGAATTCAAAAGAGGGAGTGAAATATGACACCTAACCAGCAGAAGTTAAGAAATAGTGTGTTTATTTTTCCCAAAGATTACTGGTAAAATTGGTATTATGATAATTTTTTATGAGCAAGGAGATAAAGTCCAAAGACATAGTGAAACAATGGGAATTTGCATTCAAAGGGGAAAATATATATAAAGGAGAGGAGGCTTTGTGTAAAGGCAGGCATCTTAAGATCTAACAAGTGTGAAAAGCCTTCGGCATCGACGCCTCAAGCTGCTGTCTACAATGAACTGAAGTTAAGAAAACTCACTTTGAATTGGATTGTTCAGGGTATCATGTTTCTTTGCCTGGGTCTTTTAAAATCTACGTGTCTTACTGTTGCCTTAACAGAGGTGTAACAGGAAGTCAGATTAATTAAGGGATTTAGAAGTTATTATTGTAACAATTTATAGACATATATATGTGCTTAAAATCATTGTAGTTTTGTAAAAACATATAAGGCTCAGTGGTCTTAATACTACTGAATTCAAAGCCCTCATCTTGAAACACACAAATTGCAAAAAATAGTTATGGCAGTTGTCTCAAGTTTCTTTCTGGAATTTGAACAATTCAGCCTTTACCATCAGCAGTGCCATAACAATTGCCCTCTGAAATTACCCGGTAAAACTCTTCCATCATAACAAAGTCCCACCCGTAAAAAATAAGAACATTCAGGTTGATGAGTTTCACAAAAAATTAGAAATTTAGCATTTAAAAGGTAAAGTCTATCTTTAAGATAGAAGTGAATCATTTAATAACAATTTGCATTTATATAGCACCTTTAACATAGTAAAATGTCCCAAGATGCTTTACAGAAATGTTATCAAACAAAATTTGGCGCTGAGTCATAAAAGGAGATTTTAGGACAAGTAACAGAAAGTTTGGTCAAAGGGGGTAAGTTTAAAGGAAGGAAGAGACATAGAGAGGTGTAGGATGAGAATTCCAGAGTTTCACGCCTCCTTCTATTTTTCTTGTCACATTTTAGAGATAACACAATGAACACTGGTTCCTGAGACTTTTCTTTCTGCTTCCTCATAAGCTGCTCTCCTTTGCTACATTGTCATGAAGCTATTAATTTATATCATATTATTGGAAAAGATTTTTCTTTTAAAATAGAGGTTTAGTCTGTGGGTGTGTCTTAATTGGAATAAAACCAGCTAGCCTGAGTGCTTTGATGCATACTAGTTTTGAGATTTAAACAGAGAGGTAGAGTGTATTTGCATATTTTGAATAAAGCGTTCAAGAAGTGGGGTGAAAACTACTACCTAGCTAGCAGATAGCAAGCAATATGTTTATATTACTAATAAAATTGGTACTATGAAAGGAGTTTTATTGTTAGAAGAGACTGGTGATACAATGAGAATTTACATTCAATGGGCTGCGCTAGGTATAACTTCAATAGTTTTGTGTGTATAAAGCAGAGGCAATGTGAGATCAAAAGCAGCTGTAAGCCTCCAAAAGAACCTCATTTTGAATTTGTAAGGTGAAAATGCTTTGCCTGGTGTTTGGTTAAGTCTATGAGTCGCTGTTGCCTTAATAGAGTTTAGTTTGGGAATTTGTTAAAAGTTATGATCATCCTAATTTGTAGCCATGTGTATAAGTTTAACTTGCATAAATTAATAAAATGTTTCATTTAGCTTAATGTAAAACATCTCGAGAACTGGTGGTCTGATTCCTGAATTTAGAATTGTATCTCAAACATAACACTTAAAATTATAGGTTATAACAGTTGTTTAAAGTTTCCCTCTGGGATTTTTTTTTAAACAGCTCAGCTTTATCAGCTGCTCAGTCATAACATACATCCTTACTCATTGGATTGTCTCTCCAGAATAAACCTTTCTTTCTCAACAACTTAAAACACCCAAATTTCTTCAGTTGCCTCATTCTGCCTTCAATTTAACATCTTTAAAAGCCGACTCAAACTTGCTCATTTAGGAACAAGAGGAGACTTGTCAGCCCATCCAGCTTTTTATCTGCTAGTCTTTTTACCACTGATCGATAACTTAGCTCTTTGCTCAGGTTTCTAAGGACAAATGGAAAAGAATTCTTACCAGGGTAGGTGACAGTGAGTGTTTGCGAATTGTTGTCATAGCTGAACTCGTTATACTCGTGTCTTCCAAAGTTGAGAAAATCCACAATCTCCCCGTTCTGGGTCTGGTGTCTGATAACAAGACAAACTGCCACGTCCAAACATTCAAAGGCAAATTCAACAGGTTCACTAAATGGAAAACAAGGACTAAATGAGTACAAAGTATCAGGATCAGATTCCTTGCTTGAACCGGTTAATGGTTTATTCCTCTCCAGAAATCCATCAGAGTCTCCCATTGCTGCCAGATTAATCACCCCTGATCCATCCTCCATTATACATTTGCAGGGGTTCATCTTAATGCATTCGGTTTTCTGGGAGCAAGAGACAGAAGGCCATAATATCACCAGCAGGCACATCCAGCTGACAGTCACAACACTTGGCATCTCGGAGAGGAATTCCTCACTCTGACTGCGTGTTGAAGTATCATCAGAGTGAGAATTGTACTTGAAGCCGGCAACTGAAGAGAAACTGTTTGCAGTATTTCATTGGTACTAAAGCCTCAGTTGCTAAGTTAACTCATGGGGGTGGCCTAAGCTCCCTTGTCTGATTGGTGCAGACTGTTTTACTCTCCCTCCTCTCCTTTACAATAACTCCTGGTCAGGTAACGCCTCAATTTTCAAAATTCTCACCCTCATTTTCAAATCCCTCCCTGGCCTCTCCCTCTCCCCAGCTCTTAAACCTTTTTGGCCTTTGCCCCTGGTGGGGGTTGGGGGGATCTAGAATCAGGGGACACAGTCTCGGAATAAGGGGCAGGTCATTTAGGATTGAGATAGGGTGCAATTTCTTCACTCAGGGGGAAACTTTGGAATTCTCTCCCTCAGAGGGCAGCGGAGGCTCAGTCGTTGGGTATGTTCAAGACTGAGGCCGATAGATTTTTACATTTTAAAAATCTCAAGGGATAATGCAGGAAAATGCATCAGCCATGACCTCACTGAATGGCGGAGCAGGCTCGAGGGGCTGAATGGCCTACTCCTGTTCCCATTTATCTTATGTTAAGTTTTTACAACTTTCAGAGATCTATGAGCTCCTCCAATTCTGGCCTCTTAGCATTCCTGATTTTAATCACTTCATCATTGGTGGCCAAAGCCCTGGAACTCTGGAATTCCCTCTCTACACCTCTCTGCTCTCTACCTCACTTTCCTCCTCTAAGACACTCTCTAAAATCTACCTGTTTGACCATGCTTTCGGTCATCTGACCTAATATCTCCTTAAGTGGCTCAGTGTCCAAAATTTGAAAACACTCCCGTGAAGCGACTAGGGACGTTTTAGTACACTATAGGTTGCTGTGTAAGTGTAACTTGTAGTTTTCTCAAAATCAAGCCAGAACTGTGACTTCCTTTGCAAACTGTTACCTAATAGACTTGGCTATCACTTCATTCCGCCCATTTAACCCAGGAAACAAGGCTGATGAGAAAGGGCAGAGAGATAACCCATGAAACCACAGGTCAGTCAGCCTAACATCATAATGAGGAACTTATTGGAAAACATTGTCAGTCTAGAGGTAACAAAGGCATGAGTGAGAGTTTCGGCGGTAGATGAGCTAAAAGTCAGGCGATGTTACATATGGAGATGGAACAGGGCAGTTTTGATGATGGCACAAATATGTGGTCAGAAGCTCATCTTAGGGTTAAATATGATGCCAATGTTGGGTACAGCCTGGCTTACTCTCAGACTGTTGCTAGGGAGAGGGATGGAATCAGTATCTAGGGAATGGAGCTTGGAAAGGAAATGAAAACAAATGGCTTCAGTCTTTCCTTTATTTAATTGTAGGACAATTGCCCAGCTTGGATATCAGATAAGCAGTCTGATAAGATAGCAGCAGTGGAGGAATCAAGAGAGGTGGCGGTGAGGTAAAGGTAGGTGTTGTCAGCGTACATGTGAAAACTAACACCATGTTTTTGGTTGATGTCGCTGAGGGGCAGCATGTAGATGAGCAATAGGAGGAGTTCAAGGATAGATCCTTGGGGGACACCAGAGGCAATGGTGCAGGAGCAGGAAGAGAAGCTATTGCAAGTGATATTCCGGCTACGATTAGTTAAGAATGGAACCAGGTGAGAGCAGTCCCACTGAGCTGGACGACAGTGGAGAGGTGTTGGAGGAGAATGATGTGGTCCACCATGTCAAAGGTTGCAGACAGGTCGAGAAGAATGAGGAGGGAAAGTTTACCTTTGTGACAGTCACACGGAATGTCATTAGTAATTTTGACAAAAGCTGTTTTGGAGGAGTGGAAACCTGATTGGACAGGTTCAGAATGGAGAAAACATAGGGAAAGATGGGCATGGTTTTAGGGAAAGGATAACATTTCCATGGGCTTAAGAGGAAAGGGATGTTAGAGATAGGGAGCTAGTTTCCAAGGACAATGGTGTCAAGGGTTGTTTTTTGAGGAGGGGTGATGACAACAGATTTAAAGGAGAGAGGGACAAGACCTGAAGAGAGAACCATTTACAATACCGCTAACTTGGGCACCAGGAGGACAAGTTGGTGGTCAGCAGTTTAATGGGAATAGTATTGAGGGAACAGATGGGTCTCATAAACAAAATGAGCTTAGAGAGGGCTTCAGGGGAAATAGGAGAGAAACTAGGGAGAGATTTGTGTTCAGGGCTCGGGAAGTGGAGAATTTTAGAGTGAGTTTGGTTCGGTGGGCTAGTGGAAGAGAGGGATGTGGCAGAGGGAGATGATCAGATCGTCTTGAGTCATAGACTCATAGAAGTCTACAGCACAGAAAATGACCTTTGGCCCATTGAGTCTGCACCGGTCAAACAAGTACCTAACTATTCTAATCCCATTTTCCAGCACTAGGCCCACAGCCTTGTATGCCATGGCATTGCAAGTGCACATCCAAATACTTCTTAAATGTTGTGAGGGTTTCTGCCTCTACCACACTTTCAGGCAGTGAGTTGCAGATTCCCACCAACCTCTGGATGAAACAATTCTTCCTCAAATACCCTCTAAACCTCTTGCCCTTACCTTAAATCTATGCCCCCTGGTTATTGATCCCTCCACCAAGGGGAAAAGTTCCTTCCTGTCTACCCTATCTATGCCCCTCATAATTTTATACACCTCAATCATGTCCTCCCTCAATCTCCTCTGCTCCAGGGAAAATAACCCCAGTCTTTCCAATCTCTCCGCATAACTAAAACTCTTCAGCTCAGGCAACATCCTGGTAAATCTCCTCTGCACTCGCTCTAGTGCAGTCACATCCTTCCTATAATGCGGATTCCAGAACTGCACGCAATACTCTAGCTGTGGCCTAACCAGTGTTTTATACAGTTCCAGCATTACCTCCCTGCTCTTATATTCTGTGCCTCGGCTAACAAAGGTAAGTATCCCATATGCCTTCTTAACCACCTGGGCTGTGCTGGACTAGGTTCAGCTAGGCTGGACTGGGAGACTGAAGCTGCTGGGAGCTGAGCTGCACTGGGCTGGGAGACTAAAGCAGCTGAAGGGTGGGGCTGGGCTAGGTTGAACTGAACTGGGATGGGCTGGGCTGGGTGGAGCTGAACTGGGCAGAATTGGGCTGAGCAAGGCTGGGTTGGGCAGTGCTGGACAGAGCTGGGCCGGTCTCAGCTGAGCTGGGCTGGGCTAGGCTGATATAGGTTGAGCTGGGCTCAGCTAGGTTGACATGGGCTGGTTTTAGTTGAGCTGGGCTCAGCTAGGTTGATATGGGCTGGGTTGGGTTCAGTTGGGCTGCGTGGAGCTGGATTGAGCAGGGGTGGGCTGGAGCTGAGCTGGGGAATCCGAGGCTCTTAAGGAAATTACCGCCTCTCAGCAGCAGGGGGCGCTGCGCCAAGGACATGACGTCATTGGAAAAGGCTATCGGGAATACACATGCGCAAACCGAGGTCGGTTGGTGATGATTGACATCAGGACAGACCAATCATAAACTAGATCCGAAAAACAAAACACCGCGGCTGGTTTTAATTACAGAAATCTCAATGTTCCTCGCAAGATATCAAACGGAAAAAAGAGATTAATATCCCGCCGGACTGACGGGACAAATATGGGCAATTTTCGGGCGGGAACGAAGGCTCGCTACTGATTGGTCAGCCAGTGTGACACTGACTGGTGACCCCGGAAGTGGAAGACGGTGTGGCTGGTACAGTGGAGATGGTGAGTGAGGCGGGAATGGTCAGACCAAGGGGACTGGAGGGTCAGTACTGAGGGAGCGCTGCACTGTCAAAGGGTCAGTACTGAGGGAGTGCCGCACTGTCGGAGGGTCAGTACTGAGGGAGCGCCGCACTGTCGGAGGGTCAGTACTGAGGGAGCGCCGCACTGTCGGAGGGTCAGTACTGAGGGAGCGCCGCACTGTCGGAGGGTCAGTACTGAGGGAGCGCCGCACTGTCCGAGGGTCAGTACTGAGGGAGCGCCGCACTGTGGGAGGGTCAGTACTGAGGGAGCGCCGCACTGTCGGAGGTTCAGTACTGAGGGAGTGCTGCACTGTCAGAGGGTCAGTACTGAGGGAGCGCCGCACTGTCGGAGGGTCAGTACTGAGGGAGCGCCGCACTGTCGGAGGGTCAGTACTGAGGGAGCGCCGCACTGTCGGAGGGTCAGTACTGAGGGAGCGCCGCACTGTGGGAGGGTCAGTACTGAGGGAGCGCCGCACTGTGGGAGGGTCAGTACTGAGGGAGCGCCGCACTGTCGGAGGGTCAGTACTGAGGGAGCGCCGCACTGTGGGATGGTCAGTTCTGAGGGAGCGCCGCACTGTCGGAGGGTCAGTTCTGAGGGAGCGCCGCACTGTCGGAGGGTCAGTACTGAGGGAGCACCATAGTGTAGGAGGTGCTATCTTTTCAGATGAGACCTTGAACCAGTTGTCTTCTCCCAGGTTCAACTTAAAAAATCCTCATGATCAACATCACAAAAACAGTTCAAATTCTCATTATGTTTCTGTTTGTGGGATTTTGCTGTGTGGATAACTGCAATTGTGTTTCAACATTACTGTGTAATTGCTCTGCGCCTTTATTGAAGCTAAACATCTAAAGGTGCTGCAAAGGAATCTAAATCAAACAATTTTTTTGCAGAAGGCAGAGCTAGATAGATTCTTGATTAACAAAGGGGTGAAAGGTTGTCTGGGAATAGGTGGGAATGTGGAATTGAGGCCACAATCCGGTCAGCCATAATCTTATTGAATGGCGGAGCAGGCTTGAGGGGCCGAATGGCCTATTTCTGTCTCATGTTCGTATGTTACAGTGACAACACAAAAAAGTATTCCATTTCTATAGTACTTTACATACCCCCAGGACATCCAAAGAAGTACTTTCTGAAGTGTAGTTGCTGTTGTAATCTAGGAAACACAGCAACCAATTTGTGCACTGCAAACTCCCTCTGAACAGCAATGTGATAATGACCAGATTATTTTTAGGCGATGTTGATCAAGGGACAAATATTGACACCAAGGAGAACTCCCCTGCCCTTCTTCAAAATAGTACCATGGCATTTTTAATTTTTTTTCATTCTTAAAACCAAGCTATCACCATTTAATTCCCAATCCTGTTTACATTTTGAAGTAGAGTGTGAGGAGGCTTGTGTGGAGCATAAACCCTGACATTGACCAGTGAAGCTGAATAGTTTGTGATGTGTGTCCTATGTAACTCTATGGATGTTGTGGATAGCATTTTCACAGTCTGGTCCAAAAGACAGTCCATTTTGTAGGTTTTTTTTGGTGGGGAGGGGTAGTCAAATATCTTTCCAAGTCCAGGGGTAAAATCCCTGAGCTGTAGATTATATGACAGTTGGGTTATTTCCTGTGCACCATTCCTCCCATATTCTGCAGCATCTGTTGGGTCACTGCCAGCTGTGTATCTCTGTTTTATAGCATGCTTAGCCCCTGATGTAGTTGTAGAATTGCCTCCAGAGTCCCAGCTCAGCTATATTACAGGCCTATTCTTTTTGGCTTAAGTCAGAAGAAAGTCCTTCAGTGTATTTTGGTTATCCTGCAGTGATATCCATCGCAGAAAATGTTTTACTGTTTACTGTGTGATCGCTTATTGTATTTTTCCTCCTGTTTGGTCATAAGCTCTTTGATTTTTCCATGGGGCTATCTACTCTTGTTTTTTGTTTCTGCACTTTGTTCCACTCACACTTCTGTGTATGTTTCCTTTATTGTTTTCTTTTAATATCATCTAATCCTGAGTGGGGTTGTGAGATGTGTGGAAGATGCAAGGAGGCTTCAAGTCGATTTAGACAAGTTGTGTGTTTGTGGGCAAACACATGGCAGATGCAGTATAATGTGGATAAATGTGAAGTTATACGCTTCGGTGTGAAAAACAGAAAGATAGTATTATTTAAATGGTGATATATTGGGAAATGCGGCCGTACAAAGGGATCTGGGTGTCCTTATGCACCAGTCAATGAAAGTAAACAGGCAGGTACAGCAAGCAATTAGGAAGGCAAATGGTATGTTAGCCTTCATTGTGCAAGAGGATTTGAGCTCAGAAGTAGAGATGTCTTACTACAGTTATACAAGGCTTTGGTGAGACCACATCTCGAGTATTGCATGCAGTTTTGGTCTCCCTTCCTTAGAGAGGATGCTATAGAAGGAGTGCAGCGAAGGTTCACTAGGCTGATACTGGGGATGGCAGGACTGTCGTATGGGGAGAGTTTGGTTTGACTGGGCCTGTTTTCACTAGAATTTAGAAGAATGAGAAGGGATCTGATTGAAGCATATGAAATTCTAATGGGGCCAGACAGTCTAGATGCAGGGAGGATGTTTCCCCTGGTTGGGGGAGCCTAGAACCAGGGCCACAGTCTCAGGATACAGGGCAGGCCATTTAGGACTGAGATGAGGAAACATTTCTTCACTTAGAGGATGGTCAACCTGTGGAATTCTCTACCACAGAAGGCTGGGTAGCTGAATATATTCAAGAAAGAAATTGATAATTTTTTTGATATTAGGGGCATCAAGGGGTATGGAAAGAAAGCGGGAATATAGCATTGAGATAGAGGATCAGCCATGATCGTATTGAATGGCGGAGCAGGCTCAAAGGGCCAATTGGCCTACTCCTCCTAGTTTCTATGTTTCGGTTTATATTTTCTCCTCAGCTTCACTTGCATTGACAATTCCTTGTGTTGCTTCCCCTTTGCCTTTTTTCAACCCAAGTTTCCCCTACTGTTCTAAACCAGGATTGTTTTAAAGCTGTACCAGCATTCCTCAATGATAGCTTTTACTCTCTGCTTGTATTCCATTAAAATGTTTCAAGTCCGTTATTTCCACAATTCCTTCCTTTGCACTGTGGCCTTTTGGAAACTATGAATTGAAATGGTGTGATCTTGTTCATCTTTACCAGTTCCGAAGAAGAGACATACTCGAAATGTTAGCTCTGTTTCTGTCTCCACAGATGCTACCAGGCCCGTTGAGTTTTTCCTGCACTTTGTTTTTATTTCTTGATTGCTCTCTACATTTGCTGAGTTGCAGTCTGTTGGTCTGCTCTTTGAGTTCCTGAAAAGCTGATTTAGTGTGATGTGGTCCATCTGATTTGTTGTCATTTGTTATTCATTGTCTTTCACTCCTTTCTATGTGTTTAACAATCCCGGTGTATGATTACACCAAATATTCCTTTCAGCTAGATAGATTCTGGGGTGAGAAGGCTGTCCTATGAGGAGAATGCGGGTATAATGGGCCTATATTCTTTGAAGTTTCAAAGAATGAGAGGTGATCTCATTGAAACATATAAAATTCTTCCGCTTGACATGGTAGGTGCTGTTTTCCCTGGCTGGAGAGTCTAGAGCTAGTAGTCAGAATGAGGGGTCAGCCATTTAGGACTGACATGAGAAATTTCTTCACTCAGGGTTGTAAATCTTTGGAATTTTCTACTCCAGAAAGCTGTGGATCCCCAGTTGTTGAATAGACTGTGATCGATAAATTGTTGGACATTAAAGGAATCAAGGGATATGGGGATATAGCAGGGAAGAGAAGTTGAGGTAGAAGATCAGCCACAATTATATTGAATGATGGAGCCAACCTGTGGGGCATGTTGACCTACCCATGTTCATGTTTCTTCTGTTCTTACAATTGAACTTTGTTTTCAATAGGACTCTTCGTCTGATATTTTTTCTTAGTTTCTCTCTTTTGATTCTATCATAGCTTCATGTCTTTCTACTCATAAGAACTCGCGATCTTATGATGAGAAGTATCCCCAAACTCTTAGTAATCTACTACTGGTGTTTTCAGTGGAATAATGTTTAACTTAAAGTTTAAAACTGAGATTGGTAGATTTTTGCTAGGCAGGCATTTTAAGGTCACGGAACCAAGGCAAGTGGATGGAGTTAAGATGCAGATCAGGCATGATCTAAAGGAATGTCAGAACAGGTTCAAGAGGATGAATGACCTCCTCCTTTTCCAGTGTTGATGCTGAATGATGAGGTTTCCAATTTCATAAATTATCTCATGAGAGAAACTTCAATAACCTTTCTGAATCTTGACCATCTCATTGCCTGTAATTTTCTGCATACCATTTCTATATTTTCCATAGCTGATACCTTCCATCTGGGACTAGCCATTCAATGTACTTGAATGAAACTCATCACATTTTATATTTCACCCTTGTATAATTTGCATTTCTCAAGTTCCAACATTTCAGTGTTTAGACATTAAGTGGCAAAAATACTATAAAAACTATTAACCAGCTCTATACTGTACCTAGTATACAAGCTGTTCCAGTACAGATACAACACTGGCATCTACCCAGCAATGTGGAAAATTGCCTACGTATGTCCTGTGTACACAAAGGATAAATACAACCTGGTCAGTTACTGTCCTTCTGTCTATTCTCGATCTGCAGAAAAGTGTTGGAAGGTGTCTTCAACAGTACTATCAAGGGCACTTGCTTAGCTGATACTCAGTTTGGCTTCTGCCAGAGCTAGTCAGCTCCTGTCCTCATTAGAGCCTTGGTTAAAACATGGACAAAAGAGCTGAGCTCCCGAGGTGAGGCAAGAGTGACAGCCCTTGACATCAAGGCAGCATTTGACCAAGTGTGGCATCAAGCAGCTCTAGCAAAACCAAAGTTGTTGGGAATCGGGGGAAAGCTCTCCGCTGCTTGGAGTCATACCGATCACAAATGAAGATGGTTGTGGTTGTCGAAGGTCAATCATCTCAGTTCCAGTACATCACTGCAGGAGTTCCTCAGGGTAGTGACCTAGGCCCATCCATCTTCAGCTGCTTCATCAATGACCTTCCTTCCATCATAAGGTCAGAAGTGGGGATGTTCACTGATGATTGCACAGTGTTCGCCATTTGTGACTCTCCAGATACTGAAGCAGTCCATGTCCAAATGCAGCAAAACCTGGACAACATCCAGGCTTGGGCTGATAAGTGGTATGTAACATTCATGCCACATGAGTGCCAGGCAATGACCACCTCCAACAAAAGAGAATCCAACCATTGTCCCTTGATGTTCAGTGGCATTACCATCGCTGAATCCCGCACTATCAACATTCTGGGGGTTACCATTGACCAGAAACTGAACTGGACTAGCCATGTAAATACAGAGGCTAGGAATCCGTAAGCGAGCAACTTACCTGACTCCCCAGAGTTTGTCCACCATCAACAAGGCACAAGTCAGGAGTGTGATGGAATACTCCCCACTTGCCTGGATGAGCGCAACTCCAACAACATTCAAGCAGCTTGACACCATCCAGGGCAAAGCAGCTGACTTGATTAAAACCTCATCCATAAATACTCACCCCTTCACCACTAATGGACAGTGGCAGCAATGTGGGCCATCTACAAGATACACTTCAGAAACTCACCAAGCCTCCTTAAGCAACACCTTCCAAACCCACGACCCCTATCATCTAGAAGGACAGGGCAGCAACACCACCACCTGCAAGTTCTCCTCCAAGACACTCACCATCCTGACATGGAAATATATCGCCGTTCCTTCACTGTCGCTGGGTCACAATCCTGGAACTCCCTCCCTAACAGCACTGTGGGTGTACCTACACTAGTGGACTGCAGTAGTTCAAGAAGGAAGCTCACCACTACCTTCTCATGGGTAATTAGGGATAATGGGCAATAATTGCTGGCCTAGCCAGCAACACTCACATCCCATGAATGAATTTTAAAAAACCTCTCTTCTGTACCTTCTGTATTCAGAATGGTTCTCAATTGTATTTTCTACCTGACACCTGTCATCAGCACACCTTTTCTTCTTTACCTTAATTCCTATCTCTTTTTTTTCTTCCAAGGAGCTCTGGATTTGTTTGCCCTGCCTTTCCCTTTTGAGGGCATATACCTTGATTGTGACCGAACCATTTGGACCACAAGTCCAAATACTTAGCATCTTCCTGATTGGAGTATTTAAACTACCATTATCTATATACAGTATCACATCATTTATAAAATCAATGCTCACCAAGACGATGACCCAGACTTATAGTACATGAAAACTGCCAAGCTGAAGCCCACTATTATTCTCCGTTGATAGCCTTCCTGGGAACTATTTTAAGTGTAAAGTATCTTTCAGGTGGAGTTACACTCGTTCATATTGATTTCCTAAAGAACCCTCCCTTGTGTCACCCTAAATAATTAAAGGTAGCACTAATTCTGTCTCCTGAATGACTTGACTATAAGATTATGCTCTCTTTTTGATTTCCCCTGTCAGAGGAAATAGTTTCTCTGTATCTGACTCACCTTGATTGGATCACCCCCTCAATCTTAAAGCTCAAGGAAATGCAAACCAGGTTTACGCATAGCTAACTCTGATCTCACCATTCCACCTCGGTATTATCCTGGTGAATTTCCTCCAAGGCCAGTATATCCTTCCTGAGGTTGTGTCCAGAACTGAATGCAGTTACTCTCTAGTTGGGGGCCTGACCTAGGCTCTCTGTTATGACACAGCCGATGGTAAATGTTGAGCTGCTCAAATCCCAAAGGGAAACTTGAAACAACTGCCACAACAGTTTTGCAATTTGTATAATTTCAACATGCGTGCCTTGAATTCAGCAGTAATAAGACCACCAAGTCTAATAGGTTTCTTACAAAACTAAATTAAACCTTTATTAATAGAAGTGATTTTAAGTACATCCATAGTTTGTAATTTATAGATTTATGCTAACTCCTAAATCCTAGTTAATCTAACTTCCAGTTACATTTTTGTTAAGGCAACAGTAAGATGCACAGATTTTAAAAGACCCAGGCAAAGAAACACCATACCCTGAACAATGCAATTCAAAGTGAGTTTTCTTAACTTCAGCCCTTTGTAGTCAGCAGCTTGAAGTTTAGATTCTGAAGATTTTTCACACTTGTTTAGACCTTAGAATTCCTGCCCTTACACACAACCTTTGCTCCTTTATACACATTTTCCCCTTTGAATGCAAATTCTCATTGTTTCACTATGTCTTTGGACTTTACCTCTCTTATAATAAAAATCTCTCATAGTACCAATTTTACCAGTAATCTTCGGGAAAAATAAACACACTGTTTCTGAACTTCATCTGGCTAGATGACACATTTCACCCCTCTTTTGAAATCAGTCTGGTCTGCTTTATTTCAAAATGTAACATTTCAAGCCTAGTTTATCTTCTAATACATCAAAACATTCAGCTGCCTTTAATTCAATTAAGTCTCTCACACACACACACACACACACACAGACATAGCCCATAGACACAAACCCCACTATTACTCTACAATAAACTCCAATAACATTGAGAATTATTATACCTTCCTGACACCCTGTGCAAGAAGTGAAACAGCAGGTTGGGATTGCCATGAACCAGGCTTTGGTGGATGTAGATTCGTCTCTAGGCATTCCATTCACATTCTTGTTTTCCCACTGAGAAATAATTAGAGTGCTTCCATAGGCTGATCTTGTACACATAGCGATAGACTTCAGGACAGTTCTGATAAAGGACCTAAGAACAAGTTGTCAAATCTCTCTCAGATGGAGGTTGCTTATTCCCTATCCCTGTAATCTCCTCCAGCATACAGCCCTCAGAGATACTGTGCTTTTCCAAATCTGGCCTGCTGCACATACACCATTTCAACTTCATGGATAATTATGAAAAAAACTGAAAAGAAAGGAGAGCCCAGGAGAGGCTTTTAAAGTCTCCAGAACACAAAATAGGACAGAGTGTTTGGAAAGGGCTAGGAATCTAACTTCAAGCACATCAGATTAAGGGATGACAATGAGAAAGGGGACGGGAAATACAGGACGGAAGGTGTTGTATCTGAATGCACGCAGTATATGAAATAAGGTAAATGGGCTTATGGCGCAGATTGAAATTGGCAGGTATGATGTGGTGTGCATCACAGACTTGGTTGCAAGGGGATCAGGACTGGGAGCTAAATATCCAAGGATATACATCCTATCGAAAAGATTGGCAGAGGGGGTGGGGTTGCTTTGTTAGTAAGAAATGAAATTAAATCGATAGCAAGAAATGATGTAGGGTCAGATGATGTAGAATCTGTGTGGGTAGAGTTGAGGAACTGCAAAGGTAAAAAAACCATAATGGGAGTTATGTACAGGCCTCTGAACAGTAGTCAGGATGTGGGGCACAAGATACACCAGGAGATAGAAAAGGCGTGTAAGAAAGGCAAAGTTAGTGATCATGGGGGATTTCAATATGCAGGTAGACTGAGAAAATCAAGTTGGTAGTGGATCCCAAGGAAAGGAATTTGTGGAATGTCTACGAGATAGCTTTTTGGAGCAGCTTGTGGTGGAGCCCACTAGGGGAACAGGCAATTCTAGATTTAGTGATGTGTAATGAGGCAGATTTGATAAGGGAGCTCAAGGTGAAGGAACCCTTAGGAGGAAGTGACCATAATATGATAGAATTTATCCTGCAATTTGAGAGGAAAAAGCTGGAATCAGATGTAACGGTATTACAGTTGATTAAAGGCAACTACAGAGGCATGAGGGAGGAGCTGGCCAGAATTGATTGGGAGATGAGCCTAGCAGGAAAGACAGTGGAACAGCAATGTCAGGAATTTCTGGGAGTAGTTTGGGGGAGACAGCAAAAATTCATCCCTAGGAAGAAGAAGCATACTAAAGGGAGGACGAGGCAACCATGGCTGACAAGGGAAGTCAGGGACAGCATAATAGCTAAAGAGAAAGCATACAATGCGGTGAAGAGCACTGGACAACCAAGGGTTTGGGAAGCCTACAAAGACCAACAGAGGACAACTAAAAAAGAAATAAGGAGGGAGAGGATTAAATATGAGGATAAACTAGCCAGTAATATAAAAGAAGATTGCAAGAGTTTTTTTAGATATATAAAAGGTAAGAGAGAGGCAAAAGTGGACATTGGGCCGCTGGAAAATGACGCTGGAGAAGTAGTAGTGGGGAACAAAGAAATGGCGGAGGAACTGAATAGGTACTTTTCATCAGTCTTCACAGTGGAAGACACGAGTGACATCCCCAAAGTTCAAGAGTCGGGGGGCAGAGGTGAGTATGGTGGCCATTACTAAGGAGAAGGTGCTAGGAAAACAAAGATCTGAAGGTGGATAAATCACCTGGACCAGATGGATTACACCCCAGAGTTCTGAAGCAGATAGCTGAAGAGATAGTGGAGGCGTTAGTGGTGGTCTTTCAGGAATCACTGGAGTCAGGGAAGGTCCCAGAAGACTGGAAAATCGCTAATGTAACCCCCCTGTTTAAGAAGGGAGTGAGGCAAAAGATGGGAAATTACAGGCCGATTAGCTTGACCTCGGTCGTTGGTAAGATTTTAGAGTCCATTACTAAGGATGAGATTTCAGAATACTTGTAAGTGCATGGTAAAATCGGGCAAAGTCAGCATGGTTTCATCAAGGGGAGGTCATGCTGATAAATCTGTTAGAATTCTTTGAGAAGGTAACGAGTCGGTTAGACAAAGGAGAGCCAATAGATGTTATCTACTTGGACTTCCAGAAGTCCACCTTTGATAAGGTGCTGCACAGGAGGCTGCTCAGTAAGATAAAAGCCCATGATGTTAGAGGCAAGGTATTAGCATGGATAGAAGATTGGCTGTCTGGCATGAGGCAGAGAGTAGGGATAAGGGAGTCCTCAGGATGGCGGCAGGTGACTAGTGGAGTTCCGCAGGGGTCAGTGTTGGGACCACAACTTTTCACTTTATACATTAATGATCTAGATGAAGGAACTGAGGGCATCCTGGCTAAGTTTGCAGATGATACAAAGATAGGTGGAGGGACAGGTAGTATTGAGGAGGCAGGGAGGCTGCAGAAGGATTTGGACAGGTTAGGAGAATGGGCAAAAAAGTGGCAGATGGAATACAATGTGGGGAAGTGTGAGGTCATGCACTTTGGTAGGAAGAATAGAGGCATTGACTATTTTCTAAATGGGGAGAGAATTCAGAAATCTGGAGTGCAAAGGGACTTGGGAGTCCTAGTCCAGGATTCTGTTAAGGTTAACTTGCAGGTTTAATCGGTAGTTAGGAAGGCAAATGTAATGTTGGCATTGATTTCGAGAGGACAAGAATATAAAAGCAGGGATGTGCTGTTGAGGCTTTATAAGGCTCTGGTCAGACCACATTTAGAATATTGTGAGCAATTTTGGGCCCTGTATCTCAGGAAGGATGTGCTGGCCCTGGAGAGGGTCCAGAGGAGGTTCATGAGAATGATCCTAGGAATGAAAGGCTTAACAGATGAGGAACGTTTGAGGACTCTGGGTCTATACTCGATGGAGTTTAGAAGAATGAAGGGGGATCTGATTGAAACTTACAGAATACTGAAAGGCCTGGATAGAGTGGACGTGGGGAAGATGTTTCCATTAGTCAGAGAGACTAGGGCCCGAGGGCACAGCCTTAGAATAAAGGGAAGACCTTTTAGAACAGAGATGAGGATAAACTTCTTTAGCCAGAGAGTGGTGAATCTATGGAATTCATTGCCACAGAAGGCTGTGGAGGCCAGGTCATTGAGTGTATTTAAAACTGAGATAGATAGGTTCTCGATTGGTAAGGGGATCAAAGGTTACAGGGAGAAGGTGGGAGAAAGGGGTTGAGAAACTTATCAGCCATGATTGAATGGCAGAGCAGACTCAATGGGCCAATTGGCCTAATTTCTGCTCCTATGTCTTATGTCTTATTTTACTCCACCATTAGCAACTATGCCTTCAGCTGTCTGGGTCCTAAGCTCTGGAATTTCCTCCCTGAATCTCTCCGTCTCTCCACCTAATCCTACCTTTTATGACACTCATTAAAACCTACCTCTTTTATCTGCCCTAATATCTCCTTATGTGGCTTGGTATCAAATTTTGTTTGATAATCACTCCTATGAAGGACCCTTAGATGTTTTACCACATTAAAGGTGCTATATAAATACTAGTTGCTGGTATTGGAGCAGTTGGTTAGTTTGTTCAGGGGCTATGTGGAACTCATGAGGGGTTGAGGTTTTGTTAGGTTTGTGGCAGTTTGAGGTTTGGCTCTTACCCAGTCTGCCACTTTTTTTTATTCATTCATTCTTGGGATGTGGACATCACTGGCAAGTCCAGCATTTGTTGTCTATCCCTGTTGCCCTTGAGAACGTGGTAGAGAGGCCGGTTTCTTGAATCGCTGCAGCCCATGAGGTGTAGGTATACCCACAGTGCAGTTAGGGAGGGAGTTCCAGGATTTTGACCCAGTGACATTGAAGGAATGGGGGTCTATTTCCAAGTCAGGGTGGTGAGTGGCTTGAAAGGGGGACTTGCTGGTGGCGGTGGTGCTCCCATGTATCTGTTGGCCTTGTTCTTCTAAGTGATAGAAGTCATGGGTTTGGAAGAACCTTGGCAAGTTGCTGCTGTGCATCTTGTATAGGGTACACATTGTTGCAACACTGGTGGCGGAGGGTGTGAATGTTTAAGGTGGCAGATGGGCTGCCAATCAAGCGGGTTGATTTGTCCTGGGTGGTGTTGAGCTTCTTGAGTGTTGTTGGAGCTGCACACATCCAGACAAATGGAGGGTATTCCATCACACTCCTGACTTATGACTTCTAGATGGTGGACAGGCTTTGGAGAGTCAGGAGATTAGTTACTTGTCACAGAATTCCCAGCCCCTGACCTGTTCTTATAGCCACAGTATTGAAACAACCCTCCCCCCACCCCCCCGGGGAGAATGTTGATGGTGGGGGATCAGGCAATAGTAATGCCATTGAATGTCATGGGGAGATGGCTAGATTCTTTCTTGTTGGAGGTGGTCACAGTATGGCACTTGTGTGACATGAATGTTAGCAGCCACTTATGACAGTGTGTGATTTACAATGTTCTTTACTTAACTTCCCCTTATTGTTTTCTCTCTCAGGCTACAGGAGCAGACCAAGTGGTTGGAATGGGCCTTGTGGGCTTCAGCTTGTTGGTTTTCACGTACTACACAATCTGGGTTATTGTCTTGGTGAGTGTTGATTTTATAAGTGATATGATACAGTTTGGATTTCGATATTGGTTTAAATACTCCATCAATCAGGAAGATGCTAAGTATTTGGGCTCATTTCCAGAATTGTTTTAAATTTCCCCATTTTCTGACCCCTCAATCCTCATGGCTAATTCAATTTGCATTCTAATCATGGCTAATTCGCATTCAATACCATCATGGCTAATCTACCACCTCCATTCCACTTGCCTGCCTGCTCTCCCCCCCACCCCGCTATATCCATTAATTCCCCTTTTGCCCAAAAATCTATCAACCTCAGTCTTGAATATACTCATCACCTGAGCATTCACAACTCTCTGGGTCATCAACATGGCCTATGTAATTTAATATTAAGTCTTTGTTAAAATATTATTTAAATGTTGTACTATTTCCACTGGCAGGAGGGTCAGTTCCAGAGAGGACAAATTTACAATAAGTGGTAGGAAAGCCAGCGGGGAGATGAGAAAGAGTGATTTGTTGTGACCGGGAAGGCACTGACTGAAAGGACTGGGAAAGCAGTTTAATAGTAACTTCTTTCAAAAGGAGATCAGATATATCGTTAAAAGGAAACTTTTGCAGAGCCACGGGGAAAGGGTGGGTGATTAGGACTAATCATTTAGCTCTTTCAGTAGGCTGGCCCAGGCACAATGAGCTGAATGGTCACTCTCTTGTGCTGTTTGGTTCTCATACATGGTAGGAAAAAACTGGAGTAAGAATATCTGTTTGGCCATATTGCCACTAAAACAAAACCTGAAATGATAGTGGCTCATGCCTCTAACAATCTTTTGGTTGTAGTGAGGTACTATTTTTTGTGTCCATTTCAGCCTGTGTATGGTGGAAATCTGTCTGATTGGCCATTTACACGTACAATAATCACCATTAAACAGCTCCAACGTCAGGCACTGGAATTTAGCAGCCCTGGCCTGAAAGGTTTTAAGTTTGCTGCCCAATCTTACAGCCTCCTGCTGGAGTGAAGTGGCTTTTCACTCTTAATGCTGTCTAAAAAATTGAGAATAAATCTGCTGACCAAAGTAATTCTTGTATTACAGCCATTTGTGGACAGCAGTCATGTTCTTCACAGCTATTTCCTGGCACGTGAGTATGCTGTGATCCTACCCGCTGTTGCTGGCCTGCTCTTGGTTTTATTAGTAGGTGAGTGCACTGACTTGTCCCTTTGTAATTGTTTCATCAAAACGCTCAACTTGTTTTCAGCCAGCCAGATATGACTGCTGACCCCTTTAATTGGCTGATTGATGGTGGAAATTGGTCCCTGTGGGAGGGGAAGGAAACTACAGTCCAGGTTCTTATTTCACATTGAGTCCCAGTTGGCCACTATATAAAACTACTCCAGGGCAGACCTTCATACTAATGCTGACTGGCCAAAAGGGATGTTTAATCTTGATCCGTCTGTGTTCTCGATTTCCAGTTACAATGTCTCTGGATTCGGGGCACGCGGGGGTGTTTGTTGTTGTGAGTTACAGAGAAAAACATCAACAGGCATTGTATTGTTCATGGGATGAAATTGCTACCCTTGTCTTTTTTGTTTTTAATTTCTGTCATCTCCATTTTGTAAGTTTTCTTTTAGTGCTTTTCCTGCCCCCCTCCCTGAGTAAGAGATCAGATACCTAGCCTCCTCCGAGGTCTCTGCTGGAGGTGTTCCAGAACTCGAAGCTACGAGGCATGCTGGAATTCTGTTTATTTTAAAGGCTTGTGATCATTCCCAACATCACCGCTATGGAAAAAAAAACTCTGTTCCGTGTTTTTAAAGGCAATCATGACAAATCAGCCCAGCATTGAGGGCGTTCCACCTTTCAGACAGCATGTTAAACTGAGGCCCCATCTGCCCGCTCAGGTGGCTTAAAAAGTCTTGTGGCAGCTATTCATTGAAGTGCAGGGGAGTTATCTCTGGTGTCCTGCCAAAATTTATGCGTTAACTAACATCACAAAAACAGATTATCTTGTCATGTATCACACTGTCAGACCTTGCTGAGTGCTTCCCACATTAAATATAGTGACAGAGCTTCAGAAATACTTCATTGGAGCTAAAGTGCTTGAGGATGTGAAAGACGTGATATAAATTCAAGTCCCTTCTTTCAATATCTCTTAGAAGCTAGTGAGAGTAGAGCATGTGTCCACTTGCTGTTGGATATTTGTAACCAGCAGAAAAGCATGAGCTTGAGAAGGAAATTAAGTATAGTCGACAGCTGTGAGGGAAATGAGAGCTTGGAATTCATCAGAAAAGATTGAACAGGCTGGGGTTCTTTACTCTAGAAAAGAAAAGACTGAGGAGGGTGACATAATAGAGCTCTTTAAAATTATGAAGTGATTTGATTGGGTAAATGTGTGGATGCCTCCACTTGTAGGGGAGACCGGACTAGGGGCCATAAGTATAAGATAGTCACCAATATTTCCAGTGAAGAGTTCAGGACAAATTTTACCCAGAGAGTGGTGAGAATGTGGAATCACAAGGAGTATTTGAGGTGAATGGCATCAATGCATTTAATGGGAAGCTGGATAAACACACAGGGGTGAAAGGAATTGAAGGATATGTTGATGAGGTGAGATGGTGAGGGTGGGAAGAGGCCTGTACTAATTATAAACCAGTTGAGCTGCATGGGCCTGTTTCCATACTGTAAATTCTGTGAAATAAGAGCGGAATTGTACTGATGCTGTTCTGTTCTCTTCTCCAAGGAACATTTGTTGCTATAGTTATGTGGAGAAACAGAAAACCTGCGAAGAAAATAGATTAAGCAGGATCCAAATGAGAACTACAGATTACCCCAATGTCGACTCGTCCAGGTCAGATAACGGCGTAAACAGAGGATTTAAATACAGACAGTGGATTAACAAACCTTTCTGCTTTGAGATGCCATTGCACATTGTTTTTTGACTGTCTGATGTATTGTATGGGTACCTCATTCCATCTGTAACGGGATTCCACCGGTGCCAGGTTTGGACACAGTGCCCCTTGTGTTAGTCTATCAGTACTGTAATTCCACTGTGCAAGTTGAACCTTGTGCTTGGTCTCAGAGAAACACTTATTTTTCCAAAAAAAAAAATCAGTCTTGTCTAGAAATGTTTGTGTAAAATTAGGACTCATGCAATATACCTGTTTATCAGAGAAGCTGAATTGCTTAATTGTAATACACTGGAGAAGCTGACACAAATAATTCCTCTTATCAAGAGAAGTTTAGCTGCCCTAACTATCATGGAGCTTCAGAGAGCATTGGGGAAGGAGTTCAACACGAGCAATACATTCACCAATTCCAGACCATTTGTCAAAATTTCTAATGATCTTTTTTATTAACATGTGCTGTGAAACTAAGTTGTTGAAGTTTTATCACAGTGGAGTCTGCAGTATAATAAACACAGCAACTTCTCACATATTTAGGAGAGTACTTTGGAGAATAATGTCACAACTATCACGTACTATATGTGTTGAGGCAGCTAGTTGGTGAGTGGCAGGTATGTCCAGTAGCTGCTGTGTTAGACTGCAGACTGAAAATTGCACCCTGAACCTCTCGTGCGGTAAAGAACGTTCAGCTGCTTGTGTGCAGAGCTGCGTGCCTGCCTGGCAAGGTTCTAATGTTTTAAGAGCATTATTGGGAGCATGTGGTTCTCACAGCATTATAAAGACTCTGGTTCTAAAGAATCTGGGGGATCCAAGAGGGTCATTTGAGCTCTGTTTAAGCCCAGCATCTCATTTCTCTGGAGTTTTATTTGATGCAATAATGAGCTTTTTGCAAAAATTTATTCTTGGGATGTGAGTGTCGCTGGCAAGGCCTTGAGAAGGTGCTGGTGGAACTTCTTGAACCACTGCAATCCATGCAGTGACGATACTCCCAGTGCTGTTAGACAGTTCCAGGATTTCAACACAGCAATGAGGAAGCAATGGTGAATATGTATTCAAGTCAGGATGGTGTGTTACTTGGGGCACTTGCCATTGGTGGTGTTCCCACGTGCCTGCTGACCTTGTTCTTCTAGATGGTAAAGGTCGTGATTTGGGAGGTGCTGGCAAAGCAGCCTTAGCAAGTTGCATCCTGTGGGTCGTGCATCCACAATGCACCAGTGGTGGATGGAGTAGCTACTTAAGATGGTGGATGAGCTGCTGATCAAAGCAGAATGCTTTCTCCTAGATTGTGTGGCTCCCTGCTGTATTCTGCAGTCCAATCAGGACCTTACCCTGCAGTTACACAAATCATCCATGCATCACTGGAAAGTGGAAAATACTATGTGTGGGAGTATAACTGGATCTTCCATATAATCCAGCAGTGTTTTCAAAAGCAACTTGAATTGTGGGAGCAAATGCTGCAAATAGATTTGTATGATTTTTTTAATTGTAAAGCACAATTTGTATTGTAAATTGACCTGATGCGAGCAAACACAAAGGAGCTGTCAGCATATAAATCAACGTTTGAAGTCTCGAACAATCCCTCCAAAAACGGGGATTGATATTTACACCGAGTATAAAAGTGAACTGTCGGCGTGGGTGCGGGTGGTCGCCATTTTGAAATGTCATCAGCATCTGACACAAAGAGTGGGCGTGTCTAAAACTCCTGCGCGTCTTCATAACGCAGCACGTATCGCCTGTTTGATTCCTTGTGCCCAGCTCTAAGGTACTGGTAAGTAAGACATGCATTTGAGGGATGAAAAATTGGCCTGTCTACTAATGCGAGTACAACATATCGTGGCTGAAAAGGGGGGAAATTTATACACCAAGTGTATGCAAAAATGTGATTTTGAGCCCAGAAAATTGGGGTCGTATTATACACCAGGTCAACTTAAATGCTGTGAGTTATGGTATTTAAATTTCTGTTCAGCAGTGTGTCGGAGGAGCCCTGCACTTAAAATGCAACGTAAAACTGGATAAAACATGAAATGGCTTATAATTAGATTTGTGTGCTTGACAAGCCTATTAGCAAGGAGCAATAAAATCATTTCAAAGTGAGGGAAGAGGATGTTCTGTCTATTTGAAAATGAGAATTCCCTGAGCATGAATCACTTTGTCAAGATTCATTGAAACAGGACTAACTAAGAAAATGTTCTGTTCAGAAACTGTGGTTTAGTTTTGTTATCAGTTCATTTTCTCTGCCTAAAATATTGGTTTATTTGGATCAAAATAGAACATACGGAATTATCTTGATTTTTTTTTTCCATATCTGTATGCTCATACTACCCCTCTTTATAGGAGCTTGCCTGTAACACTGATTAAATGGCTCCAAAAACCCAATATTATTTTTTATTTCAAATTCAACACATTTATTTCCTATCCTCCCTTTTCAAATTTATTTTCTAAAACAAGGACTCTCTGCCAGGAGATGCTTCACCAAAGCTAGCGTCCATTGATTTCCCAACCTTAACTGAGAGCATCAGCAAGTTGTTCTGTCAGGGAGATGGTTCAGAGAAGGTTCACTCGACTGATTCCTGGGATGAAGGGGTTGCCTTCTGGGGAAAGGTTAAGCAGGTTGGGCCTATGCTTACTGGAGTTTAGAAGAACATGAGGCAATCTCATTGCAACGTATAAGACTCTGAGGGAGCTTGACAGGGTAGATGCTGACAGGATATTACCTCTTGTGAGGGAAGTTTCAAAATAAGGGGCTTCCCATTTAAGACAGAGATGAGACGGAATTTCTTCTTTCAGGGAGTTGTTAATCATTGTTTGCTGATGATTGTACAGTGTTCACCATTCATGACTCCTCAGATACTGAAGCAGCCTAAATGCAGCAAGACCTGAACAATATCCAGGCTTGGGCTGACAAGTGGCAAGTAACATTCTCACACACAAGTGCCAGGCAATGACCATCTGCAACAAGAGAGAATCTAACCATTGCCCCATAACAATCAATAGCATTATTATTTCTGAATCCCTTACTATCAATATCCTGGGTGTTACCATTGACCAGAAACTGAACTGGACTAGCCATATAAATACTGTGGCCACAAGAGCAGGTCAGAGGTTAGGAATCCTGTGGCACATAACTCACTCCCAACACCCCCCCACCCACCCACCCAGCCAGCCCACCATCTACACGGCACAAGTCAAGGCTGTGATAGAATACTCTCCACTTGCCTGGATGAGTGCAGCTCCAACAACACTCAAGAAGCTTGACACCGTCCAGGACAAAGCAGCTCACTTGATTGGCATCACATCCACAAACATTTGCTCCCTCCACCATTGACGAACAGAGGCAGCAGTGTGTACCATCTACAACATGCACTGCAGATGCCCACCAAGGCTCTTTAGGCAGCACCTTCCAAACCCAGGACTGCTACCATCTAGAAGGACAAGGGCAACAGATAGATGGGAACACCACCACCTGGAAGTTCCCCTCCAAGCCAGTCACCATCCTGAATTGGAAATATATCGCTATTACTTCACTGCTAGGTCAAAATCCTGGAACTCTCTCCCTAACAACACTGTGGTTATATCTACATCACAGGGACTGTAGCAGTTCAAGAAGGCAGCTCACCACCACCTTCTCAAGGGCAATAAGGGATGAGTAATAAACACTAGCATAGCCAGTGACACCCACATCCCTCAAATGAATTTTAAAAGATTGGAATTCTCTACCTCAGAGCAGTGGAAGCTGGGCCGTGGAATATATTCAAGGCTGAGTTGGATAGATTTTTGAAGTAAAAGGGTTACAATAGGGGCAGGCAGGAAAATTAAATTAAGGATGCAGATCCGCCAAGATCTTGTTGAATGGCGGAACTGGCCCGATGGACCAAATAGCCTACTCCTATTTCTAATTTTATGTCATGCAGGTGCACCACAATGAAACAAGACTCTCCTTATTCCTGTCACCAACAGTGCCATTTCCAGTCAGATAGCAGCCTAGGCTGAGAGCATTGCTTAATTTTCTTTTCCACCAATCCTCCCCCACCCAGGCGAAATGCAACTTGGCTCAATTAAGTTAGCCCAGGGCAGACTGGGGATTGAATTTGGGGAACTCCTTGGTTTACGTCACTCAGCTACAGCGTGAGATTTTAAAGTATTTGTTTATTTTGAAGCCCAAATATAATTTCTCTCTGGAAACTGTGCAAGAATTGCAGCAAAGTGTTACATGTTTACTGTAATTGTGGAAAGTATTGCTACCTGTTGTGGTTGAAGCTGTTTTATTTGCTTCAGGTATACATGCTACAGGTGGTCTGGTTGGGATCAGAGAATGTCGTGGAAATTTATAATTAGAAACATTAGTAATTATCGCTAGAGTTCTGTTGTTCCATCTGAATGATTGTTGTCACGTTTTCTGGATGATGTGCTAAGTGACATGGGCAGGGTCTGTGACTACTGGTAAAGCTGTACTACACTGCATAAAATAGATTTAATATAACGTAAAATAAATGTATCAAGCCTTAAACCACACTTGAAGTACCATGCACGGTTTTGGTCTCTCTTATAAAATAAGCACTGGAGAAGGTGCAAAGGAGATCTACAAGTATGTGAGGTTATACCTATTAGAAAAGACTGAACAGGCTGAAGCTGTTTCCCCCTAGAAAAGAGACGGCTGAAGAGTGACCTGATAGGATTATGATTAAGATTATGAAAGGGTTTGATAGGTTAAAGAGGGATAATGTTTCCACTTGTGGGGGGGATCAATTCTAGGGCCCATAAATATTTATAATTAATCCAATAGGGAATTCAGGAGAAACTACTTCATTTCATTGATGAAGTGTTTGGAATTAGAAACGAGTGTAGCAGTTAAGGTGAATAGTATAGATGCATTTAAGGGGCGCGTGAATAAACACATGAGGGAAAACAGAATAGAAGGTTATGCTGAAAAGGTTGGGAAGAGACTGGAATGGAGCATAAGCATCAGGAGAGCTCAGTTGGACTGAATGGACTACTTTTGTGTTGTGCAGTCATAGAGTGACTATTTTCACCAGCTCTGGTAGTTTGACTAAAGTCACTTTATTCTTTGCAGTCCATAGTAGTAACTCTTCTGGTACAGAAGCAGTCAGAGAGTTATTACTTCATAGAAGGAGATAATTGAGCCCATGCGGGTGCTCTGTAGAACAATCCCAGTCAGTTCCATTCCCCTGCTCGATCTCTGAATCCCTGAAACTCTTATTTCCCTCAAGTGTCCATCCAATTTGCTTTTAAAATAATTGATCAGCTCGGCTTCTACCACCCTTGTAGACAGAGTGTTTATGTCATTACCGCTTGCTGCATTAAAAGAAAAGTTCTACATATCAACATACACCAGCTCCTGCTCCCCGACCATATCTCATCCAAAACCTTAACTCTTCATCCCTTAGTCCTATTACTATCAGCTAATGGGAACAGCTTTCCTTTGTCTAATTTATCTAACTTCATAACTAAAATCCCTCATCCTTGGAACCATTCTGGTAAATCTCCTCTGCACCCTTTCGAGGACCCTTACCGCCCTCCCTGAAGCGTGGTAACCAGAACTGGGTGTAATATTCTAGTTGTGGTCTAACCAGAGCTTTTTAAAGGTTCAACATAACCTCCCTGCTTTTGTATTCAATACTTCTATGAAACTTAAGATCCCATATACTTTGCTAACCTTCTCAATATGTCCTGCTACCATCAAAGATCTATACACATGCACCCCTAGGCCCCTTTGTTCCTGCACATCCTTTAGAATTCAACCTCTCATTAAGTCTAGATGTCTCCCTATTCCTGCTGCCAAAATGCATCCCCTTGCATTTCTCTGTATTAAATTCCACCTGCTGCTTGTCTGCCTGTTCTGTCCTGTGCAGTTGGTTGGTTTGATCCTCGCTGTCCATCCTGCAGCTCCGAGTTTGGCATCATTGGCAAATTTTGAAATTTTACTCTGTGTTCCAATATCCAAGTCATTTATATATAACAAAAAAAAGCAATGGTCCTAGCACTGGTAACCCTTGGGGAACACTACTTTCTAACCACCCTGAAAAACAATCACTTACCATGACTCACTGTTTTCTGCATTAAGCCAATTTTTAATCCAAGCTGACATGGAACTTCCTATTGCATGAGCTTCGGTTTTGTTAACCAGCCTTTTCGTATTTTTAGGGATTTTATGGATCAGCACCTGACAATGTAGTAAAGGAAAGACTTTTGTTTTTGAAGTTTATTTTGCCCTTGTTTTTCCAAGTGACTGTTCCAGCCCTGTCTCTCTTCAAGTGTGAAACACGGTCATAAACATGCCTATTTTTCCACCAAATTTTATTTGCCTTAAAGGGAATTCTGGCATTTCCACAAAAACTGCATTAGTGTTATTGTAAATTTGGACGGGATCAAAATCTAGTGTATTTTGTACAGTTGCACAATGGATTTTAAATTCTGGAATGAATCTCGAGGTATCTCTGGTTGCACGCTGATTCTGGTTTAACACCAGCTTGTTTACAACACACACCCAAAGCCAGAAGATGTTTCTATTAACTGGACTCACTTGGGAATCATAGGTAGTCCCCAGCCCACTTCTTTTTTTAAAAAAAAATTATCGCATCCTTGGCAAAGCTAGCATTTATTACACATCCCTAGTTGCTCTTGAAAAGTTGGTGATGGCCTAAATCTTGGACTACTGCCGTCTTTGTGGTGAAGGGACACTAATAGTGACATTAAGCAAGAAGTTCCAGGGATTTGACCCAGTGACAATGAAGGAACAGTGATTTATGTTCTGATGGGAATGATGTGCACCTTGGAGGAGAACCTGGGAGGTGATGCTCTTCCCATCTGCTGGCTGTCCTTGGCCTATGTGGTGGACATCGCAGGTTTGGAAATTGCAAAGTTTACACTGCGATGTGGTCCAAACCAGTCAATAGTTTTTGTACTTGCTGTCCAGAGATGCTGGACAAAGCAGGAAGTTCTGATAGTAACTCCTCCTCTTCCCATCTACCTATGTCCAGTTTTAAAAAGTAATTTGCCCTTTTTAATATTCAATCATGGGATATAGGTGTCGCTGGCTAAGCCAGCATTTATTGCCCACCCCTAATTGCCCTTGAGAAGGTGGTGAACCACTTCAATCCATGTGGTGTAGGTACACCCACAGTGCTGTTAAGGAGGGAGTTGCTGGATTTTGACCCAGCGACAGTTGAAGGCACAGCGATATATTTCCAAGTCAGGATGATGAGTGACTTGGGAATTTGCAGTTGGTGGTGTTTCCATGCGTTTGCTGCCCTAGTCCTTCTAGGCGATAGAGGTCACAAGTTTGGAAGGTGCTGTCGAAGGAGCCTTGGTGAGTTGCTGCAATGCAAGTAGTTGATGGTACATACTGCTGCTATTGTGTGTTGGTGGTGGATGTGGTGACAATCAAGCCAGCTGCTTTAGCCATTAAGTGGGTTGCTTAAACCAATAAATCAAACTGACTTTTTGTCTGTGCTGAGTTTGCTGATTTCATCCAACTGCCCTGGACTCGAGTCCCTGTTTGGGATTGGTATCCAGTGATCTTTTGCAGGAAAGTGCCTCTGTGAATATTGAATTCATTCTTGGCTTTGATCCATGCCCTTGGTTAAATAGCCTCCCTGTCTAGTATCCTGTAAGGGAGTGGTCACTTGGAGAACCTGCTGTCCATGAGGGAGGAATGTATATCATTGTGAGCTTTTAGGGAAAAGGAGAGCAATTGCAAGAAATTGCCAATGATATTTAAATGTTACAGTGAAAATAGTAGAAATTTCAGGAGGGACTAAAGGTAGGAAATGTAATATTTCTTCAGTTGTCAGTTCTGAAGTATCTAGAGCTATAAATAGAATACTTAAATGGAATACTATCTTTCAAAACACTTGTGTCATCTCCTAGCAACCTTTTGAGGTATGAATATTTAATAGTAATACTGATACGCTCACAGCTCAGCTTTGCTGGAAGACATTGAAGAACTCAAAATGATCAGGAGAGGATTTGTTCATGCACACTCATTGATGTTGAGAAGGAAGGAGATTTGTTCTTGAGTGATGAGCCAAGGAAGGGGATTCAAACGCTGGGACTAAGGAGGTTATCACCTGCAACTTGGAGAGACTTTTTTTATGTTCAGTGATAACCGATACCTCTTGCGAAACAACTGAGAAAATAATAACGAGAGGAGAGTGAGATAAAGATGCCAAATTTTCTTTCTCACTGTTGATGCTAAGAGGATTAATAATACCACAGCACCGACTGGACCGAGCAAAGTGGGAGGAAGAAATTCTGACACAGCTAGTAACTGCAAAGCAAGTGGGAAGATGGTCTTCCACCTGATGAGAGGTTGGATACAGGTTCTCATGCACAGTGAAAAACACTGAGAAGTTTTCTTGCCTTCAAAGTAACACCAAAACATGGATAGATAGTCAAAACATAAATTCTGGATGATCCATATCAGTCATGAAGGATAAAACATTTTTGTTCAATTTTGTATTCTAGGATTTTATTGATGGAACTCTTAATCTGATCAGAATGACAGTGGCTAATGGCTTTAGTTTGTGCTGTTATCCTCGGTTTGTTTGCATTAGTGTTTTTATCGACTGGCTATCACCATAACTACATCCAAACAACTTCACAGAATCACAGAATTGTTACGGTGTAGAAGGAGGCCATTCAGCCCATTGTGTCTGCTCCGGCTTAGTGCCCTATTTCCACACCCCTCTCCACCTGGAACCATAAAGCACCCCGTTGCTTTCTATGTTAAAGTTTCTGTATAGGTGCTGTTTTTCATTTGTGAATGAATGGTCAGTCATTTCTGCGGAGTAGCAATTTTACAGTTGGTGCACCTGATATATCACAGAACCCAGGGAGTGGAGAAGCTGTGTCTAAAGTGTCCAGTGCAATTGGTTCTAGTCAAAGGATTACAAATCTAAATCAAGAACATGCCATTGGTAATGGAGTGCAAAGTGGTAAGTCTATAATGTATACACAGAGAGATTAAGGGTTACGTAGAATTATATCTAACTCACAGCATGGAAGCAGCCCATTTGATCCATCTTGTCCATGCTAGTGTTAATGCTGCACATGAACCCTCTCCCCTTATTTCATTTCACCTGATCACCAATACCTATTGTTCCTTTCTCCCTCATGTACTCCCTCAGGTACTTACCTAGCTTTCCCTTAAATACATCTATGCTATTAGCCTCAACCATTCCCTGTGATAGCAAGTTCCACATTCTTGCCACTCTCTTAAGTAAAGTTTCTCCTGAATTCTCAACTGGATTTATTAGTGACTTTCCTATATTTGTGGTCCCCAGTTTTGGACTCCATATAAGTGGAAACATCGTTTCAACATCTAATAAGTTTGTTTCCCTGACTGTAACTTCTCTGTTGGGGTTTTAGATGGCAATGGTAGCAGTTGTCCTTTTCAGAATATTCCTGAAGTCAGGAACTCCAATTTGAATTTGGACGCTCCATGAAGGATGTGGAGCTCCATTGCATTCCTACACGGCACCTGCGTTCTTCCTTTCTCAGTGAGTATTTCCTTTGATTTGGAAGGTAGGAAGTTCGAGTTTAGAAGCCAGACATACTGGAACCTGTGTCCATTGTATGAACCTAAAAGCCTTCAACATCGTGTGTGGTTCAGATGAAATATGAATAGATAATTTATGGGTGACACCCTGTTGTCAGGATCAGTATGGAGACCATGGCAAATGTGTGTAAGCATTTTCTAAAGTTTCTAAGTGGCCATTTTCTAAAGTTTTCAAAAGAAAATAAAAGCTGACTAGATGGTTGTGAAGACTGCAACACATCGGAAATTACTTATAGTTAAATTACTATCTAAATTTTGGGCAGCGATGAGAATGAAATGGATTTCCCTGATGATTTAAGGGATAAATGCATGGTGCTATACTTCGTCATATGCAGCAAGAAGCTCCCAGATTTAAGTTATCCAGTCTCAACCAAAGCAGTCCGGCACTAGACTTCCCCTCAATGCACCTCCCTCCCAATCCAGTGGAACAGAGAGTGACATTCATTGAGAGAATGTACCATACTAAAGGCTTGTCTACACCCAAAGCATTCTTATCCCACCATGTGTGTTCAGGAAATAGATGAGTATTATTCAGGATATATAAGCTTCATAATTAACAGCTAAGAAAGAGGAGCATTGACTTATCAGAATTAACACAAGCACATAAGAAATAAGAGCAAGAATAGGCCATTTGGCCCCTCAAGCCTGCTCTGCCATTCGATAACATCACAGGAACATAGGACTTGGGAGCAGGAGTAGACTATTCATCCTTCCATACTTGCTCTGCCATTCAGTAAGACCATAGCTGATATGGTTGTGGTCTCAACTGCATCTTTCCATCTGCACCCCCCCCCTCTCCCCCCCAATAACTCTCTTGTCCATCAAAACTCTGTCTAACTCAACCTTGAATAAATTCAATGACCCAGCCTCCATTGCTTGCTGGAGAAGAGAATTCCACAGACTGACAACCCTTTGAGAAAAAAAAATTCTCCTCATCTCCATCTTAAACGCTGGACCTTTTATCCTTAAATTGTGTCCCCAGGTTCTAGTCTCTCCCACAGGAGGAAACATCCTCCAGCTATCAAATCCCCTCAGGCTCTTGTATGTTTCAACAAGATCACCTCTCATTCTTCTTCACTTCAGTGGGTGTAGGCCCAACCTGTTCAAATTTTCCTCATAAGATCTGGGTTGATATGATTGTGGTCTCAACTCCACTTTCCTATGTGCCCCCCCATAACCCTAGACTTCCTTGTCAATCAAAAATCTGTCTAACTCAGCCTTGAATACATTCAGTGACCCAGCCTCTACTGCTCTCAGGGGAAGAGAATTCAACAGACTAATGTCCCTTAAAGAAAAAAATTCTGTTCATCTCAATCTTATACTTGAAACCCTTAAATGGAAGAATTATTGTGTGCTGAGGAGAGGGGGATGGAAGAGTCTAGTCTTTGAGCTGGAGGTTTCAATTGGCATCCTATTGGGAGGCAAATAAGTATAAAGGACAGAATGGAAAATCATGCAATCACAACTTTTCGAATCTCTCAACACAGGAGGCCATTCAACCCATTATGTCTGTGCCAGCTCTTTGTAAAAGCTATCCAATTAGTCCCCACACCCCCACTTGCCCCATAGCCCTCCAAATTATTCCCTTTTCAAGAATTTATTCAAATCCCTTTTTAATGTTACTTTTGAATCTGCTGCTGCCACCCTTTCAGGTAATGTATTCCAACTCTTTTGACCTCCCCTTCTGGTTCTTTTGCCACTTGTCTTAAATCTGTCCCCTCTGGTAACTGACCAGAGTAACTTCCTGGCCCTTTGCATTTCTCCACATCTAAAAGATGTGAAGTATAATGCAGTTAAAATGGAAATGATTCAGTATTACATTGAGTGGCAAAGCTGGTTGAAAATCAGTCTTGGCATTGCCTGATACAGGAGGTTTTCCAATCACTCTTCACTGTGTAAGTGAAGAAGTGTTCTACGTACCGCTACATCACTGCACAAAGCACATCAGTGTAAAAGATAAGGTTAAAGCATTTGTCACAATCTTTAGCCACAAGGACTGAGTGTATGATCCATCTCGGCCTCCTCCAGAGGTCCCCAGCAGTCTTCAGCCAATTCAATTCACTCCACGTGATATCAAGAAACTGCTGAAAGCATTGGATAGTGGCAATAGTACTGAAGATTTGTGCCCCAGAACTTGTCACATCCCTAACCAAGCTGTTCCAGTACAGCTACAACACTGGCATCTACCAGGCTATGTGGAAAATTGTCCAGGTATGTCCTGTACCCAAAAAGCAGGACACATCCAACCTGACTAATTACCATCCCATCAGTCTACTCTCCATCATCAGTAAATTGATGGAAGAGGTCATCAACAGTGCTATCAAGAGGCACTTGCTTAGCAATAACCTGCTCACTAACTTACAGTTTGGGTTCCGCCAGGGCCACTCAGCTCCTGACCTCATTACAGCCTTTGTTCAAACATGGACAAAACAGCCAAACTCCAGAGGTGAGATGCGACTGACTGCCCTTGACATCAAGGCCGCATTTAACAGAGTGTGACATCAAGGAGCCCTAGCAAAAGTAGAGTCAATGGGAATCGGGGAAAACTCTCTGCTGGTTGGAGGCATACCTAGCACAAAGGAAGATGATTGTGGTTGTTGGAGGTCAAGTCATCTCAGCTCCAGGATATCACTGCAGGAGTTCCTCAGGATAATGTCCTAGGCCTAACCATCTTCAGCAGCTTCATCAATGACCTTCCTTCCATCATAAGGTCAGGAGTGGGGATGTTCGCTGATGATTGCACAATGTTCACCATTCACGACTCCTCAGATACTGAAGCAGTCCATGTCCAAATGCATCAAGACCTGGACAATATCCAGGCCTGGGCTGACAAGTGGCAAGCAACATTCGTGCCACACAAGTGTCAGGCAATGGCCATATCCAACAAGAGAGAATCCAACCATCACCCCTTGATGTTCAATGATATTACCATCACTGAATCCCCCACTATCAACATCCTGGGGTTACCATGGACCAGAAACTGAACTGGGCTAGCCATTTAAATACTGTGGCTACAAGAGCAGGTCAGAGGCTAGGAATCATGTGACCAGTAACTCATCTGACTTCCCAAAGCCTGTCCACCATCTACAAGGCACAAGTCAGGAGTGTGATGGAATACCTCCCACTTGCCTGGATGAGTGCAACACTCAAGAAACTTGACACCATCCAGGGCAAAGCAGCTCGCTTGACTGGCATCACATCCACAAAAATTCACTCCTTCCACCACTGACGCACAGTAGCAGCAGTGTGTGCCATCTACAAGATGCACTGGAGGAATTCACCAAAGCTCCTTCGACACCACCTTCCAAACCCATGACAACTAGAAGGACAAAGGCAGAAGATAGATGGGAACACCACCACTTGGAAATTCCTCTCCAAGCCACTCACCATCCTGACTTGGAAATATATCACTGTTCCTTCAATGTTGCTGTGTCAAAATCCTGGAACTCTCTCCCTAACAGCACTATGGGTGTACCTATACCACATGGACTACAGCGGTTCAAGAAGGCAGCTCACCATCACCTTCTCAAGGGTAACTAGGGATGGGCAATAAATGCTGGCCCAGCCAGTGGAGCCCACATCCCGTGAATGAATAAAAAAGAAAGTACTTTTCAAAGATATTATTTTAGACTTGTTGTAGAATCCACCTTCATTCTAAATACAGTTAATGTGCATTTGCTTTTTCATTAATGCAAGTAATTCATGATGTGACTGAGCATTGGGGCTCTGATCTGATTCTTTGGCTCTGCAGTTAGCTGCTCTTGTATATCCCTTGTGGCCTTCACAAGTGCGATTCACCTTTTAAAGGGCATTGAATTTCCCCTCTTTGTTAGTTTGGGAATGAGTTGGTCCTCAATCTGCTCCATAGCTTTTGGGAAACTTCTGCCCACAGGTGGCTGGCCAGCTTCTGCATCATTGCTTAGTGGCTCTTCAACTGGGTGAGGCATTCCCCTCTGTCTGCTGGTTTGGGAACTTCCTCTGTCCCTGTTCAAACCTGGAAAGGAGTTTTGTGCTAACCAGACCTCTGGTTCAGCGCCTTCGTTTAAAAAAAAATTTCTTGGCCTTGTAAAGCTCAACCGGCCTAGTTTTGGCCTCTTTAACTTATCTGGGTACAGTACTGACCCTTTTTTAAAATTCTCAGACGGCTCTATCCTCTGCAATGTTCCCTGGCTTTCCTTCTAACTCCCTAATCCTTGTTGGATCTGTCACCTCCTGTAGGATGTTGGGATTGCCTTCAGCTTTTTCCCGCTGAACAGCATTTTCCTGGTTCCTTCCCCTTTGCTTGCACTGAGATATTTGTCCTGCTTTCGAGTGTTGCTGCAAGCAGAGTTTGAAAACACCTTGTATCTTGGGAAATAATTATTTATTTTTTGTGAGCTTGTGCTGCAAGTCATTGTCCCTTTTTGCAAAAAGCCTTAGTAGGAATTTTGTCCTACTCCCATCCCATTTGAGCACTTTGAGCTTGGTACTTTTAAGGCTATGGGCACAGTTTAATTGCAGCCCATCCTGTTTACTTCTTAGTAAACCAACCGTTCTCTTTTATATTGCCTGGCTTACCACATTAGAGCAAGCAGGGTGTGGTCCTGCTGATTTACTTTCCAGGGTCTATTAAAAGTTGGGGATTGATCGGATCTGCCTTCCTTACTCTCCTTTCCTCTGGAGTCTATTCCTGTTCTCTCCAACTTCTTTTTATCTCTGCCTTGCTGGTAAGAGTTGCTAGATCCAAATTTTGTTTTGGTTTAGAGTTTTGAGTTAAGTTGTAATCATCAGCCATGATAGCTGCATCTCTAACTCTGTAAATCCTTTGTTCCTTTACTTGAGTTGTAAGGCTTTATGGGAGACAGTGCTGCAAGAGGAGTTTTAAAAACTAACTGTCAGCCCTTCCAAGGTGCTGTCAATTTTTGAGGCTTGGGTCCACCAGTCAAAAACTAACTGTTTAATTCTTTAGAACTCTAGGATGGCCTATTTGGGTTTTTATATGGGAATTCCGACGTGCCTCTGACATGAGTTCATGGAGAAGAGCAGCCTTTCTCTGACTGTAACTGGCAGAACTGTCAACAAGTAGCGTGGAATAAATCTCATGGGCTTTTCCGAACAGCTGACCTTCTGTCAGGAGCGTCCAAAATTCTGCTGGCCATTGTAATTGAACTGCCAGTTTTCCAAAAGCTGTAAAGAAAATTTCCACATCCTCCTCTTCAAACTTGGGGACAAATTGGGAATACTTCAGGAAATCAAAATTTGTCTCCAAGCTCGGTATTTAAAATACCATTGGCTAAAGCCAGGTAAAGTCCCCAGGTGCTGCAATCTGTCTCCACTCCCGATCTTTCTGTGCCTGTATCTCCCCCTCAAGCTTTTCGAGCTAGAAAGGATGCAACTCCTGTCTCTCTTGGAATTCCCCTGTTTCCCTTCCCTTCAGGGTTTCTCTCTGTTCCCTTTCCTTCCTTGCCTGAAATGCTAGCTTCTGCTCTTGCAGGCTAATTTTGGTTAGGTTAACCCGGTCTGTTTTAGATTCTGTTTCTTCTACCTGTTCTAATTCTGGGTTGAGGCCCAAATGCTCGGCCAGCATTTTTCATACCTTGAATTTCTGTGCATTATTGCATATATTAAGTTATACTTGCTTATCTATGATTTTTAGTTGTTCTATGTTTAAGAATGCTCATTTTTGTCAAGTTAAGCTCTCCTCCTGCAGAAATGCTTTCACATCAAAAGTAACCATTTTATTTTCAATTGTTTGTATTCACAAGCTTACAGCTATAGTCCCTTTATTCCTATTTCAACAATTTTGGCTTTGGGTTACTTTTCCATTTTAACTGCAATTCCTTTAAAGTCAGATTTGATTTGTTTGCAATAGATTGATCCCACATGAGCTCCCAATTTGTCACGGACAGAATTTATGTATTTTGTTGCTGTCCATGATCAAAGTGTTTTAATGTGTGAGGTTAGTGGATTCTCAGTGATTTGTCCCAATTTAAATGGTTCCAGCAGCAAGGTTTTGTGAATTAAAAAAAAAAGAAAATTATTTATTATAACACACTGCCCCGGAGGTTTAAAACATGATGTCTCTCATACAATATCACGATTACAAAGGTTAGATACAGATGGGAAAGAAAGTAATACAATCTAGAATTATTTCAGTCTCTTTCATTGTTGGCCTATAATTTCTTAGATGAATTGATGCTTTAGCTGGAGTGGAGATCTTGTAAAAGCAAAGGATTCTCAGTAAGCTGCAAGGTTTATTGTAATTGAATTGCCAGGAGGTCGGCTCTTAGTTGAACTTGAAGTTGGAACAGGTTGTGGGGAGGGAAGAGTCCTCCTCCCACTTTAAAGGCATAGCTGTAATTACCTCAGCTGCGCATTTGTCTTGCAGCTGGTTCAATTGCTAAGGTGGTGTTTCTGATGGCATGTTTCAGAACAGCTTCTGCTGTTATATTTTAACTTTGTCTGATCACAACTGGCAGAACTGTCAAGTAGCGTGGAATAAATCTCATGGGCTTTTCCAATACAGAGATGCAAGGTACTAAAGATGCTGGCCGAGCAATTTGGGCCTCACTCCAGAATTAGAACAGGTAGAAGAAACGGAACCTAAAATAGACCAGGTTAACCTAACCCAAAATTAGCCTGCAAGAGCACAGGCTAGAATTTCAGGCAAGGAAGGAAGGGAAAGAGAGAGAAACCCCAAAGGAAAGGAAAACGGGAATTCCAAGAGAGACAGGAGTTACATGCTTTCAAGCTCAATGCTTGAGGGGGAGATACAAATGTGACCTGTTACAAGTCCAAAGTCCTTTTCCAAATAAGGTGGTGTGTTAAACAGGTGAACATCCTATATTGTGGCTTTTCACACTGACAGTTTCAGGCAGCCAAGGCTTTGTATTTGGGATGAGGAGCTATCTCAATACAATGAAAGGTCAATGTGATCCATTGCATGTTTGCCTAGCATCCATTGAGTTCGATGTCTCTCGTGCCCATGATCCTTTCTGTTGACGGCACATCCTTACCAAAAGGGATGTGTGAATTTCACAAGTGGCTGTGATTGTCTATATTTTAATTGAGTATTTGCTTAAGTTTCAGGGCTGACTGGAGCTAGATACTGCCAAGTCGCACAATAGGCTACAGCCATCTTACAGCTTTTGCTGTCCACTTTTAAAAATATAGCTTTAAAGTTTATGGTACCTTCATGCCTGGGCATGGCTACACAAAGGACCCATTTGTCCCTGGTAACTAACTGGTGCCTCTGAGATGTTGAGAGCTGTGATTGGTCTGTAGCAAAATTGTGACAAAACTAAATCTCGACTGTTATTAGTCCCTAGTTGCCATTTGGTGCGGAAGGGCATAGCGGAGAGTGTTTCGAATGTCGAACTTGCTACCACAGGAAGTGCTTAAAGAAAATAACTTTGATCCTTTCTACCTAAGAAGGAAGGGAATTGAAAGATACTGAAAATCTGAGCTGAAATGGGAGATAACTCATGTGGAATACAAACACTAGGACAGACTAGTTGGGCTGAATAGCCTGTTTCTGAGCTGTATATCCTAGGTAATTTCAATTGATTTTTACTGTTTTCTTCCCCCCAGTTTACAAAAAAATCCATACATGCAACTGAAAAATTAGTCCAACTGACACAACCCCTCCCCATCCCCATAATAATCTGACATTTAATTTTGGAAACTTTATTTGATTCAATTCCAGCTCTTTGGAATCTATATGGAACACTAGCATCTGATATTCATTCAATTTAAAAAGGAAGGGAATGTTCGCTGAGTTTTATTTAAAAACTTTCATTGTGCCATTTGAGTGAGTTATTTTACTTCTTAAATAATGCATTACTGGCAGTGGAGAAATGTTTTAGTTATTGTTTTAATTGCCTAATAACAAACAGAGAATTCAAAACAAAAACAAAAACAGAATTACCTGGAAAAACTCAGCAGGTCTGGCAGCATCGGCGGAGAAGAAAAGAGTTGATGTTTCGAGTCCTCATGACCCTTCAACAGAACTTGAGTTCGAGTCCAAGAAATCCTATCTTATTAATTACATTTTTGAGAGTTGTCTGGTTATTATGCCTTATTGACCATGGGATTTTCCAGTTACAAGTATGGGCAGTGTTTATAAAGTGTTATTCATTACCTTAGTACATCCCAAGCACAATGCAGTCAATGCTGTGGAAGCACATTGATAATCGGTGTGTAGGTTAACAATTTTCACCTCTTCACCCTCCTCCAAGCTGGCATTCTTCACCTCTGCCTCACCCCAGTTAACACAGGCAATCTCATCCCCTACCCAACTTGAAGTACTGCTCCTGGCATTCCTCCCTTCTGCCTGCACCATCCCCACTGCCCCCACACACACACATTCTCCACCCCCACCACCACAAGCCTCAGAAGCCATTCCTCCCTTCTTCCTCATTCCCTTAGTCTGGCCTGTGGACCTCCTGCCTGAACCTTGCTATAATGCACTAACTCCCATAGTGTATTGTGGGTGCGAACACCTTTATCTCTCAAGACGCCCCAGCCTAGAGTATGCAGTGGGAGGAATTACTTGGAGCAGCAGCAATATGGTTGGAACCAGAGCTGAGGGCAGAAGGGACTTAACTAATGAACATAAGGTCATAGAATGGCTACAGCACAGAAGGAGGCCTTTCAATCTGTCATGTCCGTACCTGCTGTCTGCAAGAGCAACTCAGTTATTCCCACTACCCTATCCTTTCCCTGTAGTCCTGCGAACCTTTTCTCTTCAGTGCTTGTCCAATTTCCTTTTGAAAGCCACGATTGAATCTGCCTCCAACACATTCTCAAGCAGTGCATTATGTCGTAAGACTGGACAAATTGGGACTGTTCTTCTTGGAGGAGAGAAGGATGAGAGGAAATTTGACAAGAGGTCTTCAAAATCATGAGGCCTGGACAGGTAGGTAGGGAGAAACTGTTCCCATTGGTGGAAGATTGAGAACCAGAGGGGACGGATTTAAGGAAATTGTCAAAAGAAGCAACGGCAACATGAGGAAAAACTTTTTCTCGCAGCGAGTGGTTAGGACCTGGAACAGGCTGCCTGAGAGTGTGGTGGCGGCAAGGTCAACTGAGGCTTTCAAAAAGAAATTGGATCATTATATGAAAAGGAAAACTTTGTAGGGCTGTGAGAAATTGGCAGAAGTGTGGCATTAGGTGAATTGCTCCTTCAGAGGGCTAGCACAGACACAACGGGCCAAATGGCCTCCTTTTGTGCTGTAACCATTCTATGATTCCATGGTTACAAATCCTAACCACTCGCTACACAAAAAAGCTTTTTATCATGTCGTCGTTGATCCCAGACCTTTGGGATTATCCCTTAAAACACTGTTGTCCACCTCAAAAGTGGATGGCTGGCTGGCATGAAAGTAACTTCAAAACTAGGATCAATAACTCGAAAAGAAATCGAGGTAAGTTCAACGCAGCACAGGCAGGTAGGCAAAGGAATGGTGTGGGATGCATAACTCTGTCTTGCAAAGTGTTTGGTAAATATATTTTTATTTCTATCCGGGAGTACAGCTACAGGAAGCCAAATTGTGTTCCATCTGGATGTGAGCCAAAGGTGGTAGAGGAGACAATAATGCCTTTTCTATTAAGCTGTGTTACAAAGAATAGCAACAGCATCTAGACTTTGTATAGCACCTTTAATGTAGAAAAGCCTTGCTAGGAGCTTCACAAAGGTGCAAATATCAGACAAAAGTGGATGCTGAGCCACAGAAGAAGGTAATAGGGGTGACCAAAAGCTTAGTCAGTGAAGTGAGTTTCAAGGTGGTTTTTAAAGGAAAGAGGTTGAGGGAGAAAGTTTCAGGGAGGGAATTACAGAGCTTAGGGCAGAGGCCACTAAAGGCATGGCTGTCAACGGTGGGGCAAAGGAAGTTGGGGGTGCATGAGAGGCCAGAGTCGGAGGAATGGAAGGTTATGGAGTGGCTGTAAAGCTCGAGAAGGTCACTGAGGTGGAGAGGGACAAGACCCATGGAGGGGCTTAAATATGACAGTGATCATTTTAAGTTGGGGGTACTGAGGGGACTGGGACCTAACATGGAACAGGCAATTGATGGATGAGGGGGACTTGGTGAGAGATAGAATATGGGCAGCAGTGTTGCTGAAGTTTGCAAAGTGTGCAGGAAAGGAGGCTGGCCAGGAGAGTAATGCAATTCAAAAAGTACCTCTTTCTTGATCTTCGAGATTCCACACAGTTTCGATTAACCATCAGCTTAACCAATAACAACTTACGTTATACAATATTGTAAGATGTGTCATTTGTAACAGCGCATTTTTTAAAGTAAGATTGCTGACAAGCAGATTCGTGTACCTAGACTGGTTACATCAGCTTTGATTAAACCAGGAGCACCCCATGAATTTCATCCACTGTTGCTGCATAGAGCATTTGCTTATTCTGATTTCCATGCAGGTGGCTTTGAATGTCTTAATGCTCCCTATGCAAAAAGAAGATCGATGCTGCAGAAGTGAGAGGTAAAAGGAACATTCTGCCTTCATGTAGCCTGTTTTGCTCTCTCCCCTGTGTGTAACCAAGGTTTCTTGTCAGTGAGATTAGCAGATCACGGTCTGGAAACGGGCATGAGGAATGGGCAAGGTTTGCATGGCCAACTACATCATCATTTTATAGCATAGAACTTTGCCTGGGATTGGATGGATAACAGGCTTTCAGAAAGGCCTGTTTAACATTTGGTACAGTTTGAATGTTTAGCAATAACGTTAGGAGAAGGGAACAGTTTCCACTGGCAGAAGGATCAATAAACAGTGAGTACTGATTCTAAGGTAATTAGCAAAGGAACAAGAAAGCAGGCTAGATTTCTTTTTCACGGTGGTGATTGAGAATTTACTGGCTGGAAGGGTGTAGATGCAGATTCAATTACTTTCAATAAGGGAATTGGATAAACACTAAGAAATAATGCGCAGGAAAGAGCAGGAGAAGTGGGAGTAATGGGATAGCTCTTTCACAGACACAATGGGCCAAATGGCCACCTGGTGTGCTATATGATCCTATGTTTTACATCCGATCTCCCAATTAATTGCGATCAACACTGTCAGGAAACCAGGCAACATCCGGTTTGGTTCCAATTTCCATTTAGAGCCATACAAGAGAGTTAGAACAGGTTGAGTTTTTAGTCACGGACAATATTCTGTCCTCCAATGTGACTCATAGCACCAACTCCCTCAAGTCAGGAAGTCCAAGGCTATTAGACTGACTAGGTATTTTCCCTGACAATATTTGGTGTTTGCATGGGAGTAGAGCTGAATCTGGTTCAGTTACTACTGAATGCAAAGTTGGGAAAAATTGACTTGTTTTACTTGGGGTTGCCAACCCTCCAGGATTGCCCTGGAGTCTACAGAAATTAGAGATTCATCTCCAGGATGTTGCTGCAAACTACAGTTGGGCGTAAAAGTCATAGCGGCTCCAAGAACCATTGTGTGTGGATTTTTAAGATTCATTTCTTTGATCATTTTGGTTTATTAGTTATGAAAATATTGGAGTTGGGAATAAAGAGCTATTTGACTGGATGGGCCGTTTGGAGTTTGTAGTCTAAAGGGTTAATGTTAAATATATAAATAGGCAGTCTACATCATCAGTGTTGCAAGATCACATGACAACAAAGTATGCTGAGAGATAGTTCAATGTGAAGCTTCATATTAAGCTTTGCACTGTACATAGAATGTTCAATACAAGGTAAAGTTTACCAACAACCTTTACTCCAGTAGTATCTATAAATCCTCACCTTGGACAACCTCATCTAAGACCCACAACAATGATAACAAATGGTGACGGTGGAAAAGACGATGGCAAAATTAAAGATCCCAATGACTGGAAAAAGCAACAAGAAATGACTGCAGGACAAGGGCAACGCAGGAAAACATCAACAGAACTCAAAGGCTAGATTGAAGAAAAGCCATGGAGAAAATCCTATCCTTACCAGATTGCTTCCATCACGTGGAAAGCCCGGAACAGGCTGAGAAGTGGCAGAACTGGCGTTGTATGTTTACCAGAACTAGCAGAGAAGACTAGCAAGGAACAGGTCAGTACCCTTCTCTATGCCATAGGCAGCAGTGCAGATGGCATAATGGTTAGACAGGACAAAAAAGAAGAGACATCGAAATACGAAGTGGGTATCAAAGCCTTTGATCCATATTTCAGCCTTAGAAGGAACACCATCATAGGCCCAAGTTCAATGGATGTGTCCAAAGGCCAGAAAGCGTGTAGGTTCCTTCATTAATGACTTAAAGCTGAGAATTATGAATATGGATTCCTGAAAGACAAAATAATTCGGGATTGCATTGTGGCAGGCGTCTTGGAGGAGACTTTCTCAGATTTTTTGCAGTCAAAGGAAGATTTAACCTTATTGAAGGCTATGTAATTAACAAGGCAGGCAGAAGTGAGAAAGCAAAAGGTGGAGAAAAATGACTGACACGGTTTGTAGGACACAAGGGGTAGCACATCCATGCAAAAACAAGGAGTGAAGAGGATGCGGTAGCCGCCATTACTCAACTTTCTCTCTCTGGCAGGAAAAGGCTGCATCGGCGCAAAGAATGCCCCGCCAAAAATGCAGAGTGCCGTTCTTGTAAAAGCTCCTAACACAACAATTAAAGCAGAAGCAACTTAAATCATGTAGCATTCAAGAAATTGAAGATGAAAAAGATAATGAAGTGCCATTCTTGGGAGAAATTACAGGATCTAATGGGAACTTTTATAACGCAGACATTGTGGTCAACAGACATAAAACAAACTGGAGCATGAGTTTCAGTTCTTTCAGTCGCAGAACAGCAGCTAAAGCAAGACTTCCTCCAGCCATTGGTCATACAACTCCATGGTCCAGGAGGCATTCAACTGAAGGTCAATGAACAGCTAACTGGTACACTTCAGTACAAAGGAAGAGAAGTCATAGAAACTTTTATGTGACCCAAAACGAAGAATGTTCACTGTTCAGCTGAAAATCTTGCACAGATCTACAACTCATCATAAAGTGGATGAACTGGGAAGCCCAGGAAGACCAACTGAATTCAGGACAGGATTTCCATTATTATTCAGAGGCCTTGAGAAAGCTGAAACAAGTGCCCTGAAGCAGGAGCACCAGAACTTAATAGAATCATGTGAAAACTTGAGAAAATGAGGCAGAAGGTTTCCCATGAACAGCAGGAGAAGGAATCACCAGTTCAGTACCTGAAAGGGCAGCTCGCATCAAGCAAGAAACACATGGACAAACCGGAACAAGGGAGACAACAAACAACAACAGACACATTGTCACGCATTCCTGTTGAAAACCTTGAACAGGAAGACATAAATTTTGTTGAGGATGTAGAGTCATGTACCACATTGACCACAAAATTCCTACCAGCAACTTCACAAAGGCTAAATGAAATTTGAAAAGCACAAAAAGCGGATGAAGAATGTGCTAAGATTAGGGAATGCTGCATCAGTGGATGGCCAGAATATGTTCCAAATACTCTCACTATGAAGCAACACTTCAAGCAACAAGGACAGCTCAGGGTTGTGGATGCTTGCAGATTTTATGATGAGAGTTTAGACACTCAGAGTCCTCAGACTCAAGATCCTTCAGTGAATGCATCAGGAACATGTAGGCATTACGAAGCTTTGTGCTAGAGCGCAAAATTCCACTTGGTGGACAAGGATCTTAAACTCATTAGGGGGAAATGATTTTGAGCTGCGTCACCTGTGCAATCCATCGCCAGGAGCAAAGCGAAGAACTCATGATATCTTTACTTCCATCCAGACCCTGGGAATGTCTTGGAATGGACTTTATCAAGCTCAAAGGGAAGGCATCCCTCATAGTTGTTAACTATTACTTCAAATGGATTGAGGTCAAACGTCTTCATGGTCCCACCTAGGAAACAGTCATCAAATTACTAAAAGAAAATTTTTCCCCGACTTGGCATTCCAGATCTAGTCATTTCAGACAATGGTTTGCAGTTTACCAACAAATTTTTTAAATAGTTCACAGAAGAATATGGATTTGTCCACATGACTAGTTCAGGCAGATACCCACAATCTAATGGAGAGGCCGAAAGGGGATTAAGGACTGTGAAGGTTTTGATTTTTTTAAAAAATGACCTAATCAATTTAGCACTGTTGGCTACTGTCCCACGCCACTCCAGAACGGTTTGGCTCTGTCAGAACTTCTGATGAAAAGACCACTACGTATCCAGCTTCCTGTTCTTCCACACATGCATGCCATGTCTTGAAGCAACAAATATAGAAAGAGGAAGGGAGAAGGAGGATGAGTATTGTGCAGATCAAACCAGAAACTATAATCAATGTCATGGAGCACATGGTTTACTAGAACTCTAGGCAGATGAATCAGTCTGGATTCGTGACCAGAATTGCAAAGGTCAAATTTTGGGAAAAAAAAATACTGAATTCATGATCTTGTCTTGTAGACACTGAAAATGGAATAGTTAGAAGAAACAGAAGCACACTGTATGTACAAGATGACCATCAATGGAATGGACCAACTACCCAGACAATCAGGAAAACAACCTGAACAGAGAGCCAGTTGTCTCTGATGATTCACATACTACTCTACTGAGTTTGAGAGAGAGCATGGAGAGCATAAATCTTATACAACCTCTGAGAGAGCTGAGAACAAGATCAAGGAGATTGATGAAACCATGACAACGCTTATCTCTGTGAACCAGGGATGAAGGCAGAGATTTCGATAGGGGATGTAGAGTAATGTAAAGAATGTATTTAATGGAGTAGAGACTTAGGGGGTGGTGGGGGCGGGGGCGAGATGTAGTATAAAGGATTAATGTTAAATATATAAATAGACAGTCTACATCATCATTGATGTAAAGTCACATGACACCAGAGTATGCTAAGTTTCTTTCCATTAGAAGTTCTGATGGAGCCAAACCATTCTGGAGTGGTGTGGGATGGTAGCTCAACAGTGCTAAATTGATCAGGTCGTTTTTCTTATCAAAACTTTTACTGTCCTTACTCCTAGGGTATTAAAGGAAGTAGCTACAGAGATAATGGATGCACTGGTAGTAATCTTCCAAGAATCCTTAGATTCTGGAAAAGTCCCAGAGGATTGGAAAACTGCCAATGTAACACCCTTACTCAAAAAGGGAGGGAGACAAAAAACAGGTCACAATAGGCCAGTTAACAACATCTGTCATTGGGAAAATGTTGGAACCTATTATACAGGATGTAATAGCAGAACATGTAGAAATGCATAATATAATCAAGCAGAATCAGCATGGCTTCATGAAGGGCAAGTCTTGCCTGACAAATTTATTAGCATTCTTTGAGGAGGTTACAGGCAGGATAGATAAAAGGGGACCAGTAGATGTAATATATTTGGATTTTCAGAAGGCATTCGATAAGGTACCGCACATAAGGCTACTTAATAAGATAAGAGCCCATGGTATTGGAGTAGTATATTAGCATGGATAGAGGATTGGCTAACTAATAGAAGACAGAGTTGGGATAAGGGAGGCATTTTCAGGATGTAATCTGTAACTAGTGGAGTGCCACAGGGGTCAGTGCTGGGGCCACAATTATTTACAATATATGTTAATGACTTAGATGAGGGAAGTGAATGTATTATCACCAAGTTTGCAGATGACACAAAAATAGGCGGGAAGGCAAGTGGTGAGGATGACACAAAGAGTCTGGAGGGATATAGATAGGTTATGTGAGTGAGGAAAAAACTTGACAAATATAATGTGGGAAAATGTGAGGTTACGCACTTTGACAGGAAGAATAGATGTGCTGAATGTTATTTAAATGGAGGAAGACTGCAGAAGGCTGCAGCACAGGGTTTTGGGGGTCCTCGCGCATGAATCCAATATAGCCAGCACACAAGTTCAGTTTAATAGGGAAGGCATATGGAATGTTGGCCTTTATTTCAAAGGGGATGGAGTATAAAAATAGGGAAGCCTTGCTAAAACTATACAAGGTACTAGTTAGACCACATCTAGAATACTGCGAACAGTTTTGGTCCCCTTATCTAAGAAAAGATATACTGGCATTGGAGGCAGTCCAGAGAAGGTTCACAAGGTTGATCCTGGGCATGGAGGGATTTTCTTATGGGGACAGGTTGAGTAGGTTGGGCCTGTTACTCATTGGAGTTCAGAAGAATGAGAGGCAACCTATTGAAACAAATAGGATTCTTAGGGGGCTTGACAGGGTAGATGCTGAGAGGTTGTTTTCCCTTTTGGGGGAGTCTAGGACCAAAGGGCATAATCTCAGAGTAAGGGACTGCCTATTTAAGACCAAGATGAGGAGGAATTTCTTCTCTTGGAAGGTAGTGAATCTGTGGAATTCTTTACCGCAGAGGCTGGGTCATTAAGTATATTCAAGGCTGAGACAGACAGGTTTTTAATCAGTAAGGGAATCAAGGGTCATGAGGAAAAGGCAGGAAAGTGGAGTTGAGGATTATCAGATCAGCCATGATCTCATTGAATGGTGGAGCAGACTCAATGAGTCAAATGGCCTACTTCTGCTCCTATGTCTTATGGTCTTACACTGAGAGATAGTTGTGTGTGAAGCCTCGTACTAAGCCTAGTATTGTACATTATTAATAGAATGTTCCATAAAAGGTAAAGTTTACCAACAGCCTTGACTCCAGCAGTATCTCTAAATCCTCACTATGGACAGCTTCATTTAAGACTCGCAACGATGATAACAGAGTTTTCAGACAGCACGTTTACTGGAGTTGGAAACCTGTAGTTATGACCACTGGCTTGTGGTGTTGATTTAGTTGAATAGTACCTAGGTGTTGACAAAAGACACTCGTGTGAGAGGCTTATCTAGATGTTTTTTTTACTAATATTACTTTTTATATAAAAAGTTTTGCACAGTGGCAGCAGCATGTACTATATACAAGGTGCATTGCAACAACTCACCAAGGCTCCTTTGATAATACTTTCCAAACCTGCAACCTCTACCACCTAGAAGGACAAGGGCAGCAGATGCATGGGAACACCACCACCTGGAAGTTTTCCTTCAAGTCACTCACCATCCTGACTTGGAAATATATCACCGTTCCTTTATTATGGCTGGCCCAAAATCCTGGAACTCCCTACCTAACAGCATTGTGGGTGTACCTACACCACATGGACTCCAGAGGTTCAAGAAGGTGGCTCACCTCCACCTTCTCAAGGGCAGTTAGGGATGGGTGACAAATGGCCTAGCCAGTGAATGCAATTTCCCATGAAAGAATGAAATAAGATATTATAATGGGGCTAGGGTAACGCTACTTCCATTTGCCTGTGTGTAGTATTCACACCTCAGAGTCAGATGGTCACGGGTTCAAGTCCCTGTTGACTCTCTTGAGCCATGACCCAGGCTGACACTCCCAGTGGAGTACTGTGAGGTACTGTCGGAGGGGCCATCTTTCAAGTGAGATGTTTAACCAAAGCTCTGTCTGTTCTCTAAGGCGGGCAGAAAAGATCCTATGTCACTGTTCTGAAGAAGATTGGGAATTTGCCACATCTTGTCCAATATTTATCCCTTAACCAACATCACAAATAACAGAGCATCTAGCAATTATCGCATTGCTGTGTCAGGGATCTTGCTGTGTGCATGTTGGCTGCCAAGTGTCCTACATTACAATAGTGACTTCACTTCAAAAGCATGATATCAAAAGCAAAATACTGTAGGTGCCAGAAATCTGAAGTAATGCTGGAAACACTCAGCAGATCAGACAGCATCTGTGGAGAGAGAAACTGAGTTAATATTTCAGATAAGCTTTTATTAGAACTGACTCCAGTAAATGAATTTAAAATTGTGAAGAGACTAGAGAAGCCAAGATTGTTCTTAGAACAGGGAAGAGTAAGGAGAGATTTAAGAGAGGCGTTCAAAGTTACAAGTGGTTTTGACAGTGTAGATAATGAGAAACTGTTAGCAGTGGCAGAAGGATCAATAACCACAGGATGCAGATTTAAGATAAATCCTAAATTTGCAGGGCTATGGGGATAGAGAAGTGGGTGGGCTGAATGGTCTTTTTCTGCACTATGTCTCTGTATGATTCTATTAGAAAAGGTTGTGAAAGGCACTATGTAAATGCAAGTTTGTTCATTCAATTAACCCTGTTTCAAGGGTTTCTACCAGTTGCATTGGCCTCTGTCCCCTGTCTGACAATCACAGTTGTAGATTGGAAAGAGGAACTGTTTTAAGGATTTCCAAACTCAGCCTTAAGCAGCACACCTGTCACCTTGATGTTAATTGTTATGCTGTTGTAAGGGTATTTTTCTGCTAGATGTTTTGTTGGAAGACACCTGCACCACTGAAAGAAGTAGGTGTATGAAGTTACCTGGCAACATGGTTGTTTATCAGCTAGAGCGTGATTATGGGGTGGATCGAGAGCACTAGCATTAGCTGCAATGCTGTCGATATTAGTCCTGCTGACTGGAGGTTTTTATTCTAGTACAGTCTGCAAACCCTGCCCTGCACCATTCCATTGTTGGAAAGTGGCACAAATGATAATATTTCTTTGAAAAAAGAACAAACAGTATATCATCAGCCAAAAGTTTTGCAATTGAGTAAAGGGCATAATTTAAAGGAATAACTGTGAAGGATTTATTTACTAGGGTGTAAGTACATTTACATCCAGCAGTCTGAAAACTGACCACCCCTGCTACGATTTAAACAAAGGTTCAGCCCACAGGCTGTGGATCTCGAATAGTGATGGATCTTTATGTTTGCGAGTTTCTGTGTTGTAGGGGTGTCCTGGAATGAGCAGTCAGTCTGTAAGTGGAGGCACTGTGTTGAAGAATTCACTTGAGATGCTCTACTGTACCCAGGCCTCTGGAGGGACTAACTAGCAAGGAGGATGCCGGAAAAAAGGAGAGTGGTTATCAGCTCAACCTAACCCCAGGGAGCCCAAAAAAATAACTGTAGATCCAAACAGATCACAGGGAAGCCAGTTTGCTGTCAACATCCTTGCATTATGGCTGAGGAGGTAAGATCTGATGAAATCTGTAAAATATTTCAGCATGCCGTGATATTGCTGTGATTTTTTTAAGAGATTTATTACAGTAAAATTGAGAATGAATTTGGATTTGTAACCAAACTTACAAGTTTTATTTAAGAGCAGCAGGGATCTTTTTTGAGATTCCAATAAATTGGTTGATCCTTGGATGTTTCTACGTATCTCCAGTCTTGTAATGTGAGAGAATGTCGTTTCATAGATTTTATTTGAGTGCGATTAAAACAACCTATTTTCGAAAGCTGCAGTGTTCAATATTCAGACTAGGTTTCAACAGTAACTATCAGTCAGGATGATAACAGTGTCAGGACAAAATGAAATTGGGAGATGCAGTTCATGCTATTGATTAAATTATACCGTGGGCAGAAACTTTGACTGCATGCATAATGAAATTTTAATTTGTACAGAATTTGAAGTAGAAAGTTAGTATACTTTCATAGGAATACATAGAATTTACAGCACAGAAAAACATTCAACACAACTGGTCCACGCCAGTGTTTATGCCTCCTTCCATCCTATTTCATCTCACCCTATCAGTGTAACCTTCTATTCCTTCTCCCTCATGTACTTCTTTAGCTTTCCTTTAAATACATCTATGCTATTAGCCTCAACTACTGCATGGAAAGTTCCACATTCTTGTCACCCTCTGGTTGAAATAGTTTCCCCTAAATTGCTGAGGTTACTTAAGGAAATATGAGAAGGAGAAGGGGATTTCTGTAATATAATTGAAACAGTTGAGCTATGCAATACTCCTTACAATCCACTTGTCGAGCTTCCTTGAAGGCTGAGTGGGTGAACATTGCTGAACTATTTAGAGTTAGAAGGCCTTTGTACACTGAGATAGTTAATATCAACAGGAGCAGTATTTCAGCTGGTAAACTTGAGTTCATCCAAGACTCTACCCATATCCTAACTCACACCAAGAGCCCTTCACCCATCACCGCCTGTGCTGGCTGACCTACATTGGCTCCCCAGTCCAGCAACACCCTCGATTTTAAAATTTTCATCATTGCTTTCAAATCCCTCGATGTCCCTGCGCCCCTCTATCTGTGTAATCTCCTCCAGCTCTACAACCCTACGAGATCTCTGCTCTGCTCCAATTCTGGCATCTTGCCTTTCTCTGATTTTAATCGCTCCACCAGTGGTGGCCATGCCTCCACCTGGGCTCTAAGCTGGGGATTTTTCTCCCTAAATCTCTCCACCTCCTTTAGGATGCTTCTTAAAACCTACCTGTTTGATCATGTATTTGGCCACCTGTCCTAATTTCTCCTTGTGTGATTCGGTGTCAAATTTTGTCTCAAAACACTGCTGTGGAGTGCCTTGCGATATTTTCCTAAGTTAAAGGTGCTATAGAAATGCAAGCTGTTGTTGTCAACTTGACTTTCTTGGTTCTGGGCCCTTTATCATTATTCACTGACTTGGAATGGGAGGTGCAACGTGTTTTGATATTGGGTTGGAGTAGGTCAAGGTCTGTGGTGAAGTAACCTGACATTTGATGTCCAGACTTGGTCACAACCCCCTGAGTAAGATAGCAGAGGTCTCATAGTGCCTGTACTCAAAGAGCAACATGTGCAGGAGAAAATGGATGAAAATGCGGAGGACAGAGGGAGGGAGGACCTATCGCTACCTCCCCGCACCCCCCCCAACTCATAGAAAATTCAAAGATTCCTAGTGAGGAATTTCTTGCATGCATCATTATGTCTAAACACAAGTTACTCACTCCAACGGCATTCTCAAGCACAATGCCTGTGCATGTTCCCTCACCTTGTAGTCTCATAGCCCCTATCTTTGCTCCTTTCCCACTTGCTTCAGAAAGATGGTATATGTAAGCTCAGCTGAGTCATCAGACTTCACTGTTGTGATTGTCTAGCAAAATAAATCAAATCTACAGAATGTAGCTGTGAACTCCATCCCCTTCAACAAATGGACCATCCATCATCAAACACAAAAGGAAGAGAATATTTGCTTCATTGTATAAAGCCCAATCTGTGTCATATGGCCATGCACCTGGAAGGACTGTGCTTTATTGGATGTAAATAGAAACTTACAGGACAGAAGAAAGCCATTTGACCCATTATACCTACTGTTGGCTCTTTGAAAAAGCTATCCAATTAGTCACCAATACCACGTCCTTTCCTTGTCGACCTGCAAATCTTTCTCCTTCAAGTATATCCACTTCCTGGCCAGATTAGTAACTGAACAAACTTGGGAGAGGTTAAAATCCTTTCTTACCCACTGAAAACCTCAAAGAATCTCCAATTTAACAAAAAAGGTTGGAGGGGGGGTGGTGTCCAAAGATGTTCTTCTAACAAGGGCATGTGGATGTACTATGGCATGATAGGAGGTGGGTTTGTGTCTGCAATTCCCTACTTTGAGTGACTGAGATATACCTATGTACATAGAATTACATCTTTACATTGAATGTACAGAGTAGAAACAGGCCATTCGGCCCAACTGCCCCAAGCTAGTCTTTATGCTCCACTTGAGATTCCTCCCACCCCTCTTCATCTCACCCTATCGACCTCTCCCTCTCTTTCTTTCTCCCTCACTAGCTTCCCCCTTAAATGCATCTGCGCTATTCACCTCAACTATTACCTGTGGTGGGGGGTGGGGAGGATGGGGGTTCCATGTTCTAACCGCTCCCTGCGTAAGTAAGTTTCTCCTGAATTCCCTATGGGTATATTAGTGATAATTTATGGCCCCTAGTTTTGGTCTGTCCAGAAGGGGAAACATCATCTCTACATCTACCCTATCGAACCCTTTTCATAACATTAAATACCTCAATCAGATGACCCTTCAGCCTTCCTTTTCTACAAAAAAAAGAGCCCTGGTCTGTTCAGTATTTCCTGATATTTGGTCTCTCAATTCTGATATTGCCCGTGTGAATCTTTGTTTCAACCTTCTCTGGTGCCTTTATATTTTTGTAATATGGAGACCAGAACTGTGCACATGGAAACTGGGTGCCAGCCCATGAAGAATCACCCTGACCTTCTATCATTTACCATCTAGCAGTCAATCTTAGAGCAACATATCCAGATAGTGGGGAGAAGTCATTCATAACATAGAATTTAATAGAGGTCTGAGGCAGATTTTCTGCATTTCCTTTAACAGGTGGTTGGTGCATTCCATACACACACCCACTCCCCATGTGCAATACGATACAGGTTGGTGAGAAATGGAGCTCGGAGACAAGAACTAAAAAGTTAATGTAAGATCTTCATTGAACGCCTCAGGCCTGTTGCAGTATCTGGAATGGTTTTCTGGGTAGGGTAATGGAACCTGAAAGGGTGGTAGAAACAGAAACCCTCATAACTTTTAAAAAGTACTTGGAAATGCACTTGAATTCCGTAACCTATGGGGCTACGGCCCAAGAATCAGAAAGTGGGCTTAGGCAGGATGTTCCTTGTTGGCTGGCAAGGACCTGATGGATCAAATGGCTTCCCTCCATAATGTAAATTTCTCTGATACCATGGCTCAGAAGGCAGCAGGATGCTGTGTTGGAGGTTTCTGTAGAAGAATGACATGAACAGGGGGAATGATCCCCTATTTGTGCTGATCCTTATGATCAGAAAGTAACAGTAAGTGAAACCAGCATTGGAAATATGACTCTGGGATTGGTAATTTGGGAAAATTTGAAAGACTAGCATGACGCTAAAAGGAAGGAACATAGGAGAAGGCCATTCAGCTCTTCGAGCCTAGTCCATCATTTAATAGATCATGACTGGTCTGAATTCACAGATTCACTGCTACAACCGTGCTCATTCTCCCTCGGCCAACTTTAAGAACATAAGAAATAGGAATAGACGTAGGCCATTCAGCCCCTCGAGCCTGCTCCACCATTCAATAAGATCATGGCAGATCATCTTGTGTTTCGATTTCCACATTCCCATCTAACCCAAATGACCTTTGATTTTCTTGCCTAACAACTATATATCTACCTCTGCCTTAAAAGTATTCAATGACTCTGCCCCCATCACCTTCTGAGACAGCGTTCCAAAGTCACACAACCCTGAGAGAAAAAATTTCTCCACATCTATTTCCTAAAAGGGCGACCCCTAATTTTAAAACAGTGCCTCCTAGTTCTGGATTCACCAGCAGGAGGAAACATCCTTTCGATGTCCACCTTGTCAAGGCCGTTCAGGACCTTTATATACGTCAATCAAATCACCCCTCAAGCCCAGCCTGTCCAACCTTTCCTCATAAGACAATCCACTCATTCCAGGTATCAATCTAGTAAACCTCCATTGAACCACCTCCAATGCATTTACATCCTTTCTTAAATAAGGAGACCAAAACTGCACATAGTATTCGAGGCGCGGTCTCACCAATGCCCTGTATTACTGAAGCATAACATCCTTATTTTTATGTTCAATCCCTCTCATAATAAAGGATAGCATCCCATTAGCCTTTTTAATTACTTGCTCTATCTGCATACCAACTTTTTGCCACTCATGTTCTAGGATACCTAGACCCCTCTGCACCTCAGAATTATGCAGCCATTCTCCATTTAAGTAATACTCTGCTTTTTTGTTCTTCCTGCCAAAGTGAACAACTTCACATTTTCCCACATTAAACTCCATTTTCCAAATCTTTGCCCACTCACTCAACCTATCTATATCCATCTGCAACCTTCTCATGTCCTCTTCACAACGTACTTTCCTACCTATTTTTGTGTCATATGCAAATTTAGCTACCATGTCTTCACTCCCTTCATCTAAGTCATTGACGTAAATTGTAAAAAGTTGAGGCCCCAGTACAGATCCCTGTGGGACTACACTCATCACATCTTACCAATCAGAAAAAGGTCCATTTATACATACTCTCTGCTTTCTGCCAGCCAGCCAAGCTTCTATTCATCCTAATATGTTACCCCCTACACCATATGCTTTTATTTTCCGTAATAATCTTTGTGGCATCTTATCAAAAGCCTGCTGGAAATCCAAGTACAGTATGTCTCTCCTTTATCCCTTTTATCCACTGTGTATGTTACTCCTTCAAAAACTCCAATAAATTGTTTAAACATGATTTTCCTTTCATAAAACCATGCTGACTTTTCCCGATTACCTTGAGCTCTTCTAAGTGCCCAGCTATAACCTCCTTAATGATCAATTCTAATAATTTCCCCACAACAGATGTCAAGCTAACTGGCCTATAGTTTCCTGTTTTATGCAAGCCTCCCTCCCTCCCTGAATAGAGGGGTTACCTTTGCTACTTTCCAATCTGATGGGACCTTTCCGAATCTGGTGAATTTTGGAAAATTAACACCAGTGCATCGACTACCTCATTAGCCACTTCTTTTAAGACCCTAGGATGTAGTCCAATGGGACCCGGAGACTTGCCAGTCTGCCGCTCCATCAATTTGCTCAGTGCCATTCCCCTAGTGACTTCAATGTCACCAAGTTCCTTTCCCCCGTTCACCTCCTGATTTGCAGCTATTACTGGAATGTTTTTTGTATCCTCTATAGTGAACACAGAAGCAATATATTTGCTCATCTCTTCCGCCATTTCCTTCTTATCTACTATTAACTCTCCACTGTCACTCTCTAGAGGACCAACACTAACTTCACTTTTTTCCTTTTAAAGTTTCTGTAGAAACCCTTGCTATCCATTTTTACATTTCTAGCTAGCTTCCTCTCAAACTCTAATTTCTTTCTCCTGATTAACCTTTTAGCCATTCTCTGTTGTTCTTTATATTTTGTCCAATCACTTGTCCTGCCACTCATCTTTGCAGAGTTGTATGCTTTTTCCTTAAGTTTGATGCTTTCCTTAACTTTAGTTAACCATAACTTCTTGCAACTGTATGACTTATTGCAGAGTCCGGCATTCCAGCATTATAGTGATGTTTTTGGAAAAGCTTATTCTGGGAAATTAGCTCCCCAGCAACATTTCACATTCTTAATGCCTTCTTTCCTGATAACAGTGTGAGTTTAGACAGTGCCTTTAATATTCAAAGCATCCAACGGCATTTTACAGTGTGACGAGGGACAAGTAAATAAAAGGTGTAATAGAACTGACATCAAGAAAGGGTGGGAGAATTAGGAATGGCAAGGTACTTAAGGTGAGAGTTTCACAGGTCACAATAGCTGGAGGCTTTGTCATCAGTTTTGGGGTGCAGAACAGGGCAGATTCACAGAGGTGGAAGTTAGAAGATCATAGGACATGGGGAGGTCTGAGGCTGGAGGCTGCAGAGGAAGATGAGAGATTTGAGTACCAAGGTGGAGCATTAATTTTAATCAGTGTAGATGAGCCAGGGATGGGGGTGATGGACAATGTGGGGGGGGGGGGGGGGTGCATAGGCAATTGAAGTTATGAGCAAGTTGAAACTCAAGGAGGACAAAGGATGGGGGGGTGGACTTTAGGAAGATTAAGTCAAGAGGTGACAAAAATAACAATAAAGATTCAAGGTGAGGTCAGAGCAGAGGAGGGTATTGATGCAGAGATAGGAAATCTAGGTGATGTTTCAAGCTCAGCTCTGGTTTGCGGACACCAGGAATTAATATGACAGGATTTTGTGTTGCCTGAGAGAGGACAATTACTAAATTTGACAATTCAATGTCAGAAATAGAAACTCACAAGACAGAAGAAGCCTATCCAATACATCATGTCTGTGCTGGGTTTCATTCCAGCAATCCAGAACTAATTCCACAGCTCTGCCCTCTCCTGTTGTTCTGTATCTCCCTCTGATTCTAATTCTTATCCACATTTCCTTCTCTGTCTCCCAACAAACCCCTGCATAAGGAAAGTGCTCTGATCTTTTCTACTCACTTCCTTTGTGATCATTTTAAATTGATAATCCCTCACCAGAGAAAAGAATCTTTTTCTATGACCCCTATCAAACTTTACATCATTTGAAAAACTTGATTAAATCACCTTTTCGCCCCCTGTTCCAGTAGACAAGCACCATTATCTCAAGCACCTCCTTATAGTTTCTCATTCAAGGCATCACCTTGGTGAATTAGCGCTGTATGCTCTTCATGGTTTTAATGTCCTTTCTGTAATAGAGTGCCCCAAACTGCACAGAGTGTTCTAACTATAGCCTAACCAATGTTACAATACAAATTTATCACTATCTTTCAACTCTTGCACTCAATGCCCCTGGTTGTTGGATTTTTTAAGGTTTTATCTTTCTCCACTTGCAAGGAAACTTGTGTTTGAATCTTTAGGCGTTTCTGTTTGTGTATTTCACTGGCAAGCCACCAGTTATCATTGCCCATCCTTTAGTTGCCCTTGAGAAGGTGGTTATGGGCCTCCTTCTTGAATGACTATTCCAAAGTGCTTCCACAGTGCTACTAGTGGAGGAGTTCCAGGCGCAGCAACATACTTCCAGCTAGTACAGTGAGTGACTTGGATTAGAACTTGCAGGTAGTGGTGTTCCCTTTCCCCTGCTGCCCTTGTCCTCCTAGAAGGTAGAGGTTGGGGGTTTGGTGGTGCTGTTGAAGGAGTCTTGGTGGGTTAGAATCATAGAATGGTTACAGCACAGAAGGAGGCCATTTGACCTGCTGAGTCTGTGGCTGCTCTCTGTAAGAGTAATTTTTTTTAACTCATTCTTGTGATGTGAGCCTCGATAGCAAGGCCAGCATTTACTGACCATCCTAATTGCCCTGGAAAAGGTGGTGGTAAGCTTCCATCTTGAGCTATTGCAGTCCATGTGGTTGTAGGTACACCCACAGTGCTGTTAGGAAGGGAGTTCCAGGATTTTGACTCAGTGACAATGAAGGAATGGTGATATATTTCCAAGTCAAGATGGTGAGTGGCTTGGGGGGAACCAGGATTTTGACCCAGTTTAGCTGGTTTCATCCCCAATCCTATAGTACACATGGCATGCTACTGGTGGTGAAAGTGAATGATTATGCTAGTGAATGGAGAGCCGATCAAACAGACTGCTTTGTTCTGAATGGTGTTGAGCTTCTTGAGTGTTGTGGGAGCTGCACACATCCAGGCAAGTGGAGAGTATTCCATCACACTCCTGACTTGAGCTTTGTAGGTGATGACAAAGCTTGCATGGGTGATTTAAATGTGTGGCCCCTTTAAAATTCCTTGTGTAACCGCAAATTCTCGACACCATCCAGGGCAAAGCAGCCCACATGATTGGCACCCCATTCACTCCTTCCACAACCAGTGTGGCAGCAGTGTGTACCATCTACCAGATGCACTGCAGAGACTCACCAAGGCTCCTTTAACAGCACCTTCCAAACCCATGAACTCTACCACCTGGAAGGGCAAGGACAGCAGACACATGAGAACACCACCACCTGGAGGTTCCCCTCCAAGCCACACACCGTCTTGACTTGGAAATATATCGCCGTTTCTTCACTGTTGCAGGGTCAAAATCCTGGAACTCCCTTCCTAACGGCACTGTGGGTGTACCTACACCACATGTTCAAGAAGTTAGCTCACCACCACCTCAAGGTCAACTAAATGTTGGTCTAGCCAGCAACACCCACATCCCATGAACAAATAAATTTTTTAAAAGCATGCACGGTAACTTAAGGAGCCTATTTGTGTGTGACCTGCATAGGCACTTTCGGGTAGGTGCATGACTGTTCAGCTTAGGGAGAACATTGGTTAGGAGGTGAGTTACTCACCTCAGAATATTCAGCCCCAGACCTGCTTTGGTAGCCAGGGCATTTAAATGGCTGGTCCATTGACTTTTTGATCTGTGGTGGCACCCATGCAGGATGTTGATGGCACAGGATTTGGCGATGCCAATCAATGTCAAGGGGAATGTTGAGGAATAATGATTAATTGTGTGCGATCTATAATAATCATAGTCAGTTTTTGTCCGTCCTGACTGTTGTGATTGGTCGGCCTAAGGGGCATCTCTGTGGTGGATTTATTTGGTGAGCGGTACCTGGAGTGTACAGAGGACTGGAGCGTGGTGGTGGTGGGTTTGGAGGTAGGGGGCAGCGATAGTGAGGAACTAAACAGTGTAAGGCAAGGGAAGCCCTACACCAAAGTTAACAACATTACCCTGGCTGGAGAGAGAGTTTCTGTGAGGGATGATGGAGTGAAGGAGATGGAGAACGGGGAAGGGGTGGATAAGATAGAATTGGTTAAGTGTGACAAAATTAAGGGGCAAATTATTTGATACAGATTATTCAAAAGCTATTCTTTGTGCTAAAAATGAAGGTTCACTCGATTTGAATGAAAAGGTTTTAGAAAAATTGTCAGGTGATTTAGAAGGATACATCCATGTTGATTCTATAGCCAATGAAGTTGATATTCTAAGTTCAATGTGCATTCCATAGCGCAAACTTAGACTCAAGGAAGGAGCAGTTATGATGTTGCCTTGACATTTGAATCATAAACAAGGACTTTTCATGAGACAAGATTGATAGTTAGGAGGCTGTTTTCTTCAATGGCAAATGTGGAAATTATAACAGGCAGATTTCAAGGAAATAGAATGATTATTCCTTGAACAATAATGAGCCCACTAAACCTGCCTTTTCAGAGAAAACATTTCCCAATTAGACTTTCACATTCTATGAATATAAACAAGTGAGAGGTTTTGATTCTGCAATAAAGGTACTAATTATACAGCAAATGTTTTGCAGGTCTCAGCTAATATGCTATATATTTTCATGATATCAAATGACAACTGCATGTGAACACTTTCATGGGCAGATGTGGGCATTTGTTGCACATCCCTAATTGCCCTTGAACTGAGTGGCTTGCTAGACCACTGCAGAGGGCAGTTAAGAGTCAAACACTTATGCTGTGGGTCATGATTGGCATTACTGAGACTAGTTTTATAATCCAAATTTATTAATTGAATTTAAATTCCACCAGCTGCTGTAGTGGGATGAACCCATGTCCTCACAGCATCAGCCTGGGCTTTGGGATTACTAATCCAGTGACAATACCACTATGCCATCTACGCCCCTTGATCTCTGCTTGAACAAATATGAGAGAAGTAGCAATGATTCATTATTAAGCTAGAACGTTCTATGTCACCTCTGCTTCTGTTTGTGTTGATTTGTTGTGAACCTGATTATATTGTGTGTCACAAACTAGTGCAGGGCACTAGTGAATAAGTGGACTGAAAAGAATGGAAAATTCTGGCAGGTTTCACAGAGAATGCATGGCTTCCATTGCAGCTTTTCAGTAGCATTCTCAGGAATGTGACTGAATCAGCAGGATTTCAGGGGAGAGTTATCCCCTTGGGATATCCTTTGGGAAGTTTTGATTTGGGAAACTCAGTTAGTGCCAGATGCAGGTCAGTTAGTAAAGGTGGATTATAGTTTCTCCAGCTCCTTCAGTTGGCTTTTCAGATAACTGGTTGATTAATCCATAAAGCCCTTTTGTGATAACAATATTTTATTGAGGTTTATCATCTTTCACAATTTTGTGGCAATATAATTGTGTTGGGAGGTCTTGTGGCACAGTGATAGCACCCTAGAAGCTCCAGGTTCAAGTCCCACTTCAGGACAGTGTGGCCAAACAGGTTGATTATCAGCCTGTAAATCCTTCCAATATGCCCAATGGCAGGCAGCAAGGGTGGGAGAGTTTTATGATTGCTGTTGCCTTCTGCAGTATGGTCAAACCACAGCAGTGCTTTGCCAAGCATAATCATGGACCAATCCAATGGAAGTCCATGGCTGCCAATGCCTTTTTAAGGCATGGTACCTGAAAGAGGGGAATAATCATGTCAGGTCTGTAATTACAACCCTAATTTATATAGTGCCATTAATGTCGTAAAACATCCCAAGGAACTTCATGGAAGTATTATCAAACAAAGCTTGGCACTGACCCATTTAAGGAGATTTTAGGACAAATGACCAATAGTTTGGTTAAAGAGATAGGTTTTAAAGTAGGGTCTTAAAGGAAGAGAGAGAGAGGAAGAGAAGCAGAAAGGTTCATGGAGGGAAATACAGAGCTTAGGGCCCAGGCAGCTGAAGACATGGCTGCCAATGATGGAGGGAAGGAAATTGGGGATGCATAAGGGGCAGAAATGGAGACATGCAGAGATCTCAAGGGTTGTAGGGATGGTGGAGAGCAGAGACCTTGAAGGTTGCAGGAATGGAGGAAAGCAGAGATCTTGAGGGTTAAAGGGATGGAGGAGATCAGAAACCTCAGAGAGTTGTCATGAATAATCTTCTGCTATTTCACTCCTCTGATCAGGCTCACACCTGGCGTTGAACACAATCTCTCCCATGTTGCACAAGACTCTTGCACAAATATTGAGCTACAAATTAATACAGTGAGGCATCTTGTAAGGAGCCTGCATAAAATCACGCTCCGTTGCAGCAAGGGATGGGCAATGAATGATGGCCCTGTTAGTGGCACCCACACCCCAAGAATGAGTAAGAACTTTCAAATCATAATTCTGAGTCGTGCAATGAAAGGAAAACTCCATGATCTCCCAGTGTTTTGTCCAAATTTTATTCAAGTAACCATTTTGTTCATGTTGATTGGAAAACTCATGGGTATCACATGGTCCATTCCTTTCCCACCAGGTTCTCCTTCCTTTTTCTGTCGAGTGGATCATCCCTCCTGCCTGTGGTTTGACCAGATTTCATTTTGTGAGACTTAAAGAATAACCAGCCTCTATCTTCACCAGGCATGCAAATTAAAATTAATCTTTCAAAAGTCAAGTGTGATTATTCCATATGAATTTGTCATTTTCTTCATGTTTGTTTCACTTGTTAGAATTTTTGAGTGTTTTGGAACACCCGAAGCACATGAGTTTTAAGCACCTCAGGGAGATGAAGTAAGGTGGGAGGAGGCTGGCATGATCTGGGAACAATAGAATATTGATCCGGTCACTGGGCTAGCAATCCAGAGGCCTGGCGACATGAGTTCAAATCTCACCACAGCAATTGGGAAAATTTAAATTTAGTTAAATAAATAAACCTGGAATGAGAAGGCTAGTCTCAATGATGGTGGCCCCATGAAACAACCAGATTGTTGTAACAAATGTCCTTTAGGCAAGGTAATCTGCAATCTTTACCCGGCCTGACCTGCATGTGACTCTAGATCCACAGCAATGTTGTTGACTCATAACTGTCCTCTGGAATGGCCTAGCAAGCCACTCAGTTGCCAACAAGGTGGCTCAATGCCACCTTCTCAAGTGTAGTTAGGGATGGGCAATAAATGCTGGCCTAGCCAGCAATACCCACATCCCCAAATGAATTTTAAAAAAAGACCAGTTGGGCATGTTTCTGTATGCTGTCAATGCTTTGTAATTCCTTCATAAATATCAAAGTGTGATAATGTGCATTTTCAAAAGGTCAGCATCCCTTTCCTTAATTGTGTTATAATGTAGAAATCCTTATCTGGGCTCCGATACATTCAAACTCTCTTACAGTACAGATTGTTACTTACTTTGTTTCCTTCACTTTCTGTTCCCAAACTTTACTTCCTTGGTAATATCTTTTTTTTGATAAAATCTTTCATATTTATGAGTTAGGGTTACTGAGTTACTCAGAGTTACTGAGCCTAAACCATTAAATGGAACCAAGATACAGATCAACTATGACCTACTTGAAAGGTTTAACAGGCTCGAGGGGCTGATTGGACTCCTCCTGTTCCTATATATCACACTCTATTGTTCTCCCCTTTCCGTCTCCTCCTTAATTTTGATCCTCCAGTTCACCTACAAAGTACAGAGTGTCATCCCTCTTCCCAGTACCTATCTTGACTATCCCAATGCTCTCTTAGGCAGCCTCCCATCTTCCACCCTCCATAAACTTGAGCTCATCCGAAAATCTGCCGCTCACATCCTAACTCGCACCAAGTGTGTTCACCTCTCTGCTTGCTGACCTACGCTGGCTCTTGGTCTGGCAATGCCTCAGTTTTAAATTTCTTACCTTTGTATTCAAATCTCTTCATGGCCTCACCCCTCCCTTTCTCTGTAACCTCCTCCAGCCCCACAGCCCTCTAACCCTGCACACCTCCATTTCTGGCCTCTCCCACATCCCTAGTTTTAATCACCCCACCATTGGCAGTGTGCCATCAGCTGTCTAGACCTAAGCTCTTGAATTCCCTCCCTAAACCTGTTTGCCTCCCCGCCTCTCTCTCCTTCTTTAAGACGCTACTTAAAACCTACCTACCTTGACCAAGTTTCTGGTCATATATTGGTGCCCCAGGCAGTGTTTTGCATCATTAACTATAATAATCTTAGGCTATTGTAAAAGTGCTTGAAATTGTACTGCCCATATCTATAGCAATCTGTATATGATAATATACTTCAATGATGTTGCTACTGATAAGTCAACCAAACTATTTCACGAAGACAGAGGAGAGATACCATGTTACACGCATTCTGATGTTAAGGTAGCAGTCTGTCCATATAAAATCTACAGGCCTCCATTTTAAAATTCTCATCCTTGTTTCCAAATTCCTCCATGGCCACCCCCCTCCCTATCCCTGTAACCTCTTCCAGCCCCACATCCCTCCGAGATCTCCGCACTCCTTCATTTCTCACCTCTTGAGCATCCCAAGTTTCCATTGCTCCACCATTGGCCGTTCCTTCAACTGCCTGGGCCCGAAACTCTGGAATTCCCTCCCAAACCTCTCCACCTGACTGCGTCTCTCTCCTCCTTTAAAATGCTCCATAAAACCTTCCTCTTTGACCAAGGTTTTGGTCACCTGTCCTAATATTTCCTTAAGTGGCAGTGTCAAATTTTGTTTAATAATCGCTCCTGTGAAGCATCTAGGGACTTAAATGTGCTATAATGAATGATTATTGTTGTGCAGACATAGCCTGAGGTTGGTTAGAGGCTGATGATTTGTTGGGCAGTTGCAGGTGTTTGATTGGTATCTCTAGATAATTGACAGGTATTTGTAAAACAGTGGCTATTCCCCAGAGGGCAGTAAAAATGATCAGTGATGAATTGACTTTCTCCTATCTTTGTTTAAAATAGTTTTCAAGTGTAACGCAGAGATTTGCGTGTGGGTGCACTTCAATTTCAATGCATTGAAGCTCAAAGTAGCACGAATTTCAAATGCTCCTTGTGCTGAAATATGTTTTTTTTCTCTCTTTATTCTTCCATGGGATGTGGGCATTTCTGGCAAGACCAGCCCATCCCTAATTGTCTTTGAACTCAGTGGCTTGCTAGGCCATTTCAGTCATAGACCATAAGAGTCAACTACGAATTTGTGAGTCGTGTGTAGGCCAGCAGATTTCCTTCCCCTCCTTCATATTAGTAAACTACATGGGTTTTTTATAACAATCGATAGTTTCATGGCCACCATTACTGAGACTATCTTTCAATTCCAAGTTTATTAATTGAATTTAAATTCCACCAGCTGACATGGTGGGATTTGAACCCCTGTCCCCAGGGCAGTTACCTGGGTCTCTGAATTACTAGCCCAGTGACATTACCACTACACCACTGTATCCCCTTAAAGCAGTGATTCGACCTCCAGTCCTGCTCCTGCTTTGCTCTAATTGATTTTTCCCAGGACCGACACAACAATTTGTATTTATATAGCGCCTTTAACAGCAAAACATCCCAAGGCCCTTCATGGGAGTGTTATCAAACAACAACATTGTCAACAAGTCACCATATGAAATACTAGAACAAAAGCATAGCTAATGAGGTAGATTTTAAGGAGCATCTTAAAGAAGGACAGAGAAAGCTAAGAGGCTTAGGGAGGAAATTCCAGAGCTTAGGAACTAGACGACTGAAACCATAGACACCAAGGGTGGAGTAAAGTAAGTCAGAGATGCGCAAGAGGCTAGAATAGGAAGAACCAGAGATGTCAGTCATAAATGCCTCCATTTTAAAATTCTCATGTTTGTGCTCAAATCCTTCCTTGACCTCATCCCTCCAGATCCCTGTGACCACCTCCAGGCCTACAACCCTCCACCCTGCTAATATAATCATTGGCGGCCTTCTCTGCTGTATTATTCATCGGCCCATCGAGTCTGTGCTGGCCCTTTCAAAGAATAGTCCAGTTAGTTCCACACTTCCCCATATCCCTGTAATTTAATTTCCTTCCAAGTATTTATCCAAATCCTTTTTGAAGGCTACTATTGAATCTGTATCCACCATCCTATCAGGCAATGTATTCCAAGTCCCAATCACTCGTTGCATTAAAAAAGGCTTTTCCTCTATCACCTCTGGTTCTTTTACCAATCACTTTAAATCTGTGCACTCTGGTTATCAACCCTTCAGCCACTGGAAACCATTTTTCTTTGCTTATTCTATCTGAACCCTTCATAATTTTGATCACTTCCATCAAATCTCCCCTCTTCTCTAAGGACAGCAACCCCAATTTCCCTCGTCTATCCACGTCACTGTGATCCTCATCATTCTTTTAACTGTCTTCTGTTAACTCTCCAAAGCCTTTACGTCTTTCTTAAAATGTGATGCCCTGAGTTGGACCTGATACTCTGCAACAGGATTGGATCTGGGTGCACTTTTGTCTATGGTTTGATGCCCAATTTGTTCCTTGAGCTTTCCTTCATAATTTGAGTTGTCTTAAGATTCGTTACAGTCCAGATAGCAGAAGGCCAGCAGTAGAACCTGGGTTATTGGACTGAAAGGAGAAGATGTATTTCTAGTCACCACTTTATTTCCCTTCTGTATGGGAAGAGATAATACAATCGAAAGAGAGATTGTCACAAGCAGTACAATAACTTGCTTTCAGAATTACAACAGCGCAGTGTTTACTGGCTTCAATTAAATATGACACATCGCATTTCCAGAATCACAGGTTTGGAGACTTAGCTGAATTCAAAATGCAATCAGCTCATGCTGCTCAATGAAGATTACAGTCTGTGCTTGGCAAAGTTACCTTTTCTTGATTTATATAACTGAACAATGAGTGGCATTCATGTTCTTTAGCTCCATGATGAACAACTTGACCCTGCAATTCTGTGGGGAAACCGACTAATCTCCCAGTGCAACCCTGGGAGGAGACTGGTGGGAATACCCAGGGAATGGTATAAAATGGAAACGGTGTAAAGTGGCCATTCTCCAGTTTATAGCATTCCCCCGATGGTTGTGCAGGTCTCTTGCTGGAATTCTTAAAATCATTCTCGGGATGTGGGCGTCACTGGTAAAGCCAGCATTTATTGTCCACCCCGGCAGCCTATACTGAAAGGTGCTCCCACAGTGTTCTTAGTTCCAGGACTTTATATAGAATTACATAAAATGTTATAGCACAGCAACAGGCCATTCGGCCCAACAGGTCAATGCTGTTGTTTATGTTCTATGCCAGCCTGCTTCCACTTTAATTCATCTAACCTCATCAACATATCATCCATTTGATCCAGCAACGATGAAAGAATGGTGATATGTTCCCATGTCAGGGTGGGGTGTAATTTGGTGTAATGTGGTGCTCCGTGCCTCTGCTGCCCCAGTCCTCCTAGGTGGTGGAGGGTGCAGCTTTGAGAGGTGTGGCTGAAGATGCCACAATGAGGGGAATGAATGTCAAAGGTTGTGGTAATCGGAGATGTAATACATCTTTAAGAGAACGTGAGCAGATTGACCATGTGACTGTAAGACCCAATAGCTGTGAAGCGCGGGTTACCATGTTAATGTTAGTCTAGAGCAGGGTCTGGTTGGAGAAGCATACATATTGTTAGTGCTTTGTTGTTCACGTAAATAAATAGCATGTGATTTATTTCATATTTGTCTCTGCATCAGCAGCATATTGTAATCGACTCACCTGTTGACAGATAAGCGTGCAACCGGTTAGCAGGCAAAGCGACCCCATAGTAAAACACAACAAAGGTGGTGGATGGGGTGCCGATCATTCAGGCTGCATTGTCCTGGTTGGTGAGTTTCTTGAGTGTTGTTGCAGCTGCACTCATCCAGGCAAGTTGAGAATAATGCATCACACTCCTGTCTTGTGCCTTGTAGGTGGTGGAGAGCTGAGTCGAACACCTGCAGAATTTTGAAGAATATTAATATAGGATGATACAATATCTTCGATTTGGTAGTAACACTGCTGCCCATATCCTAACTCATACCAAATCTTGTTCATCCATCACCCCATGCTCACTGAACTACATTGGCTCCCTTTCCAACATCACAGATTTTTAAATTCTTTCTCCTCCTTGTGTTGAACTGCCTCCATGGCCTCACCTCTCCCTAACTCTGTCACCTCCTTCAGTCCTATAGCCCCCCTGGAGAATTCCTCCATTTATGGTCTCCTGTACATTCTCCACCCCCTTCTTTCCACCATCGTGACCGCGCTATCAGCCGTCATTGCCCTAAGCTCTGAAATTCCCTTCCTAAATATCTCAACTTCTCTACAACCCACCAACCCCCCCCGCCTGCCCCCCACCCCTCCACTCCTTTAAGACCCTCCGACCAAACCTTTGGTCACCTTTCCTAATGTCACGTCCTTTGGTTCAGCGTCAGCATTTTGTATGCCAATGCTCCTGTGAAGCATCTTGGGACTCTTTACTGTGTTAAAGGCACCATATAAACATAAGTTGTTGTTGGTTAGCCACTAAATTAAAATATTTGAGTCTTCCTCTATTGGTGTGCTGGTTTACCTCTTGTGGGCTTGTCATCTGAAATCTTCATTCTTGATTATTATCAATCATCTTTTCTTGGTTTTTAGTTAACAGCTGAATTTATCATAACTGAGTTCCACACAAATACGTTTATTCTTTGCATTCCTTGTCTTCTGAAAGACAAGACACAAAGCTCCTCATTCAGTACTTTCACTGGCCTGAATTAACCTCAACATCAGACTAGCTATTGTTTCTTCTCCTCCAGTAGCTGCTAGCTCTGTAGACTAAAGGTCTACAGAGACTGTCGCACTAAAGGCGAGATTGCTAGTTGAGGTTGCATGCCTTGTAGCCAGGTTAATTTCATGCTTTTTGATGGACAACAACCCTGCAGTAATTTATCATGGCCTCTCTGGACCCCAGCTGCATGAATGATTGAGGGTTTTAAGGCACTGATTTAGTTTGATGTTTTTTTTTCAGATGGACAGTCAAGACATCAACGTGAACCAAAGATCAGCCGCAAAGAGGAAGTTTCTGTGGCGAGTCAGACAGAAGTGGAAACTGTTGGGGTTGTTTGAGATTGATCGGGATCATGAATTTTATGACTTTACCTGTATGCTGAAGGAGGGATTGACAGCTGCAGTCCAAGTCTCCATCGACAATCCACAAATAGTAAGGTTAACCAGAGTGCTTGTTGACACTACCACGTCAGCCACTGACTTAGGGATGGGTCAGGATGTATGACAAACAGTCTATTTTACAGCAAACAGAGTCAATTTATTCAGCTCAGTCTTTTATTTGGCAAACTGAGTCTTAAGAGACTCCATGAACTACAGCAAACAGGACTCTTGACAAAAATTGTAGCAGAGTCTTCCCTTAGCAAAATGCAGTGAGCAGATGATTGTTTGTCTAATTTCACACCTAATATCAATCCGAGCCACAATCCAAGCAGTGCAGTTTCCAGGAATGATTGACAGGAGAATTACCAATCATTCCCATTCTGGCTGGAACTTATGATGTCACTATATGCAGCCACGATCAACTAGCACTAAAGCAGAATGGTCCTTTCTCAGATTTAATTTCAAATCCAACACACACAGAGTAGGGCTGCTAACTTTCCAGCATTATTCTGGACCCTGCAGGAATTAAAGATGACTTTCCTTTGACATTGCTTCTGGCATATCCTGGACAAACATTATTAGTGACATTTAAAAGTAGATTTTTTCTCATTTGCTTTGAATCATCTTTCAAGTTAGTTATGAAAGTATGGGAGATGGGAGGAAAAGACTGTTGGATGGATGGTCAAGAAGCATCCAACTGGGTAAAGGAAAATCTGTTCACTTTCTGATTGGCTGGAGGAAGGTGATGGACATCTTGGACAACCAATGGCTTTTTTTTATTCATTCAAGAGATGTGGGCTTTTGCTTGCTGGGCCAGCATTTATTGCCCATCCCTAGTTGCCCTTGAGAAGGTTATGGTGAGCTACCTTCTTGAACCACTGCAGTCCATGTGGTATAGGTGCACCCACAGTACTGTTAGGAAGGGAGTTCCAGGATTTTGACCCAGCGACAGTGAAGGAACGGCGATATATTTCCAAGTCAGGATGGTGAGTGACTTGGAGGGGAACTTCCAAGTGGTGCTGTTCCCATCTATCTGCTGCCTTTGTTCTTCTAGGTGGTAGTGGTTGTAGATTTGGAAGGTGCTGTCTAAAGAGCCTTGGTGAATTCCTGCAGGGTATCTTGTAGATGGTACACACTGCTGCTACTGTGCATTGGTGGTGGAGGGAGTGAATGTTTGTGGAGATGGTGCCAATAATGCGGACTGCTTTGTCCAGGATGGTGTCAAGCTTCTTCAATGTTGTGGGAGCTGCACTCATCCAGGCAAGTGGAGAGTATTCCATCACACTCTGGACATGTCCCTTGTAGATGCTGGACAGGCTTTGGGAAATCAGGAGGTGAGTTACTCGTCGCAGGATTCCAAGCCTCTGACCTGTTCTTGTAGCCACAGTATTTATGGCTAGTCCAGTTCAGTTTCTGGTCAATGGTAACCCCCAGGGGAGTATGGAAATGGGGTGGTTGGAGACAGGAGATCATGTGATGATCTTCCAGGAATGTGTCCAGCCAAAGTTGAGTAAGGTAGTTGCCAGCGGGCGGCTCATGTGACAGTTCCATGAATACATCCAGCCTGAGAGAGATGATGATATTTGCTCTCTCTAATGGTGCTTTTTTAACTCCAGCATTTGTACTCTCACCCAACTCCGCATCAAAGGATTGGAGGCACTTTGTGCTGACTGAGATGGCAAGTAACAGGGCTGGCGAGTGAGGGCTCATTCCAATATATCTTAGTCACCAAACATTCCCCTTGCACAATCACAAGAGTGGACATTTCTATTTCCATTCGGTAGAAGCCCAAATGTGTGTAGGTTAGGGGAGAGAACTGTAGACTTGTAAGAGTCTGGAAACCAATGTAAATTCAGAGGTCCCCGATCAGATGAAGTACCCTATGAGAGCTTCCACTCAGTCAATGGAAATCCTAATCTTTTATGGAGAAATTTTCAGTACGGATTAATTAAGTATAGTTGTACAGGGGCATATTAAAAATGAACAAAGTTAAGGTGTTGCTGCTGTCCCAAAACAAAGTGGGAAACTCTGTCTGGGTTTACAACATGTATCTCAAGGGGGCTGGATTACAAAGTGAAGGAAGTAATACTTATATGGAACTTTGGTCTTTTTTTTTAATTCTTTCATAGGATGTGGATGTCACTGGCTAGGTCAGCACCAAAATGCCCTTGAGACGTTGGTGAACTGCCTTCTTGAACTGCTGCAGTCCATGTGATGTAGGTACACCCACAGTGCTGTTAGGGAGGGAATTGCAGAACTTTGACCCAGCGACAGTGAAGGAACGGCGATATTATTCCAAGTCAGGATGGCGTGTGTCTAGGAGTAGAGCTTGCAGGTGGTGGTGCACCCATGTATCTGCTGCCCTTGTTCTTAGTGGTAGAGGGCATAGGTTTGGAAGGGCCTGTCAGAGAAGTCTTGGTGAATTTCTGCAGTGCATCTTGTAGATTTGTACACAATGCTGCCTGTGCTTTGGTGGTGGAGGGGAGTGAGTGTTAAAGGTGGTGGATGGGGTGCCAGTCAAGCAGGCTGCTTTGTCCTGGATGGCGTTAGCTTCTTGAGTGTCAGAGCTTCACTCAGCCAAACAAATGGAGAGTATTCCATCACACCCCTGACTTGTCCCTTGTAGATGGCAGAAAAGCTCTGGGGAGTCGGGAGGTGAATTACTCGCTGCAGAGTTCCCAGCCTCTGACCTGCTGTTACAACCACAATATTTATATGGTTTGTCCAGTTCAGTTTAGGTCAATGGTAATTCACAGGATATTGATAGTGGGGGATTCGGTGATGATAATACCATTGGATGTCACAGGAAGATGTTTTGATTCTCTCTTGTTGGAGATGGTCATTGCCTGGCACTTGTGTGGCACGAATATAACTTGCCGCTTAACGGTCCTGAATGTTGTTCAGGTCTTGCTGCATTTGGACATGGACTGCTTCAGTATCTGAGGAGTCGTGAATGGTGCTGAGCATTGTGCAATCATCAGTGAATATCCCCACTTCTGACTTTATGATGGAGGGAAGTTTGTTGGTGAAGCAGCTGAAGATGGTTGGGCCTAGGACACTACCCTGAAGAACTCCTGCAGTGATGTCCTGAGACTGAGATGATTGACCTCCAACAGCTAGAACCATCTTCCTTTGTGTTAGGTATGGCTCTAATCATTGGAGAGTTTTCTCCCTGATTCCCATTGACTCCAGTTGTGCTCGGGCTCCTTGATGCTACACTTGGTCAAATGCTGCCTTGATGTCTAAGGAAGTGACTCTCATCTCACCTCGGGAGTTCAGCTCTTTTGTCCATGTTTGAGCCAAGGCTTTAATGGGGTCAGGAGCTGAGTGACCCTGGCGGAACCCAACCTGAGCGTGAGCAAGCAGGTTATTTCTGAGTAAGTGCCACTTGATAGCACGGTTGACGACCCCTTCCATCATTTACTGATGATGGAGAGTAGACTAATGGGGTGGTAATTGGCTGGGGTGGATTTATTCTGCTTTTTATGTACAGCTCATACCTGGGCAATTTTCCACATAGCCGGGTAAATGCCAGTCTTGTAGCTCTCCTGGAACAGCTTGGCGAGAGGTGCAGCAAGTTCTGGAGCACGTCTTCAATACCATTGCTGGAATGTTGTCAGGGCCCATAACCTTTGCAGTATCCAGTGCCTTCAGCCATTTCTTGATATCATGTGGAGTGCATGAAATTGGCTGAAGACTGACGTCTGTGATATGGGAGGAGGCCGAGATGGATCATCCACCCGGCACTTCTGGCTGAAGATTGTTGCGAATGCTTCAGCCTTATCTTTTGCACTGAAGTGCTGGGCTCCCCCATCATTGAGGATGGGGTTATTTGTGGAGCCACCTCCTCCAGTGAGTTGTTTAACTGACAACATCTGGCGTATTGCATTCAGTCCTGGGCACTGTACCTTGGGAAGGATATACTGGCCTTGGAGGGGCCACAGTGCAGATTCTCCAGAAGGAAATCGGGGCTGAGCAGGTTAAATTAGCATAGACCAGGCTTGTATTCCCTTAAGTATCGAAAATTGAGGGGTCATCTGTTCAGTGTTTCAAATGTGAAAAGGATTTATTAGGGTGGATAGTTTCTGTCTGTCTCCTTTGGTGGGGGAATCAAAATCAAAGGGGCATGATCTCAATATTAGAGCCAGGACTTTCAGGAGGGAAATCAGGAAGCACCATTTCTCTCACACCGTTGTGGAAATCTGAAATTCACTTGCCCATAACAATGTGGATGTTGGGGAAGTTGAAATTTTCAAGACTGGGATTGACTGGTTTTCATTGGTACAGAGCAGCCAGGATCTAATTGAGAGACAGAACAGTCTAGAGAGGCTGAATGGCCTTCTCTTGTTTCTAATAAATCACAGTTGCACATTGGTAGGTAGAGAGAGAGTTCCCTTCCTGCCTCCCTCCAGTAGTCATATATGACCTTGTCGTTTTGTTATGGTAATTGGAGACACATCACTCTGAATGGAAATCTGAGAGTGGGCCGATCTCCTTGTTGACAAACACACAACAGAGACTATCCAATACCCCATGGATTAAAGCTGCCCTGTTGTTACAGCTATAAATTCTCCTGTGGTTACAGTATTGATATAAACATAATAAAGCCACATGTTTTAAATCCCTGGCATTTCTGAACCAGATTAAATCCTGGAGTATTAATCAACATCACCAGACTAATGTTGATAAAAAATTATCTATCAGTGAACATGTAGGACCAGGAGGAGGCCATTCGACCCTTCCAGCCTGTTCCACTATTCAGTTAGATCATGGCTGATGTATATCTCAAGTGCATTTACCCACCTTGGCTTCATAATCCCTGAATATAGCCTTACCTATAAAAACACTAATGTCAGTAATAGCAATAAACTGTAAGACACAAGTTTGGCTTCTCTATGTAAAAAAGGAGACTTAATAGAGGTGTTCATGAAGGGTTTTGATATAGTAAATAGAAACTAGTTCCAGTGGCAGAACATAGGAAATAGGAGCAGGAGTAGACCATTCAGCCCATCAAGCCTGCTCCATTATTCAGTCCAATCATGGCTAACCTTGGGACACAACTCCATTTTCCTGCCCACTCCCATTATAAAGCAGAAAGTGCTGGAAAAACTCAGCAGGCCTGGCAGCACCTGTGGGGAGAGGAACAGAGTTAACATTTCGAGTTCAATATGACTCCTGTTCAGAACTTCTTCCCAATATCCCAGGAGAGACCAAAAATATGTCTATCCCAGCCTTAAATATATTCAAAGCTGGGGCATCTACAGCTCCCTGGGGCAGAGAATTGCAAAGGATCAGTAACCAGAGGACGCAGATTTAAGGCATATGGCAAAAGAACCAGAGGCGACATGAGGACAGCAGGTAGTTATCTAGAATGCACTGCCTGGAATGGTGGTGGAGATAGATTAAAAAGCAACCTTCATATGGGAATTGGATAAATACTTGTAGGGGAAAAAAATTACTCTGAGGAAAGAGCTGGGGAGGAGACAGAGGGACTAACCGGGTAACTCTTTCAAAGAGCCAAATTGTCGTCTCCTTTGCAGCATCAGACTGTAATTTCAAAATGCGAACTCCTTCCTGTTTTGTCTATGGGAGCAAGCAGAATGAGGATAAACTACACTCTCGAGAATCTCAGGAAATGGCTTTCAGAATCAACTGTGACAAGACACCGTGACCGTCAATCCACAACCGTAGCTGCTGTGAGAAAACTGATACTTGGATAAGCTGTGGCTCGGTGGGATAACTCTTTCCCCCCGCCACCCCGAGTCAGAAAGTTGTAGGTTCAAACCCCACTCTAAAGACTTGAATGCAAAACCCGGGCCAACATGCCCAGTGCAGAACTGAGAGAGTAAGTGTCGGCAGTGCTGTCTTTTGGATGTTCTATTAAACCAAGGCCCCATCTGCCCCCTCAGGTGGGTGTAAAATATCCCATGGTCACTATTCTTAAGAACAGCAAGGGAGTTATTCCCGATGCCCTGGCCAATATTTATCCTTTAACTGATATAATCAAAACCAATTACAAAAGCAAAATACTCCGGATGTTGGAAATCTGAAATAAGACCAGAAAATGCTAGAAATGCTTAGGAGGTCTGTCTTATGGCAAGAGAAGCAGAGTGAATGTTGCAGATTGATGACCTTGCATCAGAACAGCTTATCTGGTCGTTATCACATTGCTGTTTTTGGGATCTTGCAGTGTGAAAATTGGCTGCCGCATTCCCTACATTCCAACAGCAACTTCATTTCAAAGTGTAGCGGTGAGGCGCTCTGGGATGTCCAGAGGTCATGGTGTTGGCATCCTTCCATCTACAAGAGTTGATGAACACGCAGCAAATAATCCATTTAGGTGGGGGAGGGGTCTTCATTTGGTGCATCATTGCTGATGGATATGAAGGTCAATCCTTCAGAAGCAGGTTCTGCCACAAGCACCACACATGAAGCTACCAAGTAAAGTTCTAGGTTGTTTTCAGCATTGGCAACTGTTGCTAAGCTGTTGTAGCCACTGGTTGTCATGGTGATGCACGTCAGCCCACAGGAAATGTCGCCATTTCCCTCTTTCGTCAGCTAGTGACTCCCAAGTGCGATGGTCGATGTTTAGGGCCTTCATGTCACGTGAGGGAGCATGAAAGGTGCTACATAAATGCATGTCTTTCTTTTTACTTAACGATGACGGAAGGGAAACGGTTTTCCTGTTTGTAATTTGATATTCTTTCTTTTCCAGGGCATACTCTGTGAAACAGACTTCAGTGCTGACCTAACTCAGGTGCACAAGGTGGGTCACTCCACTTCCTCTAGTTGTGTTTAAGGGGAGGTAAATGGAATTGTGCCATTAGCTGTTTGAGGAATAGTCGGGTGTTTATTCAGATTGACCTCTGCACCCAATTTTTAGGAGAATGTTAGAAGCTCCTTCCTTACTGAGTGATCCACTCTACCATGCATCTCCCTCTTCTCTCCAGAAACACACAATCTCAGAATTGTTACAGCGCAGGAGGAGGCCATTCCATCATTGTGTCTGCACCAGCTTTCTGAATGAGCAATTCATTTAGTGCTGTTCCCCCCGGCCTTCTCCCCGTAACCCTGCACATTCTTCCTTTTCAGACAGCAGTCTAATTCCCTTCTGAATATCCTTGATTGAATCTGCCTCCACCGCACACTCAGGCAGTGCATTCTAAACCTTAAACACTTATGTCATGCGAGAGTTTTTCTTCGCATCACCTGTGCTTCTTTGTATTGCGTTGCTAATCATACTTTGCGTTTCAGCGCCCTGGCCTGGGAACCCAATCGATTAGGCATCAAGGGGTATGGGGAGACAGCGGGAGTATGGTGTTGAGATAGAGGGATCAGCTATGATCATAATGAATGGCGGAACAGGCTGGAAGGGCCGAATGACCTACTCCTGCTCCTATTTTCTATGTTTCTATGTAAAAAAAAAAACGGCTGCATAACTTTCCACTTTTGCTGGTTTTGACACAATGCTGAATTGACCAAAGACAATTTAACTGTTTTACGGGAAACGTTTGAAGGTGTCTGCCAGGAGATTCATCAGTTTGCACTCAGTGTAGAGAACATTTGCTTTGTGCGTTAAGGATTGTCACAGTATCAGCTGTGGGCTCAGATTTTCTGTCTATCTGACTGTGACAGGGTTTTGAGATGAGGACGTTTGCGGGACCTGTATTTGCAAAGTTCCGGTCCATGTTGGGAATGAGCGAGAAGGATTACCAGCAGTCTCTCAGTTCAGAAGGATTCTACCTTCAGTTCATCAGCAACTCGAAGAGCAAGGCCAACTTCTTCCTGACGTGAGTGTGATCGCCACGTGGGTAGCATGCGGTGACTTCCTGCAGCTGTGGCAAAAGCAGTAATAAAAGACCCTGATTACTTTCTGCATAGAGTGATGGTCTGCTGCCTAGCCCCTCCCTGGATAGACTGAAGGTTTCCTCCCCCCACCTCTCCCGAACCCCCCTCTTTGACACCCCGAGGTGACGGGGGTGACAGGTCTTTCCTCTTCTCTCCCCCCACCCCCCACCACCAGGGTCTCCACACCTCCCTTCCACCACACCCGGGGTGAAGGTCCTCTTCCCTTTCACCCCCCCACCACCACCCCCCCCCCCCCCCCCCCCCCCCCCCCCAAACCCCCCCCAACCGTGAGTGTGCAGAATGACGGTCCCTCTCCTTTCCCATATACTCACACTCCTTCCCCATTCCTCTTCCACCCCCCCATTCCCTGTTCCCTATCCCTCAACATAAACGTCAGAGTTGAGCTGCTGATTTTTGGGAGAGAAAACAAACTGCTTAATTTATTAACCTGACTTAGGAATGACAAGAGGATTTTCCTGAAAACCCAGGAGAAGAGAGAGATGAAGTTTCTGCTATCAAACCTGCGGTCCTACATACAGCACATGGAGAAGTACCCACACTCGCTGCTCGTCAAGTTTCTGGGTAAGAGGAAGAAGAACCTTTTAATTTCGGGGTAAGATGGTGGTATATGGTAATATCACTGGACAAGTCATCCAGAGGCTCAGGCGAATGCACTAGTGACATGGGTTCAAATTCCGCCCTGGCAGGTGAAATTTAAATTCAATTAATAAAGACAAGATTGGATTTGAAAGCTAGTTAGTAATGGTGACCATGCAACTATCATCTCTTGTTTTAAAAACCCACCTGATTCACTAATATCAAAAGCAAAATGAGGCAGATGCTGGAAATCTGAAACAAAAACTGAAAATGCTGGGAAAAGCTCAGCAGGTCCAGCAGCATTTGTGGAGAGAGAAACAGAGTTAACCTTTTGAGTCAAAACGAGTCGAAAGTCTGTTTCTCTCTCCACGGATGCTGCTAGACCTGCTGAGCTTTTCCAGCATTTTCTGTTTTGGTTCACTAATGCCCTTTAGAGAAGGAAACCTGCCATCCTTGCCTGGTCTGGCTTATGTGTGACTTCAGACCCACAACAATATGGTTGACTCTTAATTGCCCTCTGAAATGTTAAATTCAAGGACATTTAAGGATGGGCAACATCTGCATCCCATGGAAGAATAAAGAAAAGTAAATAAATAAAGGAGCTCCCACACAGTGGCTCAGTGAGTAAAGGCAGCATGTAGCTGAGAGACTGAGATCAGAAGATCCCAGGGTCAATCTCCAGTTTGATCTACATCAGCTGATCAGAGTGGCAGCATTACTGGTGGGGCCTGTTGGTGAGGCAAAAATCAGCTCAACCTGCATTTCTGATCACTGTCCGGGTGCATCTTTATGGATGCCCCCTAGAGTATACATCAGAAGAAACAGGTCCATTTGACCTATCTGCTCATGCCAGTGTTTATGTTCCACATGAGCCTCTCCCTGCACCCTGCCCTATCACCATATCCTTCTATTCCTTTCTCACGTTTATTAAGCTTCCCCTTAAATGTACCTATGCTATGCACCTCAACCACTCACTGTGGTAGTGGGTTTCACATTCTCGCCACTCTGGGAAGGAAACTTTCTCCTGAATTCTCTATTGAATTTATGAATTACTATCATGTACTGAAAGCCCCAATGTGGAAACATCTTCTCTCCGCCTACCCTATCAAACCCATCATTATTTTAATGACCTCTATTGGGTCACCCACTCAGACTTCTCTGAAACAAAAAGCCCCTGCCTTGTTCAATCATTCCTGATAGCTAGAAAGTATTGCATATGGTATTATCGTCTGGTTTGGCTTGTATATCAGATCAAAGGAATCAATTGCATCACCATGTGAACAGCAGCCATATTGGATTTTGGACTTCAAGTTATTAAGTAATTTTTATCACATTTTTACATCCAATTCTCCAGCTGCTTTGGTCTGCTGTGACTCAGCCAGAAGGTTATGGGTTCAAGTCCCCACTCCAGAAACTTGAGTGCCAAACCTAAGCTGATAGCCCCCAGTATAGTGCAGCACTCCTTCAGTACTATTGAACGTGCCATTTTCAGGTGCAATGTTAAACTGAGACCCCCATCTGCCCCCACTCCCAGGCATCAAGGACAAGGGCAACAGATGCTTGGGAACACCACCACCTGGAAGTTCCCCTCCAAGCCACTCACTATTCTGACTTGGAAATATATCTCTATTTTTTCACTATCACTGGGTCAAAATCCTGGAACTCCCTTCCTAACAGCACTGTGGGTATACCTACATCACATGAACTGCAGATGTTCAAGAGGGCAGCTCACCACCACTTTCTCAAGGGCAATTAGGGATGGGCAATAAATGCTGGCCAAGCCAGAGATGCCCATATCCCATAAATGAATTTTTATGTAAGAGGTCCAATGGCATTATTTTGAAAAAGAGCAGGGGAATTCTGTTGTCCTGGGGCCAATACTTATTCCTCAACCAACATCACAAAAATAAATTCTCTGGTCATTATTATATGGTTGATTGTGGGAGCTTGCTGTGCACAAATTGGCTGCTAAGTTTCCTACATTACAACAGTGGATTACATTTCAGAAGTACTTCATTGGCTGTAAAACGCTTTGAGATGTCCTCAGACTGTGAAAGGTGCTATATAAATGCAAGTCTTTCATTTCTTTCTTTCCCTCTCCATAAACTTGAACTCATCCAAATCACTGCTGCCCATATCCTAACTCACACCATGTCCCTTTAACCCAATACCAGTGTGCTCACTGATCAACATTAGCTCCTTGTACGACAATGCCTTGTTTTTCAAATTTGCCAGTTTCTCTCTATCTCTGCCCAGACCCCTCATGATTTTGAACACCTCTGTCAAATCCACTCTCCACCTTCTGTAAGGAGAACATCCCCAGCTTCTCCAATCTATCCACATAACTGAAATTTCTCAGCTCTGGAACAATTCTCATAAAACTTATCTTCAGCCTCTGTAATGCCCTCACATCCTTCCTAAAGTGTGGTGCCCAGAATTGTGGACAGAACTCTAGTTAAGGCTGAACCAGTGGTTCATAAAGTTTGATTATCATTTCCTTGCTTTCCTTACCCTATGCCTTTATAAATAAAGCCCAGGATCCCATATGCCTTATTAATCACTCTCTCAACCTATCCTGCCACCTTCATTGAATTGTACACACCTCCACGCCGCATCACACCAATGATCCCCCCACCTCCCCACCTTTCCAGGTCCCTCCTTTCCTGCATTTCACCCTTTATTTCGTATTGCCTTTCCTTGTTCTTCCTACCAAAATGAATCACTTCACACTTCTCTGCATTAAGTTTTATGTGCCATGTGTCCGCCCATTCCACCAACCTGTCTATGTCCTCTTGAAATCTATCACTATCCTCACAGTTCGCTATACTTGCGATCTTTGTATCAGCTACAAATTTTGAAGTTGTGCCCTGTACACCCAAGCCTAGGTCATCAATATAGATCACGGATGTCAGTGGTCTGAGTACCAATCCCTGGGGAGCATTGTGGCATGGCTGCAAGTTGACCATGTCTGGGACCTGATTATTCAGGGGTATTTGACATTTTGGAAGGACATAAAGCTCGGAAAAGATGGTGGGGTAGGTCTGGTAATTAGAAGTGACATTAGTAGCGAGAGATGACAGTTCAAAAGATCAAGATATAGAATCAGTTTGGGTAGACAGAAGAAATAGCAAAGGTAAGAAGTCACTTGTGCGAGTTGTTGAAAGGCCCCCTAACAGTAGGACAGAGTATACAAGAAGAAATAATGTGGGCTTGTAACAAAAGTACTGCAATAATCATGGCTGACTTTTTTTTTTATTCATTCACGAGATGTGGGCTTCGCTGGCTGGGCCAGCATTTATTGCCCATCCCTAGTTGCCCTTGAAAAGGTGGTGATGAGCTGCCTTCTTGAACCACTGCAGTCCATGCTGTTAGGAAGGGAGTGCCAGGATTTTGACCTAGCAACAGTGAAGGAATGGTGATACCTTTCCAAGTCAGGATGGTGAGTGACTTGGAGGGGAACTTGCAGGTGGTGGTTTCCCATCTATCTGCTGCTCTTGTCCTTCTAGATGGTAGTGGTCGTGGGTTTGGAAGGTTCTGTCTAAGGAGCCTTGGTGAATTCCTGCAGTGCATCTTGTAGATGGTACACACAGCTACTTTGCATCAGTGGTGGAGGGAGTGAATATTTGTGGGTGTGGTGCCAATCAAGTGGACTGCTTTGTCCTGGATGGTGTCAAGCTTCTTCAGTGTTGTAGGAGCTGCACTCATCCAGGCAAGTGGGGAGTATTCCATCAGACTCCTGACTTGTGCCTTGTATATGGTGGACAGGCTTTGGGGAGTCAGGAGGCAAATTACTCGTCGCAGGATTCCTAGCCTCTGACCTGCTCTTGTAGCCACAGTATTTATATGACTAGTCCAGTTCAGTTTCTGGTCAATAGTAACCTCCAGGATGTTAATAGTGGGAGATTTAGTGATGGTAATGCCATTGAACATCAAGGGGTGATGGTTGGATTCTCTCTTGTTGGAGATGATCATTGCCTGACACTTGTGTGGCGTAAATGTTACTTGCCACTTGTCAGCCCAAGCCTGGATATTGTCCAGGTCTTGCTGAATTTGGACAGCAACTGCTTCAGTACCTGAGGAGTCGCAAATGGTGCTGAACATTGTGCAATCGTCAATGAACGTCCCCACTTCTGACCTTATGATGGAAGGAAGGTCATTGATGAAACAGCTGAAGATGGTTGGGCCTAGGACACTACCCTGAGGAACTCCTGCAGTGATGTCCTGGAGCTGAGATGACTGACCAACAACAAAACCATCTTCCTTTGTGTTAGGTATGACTCCAATCAATGGAGAGTTTTACCCCTGATTCCCATTGACTCCAGTTTTGCTACGGCTCCTCGATGCCAGTCAAATGCTGCCTTGATGTCAAGGATAGTGACTCTCACCTCACCTCGGGCGTTTAGCTCTTTTATCCATACTTGAACCATAGCTTTAACTAGGTAAGGAACTGAGTGGCCCTGGCGGAACCCAAACTGGGCATCAGTGAGCAGGGTTATTGCTAAGCAAGTGCCGCTTGGTGGCACTGTTGATGATCCCTTCCATCACTTTACTGATGATGGAGAGTAGACTGATGGGGCAGTAATTGGCCAGGTTGGATTTGTCCTGCTTTTTACATATTTATATATAGATTGGATGAATCTGATCAATCTCAGATTGGCAAAGGTAGCCTGGAAGATGAGTTTATGGAGTGCATTCTGGACAGTTTCTTAGAGCAGTATGTCCTAATGGCAACCAGGGAGCAGGCTATTCTAGACCTGACAATGTGCAATGAGACAGGATTAATTAATAACATCAAAGTGAAGGAACTTCTGGGTAACATGATAGATTTTCACATTTGGTTTGAGGATGGGAAGTATGGGTCTAGGACTAGTATTTTAAACTTAAAGGCAATTAAAAGGATATGAGGACAGAGTTGGCAAAAGTGAACTGCAAAATTAGGTTAAAATGTAGGACAGTAGAGATGCAGTGACAGACATTTAAAGAGATATTTCATAACACTCAGCAAAGGTACATTCCAGTGAGAAAGAAAGACTCTAGCAGAAGGATGAACCATCCATGGCTAACTAAAGAAGATAAAGATAGTTTCAAATTTGAAAGAAAAAATGTGCAATTCTATGAAGTTTATTGGTAGTTCAGAAGAATGGACAAATTTTAAAAACCAACAAAGAAAGACTAAGAGAAAAGGGAGAAATTAAAGTATGAGAGAAAGCTAGCTAGAAATGTAAAAACAGGTATTAAGAGATTTTACAAGTACATAAAAAGGAAAAGAGTAACTAAATTGAGTGTTGGTCCTCCAGAGAGTGAGTCTGGGGAATTAATAATGGTATATAAGGAAAGGGAGGAAGTGTTGAACAGATATTTTGTGTTTGCCTTCACAAGACACAAAATCCATCCCAAAAATATTTGAAAAACAAGAGGGAAAAGGGAGGGAGGAACTTAAAGCAATCACAATCACCAGGGAAAAGGTGCTGGGAAAACTATTAGAGCTAAAGCCTGACAATTCCCCAGGACCTGATGGCTTTCATTCTAGGATCTTAAAAGAAGTGGCTATGGAGATAGTAGATGCACAGCTTGTGATCTTCCAAAATTCCCTAGATTCTGGAAAGGTCCCAGCAGATTGGAAAATAGATAATATAACATGTCTATTCAAGAAAGGTGGGAGACAGAAAGCAGGAAACTATAGGCCAGTTGGTCCAGCATCAGTCACAGGGAGAATCCATTATTAAGAAGGTTATAACAGGGCATTTGGAAATTATAATACAATCCGGCAGAGTCAAAATGGTTTTGTGAAAGGGAAATGATGTTTAATTTATTGGAGTTCTTAGAGGAAGTAATAAGCAATGTGGATAAAGGGGAACCTGTGGAACTGGTACACTTGGCTTTCCAGAAGGCATTTGACAAGGTGCCACATCAAAGGTTACTACACAAAATAAGAACTCATGATATAGGAGGTAGTATATTAGCATGGTTAGAAGATTGGTTAGCTAACAGGAAGCAGAGAGTTGGGATAAAATGGGTCATTTTCAGGATGGCAGGATCTGACTAGTGGAATGCCGCAGAGATCAGTGCTGGGGCCTCAACTATTTACAATCTATATCAATTACTTGGATGAAGGGACCGAATATATGGTTGCTAAATTTGCAGATGACACAAAGATAGGTAGGAAAGTAAGCTGTGAAGAGGACAATAAAGTGTCTACAAAGGGTTATAGATAGATAAGTTTAAAAAAATGTGAACTTGTCCAGTTTGGCAGGAAGAATAGAAAAGCTACATATTACTTAACTGGAGAGAGATTGTAGAACACGAGGTACAGAGGGATCTGGGTGTCCTGGTACATGAATCACTAAAAGTTAGTATGCAGATACTGCAAGTGATTAGGAAGGCAAATGCAATGTTGTTGTTTACAGCAAGGGAAATGGAATATAAAGTAGAGAAATGTTGTTACAGTTTTACAGGCCCTCAGTAAGACCATATCTAGAGTACTGTGTACTGTTTTGGTCTTCTTACTTAAGAAAGGATAAAGTTGCATTAGGAGCAGTGGGGAGAAGGTTCACTCGACTGATGCCTGGGATGAAGAGCTTATTTTATGAGGAAAGGTTGAACAAGTTGAACCTATATCCATTAGAGTTTAGAATGAGATCTGACCTTACTGAAACTGCCCATCCTGATGGTGGATGCTGCGAGGATTCTTCCACTTGTGGCTGAGTCTAGAACATTCGGTTAGTCTCCCATTTAGGATGGAGATGAAAATTTTTTTCTCTGAGGGTGATTAACGATGGAATTCATTCGCTACAGAATTCGCTTCCTCAGAGAGCAGTGGAGGCAGGGTCATTGAATATATTCAAGGCTGAGTTAGCTAGATCCTTGGTTGACAAAGGAGTCAAGTGTTGTGAGGGGCAGACAGGAAAGTAGAGTTGAGACCACAATCCGATCAACCATGATCTTATCAAATGGTGGAGCAGTCTTGAGGGCCCAAATGGCCTCCTCCTCCTCATTCGTATGTTCATGTCTAATCATTATATAACTAAGCCCAAGGCAAGAGCTGAGGGAGAGGATTATTTTTGTATCTGGTCCATGAGGGCAGAGTTCTCATTGCTTTTGGTGCACTGGGTGAGGGATAGATTTATTTACGTCCCTGAATAGTGCCACAGGAGACCCATTTTAGTCTTAAAAAATAACCAATCCCCTGGGGTGATCATGGTGTTGTTCCAGCTCCCATCTTGGGAGGGTCTAAATGGTAGTCACAAACTACGGGAGTCTGACTGTCACCATTTAGGAGGTTATTTGAAGCTCTGGATCATGTAACTGCCTGGTAATTGCTCCCTGATAGCCATTTATCCTGCGTTTATTAGATACTAACACAATGAGTCATTGTTGGTAAACAGCCCTATAATGGCTTCCTGTGAATTGTAAATGCTGCTAAACCACCACTGTCAGTAATGCTGAGCTGACGGGACCTCCAGCTCCTCAAGAGCAGTGTGTTTTCCATTAGTGCCTCGACACCCCATCAGCACCAGATTACGGGATCCTATGGGCACCCATTCTGGTAATTCATCCAAAGTAACAGTCTTCCAGGCAAAATCCCAGTCTTCTAGGATCTGAGAAATCTTTGATATCCATGGCAGGTTTAGCGGCTTGTGGATAGGAATAGAACCCAGTGATGCCAGGATTCTGCCACTACTCTCCAGAGATGCTGGAGTCTCCTTGGAGGAGGGGGGAGGGGGATGTGTGGGGGAGTGCCAGATTCCTGCCCCTGGCTGCCCAATGTGAGAATGCTGATGGGAACGCTGGGAGGATGACCCATCCTGGAATGTCCACCAGTTCCTTCTGCAGGTAGCAGGTAGCAGGCAGTACTTGGGCAAAGGAGACAATGGAGCCCTCACCTTTGTTCCAGTATTCTTGCACAGAATGACAGGAGGATCCCCTGTAAATCCTGACATACTCCTGGGGACCCCCCCCCCTGTAAATACTGACACACCCAGAGCCCCCTGTGAATATTGACACACTACTGGGCACCCCTGTAAATATTGACATGCTCCTGGGGACTCCTAGTAAATCCTGGCACACATCCGGGGACTCCCTGTAAATACTGACACACTTACTGGGGATTCCCTCGTGTAAATAGTGACGCACTCCCCGGTGAGCTCCTGTAAATCCTGATACGCTCCTGGGGGCCCCTATAAACACCAACACGCTCCCCAGTGCCCCCTGTAAGTACTGACACCCTCCCCAGGGACCCCCTGTAAGTACTGACACCCTCCCCAGGGACCCCCTGTAAGTACTGACACCCTCCCCAGGTACCCCCTGTAAGTACTGACACCCTCCCCAGGTACCCCCTGTAAGTACTGACACCCTCCCCAGGGACCCCCTGTAAATACTGACACCCTCCCCAGGGACCCCCTGTAAATACTGACACACTCCCGGGGACCCCCTGTAAATACTACAGACTCCCGAGGACCCCTTGTAAATACTGACACACCCCGGGGACCCCCTGTAAATACTGACACACTCTCGGGACCCCTTGTAAATACTGACACACTCCCCAGGGACCCCCTGTAAATACTGACACACTCCCCAGGGACCCCCTGTAAATACTACAGACTCCCGAGGACCCCTTGTAAATACTGACACACTCCCGGGGACCCCCTGTAAATACTGACACACTCTCGGGACCCCTTGTAAATACTGACACACTCCCCAGGGACCCCCTGTAAATACTGACACACTCCCCAGGGACCCCCTGTAAATGCTGACACACTCCCCAGGGACCCCCTGTAAATACTGACACACACCTCGGGACCCCCTGTAAATACTGACACACACCCCGGGAACCCCTGTAAATACTGACACACTCCCAGGGACCCCCTGTAAATACTGACATACTCCTGGGCAGGCCTTTATTCTATTAGTTATCTAAAGACAAAGTTGCAGTGTGGTTAGAGAGGGCAGATCCCGACACACTTGAGCGTAAATAGCGCACGATGACGGTCAACGGGTGCGCGCAAATCTCAGAAGCGCAGCTATCAACTAAGCCCAGTAATGGCGCAATTAACTGGGATTTTTCGCTGCCCGTCCAACGTTACAGTTGGCGGGCGGGTGAATCAGCCAGGCGGCCTTTGCATTTTTCAGGAAAGCTCATCCCAAGGGCGGGCTGAGGTTTCCGATATTAATTTAAAAAAAAATGTTTGCACAGAGTTTTCATCAACCGCATGTTCCGGTGACTGATTTTGATGCGTGGGCGTTTTTTCCCGGTTTTTAAAAACTGAATTTTTTGCATTTAAATTCTTCAGCTCCCTGCCTTACATTTCACGCACCCCCACGCTCGCGCTGACTTCAGTGCTCGCCCTCCTCTCGCCGCCCCCCCCAACCCAGGCAGTGCAAATTATATCAGCCTTAAAATCATGCTGGTCAGCCAGCCAGCCAGTGTGAAATCACAGTCGGGGGCTTGTTTCCCGACTGCTCCCGAGCCTGCCGATCAGGCCTGCCCACTGAGCTGAAACTTCAGGCCGGCAAGTACTTTTTACCACTGTATAAGGATGCAAATTATGAGCCAGTAAGGAAATAATTCTCATGATGTCTGACAATCTCAGGCTCGGGATCAGTCTCCAGCACTAGAATATTGATTTTTTTTTAAAGCCTTGTACTCATGTCTGAATCAATTTTACTTGTGACCATTAGTTATTTGAGGTTTTCCACTCTTTTCTTACTTACAGGTGTACACAGTATCAAGATACCACACGAGAGGATGGTGAGTCAGTGTCTACATTCTCTGTTAGAAACTGCACTGTGCTGTGTTCACACCCGGCCCATCTCTGCCAGCATTGGGGCTGAACAGCTTTGAACTGTGTTTACTAAGTAGCATTGGCTTGGAAAATGTTTATTGTGAGGGCAAGTGAGTACAAAAGTGGAGAGATTATGCTTCAGTTATATAGGGCACGTGTGAGACCACATTTGGAGTATTCTGTACAGTATTAATCTCCTTATTTAAGGAATGATGTAAATGCATGAGAAGTAGTTCATAGGAAATTTACTAGACTAATACCAGGAATGGACAGGTTGTCTAATGAGGGATGGCTGGACAGATTCGGCTTGTATCCACTACAGTCTAGAAGAGTAAGAGGCAACTTGATTGAAACCTTTAAGATCCTGAGGGGTTTTAACAGAATGGATGTGGAGAGTATGTTTTCTGTTGTGGGAGAATCTACAACCAGGGGTCATGGTTTAAAAATAAGGGGTTGCTCATTTAAGAGAGAGGTGAGGAGAATTTTTTTTCTCCCAGTGGGTCATGAGTCTTTGGAACTCTCTTCCTCAAAAGGCAGTGAAAGCAGACTCTTTGAATATTTTTAAGGCAGGGCCAGACAGATTCTTGATTAACAAGGGGGTGAAAGGTTTTCGGAGGTAGGCCGGAGGTTATAATCAGATCAGCCATGATTTTATTGAATGGCAGAGCAGGCTTGAAGGGCCGAGTGGCCTACTCCTCCTATTTCATATGTTCGTATGTCCCAACTTTACAACGGCTTGTGATAACCTCTTGAGACACCAGTAAAACACATTTGGATTCGGTCTCCAAGTGTTTGGAACAGAGAGAGCCCTCTGCCCCTCCACCCCACTTCTCCCTTCCCCCCCCACCCACCCCCCCAAACAGAATATATGCACGTTCCCAGGGACCCCTGTGTAAATAGCAGCATACTTCCAGGTACTCACCTGAACTCTCTTAACATTATTACTATTCTTAATGCAATGCCAACCAACCTCTCCAACCAAGAAGGAAAACAATTTAAATTATTCAATCTCATTCCCAGAGGCCCTAAATTGTTTTTAGAGGTTTTTTTACATTTTAATTTTGTTTCCTTGCTTTCCCCTTCTGTCTCTCTTTATCTCTCTCGTAATTCAGCCTTTTATTTTTTGTTTTGTACCTGATTTAACTCTAATTCACCCTACGTCCTTCTCTGTTTTGTTCTCAATCGCTGCTTAACAAAATACATTGTTGGTCCCCTTGTTTACTAAGATCCCAGATGTCCCATTGTTCTCACTGCACCGTTAGCAGCTTACACTCCCAGCAAGTTACAGCTCAAAAACATTTTGGAGTGTAGGGTGCAGGTAAAAAGATGATCTAAGTAACATGGCTCAATGTAAGATGCCCACTCCATTACAGTCTGGCCCTTTCCCCCTCAGTAGTATGTTTGTGGGACTCTCTCCCATCAAAACCTGAATAAATATTCCTTTGGAACCTGCAGAACTCCTTAGGAATCTCACTGTTTGGTTCTTGTCCTGGTTTTCAAATCCATCCATGGTCTCACCTCCAACAAGGATGAGAATTTCAAAATTGAGGCATTTCTGATTCGGAGCCTGACCGGGGGAACGGTTTCCCAAGAGGCAGCCTCCTAACGGGCCATTCCCTCGCTCGCCGGCGCTCCCGATGCTGCTGGCCCAATCACGTGTCAGGAAGTGCGAGAGCCTCGGCTGTTCCACTGAGAGAGGTAGGCGCTGCTGATGCAGGTAGTTGAACCCGAGGGCGCCTCAACATGGAGGTATCTTCAGAGGGGTAAAAAATAATAAATAATTTAAGGGGAGGTGGAAGGCATCAGACCGAGCAGAACAGAGGGAAAGATCCTCCAAGGGGATCATTGGGGCCATGAGGATGGTCTTCCAGTTCTGAGGCCCCATCAATAGGGTATGGAACCACTGGCCTTCTGCAAGACAGTCACCTCCACCACAACAATAGTCATGATGCTAAAAGGATACTTGCACTTTGAATTACCAGTGTGTTTAATGGAGAATTCATGTGCAGATCCAGCAAGCTGTTAAAAATAACAAGGAGGTTGAGGCTGAGATGCCATTTGTGTGAATCTAATGGTGGAGTGGTGTGTAGGTCAGCGAGCACAGGGGGTGATTGGTGAATGAAACTCGGTGCAGGTCGGGATGCAGGCCACTGAGTTTTGGATGGGTTCCAAGAAAGGGCAGAGAGAGATAAGAAAGAGAGCTTAATGGGCGTAGATCCAGAGGGTCTGTACAGTTTTCCCACTCTCTTCATATTGTCCCACTTTATATAAAGAGAGTCAGGTGGGAATACAAGTTCCCTACAGGTGGGGAGAGATGAATGAGTTAAACCTTTTAAGAAGCCCGTGAGTTATCTATCTTGACGCATGGAGGATCAAAATGGACCAAAATTAAGATTTAAAATAAAACCACAGCATTCAGATTGTGACCCAATTTCCTATGGCTGTGCTTATTTGGTTTGCTGAGAGCTCCCTGTATACAGGAGTGGAGTAAACTCTGTTCAGAGTGGCTCCCCAGAATGATGCATGTTTGATTCTTCACAGGGCACAAACTGTTAAAATACCCATGAGAGAAAATTCCTTAGTTGTTGCCAAGTGTATATTCAGTAAATTTCCTCTTGCTGTGAAAAGGAGTGATGATGTGGGAGAGGGAGATTGGAATGGACACCAGCGCTCACTTGGACAGAATAATTCCTGTGCAAGTACTGTCCCCTGGTGACCAGAAAAGGAATGGCAGCCTGAAGGTTTGGTTTGATTCCAATATTATAGAAATCATGGGGGCAGAATTTCCCCAGCCTTGGGGGTCCCCGATGCATTCCAGCCACCGGGCAGGACAGGATGTGGACCGGCTGCCCACTGAACGGAGGCGGGATAAATTTAAATAATTAAGGCCCTAATTGGGGGTGATTTTTTTCAAGCTTTCTGGCATTAGGTCGGCAGCATGGGGAGGCTGTCAGCCTAATGGAGGTGACCTCCCTACAGAATGCTGGTGGTCCCATACCCCACTGATGGGGACACAGAAGGGGAAGACAACCCTGACAGCCCAAATATCCCCTTGGAGGACTTTCCCTCTGTTCCACGAGACCTGATGCCTTTCACACCCCCCCCCCACCGAAACATTTCATTATTTTTACCCCTCCTGAGGAAGACTCCATGTTGAGGCACCCTCAGGTTCAACTACCTGCCTCAGCAACACCTAGTTCTCTGGTAGAACCTCCAGCCATATGATTGGGCCAGCAGCCTGGGGGACCCCTGCCTGCCCTCCCTTAATAGGATGATGATCGTGGAGGTTGCTGCCTCCTGGAAAATCTGTCTTCTGACAAGTGTGGGCTTGGGACCTCCATTTGGTCCTGAAGCCTGTAGGAATAACCCACCCATAGTATCATAGCAGGAGGCCTTCACAGCCAATGAAGCATCGTCAGTGATGTAATGCAGGAAACGTGGCAACTATTTGGCAGCACAATGGGAACATTCAAGGACTAAGCACAGGTTGTGAGTGGGTCAGGTGGATTCAGTGCTGAAACATTTCTTTATTCATTCAAGGGATGAGGGCACTGCTGGCTAGGCCAGCATTTATTGCCCATCCCTCATTGCCCCTTGAGAAGGTGGTGGCGAGCGGCTGCCTTGAATACAGCTGAGTGTCTTGCTTGGCCATTGCAGAGGGCAGTTAAGAGTCAACCACATTGCTATGGGTCTGGAGTCACGTGCAGGCCAGACCGGGTGAGGATGGAAGATTTCCTCCCCTAAAGGGCATTAGTGAACTAGATGGGTTTTTATGACAGACCCGTAGTTTTGTACTAACTTTTTAATCCCAGATTTATTTAAATAATTTAATTTAAATTCTTCAGCACCTCCGGTGGGATTTGAACTCATGCTCCCAAGTCATTAGTCCAGCTCTCCGGATCACTAGTCCAGTAACATAACCCGTCTTTCTGAAAACAGTTTCTCTTTTTTTGACAGAAATACTTCATTGTAATGCAGAGTGTCTTTTACCCCGACGAGAGAATTGTTACCAGGTATGTAGTCCTTTTAGGAATTATCTTCTGCAGTCGAGTAAGTTAAATATTGGATGGACTTTCACCAATAGTGCTTGTTTGATAGTAAACTTCAGTTTGGGTCTTATGTTCGTGCTGTAAAAGGCTAAGCTTCTGACTGGCTGGTACAAAGATTGCTACAGACACACAAATAGCGTTCGTGTGTGACTTGTCAGGCTGTCCGTCGACCTCTGAATCCTTGTGCTAATTTCCAAACCAAGAGAGTGACAATATGAAAACACCTTTTAGATTCTGCAGATACTGCACCTCCTGGGATAACAATTACGCTGTGTCTCCTGCCAACGCGATATGGCCGATGACACCCATCAGCACGCGTGCACTTGCCTGCGCAAGCACAGAAACCCAATGACGTCATTGGCCGGATGCATTGGCAGCAAATGCGACCCGGTTAAAAACGTTGGAAAATAAAACCGCACGTTTCCAGGGTTATTATTAACAGAACTATGTGTGTTGCAGATTGTGTAAGAGAAATTGACTTTGCTAATTTCTGCACTCTTTTTTTTAAAATATAAAATGTTTCAGTGAGCTGCCAGGGTTTGTATGTAACAGAACTGAAAATATGCCGCAGAAAATGATAAAGCTAAAGGAAATTACCCGGGTGGAAATGGGTATTGTACCTTGTTCTGAATAAAATAGTCCTTTCTGGTTTCAAAATCCTTTCTAGGATTGTTAATTTTATTTTGTTTTCAGTTTCAGTTCCCATTAGGATCACTGCAAGTTTGAATTATGCTTTAAAAAAAATGAGAAATAAATGGGGAGGATAAGTATCATGCTGAGCTTGGGGGAATGAGTCGAGTTCTGATCTCTGTCACTCGCAATAATGTCACAGAGTGAAGTGGTACAGCTGTGCATGCACTGTGTTGGTAGCAAATCTAGCCTAAAAATTAGGATCCCATTAAGTTTTCGTTAATGGCCTTATCAACCTGTGGTGCTGCCATTAACTGTCCAGTACGCCCACAATCCCCCCACCCACCATATCCCATTACTCCTCCCTAGCTCGGAGCCTATGAGTGTGACTGGAATGGCTGTGTTCAGTAACATTGCTCTTTTCCCCAGGTATGATATCAAGGGTTGCCAGGTGAGTCGATGGACAGACCCTGCCCCTGAGGGTAGCAATGTCATCGTGGTGCTTAAAGACTTGAATTTCGAGGGGAACACCATCTGCCTGGGTAAGGAGCCACCTTCACCATCTTCCAATTACATGTAGTCAATCTGTCCATATCTATTTTTACTCCCCAGCTTCCCCTGTCCACTGTAACCCCTATTAATGAAATTAAGAGCATTGCAACCTGATGCTGTATTGTCACTGAGCAGATGGGAGTTAACTGATGAAGATCAGGCTGGCCCATTATACTGTGAATTTATAATGATATAAAGATACATCCTGGGGGTCATCATTGACCAGAAACTGAACTGGACCAGCTATATAAATACTGTGGCTACAAGAGCAGGTTAAAGGCTAGGAATCCTGGGATGAGTAACTCACCTCCTTACTCCCCAAAGACTGTCCACCAACTACAAGGCACAAGTCAGGAGTGTGATGGAATGCTCCCCACTTCCTGGATGAGTGCAGCTCCCACAACTCCCAAGAAGCTTGACACCATCCAGGACAAAGCAGCCCGCTTGACTGGCACGCTATCAACAAACATTCATGCCTTCCATCACCAACACACAGTGCACCATCTATAAGATACACTGCAGGAACTCAGCAAGGTTCCTTAGACAGCACCTTCCAAACCCATGACCACTACCATCTAGAAGGACAAAGGCAGCAGATAGATGGGAGCACCACCACCTGGAAATTCCCCTCCAAGCCACTCACCATCCTGACTTGGAAAGACGTCTCCGTTCCTTCACTGTCACTGGGTCAAAATCCTGGAGCTCCCTTCCTAACAGCACTGTGGGTGTACCTACACCACATGGACTGTAGCGGTTCAAGATGGCAGCTCACCTCCAACTTCTCAAGGGCAACTAGAGATGGGCAACAAATGCTGGCCTAGCCAGCGACACACTTATTCAGTGAATGAATAAGAAACGAAACACACCCCATTATACTCAGCTTGTGAGTTCCTGAATCTACAAGCCTATGTGCTGTATTTTTTATGTTCATTCCGCACTGCTCTGGATTTCCAAAACTTTCTGTTCCAGATCAGCAAAAGTCCTGGCTCATTCGACAAGTGGGCATTGACACAGAATATCTGAAAGGACTGAATGTTCTGGACTACAGCCTCCTGGTGGCCCATCAGCCTCTGCACCTTGATGAGCGTCGCCAGAGTTGGTCCTTTGCCAATATCATTCTCCGCACTAAGAAGTAAGCAAATTTACCAGTACAGGCCAGTTCCCTGGGCGTGGCTGCTTCCCTCTGGAGCTAACCCATAATTAAACTGGGCCTAAAGTATCAGCTAACAAGACCCAGGACAGTGGTAGACTGAGTGGCGTCTTTCCGTGCAGTATGGTTCTATGACAACGATTGGCGATATGTTCCTGTTCAGGGCGTCAGATGCTCGGAGTCAGAGGTTTGAGGGTTCAAGTTCTTCTCCAGAGACTTGAGCACGAAATCCAGGCTGACACTCCAGTGCATTACTGAGGGAGTGCTGTACTGTCGGGGGTGCTGTCTCTTGGATGAGATATTAAACCAAGGCCCTGTTTGCCCTCTTGGGTGGATGTAAAAGATCCAATGGCACTACTTCAATGAAGAGTTCTCCCCATATCCTGGGGCTAATATTTATCCTCGACTCAGCATCACTAAAAACAGGTTATTTGACCATTATCCCATTGTTGTTGATGGAGTCTTGCTGTGCATAAATTGGTCACGTTTCCTTGCATTACAACAGGGGCTTTACTTCAACAAGGTACCTGGTTGGCTGTAAGGTTCTATATAAATGCAAGTTCTTTATTTTCTCTGCGTCTGTCTCTCTGGCAGGTCGATGACCAGTGGAGGCAGCCCCACTACCTCAGCAGGAACCTCGGTGCCGGGACTGGTGGAAGAGGAATCAGCAGTGCTGGTGGCTGAGACGGTGACTGGCACGGACGAGTGCCACGTCAAGGAGATCCCTGGGGTGACCCTGACCTCAGCAGGTAGCAGCGGGTCGGAGTTGGAGCTGGTGGAGGCAGCAGCTCAGAACCGCCGGCTGTTGCCCAACTTCAGGAACTCTCTGCATGTCATCGATGGGGCCCAAACCCGCTACTTCGTGGGCATCATCGACATCTTCACCGTTTACGGCTTCCGCAAGAAGCTGGAGCACCTGTGGAAGTCCATCCGGTATCGGGGGCAATCCTTCTCCACTGTCAACCCTGATCAGTATGCCAAGCGACTGTGCCAGTGGGTAGATGACCACACGGTGTAGGGTATCAGACTAGGAGTGAGGGTGGGGCGAGATGAGGAAGGAACGGGCAAGAGCTTGGATGTTTAGAGCAACAGAGAGCAGGGGGAGGCTGCTCCCCTTTTAACTGAGTGTAATCAATGACTTGATGGAAAGTCCTGGGGTTGGGTGTGGGTTGTTTGGGGGAGGGGGGAGGTGGGTCCAAATTAGAGAATGTGAAACCTAATCAGTTGAGTGAGATGAGGCTCTTGTGGAGCACCAATGCCAGCCATAGAGTGACCAGAGCTGCCGTGTAATTCTTACACAAACCCTTGGCATAAAGTTGGCTCCAACACTGCGCTGACTTTGAAATTAACACCTGAAGAAAACTTCACTGGTGACCGCATGGAAAAGCTGCCTGATCTTTGCATGATCCTGTTGGCTGCTTTAATCGCTAGGAGACGATCGAGCATTACTGTTAAGCCCTAGGCATAGCAAACATACCTAATCACTGCTCCACAACATGTATAAAGAATGATTTTTTTTATTGCTGTACATAATAAATGAGGAACCCAAAACCAACAGTCACACTTGTCAATTCTCTTGACACAAGCCAATCCCTAAAATTCACCACATCTTGTCTAAAATTGGCATTTTGGCCATCAAAGAGTTAAACGCCTGGGTGACCATTCAGTGCCTCCTCCTCCTCCTCCTCCTCATCATCATCATCGATGATGAAAGTATTTCCTCCTCAGGGATGCTGAGAGTAACTGTTTACCAGGACAGAGTTATTAACTCCAAACTCAGTAGCAGACTCTCAGGTAGGTGAGAGGAGTTAGTAAAGTGATGGAATAAGGTTTGGCATCAGGCTTGAGTTTTTGATGTTAAACCTCAGTAAAAGAACGTCTCCATGTAGCATGAGATTGACATGGTGACAATTCTGTTTGAAAGTGGGACGTTTGAGGGCTGGCGTCAGCGGTCCTTGTTTGTGACTGTCTCACAGTGACCAGCGCAGAACCTAACTTTAACACTTCAGCTGTGACAAGAGAACCAGGAGGGAGATGTGGAGAATTTCTTTTTGGTCTGGAACACGCTGTCCGAAAGGGCGGTGGAAGTAGATTCAATAACTTTCAAAAGGGAGCCGGATAAATACTTGAAAAGGAAATGTTTGCAGGGACATGGAGAAAGAGCAAGAGAGTGGGGCTAATTGGACAGCTCTTTCAAGGAGCCAGCACAGGCGTGATGGGCCAAATGGCCACCTCCTGTGCTGCATGATTCTAAGTTTCTGAACAGCCCAGTTAATAGGTCGACTAGTGCAAAACTGGGCAAGTGTCAGCTCTACGCCGGGAGCTGTACAGAGAAGCTATGTTTGTCCTTTTTGCACATGTATTGGGAGTGGGAGTTTTAACCCTGGCTACAGAATCCATTGAATAAACTCACTTGGATTAGGGAGAGAAAGGGCAAAGAGGGGTTAATGGTCAGAGGTGTCCTGTTTGTATTGGAGGCTCAGAGTGGGGCCTCACTTGGGCTGGCTGAGTCTATTCGGTTTACAGATTGATCCATTAATGGATCCGAACATTGTACTCAATCCGGGGAACGCTGAGATACCATTTCAGTGTGTGTTTCCCAGTTGGCTCCATCCTTCCCTCAATTAGTCTGCTCTGTGTGAGTTTAATGCAATCACAATGGAGAAATCACATTACAGAATAAGCTAACAGGGAGGCTGGATGGAATGGGCATGGAATGGGCAATGTTCAGTCAGTGACACTAAAGTGTCAGGCCCAGTGCTGACAGAAAACAGAAAATGCTCTGGGAAGCCAAGTTAATGTTAAATCGAGGCCAGGACCCTCCACCAACATTGCAAATTGTCAGAAGTAATGATGAACTTGTACAAAGCTCTGGTTAGGCCATAACTACAGAATTGCATTCAGTTCTGGTCACCACGCTTTAGGAAGCATTTAAGGGCCCTTGAGAGGGTGCAGAGGGATGAAGGATTTTAGCGACAAGGTTAGGTCGGAGAAGCTGGGGTTGTTCTCCTTGGAGCAAAGGAGATTGAGAGGGGATTTGATAGAGGTGTACAGGATTATGACAGGTTTAGATAAGGTAGACAAAGAAGCTGCTGCCATTAGCTGATAGTGCAGGGACTGGGGATGGACACAGGTTTAAGGTTTTTGGACAAGAGGTGCAGGGGGAGTGTGAAGGAGCTGTGCTTTTCTGCAGTGAGTGGTAATGACCTGGAACTCGCTGTCCTCAAGAGTGATAGAAGCAGAGATGATGAGTGATTTCAAAAGGAAATTGGATGGGCACTTGAGGGAAATAAACTAGCAAGGCTACAGGGATAGAGCTGGGGAATAGGACTGACTAGATTGCTCTACAGAGAGCTGGCATGGACTCGATGGGCCAAATGTCCTCTTTCTGTGCCATAATTACTTTATAAGGAGGCTCTTGATACTGTAACATGTGACTTATATTGCATCCCCATAGAGCCACTACATATCCCATGCCACAAGAGGACCATTTAATTTATCATAACACACTAACAGGACCACATGCCTTGTAATACACCCTCTTTGAACCATGTGACTTGTCCTAAGGTTGAATAAAGGTATATTATACATAATAGCCCATAGTGATGGGTAAGGTGCCTGTTTAGCTCAGTAACACTCTCAACTTTGGGCTAGAGTTGTGGGTCCAGTACTTGAGGGCTTAATACATTTGTAAAATATGAAAACTCAGGCATCATGTATAATGGATTCACACTGCAAATAACCGATTTAATAAATTGTATAGTATTTGAAAATGTAAATGCAAAATCTAGTTAATTAAATGGTTTTCCATTCCTTTTCTGTCATTGTTTTAATACATTCTGCTGCACTGGTCGCAATGAATCTAATCCAAAAAAGAAAGACTTTCATTTATATGGTGCCTGTCATTACACCAGGATGTCACAAAGCACCTTGCAACAGATGAGGTACTTTTGAAATGTAGTCACTGTTGTAATGTAGGAAATAATGTAGCCAATTAGCGCACAGCAAGCTCCCACAAACAAGAAATTGATAATGACCGGATAATCTGAATTTGTGGTGTTAATTAAGGGATGAATATTGGCCAGGACACCAGGGAGAATTCATTTCCCTGCCCTTCTTCAAAATAGTGACCACGGGATCTTTTACACTGCCTGAGAGAGCACTTTGTGTCTTCCCCATCACGCATGGGTGTGCCATGAGCTAGAAAACACCTCAGCCTGAGGATACTTGCACATTACACATTCTTTGCTGGCAGGAGACTTGAAAGTAGTGCACAGAAATATTTTTATCAGGTGAATTTATCAGGTCCCAACAAAATACCAAATGGGCGTCCCGGTATCCCCCATCTCTGTCTCAGCTCGCTTGCTGCTGAAACCCTCATCCCTGCATTTTTTACCTCAAGACTCAACTATTCCAACATTCAGTTTCCTATCTTCCGTCCTCCGTAACTTTCAGCTCATCCGAAACCCTGCTGCCTGTGTCCTAACAGGTGGCAGAGCGAGAGGAGAGAGGCCACAGAAAAAAAAAGCAAAAAATAAAAGCTCCAACTTTCCTGGTGTAATAAAGTAAATAGGATATAGCTTCACTCTCTTCGGTAGCTTTGACTAGCCCCTCGATTGGACTGGATCACTGCGGGGTTTACAGAATGCTGTGATTTTGATTGTGCTTTGAAACCTGAGGGATGAGAAAATCTTAATGCGACTGAATGAGGAGAAATGATTTGTTGATGGGAAGATTGCTGAGGAGCTCTGATAGAAGAGTCTCTGCTGGTTGGGGCCATGCATCATCCGGTGATTATTAGTTACTGATTAAACAATTACTCCCATATTAACAGCTTCCTCTGATTCCTATTGGTGATAGTTTACCAATGTGGTTGGGACCAATCTGGGATCATTACAGTTCTGTTGGCTGCCTCCTCTTCCCAGAGTTTATGTACATTTTTTAAAAAATTTCTTGATGGGATGTGGGCTTCGATGGCTGGACCAACATTTATTGCCCATCCCTAGTTGCCATTGAGAAGGTGGTGGTGAGCTGCTGCCTTGAACCGCTGCAGTCCATGCGGTGAGGGTACACCCACAGTGATGTTAGGGAGAGAATTCCAGGATTTTGACCCAGCGACAGTGAAGGAACGGCAATATATTTCCAAATCAGGATGGTGAATGGCTTGGAGGGAAACTTCCAGGTGGTGGCATTTCCATCTATCTGCTGACCTCGCCCTTCTAGATGGAAGGGGTCATGGGTTTGGAAGGTGCTGCCTAAGGAGCCTTAGTGAATTTCTGCATGCATACATACATAATTACATAAAAGGTACAGTACAAATCAGTCCATTCCAGTGTTTGTGATCCACTCGAGCCTCCTCCTGTTTTTCCTGATCTAAGTCGATCATCGTAACCCTCCATTCCCTTCTCCCTCATGTTTGTTTAGCCTCTCCTTAAATGTATCTATACTATTCGCTTCAACCACTCCCTGTGGCAGCAAGTTCCACATTCCCACCACTCTGAGTAAACAAATATCTTCTGAATTCCCTGTATAATTTCTTGGTGCCTAATTTATAACAATTGCATTTAGTTTTGCTCTTCCCCACAAGTGGAAACATTCTCTGGGTCTAGTCTATCAAAACATTACTTAATTTAAAAGATCTCTATGAGGTCACCCTCACTAACCCCCCCAACCCCGCTCCCTCCTGTCCCCTGCCCCCATCAGCCTTCTCTTTTCAAGAGAGGAGAGACCGTGGCCTGTTAATCTTTCCCTGATGGGTAAACCTTGTAGTTCTGGTCTCAACCTTATGAATTTTTGAACAGCTTTTCCAGCACCTATATTTCATTTCTTTAATATGGTGACCAGACTGTAAACTATGCTCCAGGACTAATCAAACCAACATTCAATACAAAACAAAAACAGAATTACCTGGAAAAACTCAGCAGGTCTGGCAGCATCGGCGGAGAAGGAAAGAGTTGACGTTTCGAGTCCTCGTGACCCTTCAACAGAACGTTCAATACAGTTCAGTATAACTTCTCTACTTTTCATTTCTATACCTCTAGGAATAATCTAGGTTTTTTTTTTATGACGAACACAGGAGATTGACGGGCAGGCAAGGTTAATTGGTTTGCCCCACACTCCAGACAGGTGGAGCATTGTGACCAGACACTTCCCACAGCCATGTAACCTCCTGGGGAGGGCATATTCATGACTAGGCTCAACAATCATGAGTGACTGCTTATGTCACCCCCACCACCAATTATTGCCTTCCCTGTCCAGCCTAGGGCCGGCTCTGAGGGTTCAAATTGGAGGTTGCACATTTCTAGCCTGTCCAAGTCAAAATGGCCAAGGATGAGGAGGAAGAGAGCAATTCCATCTTCAAAATGAGCTGGGAATATTTTATCTTCTGGGTGGTTCAACTTCAGTTCAGTGAAATTCTGGGGCAAATAGACAACCCTAACCTTTTGAAGACAGAGGCACCAATGCTCAAAATGCCAATAAACACTCACTCCCTTAAACAAAATTGATCACAGCACAAATCTATCCAAGAAATCAGAGGTTGGGAATCCTAGAAACTTCGCTATAACATATTCATTTTGCTTGAGGTTTTAAAATGAATCCTCTGGCTTTGGTCAAAACAACCAAACATTTATTGCTCGAAGAAAACTAACTTTCACAGTTATGGGGAAAATGGCTGCAGTGTGGGCCTAAACTTGACAGCACTTTCAAAGAGCCAGCACAGGCTTCATTGACTGAATGGCCTCCTTTTGTGTTGTTTGATTCTATGATTCTAAATCGACCTCTCAAACAATGACCATCATATTAACAGATGGACCTAGTAAAGTGAGGTGGGCTTGTCATGCAGTGGGTAGTATCCCTGACTCTGAGCCAGTAGCTCTGTGTTCAAGTCCCACCCCAGGACCTGATGTGTTCATAGTATGGTCAAACTGGTTGAGGATCAACCTACAGATCAAAATGGCAGGCGATAAGAGCAGGAGAGATTCCTGGCCAATCATGTGATGGAAAGAGCATTGGAGCCTCTACGATCACTATCCATAGCTCCAGACTACAACATGCATGTTGCCACAGCAACTCAGACTTCCTGAGTGAACTGTAACACATCATTACCTAATAAAGCAACTGATCACTCTTCATCAGCCATCCTATACATGTTTTTTTGCCTCCTGTTATAATCCTTGGCCAGATCCCCAAGTTGTTAGTAAGATCCAGTTAGGGAGCAATAACATTTTGTTTAAAGTAGACAAAATTTGAGATTTAAGATACTTGCTCAGTGAACGAAGCCATAAGATTCCATGGATTTTGAACAAATAAAAATAAACTTTACAAGGTCGGAAAGAAAAAAACAATTCATCTTAAACTCTAACATTCAGAGTATGTATGAGGTACGTGTGAATTAACAAGCCAACTGTGGTCAAACACACCACGCTATACAATAAATAGCAGGTGTGACCAAGACAGAGTCCATGGATTTCTCAACAGCCCACCCAGATATTATTAAACACCGTGAGACAACCAATCTCTGAAACTTTCTCTTCCATGAGGAATTCCAGTCTTCACTTTCGAAGATCTAACCTGGGAATTCTCTTCAAGTGTTGCTCCAATTTAGATGTCATCAACAATGGCCCACGTTACAGGGTTTCAATCTTGTCTCCCGAGATTCTGTTCTCCTGAATTCCCAAGTATACACTCGAGCACCAACTCACAAGCATAATTTCAGATCTTCGGCCGCACTGAGCAGAACACTACTTCTCCAAAGGGGGTAGCTCTACCCCAGTGGCCAGCAGCATGGAGTCACCAACTTTCGGCTGCCCTCTTGAACCTTCAGGGCTTCTTCTGAGCCCTCTTCACTTAAAGTCTGCTACCTGTAGCCCTTTTCCAATTTGGAGCCTTTTTTCTCTGCTCCTTTCTTTTTAGTTGAACTGGGACTCTTCCTGCCCCTGTCCCAATCTGGGTCTCTTCTTTAAGGGCCTCTCCCTATCCCACCTCCCTTTGGAACCTGTCACTGGCCCCTCTCCCCAGTCCGCTGCCTGGGACTCTCAATGGTGCTTTGCTCCTGGTCACCTGGTCTAGTTTTCACGTGGTTATTCTTCCCGCACAGGTATGCTGGGCCCAAACAATGTAAAAATGCCGATCTGTGCATGTGCAGCTCACTCCTGGTCTGCGCATGTGCAAAAGCTCTGAGGTCTGTTGGGAGTTGAAGTTCTTGGCCTCCATCCTCAGGATAAGTCTGGTTTTCAGAGCACTCCGTACCCTCTCTTGTGAGCTGGAGACGGATTGAAAGAGGTGAACTAACCCTATTGAAGCAACTGCACCAAATATTTAAATGAAAGCAAAATACTGCGGATGCTGGAAATCTGAAATAAAAACAGGAAAAACTCAGCAGGTCTGGAAGCATCTGTGGGGAGAGAATCAGGGTTAATCTTTCAAGTCCGTATGACTCTTCTTCAGAGCTAATGAGTAATTTCCACCTCTTGTTCACTCTCCCTCCACAGATGCTGCCAGGCCTGATGAGTTTTTCCAGCATTTTATGTTTTTATTTCACCAAATATTTACCGAGATTCCCTTATCCTGGTGACCTCCGCAAAAAAGAAATTCCGTGGAATTTTAGACAATTGTCCCGCTGAGCTATCCATAGCTGTAGCGGTGCGAAGGAGCCAGCTGTGGCTCAGGGAGTAGACTGTCACTTCTGTGTCAGAAGGTTGTGGGTTCAAAGTGCACTCCAGGGACTCGAGCTAAACAATCCAGACTGACTCTTACATTGGTAATACTGAGGGAGTGCCGCACTGCGGGAGTTGCTGTCTTGCAGATGTTAAACTGATACGCTGTCCCTTCTGTGAGTGGGATGTAAAAGATCCTGTGGCACTATTTTGAAGAGGAAGACACCATCTATTCCTAATATAGTCAGTGAACATTGATTTTCCTTATTTCCCTGGGCTGCCTTTCATCTGTTGTCTGACCTGCTTAACTCTATTTTCTTAGCATTCTAGTACTTAACTTGAACTGTTTCACCGTGAGAAGGAAACATACTTTCTTCAGGAAACCAAATGTATTTATAGCAATAATCAACGTGTGTGACCACCCCTGGTAAGAAGAGCTCTGGGCCCCCACTATCCCTGACTTTCAATCCCCAGCCTTTGGTTTAGCTCAGTGAATAAAGCTGTCAATCCTCCGCCCCAACGCTAGAGGGAGCTGGTTGTCCCCCACGGGCAGGGGAGACCTCAGTCAGGCCTCGCGGAAGCCAATTTGTTCAAAAGGCTCACAGGGCAGCATTGGGAGCAGCCAGAGAGACACTGCACCAGAGAGACACTGCACCCTCAAACCACCAGCGGAAGAAGGAGTCGCATCGAATGGCAAAAGCAACTAGGGAAGGATGTCAAGGGCTTGGAGGGTTTTACTAAAATGGCACCGGGGATGAGGGGCTCCAGTTATGTGGAGAGACTGAAGAAAGTAGTTGAGAAAGAGTTAGATGTAGCTCTTGGGGCGAAAGGGATCAAAGGATACAGGGAGAAAGCGGGGGCAGGCTATTGAGTTGGATGATCAGCCGTGATCATACTGAATGGCGGAGCAGGCTTGAAGGGCTGAATGGCCTACTCCTGCTCCTAGTTTCTATGTTTCTATGTAAGCTGGGACAGTGCTCCTCAAGAGTAGGGAAGGTTAAAAGGCGATTTAACCGAGGACTGAAAATTTTTGATGGACTGCAGAAGGACAAACTGGCAGAATTAACACACTTAACGTGATTGGCAAAAGAACTAGAAATGACATAAGGGGGAAAAATTATGCAGTGATTTGTGATCTGGAATTCAGTGCCTGAAAGGATACTGGCAGCAGATTCCATCAACAGCTTCTAAAGAGAATTGGATAAATATTTAAAGGGGAATTTGCACTGTTATGGGGAAAAAGCAGAAGAATGAGACCGGCACAGGCATGACTCGCCTCCTTCTGTGCTAGGTCATTCTGTAATTCACAGCATTCAAATCTAGAGCACAGAATGTTGCAACTATTGGGACTATTGGTGATGGAAACTCTCTTAAAATCACAAGATATAATCTAGATTTACACATTACATAGAATTTAACAGCTCAGAAACAGGCCATTTGGCCCAAATCAAGGCTGATACTGATCTAGTGCTACACTGTCGGAGGTGCCATCTTTCACGTGAGCTGTTAAACCAACTCTGTCTGCCCTCTCAAGGTGGACATGAAGTGTCCCATGCCGTTAATTCGAAGAAGAGCGGGGAGTTATCCCTGGTGTTTCCCGGCCAACGTTCACCCCTTGACTAACATCACTGCAGCAGATTATCTGGTCATTATCACATTGTTGTTTGTGGGATCTTGCTGTGCACAAATTGGCTGCCATGTTTCCTACATCACAGTGGCGACAATGCTTCAAAAGTACTTCATTGGCTGAAATGCATTTTGGGAGTTCTGAGGTGATGTAAGGCGCCACAAAAATGCAAGTTCTTTCTTTCACTGTCACTGTTCTAGACTCTTGCAAAATACTCACTCAGATTGTGGTCTGGTATGCCCGTGTTCCAGATTTGAACGGGGCAAAGTCACCTTGCTCTGTGGGGGGGGACATTGTTATGCAGGGGAGTGGAAATCGCAGCCCCGGGTTGGCTTCCTTCTCCTTCCTCTGCCGCCTCCTTCCGACTCGCTGTCCAGTTGCTGACCCTCGAAGTGGCTTGTGCCTTGACGGACCAGGTGGTGCCAAGCTGGGCAATGGGCAGCATTCTCCTCCCAGTCAGTGGACTTAATGCTTCCATGCTTTAGGGTGACCTTGAGCATATCCTTGTACCTTTTCCTTTTGCCACCCTTTGAGTGTTGGCCAGTGGAGAGCTGGGAGAAGAGAAACTACCGAGAGAGGAGGTTTTCGGGGATCTGGATGCAATGGCCTGTCCAGTGGAGTTGGTTCGGCAGCAGCAGGGCTTCAATGCTGTTAGACGCAGCTTCATGGAGGACGCTCGCTTCAGCCCAACCATCCTCCCAGTTCATCCCCACAATTCGACACAAGCGCCGCTGATGGAAGCTCTCCAGGGTCTTAATGTGGCGTCGGTAGACAGTCCATGTTTCACTGCAGTAGAGGAGGGTGGTCAACACAACGGCCTTATAAACCTGAACCTTTGTTGACTTCCGCAGGTCCCTGTTGTCAAAGACACGTTGGACATCTCGAAGAAGGCACCGCTGGCACAGTTGACTTGGTGTTGGACTTCCTCATCGATGGTAGCTGCCAGCGTGGTCAATCTCTGCGGGTATGCTATCGGGCACACACGCTTTGTTGGTTCTGTACATTTCTGTATTGGGGCTCGAACCCAAAACCGACTGACTCAGAGTTGAGAACAAGACTCACTAATCCATGGTGGACACCTGCCCTTTTCTGAAAGAGGGTCAGGAACCTGGGTTTTCTTGGTGCTCAGTTTGCAAGAAAGAGAAACATCAAACGACGTAAGAGACAATAGATTGGGAATGCAGAGTTTCTTCAAAGTTTCTAAACTCAGCCATCAAACTCAAGCTGATTTTTATCTGCTAGTTTATCCAAGTTGAAGTTTGTAGCCTGGAGGTTGGAAAGCATTGTTGTTAGTGACGCTGCCTCATCGACAGATAATCTGAAAACAGGACTTTGAGATCTGTCGGTATCAGCAGCTGGGGAGCTGAGGGAGAACTGCACTGTCGGAGGGTGACTACTGAGGGAGAACTGCACTGTCAGAGGGTCAGTACTGAGGGAGTGCTGCACTGTCAGAGGGTCAGTACTGAGGGAGAGCTGCACTATCAGAAGGTAAGTACTGAGGGAGTGCTGCATTGTCAGAAGATCAGTACTGAGGGAGTGCTGCTTTGTCAGAGGGTCAATACTGAGGGAGTGCTGCACTGTCAGAGGGTCAGTACTGAGAGGGTGCTGCACTGTCAGAGGGTCAGTGCTGAGGGAGAACTGCACTGTCAGAGGGTCAGTACTGAGGGAGTGCTGCACTGTCAGAGGGTCAGTACTGAGGGAGTGCTGCACTGTCAGAGGGTCAGTACTGAGTGCTGCACAGTCAGAGGGTCAGTACTGAGGGAGTGCTGCACTGTCAGAGGGTCAGTACTGAGGGAGTGCTGCACTGTCAGAGGGTCAGTACTGAGGGAGTGCTGCATTGTCAGAGGGTCAGTACTGAGGGAGTGCTGCTCTGTCAGAGAGTCAGTACTGAGGGAGTGCTGCACTGTCAGAGAGTCAGTACTGAGGGAGTGCTGCACTGTCAGAAGGTAAGTACTGAGGGAGTGCTGCATTGTCAGAAGATCAGTACTGAAAGAGTGCTGCATTGTCAGAGGGTCAGTACTGAGGGAGAACTGCACTGTCAGAGGGTCAGTACTGAGGGAGTGCTGCACTGTCAGAGGGTCAGTACTGAGGGAGTGCTGCACTGTCAGAGGGTCAGTACTGAGTGCTGCACAGTCAGAGGGTCAGTACTGAGGGAGTGCTGCACTGTCAGAGGGTCAGTACTGAGGGAGTGCTGCACTGTCAGAGGGTCAGTACTGAGGGAGTGCTGCATTGTCAGAGGGTCAGTACTGAGGGAGTGCTGCTCTGTCAGAGAGTCAGTACTGAGGGAGTGCTGCACTGTCAGAGAGTCAGTACTGAGGGAGTGCTGCACTGTCAGAAGGTAAGTACTGAGGGAGTGCTGCATTGTCAGAAGATCAGTACTGAAAGAGTGCTGCATTGTCAGAGGGTCAGTACTGAGGGAGAGCTGCACTGTCAGAGGGTCAGTACTGAGGGAGTGCTGCACTGTCAGAAGGTCAGTACTGAGGGAGGGCTGCACTGTCAGAGAGTCAGTACTGAGGGAGTGCACTGTCAGAGGGTCAGTACTGAGGGAGTGCTGTACTGTCAGAGGGTCAGTACTGAGGGAGTGCTGCACTGTCAGAGGGTCAGTACAGAGGGAGTGCTGCATTGTCAGAGGGTCAGTACTGAGGGAGTGCTGCTCTGTCAGATAGTCAGTACTGAGGGAGTGCTGCACTGTCAGTGGGTCAGTACTGAGGGAGTGCTGCTCTGTCAGATAGTCAGTACTGAGGGAGTGCTGCACTGTCAGTGGGTCAGTACTGAGGGAGTGCTGCACTGTCAGAGGGTCAGTACTGAGGGAGTGCTGCACTGTCAGAGGGTCAGTACTGAGGGAGTGCACTGTCAGAGGGTCAGTACTGAGGGAGTGCAATGTCAGAGGGTCAGTACTGAGGGAGCGTTGCACTGTCAGAGGGTCAGTACTGAGGGAGAGCTGAACTGTCAGAGGGTCAGTACTGAGGGAGTGCTGCATTGTCAGAGGGTCAGTACTGAGGGAGTGCTGCTCTGTCAGAGAGTCAGTACTGAGGGAGTGCTGCACTGTCAGAGGGTCAGTACTGAGGGAGAGCTGCACTGTCAGAGGGTCAGTACTGAGGGAGTGCTGCACTGTCAGAAGGTCAGTACTGAGGGAGTGCTGCATTTTCAGAGGGTCAGTACTGAGGGAGTGCACTGTCAGAGGGTCAGTACTGAGGGAGCGTTGCACTGTCAGAGGGTCAGTACTGAGGGAGTGCTGCACTGTCAGGAGGTCAGTACTGAGGGAGTGCTGCATTGTCAGAGGGTCAGTACTGAGGGAGAGCTGCACTGTCAGAGGGTCAGCACTGAGGGAGTGCTGCACTGTCAGAGGGTCAGTACTGAGGGAGTGATCCATTACCTGTGCTGTGCTTCCTTAAGTGACACATTTAAGTGAGGTTTTCCTACCATTTTGGTGGTAGGAACGATCCCATGGCACAGTTTAAGGAGTCCCGAGTTCTGTTATTTTGGCCAATATGCTCCCCTCAATTGATTCACTGCAGGAACTCAACCAGGCTCCTTCGACAGCACCTCCAAAACCGATGACCACTACCATCTAGAAGGACTAGGGCAGCAGATAGATGGGAACACCACCACCTGGAAGTTCCCTTCTAAGTCACTCACCATCCTGACTTGGAAATATATCGCCGTTCCTTCACTGTCGCTGGGTCAAAATCCTAGAGCTCCCTCCCTAACTGCAATATGGGTGCACCTACACCACATGGACTGCAGTGGGTCAAGAAGGCTGCTCACCAGCACCTTCTCAAGGGCAATTAGGGATGGGCAATAAATGCTGGCCCAGCCAGTGAAGCCCATGTCTCATGAATTAATTTTAAGAGCTACAAATAATGCAGATAAAAGAGTCAATTATCTACTTGTTGTTTGTTGCACCTTGCTCTGTGCATCATGGTCACACTCTTTGCTCACAGCACAATACGAGCCACACAGCAACGACTGAAATGCATCGTGGCATTCCTGAAAGTTTCTGTATAAAGATTTTTTAATCCACCCAACACCCCCCTCCCACACAACTCCTAGCTTTAAAATATTGAAAATATTTCACCTCCCTGCTGATTCACTGCATATTATTTTGTTAGGATACATTTCAGCTGCCTGCATAATTGAGAAGATTGTCTTGTTGGCAATAGTCCAAATTGATTAAAAACTATGAGGCATTCACAGAAGGGGGAATCACTTGGAGATGATAAAATAATATCCCCAAGATGCAAGAGTTTGAATGTTGTTAAGAAAAATACTGTCTTATCTCATGAATTATACTTTATTTAATTGGTTCTCTTGTCACACCTACGGTAAAGCAAACACACTGGGTCGGAATTTGAGGAAGAAATAATGATGTGATTGACCCACACTGTTATTAATATGCAAATCAGCCAATGAAGGATGAATTGCAAATTCTCACAAGTTGCTGTTTGACCTTCACTGTTCGTGGAAACGATATCTCAAACTCAACCCCCCTCTCAGTTTCTTGAAGTTACTGACTTTCCCATTAATTGTCCATTAAACATGCTACAGGAAGTTAATTCTAGTAATTAACAACGTAAGTACCCTTTTAACAACATGATAATTGTTAATGACTGCTCATCGACCTCTCTAGCCAAGAAAGTGAACACTTACAAGTATTGAGTCTCATTCCTTCAGGTAGAGAATTGTTGGGGATTTTAAAAATTGTCAAATTTTAAATGTCCTCTGACTTTTCTTTCCTGTTTCTTTTCTCTCATCTTAATTCAATTTTTCTTTTTCTATCTCTATTTCTCTTCCTGTACCTGATTATATTCTAATTCACCCATGTTGATTCACCCCCTCAGTTCTTCCTTTCTCAATCCTTTAATCTCATTGTTTCAGGTGATGGACTGTTGAGTCCCCTCACACACTTGTGGCCCGATTCCCGTTATCATCTCACACTTCCAGCAAGCGGCTGGACAAAATATTTCTGAACTGAAAGGCAGAGGAAATTGTCTAACGGGGCTCGTCACAGTTCAGCACACTGACTCGCTGTAATCATCTGTGACAATCACATATCACCGGACTAACGAATTTGCAGAATATTCCCACTTTTTATTACACTCTTAACATTTCTTGAACCATTTGCACACAAATTAATCAATGTTTTTTTTTTAAAAGTTGCGTTTAAAGAGCTGACAATTTAAACTCTGGGCCCCATTCTATCTTGTACACCTGCCTGTAGAGGGTGTCAGGGACTGGAGATTGGTGTTGCCTGTTTAAGAGGCTGTACTGCTGAAAGCTGATGGTGTGATGAGGCAGCTGATTGTGTTTCTTTGTCTTCCTCTCTTACCAACAATTGTTGACCTGGCATGTTTGAAGAAACTGATACAAACACGGTTGGCATAGCCTGTGTGCTCTGTACCCAGCTGATAGGGCAAAGAGGGCTGACATTCAGGCCCGTCTGTTTAAAAGATCACAGAAGCATAGCCACTTTAAGAGGCAGTGCCTGCTGATGGTTGCTGAGATGGATGGGTTTGGCTGGTAGGCTGTCTGTGTGGTTCTGTTAGCCCAGTTACTGAGGGAGGGAGAGAGTAGGAGGAAGGATGGATTTCAACGTGAAGAAACTGGCCTCCGATGCAGGAGTTTTCTTCACTCGGGCTGTCCAGGTGAGGATTTGTCCATCCATCTCCTTCTCCCAGCTTAACTGGTGTAAGAGTAAATTCAGAGGGGTTTGTTCTGAGGCCTTGCATGTAAGAGAGACAGGAGAGAGAGAGAGAAAGAAAGCGAGGTGAGGGACAAACAGTGTACACAGCTTGGAGTGAGGGTGACTGATTACAGTCCTCAATAGGGACCCAGAGACTCAGACATATAGACAGATGCAGGTAAAAGAATAAGGCGCAGACCCAGAAACAGATGCAAAGATGCAGACCCAGAGACCAGGGCGCAGACCCAGATGCAGAGACTCGGGCACAGACGCAGAGACCTGGGCACAGACCCGGGCGCAGACCCAGAGACTCAGGCGCAGACCCAGATGCAGAGACCCGGGCGCAGACCCAGAGACTCGGGTGCAGACCCAGACCCAGAGACCCGGGCGCAGACCCAGAGACTCAGGCGCAGACCCAGATGCAGAGACCCGGGCGCAGACCCAGAGACTCGGGTGCAGACCCAGACCCAGAGACCCGGGTGCAGACCCAGAGACTCGGGTGCAGACCCAGACCCAGAGACCCGGGCGCAGACCCAGAGATTCGGGCGCAGACCCAGAGACCCGGGCGCAGACCCAGACGCAAAGACTCGGGCACAGACGCAGAGACCTGGGCACAGACCCGGGCGCAGACCCAGAGACCCAGGCGCAGACCCAGATGCAGAGACACGGACACAGATGCAGAGACTCGGGCGCAGATGCAGAGACGTGGGCACAGACCCAGGGACCTGGGCGCAGACCCAGAGACTTGGGTGCAGACCCAGAGACAGAACCAGAGACCCAGGCACAGACCCAGAGACTTGGACGCAGACCCAGAGACTCAGGTGCAGACCCAGATGCAGAGACTCGGGCACAGATGCAGAAACTCGGGCAAAAACGCAGAGACCTGGGCAGAGACCCGGGCGCAGACCCAGAGACTCGGGGGCGCAGACCCAGAGACAGAACCAGAGACCTAGGCACAGACCCAGAGACTTGGACGCAGACCCAGAGACTCAGGCGCAGACCCAGATGCAGAGACTCGGGCACAGATGCAGAAACTCGGGCACAGACGCAGAGACCTGGGCACAGACCCGGGCGCAGACCCAGAGACTCGGGGGCGCAGACCCAGAGACTCGGGGGCGCAGACCCAGAGACTCGGGGGCGCAGACCCAGAGACTCGGGCGCAGACCCAGAGACAGACCCAGAGACTCGGATGCAGACCCAGAGACAGACACAGACCCAGAGACAGATACAGACCCAGAGACAGTTGCAGAGACCCGGGCACAGACCCAGAGACCCAGGCGCAGACCCAGAACAAGAGACTCGGGCGCAGATTCAGAGACTCGGGCGCAGACCCAGAGACTCGGGCGCAGACCCAGAGACTCGGGCGCAGACCCAGAGACTCGGGCGCAGACCCAGAGACAGACGCAGACCCAGAGACTCGGACGCAGACCCAGAGACAGATGCAGACCCAGAGACTCGGGCGCAGACCAGAGACTCGGGCGCAGACCCAGAGACCCGGGCGCAGACCCAGAGACCCGGGGCGCAGACCCAGAGACTCGGGCGCAGAGACAGACCAGAGACAGACGCAGACCCAGAGACTCGGGCGCAGACCCAGAGACTCAGGCACAGACCCAGAGACCCGGGCACAGACCCAGAGACTCGGACGCAGACCCAGAGACTCGGGCACAGACCCAGGGACAGATCCAGAGACAGACGCAGACCCAGAGACTCGGGCACAGACCCAGAGACTCGGGCACAGACCCAGAGACTTGGGCGCAGACCCAGAGACTCGGGCACAGACCCAGAGACAGATCCAGAGACAGACGCAGACCCAGAGACTTGGGCACAGACCCAGAGACAGATCCAGAGACAGACGCAGACCCAGAGACTTGGGCACAGACCCAGAGACCCGGGCACAGACCTGGGCGCAGACCCAGAGACCCGGGCACAGACCCAGAGATTCGGGCGCAGACCCAGAGACAGACGCAGACGCAGACCCAGAGACTCGGGCGCAGACCCAGAGACTCGGGCGCAGACCCAGAGACCCGGGCGCAGACCCAGAGACCCGGGCGCAGACCCAGAGACCCGGGCGCAGACCCAGAGACCCGGGCACAGACCCAGAGACTCGGACGGAGACCCAGAGGCTCGGGCACAGACCCAGAGACAGATCTAGAGACAGACCCAGAGACTCGGGCACAGACCCAGAGACTCGGGCGCAGACCCAGAGACAGATCCAGAGACAGACGCAGAGACTTGGGCGCAGACCCAGAGACAGATCCGGAGACAGACGCAGAGACTCGGGCGTGGACCCAGAGACTCGGGCGTGGACCCAGAGACTCGGGCGTGGACCCAGAGACTCGGGCGTGGACCCAGAGACTCGGGCGCGGACCCAGAGACAGACGCAGAGACTCGGGCGTGGACCCAGAGACTTGGGCGGAGACCCAGAGACTCGGGCGCAGACCCAGAGACAGATGCAGAGACTCGGGCACAGACCCAGAGACAGACGCAGAGACTCGAGCACAGACCCAGAGACAGACGCAGAGACTCGGGCACAGACCCAGAGACAGACGCAGAGACTCGGGCACAGACCCAGAGACAGACGCAGAGACTCGGGCACAGACGCAGAGACTCGGGCACAGACGCAGAGACTCGGGCACAGACCCAGAGACAGACCCAGAGACAGACCCAGAGACTCGGGCACAGACCCAGAGACTCGAGCACAGACCCAGAGACTCGAGCGCAGACCCAGAGACTCGAGCGCAGACCCAGAGACTCGGGCGCAGACCCAGAGACTCGGGCGCAGACCCAGAGACTCGGGCGCAGACCCAGAGACTCGGGCGCAGACCCAGAGACAGACGCAGAGACTCGGGCACAGACCCAGAAACAGACGCAGAGACTCGGACACAGACTCAGAGACAGACGCAGAGACTCGGGCGCAGACGCAGAGACTCGGGCACAGACCCAGAGACAGACGCAGAGACTCAGGCACAGACCCAGAGACAGACGCAGAGACTCGGGCACAGACGCAGAGACAGAAATGTTAAGATAATAGAATAAGACACAGACCCAGAGACAGACGCAGAGCAGAACCCCTCCACCATAAGATCCCACCAGCTCAGACAGAGAATCATTGTGCACTTTAATGTAGTGTGAATGAAAATAACACATGGGAAACCAGTTAACTGAAAAGATTTTCCTACAGGTAGTTTACTAATATTAAGTAAAATATAAAACTTGCGGGGAGGCTAGATTGAGATACAGTCGCCAGCATCTGTGTGTAACTTTGGGTAGGAGCTGTAAGCTTGTCGACTGAGTTCTGTCACAAAATTACTCTTATTTGAAGAAGTTTTTTAATTATATACCCAACCCCTGAAATTGTGAGCTCTTTCTGTGTCTGTTTAAACTCTGGGCTGCTAGCTCCAACTCTTTACAATTATATATGTCTGATATTCATCCCCCTTGGGACAAATTGGCACGGGTTCCATTGGGAGTTTAATATTTTGACCAAAATTACACCTTGTCACTTACAAACAGCCTCTTTACCGAAATCATTAGCGCTTATGTGTTATTTGGCGTTCTAGAATGTTATAATCTTTTGCCATTTATGAATAACAGTGGGAGAGAGAAAGAGGAATTAAAATGACAGGATGGTTACAACACAGGAGGAGGCCATTCAGCCCACTGAGTTGCTGCTGGCTCTCTGCACAAGCAACTCACCTCGTCCCACTCCTCCGCAACCCCACCCCCCCCCCCCCACCCGAGGCCCTGCAGGTTTTTTTCTCTTAGATAATTATCCAACTGCCTTTGAAAATCTCGACTGATCCTGCCTCCATCACACCCTCTGGCAGTGCATTCCAGATCCTAATCACGCACTCTGAAGACAAGTTTTCCCTCATGCCGCTGTTGGTTCTGTAGCCAATCATCTTAAACCAGCAGTGGCTGGAATAAATAGTTGCTGTTGCTACAGTTTGTGCTTTGTCTTGTCGGAAGGGCCCTGTAGTGATGAGATATCGGTTTATACCTGACTCCAGAACAGGGGGGAACTCTCTGCCAGTGTTGAGCTCCAGTCTGACTGCCTGTTTAAACCGTACTGTTTGAGTGCTGTGCACTGACACAGGGTCAGTGAACACCTCTGTGTATTGTTAAAGAGGGAATCTTGAGGTAGTAACCCATCCAATTTAAAGCCAGTGCTTCATTCAAAGGGAGTGACTCATCAACTGTGACACTTTTGCCACTGAGTCCTGAAGGTCATGGGTTCAAACCCCCCACTCCAGAGATGTAACCTAGGCTGACACTCCAATGCAGCACTGAAGGAGTGCTGCACTGTTGGAGGTGCTGTCCTTGGGATGAGACATTAAATTGAGGCCCCATCTGCCCTCTGAGGGGCACGTAAAGGATCCCATGGCTACTACTTTGAAGAAGAGCAGGGGAGTTCTCATTGGTGCCCTGGCCAATATTTATCCCTCAGCCAACATCACTTTAAAATAACACAGGTTATTTTGTTATACGAACACCGAATTAGGAACAGGAGTAGGCCACTCAGCCCCTCGAGCCTGCTCCGTCATTCAATAAGATCATGACTGATCTAATTGTAACTTCAGCTCCGCATATTTCCACTCCCCCGATAACCTTTCACCTTCTTGTTAATCAAGAATATGTCCAGCTCTGCCTTAAAAATCTTCAAAGGCTCTACTTCCACCATCTTCTGAGGCAGAGAGTTCCAAAGGCTCTCAACCCTCGGAGAGAAAAAAATTCTCCTCATCCCTGTTCGAAATGGGTGACCCCTTATTTTTAAACAGTGACCCCTAGTCCTAGATTCTCCCACAAGAGGAAATGTCCTCTCCACATCCACCAGGTCACGACATAATTGTGGCTTGTGGGATCTTGCTGTGCATGGATCAGCTGCTGCGTTTCCTACATTACAACAGTGACTACAATTCAAAAGCACCTCATCGGCTGTAAGGAGCTGTGGGAAAGGTCTGAGGTTGTGAAAAGTGTTATATCAATGCAAGTCCTTGCCACCACCAATAATAGGGAATGAGCTTTCCCTTCCCAGTAGGTACCAGTCTCGAGCTGATCAGGTATTGACCCAGATTCAGCAATCCTGGATAAAGATTTACTGTTTAAATGGAGACTAGCTCCCACTGGGAAATGTTAACTCTGTGCACGCCTTCCTCCATTCGGTGGGTCAGTGAGGCACTGATGTTTCAGCAGACCAACATGTGATGAGAAAATCAAAACCATACTTTCCAAGGCTGCGAATGTTCCTCCCTCTCTCTAGAGACAGCTGTGCTTAGCTCTGGGAAAAGGCAGCCAGTTAATGGGCAACATCACAGCCACACAGTCGTTGGCTCAAAATCCTGGTCCCTAACAGCACGGTGGGTGTACCTACATAACATGGACTGCAGCGGTTCAAGAAGGCAGCTCACCACCACCTGCTCAAGGGCAACTAGGGATGAGCAATAAATGCTGGCCTAGCCAGCGGCAAACCGAGAACAAATTCTTTTTTAAACTGCAATGAATGTGAATCACAACGGAAGTAAAATTCAGTAACACCTAGCAATATGTGATCTGAACTGAGGGTTGTGACAGGCATCTTCAAATCCTTCTGTTCAGGAAAGATCACCCACATTCTGAATGGTGAGCATTATGGATTTGGGGCGTGCATTTTAACCAATAGGGTCCTTTCTTTTTTATTCATTCGTGGGATGTGGGCTTCGCTGGCTGGGCCAGCATTTATTGCCCATCCCTAATTGCCCTTGAGAAGGTGGTGGTGAGCTGCCTTCTTGAACCGCTGCAGTCCACGTGGTGTAGGTACACCCGCAGTGCTGTTAGGAAGTTCCAGGATTTTGACCCAGCGACAGTGAAGGAACGGCAATATATTTCCAAGTCAGGAGGGCGAGTGACTTGGAGGGGAACTTCCAGGTGGTGGTGTTCCCATCTATTTGCTGCCCTTGTCCTTCTAGTTGGTGGTGGTCATGGGTTTGGAAGATGCTGTTAAAGGAGGCTTGGTGAGTTGCTGTAGTGCATCTTGTAGATGGTACACATTGCTGCTAGTGTGCGTTGGTGATGGAGGCATTGAGTGTTTAAGTTGGTGGATGGGGTGCTGATCAAGCGGGCTGCTTTATTCTGGATGGTGTCAAGCTTCTTGAGTGTTGTTCAGCTGCCCACATGACCTGCTCTTGTAGCTACAGTACTTATATGGCTAGTCCAGTTCAGTTTCCGGTCAATGGTAACCCCCTGGATACTGATAGTGGGGGATTCAGCTATGGTAACGCTATTGAATGTCATGGGGCAACAGTTAGATTCTTGTTGGAGATGGTCATTGCCAGCCATTTCTGTGGCATGAATGGTACTTGCCACTTGTCAGCCCAAGCTTGGATATTATCCAGGTCTTGCTGCATTTGGACATGAACTGCTTCAGTATCTGAGGAGTCACGAATGGTGCTGAACATTGTGCAATCATCAGTGAACATCCCCACTTCTGACTTTATGATGGAAGGAAGGTCATTGATGAAGCAGCTGAAGGTGGTTGGGCCTAGGACACTACCCTGAGGAACTCCAGCGGTGATGCTTGTTCGTATGTCCTGGGCCTGAGATGATTGACCTCCAAAAACCACCACCATTCCTGTCCTTTACTGCTGCCCACCCCCCCCGCCCCCCATGGTCAACATGATTGGTTGTACTCAGTCCGAGGATCTGCCCAATGTGACATTGTGTTTGTTCGAGCAGCGTTGAGATCAGTACCTCGCGTCTGTTCATGTTAATGGAGTGGGAATGGAATGGAGGGTCTCTACAGCAGAGCACAGTACCACGTGAACAACTTCCAGTGATTGGCTTAGCTAGAGATAAGCTATCCCTGTACTGGTGGAAGGGACAATGTGTGGCAGTCCTAAATTATCCTAAACTACAAAGGTGATTGGTTGAGAACTGACATTGTATACATCGTGTGATGGTTTTGTTTGTCCAAATTGTGGTCTGTGGAGCCCTGGGTAGCAGGGCATAGGGGGTATATGTGACTGGGTATCTGGGTGACGGTGGTATATATGGTCCTGGGTATCAGGGTGAAGGGGGTATTTGTGGTCCTCTGGGTATCTGATCTGTGAAGGGTCCCTTATCCCTCACTTGTTGTTTCCTGCTGCGTATGGTTGAGAGGCTGGCTAGTCTGAAGTCACTTGTTCCAGGCAGTGGTGGATCAATCTTAAATAAAGAAGGGTGAGGCCTTTCCGAATCAACAACATGACAGACTCCTCCTGTTAACTGAGCCCATCGTACAATCTCTGCTTTAACCCCACCAAGTGCACGCTGTGCTGTTGTAATCTTCAGCCGCAGGCTCCTGTACACTTCATCCTTTTTAAGAATCCTGATTTTTATTTTTTGCCCCCTCCTGATCATTGACACAGTGGAGGTGACGAGTCAGATGTGTCTGTGTGTAATCTAATCTCCCACTGTCCTGTAAAGCAAACATGCAGCCTCCCAGGAAGTGGAGAGCAGACGGCTCTGTTACACCTTCTGTAGCTCCTCTGTTTTGAAGAGGTCGCTGTGCTGGCAATCCCTCTCTGTGCAAAAAAAAATGATCAAGCAGTAATATTTTTTAAAAATTCATTCATAGGATGTCTGCATCGCTGGCTGGGCCAGCACTTATTGCTCACCCCTAACTGCTCCTTGAGAAGGTGGTGGTGAGCTGCCTTCTTGAACCGCTGCAGGCCATCTGATGTAGGTACACCCACCGTGCTGTTAGGGAGGGATTTCCTATCTTGTTACTTGGCGTAGGAAAGTCTTGCATTTATATAGCACCTTTCATGGCCTTGGGATGTTCCAAATTGTTTCACATCCAATGAAATACTTTTTGAAGCACAGTCATCATTGTAATGCAGGAAACATTGTAGCTAATTTGCACACAGCAAGATCCCACAAACAGCACTGTGATAATTACCAGATAATATGTTGGTTGAGGGAGAAATATCAGTCAACACTGGGGCAATCTTGCTGCTCTTCCTTGAGATAATGAATATGGGATCCTTTACATCTCTACCTGAGAGGGCCAGGCAAATTCTCGGTCTCATCCGAAGGACTGCGCCTCTGACAGTGCAGCATTCCCTCAGTGCTGTGCTGGGAGTGTCAGCCAGGTAATAACCCAGGGTAATGATCTGGGGACCTGGGTTCAAATCCCACCATGGCAAATGGTGACATCTGAATTCAATAAAAATCTGGAATTAAAAACCTGATAATGACCACGAAACCATTGCCAACTGTCAGAAAAAACCCATCTGGTTCACTAATGTCCTTTAGTGAAAGAAATCTGCCATCCTTACCCGGTCTAGCCGACATGTGACTTCAGACCCACAGCAATGTGTTTGACTCTTAACTGCCCTTGTTGAGAGGGCATTTAGGGATGGGTAATAAATGCTGGCCTAGCCAGCAGCTCCCACATCCCATGAATGAACAATTTTTTTGAAAAGCTTGGATTTTGAGCTCAGGTCTCTGGAGTGGGACTGAGCTTTTGACCGAGGTGAGAGAGCTGCCCATTGAGGCCCAGGTGGCACTGATGCAGGCTGGCACCATCGAGAAATCTATTAACGGGGGACGGTAGACAGACTATTTAAAGGGCAGTATCATCTACAAAACCATAACCTCAACTGCTGGGATCCTAAAATATAAATTGCCTTGTCTGTGTTATATTTTGAAATGATTTTTTTCCCTCCGTCAGTAAATAGAGGGGAAAGTCAATCTTTTCCTGTTGGTATTGAGGTGCAGCCAGGACTTTATAAGCGGCTGCCAACCTACAGAAGTGCAATTGCGCTCTAACTTATCTAACAAGCACACAAGAAAATGGGAGCAGGAGTAGACCATTTGGCCCATCGAGCCTGCTCTGCCATTCAATATGATCATGGCTGATCTTGGGCTTCAAACTCCATTTTCCTGGCTGCTCCCCATTTCCCTTGCCTTTGGTGTTAAGCATTGGGGCTTTAAAGGGACAGGCCATTTGCATAATGGCTTCACCTGAGCAGCAGAATAATACATGGAGCTGTACAAGGTATAGTATACCTCATCTTCAAATGGAGTATCCTATGCTCTTGGTCATTGGCAGTGGCCGTTAGGGCTGTGTCCTGTTTTTGAGATTTGCAGGAAGTCAATGGCAATAAGGGCTCTGCCATGAAATCTCTGACACATTAGAACAAACCCATATGGTGTGTTGCTCAGGTGTAGCCCCATGAGTTTTCTCCAGCCTCCCTGGTGGGCGGTGAGTAGTAAATAACTTGTTTTTATTTTCTGATTAGTGGGTTGTAACTTGTTCAGCTGAGAGCAGTGGCTCATCTGCCTGTGTTAAGTGGCAGATTGTGGGGGGAGGGAAGGGATGAAACGTTGAGGAATTCCAACTTGTTTCACACTTCCCACGCCACAGCGTCAAAAATATCCAGATGGTGGGTTTGATGTGGAGTAAACTTGTCTGCCCACACAACTCTGAGGTGCCTGATGTGAAGCTCCTAGGACAGGAACCGTTTATATATTCAGCCAGACACATTTAGAATTGGAACTGCACGAGTTGTTAAACATGGAGCCTTCTTTATTTTTTATTCTCTTCCTAGCAGGCTCCCTCTGCTGGTATATGTGTGCATGGTAGCCTCAAGTGGACAAAATGCACAATGCAATTTTCAATACACTACACCGGGCAATGTGACACTTCTGATTTGGCCACAGCTCTTGGCTCTGTCTTGAGCAAGTGAGCCTTTTAACTTTGTGATAAATGAAGGGCAGTTCAGTACAGCAAGAGTAAATAGTGACTTGAGGTGAAAGGGCAAGTTTCTAAGCTACTGTATATATCATACCACCCCAAAATCATCTAGCCACATACCCCTGCCCTTGCTCAGCACCCAGCCCATTCCCGCTCCCCCAATATACCCAATATTGCTCCATTACCATTTCCACTCTCCTCCTCCATCCTCCCACTTTAATTCTTGGATGATAGCAGGTGGTCTAGGGAGTGCTCTCTTGTTGAACCTTTGGGTTTGCTCCCTATACTCATGCACTTGCTCCTCCCCCTCCCTCTCCTCCCTCTCCCTCTCTCCTCCACCTCCCCCTCCCTCTCTCCTCCACCTCCCCCTCCCTCTCTCCTCTGCCTCCCCCTCCCACTCTCCTCTGCCTCCCCCTCCCACTCTCCTCTGCCTCCCCCTCCCTCTCTCCTCCGCCTCCCCCTCCCTCTCTCCTCCGCCTCCCCGTCCCTCTCCTCCTCTTCCTCTCCTCCTCCTTCCCCTCCTCTTTCCCCCTCCTCCTCCTTCCCCCTCCTCCTCCTTCCCCCTCCTCCTCCTTCCCCCTCCTTCCCCCCTCCCCTCTCCTCCTCCTCGTTCTCCCCCCTGCTCCTCCTCCTTCCCCCCTCTCCCCCCCTGCTCCTCCTCCTTCCCCCTCCTCCTTCCCCCTCCTCCTCCCCCCTCCTCCTCCCCCCTCCTCCTTCCCCCTCCTCCTCCCCCCTCCTCCTCCTCCTTCCCCCCTCCTCCGCCTCCTCCTTCCCCCTCCTCCGCCTCCTCCTTCCCCCTCCTCCGCCTCCTCCTTCCCCCTCCTCCGCCTCCTCCTTCCCTCTCCTCCTCCTCCTTCCCCCTCTCCTCCTCCTCCTTCCCCCTCCTCCTCCTCCTTCCCCCCTCCTCCTTCCCCCTCCTCCTCCTCCTTCCCCCCTCCTCCTCCTCCTTCCCCCTCTCCTCCTCCTTCCCCCTCTCCTCCTCCTCCTCCTTCCCCCTCTCCTCCCCCTCCTCCTTCCCCCTCTCCCCCTCCTCCTTCCCCCTCTCCCCCTCCTCCTCCTTCCCCCTCTCCCCCTCCTCCGGCCCCTTCCCCTCTTCTCCTCTTCCCCCTCCCCCCTTCCTCCTCCCCTGCCCCCTTCACACCCCCCCATCACGCACCCCCCCCCCCCCCCCCCCCACCGCCCCACCATGCCCTGGCTCCATGCCTCCGTTTGTTCTTGACCCGGTGCCAGTTCCTGTTCTAACCAAGTGTATGATTGTATTTGCTATACATTGACCTTCTGGGCTTGGTCCCTTGAGTTTATTTCTGTTGAGGTTATATCTGCTCTCCTGCTGTTTCATTTAATGCTCAATGAATGAATATTGAGCTGTGACAGAGATTTTTCTCACACACCTTGACAGAAAATCAGTTTTGTCATTATTTAGGTTGACTAATTGGTGCCAGAAATCGATCGACTATTGTTTAGGGGCTCAGCCATCAGTAATGATAGACTTTTTTTATTCATTCATAGGATGTGGGCTTCGCTGGCTGGGCCAGCATTTATTGCCCATCCCTGGTTGCCCTTGAGAAGGTGGTGATGAGCTGCCTTCTTGAACCACTGCAGTCCCAGTGGTGTAGGTACATCCAAAGTGCTGTTAGGGAGGGAGTTCCAGGATCTTGACCCAGCGACAGTGAAGGAACGGCGATATATTTCCAAGTCAGGATGGTGAGTGACTTGGAGGGGAACTTCCAGGTGGTGGTGTACCCATGTATCTGCTGCCCTTGTCCTTCTAGGTGGTGGTGGTTGTGGTTTTGAAAGGTGCTGTCTAAGGATCCTTGGTGAATTCCTGCAGTGCATCTTGTAGATGGTACACACTGCTGCCACTGTGCGTCAGTGGTGGAGGGAGTGAATGTTTGTGGATGTGGTACCAATCAAGCGGGCTGCTTTGTCCTGGATGGTGTCGAGCTTCTTGAGTGTTGTGGGAGCTGCACTCATCCAGGCAAGTGGGGAGTATTCCATCACACTCCTGACTTGTGCCTTGTAGATGGTGGACAGGCTTTGGGGAGTCAGGAGGTGAGTTACTCACTCCAGGATTCCTAGCCTCTGACTGCTCTTTATATGGCTAGTCCAGTCAGTTCCTAGTCAATGGTAACTCCCAGGATGTTGATAGTGATGGTAATGCCATTGAACATCAAGGGACGACGGTTGGATTCTCCCTTGTTGGAGATGGTCATTGCGTGGCACTTGTCAGCCCAAGCCTGGATATTGTCCAGGTCTTGCTGCATTTCGACATAGACTGCTTCAGTATCTGAGGAGTCGCAAATGATGTTGAACATTGTGCAATCATCAGCGAACATCCCCACTTCTGACCTTATGATGGAAGGAAGGTCATTGATGAAACAGCTGAAGATGGTGGGGCCGAGGACACTACCCTGAGGAACTCCTGCAGTGATGTCCTGGAGCTGAGATGATTGGCCTCCAAAAATCACAATCACCTTCCTTTGTGCTAGGTATGACACCAACCAGCGGAGAGTTTTCCCCCTGATTCCCATTGACTCCAGTTTTGCTAGGGCTCCTTGATGCCACACTCGGTCAAATGCTGCTTTGATGCCAAGGGCAGTCACTCTCACCTTGTTGCATCTCGACCTGTAAAATGGGGGAAACTAGAGGTAATTAGACAAAAATATTTGAGTTTTGGATGATTCGCTGACATACTGTGATGTGTGAATGTCTGGTGATGGTGAGCGTGCTGCCAGGACTGATAATTCCCAACCCCATCGTTTCTAATATTGAAGGGACTTGAAATTGTCTTTTTGAAATCCCGCCTTTCCTTCTTAAGTTGCTTCAAACAATTTCCAGAATGGGGGTGGGGGGGGGGGGGTGCGGGGATTGAACACTAGAAACGTGAGCATGTTCTCCTTTTAGTCCAACCTGCCTGTGACAATCCTAGTTCCACCTTCTCTACCCTGACCCTGTTTTTGGTGCCCTTTTTAAATATCTTTCTAATTGATTTATCTGATTTCCTCCTTAATATCACATGGTTTGAATGGTCACTTGTGGAAATCCCAGTTTCTAATGGTCCCTTTGGAGAGAGGCTGGCGTAAAGCGGAAAAAGACAGATTTGCATTTTGGTAGTGTCTTTCACAGCTTCCGGACATTCCAAAGCACTTTGCAGCCAACGACGTGCTTTGGAAGTGTCGTCACTGTTGCAATGTAGGAAACGTGCACAGAGATATGTGCACAGCAAGATCCCACAAATGGCAATGTGATCACAACCAGTTTATCTCTTTGTGTGATGTCAATTGAGGGATAACGATTGGGCCAGGACACCGGGGAGAACTCCCATATTCCTTTTCGAGCTGGTGGCAGGGGATCCTTTGCATCCACCTGAGAGGGCAGACCAGGTCTTGGTTTAATGCCTCATTCGACATACAAACGTATGAGTTAGGAGCAGGAGTAGGCCACTCGGCCCTTCGAGCCTGCTCCGCCATTCAATAAGGTCATGGCTGATCTGATTGTAACCTCCTGCCCACTCCCAATAACCTTTCACCCCTTGCTTACCAAGAATCTATCCACTTCTGGGTGATCTGACTGTAACCTCCCGCCTACCCCCGATAACCCTTCACCCCCTTGTTGATCAAGAATCTATCTAGTTCTGCTTTAAAAATATTCAAAGGCTCTGCTTCCACAGCCTTTTGAGGAAGAGAGTTCCAAAGACTCACTACCCTCTGAGAAAATATTTCGCCTCATCTCTGTCTTAAATGGGTGACTCCTCATTTTTAAACAGTGACCTCTAGTTCTAGATTCTCCCACACGAGGAAATATCCTCTCCACATCCGCCCTCTCAAGACCCCTCAGGGTCTTATATGTTTCAGTCAAGTCGCCTCCTACTCTTCTAAACAATGGATTAAATCTCTCAGGTGAACGCAAAGCATCTCAGCCTTCTGCCTTTTATCAGGATAAATGAAGGGGTCCAGGGCATCAGGACAAATGGCACTGATCAAGATCTGGACCATGATCCTGAGTAGTGGCTTCCCTGAACACTGCTTTAGAATAATTATGACTGAGTAACTCCGCTATCAGTTTTTCTTTCAATGGACAGGCCCAACTCTCTCCCCTCAGCCCCTGCAACACCTTAGTTGCTGAGTTGCCAGTACAGCACTCCCTCAGTACAGAGTGCCAGCCTTTAGTTTTGTGCTCGAATCTCTGAAGTGGGATGTGAACCCACAACCTTCTGACCCTGAGACAAGAGTGCCACCCACTGAGCCACTAACGCTGTCTTTAAGGAGGATGCTTTCCCCTGGATCTACAAAGTCATGTGGAAGTGTGGAATGGGAGCAGAATCAGTCACCACAAGCCAGTGTGCTGAGTGTGTTGGCTGGCACGCCAAGGAGGACCACAGAGAACAATAAATATCTGTATTCTTAAAAGCATTATGAAAACACTAAAGTTGAATACTGCTGAAAAGAGAGACATTTGCTGAAGTTTTTCATCGCACTCATCAGGACAAACACAAGAATGCCAAATTTCAGATGATCACACTACAGGAGAAAAGGGTGCTGATTGGTTGGCAAGTCAACTCTGATTGGCCCTGGGCATTGCCATGGAGAAAGCAACTGTTTCAAACTTTGCACCCTTTTTAAATTACTTGGGAGCTTGGGGAGCCTATAGTTCACTGCTGCTTTCTCCATAGCAACACCTAGGCCAACCAATCAGCACCCTTTTCTCCTGTGGTGTAAATTGTTGTGATCGTTTGAAATTTGGTATTCTTGCGTTTGTCCTGATGAGTGCTAGACGGAAAGCTTCATCAACACCTCTCTCTTTTCAGTAATGTTAAAATACTCTTTATCTGCGCAGACATGTCAACTCCATCATGTCACAATCGAGAGATTTTGAATCAAAGTCATCAGTTGCTATTCTTTTCCAAACAGATTGACATTTAGTTTATAAAGCTCATTTAATGGCTTATTCAGTCAGATGGGAGCTCTTTACAATGCTCTTTATTATATTCCTGCATCTGAAATATCTCGTAAGAAACATTTAAAAAAAAAACCCTGCCTGTTACCCCTGGATATGATCTCCACCATCTCCCACGGCAGCCAAAGGAGTTAAGTTGCCAATCGGTACCAGGTTTGCAAAGTGGAGGCGTCCAGCTCCTCTGACAACTGAACCTTCAGGAACCCCAAGGCCTTTGTTTCTCAGCTGGGCATGTACGCATTTCAAATCGAGGTGAAAGACCAACACCTAACCCCGCACAAACCAGACTGGCAGCTCTTCTGCTTCAAAGCCTCAGCTGCCTGAGCAGGTTTAGGTCCTCAAAATTGCACCTAAACTGGGAAAGGGGGAATACTGCGGACTGAATGGTTCTCCCTCATTCCCCTGTGTGGAATCGGGGATGCGCAAGAGGCCAGAATTGGAGAAACGCTGAGATCTCGGAGGGTGGGTGGGGGGGGTTGTTTGTGGGACTGGAGGAGGTAACAGAGATGGGGACGGGAGGGTGTGAAGGCAAGGAGGGATTTGAAAGCAAGGATGAGCATTTTAAAATGGAGGCGTTGTCGACCAAGAGCCAACATAGGTCACTGAACTGAAAGGAAAATGCTTAGGCCGGGATTTTCCAGCCCTGTTGTGGGTGGGACCTGCTGTGGGTGAGGCGGTGTACCAGCTATAAGTCCATTGACTTGCGGCGGGACCAGAAGATCCCGGCGGTGGGTGGGTGTGGGAAATCCTGCCCTTCAGTGCAACATGGATCAAAACCTACACCAGAGAATGAGGTGGAGTCTGTCTGTGTACGGCCAATGTTGGCGAAATGACCACATCGCTGACAGATCCTTGATCGTATCGACAAGACAAGAAACATCTAAACCAGGCATGGTATTTGCAGGGTTTGATGTTGTTTATTCGCGGGACAGTTGGTAAATTTTAGGCGGAAAATGGTTTATTAAACAAAGAATTAAATATTTCTACAAACTGGTATGGCAGAAACTAGATAAAAAATGAAGCTAGCGAGTTAGATTTAGTGTGCAGGTTAGTGACAGATCCCCATTTAAGGGAAGTTGGCTTCCCCTTGTGGGGGAATCTAGAACTAAGGGGCATTAACTGTTTTAGTATGGGGCCTCCCATTTAAGATGGAGATGAGGAGGAATTGTGCCTCTCGGGCTCACTATTCTATGGAATTCTCGGCCCAGCCTCCACTGCGCCCTGGGGTGGTTGAATATGTTCAAGGCTGAGTTAGAAAGCTCTGAAAAAGAGTCACACGGACTCAACGTTAAATCCCCACGGATGCTGCCTGACCTGCTGAGTTTTTCCAGCAGTTTCTGTTTTTTCAGATTTCCAGCACCTGCAGTATTTTGCTTTTATCTGAGGCAGATTTTTGATTGACGGAGGAGTCGAGGGTTATTGGTGGGGGATGGGCAGGAAAGTGGAGTTGAGGCCAAGATCAGATCAGCCGTGATCTTAGTGAATGACGGAGCAAGCTCGAGGGGCTGAATGAGCCACACCTGCTCCTTGTTCGTATGAAAGACTCGGGGGGGCTGGGGGGCTGTGGGGGGCACTTGCGCATAGGATGGAAGTTAATGCAGGAAAGTATGAAATGATTTTTTTTTCATAGGAGGGACAAGGAGAGGCAATAAAGACAAAATGGTATAATTTTTAAAGAGGGTGCAGGAACAGAGAACCTGGGGTATGGAGTGGGCTGGTGGGGGGGGTGGGGGGTGGGGGGGGAAGTGGTGTGTGTGTCCCTTTAGAAGGTGGCAGGACAAGTTGAGAAGGCTGATTTTTCTTTAAAGTGTATGGAATTCTTGGCTTTATTAATGGGGCAATAGAAGCCAGGAAGTCACGTTCCACCTTTAATAAAACACTGGTGAGGCCTCAGCTGGAGTGTTGTATTCTAGCCGCCATGTTTAGGCCTTGGGGGCCCTTACGTGAAAAAAGTTACGGGTTCAAGTTGCACTCCAGACCGTGAGCTCCTCATCGGGGCTCATGCTGCAGTGCAGTACTGAGCGAGGGCTGCATTGTTGACGATGCCATTCTTTGGGGCCTCACCTGCCTGTTGAGCCAGATGCTGAGGACATCGGTGTCCTGTGACCAACATTCCTCCCTCAGACAAACAAAAAAAATCCCGACTGACCGTGCAGTTTATGGGATCTTGCTGTGCAAGTCTGCTCTTGCAGCCTGCCCCTTGCTGCGTCTTCAAGGTAACTTTTTTGCCGGCCGCCACTATGTGGGATGGTCGCGAGAGATGTGAGATAATCAATTTGCTTCCCCCATCAGACTTTTTTGAGAGTCAGGATAAATTAGAAGCCTATTGACATGTATCTTGAGCAGATGAAGTGATTTATTCAAAAAAGAAACTCGTACACTGTACTGAATGGCATCTGCTGGAAGGGAAGCATTATGCTAATCTTGTTTTGCACAGAACAATGGACTTTGCCTGGCAGAAGAGGATGAGTTGCTTTATTGATTTAGGTGACTCGGTAACCATGGTAATGCAGGTTTTAAAGATGGCACCTATGTTAATGCACTGCTAATGAAAGGCGAATAATGAGGGATCCCCAACTCGCTGACCTACAGACTCGGGCTGAATCATCCCATTGAACATGGCCAACTCTCGTGTGACATTCACCTCTTAAGAACTGTTGTTATTTCACTGCCTGCGGTCCCTTGCTAGTGGATGAGGGGTTTGAGTTGTCGGATATTACTCAAGGACGCTGTTTAGAACCTTTTAATTATCACAGTTAAAACCTTGATGGCTAAAGTGGGAAGAACAAAAACGAGTGTTCGCTGGGGATGCTGCTACTGTGCTTTAATATCTGGTGTTACGACATGTGTAAGGGGGGAGCTGGATACCTAGAGGAAGGACGTGCTGATGGAGTAAGATGAAGTAGGGGTGGGAGGGGGCTCATGTGCAGCTGTAGATGGGCTGAATGGCCTGTTCCTGCAGACTTGATGTAACTTGTATCATTGCATTTAAACATTATCAGCTCCAGAAAGAAACTATGCACCTAGGACTGGTACCAGAGTGAAGATTTTAAGGAGCGAGATTTAAAAAGTGTTAATTTTTATGGCTGTCTCTGGCTCTGATCCTGTGTGTGTGTGTGTGTGTGTGTGTGTGTGTGTGTGTGTGTGTGTGTGTATGGCCGGGATTTTCCAGCCCTGCCTATCTCCAGGATTGCCCGGGCCCACTGAAAGTCAATAGGCATTTGGCCTGGCTGCTGAATTCCCATGGGTCACGCCATAACGGGCCGGTAAATCCCGGCGTGTTTGTCTGCCTCTCTCTCTTTGTCTCTCTCTCTGTCTTTGTCTCTCTCTGTGTGCGTCTCTCTGTCTCTTTCTCTCTCTCTGTCCATGTGTCTGTCTGTCTCTCCCTCTCCCTCTGTCTGTCTCTCTCTTTATTCTCTGTCCATCTCCCTGTTATGTTCCTTCTATCACGTTGCTTTGCTTAGCGAACAAGGTTGCTCACCTATCTACTGGCGAGTGAGCTGGTAAACAAGATACTGCAGACGCAGAGGCCAATGTAAGACGAAGCATGTGCTGTTTATTTACACAGGTAACAAAGCACGAACACAATGTGTGCTTCTCCAACCAGACCCTATTCTAAACTACTGATCGTAGCCCATGCTATGCAGCAATTGGGTAATACAGTCACGTGGTCAATCTGCTCACATTCTCTTAAAGGTGTAGTGCACCTCAGATTACCACATCCCTCCCCCTTTACTCAAAAGTACAACTTACAATCTTTACAATATTTCAACTATTTACATAAATAAACAATTTACAAATTCAATCTTTCTGGAGGCTTCTTCAAAAGGGTCGAATGTTGTGGTTTTACAACTTCAGATGGTTTAACTGAGGCCTCCCTCTCAGGAGTTATCTGTCCACTAAGCTCTCCAGCAGGAACCTGTAAGTTTGTTTCTTCAATCCAGGTGCTTCCAAACCAAGCGGAGTTCCTTCTACATGTGGCATAGACTCCAGTGGGAGTTTCCTAATTATCCGCTTGACTGATATGTGAAAGGACAGGGATCCTGTCACTGCACTGACTTCACCTGATAGCCATTTGAGCCCATCTCCGAAGTTCTTTGCAAAAACTGTGTCTCCAACAGTGAAGTTTCTTTCACGACTGTGGTAATCGTGTCCGTTTTTCTGGGCCTCCTGACTTCCCTCTACCCTCCCACCTAAATTCAGCCTCATGAGACTCAAACGTGTCCTGAGACATCTCTTCATCAGTAACTCTGTAGAGGCAATACCGGTGGTCGTGTGTGGTGTAGTCCTATAGCTGAGTGGTGAACGTGATAAGCTCATTGCAATAGAGTCTCCATCCAGTTTTTTCATTCTGGACTTGTAAAGGTCTGACACTGCCCTCTCGGCTAAACCATTAGATGCAGGGTGGCACGGCGAGGGTGGTCTGGCGTGGGTGGCATGGTGAGGGTGGCACAGCAAGGGTGGTATGGCGAGGTCTTGACATGTGTTATGCCATTGAGACTGGTGAATCTTTGGAACTCCCTGCTGGAGAATGCTGTTCCATTATCATTCACTATTATCTCTGGTAACCAGTGTATCGCAAAACTCTGTCTATGGTGGCGGAGATGTATGTGATCTCACCTCATATACATCCATCCACTTTGAGTGAGCGTCTATAATCAAGAGGAACATTGTGCCCAAAAAAGACCCCATGTAGTCAACATAGAGGTGGACCCTTGGCCTTCCAGGCCACTCCCAGGGATGCAGTGGAGCAAAAGTGGGGCAACATCTGTACCTTATGGCACAGTATGCAGCTCTTGACTAAGTTTACAATTTCTGAATCCATCCCTGACCACCATAAGTAGCTGCGCGCCAACATTTTCATTCTAGAGGCGCTGGGGTGAGTGCTATGCAATTCGGTCAATAATGGCTGCCTTCCTCTCGGAGGCACAATGCCTTTCGCTCCCCACTGCAAGATGCCAACTTGGCAGGTGAGCTCATATCCCCTATTAAAAAAGGGCTTCATTTCATCTGACTTTGTCTCATTTGGCCATCCCTGTAAGACTTGTCCCCTTACGTGAGACAAAACTAGATCACAGTCTGTCCACTGTTATTTGTTTGGCATGTACTGGTGATGAATCTAGAAAGTTTAATAACAAGGCAAGTTCTTGAGGAATTGGGGCGTTCACATTGTTGTCTTTTAGAGGTAACCAGCTCAGTGCATTGGCATTTGCAACCTGGCTTCCCGGCCGGTGGATAAAAGTAATTTCATAAGCAGCTAGAATCAGTGCCCACCTTTGGATGCGTGCCGAGGCAGTTGAGGGTATTGTTTTATCTTTCTCAAACAAGTCTAGTAGTGGCTTGTAGTCAGATTCAATGATAAAGTGGCGACCATGGATGTATTGGTGGAACTTCTTAATGCCAAGTACAATGGATAAGCCTTCTTTCTCTATTTGTGAGTTTCTTCGTTCTACCACACTGAGTGTTTTTGAGGTGTAGCCTATGGGCCGTTTGGAGCCACATGCCATCTGGTGGGAGAGTACTACCTATTCTGTAAGGGGATGCATCACGGGTTAAAATTAATTATTTGTTTGGATCGAAATGTACCAACAGGGCCGATGAATGTAGGAACTGCTTTACTGTCATAAAAACCTGTTGTGGTGGGGCTTGCCAAGTTCACCTGTGGTTTTTCTTGAGTAAACCGTACAATGGAGCCAGTACTGTTGACAAATTTGGGAGCATATGGCCAAAATAGTTAATCATTCCCAAGAAGGACTTGAGCTCTATGGCGTTTTTTGGCACTGGGGCCTCATGAATAGCTCTCACCTTGTCTTCTACTGGGTGGGGCCCTGCGAGTCGACCCTGTGACTCAGGTAAATCACTTCTTTTGCTTGGAAGATACATTTTTCTCAATTTAAATGTACTCCGGCTTGTGAAAAACACTTCAATACCTATTCCAGGTTAGTCAGGTGTTCTTCATCAGTTAGTCCTGTTACTAGGACATCATTGAGATAATCCACCACATGGGGTAGACCTTGGAGTAAATTCTCCGTAGTCTGTTGGAAAATGACACAAACTGATGAGACTCCGAAAGGTAACCTGGTATATTGGTATAAACTTCTATGTGTGTTGATAGTCACAAAATCCCAAGTGGCCTTTTCTAGCTCGACTTGCTGGTAAGCATGACTCATGTCGAGTTTCGTATATGGGGTTCCCCCTGCCAGCTTGGAGTATAATTCATCAGTTTTCAGTAGAGGATGCCTGTCTGGTCTGGCCACTTTGCTAACGGTCAACTTGCAGTCCCTGCATATTCGCACACTCTGGTCAGGCTTTAGTACTGGAACTATGGACGCTGCCCATTCAGAAAATTGTACAGGTTGTAAGACTCCCAACCTTTCCAGCCTGTCTAATTCAACATCGACTTTCTCTCAATGCATAGGGGACTGGTCTTGCCTTCAAGAATCTGGGGGTTGCCCCAGGATCCATGTGGATTTGAGCTTGCAGCCCCTGAATCTTCCCAAGCTCTTCCCTGAAAACAGAAACATATTTCTGTAATAATAATTGCAAATCTTTCATTCTGAGTTGAAAAATCTCGGCCCACTCCAACTTTATTTCCTTAAGCCAGTTCCGGCCAAGTAGACTTGGACCCTCCTCTGCAACCACTATCAGGGGTAAATTAACAGACTGGTTTCTGTACTATACTGAAACTTTGCATATGCCTCTTACTCGTATGTCTTCACCAGTATATGTTTTTAATTTAGCTTCTGAATTTTCCATATTTAGTGAGTGGTCTCCTCCATTCAGATATTTGATCGTATGTTCCCCTATAACTGTCATGGATGCCCCTATATTCACCTCCATTTGGATGGGTTTCCTGTTGAATTTCACTGTCACATAGATTGGCTCTGTTTTACCCATTTTTAAGTTGTGTAGTGAGTAAATATCTGACTCTGTTTCTTCTGGTTCCTCTATTATGTGGATTTCACAATTTCTACCTTTTTGCTTAAAGTTTTACTTTCATCTGTCTTTACAATGTCGCATAATGTGCCCATTACGATGGCAGTAGAAACACTCGATTCTTTTAAATTGTCGTTCGCTTGCAGGCTGTCTACTTCTAGTTCTGCCGTTATTATTGTGGTTTTTCTCTGTTAAACCTTTGCTTTTTGCTGGTCTGTTAATGGAGGCTGTTTCCTGCCTTTCCGCGGAGCCCTGCGCTTCCACGCCATTTCTAACCGGTGCTTTCCTCCTGATATGAAGGATGGAATCATTTTGTGCTCCCTTGATTGCTTCTGAATCCCTGACTGTGCTCTCCATTGTGAGTACCAACTCCAGCACCTTGTTGAAGTCTAAATTCGTTTCTGAGAACAACCTTTTTTGAATGGAGTCTTCATTACCCTCACATACTAATCGATTTCTTAACATGTCGTTAATCCACGTCCTGAACTTAGTGCTCTGTCAGTTGTTTCAAGGCTGCTACATAGCAAGCGACTGTCTCTCCAGGGGTGCGGCACCTCAAATTAAATTTAAAACGCTGCGTTGTTACCAAGGGTTTCGACTGAGAGTGGCTTTTCACAAGATTTACCAACCCATCAAAGCTCTCGGGTTCTGGGGTTTGGTGCCGTTAGGCTACAAATTAGGCTGTATGTTTTAATGCCGCACATCGATAAGAGGATTGCTCGCCTCTTCTCCTCCCCCAATATGTCATTGGCCAAAAAGAAGAACGCAAAGCGTTCAATATAATGTGACCAGTCATTGGTGGTCTGATCAAACTGTTAGATAAGGCCAAACTGTGGTATATTGGAAGGAGATAACCTCAACGACTATGGTGAGGAATGTACTTACAATCGACTTGCAAGGTACGGCTGATTCAGTTCTATGGAATTTCCATGGCTTTCTTTGGTATCATCAACTGGTCATGTTTTCCCTCATCACCAGTTGTTATGTTCCTTCTATCAGGTCGCTTTGTTCAGCGAACACGGTTATACGCCTATCTACAGGTAAGTGAGTTGGTAAACAAGATACTGCAGACGCAGAGACCAATACAAGATGAAGCACATGCTGTTTATTTAAACAAGTAACTGAGCACTAACACAATGTGTGCTTCTCCAACCAGACCTTATTTTAAAATACTGATTAACATTGTAGCCCACGCTACACAGCAATTGTGTAATACAGTCACGTGGTCAATCTACTCACATTCTTTTAAAGGTGTATTGTATCTCAGCTTACCTCTCTCTGTCTGCCTCTCTCTCTCTCTGTCTCACTCTGGCTCTGTTTCTGTCTGTCCATCTCGCGCTCTGTCTCTCTCTTATACTGCAGTAAGCAGCCTGTCTATAGGCTGTGTAAGCTCTCTTCTTACACGAGCTGTCAGAAGAGGCTCTGTCTGCCCTCTCAAGTAGACACAAAAGATCGCAGGGCCCTATAGAGTCCAGATGGGCCAAAATTTATCCCTCAATACCTTTCAAAAATACTCCATTGGCTGTAAAACGTTTTGAGACATCCTGAGGTCATGAAATGTGCCATAGAAATCCAAGTCTTCTGCTCTTTTTCAGTTTGATTAAAGTTGGTGGGGTGGGGGTGAGTTGTGGTCCTGTTGAACTATCAAAGCAGTCTCTGTATTGGGTGTGTGAAGCAGGGTGAAGTGATTCAGACTCTCCATTCCCAGCAAAGTTGAAGATCGACTGTCTGGAGAACACACTTATACTGATGTGTGTTATTTTGGATTGCATTAATCCATCTCATCACTTTCAGTACATTGCCCCAAGCCATTGTGCTTTACTGTTCCATCTCTCCCTCGATCCTGGGAGCTTGCTGGTGGATAAGGCAAATGTAGAACGTTGCCTTCAGTGTCTGGGGAAGATATGTACAAAAGGAACAGGGCTCATTTCCCTCAAGTGCTACCTCCTGCACCTTGTTTCCATCCAGAATCTTGGGGGGTTTCTGATACTAGTAAAGAATTTTCTCAATTACTGTAACAGGTAATCAGTAAATGCCATCAGCAAGTGGAAAATGAAGTTGCTCCCTAGTGAGCTTATTAATGGCTTGGCCAGGAATGTGGAGTTTTTAAAAAGTGTGGAGCTGTACAATTGAGGAATCCCTGGATATTTGAGTGAATGTGGGCCAGCACTGCACAAAGAAGGAGCGAATGCTTTTAAATCAAGAACAGTTTCTTATGCTGCATTGTAAATGGCCAGTAAACCACAACCTGCCAGACCCAGATCCTGGTATATCTCCCAAACAGGACCTGCCCAGACTCAGGGGTGCTGCCACTTGGTTTGATTAGGCTTCCAAATCCCTTCCTTGGTCCTTGGCCACCCTCAGGGGCTTTAAGCTGCCCTAGGCTTTTACAACACTGCCACTCACAAGCCCTGGATTAGCCCTTGCTGCTTTCACCCTCACCTCATGGCCCCTGGCACCATCCATCAGCTTATCGAAGACACTGCTTCCTGCAGGGAGGGCCTGACCAGTTCCCCAGTTCGATCGTCTCCCCCAACATCGCCACCTGCTGCCGGAAGTCCTGCTACATTTTAAAAGTTGCTGCTGGGCTCACTGAATATTTGGCAACTCACTTTGCCAGGCGGACCTTTAATTACCAAAATTCGTCATGATGACCTGGGGTTAAATTCTCAATCCGGTTGCATTTTTTTTTTGCTTTGAGTCGCTGGGAAATCCAGCGGCAGCTGCTACATCCAGGTTCCCATTAGATACAACAGTGCTTTCCTCCATTGTGCTTCCTCTGTATACGTCAAGGCCCTGTAACCATTGCTTCTTTCTGCCCTTAATCTGCTTTAGCACGCTGACACCATTTCTGTTTTATACCTAAGAACTTCGCGCTCCCATGTGTGCCCTCTCTCATAATAACCTAAGACATTTGTGATCCCCTTAAACCTGCTCCACCATTCAACAAGATCATGAACTAGGGGGTCACTGTTTAAAAATAAGGGGTCACTCATTTAAGACAGAGTTGAGGAGAAATTTTTACTTTTGAGTCTTTGGAACTCTCTTCCTCAAAAGGCAGTGGAAGCAGAGCCTTTGAGTATTTTTAAGGCAGAGGTAGACAGATTCTTGTGGAGCAAAGGGGTGAAAGGTTATCGGGAGTAGGCGGGAATGTGGGGTTGAGGTTACATTCCGATCAGTCAATGATCTTATTGAATGGCGGAGCAGGCTCAAGGGGCTGAGTGGCCTACTCCTGCTCCTAATTCGTACGTTCACACGATTGATCTTCACCTCGGTTCTATCTTCATGCACTATCCCCATATCCCTTAAATTCCCTTAGAACACAATCTATCAACCCTGTTGTATATTTTATATATCTTAGAGTAATGCAGAGGTGACGCTTGTTTCTATGTGTGTAACAGGTTTTATTCAGCGTTTTAAAATGTCTACTCCATGCTTCAGATCTGGTTTCTAGCTCTTTCTACAGCTTTGTTTACTCTTCTGAGGCCACATCCAATCAAGAACAGTGTGCATCAATAGTAAATGTACATAACAATCGAAAACTACAGGCCTCTGGCTCGATTATATGAACACATGAATTAGGAGGAGTGGGCCACTCGGCCCCTCGAGCCTGATCCACCGTTCCATAAGATCATGGCTGATCTTAATGTAACCTCAACCTCACATTTCTGCATACCCTCCCCCAACCGATAACCCTTTCACACACTTGTTAATCAAAATCTATCTAGCTCTACTTTAAAAATATTCAAAGGCTCTTCCTCACCACCTTTTGAGGAAGAGAGTTCCAAAGACTCACTACCCTCAGAGAAAAATCCTCCTCATCTCTGTCTTAAATGAACGACTCCATATTTTTAAACTGTGACCCCTAGTTCTAGATTCTCTAACAAGAGGAAACATTCTCTCCACATCCACTATGTCAAGACCTCTCAGGACCTTATATGTTTCAATCAAGTTGCCTCTTACTCTTCTAAATTCCAGCAGATACAAGCCTAGCCTGTCCAACCTTTCCTCATAAGACAACCTGCCCATTCCTGGTATTAGTTTAATAAACCTCCTCTGAACTGCTAATGTATTTACACCTTTCCTTAAATAAGGAGACCAATACTGTACACAATATTCCAGATGTGGTCTCACCAATTCCCTTTACAACTGAAGCATAACCTCCCTACTTTTGTATTCAATTCCCCTCTCAATAAATGATAACTTTCTATTAGTTTTCCTAATTACCTGCTGTACCTACATACTAACATTTTGTGATTCACGCAGTAGGACACCAGATCCCTCTGAGTCTCCGAGCTCTGCAATCTGTCACCATTTAGATAATAAGCTTCTTTTTTATTCTTCCTGCCAAAATGAACAATTTCACATTTGCCCACAATGCACTCCATTTGCCAGATCTTTGCTCACTCACATAACCTATCTATGTCACTTTGTATCTTCCTTATCTCCTCTTCACAATTTACTTTCCTACCTATCTTTGTGTCATCAGCAGATTTAGCCACCATTCCTTCGGTCCCTTCATCCAAGTTATTTATATAAATTGTAAAAAGTTGAGGCCCCAGCACTGATCTCTGTGGCACACCACTCACCACATCCTGCCAACCAAAAAAAACACCCATTTATGCCAACTCTGCTTCCTGTTAGCTAGCCAATCTTCTATCCATGCCAATATGTTATCCCCCTACACCATGAGCTTTTATTTTTTGCAATAATCTTTGATGTGGCACTTTATCAAATGCCTTCTGGAAATCTAAATACAGTACATCCAGCAGATCCCCCTTATCAACAGCACATGTGACTCCATCAAAGAACTCCGAAAAATTGGTTAAACATGATTCCCTTTCTCAAAACTATGTTGATTCTGCCTGATTGCCTTGAATTTTCCTAAGTGTCCTGTTATAACATCTTTAATAACAGCTTCTAACATTTTCCCTATGATAGATGTAGAGCTAACTGGCCTGTAGCTTCCTACTTTCTGTCTTCTTCCCTTTTTGAATAAAGGAGTGATATTTGCTATTTTCCAATCTAATGGAACCTTCCCAAAATCTAGGGAAGTTTGGAAAATTAAAACCAGTGCATGAACTATCTCACTAGCCACTTCTTTCAACATCTTAGGATGAAGTCTATCTGGGCCTGGAGATTTGTCAGCCCACAGCCCCAACAATTTGCTCAATGCCATTTCTCTGGTGATTGTAATTTTCCTGAGCTCCTCCCTCCCTTCCATTTCCTGATTTACAGCTATTTCTGGGATGTTACTTGTGGCCTCTGTAGTGAAGACTGAAGCAAAATACCTGTTTAATTAACTTTTTTAGTTAACCACGGATGATGGGCCCTCCCCTTGGAATTCTTCTTTCTCATTGGAATGTGTCTATTCTGTGTTTTCTGGAATATCCCTTTCAATGTCTGCTACTGAATCTCTATGGACCTATCCCTTAACCTCATTTGCCAGTTCACTTTAGCTGGCTCTGCTTTCATGCCCTCATAATTGCCCTTATATAAGTTTAAAATGCTAGTCTTGGATGTATTCATTTCTCCCACAAAATGAATGTAAAATTTAATCATTTTATGATCGCTGTTACCTAGTGATGCCTTCACTAGGAGGTTATCAATTAATCCTATCTCGTTGCTCAATACCAGGTCTAGTATAGCCTGATCTCTGGTTGGCTCCAGAACGTGCTGTTTTAAGAAAGTATCCCGAAAACATTCTATGAATTCCTCATCTACGCTACCTTTGTCCATCTGATTTTTCCATTCTACAAGTAGATTAAAATCCCCCATGATCATTGCTGTACTTTTCTAACAAGTTCCCATTATCTCTTCTTTTATACTCTGTCCGGCTGTGTAGTTACATTTAGGGGGCCTGTACACCACTCCCACAAGTGACTTCTTGCCTTTATCATTTCTCATCTCAACCAAACCGCTTCTACATCCTGGTTTCCTGAACTTAGGTCATCCCTCTCTAATGTGCTAATAGCATCATTAATTAACAGAGCCACCCCTCCACCTTTTCCTAACTTCCTGTCATTCCTAAATGCCACATACTCATCAATATTCAGGGAATCTGTTATCATGCGGCCATGTCTCTGTAATGGCTATCAGGTAGTACTTATTTATTTCTATTTGTGCTATCAGTCCATCTGTTTTATTTCAAATGTTATGTGCAGAGCTTTTAGTTTCGTCCTTTTATTATTTTTGTAGTGTGTAGCCTTACCTGCTGATCCACTCTTAGGTTTGTACTCTCTGTTCCTTCCTGTCACAGTCTGTTTATCATTTCCCAAATTAATACCCTGTCTCTCTTGCCTTGTCTCTGCTCTTTGGTTTACCATTTCTTCCCAGATTTGATCCCTTGACCCCACTATTCAGTTTAAAACCCCTTTCTACTTACCTAGTTATGCAGCTCATGATGACACCAGGCCCAGCACAATTCAGGTGTAAACCGTCCCCATGGTACAAACCCCACTTTCCCCAATACTGATGCCAGTGCCCCACAAACCAGAATCCACTTCTCCCGCACCAGTCTCTGAGCCACACATAAATTGCTCTAATCTTATTTGTCCTGTGCCAATTTGCACGTAGCTCAAGTAATAATCCAGAAGCTATTACCTTTTGAGGTTATGCTTCTTAATTTGGTGCCTGTCCCCTCGTACTGACAATGCAGAGCCTCCTTCCTCATCCTGCCTATATCGTTGGTACCTACACTGCCTCTGACAAAGTTTCTCCTCCGATATCTCCCTCGTGATTCAGTATCAGTTTATTTTTCGGTTCCACTCCTGTGAAGCGCTCTGGAATGTTTTACTGTGTTAAATGGGTCAGCCATGTCTCTGTTAGAATCACACTCATCTCTGGTTCACAATCACAAATTTTCTGGGTTCAGTTCCCTCTCCAGGGACTTGAGCAGGCTGACACTTCCAGTGCAGTACTGAGGGAATGCTGCATTGTCAGAGGTGCTGTCTTTCAGGTGCAATATTAAACTGAGGTGCCATCTGCCTGCTTGGGCGGTTGTAAAGGATCCCATGGCAAAATTTTTGTAGAAGAGCAGGGGCGTACTCCCTAGTGTCCTGGGACCAATATTTATCCCTCAGTCAACATCACAAGAACAGAGAGTGCAAACCTGAGGTGATTCCACCCAAAGTGCAGTAGAGGACGGGTTTTACCCGCTGGCCGCAATGGCAGCTTTTCACACCTTATTGTCCCAAACCCATTATTATCAGGTTGCCATTATTCTTATGGCCTTTGTTATTGTGTTGCCTTTGCTCTTTTCACGTTACCGTTATTACCACTGTTACCATGTTTACCATTATTCTAATTCTATTACCGCTATTCTTTTCATCTTATCGTTATCATCGTGTTACCACTATTATCGTGCCACCATTATTCTTATTCTGTTATTGTTAATCTTATTGCATTACCTAATCTTATAACGTTATTTTTATTGCTTTACTCTATTTCAAAGCTTCTTGGGCCATTTTTGCGCATTATTGTTATATAGATGCGGATTGTTGTTGGGGCTGTTTAGATTTGTTTTCTTAATTTTTGAAGGCTAATTCGCTAGGGTAGCGTGAGTGTATTTAAATCTGACACAAATATGTTTATCAATCTAGTTTCTGAAAGTGAAAACATCACCTAATTGACTTAAAGGTGACCCAAGGGATGTGTGGAGGCGCAAAAACAAAAATTAACATTAGAGGAAATTTACTTCCCAATGAAAATTGTACATTATAGCTTTATCCATTGAATTTATGACACAGAAACAGGCCATTCGGCCCAGCTGGTCCAGGCCGGTGTTTATAACTCCACTCAAGCCTCCTCACACCTCTCTTCATCTCACCTTCTCAGTATATCCCTTTGTCCCTCGTGGGTTTATCCAGCTTCCTCTTGGTCTGTGCTATTCACCTCAACAACTCCATGTGGCATTGATTTTGATTTTTTTTAAATATCTTTGATCAGAAACGTTAAAAATAGCACCTTCCTCATATTGATTTTCTCTTGGAGAGTACAGTTTGGGGTTAAGTTGTCTGTTTTTGAAAAAATGATATTAATCCTTAACGAATGCCATTTTTGTTATGGTTAAACACTCTCTAATGGAGAAAAGCAATCAAGTGCATATAACTAACAGAATCACAGAGTCTATACAGTGCAGAGTAGGCCATTCAGCCCATCAAGTCTGCACTGGCTCTCTGAAAGAGCATTCTACCTAGTCCCATTCCCCTGCCTTATCCCCCTAAACCTGCACATTCTTTCTTTTAAGGTAGCAATCTAATTCCCTTTTGAATACTCAAGAACAGGTATGGCGGTGTGTTACACTTCACTCAGGGAGTCCGAGTTGCTGTGGCAACACACACTTTCACGTGCAAGTTGTTGTCCAGAGCTATGGATAGTGATGGCAGAGGCTCCAACATTCTTTCCATCACATGGCTGACCAGGAATCTCTCCCACTCTTCCTACCTGCCATTGGCGTGTGCTGGAAGGATTTGCAGGTTGATACAGCTCATCTATTATTTAAATCTCTGTGGGCTTTTAATCTCTGGCGTTAGCCAGCACACGTTAGACAGGCGCCTTATTTATATGTAAAAGAATCACGTGAAGTTTTCCCAATGAAAATGGAACATTATAACTTTTCACATTGAATTTATGACACAGAAACAGACCATTCGGCCCATCTAGTCCATGTCAGTGTTTTTAATTCCACTTGAGCCTCCTCCCACCTCTCTTCATCTCACCCTATCAGTATATCCTTCTATTCCTTTCTCCTTCATATGTTCATAGTAGAATGTCATCTTGGGGTCCCACCCTTTGATTAAAGATCAACCTCTAGGGAAGTAAATCATAGGGGCTTTTTAAAAAAAAAAAAATTGTTTTTCTTTGTCACTTTCTTTCAAGAAGTCTGTTTAGTTCTAAAGATGTTGGATTTGGGAATAAAGGTTGTTTGACCCATTGTCAAGAATCACCCAACTGAGCCATGGGAGGAGTTTTGGCTTTGGGAAGGTGAGGGATTGCATGGACTGATGTATGGGGGAACCAATAGCAGTGGTTTGGGGGCAGGGCCAGTGGGAGGTGGGACATCTAGAATCCTCCAGGAATATGTCCAACCAGTGTTGGCAACTGTACATAGGCTGCGTAGCCCCTGCCTCCCCAGATGATAACCAAATGGCTGTAATTTAAGAGAATGAAAAGATTGCCCTGTGATATTTGTCACTCTGGGGTCAACCTGGCACTGAAGGTGGAGACCAAACCCTTAATTTTGCCATGTAACTGGAGTTTCCCTGCACGGTGCCCAGAGGTACAGTTCAGGCAGTCAGGAAACTTGCCCCTTCTTGCAATTTTTGATCTGGCTGGTCGAATGATGGGGTATAACTGAGAATTCGCATTTTTGAAAACAAAATGCTTGTAAGCAAACAGGATTTGCCAATAAGAATGGTTGTCCCAAATGCAAATTAAAAACTGTTGCTTTCACCCTTGAGTCTGAATTCCTCGCTCGTGAATATGAAACATTATTAAAACTATAAATAATTTTAGTTTTATAGAGTGAATTTTAAAATAAAATCCTGAATCCTGAAAACCAAGGGGACCAGGCTAATGGTATTGAAATGCTGTTTAATGTTTTAACCAAATGGAGCTAGTTAAGTGTGAGGCAAAGAAAATATTGGTTTCTCTAAAATGAAATCAACTCAACAGCAAATGACAAGATGTCCAAGAGGTCATGTTACTGTCTGATACATCCCAGATTTAAATCACTCCACCACTGGTGGCCATGACTTCAGCTCCTGAACTCCAAACTCTGGAATTCCCTCTCCAAGATGAATCTTCAAACTCAACTCTTTGACCAAGCTTTGGGCCTAAAATCTCTTGTTTCACAGTGTCAAATTTTGCTTGATAATTGTTCCTGTGACACATCTCAGGACCATTCACCGGTTTAAAGGTGCTATATAAATGCAGGTTGTTGTTGTGGAGGAGGTTGTTATTCTACATTAGGGGTTATTGACAGCCATGGACTGTGGAGAAGGGTATTCACGCTGCCTGTGGGCTGTGTTGATGCTGCATGGAAAGGATTTGACTGAATCCTAAGCACATGACAGACCTGTGTGCACTGGACACCAGGATGTCTTGGAGTTCCAGGGCAGATGCCATTGGGGTCTGATTTTTAAAATGCTTCCTCTCCTCTTGACCTCCTAGTTCACTGTTGATGACAGGTTGGCTAGAAAGCTGCACCTGACCACTCCCAGTCCTGCTCCTAGAAGAGAGAGTGAGAGATTGGGGCAAGAATTTTCTTCTTCCTGACCTCCCTTGTCCCAGTGGACAAAGTGAACCCCCCCCCACTCCCCATTACGTATGGCCTTTGGAATGTGTCAGGCGTGAAGGAATAATGTTAAACTGCAACTCCCACACGAGGGAAACAAAATGACAGCAACTCACCCTGGGCAGAGAAGGTCATATTTCAAGATAAATGCCAGAATTGTTGGCATTTTGCAGCAACAGCTCACCCCTGAACCAATACCTTGTGACAGAGAGCAGTAGGAGGCCAGCCTGTCTCAGCATTCACATTAAAATACACGAATGCTTATTTTAAACTGAAAACCTCAGGTGATGTAGGAGCTGTTCAACATAGACACAATAATCTTCCCCTGGATTGCTCTTTGTCTCAGTCTTTAACTCTCTCTTTCTCTCTCTCTCACACTCCCTGTAGATGCTGGACAGGTGGATAAGGTGGTAAAGAAAGCTTGTGGAATGGTTTCCTTTATTGAATACAAAAATGGGTGTAATGATGGAATTGTATAAAACACTGGTTAGGCTACAGCTGGTCACCACATTATAGGAAGGACATAATTGCTCTGCAGGGAGTGCTGAGGAGATTTACAAGAATGTTGCCAGGGCTGGAAAATTGCAGCTATGAGGAAAGATTGGATAGGCTGGGATTGTTTTCCTTGGAACTGAGGAGGTTGTGGGTTGACCTGATCGAGGTGTACAAGATTGAGTGGCCTAGATAGGGTAGACAGGGATGCTCTGTTTCCCCTAGCTGAGAGGTCAATTACCGGGGGCACAGATTTAAGGTGATTAGTAGAGGGATTAGAGGAGACATGAGGAAAAACCTCACCCAGAGGCTGGTGGGTGTCTGGAAGGCGGGATTAGAATGGGCAGCTAGTATTTTTATTTTTATTTTTCAGTCAGTGCAGGCATGATGGGCTGAATGGCCTCTTTCTGTGCCATAACTTTTCTATGGTTCTGTGTCTGTGTTCCTGTGTCTGTCTCCCTCTCTCTGTGTGTCTGTCTCCTGTCTACCTCTGTGTGTGTGTCTGCTCCTCTATGTGTGTGTCTCCCTCACTCTCTCTGTGTCTCCCTCTCCTCCTCTCCCTTCCTCTCCCTCCCCTCTCTCTCTTTCTCTCTCTTTCTTTCTGCCCCTTTCCCTCTCTCTGCCCATCTCTTTCTCTGCCCCCTCTCTCTATCCCCCCACTCTCTCTCTGCCCCCTCTCTCTCTGCCCCCCTCTCTCTCTCTGCCCCATCTCTCTCTCTGCCCCCTCTCTCTCTGCCCCCCCTCTCTCTGCCCCCCTCTCTCTCTGCCCCCTCTCTCTCTCTGCCCCCTCTCTCTCTGCCCCCTCTCACTCTCTGCCCCCTCTCTCTCTCTGCCCCCCCTCTCTCTGCCCTCTCTCTCTCTCTGCCCCCTCTCTCTCTGCCCCCTCTCTCTCTGCCCCCCTCTCTCTCTGCCCCCCTCTCTCTCTGCCCTCTCTCTCTCTCTGCCCCCTCTCTCTCTGCCCTCTCTCTCTCTCTGCCCTCTCTCTCTCTCTGCCCCCTCTCTCTCTGCCCCCTCTCTCTCTGCCCCCTCTCTCTCTGCCCCCCTCTCTCTCTGCCCCCCTCTCTCTCTGCCCCCTCTCTCTCTCTGCCCCCTCTCTCTCTGCCCACTCTCTCTCTGCCCCCTCTCTCTCTGCCCCCCCTCTCTCTCTCTGCCCCATCTCTCTCTCTGCCCACTCTCTCTGCCCCCTCTCTCTCTGCCCCCCTCTCTCTCTGCCCCCTCTCTCTCTGCCCCCCCTCTCTCTCTGCCCCCTCTCTCTCTGCCCCCCTCTCTCTCTGCCCCCTCTCACTCTGCCACCCCCCTCTCTCTGCCACCCCCCTCTCTCGGCCCCCCCTCTCTCTCTGCCCCCCCTCTCTCTCTGCCCCCCCTCTCTCTCTGCCCCCCTCTTTCTCGGCCCCCCCTCTCTCTCTGCCCCTCTCTCTCTGCCCCTCTCTCTCTGCCCCCCTCTCTCTCTGCCCCCCCTCTCTCTGCCCCCTCTCTCTCGGCCCCCCTCTCTCTCTGCCCCCTCTCTCTCGGCCCCCCCTCTCTCTCTGCCACCCCCCTCTCTCTGCCCCCTCTCCCTCTGCCCCCTCTCCCTCTGCCCCCTCTCCCTCTGCCCCCTCTCCCTCTGCCCCCTCTCCCTTTGCCCCCTCTCCCTCTGCCCCCTCTCCCTCTGCCCCCTCTCCCTTTGCCCCCTCTCTCTCTCTGCCCCCTCTCTCCCTGCCCAACTCTCTCTTTCCCCCTGCCCATTTCTCTCTCTCCCTCTGCCTCCCTCTCTCTGCCTCCCTCTCTCTGCCTCCCTCTCTCTCTTTGCTCCCTCTCTCTTTCTGCTCCCTCTCTCTCTGCCCTCTCTCTCTCTCTCTCTCTGCACCCCCCCCCTCTCTGCTCCCTCTCTGCCCCCTCTCTCTCTCTGCCCTCTCTCTCTCTGCCCCCCCTCTCTCTCTGCCCCCTCTCTCTCTGCCCCCTCTCTCTCTGCCCCATCTCTCTCTCTGCCCCCTCTCTCTCTGCCCCCTCTCTCTCTGCCCCCTCTCTCTCTGCCCCCTCTCTCTCTGCCCCCTCTCTCTCTGCCCCCTCTCTCTCTGCCCCATCTCTCTCTCTGCCCCATCTCTCTCTCTGCCCCATCTCTCTCTCTGCCCCCCCTCTCTCTCTGCCCCCTCTCTCTCTGCCCCCTCTCTCTCTGCCCCCTCTCTCTCTGCCCCATCTCTCTCTCTGCCCCCTCTCTCTCTGCCCCCTCTCTCTCTGCCCCCTCTCTCTCTGCCCCCTCTCTCTCTGCCCCATCTCTCTCTCTGACCCATCTCTCTCTCTGCCCCCTCTCTCTCTCTGCCCCATCTCTCTCTGCCCCCTCTCTCTCTCTGCCCCCTCTCTCTCTGCCCCCTCTCTCTCTGCCCCCTCTCTCTCTCTGCCCCCCCTCTCTCTCTGCCCCCCTCTCTCTCTGCCCCCCTCTCTCTCTGCCCCCTCTCTCTCTGCCCCCTCTCTCTCTGCCCCCCTCTCTCTCTGCCCCCTCTCTCTCTGCCCCCTCTCTCTCTGCCCCCTCTCTCTCTGCCCCCTCTCTCTCTGCCCCCTCTCTCTCTGCCCCCTCTCTCTCTGCCCCCTCTCTCTCTGCCCCCTCTCTCTCTGCCCCCCTCTCTCTCTGCCCCCCTCTCTCTCTGCCCCCCCTCTCTCTCTGCCCCCCTCTCTCTCTGCCCCCCTCTCTCTCTGCCCCCCTCTCTCTCTGCCCCCCTCTCTCTCTGCCCCCCCTCTCTCTCTGCCCCTCTCCATCTCTCTCTGCTCCCTCTCTCTCTCTCTGCCCTTCTCCATCTCTCTCTGCCCCCTCTCTCTCTGCCCCTCTCTCTCTCTCTCTCTCTCTCTGCCCCCCTCTCTCTCTCTGCCCCCTCTCTCTCTCTGCCCCCCTCTCTCTCTGCCCCCCTCTCTCTCTGCCCCCCTCTCTCTCTGTCCCCCTCTCTCTCGGTCCCCCCCTCTCTCTCGGTCCCCCCTCTCTCTCGGTCCCCCCTCTCTCTCGGTCCCCCCTCTCTCTCGGTCCCCCCTCTCTCTCGGTCCCCCCTCTCTCTCTGCCACCCCTCTCTCTCTGCCCCCCCTCTCTCTCTGCCCCCCTCTCTCTCGGCCCCCCCTCTCTCTCGGCCCCCCCTCTCTCTCTGCCCCCCTCTCTCTCTGCCCCCCCTCTCTCTGCCACCCCCCTCTCTCTGCCACCCCCCTCTCTCTGCCACCCCCCTCTCTCTGCCACCCCCCTCTCTCTGCCACCCCCCTCTCTCTGCCACCCCCCTCTCTCTGCCACCCCTCTCCCTCTGCCCCCTCTCCCTCTGCCCCCTCTCCCTTTGCCCCCTCTCTCTCTCTGCCCCCTCTCTCCCTGCCCAACTCTCTCTTTCCCCCTGCCCATTTCTCTCTCTCCCTCTGCCTCCCTCTCTCTGCCTCCCTCTCTCTCTTTGCTCCCTCTCTCTCTCTGCTCCCTCTCTCTTTCTGCTCCCTCTCTCTCTGCCCTCTCTCTCTCTCTCTCTGCACCCCCCCCCTCTCTGCTCCCTCTCTCTCTCTGCCTCCCCCTCTCTCTCTCTGCCCTTCTCTCTCTCTCTCTGCCCCCCCGCTCTCTCTCTCGCTGCCCCCTGTCTCTTTCTCTGCCCCCTGTCTCTCCCTCTGCCCCCCTCTCTCCCTCTGCCCCCCTCTCTCCCTCTGCCCCCCTCTCTCCCTCTGCCCCCCTCTCTCCCTCTCTGCCCCCCTCTCTCTCCATCTTTCTCTGCCCCCCTCTCTGTCTCTCTGCCCCCCCCTTCTCCTTCTCTCTCTGCCCCACTCTTTCTCCCTCTCTCTGCACCCCCCCTCTCTCTCTCTGCACCCCCCCTCTCTCTCTCTCTCTGCCCCGCTCTCTCTCTGCTCCTCTCTCTCTGTTTCTGCAGGCGTACACAGTATGTAGTCTGATTTGGGAGTCCAGGCGTACACAGTGTGTGGTCTAAAAATTAGAGCAGGACCTATCAGGAGTGCAAATGCTTCTACACGCGCGGGGCTGTGGAATTTTGGAATTTTTTCCGCAAATGGCAATTGATGCTAAATCAATTATTAAGTTTAAATCTGAGATAGGTAAAATTTTGTTATCCAAAGGTATGAAGGGACCTGGGGTAAGGGTGGGTGTCGAGAGTTAGATCACAGATCAGCCATGATCATTGAATAGTGGAGCAGGATTCAGGGCTGAATGTCGTCCTCCTGTTCTTATACACAAACTGTCCTTTTATTACAAAGAAACAAAGCTTTTTTTGTTTATCATGAATAAATTGTGAGTCACTCAGTCACTTGTGCAATTAAACAGTGATCATCAGACTAATTTGTCTCAAGTTCCTACCAACCAGCCTGATACATGTTTAACACCGCACCTGTTGCTCGATGAATAATGATTCGTGATCTGTTGATCAATTATCAAAGAGTATTTGTTTCATATTGCTTGAACAAAGACATGTTGTCAAAGCTTGGCAGTTAACTGTCAGTCATCATTTAACTGGTATACTCTCCATGGCAAAACCTCTATCAATCAGAGTCCACTTGCAAACCAATCAATACTCTCTTCTCATGCAGTGTAAATTGTTGTTCCCTTTACAATTTGGTATTCTTATGAATTGTCCTGATGAGTACAAGTCGAAAAGCTTCGATAGCATGTGTCTTTATTTCAGTAATACTCAAGTTCTCTACCACCAACCATCAATATTTCTTTTGGTTTTCACCAGCCACTGATGTAGGGTTGTTTTGAGGGTTCGAGTGTCTGTGTGGATTCACGTTGTCTCACGTGGTTTCTCTCCCTTGTTCTGTTGCAGTTCACAGAGGAGAAGCTCGGACAGGCGGAGAAAACCGAACTGGATGCGCACTTTGAGAACCTCCTGAGCCGTGCTGACAGCACCAAAAACTGGACAGAGAAGATCCTACGTCAGACCGAAGTCTTGCTTCAACCCAACCCAAGTAAGATCAGGCAAAGGGTTTTCAATCTGTTGCTCTACTGCATCCTCTTTGGCGACATTTCAGACACATTCAAGATCATGTCCGGGTCAAACAGGAGCGGGACCTGAATTAGGACAGAAGGAGAAACACTTTTTCACAGAAAGGGTGGCGGAAGTGTGGAACTCTACCCTACAAAAAGCAGTAGGTGCTAGCTCAATTCCTCCTCCTTCAGGTCCCCTGCCCTAAGAGGGCTTTGGTGACCATTGCCTCCAATTGCATTGGTCCATGATTATGCTTGGCAAAGTACTGCAGTGGTTTGCCATTGCTTTCTGCAGTATGGCTGACCACAGGAAACTCTCCAGGTCTTACTGCCTGCCATCAGGCGTATTGGAAGGATTTACAGGCTGATCATCAACCTGTTTGGCCGCGTTATGAACTCACCTTCCGTGACCATCTAGTCCTGGAGTGAGACTTGAACCTGGAGCTTATGGCTCGAAGGCAGGGACACCACCCATTGCACCACAAGGCCTCCCACAGTGACAGCTCAGTTTATCATTTTAATTCAGAGATTGGTAGGCTTTTGATGGCCGATGGTGTAAGAGTGGAATAAAGCCAAGGTGGCTGGGTGGGGTTCGGACACAGGTCGGTCACAACCTCACTTCTGAGATCTCGGAGGGATGTGGGGCTGAAGGAGATTACAGAGACAGGGAGGGAAGAGGCCAGAAAGGAATTTGAAAACCAAGATGAATATTTTAAAACCGAGGTGTTGTTGGAACAGGAGCCAAGTAGATGTTAGGTAAGGTACAAGGGTGATGGGTGAATGGGACTTGAGGAAAGTTTAGATGGAGGCAGCAGAGTTTTTGAGATCAGTTAAGTGAATGGAAGTGATCTGGGCGGATGGAGGAACAGCCTCGATGGGCTGAATGGCCTCCTGTTCCTATGCTCCCGGTGAGAGTAGGTGAAGGAGATTGAAATTCCACCTGTCTTTATGGCATGGTTGTAAAGTTTGACTCTGAAATTACTTTTGAACAGTTGTCGTAACTGACCTGATATTATTCCACAAGCCCAGACTTCATCCTTCCCAGCAAGTACGCTGCGCAAAAGCACCTCATTGGCTGTGAAACATTTTGGGATGTCCTGAGGATACGAACATGTGAAAATGACAGACAGTATAAAATATTCTGGTCGGCCCGAGCTGCCCCATGTAACTGTGATACCTTGTGCACCGTGATACAGATAGTCGCAGAATCTGTCAATCGCTTCTCCCGGAAGAGATGGCAACCGGAGGAAAATCCCAGGACTGCTGAAGGGGGAAAAACCTGGAAACCTCAGCTCCGAATCCCTTTTGTGTTACTCGCTTGTGAAAGGACCAGTAGAAATCCACAGTCATTCTCCCCCCCTCATTTTCTTCGTCCCCTCTCTCTCTCTTCGTTTCTCCTTTCACTTTATCCCAGCCAAATTTGAGGAAATGAGGAAAGGCTGAACATAAGAAATTGGAGCAGGGACTAGGCCATTTCAACCTCCTTTACCAGTCAATAAGATCACAGCTGCTCTGAGTGTGGCCTTAATTTCACTTTCCTGCCTGCCCCCCAATAACTCTTGACTCCCTTGTTATTATAAATCTAACTCGGGCCTTGAATATATTAAATGACCCACCTCCACTGCTCTCTGTGGAAAAGAATTCCAAAGCTTAACACTCCCCTGAGAGAACAAATTCCTCTTTGCCTCCATCTTAAACAGGAGACCCCTTATTTTGAAATGAAAAGTTGTGTTGAAACGGTCCTAGATGCGTCAACCAAGCACCATTGACTTGGTTATTCTGCACCTGGATGTAATAGAGAAATGATGTTTGCCCCTTAAGCCTCACTGCCTGGTCCCTCATCACCGTGCTCGAGTATCCTGGGCAGTTTGAGTATTCGGAATGGGCTTTTCCACATTTGAGGCTCTATCTCAAACAGGATGCATGTTTGTGACGCTGATTCTCTGCGTGCTGAATGAATGTTGATTTTCAGGTACACTCCCCTGAGGAGGTACTGAATAAACCCCAGGTGAGATCCCACCGGGAGGGGGGAGAGAATCCCAAGGAGGGCAGGAAGGGAAGGGCGGATTACTGTTCTAGAGAATAAATACCTGGTTTTCTATCACATCCGCAGCTCATCTGTTACTAAAACTCTCTTCCGTGCCATTATCTATAGACTTGATGATTCCAATCCTCTCCTAGCCGGCCTCGCATCTTAGCTCATTCAAAACTCTGCTGCCTGTATCTAAACTCTCACCAAGTCCCATTCACTCGTCACCCCTGTACCCGCTGAACTCCCCTTGGCCCCTGTCCCAGTAACACCTCAGTTCTAAAATTCTCATCCTTGTTTTCAAATCCCTTTATGACCTATCTCCGTAACCTCCTCCAGCCCCACAACCCTCGGAGAGCTCTGCGCCCCTCTCATTATGGCCTCTTGATAATCCCCGATTTTAGTCTCTGCACCACTGGAGGCTGTGCCTTCAGTTGCCTGGGCCCCAAGCTCTGGAATTCCATCCTCTCCGCCTCGTCTCTACCTCACTCTCTTCTCCTCTATGATGCTCCATAAACCTTACGTCTTTGACCAAGTTTTTGATCATCTGACCTAATATCTCCTCATGTGGCTTGGTATCAGATTTTGTTTGATAATACTCCTGTGAAGCACCTTTCATTATGTTAAAGGCGCTATAAAAATTCAGTTATATATAACAAGGACCCTTTTAGATTCATTGTACTTTCTCTCACTCCAGCTTTGTGCACCATGCACTCTTATCCTTGGCGTCTCTGTATCTTTAATGATGCAGTCATGGTATTGGTGAGGTATCATGGTGAGGTATTGAGACCGCTCTGTGTACGCCCCTCCATTAGGACTGGCTGGTTTTGTAAATTGCCCAGTAATTTGAACTATTTTAGATCTCAGGGTAGCCAAGGGCCATTCGGCCTGTTTGATGCTGCCCTGAACCCAGACTGAAAGCCACGCCCAACTCTCTTTCTGAATTCCTGTTAACTCCAGATGCACTTTCCAGACACCTGTCCTTGGGCTTGTCCTACAACCCTAAACCCACCTTTCTGATAACTGGAACTCCACCTCATCTGCTGCCCATGTTAACACAAGTTGTTGTTTGTGTGGGTGTTCATTTTCTACCACTGTGACTATCAACATCCTGAAACTGAACTGGACTAGCCATATAAATACTGTGGCTGTAAGAGCAGGTCAGAAGTTAGGAATCCTGCGGTGAGTAACTCACCTCCTGACTCCCCAAAGCCTGTCTGTCCACCATCTACAAGGCACAAGTCAGGAGTCTGATGGAATACTCCCCACTTGCCTGGATGAGTGCCGCTCCAACAACACTCAAGAAGCTTAACACCGCCCAGGACAAAGCAGCCCACTAGATTGGCACCAAATCCACAAACATTCACTCCCTCCACCATCGATGCACAGTGGCAGCAGTGTGTACCATCTACAAGATGCACTGCAGGAATTCACCAACGCTCCTTCGACAGCACCTTCCAAACCCATAACCTCTACCATCTAGAAGGACAAGGGCAGCAGACACATGGGAACACCACCACCTGGAAGTTCCCCTCCAAGTCATTCGCCTTCCTGACTTGGAAATATATCGCCATTCCTTCACTGTCACTGGGTCAAAATCCTGGAAATCCCTCCCTAACAGTATTGAGGGTGTACCTACACCACACAGACTGTGTTGTAGGGTGTCGGTTACAGATGGGTAATTCTAAAGAAGTCTTGTAGTAATATGTAGGTTAACTAAGTCTTTATTAGCTACTAGAAATATTTGCAAAGGTACAGTAAAGGGACAAGCTAGGATCTGTCTCCATGCTTGCTGGCACACACAGCTCGGTCCAATGCTGGACTGACCCTGGGTGCCAGTCATGTGCTCTCTTACATCACAGTGTGGGTGGTACTGCACTCAGTCCCACATTAACCCTATATTTGCCAGACCCTTATACTACATACTGCAGTAGTTCAAGTCAGCAGCTCACCACCACCTTCTCAAGGGCAATTAGGGATGGGCAATAAATGCTGTCCTAGCCAGCCAATCTCACAAGAATGAGTAAAAGGAAAATCAGCAATTATGTTGTGTTTTATAAACATGTAAGTCTGTTAATCACATTACACCATCTCTGTAACATCTTGTGGTTCAGCATAAACTTATTGGGCAGAATTTTATGGCGGGGGGATTTTACGGTGGGGGGATTTTACGGTGGGGGGATTTTAAGGCGGGGGGATGTTACAGAGGGGGATTTTACAGCGGGGGATTTTACAGCGGGGGGATTTTACGGCAGGGGGATTTTACGGCAGGGGGATTTTACGGCGGGGGGATTTTACGGCGGGGGGATGTTACAGAGGGGGATGTTACGGCGGGGGGATGTTACGGCGGGGGGATGTTACGGCGGGGGGATGTTACGGCGGGGGGATGTTACGGCGGGGGGATGTTACGGCGGGGGGATGTTACGGCGGGGGGATGTTACGGCGGGGGGATGTTACGGCGGGGGGATGTTACGGCGGGGGGATGTTACGGCGGGGGGATGTTACGGCGGGGGGATTTTACGGCGGGGGGATTTTACGGCGGGGGGATGTTACGGCGGGGGGATTTTACAGCAAGGGATTTTTCGGCGGGGGGATTTTACATTCTCACTGAAGTCACTGGGGTTTAGAATGTCGCGCCACATTTTATGGCCCCCGTCCCCGCTGAAATGGGGTGGTAAAATTCTGCCCGTTATGTGCGGTATACCTGTACCACTAACCTTACTGGCCAAATGTAGAATTTACAGCACAGAAACAGGCCATTTAGCCCAATCGGTCCATGCTGGTGTTTATGATCCACAGAAGCCTCTTCCCACACTTTTCCAGCTCACCTATTTATCTTTCCTTCTCTTCCTTTCTCCCTCATGTGTTTATCTAGTTTCCCCTTAGAGGCAAGCCCGCAATTTGCCTCAACTACTCATTTGGGTAAGTGGTTCCTCTTGAAGATATTCTCTTCAAGCCCATTCTCAGCAGGCTTTATCTCACACGCTGACCTTCTGTGTGGGCTTGTCATTAAATTATCGCTGTCATAATTAGTTGGCGTCTGACTGAGTTGAGACATTTTCCCTCCAGATTGTTGTAAGGTGACCTTTTCTGGAGCTGTCATTGTAGTCGGCACATTAGCAATGCGCAGTGGGGAGCCTTGTGGCCTCTTCCCTGGAGAACTCTATGCTGCAGTCACCAGTCTCATGAAGCTGATAAATTTCATTTGTCCCTTTACATAAGAAATGGGAGCTAGATTTGGCCATTTGGCTGCTTGAGCCAGGATTGCTGTTCAATGAGATCATGGCTAATCTTTCATCCCAACTCCACCTTCCCACAGTGACCCGATATCCCTTAATCCCTTTAGTACCCAAAAATCTATCGACCTCCGTCTTGAATATACTCAATGTCAGAGCATCCAAGGCTCTCTGGGGTAAAGGATTCCAAAGATTCACAACCCTCTGAGTGAAGAAACTGCCCCTCATCTCAGTCCCAAATGGTGGCACGCAGACCAAGAATTTGATCCTGTGTTCCAGATTCCCAATAAATTTGAGAGAGTTTACAAGTTCCCTGGTGTTTATTGGGGTTGTACTGGGATCTGGAGCCATGGTGGTAAGGTTAAACTGTTGACCTGGCCTCTGGGCATTGTTAATGTTGAACGTGTGCTGCTTCAAGTTGGGAATTAAGCACAGCTGTCCCCAATTGGGGAAGGATTAGGGAATTATTGCAGGAGTATATTTACTCTGGTTTACGCTGGGTGTCGGCTTGGCCTAAATAGCCAAGTGGTTATGGTACTGGGTTTGTAACCCCAAGATCAAGAGTTCAAATCTCACAATGGCAAACTATGAAACAATGTAACTTCATCTGAAACAGATGGAAACAGGTTTACTCAAAAGAGTATCAAACGTTCAAATCTCGCAATGGCAAACTATGAAACAATGTAACTTCATCTGAAACAGATGGAAACGGGTTTATTCAAAAAAAAAAGAGTATCAAGAGTTCAAATCTCACAATGGCAAACTATGAAACAATGTAACTTCATCTGAAACAGATGGAAACAGGTTTACTCAAAAGAGTATCAAGAGTTCAAATCTCACAATGGCAAACTATGAAAAACAATGTAATATCCCACCAGGCGGGAGGAGCCGTACATTCTTGCCCGGCTGATCTGCGGAGGATGCGCGAGTGCCAGGAGGTCTACTCTGCCGCTTCTTCTGCCAGGATCAACTGGGGTAAATGTTCTGGACTCCTGGTCGGTCAGTGGCAGATGGATCCCCTACCCGAGGAGCTCAGGCCTTTCACCTGGAGCAGGACCAGCCTCCTCTACCTGGGGGTCCATCTCTGCCCCGCTGAGGAATCCTGGCCGGCAAACTGGCAGGAACTGGAGACGAAAGTCACCGCTCGCCTGCGGCGCTGGACAGGACTGCTCCGAGTGCTATCTTACCGAGGTCGAGTTCTGGTCATAAACCAGCTGATTGCCGCCATGTTGTGGTATCGGCTGGTCACTTTGACCCCTCCCCCGGACTTTGTCACAAGAATCCAGAGATTGTTAGTCGACTTCTTCTGGGACAAAAGATTGCACTGGGTCGCTGCCGAGGTTCTGAGTCTCCCGCTTAGGGAGGGTGGTCAGGCGCTAGTGTGCCTACGCACACAGGTGGCGACTTTCCGCCTTCAGACCCTGCAGCGATACCTCTACGTCGAGCCTCCTCCTAGATGGTGTGCCCTGATGACGTATTTCCTCCGTCAGGTGCACGGCCTGAATTATGACGTGCAGCTCCTGTTTATAGAACAGCTGGGCCTCGGTGGCTCCTTGCAGGCGTTGCCCGTCTTTTACCAGGACCTGATCAAAGTCTGGAAAGTGGTCGCCTCGCAACGCAGCTCTCCCCCGTCAGGAGTAGCGGCTATCGTCAGAGAGCCGCTGCTCAGGAATCCGCCCCTCCGTCCTTTTCAGTGGTTGGCGGAGAGGAGGGCTGTGGCCGCAGGGGTGACCAGAATCGGGGACGTGCTGGGTGGCGGAGGACTGGGCTGGATGCTCCCGCAGGAGTTGGCGCGACGCGCGTCTGTGAGTGTCCAGGTCGCAGCCGATGCCATCCAAGACCTGAGAACGGTCGTGCTCGGACCCGACGTTATTTTGGGTCTTGAGGCGGCCCAGGTGCGCGGTGGTCTTCCGTCTGAGCGTTCCCCTGTTCGGACGGAATTCCACATTGGCCCCAAGCCCCGAACCCTCCCTCGGGTGCTGGTGCCCCGCAATATGAGCCGCCTCGGGGACATGCCCTCTGTGCCTTTTGGCACGGCAAAGAGGAGCTTTTTGTACGGACTGCTGCTGCACACCTTCCATTTTCTCGCCCTTGTCCGTCGACCGGACACGCCCTGGCGTGCCTTGTTGCCGTCCGGCGGCGGAAGCCCCCGATGGGAGGCCCTCTACGGAGGTGTCCTCCCCCTTTCTATCGGAGACCTGGGTTGGAGGGTGTTGCATGCAGCAGTCCCTTATAATAAGAGGATGCATTGGTTCGCGGACTCTCAGGACACGTGCCCTTTTTGCGGTCTTGTGGAGTCCGTGGACCATGTATACATAGGGTGTTGTAGGCTGCACTCCCTTTTTAGTTATTTGAAAAACCTTTTATTGATGTTTTGTTTGCACTTCAGCCCCACGCTCCTGATCTATGGGCACCCGGTGCGGAAGGGGGTCGGGAAGGAGGAGGACCTCCTCGTGAACCTGCTCCTGGGCCTGGCCAAGTTGGCCATTAACCGGTCCAGGCAGCGGGCGATCGACGGGGGAGTCCCGCCCGATTGTTTGTCCCTCTTCCGCGGCTACGTTCGCTGCCGGATGTCCCTGGAGAAGGAGCACGCGGTGTCTGCTGGCACTCTCGAGGCCTTCCGTGCTCGGTGGGCACCGCGGGGACTGGGGTGTTTTGTTGACCCCTTTAATCACATTTTGATTTAAAGTTTGTAAGTTTCCTTTAAAACTTTGTTCTTGATTTTACAGCTGACCTGAATTAGGGGCTGTGCCTGATTTATCCCAATTTTGTTGATTTGGTTTTCATTTAAAAGATTATCAAGAGTTCAAATCTCACAATGGCAAACTATGAAACAATGTAACTTCATCTGAAACAGATGGAAACGGGTTTATTCAAAAAAAAAAAGAGTATCAAGAGTTCAAATCTCACAATGGCAAACTATGAAACAATGTAACTTCATCTGAAACAGATGGAAACAGGTTTACTCAAAAGAGTATCAAGAGTTCAAATCTCACAATGGCAAACTATGAAAAACAATGTAATATCCCACCAGGCGGGAGGAGCCGTACATTCTTGCCCGGCTGATCTGCGGAGGATGCGCGAGTGCCAGGAGGTCTACTCTGCCGCTTCTTCTGCCAGGATCAACTGGGGTAAATGTTCTGGACTCCTGGTCGGTCAGTGGCAGATGGATCCCCTACCCGAGGAGCTCAGGCCTTTCACCTGGAGCAGGACCAGCCTCCTCTACCTGGGGGTCCATCTCTGCCCCGCTGAGGAATCCTGGCCGGCAAACTGGCAGGAACTGGAGACGAAAGTCACCGCTCGCCTGCGGCGCTGGACAGGACTGCTCCGAGTGCTATCTTACCGAGGTCGAGTTCTGGTCATAAACCAGCTGATCGCCGCCATGTTGTGGTATCGGCTGGTCACTTTGACCCCTCCCCCGGACTTTGTCACAAGAATCCAGAGATTGTTAGTCGACTTCTTCTGGGACAAAAGATTGCACTGGGTCGCTGCCGAGGTTCTGAGTCTCCCGCTTAGGGAGGGTGGTCAGGCGCTAGTGTGCCTACGCACACAGGTGGCGACTTTCCGCCTTCAGACCCTGCAGCAATACCTCTACGTCGAGCCTCCTCCTAGATGGTGTGCCCTGATGACGTATTTCTTCCGTCAGGTGCACGGCCTGAATTATGACGTGCAGCTCCTGTTTATAGAACAGCTGGGCCTCGGTGGCTCCTTGCAGGCGTTGCCCATCTTTTACCAGGACCTGATCAAAGTCTGGAAAGTGGTCGCCTCGCGACGCAGCTCTCCCCCGTCAGGAGTAGCGGCTATCGTCAGAGAGCCGCTGCTCAGGAATCCGCCCCTCCGTCCTTTTCAGTGGTTGGCGGAGAGGAGGGCTGTGGCCGCAGGGGTGACCAGGATCGGGGACGTACTGGGTGGCGGAGGACTGGGCTGGATGCTCCCGCAGGAGTTGGCGCGACGCGCGTCTGTGAGTGTCCAGGTCGCAGCCGATGCCATCCAAGACCTGAGAATGGTCGTGCTCGGACCCGACGTTATTTTGGGTCTTGAGGTGGCCCAGGTGCGCGGTGGTCTTCCGTCTGAGCGTTCCCCTGTTCAGACGGAATTCCACATTGGCCCCAAGCCCCGAACCCTCCCTCGGGTGCTGGTGCCCCGCAACATGAGCCGCCTCGGGGACATGCCCTCCGTGCCTTTTGGCACGGCAAAGAGGGGCTTTTTGTACGGACTGCTGCTGCACACCTTCCATTTTCTCGCCCTTGTCCGTCGCCCGGACACGCCCTGGCGTGCCTTGTTGCCGTCCGGCGGCGGAGGCCCCCGATGGGAGGCCCTCTACGGAGGTGTCCTTCCCCTTTCTATCAGGGACCTGGGTGGAGGGTGTTGCATGCAGCAGTCCCCTATAATAAGAGGATGCATAGGTTCACGGACTCTCAGGACATGTGCCCTTTTTGCGGTCTTGTGGAGTCCGTAGACCATTTACACATAGGGTGTTGTAGGCTGCACTCCCTTTTTAGTTATTTGAAAAACCTTTTATTGATGTTTTGTTTGCACTTCAGCCCCACGCTCCTGATCTATGGGCACCCGGTGCGGAAGGGGGTCGGGAAGGAGGAGGACCTTCTTGTGAACCTGCTCCTGGGCCTGGCCAAGTTGGCCATTAACAGGTCCAGGCAGCGGGCGATCGACGGGGGAGTCCCGCCCGATTGTTTGTCCCTCTTCCGCGGCTACGTTCACTGCCGGATGTCCCTGGAGAGGGAGCATGCGGTGTCTGCTGGCACTCTCGAGGCCTTCCGTGCTCGGTGGGCACCGCGGGGACTGGGGTGTTTTGTTGACCCCTTTAATCACATTTTGATTTAAAGTTTGTAAGGTTCCTTTAAACTTTTGTTCTTGGTTTTACAGCTGACCTGAATTAGGGGCTGTGCCTGATTTATCCCAATTTTGTTGATTTGATTTTCATTTAAAAGATTATCAAGAGTTCAAATCTCACAATGGCAAACTATGAAACAATGTAACTTCATCTGAATAGGAACAGATGGAAACATGTTTGTACTCAAAAGAGTTACTCTGGGTGTCTGGAAGGAACTGGGTGAGTCTGTGACTTTACTATCTCGAAAAGAAGCCTGTTTTAAGGTACAAGCTAGCTTCCGACTCATTCTTCCCCCCTACACAATTGTTGGAATTAGCAGGCAGGAGGTCCAGATGATCCTGACATGATTTGGAAACTAATTATTGCTCATGTGGCTTTGGAAGGAAAACCAATTACATAGCACCACCTCAGGACACCCTCAGCCAACAATGTGCTTTTTTTGAAGTGTGGTCACTGTTGTATGTAGGAATTGCAGCAAACCGATCGGACAAGATCTACCTCTCGAAGACACGTACATTGTAAATCTATTAGATTTTGATTTGCAGGTTATCACCCATCCTAATTTAGATTATTGATTTCATTACTTTAACAATGATTGAGATTAGGATATCAGGTCTGAGGTTGTTGATATTATTTTATTGCCCTTCTTGAGTTTGGGAACTTTATTTGTCTAATTTTTACCCCTACAACATTGGACTCCTTCAAATGATTTGTCAGTATGTCACAATCCTGCTTCCTTGTCTTACTCAGGCCTCAGGATATGGTTATGGAGAATTTACAGCACAGAAACAGGCCATTCAGCCCAACTGGTTTGTGCTGGCGTTTATGCTCCACAAAAAACTCCTCCCATCCCGCTTCATCCAACCCCATCACCATATCCTTCTATTCCATTCTGCCTTGTGTGGTTATCCAGCTTCCTCTTAAATTCGTCCAAGCAATTCTCCTCGACCCACTCCCTTGTGGTAGTGAGTTCCACATTCTCACCATTGTCTGGTTATTTATTAGTGGCTACTGTTTGTGGTCTATAGTTATAGTCTCCCCACCACCCCCAACCCCTCATTATGTCTATCCTATTAAACCTCTTCAGAATTTTGAAGGCATCTATTAGGTCACCTTCTGTTTTCTAGAGCAAAGAGCCTCAGCCTATTCAGCATTTCCTCAGTTCTGGTATCGCTGTTGTAAGTCTGGTTCTGTTACCGATCCTATGGTTGTTTTTTTTGAATTTGGAAACTTTACTTTGCAGTTTTCAGTCTGTCGGACATCACAGCATTTGACTCCCTCTAATGACTAGTCAGAACCTCGCGGATTTCCCGCCTGGATTTAGCTCAGGTATCCATGGAGAATTAATGGTTCTCGGTGTACCTTGAATTTCACTGATACCACAGCACACAGCATGTGTACTTTGATGGTGGTGTGTCCTTCCATTCTCCTTAGTAACTGGAAGCCCCAAGAATTAACAACCTCCCGTTCACTCTTCTTCACAATTCTTCCTGATCTTATTCGGGCCTTTTCTAACAGTCTCCATGTCTAATCTCTTATTACAGTGCTGGAAACATGAATTTCATTCCTTTCTAGCTTCTGGTATGTATCTCTCTCTCTCCCTCTTTCTCCCTCTCTCGCCCTCTCTGTCTCGGCCCCTCTTTCTCTTTCACCCACCTCTCTCTCTATCTCTCTTTCAACCCCCCCTCTCTCTCTCTCTTTTTTCGCTCTCTCTTTTTCGCTCCCTCTCTCTCTCTTTTGCCCCCTCTCTCTCTTTTGCCCCTCTCTCTCTCACCCACTCT